>NC_142501.1:211183787-212383787 GCF_057876585.1 Rhinolophus sinicus | reverse complement strand
GCAAAGCACTTGTTGGCATCGGACTCCGAGGAGGGGGAGCGCTCAAATCCGTAGTCACTGTGAGGAGGGAAGAACAGGGGTCAGGAGCCAGCCTGGGGTGGGGGCCTCACTGAGAAGGCCTACTGTGCACCCGTTTGTGGGGGGCACAGAGGCAAATCCACATGGCCCTGTCTCAGATGGGGAGACAGGCCTGAAAGCCTACGCTTATGTTCCAGGTGAGAACGGATGCAAAGGGGATTCTGGGAACGTACAAGAGCACTGAGCCCAGCTTGTGTGTCCTGGAGGGCTGCCTGGAGGCGGTGAGCTAAATCTCAAAGGAAGAACAGGAGACAGCCAGGGGAAGGGAGGGAAGGGGCACTGCAGGGGGACCAGCCCTGTCAACGCTGGTGCAGAGAAATGCAGGTGGAGGTGGCCGGAACGTAAGGGGCAGCAGGATGGCAAGGAGTGAAGGACGGCTGGGGAGGCAGGCCAGGGGCCGGAGGCCTCGGCCAAGCTCTGGAACTCGGACATTCTCCTGTGGCCACTGGGCCCCACAGGGCAGGCAAGTGGACCCCGGCTTTCAGCAGGGTCCCTGGACCGAGAAGGGATTGGGGGGGCACAGCTTCCCCCCCAGATGCCCTCAGCTAGTCCTAGTTTTTCCTCCCACTTGGGAACAGGCCACCCGTGGTGCTTTAAAAAAATACGCCCAGGAATTCATTAAGGCTCCTTCCCTGAGTGGGGGCTGGACGTAGTGACCTGGTTTTAACGCACAGAATGAGGTGGAACGGACGGAGGGTGACAGACGAGGACAGAGAAGGCCGGGCGGCCTCTGCCTGCTCCCTGCATGGCCCGCACCACGTCGTGAGGCCACCCAGGCAGCTGGAGCAGCGGGACCCAGACCCTCACCAGAGAAAGTCCGAGGCCCGGCACTCGCACACGCGGGACTTGAGTGCCGACGTGAAGCTCCTCCCCTTCACGCACGACGACGTGGGCTTCCTCTTCCGGAAGCTCCTCTGCTGGCCCATGAGGCAGCGGTCACCCTGCAGCGGCAGCATTGGGCAGGGGTTTGTCCCCTTTCACAGATGGGGAAACTGAGGCCCCAGAGGCGAAGCCATGTGCCTGAGGCCAGGCTGGGGCAGCCTCCCTCCCCTCGCCGCCCACGAGAACTCATTGAGCTCTGCGGGTACAAGTTCCATCTGGGCCTGAGAGGTCACAGGGCTGCTGGGAACGGGGCCCCCTTTAAATTCCTCAGGCCCCAGGGGTGCCAGGCCCCATGCAGGTGCTGGGACGAGCCACGGCGTTGAGGGCTCGTGTGGACACACAGTAGGTCCTCAGCCCGTGATCAGAACAGGCCCCACCCCTGCTCCCTGAAACAGACGCTGTGGGAGCAACAGGTGCAGGGTCCCCCAGCAATTCCATAGCCCCCCATTCTGCAATCCCGACCTCCCCCATCACACCTCGGAGCACAGCCTGCCCTGGACTGCGACAAGAGGGCATCTCTGGTCCTTGTTTATTCCCCTTAGTGTAGAAACATTTGTGTTGGGACTACGGGTGGATGTTAGGTCATACAGGATACATGTGCCGTGTTACCGTCCTACGATCTGACCTCAAGCACACCTGACTCCACAATTGGGTTGGGGCCTGGGAACCCGTGTCCCCTGAGTGTGACAGCCCAGAGCAGCCAAGCACCAAGAAGGGGCTAGAAAATCCCCAGGTCCAGATGTCTAAAGATGGTCAGAGTTCTGGGAAGACTTCTGGGAGGAGGAGGGGCTCTGATGGGGCCGCTGGGCCTGCGGCCTGGCCCACCTGCAGGTTGGTGAGGTCCCAGGAGCTGTAGTCCTCCTCGCTGCACGGCCTGGTGAACGAGGGCCGGAAGTCCACCTTGACCAGCTCCCAGTCGGAGCGGAAGCTGATGTGGCCGAAGATGCTGGGGAGGGGACATGAAGGGGGGAAACTGCCTTATTTGGGCCCCGTCCCCGCGTCCCCATGGTCCAAACTGCTGCCCCACAGCCCTCAGTTCCCGCCTGCACTGTGGCCCAGCGATACCGCCACTGTCCTGGCAGGGCCGCCCTGGGACTAAACGGCCACTTGCTACAGCCTCGGACGGCAGCCTGCCCCGGGGCCAGGTGGCGGGGCTGGGCTCACAGAGCTGGGCTGGCAGCCTGCCTCTGCCCTGCACTGGTCTCGGGTCCTCACTGGGCAACGTGCCTACAAGTCCTTTACAGGTACCAACAGCCAATAATAATAATAGTCACTCAAAGGGGACGAATGGAGTGATGGCCCAGAGCCAGCCCCCAACAGCCAGTGGATATGGGCAGGTAATGGTTGTCCTTGAACGTGGACTTCCCAGGGGCTGGGCGTGAGCGGAAACAGTGCACAGTGAGACGAGGAGGCAGGCAGGTGTGAAGATGAGGGAGTGCCCAGGGCAGCAAGGGCCCAGCCGGCCCTCCGCCGAGGCCTGCTGGGGGGGGTCAGCTCCGACCCACCTGCCCCCCTTTCGCAGACTCACGTCATGACCAGCGTCTCCTCCCCCGGCTCACTCAGCAGCCCGTCCACAAACACAGAGGTGCTTGTGAAGTTGTGTGTGCTCCAGGAGAGACCCTCGTCTACGCTGAACCTGCCGAGAGAAGGGATGTCACCACTGCAGGGCATGTGGGGACACTTCCTGTGTCCAGAACTGGCTGCCCCGCTGGACCCAGCCCTGCCCGTGCCCAGGGACCAGTGCCATCCAGCTGAGGCAGCTGGGAGAACAGGCGGCTGGGGGGGGAGGGGAGCAGCGGCTGTCCCCAGGGCTAGCCCAGCATCCGGGCCCCAACCAGCCCCCGACGTCACTTTCTCCTGGGGGCCAGAACGGCCACCTGCCAACACCAAATGGCGTCCATATCTGCTTAACAACACTGCAGCCAAGGAGTCCTGCGTATGTCGCCTGGGTACCCACTGCTGGCAATCATCTGGGCCTTGGAAAGATCCAGCTCAGTCCCTCCCAGAGCCTGAGCCCGGCCTAGGGGCTGCCCGGCCAGTGGCAGCAGCATATGGCAGTGCTGCCAGCTCACAGTGCAGAAAGCTCTTTTTCGGATTAAAGTGATACTGGCTTCCTGACAGTCCCCCCCCCCCACCTCCCCCACGCTCTGCCTTCCGGATCCGGAGTTCACACCTGCCCTCACTTCCCCACTGTGGCCTTCAGATGTCTGAAGCTGAGGCCCAACCCGCTCTCCCCTGGGCACAGGCTGCTGGCCTCCTTGGTTGGTCCTGCCTCTTCCACTTAACTAATTCCTGTTCATGCTTAAAAGTCACCTCTTCTGGGAAGGCCTCCTTGCTCCCTCAGCCTGGGGTGGGGCCTCCTCTGGGCCCCAGGCCTCGCCCTGGCTCACCCGGCCATGCGCCATTGTCATTTCCCGTTTCCTTATCTCCCCCTGCCCGACCCTGAGCAACTACTGGGGTTGTGGGCTGAGCTGCTAGGGTTCAATGCTGTTGTCCTGGGGCCCCCCAGGGTGGCCATTCTGGGGAACGTGCTGTGGGCCCCCCAGGTGGAGAGGAAGAGCCCTGCTGGCCCCACACCCCAGCGCTGGGCCTGCCGTTACTTGAGGATCTTCAAGGGGATGGAGGTGTCCTTGATGGCCACAATCACGCCGCCATGGTCCAGGTACAGGATGTGGTGCTCCTCCTCGAATACCTGCAGGGAAGTGGACGGCACCCTGAGAAGGGTCGGACATTGTTCAGGCTTGGGGGTCGCTCGCTGGGGGCAGAACTGTCAACATGCAAGCTGGGGGCGTCAGCAGAGGCCAGCTCCCTGAGTCAGGGCTGGTCTGAGGGCTCCCCGTGTCCCCAAGCCATCCCCATGCCAAGCCACAGCCCCCAGGCTTAGTACATGTGGGATGAACGGATCACTGGTCTAGACGTGAGAAGGGAAAGTGCAAATAAACACTGCAGGTGGTGCTCTCTTCGTGAAAAACTCATGCACCAAAAAGGCCAAGAACACGAAGATGAGACAGAAGGGATGGAATTTGGAAAAGTGATTAGGAGACACAGTATCAGTAAAAGCAAACCCTTGTTTGGCGTTAAGACTCAGCTCACGTGCTGCCTCCTCCAGGAAGCCCTCCCTGGTACCAGGGCACTTACTGGAGTTCTCCCCAGATACACACATGGTGCTCACTCCTACTGCAGCCATTGCCACAGCTGCAGGGGACCAGAGGAGTGGTTGTGCCTGGTATTCTCTGTCCTAACCGTTAACTCAGGAAGGCGCTAGGGATATGCATGTTGCCTGAGGCTGCATTAATAGAGACAGAGTTTCCTGGATGAGGGAGGTGATGGCCTGCAAGTTTTAGGTTACCATGAAGAAGAAATGTTCACAATTCTCCTCCCCTTCCTTCTACCTATTCAACAGACCCAGTGTTCTAGAGCGAGAACAGAAAGTCTGGCCCCCAGGAATTCACAGCTCGGGGAGACACCCCCAGGGATGTAGACCAGCTGCACACAGTGACTCGCCTACTCTGACACCAGAAATGAGGGGGCCCACGGACTCTGTCCTCTCTGCCTGCTGAGTTCTGGTTCTGGCACAGCTGAGGGTCCCAGACGTGTTTTTGGGATGAATGATATCAAATTCTAAACTCTAGACCTGAATCACTGGGAGGGGTCACAGTGCAAGTGGCATTTGGGTTCGTCTTAGGGGGGACAAGGTGGGGACAGTGTGTGCAGAGGCCTGGCGGTTAGAGAGCAGTGTGTCCAGGCCAAGAAGTGCTTGCTGGAGCGGGGCTGCGGGGCAGGTGGAGGGGCCCCAGGAGATGTGCAGCTTGGGCACGAGTATCAGCTGACGGCGAGACACCCCAAGTTTAATCAGGGAGTGATGTGAGCAGATTTCCCTTTCAGAAGCTTCCTTGGGCGCTGGGGGGAACTGAATTCTGAAGCAGACGGTGTCTCCTCCAGGAAAGAGGGAGCTCCCCGTCTTGGGGAATATTCAAGGATAAGCTGGGCCCCCTTGCCAGGCAGTGGCGGAAACCATGCTGGGTCCGGTTGTGCTGTGTAAGAGGCACGTGGCAGCGAATACGTCTGTCTACACCGCGGCGCTGGCTCCGATGCCTTTGAATTTGTGTGCAGGAGGAACCCTCGTTCATTGCCCCCCTGGGAGCCCACTCCGCCGCCTTTTGGGGCCTCCCGCAGGAGACGGGGCTGCTGAGCGGCAGGGTGTGCTGCGTGAATGGAAAGCCAAAGCGGGTTCTCACAGCCTGATAGTTCCCGGGCAGGACTTCCCTCCCAGGGACCCTGCCACCCTCCTGCCTCAAAGACAGGCAGGGGGGCATTTCCCCAGCCCACCAGGAATACAGGGCACCTCCCAGCCATCCCAGGAGACCCCACCCCAGCATTAGCCTGGGACTCTGGAAAAGGGGGCGCCAGGGCTCCCCAAGTCTGGCCGCGGGATCGCAGGGACTCTGACATCCATTGCTGTGGTGGTCTGTGCCCTGATCAGCCCCCAGGGAGCAGGGCCCAGGGGCGGCGGTCCCCCACCCTCCCTCTCCCCTGCCTGCCTCCCCACCCCCTGAGCTCTGGAGGGGCTCCTGGAATGCTTTCTGGCTATTTTGTTTCTTTGATCACCCCAGGGAACTCCTATTTTGAAAATATTACATCCATGATCAGCACACACGCTGTCATTTGTAATTCATATTCCGAGAGTGCGCTCGACACGTCTCATTACATCCGTGACAATCTGGCCTGAGCTCACCAGGTCATCTTGTCTCCCCTGCTCTCCTCACCCCCTGTCCTCTGCTCCCCCCCACACACACACAAAGTAAACTCCCAAACCAGCTCCAGCAGCTCTCCCTCCCCGACCTGCACACACGGGTGCCCCTCCTCTCCTTTCCCAGACACAGGAGCCCCCCACTCCACATCCCCCATCACTTGGGAAGGGAGCAGGCACCCCCAAAGCCAGGCCCCACACTCAGCACTTGAACAGACATTCTCCCATTTAATTGACATTCCCACGTTTGAAATCTGAGCAAGTGGCCGACAAAAGTGGCCACTGTGCAAACCTAACCATCCGTTTCTGTGAAACTCCGACTGCTCCTGTCTGACCTCAGAATATTTAATCTAATAAGGGGGGTTTCTCCCATAAACGGACAGATGGTGACCTTTAAGAAAATTTAGACATGCTTCACGAGTTTTGTGAAATAGAAATATTATAACACCATAAATCTCTTTTGCCCTTTTCAAAATTCCTTGTTTCTCGCGTGTTATTAAATAACGTCAGGACCCCAAACCAAGGCTTCAGGCAATCCTGGTCCTTTGGGGATAACATATCTGTCCAGAGGGCTGCCCGGGAGAGAAACTGTAACTGGGTACTCGGGCGTGCAAATAAGGGGCCTGGAAACTGAGCTTCTTACATTGACAGGAGGGGGAGACACACAGAAGTTTAATGTACTTTCTTAAGTGTTTAAAGTGGAAACTGTCACTCCACGAGGCTGGTAGACCAAACAGGCCTTTTTCTGCTGGAAAGAAGTAGCGAGCTCCACGCGGGTGCCATGCACAGCACAGAGGACCCTCGCAGGGTCGAACCCCGGCGGTGGGGACCGTTTGCTGCATGACCGCTGTCTCCTTCTCTTTCTCCCTCTCTCCCGGTGCCCAACCCAGACTCACCGTGGCCCACCAAACCTGGTCTTCCCTCATATTGTCTCTCTTCCATGTCTGCCGTCCGCCCAGCAGCCGCCCCTGCCAGGAGCCCCAAGGTTGTCTCTGTTCCCCACTTCCTGGGCTCTGGGCTCCCAGAAGTGCTCAGCCCAGCCTCTGAGCCCATGTGCTTCCTGGGGACGGCACCTGCACCCCTGTGCCTGGCGTGTTCTCCCTTTGCTTCACGTTCACGGTCATTGCTGTGTCTGACCGTGTGGAAGTGTGTGTGAGGTCTGGAATCCCCCAGCAGTGACCATCAGAAGACCGGCTGGTGGATTGGGCCAGCCAGCCTGGCCTTGCTGTTCAGACAGCGATGTAACGTCTGCTAAAGGGAGCTGTGTGTCCAGCCACTCAGGCTGGGAAGACGAAGAAATGTGACTCAGAATGGCTGTGGGGGGCGGGGGTCACACATCTCCCAGAAGTCTCGGCCGAACGGGCACGGGCTGGATGCCAGGCCCCTCTCTGCCACCTTACCTGCCGCCACGTGTGCCCACAGTCTGACGTGATGTACATTTCTTCCTTATATTCCACCAGCTGTGAGCCCAGGTTACCTGGTCCAGGAGAAAAGCTTGCTCTTAGGCTCAGCCAGCTCCCAGACAAGTCCCCAAACAGAGGCGCGTGTGCCTGGTACACCTCCCACCAGCATAGCCACCCCATGGCGTGCCCTGTCTGCAGTCGTCTGATAATGACAGGCCTGCGGTCACCACTGTGTGTGGGCCCTGGTCCTAGTCTGAGCAGTAAAGGATTAACCTCGCCCTGAAAGCCAGCTTCAGGCAGCTCCAGAGACCCAGGTGCAGGCAGAGCTTGGCGCTCCAGGGGACCCACAGGTGACAAGTGTCGTTCAAGAGGAAGAAGTGTGGAGTGGTGGCTGGGAATAGACTAGGGGACACGGGTCAGCTGAGCCAGCCCGGGGTCATGGCAGCCCTGCCGGGCTTGACCTGGGGCAGGACTCTGCTGGGTTTGCATTGGCGACAGCTCCCTGGGGGCCTGGTGCAGGGGGCCAGAGGTGGGTCCAGGGCAGCGTGGGGTAGTAGGTGCTCATGAAAAATCTGTTCAGTGGATTTTAGAGGATGGTGAGTGGGCACCAAACTGGCCGGGTGCCCAGGTGACTCCTCTCTCGTGGTCATTTCACTCCCTGAACCTGCTGGCTGGTGGTCACTAGCCTTGAAGGCCACTGACTGGGCTCAGACTTAAGCCTGGAGGGAGGGGGGCAAAGTGGGAAGAACCACACCCAGCTTACATATGAGTAAACTGAGCCCCAGGGGGCTCCCACAGAACAAACAGGGCCCACCCAGGAGAGCACAGCTCCAGAAGTCACGCTGGCTTCCAGAGCCGAACCCAGCCTGGTGTAAACAGCCTCCTAGAAGGGCCTTGAGTAACGGGATAGTCCGATGAACTGGGTTTGGCTGGGCTCTTCTGTGCCCTGTGGTCCTGGCAGGGACAGGTGTCCGAGCCCCAGGAAGACGGGGACTTGGGGTGAGGACACTGAAGCCGTTCTGGACTCTCGCCTGGAGCCACCTGTACACCACGTGTTGTCGGTGCCTTATTTATGTAGCACTCTCAGGAATATCTTACCCAGAGTCAATTTAACTGTCATTGGAAAATTCCAAAAGAGATGGACTGTCCTCAAATAGATGAGCCAACGTGGGTTCCAAGCAGAGTAGCCGAGGGTGTGTGTGCCTGTCTTCTCTTCTGAGGTCTGACCAAGCACCAACGCATGCATGCATCTACCATCATTCATCATCCATCCATCCATCCATCCCTCCATTCATCCATCCATCCATCCTTCATTAGTTTATCTACCCATCCATCCACTCGTCATCCATCCATCCATCCATCCACCATAATCTATCCATCCATCCACCATCATCCACCATCATCCATCCATCCACCTTCTCCTTCCCATTGAGCCAATGTATCACATGCCTAGGGTTTTCCACAAGAGCTGAGCTCCCTGACGATGCCACTGTCCCCCAGTGTACACGCCGTGACCCAGGCCCATGGTCATCAAGTCTTACCCAGGATCACAGAGCTCCCCTGATGCACGGCGGTGCCTGCCACCCCGTGATGCATCTCCTACCTGCGCCCATGATGAGGCCCGGGGCGGTGTCCTTGGTGTGCACAGTGCCCGACACGTAGGGGTTGTCTGCCCAGCGCAGGTGGAGGTGAAGGTGACAATCCGGCTGCAGGGAGAAGAAAGGGAGCTGTGTCAGCACTTGGGGGGAGAAGTGTCCCTGGGAAAGAAAGGTAGGACTGAGGCCAGATCTACCCCTGTGGCTTTGGGGGCGGGAAGGCAGGGCCAGGAGCACCTAGAAGCAGATGGAGGGTGGGAAGAAGTCCAGGGGCCGACCGCAAGGTGAAGGCTGTCAGGTCTGCGTGAAGTGACTGCTCGTGGATGAGGCCTTCTCCAAGGGTGGCCCCAACATGCAGTGCTGGCCCACGGACTACGACTCCTGGAGTCTGCACGGCCCACGCTCACATCCACCCGTCCCCCCAGAAACTTTCCTGGGGGCCTTGGATGTGACCACAGGAGCCTGGGCTCAGGGAATAGCCGTGGGGCGAGCCCGGCGCACCCTGTGAGAGGCAGAGGTAAGGTGGGCGTGCTGGAGTCCGCTTTCCTCACGAGCATCCCCTGGACGGCAGCCCCAGCTGGTGCTCTGGCTGGAGTGTCAGAAACGCAGGTTGTAGTAAGAGTTTCAACAGCACTCACGCTGACGGCTGCCTCTGGGCCAGCACTGAGCAAGCACTTTACAAGGCGCGTGTCACTGACCGCTCTCAACATTTGCACTTTTAACATGGATACTTTTTATTTTCTATGAACTGAGTGTCATCCCTGTTTCAGCAATGGGGAAACGGAGGCAGAGAGCACTTCAGCAATCTACCCAAGGGCAATGGAGGGGCCGGGACCATAACCAAGGCCACTGGTCCACTGTCCATGCTCTGAGCCCCGACGGTGTCTGTCCCTGCAGGGCCAGAGTGGGCCAGCAGCCTCCCAGAATGAGGAACACGAGTCTGACACTTGGCAGGGCCAGATCCTCCTGTCTCCTCCTGAGCTGCCTGTACCCCAGCTCCCCCAGTGTGGGATAGGGGGTCCAGGAGAACACACAAGCAGGGAAGGATGTGTCCTGGGCCTCCCCTAGTCCTTGGTGGCCCAAGGTCACAATCTTGCCTGCACCCCTCTGTCACATTCACGATAGACTACAAAACCATGGGACACTGGACAAGGCCCAAGGTCTCTGCACAGCTGGCTCCAGGGCACCAGAGATCCGCCAGCCATCAGCCAGGGGCTGCCCACACCGGCCGCAGGAGAGGGAAGGCTCCAGAGACCCTGTTTCTTCTCTCCTTCCTCCTGAAACCTGAGAGGCAGGGTCTGGGGTCTGGCTGGCTGAGCCACGTTGATCACGTAGGAGTTCTCGCCCCCACCCCCACCCCAGGGGAGCAGGAGGGCCGCCAAGACCCCCACATGCCCATGGATGTCAAAGGGTGTTCTGGGGTAACAACTGTGCAGTCAGCCTTCTGGGCTCCCCAATCCAGGGGTTCCTCCGGCCCCGAGTGTGGGCAGGGTGGGGTCGTGGAAAAGGTAGGGCTTTGAATCCTTAGACCCCTCTTGATGCTGTGTGACTCTGGGAAAAGTGCTCAGTGTTTCTGAGTCTCAGTTTCTTCCCCTGTGAAATGGGGCAATAACCTGTACTTCACAGCAATACTGGATTAACACAGCCACTGGGGAGAAAGTTGGGTTCCAGCCCTCCCCTGAACAAGGTGCTGCCTCACTGCTTAATGATAAGAAAAGTAATGATTTCCTTGGCCCTCTCTCTCATTTTTTTCTGACAAAAACCTCCAGTTTAGAAATACCACAGAACTGAGCACCCAGAGGTCCAAATTTGAACTTAGGAGGTACCACTAGTTTTATGGGAAAATTTGGGCCTCAGTTTCCTCATTTGTGAAATGGAGACAGAGGTGCCTGTCACCCACTCCTCGCAGGGGGGTGGGGAGAAAAGCGAGGACAGTTCCCATTGTCATTACTGTGTTATACCCTCCACTGAAATCTATCGGCTCGGCGTCCTTTCTCCTCATCTCATGTTTCTACAGGAGTACTTTCTTCTGGTTCATGAACGGAGTGCATTTTAGATAGAGCATCCTGAGTTAAAAATAAAACTGTTACAGAAATTGGATAGTGATCGGGGTCAGACCATCCCAAGCACCATGTGGAAGCCCCAGCCCGACCCAGTTGGAGACGCGCTTCGTTTGTCTGCATGGGGGTTTTGACAATGTGTCAGTCGCACCATTCATGTGAAATGTGCAGAGTAGGGAAATCTATGGACGGTAGCTGAGTGGTTGCCAGGGCCTGGGGGTGGGATGGGGAGATGGGGAGATGGCGGGGTGATGGATAAAGGGGACAGGGCTTCTTGTGGTGATGAAAATGCTCTACGTGGGCTGTGGTGGTGTTTGCACAACTCTGTGAACGTACTAAAAACCACTGAATTGCACACTTTCAATGGGTGAATTGTATGCTATATGAGTGATATCTCAACAAAGCCGTAATAAGCAGAACTGAAACAGAAGACGGCAAATTCAGCAGGAGGAAGGCCCCACCCCCTGCTGAGGGCTCTGTGAAGTAGGTGTGAGGAGCTGGAGACCCTCCCAGGACAGACCAGAGACAGATGGCAGGACCCTGAGCGGGAGCCTGGTCACTGAGTCACCGGAAGCAGCCCGCCCCACCCCCTCCAGGAACACCCGGATTGAAGGGGGCAAACCCACCCCAGGGAAACTGCCGGATAAGACATCACTCCTTCTGGATGTCTCCTGATTTCTCCTGATCGAAAAGCAGTCAATATCTGCTAAATATCCGAGTTAATATCTTTGGTGAGACCATTAAGTCCTCTGCCCCTGCCCACCCAGCGACCAGACCATGATGGGGAGGGGTGCCCAGGGCAGGGACAGCCCTGTGACCTCTGTGGCAGGGCCAGCTGCCAGCTGCAGAAGGGAGCTCTAAGCCAGGAGAAAAAGCAGCCTCGCCGGGTGCATGGCACTTGGGCCCCCACTGGCAGGCTCCTGGCAGAGAAGGTGGTAGTACAGCCCTGCTTTGGTGGCCCAGGTTTCCTGGTGGGCCAGGTGGGGCCGGGAGTGGCCCGAGCTCCGAACAGCCTTTCCCTCATCCCCTGACGGCCTGTGCACAGAGCGTCACTGTGTACAGTGAGCAGAGCAAATCAGAGGCGCTGCCTCACAGAAACTGGCTGCCCCAAGCCCAGCCCACTGGGGAGGGCCCCGCAGCTAGGCACTTGTTTGAGCCAGAGGCCAAACACTCCTCAGGGTTCCCTGTGGTCAGCTGTGGCCCACAGGGCACTGGCAGATGCAGGAAGAGCTGCGGTCCCCTTTGGGGCGGCAGAGGGCCACACAAGTGTCTTCCAGCTGGTCCTGAAGCTGCGGGGGGTGGGGGTGCTCTGCTGGCGTCTGACAACTTGAGACAGGCCCCACAAACGCCCTCCCAGCTGAGTCTTGGCAGAACCAATGAAGAGAAGGGCAGACCAGGCAGACCTGGAGGCCACCTGCAGATGTGACGGGGCGGCATGCCTGCAGAGCCAGGGCACCCTAAGTGTGTGCTGTCAGAGATGGAGGGGGCCCCTGGGACACTGCAGGCCAGGGCGGGACACCCCAAAGCCCCAAAGGTCCGCTGGTGCCACGGGAGCCCACTCTGCCCCAAGCCCCGCCTCTCGGCCCCTCTGCATGGGGGAGCGACTGGTGCTCTAAAGAAGTGTGCCCCACAACATGAGAGACACAGATGGATGGAGGCCACACCACCTGCCTTGTGAGTGAGGAGACCTGAGACCCCACTTCCTGGCGCTGAGAAGTTACCGTGGGCTGCAAAACGAATGGGCTTTCATTCTGAAGATGTAAACAGATTCAAACCATCTTCCAAGTACAATTCATCATCCGAAAACAGATCTGAGCTCATCACTCATCTGTTCTAAAAGTTCTCTACTTTCTGAATCACAGGAAGGAAATCTCCCAGGCAGAGAGCTGTTCCAACGGCTCAGGAAAATATTTGTGATCCAGAGTTAAGAGAAAATAGAGAAGAAAGGGAAATCACAGATGTGTCAGGATCCCAATTACCACCTTTTAACGTGCAGATGAGCTAAACGTTGGTAAAGAAAAGTACCTGAGTACGGTTATTTCTGGGTGATATACTGATTGCCGCACCTCACCTCTCCTTTTATACATTTCTGTTTTTTCCAAATATTCTGCAATTAGCAGGAACCCCTTTTACGGTGAGAACTAGACCCTCAAGTGTCGTCTGCCTCGCTCATTGCAGGGTGTGTGGCTGGGTGAAGGGCACAGTCAGAAGGGAAACCCCGGTGAGTGGGCACGCTGGTCCCCCTTGCACCCCACCCCCCCTGCAACCAGGACCGCACACAGCGGGTAACGGACTCCTAGCCAGGCTTTAATCGCAGGCTTTAAGCTCCCCAGAGCCCCACCTGGGCAGCAGCAGGCCCTGATCTGCCTGGGTCATTTCTGCACAATGCCCCGGGGCCCTGAAAAACAAGCGCTGCTATTCTCTGAACAGAGAGGCAGAGCGGTGGGTGGGTTCAGGCATCCCCACAGCATATCTGTTTGCAAGCGCAGTGAAGTCTTCTCAGTGGAGGGGATATCCGGGCAGGGTTTTCAGGGATCAGTAGGAGTTTGCTGGAAGGAGAAGGAAAGGGCATTGCAGGCTACGGAACAGCATGGGAAGGGGGCAGTCCCAAAGGAAGGGACTTGTTCGGCCTGGCCTGCTCACTCTGTGCCAGTGTCTGTGCTGGGCATTCAGTAATGTTTCATTTCATCCTTACCACAGTGCATGGGGCCTTTTACCATCTTCCTTCCTCTTTCAACTATTCTCGGTGGTCCTGAGTGCCTTGGCCAAGGTCACACGGTGCGGCTCCACTCTGGACCCTTCCCCGACTCCGAGTGGCCCCCAATGGGGAAGGGCCAGGGGTGCCTGTGGTGGGGAGCTCCTTGGGGGGGCAAGGATGGGGTCCCACTGGAGGTCGAGCAGACACGTGTGGTCCATCCAGCCTCTTCCTCCCTCACAGCTGCCGCTCCCTGGCTGCTATCTTAGGCCAGGGCCCTTTTGGCCTCTGCCTTTCCACCCTCACAGCACGGGTCTGCATGCCACCCCGATATCCTGGTGCCCATGCCAGGGTCCCAGGGAAACCCAGCACTCCCCACCCCCAAGGCAGCCAAGATGCTGGGCCGCTAACACTCCCGTTCATGAAGAAGGGCGCGCCTGCCATAGCAGGGAGGGCCTGGAGTTCGTGACATCTGGGCGGTCGCCTGGCCCCCAGTTCCACAGGCTGAGTGTATTCCCTGGTCCTGATGCCGGCCAGTAGCATTTAAGAGATGTGACACGCAGCTCGTCACGTGCTTGTCGGAGTCTGCCCACCCTCCTGCAGCTCTGCTACTGCTCTGACAGAGTGCCTGGGCACCCACGTTCTTGGGTGGCAGACATGCCCCCACCCTGATGTGTGAGCAGAGTGCCCAGCCGAGCCCAGAGAACAGTGACTGTTGTTTTGGGCTGGTTTGTTACCCATCAATGTTGTGGCAAGAGCTAACTGATACACCCCCTCTCTGGCCTCAAAGGGTTGCCCGTGCCCCTCTCTGCCGTGCCCAGGGGAATCGTGGCCCCCGTCTCAAACGACCCTGCTCAGACAGCCCTGTCTCTAACCTTCTGGCTCCTTCAGCAATGTCTGCAGCCACCCCACAGAAGGTGTGTGACGCGAGCAGAGGCACTTACAGGCTTACAGTTGGTGGGTTTTCCATTCATGTCCACACTGGGTGGCCGCAGGTGACCCCAGTCGCGGCCCTTGTTGTAGGTGATAAGGGTCACCACCTTCCCATCGACTTTTTGGTTTGCCAAGAAGACTCCTTTCACCCCACGGACCTGGGACAAATACAAGAAGAATCGTAAGAACGTGTCTGGGGCCCTCTGGTGGCCAGATGGCCACAGTGCGCGCCCCTGCTAAGGGCTCCGTGCCCCTGGCCTGTCTCACCCCGGACGACAGCCCCAGAGCTAAGGCTGACGCTGAAGGCGAGCGGGGCTTAGGGGACAAAGATCCAAGACTGGTGAAGCCTGACCGGAAGCTGCTCTGCCTGAGCCCAAAGCCTGGGTGCGTTTCATGACACAGCTGACCTCCCAGATACAGACACTGGCTGTCAGCGAGCATTACGGTGACACCGTCTTGGGGCTGAGCTCCTGGTTCAGAGCCCCTAACCCCTTGCCCCCCTCCCCGTGGACTCGCAGGGCCCTGACCAATGGAACCTCCTCTGAGCTGTCCTCTGAGACCCCTTCAGCTCAACCCCAGACAAAAATGCCCAGAGGCAAAGACGGGGGTCCTTGCTTACCCCACCTGCCCTGGACGGGGCTCATTTTGCCTTCCTCCCTCAGGGTCAGGCTTGACCCCCTTCTCAAGGCTTCCTGAGGGGCCCATGGCAGTGACCCAAACCCATCCCATGGTCGGTTACTAGTGGTCACATAGCAGCAACTCCCTACAGTTCAACCTCCTGCTCACACAGGGACGGCCTTTCCTGCAAGTGCCCTAGGCACGGCGCCCTCAGACCCAGGCAGTGAGACCCACCAGTGTGGCCTGAGGTCCTGGAGCCTGCTGTGTGCCCGAAGCAGGTTTTGCCTCTCTCTGTGTGGCATGTCACCGCTTCCCACAAGGAACCTGAGAAAACGAGGCTCAGACAGTTTCGGAATGTGCCCACGGTCCATAGCCAAGGATGCACTAGGGTTACGACAGTAACACACGGTTACAAAGGGCCTTTTCTGTGGTTGGCACGAGGCAGCTTCCAAAGGGCCGGCTCGTTCATCTCCCACAGCCCCAGGAGGTCCGTGCCCTTCCTGTCCTTGATACACAGGCTGCTGAGTGCCTGTCACATGGGAAGTACACTGTCGGTGACGCCGGAATGAAGAGACAGAGGGAGTGGTGCCCACGGTTCTTTGGCTGCTGCCACAGACGAACACAGACCAAGTAGCTTAAACACCAATTTATTACATGACAGTTCTGGAGGTCACGACACGGCCCCACTGGGCTGGCACCCAGGTGTGGGCAGGGCGGGTTCTTTCTGGACGCCCCGGGGGAGAATCTGTTTCCCAGCTTTTCCAGCTCTCAGCAGCACCCACGCTCTTGGCTGGAGGCCAGCAGTCTTCTGTAAGGTCTCGCTGTGCCCCTCTCCTGCGCCCCCTTCCACTTTGAAGGACCCTGCAGTTACAGCGGGCTGGGTGATCCTGGGTAAGCCTCCTATCTGCTGGTAAGCAGCCCCACTGCCCTCTGCGATGTGTCATCTGTGTTGGAGGCTGCTTGGGGGGTGGGGACACCGGCCCTCATCTCCACAGAGGATGCTTTGCGGCCCTCCTGGGTGACAGCCCTTCTCTCACACAAGGTGGCCGCAGTCTGGCTCCTGCTCACCTGGGGCATCACCTGGGGCGGCATCTGGGTCCAGATGCCTCCCCGACTTCATAAGGGCACAGGACGTCCTAAGGGCACTCAACAAGGGTGTGCTTTATCCGGTAATCACTGTTTTATATCCCGACTGGTCTCCATGAAAACACTCCTCAGTAAGCAATAGGGATCCCTCATGTCCCAGAGGGACACAGACATGGGCTGTGCCCCCCAGGGCTGACCTGGTCAGCCCAGCATCAGCTCCCAGGACTGATGGGGCCACACAATGGCCCTCTTCATGGCTGGGCTGGTTTCTTGGGCAGCAAGAAACAATTGCCACACACTTGGTGACTGAAACAACAGAATTTGTTCTCATAGCTCTGGAAGCCAGAATGCTGACATCAAGGTGTGGGCAGGGCTGAGCTCTCTCTGAAAGCTCCAGAAGAGGCTCCTGCCCGCTTCTTCCAGCCCCTGGTGGCCCCACATTTCTGGGCTGTGCTGCATCACCCCAGTCCCTGCTCCGTCTGCACGTGGCCTGTCCCTGTGTCTGTGTGTCTCTTCTGATTCTTATAGGACACATCTCATCCAGGGCCCCCTGGATGACCCAGCATGAAGCTCATGTCAAGATCCTCAGATGAATGTCAACTGCAAAGACCCTTTTTCCACATAAGGTCGTAGTCACGGGTCCTGGGGAATTGATATGGACATTGCTTTTGGGGTCTCCAGACTGTGGCCAGGGCCCCCCAGGGGCAGGGACAAGACAGAGGTCCCTCTGAGCCCCTATCTGAAGCTCCAGCACAAAGAGGCCCCCAGGAAAGGTTTGCTGTCTTGCCTGGAACCTGGGACATGCCCTGCACAAGTGACTCTCATGGGTCCTTGAAAGCACTGGCCTCCCAAGGAAGCATTTGCCCGTGACGTCTGGGACAAAATGTTTTTCCTGGATGAAGGACAACCACGATGACAACAGCACTGGAACGTGTGTAGGACCTCCAGAGCTGGATTCCCGGCCAGGCCCTGCCCAGGCATTATCTCCAGTCCCTGGAGAAGACAACTGCTGTGACAACAGGAAGAGTCAGTGAGCACCGACTTCATTACTAGACGCTGCTCCATGCGTTTAACAGGAATGACGTCCTTGAACCGGCACAGGGACCCTATGTGGAAGGTGCTACCATCATCCCTGGTTCACACTGGGGAAACCAAAGCACAGAGAGGTTAAGTAACCTCCCTCAAATCACACAGCAAATACATATCCAAATTGGGATTTGATGCCAGACGGTCGGGCTCCAGAGTTGTGGTTGTAACTACCAACTGTGACCACTGTTAGGAGGATTTCAGAGAGGCAAAGTCACTTTTGAGGGTGTCCAGCTGGTGGCAGCGGGAGTCGCCTTTGGACCTGGCCACTGTGAATCTCCTATGGTTCCTCACATCCTCGCACTTCATGGTCTTTGCATGGATTGTTGTTCCTGGTTCTTTAGCTGGTTAACTTCTGATGGGCTTCAACTCAGCCTGTACCTCCTCCTCCAGGAAGCACTCCCTGATTCCCACTGCAATCTGGCCAATTGCCCCTACCATGTCCCTCAGGCTCTGGAACACAGTGTCAGAACCACTTGGGAGCTGGTCTTCCTGCAGAGGCCGGCAGCTCTGTGACAGGTCTACTCCCCGCACCCCGGTGCTCTCAGAGCAGGGTCCAGAGCCTGGTGTGTGGTACAAGTGTTACAGACGCCTGTGGACAGAACGGACATGGACTGTCCCCCCGTCTGCAGTGCACTTGTCCTGGGCAACCTTCCCGGGCCACTGTCACCGGCCCCTTTTCTCCCAGCCGGCTTTGTGGTGCAGTGGCAGTCACAACACCTTTCAGAGCCAGGCCTGTGAGCACCCAGCAGCCTCTCTGGAGGCCCCACAGGACAGGGCCTAGAGGGCAGGGCTGCCGGGCAGGACGAGGCCACCTGATGCAGCTTTCGGCTAACAGCCATGAGCCTGGGCCGGGGTTCATCTGCTTGTCCAGCTCGGGAAGTGAACCCTGACAAATGGTTGTCATTGTAAACAATTGATTACGCTCACTATTTGGGGAAATGTCTCCCGGCTGACAACTGAGAGATGAACGCTGCAGCCAAGCCTATCCTGGAGGCCCCTCCTACGCTGATAAATCCCACTGTCTTCCCATGGCTTTGCGGGCCACCCAGGGGACACGCTCCCCAGCCCCACAGGGAGGGCCGGCCACTGTGCTCTTGAGGAACCTGGAACACCCACCATCCAGCACTTATAACCAAAACATGCCGCAATCATCAGGCCACTTGCAGGCGTCCCCAGTGGCCGGGGGCTCCCCAAAGGCAGGCCATGAGGGAGGAGCTTGGGGTGAATGACTGAGCGAGGGGCAGTGCTGGCCAAGGGGACGGAGGTGGCCCTGGGGCCGACACGTGGGCTGGTTGTGGTTTTCCCTTGTGCTTCTGGGTCTGTCTGGGCAGGTTGCTTGCCTTTCCTGAGCCTCAGGTTCCTTACCTGCAAATGGGCTAAGGGACCACCCATCCCTGGCTCTGCAGTGGACCAGAGGAGGTGACCGTGACACGCCTGGTCCAGGCTGGGCCGGCTGTAGGTGGGGGTCAATGTTTGTGGAACCCAAGAACAGAAGGAAGCTGGGCACAGGCTTTCTCATAGGTAGAGAGAGCCAGCCTGGGAGCCAGGAGCCCTGGTTCCGAGCCCCTGGGTGTCACGTGATGTGACAAGAGCCAGCGGAGACTTAAATGGGAGACAGACAGGGCAGGTCCCCAGGGGAGGGTGCTGGGAGGAGACCGGAGCTGAGGGGGATGAGGGAGAGACAGACAGACAGACAAACACCAGATACTCAGACAGAGGGGGAGGGAAGAGGAGACCAGGGGCAGGGGACAGATGGAGAGGGAGAGAAAAAACAGGCGGCAGGGACCCCGGAGAGCCTGAGATGGAGGGGGGGCAGCCTCTGTCATCAGGCCTGGTTCTGTGCAGGGCGAGCGGGCCAGGAGTAGCTTATACAATACACGATCAGTCAGTGGTGGGGAGTCCTAACACTGAACCCCAAGTCAGCCAAATGTCCTCTCCCCAGAGAACTCTCTGCTTCCCGTTAATATATCTGCGTTACAAAAACTGTACCCCATTATCGTATTTTGAATTTTCTCAAAAAGAGTAAGTTTCCTCTTGCTTTAAAAGTGTCTACATAGTATCCTCTCGGCCCGAGTAGGCCCTTTACAGAAACAGTTGCAGATCCCGAGATAGAGCCTTAGGTATGGGGGGATGTGGGGGGAGCAGAGATGAGACCTGGCCCCCCCCACACCCTGGGCTCCACAGGTCCCCCCGTGCCACACGCGTCCCACCTCGAGTATGTCGATGACCACGTCCTCCTCGGCCTGCCGGGAGCTGCGCACGTCCTCCAGCACCAGGGCGTAATGCACACCACGCGGGTCCGACTGGTACAGGTTGTAGGTGTCCGTCTGGTACCACTCCTGCACCGCCACGAACACCTGGCTGTCATCCGTGCTGATGATCAGCAGGTCCTGGGGGGGACAGTGTGGGTAAGAGGTGGCCGGGGGTGGGGCAGAGCGGTGCTGGCCCTGGGGAACGGGCAGGCCTCGGGTCGTGCGCAGGCTGCAGCCGGACGCAGGCTGACCCAGGTTCCCACCTTGGCTCTGCCCTCTCGGCTCTGAGGCCTTGGACAAGTCCCTTTACCTCTCCGGGCCTCCATTATCCCACCTCCAATAAAAGGGGTGACAGTGTGACCCTCCACGCTGGGTTTAGGAGGGGTGTCCTGGGCACAGGGTGTGGCTCAGCGAGGCCTCCTCCTCACAGCCCCACGTCAGGTGTCTGCCCACCTGTCCCTGCCTGGGGAGGACTTCCCCCTCCAGGCACCCCCAGGTCATCAGAATGCAGCCCCAGATGGTCACCTGTGGGAGGTGCAGGGGGAGGGGGTTCTCCTCCCCGAACCCTCTCCCATCCAATCCTGAGGAGCAGGCGAATCATCTGTTAGTTCAGCACGTATGCACTAGGTGCCTACTGTGTGCCAGGCACCGTTCTGGGCACTGGCAGGGAGCCGTGTATGGTCTCCGCCCTGTGGAAACATCCACTGGGAGGCAGGAATGGATTGAGTCAGTCCAGCCTCACGTCCAGGACGCATCACTGCCTGTACGTGAGCTGCCCTCCACCCACAGCGCCTCCCTGCCTGCCCACGCTGACAGCTGGCCCGCGGCCATGGGTCTCCCCCTCCCTCGGCACACCCAGTAAGGCCCCCACAGGTGGTCAGCAGGCAGCAGGCAGCCCAAGGCACTGTGGGAGCCGAGGCCAGGCTCCGCACCCAGTGGAGGGGTGGAGGGCTGCCCTGAGGAGGGGAGCAGCAAGGGCTTAGCCTCCCAGCCTCAGTTTCCCTCTGGGAGAATGAGGGCCGGCAGCCGGAGTGGACTCAGCAGGCACGTCGGGTTTCAGTTCCAGATTTACAATTCAGAAGCAAAACAAGACCCGGGCAAACACGAAGGAAGAAACAGAAAGCCAGGGCTAAGCTTGGTTTCTCGTTTTTCTTTTCTGTCCAAGTGCTGCTGGGAGCCACGTGAAAAGGCATCCGAACAGGCCCATTTGGAGGCTATGGCAGGCTTTTATTCCCCAGCATCTATTACTTTGCCTTCCATCACTCTGAAACTTTGATTGCTCTTCTGGCAACAGAGCTGCCAAGATACAGCAGCTGAAGACGGATGGCGGAGGCGGGCAGCACGGTCACCACCTGCAGAGGCTGTCCCCTTGTCCCGCTGCCACGGGCTGATGTAGTTTGGGGATGCGCCCCCCTTCACATTTTCTCATCTGATGTTAGGGCACAGACAAGGTCCTTTCTCTCTCTCTCTCTCTCTCTCTCTCTCTCTCTCTCTAATAACAGATTAAGTCCCTATTCAGTCCAGTCGGACATGACCTTCTGGTGACAGTGAAGAAGTGGCTGCCTGGGTAGGGTACAGGCTGGTGACGGTCCCCTCCTCTCCTACCTGGCCCAGCCCCTGTGTTGTGAGGCCAAAAGAAGTGGCTTTGCAGAGAAAAGACGCCGTGTTGTGAAGCACCTACTGTGCACCTCACGATCAGATAGGACCCAGCAGCGTGAGGCAGACCCTCTGTGGATGGACGGAAATCTAGCCCACAGAAATGACTGGAACCAAGAAACTGAGACGAGGGAAGGATAGCAGAGGCGAGCGGAGGCAGGGCCTGGTGGGTCCCATGGGACAGTAGGGTGGTGGGGAGTCTGAGGGATGCATGAGAGAGAAACCTGGCTCGGGGAGCCTGGTCATCATTGGTCTTCTCTGCCCCACACCCATTTCTGCACCTGCGGCCACAGGCCAAACTGCACTGTGTCCACCAGGGCCTTGGTAGGTGGTAGGGGCAGGTGTTCCTTGGGTCTCCGTCAGGTGGTTCCAAGCTCAGGTGTGCCCTGCCTCCATCACACAGTAAGCATTCAATCTTTACTGTTATTGCATTAATTCAGACTTTTCCTTCTCCACACCCGGGTAAATGTTTGCATAACCCAGGTAAATACATTGGGTACATGTTTACCATAATCTAGGAAATAAAGAAAAATGTATAAAGCAACTAAAAGTTGCCTATAACACCACCTCTAGAGAAAGCTGAAATTAACATTTTAAAATGTTTATCCCGGGGCTTTTCCCAAGTGTGATTCACATACGTTTTTCATGTTTGGTTTGTAGCTTTTTCTTCCATATTATATGGGGAGCATTTTCCTCTGTCATTATCTATAAACACCACTTTTAATGACTGCAGGACGTTCCCTTTTGTGGACATACCACATTTCCTGCTGCTGCCCTACCAGTGAGCCTTTAGTGTCTCCTGTACTTTGTGCAAAACGGCCGTCAGCATTCCCACAGGTCATGCCCTCTCCGGTTACGTCCTGAACTCACATTCTAAGTGGAAGTGCTGCACTGGAGAGCAGGAACATTTTACAGCTCTTCTTACGTGATGTTCAGTCACTATCCTGAGAATTTGTATGAATTCTTCCCCATCAGCAGGGCTAGTGGGCACTTATTTCATTTCGTGAATGCCAGGATCCAGAATGGTCTTTTAAAGACCTTTGCCGATGAGAACGTGATAAATAATATGCAATTTTTGTTTGAATTTGCATTTATGCTATTATTATTTTTAAAGAACTATTAGAAGCCAAGATTCTTATGGACTCCATTTTCAAACATTGAATGTGAAAAATAATTGCGTATCTGTATATGTGGTAATATGTATGTATTGTATGATCTGGAGACATGTAGAAGGAAACACCGAGGTTGCCAATACAGTGGTACCTCGGTTTTCGAATGTAATCGTTCGGGAAGACCATTTGAGTTCTGAAACGTTCAAAAACCGAGGCATGGTTTCCCCATAGAAAGTAATGCAAAATGGATTAATCCATTCCAGACCTTTAAAATCAATCCCTAAAACGCAAATTTAGCATGAATTTTACTATCTAATGATATCATAGATCCTTAAATGTTATGGCGTTCGTAAACCGAAATGTTCGTCAAAAGAGACGTTCGAAAACCGAGGTTCCACCGTATTTGCTATCAGGTTGAATTAGGTTTGATTATAAGTAACAGAAACTGGGGGGGGGGGGGGGGGGACGAGTGATTTAAACAAGAGGCTCATTTGTCCTGTATGTAAAAGAAGACCAGACGTAGGCAGCCCCGTACGGAAGCTCTACAAAGTCACCAGGGACACAGGCACCTTCCAAGTCACCATCCGACTGTCCCACGGTATGGTCCTCGTCCTCAGGACCCAACGTGATTGCTAGAGCTCCAGCCATCGGATCAACATGCAAGGCAGCAGGAAGGAGGCAGGAATGAAGGAGAGAAAGGCTTGCCTTTAAAGGAAGGCGCTGAGGAATCCCACGTGACCGTTCCACTTACATCTCATTGGCCAGAGTTTAGAAACATGACGACGTGTAGCTGCAAGGGAAGCTGGGAAATGCAGTCTTTTAGCTGGTAAGCAATGTGCCAGCTAAAATCTGGAGTTTCTTAAACTAAGATGAAGAGGCAGAATGAATACGGAGAAGTTTCTAAGAGCTTCTACCCTGTTACCTTCAGGAATGAGGAAGTGAGATTGTCCTGGAAAGGAGGACTGGAGAGGCAAGCAGGTAGAAATGGCACAGATATCTGTGTTATTGTCCCATTAGTTGTAGTGAATACATTCTAAAGAAGTCATATTGGAAAGTTTAAAAAATTATTAATAAGCATGGCAAGGGAAATTTCTCCATAGGTCTTTATATACAATTCACAAAAGCCTAATGAACCAACACCTTCACCAGGTTGTTTCAGCACCTTGAATACATCAACTCTGTCTGCCAAGGTTTCTGATGAGAAATCTGGCAAATATCTTATTGAGGATCTCTTACACGTGACCAGTTTCTTCTCTCTTGCTGCTTTCAAGAACAGTTTGATTCTATTATGTCTCGGTGTGGCTGTTGTGTTTCTGTTACTTGGAGTTCATTGCTTTTTAAAGACACCTATCTTTATGCCTTTCATCAATGCGGGGAAGTTTGGGCCACTCTTTCTTTAAATAATCTCTCTGCCCCTTTCTCTCTTTTCTCCTCGGGGACTCCCACAGTGTGTATGTTGGTCCACTTGGGTCCCACAGGTCCCTTAGCTGGTGTTCACTTTCTTTTAACATCTTTTTTCTTTCTGTCCCTTGGAGTCAATAATTTCAATTGTCCTGTATTCAAGTTCTCTGATTCTTTCTTCTGTCTACTCCAATATGCTTTTGAGTCCCTTTGGTGAATTTTTTTCCATTTCAATTATTGCTCTTTTTAGCTCCAGAATTTCTTTTTGGGTCCTTCCTATGTCTCCTATTTTTCGATATTTCCATTTTGTCCATATGTTGTTTTCTTGACTTTCTTCATGTTTTCCTTTAGTTCTTTGAACATCTTTAAGACAGCTGTATGAAAGTCTTTGTCTAGTAGGTCTGCCATCTGCTCGTTCTCAGGGACGATTTCGGTTGGTTTATTCTTTCCTTGAAATGGATCATACTTTCTTCGTATGACTTTTGATGTTGTTGTTGTTGAAAACTGGACATTTCAATATAATAATGTGGTAACTGGAAATCCGATTCTTCCCGCTTCCCCAGTGTTTGCAGTTTTGAGTTTTTGTTTCTGTTTGTGATGGTTGTAGGCTGTCTCTGTATCAGGGATCAGCCTGAGGTGCAAACTTAGGTTCTTCGTAGGCCTTGCTGAGCCTGCACTTTCCCCTGGGCATGCGTGGTGGTTTCTAAATTCTTCCACATATGTGGTAGCTTTCAAATGTCCTAGTCCTTGAGTATCTGGCTCCCAAAAGGGGAAAAGAAGGAAATAAAATTGGGGAATCAGGCTTTGGCCATGTAAATCCCTTGGAAGCTGCATCAGCTGGGTGTGGTTGCAATGATGGCTGCCAGGGGGGATGTCTGCAACCCTTCCTCATCAAAAGCACAAATCAAGAATCAGAGCACAGACTCCCAGTATTTGGAGGACAAGGTCCTCATGCCCACTCTGGCTTCTGCAAGCATCCTGCTCCGGGAACAAGAGCACAGCTGCCTGCCACAGGGCCGGGGTGGGGGACGGGCAGCTCTACCATGGTAACAGCTAAAATCCTGGAAACTAACCTGATTTACCCTCCGAATATTCCCCTGAGAGCTGCAAGCCTTTGAGTAGACTCCAGACTTCCAAAATAGTTCTGTCAGACAGATCATGCCCCTGCAACAACTGTTGTCCAGGTGAGAAGATGGACTCCTGCTGCTTCTGACCCCCCATGTTCTCTGATCTCACGTCCACCTTTATTCTTAAGCTCTATGAATTGTATTTTATTTTATATAAATTGTCTGTTTATAGCCTTTACTATTGTCTGGGGGGTTAGGTAATATGACTATTTTTTAAAAAAATCATTACAAGTAAACAATTGATGCAAAGAATACTGATACATTTAGTAAAAACTGTTCACCCTTTACAGTTTTCACATATAGATGAGCTAAAATAGGAGAATGACACCACTTACACCTTTTAAAGTAGACGGAACATAGAAAGAAATGGTGTAACAACAAAATTTGGCAAAGCTGTGTTGAGACTAGTGTACCCTAACTTTGCCAGTGGCAGGTGGAACCCTTTTAGAACAGAATTGTGCTACACTAATATTTATATCCTTTGTCTGGAAGTTCTTAGACTTTAACTTCAGAAAATATGAAAAGAACTACCCGCAGGCACAATTATATTCATTGCCGTGCTGTTTATAATTATGAAAAATGGAAATAAACCAAATGTCTGAATACTAGGCTCAAGGTACGTCTCCTCAATTGAAAGTTTTGCAGTCATTTAAAGTGGGTATCATGTATCATTCTGAAAAAATTCTCATGATACAATGTCATGTGAAAGCAGCATGCCATGATTTAGCTACATACTACGTAAACGTTGCCTGGCACGTGGCCAGTGACTGCTGCAAGGAAAAACCAAACAGGGACCTGGTTGACGGGAAGGAGGCTACGGGTGAATTCTATTGTTTTCATGATGTTACTCAGGTAATTAAAGAAAAAAAAGTGAGGATGATTTAGGGGGAGGAAACAGGCAGGAGTTACAAATTCACCATAAAAGCACAAAATCTGAGTAGGAAATTCAATTAGCCGGATCTGCAAGTTGTTGGTGGCAGACACTGGGGTCTGGCCTTTCCCCTGAATTTGGTGAAGAGGAAGGAGGCCCGCTCTCTGGCTGGGCAAAGTTCTCAGCAAGGCGAGATGTGGTACTGAGGACCCCACAGGGCTTGGGGGCAGGGCAGCCTGTTCCCCAAGAGGAGCCCGATTCCCCCATCACCCTCAGCTGCCTGTCCCTGGGTCCTGGGCACAGGCCTCCAAGCAAGGACACTCAGTGCCAACGCAAATGCTACGGATCTGAGGGGTCCATGGTCTTCCCATGAAACTGAGTGACACAAGGGGCATGTACGTGTCTCCTTTCTGTCACCCACTTATGATGTGGAGGCTGTATCTTCTATCATAGCCTCATGATTCTTTTCCGTGCCCCTAATTTCCGCAGAAACGGGGAAGAAGGAAGCTAGCAGCTAATATACTCTCAAGGGCCTGCAGTAGGATTCACGCAGGGGAGCTTCTTGCAAACCCCACCAAGGGCTCTGAGAAACATGCACTCCCATCTCATGTATCTCATGTGCAGGGGGGATTCCTAGGGCCGGGGAGGTGCACCCAGCACCCAAGTCCACAGAGGTCGTGACCTGTGGCCGCAGGCTTCTTAGCACCCCCTTAGAAACAGCCTGGCTGTGATCCAACCCCCCCTCCCAGGAGAGGGGCAGTAATCGCAGTGCCCCCATCCCAATGCCAGAGGGAGCAGGGAGAGACCCTGGGATCCCCCTAACTCCTCCCACCCCGACACCTGGACACAGGGCCCAGGACACAGGACGCGGATGCTGCAGCCCCAGGGGGGAAGGAAAAGCTGCTCAGAAGCTGAAAGTCCCCTTATCCCCAGCGTTCGCCCTAAATGAAATCATTAGCTTTTAATTTACTTACTCAGCCAAGCCCGGAGTTAATCTGTTAAGCTTGATACTTTTCTTTCTTTCCTTTCTTTTCCTTTCCTCTTTTTAATTTTTTTTTTTTTTTTTTTTTTTTTTAAGCCTCATGTTCTTTTCCCATTTCAGGCTCAGGTGGGATCTGTCGGGGCCCAGAGCAGCAGCTCAGGACAGCTGAGGACTTCACACAATCCACTGTGCCCAGGCTTGCAGGGCCCGGAGCGTCCGCCTCCTCCCCCCCCACCCCTATTCTCTGCTCTTCCCAGGCCTCACTCCTGCCCCAGGGCCTTTGCACGTGCACTGCCTTCCACCTGACCAGCCCTCCTCCTACCTTTGGGCTTCAGACCAGTTACCCCCTCAGAGAAGCGTCCCTCCCGCCACCACTGTCTGTCTCTGCCTTTCGTTCCATTCATAATGCAAATCACAACTTGCGATTATTTTATATATCGGCACCTTGACTTTCTGCTGGTTTCCTCTCTAAAACCCCCAAGAACAGGAAACTGAGGTCTCTGATTCACAGCTACAGCATCAGTTTCTAGCTTGTATTTGATGCTCAATAAATACGTATGCAAGGGGAGGCACACAGTATGCTGGGCTCCAAAATCATGCACGTGGAGTGGAGATCTGCGAAGCAGGCCATCCAATGGCCTCTGGAGGGGGAGGCCACATGGGGCTGGTGTCAGACACTTCCAGGTCTGGGTTTGAGCCCTCCTTTGGTTTCTAGCTCGCTGTGTGACCTCAGACAGTTTACTCAGCCTCTCTGAACATCAATCGCCTCCCTTATAAAATGGGACTCACATGTCAGCAGGGAGGGCCGTGGAGTTCAGTCCTGAAGCAGGGCTAGGAGCAGGTCTAGGCAGCCCCCAGGTCCCCATTTTTGCCTGTCCAGGCAAGGGGAAGGAAGTAGCATTAACTAAAAACCTACTATGTGCCAGGTGCCAAACTAGGCAGTTGGAATGCAGAGGTGAATAAAACAGAAACTGCCCCCACTTCTCAAAACTAGCTGAGGGCAGGAAACTGACAGAGCGGTCCCCAGCACCTGGGTGTCAGGAAGGAGAAAGGTGGGGTGCAAGCAGGAAACAGAGGCCTAGAGCAGCCTGGAGGGTCCCTAGTAAGTGACTTTTCTCCTGAAGTCTCACGTGTGCAGGAGTTCTGAGGAAAGCCAGACGAGGCAGCGGGAAGAGCGAGCCAGAGGCCCCAGGTCAGCACAAAGCTGGAGGGGAGGGTGGGAGAGGAGACCAGTGAGAGCAAGCATGCACACACTTGCTCGCATCCATCCTGACGGGAACACTGAGCACCTGAGTACAAGTCCTGTTGTCCCACGAGTCAGTGCAGACCCAGGATGTGGCCACTGGGGCAGGTGGGACGAGGAAACCACTCTTACCTTTGGCAATGCGTACTTTGGCAACTTCATCAGGACAAATTCATTGCGACGATATGAGACGTAGTATTTGGTCTGGTTGGCTGAGGTGGCCTAACAGGAGGCAAGAGACATGTTTTTGAGGGGCTAGGTTTCCTGTCAAGCCAGAGCCTCATGAACGAAAAACTACACATTGTATCCAGCTGGTGAAAAGGCCATTTTACTTTGCTTATATCTGCTCCTCCTGAAATGGACAGACTTCTATTCATCCTTCAGAGCCCTACACCAAACACTCCTCCTCTGGGAAGTCTTCTTCCACCTCCTTCAGTTAGAACTAATCTCTTTCCTCCTGCTCTCTCAGCACCTTTTTCCCTTGCATCTGAGTTATGGAACAAGGTGGGAGGAACATCTAAGGTTTGAGCTATTCAGGAGAGGGATAGGCTGCTTTGAAAGGAGGGAGCTCCCCATCAGTGGAAGTAATCAAGAAGTGGTATGATCAGTTCGTTTTTCACTGGAGTTCCTGAATGGCCAGACTGCATGGTTCCTGAGGGTGGTCTCAGCTGTGATCTGAGCATGAGTGCTGCCCTGTGGATAGCTGGTGCCTGGTAGCCAGTAGCAATGACCAGTCTCAGCCCCCATCAGTTCCACAGTCACCCAGACCAAATGGAGCAAAATGGTTGTGGGCCTGCGGGCCCCGAGTTGTGGGAGTTTTCTGGGGAGCAGAAGGCAGGAGGAGCGGGCAGCGTCTTGAGTCAAGGTTCTGGCTCTGTGGGGCATTCTGGGGTTGCCTGCAGCCACGGCCACGGGGTGGGGTGGGGGGAAAGTGCAATTAAGTAGCCCTTGCAAGTCAAGGGGCCATCTCACTGCCTCCGCTGAGTGATTCCGTGTTCCCTAGAACGGCTCAGACTCCATGTCACCTACTGCCAATTTCCAGGTGCCCCACAAGCAACGGTACCTTAAAGAAGATGTAATCGTCCTGCATGGTTAGGGAGCTGTGGTCAATCGGGCCGGCGAAGGGTGCCGTCAGTGCCTGATCGGAGCAGTTGTGGATCTGGCAGGTGACGTAGCGGAACCCTGCAGGGGACGAGAGCCAGCCCCAGTCGCATGACCTCTCCAGTGCTGAGTCCAGCGGGGGGGAGGGAGGGGGCCAGGGCCAGGCTGCCAGACCACTGGATGCCGAGTGGATTCCGGCGCCCTCTGCGTGCCGGCCGCAGCACTGTGGCGGGTTCCTCGGTGGGTTGGAATTTCAAGGGGCCCTGTGGTCACACCTGCAGCTGCGTGGGGTGGCTCTGTGCCAGCCCTCTACTGCCATGAGCACTTTGATCCTCAGGAAGCTACTGGGGGTCCCACCTTACAGGTGAGCAGCTGAGGCTGAGGGAAGAGGTGAGGCACCTTGTCTAAAGCATGGCCATATGCCCACCGCCAGCTTTTCCTAAGGAGAGGCTGACGGGAGCAGACAGACCGACAGTGAGGGATCCAGGGAAGAGCTGAGGGTGCGGAAATGGGACAGGGACCCCAGAGCAGCTGCTGCCCACAGAGCGCTCGCCCATGCAGGCTGGTGCTAGGTGCTGTGTGTACGGACCCATTTCACAGTTGCAGGGACCGAGGTGCAGGGAGGTGGGGAAGCTTGCCCCGGCTCACGTGGCTGGCACAGGGCTGGCTGGGAGCTGAGCCGGTGTTTCTGTCCCAGCAGGACTTTTAATCTACCATCCACAACACTCGTCCTCTCCGGGGATGCATTCCTTGTTGTTGTCAGCTCCCACGCTAAGTGTGAACCAGCCGAGGTTTTCACTCCAAGAGAAACCGCGGGACGAGGCTCACAGTCCCGGGTGTCTGGAGGGGTTGCGGTCAGAGCCACGAGTGGTGATGGCCCCTCCACTCTTTCCCTCCCTGCAGCACGGGGGTCCCACGGCTCGTTCAACGGCCGGTTGCATCTGCTGTACCCCAACAGGCAGGGGCGGGGCTTTCTTGTTCAGCTCTGAGTCCCCAGCAGGGCATGAAGCCCCTGCCCCACCGAGGAGCAAGCCATCGGAGGACCCCTCACTGTCAAGCACTCAGCAAGTGCTAGGGGTGGGGGCCAGAGAGCGGGAAACACTCAATGTTCAGGGCCCAGAACAAATCGTCTCTTAATAGACTTTTCCACTGGAGCGGAGCGCCCTGACTTCAAATTATCTCCAGCTGGAAAACAAGCACATTTAAAATTACGCCCACTGGACCACGGCGAGGTCAGCTGTGCAGAGCCCGCAGCCCTGGAAGAGCCACTGAACATCGTGCACCGGCTGCGGGGCGAGGACCCAGGGCACAACGGCTGCACCCCCTCCCGGCTTACCTCCTCCGAGGTCCTGGACCTCCATGTGGACCAGGTCAGGGTCAGCGTCCACCCCAGACACGGCCCTGGAAAGGAACGGGGTCAGGCTGGAGTGGGAATGGGGTCCCCAGCCCTGGGTGTGGAGCCCGCATCGTGTGCTGCACCCCACGTAGTCACATGGCGTCCGGGTTCTAAGGACAGTCGCTCTGCGGGTGGGAGGGAGCCGGGGTTTCTGCCTGGCAGGGCGTGGAGTTTGCTGGGCCTTCCTGTGGCCTTCTCTATAGAAGACGTTCTCCTTTACAAAGACTTTCACATGAGTTGTGTGTGTTTTGTTTTGTCTTTTTTTTTTTTTTTTTTTTTTTTTATGATCAAAATAACCTTAAGAGGCAGAAGCAGGCCTGGGAATATCCCCCTCATTTTGCAAAGTAGGAAACTGAGGCTCAGAGGAGCGAAGCCGCTGCCCCCAGGGTGCAGAGCTGTAGGCGGCAGAGCCAGGCTTCCCCCAGGTCCCTCTCCCTGCCTGGTGGCTCCTGGAATGCCACCCATCAAAGGGTGCCCTGCGGAAGGTACTGCTCTCGGCCGCTGGCCCCTCTGCGCTGCTGTTCGTCAGGGCTCAGGCAGCGGCTGGAACAGTGGGGACTGGCTGCCGATGGAGCATTCAAGGAGGCCCGAGAAGAAAGAGGTGGCAGGGACCTGCTAGGGTCGCAGGTCCATGGGCCGTGTCCTCCAGGGGAGCAGGGGTGGGCCAACTGCTTTCGCTCTGAACCCCAGCGCCGCCCAACACAGGGCCTGGCACCCAGGAGGTGACATGCAGAGTTTTCAACAGAAAGGAAACTTGGTAGTGGTGGTCCCGTGTTTCCCACTTTTTACTGTCATGTGTCAACTGGACTGTGGTTTTCTCTACGATGTCGACTTCCTTTAAAACCTCTATTTACTCAGCCTTCTCCTGAGCGTCATGCCTGCGTCTGGTGAGCTGATTCTATCTGTGGTGAAAACAGTCGTGCCGATATGACCATTACAAAGCCACTCAGTGAACCAACCCCTTGCCTGGACATGACTCTGACCAAGAGCAAAGTGAGGGTCAGGATGTGGAGGTCACTTCCCAGGTCACTCAGCACCAGGACAGGCATGCTGTCCTCCCTGCAGTGTCCCCACAGCGTCCTGACATGAGCTGTCCCATCACGGACAGCCCCCTGGCCCGAATCCGCCCCTTCCAGTTCTCAACCCGCCTCCCAATGGGCTTGACACCAGGGTCCCCCTCGGCTTCACCTTGTCCGGGGACAGGTGGCCCCTGCGGACAGGAGAAATCCACGAGGGGGTCTGCGTGCCGTGGCCCCCGACTCGGTGGCAGAGCGGGTGGGATCCCCACAGCACACTGACGTGTAAGCCGTGGGCTTCAGCCCCCGTCACTCTGACCCTCCACAGAGTCTTGATTGCAAGGTGAAGTGTTGATTTCGGCTTTTGTGAATAGACCATTTGTAAGCTCTATGGAAGGAGGTCTCCTGCCTGACATTTTCCTCTCTTTTCTGGACAAAGACGGGCATTGTTCCCTTTACCAGGAAACAATGTGTTCTCTCGAGAACACAAGTGAAGAGTGAATGCTGCTCTCTGCACAGCCTGTGCCCGGGGCACGTGTGGCCCGAGGGACGCCAGGCCCCGTCCACACCATCTCACTGATGGGTCCTCAGCTGGCAGATGGAATTTTAGTCTGACAATCCGTCATCTGTAGGGTGGAGTGACGACATCAGCCTGGTCACTCATCCCCTCAGTCACTCTCTCCTTTCCCTCCTGCCCTCCACACTCCATCTGCTCACCACTCCCATTCCCGTCACTCTCTCACTCCCCCATCAGAGCATCTCCCACAGTGATTTCCCGACATGCTCAGGCCTTGGAAAGGGCAAGGGAGCAGTGCAGGCCTGAGGCCTGGCCCCCACCCAGAGACCCTGGTGCTCGGGTTGGGAAGCCCAGAGACACTGCATTTATAGCAGTTAGAGCCTGGCTCCCTGCAGGACAGTGTTGCCCCCTGCACCTGCCTGTCCATCAGGTTCCCTGAAGATGGTATTTGGGGACGGCCCCGGGCCTGGCTCCAAACACTAGTTAGAAGTAGCAGTCACATGACACGACCCATGGGCAAGCAGATCTCTGGGAAGAGCCAAGTGCTCTGGGAGTGTGAGCAATGGATTTTTATCTCTTGGATACTAAGGGCAGTTCTGATTCGCTCACAGTCACCACGACCACGCCTGTGGGGGTGGCCTACCTCCTCAGAGGTCCTGCCCCTTGGCCCACACTGGACAGCCCTGCAGCTGCAAGAAGAGGAAGGCTGAGGCTTCCCTAGGTGAGCTCAGCTTGAGTGGAGAAGCAACATAGAAACGCCTGTGGAAATGCCGCAGCCAGACTGCCTGGCCAACAGCATGGCCACTGGCCACAGGCAGAGGCGGCCATGGCCCGGGGCTGCTGCTTTTGGGCAGCGTGACCCAGGACAAGGGTCCTAGCCAATCTGAGCCTCAGTTTCTCCCTCTGTAACATGAGGGGTGACAATCAGGGGCTTCTGTGTGGATTCTACAGACGAGGATTTAAACCCTCAGGCTGGTTTGTGCCTGGCAGGTGGTCGGCCATAGTTGTGATTTTGTTCCGGGGCCACTGAGACACTAATGGGGAGGGCGGTGGACAGAGCTCCCTGGGGGCTGGGAACACGGGGGGTCCCCACCCAGGGGCCCCTGACGGAGCTCACTTGTTTGTCTCCTCAAAAACAGTCACGAGTCCCAGTGTCAGACAGAACAGGGGTCTTGGGCAATTCCTGATGCTCATTCAAGGACAAAGAGCCCCTTGGAAATGCTGTCAAAACGGCATCGTTCACCACTTACAACAGGCCCATCACCGCTGTCACCACATTCCAGGAGAGACAGGGCCCAGCGGCCGCTGTGATTCTCTCTCCCGAATAACAACTCAGAGCCATTTGAGAAAATGGGGGCAGAATTTGATTTGCTTGAGTTAATAAGATGTTTGAATTAGTGCCAATTTACCTTTCAGTATCTGCAGGCGGTGGGAGAGGTCTCCGGGGAGCCTGGACAGGGTTGGAGCTGGGACTGGACCCCACAAGGCAGAGCTCCCGGCTCCGCCATTTCCCCAGCCGCAAGGCTCAGAACTCCCACCTCCTTGCACCCTCCCCACCTCCGTGAGCCCTTGGGGCCAGCAGTTGCCACCAGTGACAAGGCCGGTGATTGGTGGCGGCACTCTGGTTTCTGAGGAAGGAACCGGCCCCCCGTGGACGGACACGTGGAAAGAAGGCCATCTCTTGTCCCCACAGCTAAAGGCCTGCAGCCCAGGAGCCAGCATTCCAGAGAGGAGACAAAGGCTCCCTGCAGCCTTGTGCCCTTCAGTCAGGAAGGGTGGGGGGGTTGCTGCACAAAGGAGGGGTGTGTGTGTGTGTGTGTGTGTGTGTGTGTGTGTGTGCGCGCACGCGCGTGTGTACATATAAGAAAGAGCAATTGAGGAGAAAGAACGCCACGTAGCTGCACGTATCTCCAAAGGCAGGTAACAGGAGGCTGGATGGCACGTGGCTGGTGGGGAGAATGTGGGCTCTGAGCAGGCCCTGCCCCGAACCTTGACCCCGACCTCGACCTTGGCAAGTACTTGTCCTCCATGGGCCTCATTCCCTCATCAAACAAGAGTTTCCTGAGCATCAGTTCCCTCCTTGGCACAGAGAGACCACAATACGGCTCCAAGAGTTCGTGGAGCGGCTCCCAGGAGAACACAAGCGAGAAGCGCGTGCTGCTGTCTGCACAGCCTGTGCCCAGGGTACACACCAGAAGAACCCTCTGGAGATCCCCTGGGGTGAGGAGGTACAGGGCGGGCACAGAGCAGCAGCGGGGAGCCCAGAGCTGGGGGCCCTTGGGGCTGAGGCTCGCTTTCCAGGTGCTCTCACCAGAACACGTGGTCTTTGGTCACTCGCTCCTGCAGAAGTGTCCACTTCTTCCCCAGGTCAGATGACACGTAGAGCTGGAAGGAAGAAAGAAGAGAAAGGAAAGTTTGGTCAGGATGTGAGAAATGAGCCTCTCGTGAGAGATGGTGAGGTCCCCTCCATGATGAAAGCGTTTCGTCCAGCCCTGGCTGAGCGCGTGCTGGGGCAGGCCCTGAGCTCACATGGGGGTACAGACCAAGCCCCATGAGGCTGAAGGGTGGGTGTGGGGGCTCCACAAAGAGCCATTCCTGCCCCCAGGCCAGCTGGTAGGAGCCGAGAGAAGAGGTTGTCCAGGGAGAAGCCAGGCAGGCCTCCCAGTTTTGCTTCCTACTTCTCTGTGGGAGCCAGTACTGCTCAGGGCACACATCCTCCTCTGACCTGTCTGTCACCAAGCCTAGCCCGGGCCCACGGCTGCTGGGTAGGCTGAGTGAGTGAGCAAACGTGACTCTAGGGCAGGGGCTGCCAAACTTTTCTACAAAGCACCAGGTAGTCAATACTTTCGGCTTTTCAGGCCACAATGTCTCTGTGACAGCCACTCAGCTCTGCCTTCGGAGCCAGAAAGCTGCCAGAGACAGCACGTAACAAGTGGGCGTGGCTGCGTGCCAATAAAACTTTATTCACGAAAGCAGGTGGCGGGCCATTGTCTGCTGACACCTGCTCTAGGGCACATGGTCAGAAATCATCACCTTTCATATTTAAAAAGGGCTTTTTGGAAAGTTTTCATCCTTTAGAACGTAAGCTCCCGGGAGGGCCTGGAACTCATCTATCTTACTGAGCAGGTGCATTCGTGCCTGGTATGTATGCAGTAGATGCTCAATAATTATCTGTGAATTGAGCAACTGGTTGTACTGAATTTTCATTAGGGCCCCAATGGCAAAGCCTGGTAGCAGCTGTGGCCTTTCATGGAGCCAGGCACTGAGCTAAGAGCTTATTAAAAGCTACTTTATTTAACACACACACACACACACACACACACACACCCATAAGATAGGTAATTTCTCCCCTTTACAGATGGAAGAATTGAAACTCAGAAAGGTTAAGTAAGTTGCTCAAGGTCACACAGTGTTTGCTTACAGCAGCAAGTCCCATCTTGTAGACCCGGGCGTAATGTACTGATGGCTGAGGAGTCCCCCCAGGGAGGATGACCCATCCCCTCTAGTCTTTTCTCTGGGTCGTCTGAGTGACCCAGACAGGCCAGGGCCAGTTCCACCTCGTATCTCAATTTACCCATCTGCAAATCAGGAGAGCACGGCCCATATCCTCAGGCAATAAGTGAATAAAAAAATGAGTCTGTAGCCATCAGCTTTTGGGAGCCGGGTAATAAAACCTCCGCATTAATGGTGGCATTATCACGGCCAGCACGGCGAGGCACCTGCATTTATGACGCCTGCCCTGGAACTTTACGAAGCCGCCCCAATTTGTTCTCCTGGGAGGTAATTTTATAATGCGTCATCAATTGCTGCAGAAACACGACGTTTCTGCATAATAAAAGACAAGCACCGGCAAATAAATAAGAATAAACACACCAGGGACATCCGTTACTGCAGCTGAAACCTGCACAGTGACGTCCTGTAGAAGGGCTGATTGCCTGTCGATTGCTTATCTAAGAAAGGAGGGGAGGCTCTGTACCAGGGCACACACATGAGCAATCAGGAGTCAGAGCAGGAGAAACCAAGGTAAAGGCCGAGCGTGATGTCAGGGGAATGTGGATTCACAGGAGCGCATGCCAGGGGTTCCTACGATTATCAGATGCACTGCGATCCAGCCCTGGCGTTCAGTGCACGTCGGGTGCAGTGGTTGGGACGCAGAAGCCCTCCCTCCCTCACCATAGGGTCCTCGTACTGCAGAGGCTGCAAAGCTGAGACCCAGCCTTGCTTAGACTCCTCTTGCAACTAGAGCTCTGGGTCAGATGGATGCACTCGTGCGAGGTCTGGAGGGTGGAAGTGACATCGAGATGCGTTCCTGGTGCCTCTGGCCATTTTTGCTGGCCAGCACGGGGGACGTGCTCTGGCATCCAACCTCCAGCTTGGGAAGGTGGAGGGACGGTGATGGAGGAGGCAGCAGCTGGACTCTGCACTCGTGTCCAACGCCTAGTTTGCAGACGTTGCCAGGCAGTGTGGCAATGTAACAGTGGCACGTTCAGAGGCCCAGGTCTCAGCACAGCCGAGTGCTCTTGACCTTGGTAAGTGGTTCCTCACCTTCCTGACAGGCAGAGGAAGAAGATCCCCAGGTGGGAGAGCCCCACGGGCTTCTGGGAGGCTCCTTGCAAGTCCGGCCTGAAGCCCCCTCCTGCACACCCCCAAGACGTTAGAGAGCACCCAGTCCCGTGGGGAGCGACTGCCTGACTCCCACTTCCTTTTGATTCCAGGAGCCTAATGGGGTTTGCTGAGCCTTGAGAGAGAAACCACTGCATTTAGGCTCTCACTGTCCACAGTAAAGGAGGGAACTAAACGTAGGAGACAGGGCAATCTGAAGGTGGGTGGATACTCCGTTTGCTCGAGGAAGGGGCAGGAATCTGGGAGGAAAACAGGGCATTTGATTTTGTATAAATCTGCAAGTCCTCTGAGTAGAATATTCATGCCCACCCCTGCTGACTCTGGGTTTGGCATGTGACTTGCTCTGGCCAATGGTGTGAGGGGATGTGATGTATTCCCAGTGAAAGCAGACACACTACAGGGGCTTGTGTGGTGTCCTCTGCCCCCCAGAGCCTCTGCCCTCCACCACAAGAGCAGCATGTCCCTGGTAACCACTGGTTGCAGGATAAGAGACATACGGAGACCTGAGCCCTCCCAGTCGCCAGGAGCCCTGTCTTGTCAATCCCAGAAGAATCTGGCAGACCCCCAGCCGACCCCCAGACCCAGCAGGAGCAAGAAACAATGCTTGTTACTGTGTGCCACAGGCAGGGCCTGTGTGTCACTCAGTGTCACGGGAGCAGAGACCTGCCTGGTACAGCAGGTCTGCCAGAGCCTAAGGCAGCATTGCTCCAAAGCCGTCCTGCCTCTTGGGGGTTAGGGAGCCCTGAAAAAACCACAGCCCTGTTGTCATTGTTACTAATTTCCTCAAATTCCTCGTTCCTTTTACAACCATAACTAAGTCTTTTTTCTCTCCTTTTTCTTTCCTACAGTCACAGAAAAGAACCAAGGAAAAGAACTGAGATTTCAGCTCCATTAATTTTTCAGGGCACCATAAATTAAGGAGCAATTGCAATGCAGTCAATTTCTGCAGGAAAATAAGTCTCTGTGATTGTGCTTTGGTCTAATTACATGGAAGGCTAAGTAGCGCTATTAATACCCAGAAGCACGCGCTGTCCCAACGGAAGGTGCCGGGAGCAGAGAGGCAGCCTCTGAGGCCAGAGGAATTCGGGGATGCCCGTCAGAAGACCAGACCTTGGCGAGGAGCCCAGGTTCTGTCGCAAGCCATGGCTCAGCCACCCAGGGGTCTCCATTCGGAGGGCCCTGACCTGCGTGATCACTACTGACAGAAATTCATCATTCACTTCTTCATTCATTCACCCAACTGCCATCCATCCATTTATACCACCCATCCATCCATCCATCCAACAAATATTTTCAGTCAGGAACTTGAGATAAAATGGTGAAAACAACCAGACGTCGCCTCTGCCCTGAAGGCGCTTACGTGAAGTGTGTGTTTAGGGTGCAGGCCACCAACAAATAATAGCACAAATATGTAATTACACATTGTGATCAGTCCGGGAAAGAGGTGCTGGAATCTGGAAGCGTGTGGAGCAGTGGGGCCCCAGCAGGCCTGGGGGTGCAGAGAAAGCCTCCTGAAATGGACAGCTTCCATCTGCGTCCAGGTCCAGGCCCTGCCGCTTCTCTGCCCTGGAGGCCAGCTGTGTAGACGGCATCCACAGGCTCCTCCCCTCTGGCTTCTGCTGGGATTTGGCCCATGGGAGGCACTGGGAGAAGACTGGAGGGCAGGGGAGAGAGGCTGGGGGGATGAGTCCTGCTCACCTACGGCCCGGCTGCCGTCTGGGAGGCCCTGAGCTGCTAGGTCCAGGGCCGGCCGCCTCCGGATGCCTATCGAGGGGCCATGCCTCTCACTGGGCTTGATGGCAGGCTGAAAACGGCCCTAAAAAAGCCACGTCCTAGACCCTGGGACCTGTGAATGGGACCTGACAGGGCAAAGGACTTTGCAGATGTGATTCAGTGAAGATCTTTAGATGGTAAGGTTGTCCTGGATTATCCGGGTGGGCCAGAGGGACATCACCCGCTACACACACACACACACACACACACACACACACACACACACACATGCAAACACTCACACACATGTGCGCACACACACACATGTGCACACAGTCACACGTACACACATGTATGTGCACAGTCACACAATACACATATGTGCACACAAGTCACACGTGCATGCGCTGCACACACACGCACAGTCACACACACGTATGTGCACACACACAGTCACACACACATATGTGCACACACGCACAGTCACAAGCACATGCACACACATGTATGTGCACACACGCACACAGTCACACACGTATGTGCACGTGCACATACAGTCACACACATATGTGCACGCACACACAGTCACACACACGTATGTGCACGTGCACCACCATGTGAAGATGAGCAGAGAGAGGTGACAACGCTGCCGTTGAGAGCAGAGTGATTCCTTCGCAAACCAGAGGACGCAAGAGGGAGGCTTCTCCAGGCTCCAGAGGAAGTGCCGCCCTGAACACCTGGACTGTGGCCCAGGGAAACGGGCTTTGGGCTTCTGGCCTTCAGAACTTGAGAGAATTAACTTCTACGGGTGGAAGCTGTGGAGTCTGTGGCCCTGGGGTACAGTGGCCGCAGGAAGGCCTGCACTTCTCCTTCCCACCCCCAAGGCGCCTCCTCAGCCCTCAGGACCGGGGGTGGGGACACTCTCACACCCCACGCTGGCCCTGGAAAGAGCCCTACACCACTAGGGTCTCCTGGGTCGCCCATGAGGGTGCCCCTGGGCTCCTGGGGCTGGTACACACAGCCCCACAGGAGGGGATGCTGACTTGGGACCTGAAGGCCAATTCACTGTTCTTGGTGGAAGATGGTTCCAGGCTGAGGGAAAGGCCCATGAGCTGGCATGGGAGGGTGTGTGGAATGTTCCAGAAGTGGAAGAAGGCCTCGGTGGCTGACAAGCAGAGGGGAAGCAGAGTGGAAAAATCCTAATAATTATCTGCTATGTATAGATCTCGCCTCACATGCCTTAAGTGCCCCTTTCACCTCCTGTCCACTCAGCTGTCATACAGCAGGTGCTCCTGACAGCTGACACCCGGCCACACGGGCCTCAGGCAGAGGACATGGTGGGGTCCGGCACCTCCAGCCCCGGGGCTCCTCTCGGCCAGCCCAGGGCTTCCGGGTCCCCCACGATGGAAAACATCACCCGAGGAGCGGTGGAGCCATGCTCTGCGCCCGCTTCCCCCCGCCCAGCGCCCATCCCCTCAGCTGGCGCCCGCCCCCCCATTTGGCACCCGCACACCCCCCCCCCCCGCCTGGCGCCTGCCCCCCGCCCGCTCACCTTGCTCTCCTTGCTGTAAGCCAGGACCTTGTCCTCCACCCTGGGGTGGAAAATCAGTGTCTCCACAGAAAAGGGGATGAGTTGCTTCTGGAAGGTGGTGCCCTCGTCCGTGCTGAGGAACAGGCTGTCATCCCGGTCGCCCAGCGACGAGCTCACGAGGATGATCTGAAACACAAAGCCGGGCACGTGAGAGGCGCACACTGGGATTCCAGACAACTGAGGTCCAGCTCGAAGTCTGTGCCGCCTCAGGTGAGCTGACTTACCATCTGTGCCTCAGTTTCCTGTCTGCAAAGCGGTGGAAAGAGCCTGGCGCCAGGAACCGAGCGAGCCCACAGTGAAAGCCTAGTAGGAGCGTGCCCAGGCTGTCATTAGACCTCTGGGAGGCCATTCTTATTAGGCTGTGAGTCCTCAGCTTGGCGGGGGGGGGGGGGGGGGAACTGAGGCACAGGAGGGGACGCAAACTACTGAGGTCACAAGCCAGGCAGAACGGCGCCAAAGTCTGGGTCTGAGCAGGACTCCTGGGCCCTGTGCTGGGCCACCCCTCCAGGGTGAGTCCACGCGGGACAGGGTGTTCCAGCTGGGCCTGGTGCCAGCGAGTGGGGCGGGGGTGGGACTAGCCTGGGGGGGTGAGAACTGGGCACGGCTTTCCTAAGGGAGGGTGTGAGCCAGTGAGACGCCTTCTGCATGTGTGGACACCCCACTGTGATGGCAATTCCTCTAGAAGACAATTCAGCACACTGAGCATAAATTGATAAGCTGCACAAAACTCCTGCCTTTACGTGAACAAATGGTAACCCGCTACCTTCTTTCTTTCCAGGAAAACCTTAATGAGCTCCCCAGGTACATTAATTAGTCTCCTTGAGCATAAACCCCTTCTTTCCCTAGCAAACCAAGGCTCTGACGGAGATGGATGTGGCATTCACAGAGCCTGGTTCCTGGGTGACTTTGCCCCTGGAGGGTGGCAAGAATATCCCTGCAGATGTGCCTTGAGGTGTGGTTTACACATAGGAACATTGGGAGGAGGGGCTGAGGAATGGTTAGCGGAGCCCAGGATCCCATGATAATGTTTACAGAGAATGATTAACTACAAGGGAGCATATATGCTCATGGAAAAAGCAGGGTACAAAATTATAAGCAAGTATAATTTCTGCACCTTTCACATCGACACAATTATGAGGAAGTATATTATAATTTTGTCAATGGTAAGTGTATAAAAGTAAGTATAATTTGCCAGTGGAAAATGCACAGAAATAAGAATGAAAGGATTATTATGCAGCCATAAAAAAAAGGATAAAATTTTGCCATTTGTAACAACATGGATGGACCTTGAGGGCATTACTCTAATGAGTAAGTCAGACACAGAAAGACAAATACCATATGATCTCACTTATATGTGGAATCCTACAAAAAGAAAGAAGGAAAGCCAAACTCATAGATACAGAGAACAAACTGGTGGTTGCCAAGCTGGGGCTGAGGGAGGGTGAAATGGGTGACGGGGGTCAAAAGGTACAAGCTTCCGGTTATAAAACACAGAAGTCCAGGGATGTAATGACCAGCGTGGTGACTAATCATCCTGTGTTGTGTATTTGAAAGTTACTAAGAGAGTAGATCTTGAAACATCTCATCACAAGAAAAAAATTTTTGTAACTACAGGAAGTCACAGATATTATTATAATGAGACGTACTGTGGTGATCATTTTGCAGTATATACACATATCGAATCATTATGTCGAACACCTGAAACTAATACAATGTTGCATGTCAACAATACGTCAATTTTAAACAAAGAATGGAGGGAAACACGGGGGCGTTACTAGTGGTTGGTTTTAAGTGGTGGGGTTAGAAGGAATTTATTCTTTTTATTTTAAATAAACTTTTATTTGGGAGTAGTTTTAAATTTACAGAAAAGTTGCAAAGAGAGTTTGCAGCCACCCCACGCCCAGTTTCCTACTATTAGCATCTTCTGTTAGTGTGATACACTTGGCACAACTAAGGCACTGCTGTGGCACACCGGTGTCATCGGAACTCCACACCTTGTTCCGATTTCACCAGTTTTCCCACTAATGTCATCTTCTGTCCCCGCATCCCATCCAGGACACCACGTTTAGTTGTCACGTCTCTTAGGCCCCTCTGGGCTGTGATGACAGTTTCTCACTCCTTGTTTCCCATGACCTTGACAGTTTTGAGGAGTCCTGGTCTGGCATTGTGTGGAAGGTCCCTCAATTTCCGTCTGTCTGATGTTTTTCTCCTGGAGATACCGGGGTTCCGGGTTTCTGGGAGGAGGACCAAGAGCGGGAGTGCCATCCTCATGGCAGCATATCCAGGCCACACATACTGTCCACGTGACCCGTCACTGGTCATGTGACCCTTGCTGGCCGGGTTGTCTGCTCGGCGTTCCTTACTGTTCAGGCCCTCTCTTCCCCCTTCCACGTTGTCCCTTTGGAAGGAAGTCGCTGAGCACAGCCCTGCCCTGAGGAACGGGGGGTCGGCTCCCCTCCTCATCTCTTCTCCCCGTTTGTTTACTTAGTCTATCATTTATTTATATCACCATGAACTCATGAATATGTATTTTATACTGTGAGTTGTAAGTCAATACTATGGTGTTATTTTGTTGCCCACATTGCTCCAGCTCTGGCTGTTGGGAGCTCTCTGGGGCGCCCGGGTCTCCTCTGACATAACCCCCTTGTCCTGCCCTGCTGCTTCTAAATGTCAACACTGTACCTGGCTTTCCTGGATAATCAGGGAAACGTGACAGGCCATCAAGGCTTCTGACACAGCTCGCTGGATATGGCAGGGTTCACTCACCATCCATGCCGTGCTCTGAGGCCAGGCTCCGCGCCCCACCCCAGGGCAGCGACCTGCAGTGCCATTCAGCCAGGCAAGCCCACATTTCCCTCATTAAAGCACTTTTCTCATGATGCATTTTTCAGGGTGTTCTTACGAGGCAATTACTATTTACTTCTTTACCTCCCCCGTCGGACAGCCCCGGAGCACAGTGACAGTGACTTAACTCCTCCTTTGTGCCTCTAGCAGCTGGCTCAGGCCGGACGTGGGGTGGTGAGTTAACCCATGCCTGACGGCTACGTGCATGCATGCATGCATGCATGAATGAATGAATGAATGAATGAATGAATGAGGGAAAGAACAGCTCCATCTCAGCTTGTGACGCTTAAGGGAATCGTTTGCTTGTGTCCTTTGGGAGGAAAGCACTGCCAGAGTTGTTTAAGTAGCCTAGAGAGCAGCAGTCATTAAAACAAAAAATCTCATTCACTTATTCCTCTCACTGCTCACGTATCACACATCCATGAAGGCCCATTCATTCATTCATTCATTCATTCTTCCAGAGTTACTAAAACCACAGGTCAAGCCAGGATTTAGGTAGACACAGGGCTTTGTGGGGAAAATAGCATTCAGATTTAGGGCAAGCCTGAGGACAAGAAGAGGGCTTCCGGAGGGGGGGACACCCAGATGAGCCTTGAAGAATGGATGGAAATTTGGCTCGCAGGCTCAGAGCGGATGTTTCAGGCAGAGGACAGCATGACCAAAGCACACAGGCGGGCGACCCGCTTCAGCCTCACCTCTCCCATCCCTCAGGATCCGTCATGAGCCACCTCAAACTCCTGCTGTATTTCTCTAGTTTGCGGAGACCGTTCCCATCTGACAGACCTTGCATGCATGGTTCCCCCTGGCTGGAATGTGCAGTGGGACCAACATCCCTCCCACCTCACAATTGGTAATTCAGAATCACATTCTAAAAGTTCAAAATGACACAAAATCCATGTGTGATGAAATTAAAATAGCTTCTTTCAAACTTTCTGAGCCCCAAATTCTGAACAACTTCAACAAAGCTGAATGTTTTTCACTTATTTTTGCATCCCTGCTTTGCAGGGCCCCCAGCTGGAGTTTAGCCTGTTCGTGTGGTGGGTGGAATGCCCTCCTCCTCGTTATGTGCTTGTCAAACACCTCCTTATGCCATTCCAAAGGTCACCTCCTCCAGGAAGCCCTCCGTGATACATATCCTCCCACAGAGTTATTCTAATTCCTCCCCAGCTCTTTCCCACAGCAGCTTGTCATTCATTTGGTCCAGCCCAAATTCCCTCACGTTCTCTTTGTGAGTCTGTCTTTCCCTCCAGGCCGGGAGGCTTTGCAGCCTGGCAGGATTCATGTACTCGTCACTGCCATGTCCCCAGCCCAGCGCACAGGGCCTGGTACGGAGCAGGTGCTGTCTCCCAATAAACGGGTTTTAGTGATCTTCCCACGAAGAGTAAGAGCTCTGGGTACAGAGGAGCCTCTCCATCACAGCCTTCGGTTGGGGCCAAAGCCCTACCGATTGTGGCACCTAGAGAGGAGAAGAAAGAACCCGGCAGTGACTGTGGCCAGGGGCCCAGCTACCTGGATCGGGGGCTATTTTTGGCCTCAGCGTGAGACAAGGGAGCCAGGAGAGATGGGGGAAGAAAGCAGTGCTGACAAGGAAAGGAATACTGGAGCAAAAAAACCCAAATCAATTAGCACCGCACTGAGTGGAGGCTGGCAGATTGTTCTTCCAAATTGGGAACCAGACTATTTTAAATGGTGTATTTTTGCTGCTTACTATTCTGGGGGAAACATGTGGTACCTGCGGTAGGTGCTGGGGGCCCACGAGGCCGGGTGTTTGGAAATCAGAGACAATGCATTAAAGAGAAATAGTTGACAGATTCACCTGAGGCGTAAGTCCCCAGACGGGCTACCTTGTTTGCGGGGCCAAGTACAAAATGTAAATGTAGGGTTCCCTGTGCATGTGTGTGTGTGACAACATTTAAGAATTTCAAGATGGCAACAGTAGAAAGCTGAGCCAAGCCCAGGCCCCTCTGCACCCGCCCCGGGCGTACACCACGAAGCCCCCATCATTCCAAAGCTTTTTCACCAGCAAGCTCTGCACCCAGCATCACTGTGCCCATCAGAAACGCAGCGCCGTGGCCCCACCCGGCCCCACGGGGTCAGAGTCTGCATTTTCTCAAGGGCCCTGCTAGTAAGTCCTGAGATCTCTCCATTGGGAGGGCTGCCTTCGGTTGCAGCTCCTGCTGCTTTTCACTCGTGTGCCCACTAGCTGTGTGACGCTGGCCGACCCTGGCCTCTGGCCCCTCCTTTCGTCCAGTGACAAACGGAAATAACCAGTGCCCAGGAGAGCACGTCCCGTACCAGGCCCTTGGGGTTTCACCCGAGGAGGACGCACTTTCACCAGCCCTGTTTTATTTGCCAGCTGAAGATGGGAGGTCCGGGGAGGTTGTGTCTTGTGTTAAGTGGGAGAACCTGGATTGGAATCTGGGGATCTGGCACCCAGCCCCCCACTCTCAGCCACTCCGAGGATAGCCTGCAGCACGGAGGTAATACCGATGGCAGCCCCAGGAATCCAGGGCACTTAATGCTGCCAAATGTGGCAAACAGCATGAGCTCAAGTGGGCAGTGCAGGCTTTGGGGACACGCAGAGCTCGGCTCGTCCTTAGCTCCTCCCCCCAAGCTGTGCAACCTTGGGCAAGTTAAGGCACGTCTCTGAGCTGGGTTTATTCCTGTGGCATGTTGGCTTTTGTAAAAGAAGGTCAGTTGTTCAGCTGAGTTCAGTGAGCACTGACCAAGCCCCCCAAGGGTTGGGTTGCGGCCTTGCGGCCTCTCAGAGGCAGTGCTGAGAGGGACGGGCAGCTTATGCCCCTCGCACTGGGGCGTGAATGCCCCCCTCACTGTGCAGCCCAGAGCCTCACTTGCCTCACCTGGCCTGGCCTCGGGCTGGGGGTTTTCATGGGGGTGTCGCCTGGGCCAGGCCTGAAAGGTTAAAGAGGGGCAGCGGACAATGGCAGAGCTCAGCATGAGCAGAACATTCACTCTGAGCTAGGAGTGGCAGGCTGGGACCCTCCTTCCCAAGACAGTCACGTGCTTGGGCTTCTGGATTTATTTTTCTGGCAGATCATATTACTGACACAGTTATTGGATGTGCTCCACTGACTCCAAAGCAAGCGTGGCCACTTGGCTGGTCTGTAGATGAGATCTGTTCCTCCTGCAAGACGGCAATGCACCTTGACACGGGATGGCAGAAGTGGGTGGTGAGGCCCCGAGCTGGGCACTGCACACCCAGGAAAGCCAGCCCAGTGCAGGACAGGGCTCGAGTGCCCCTGCCCGCCCTGCCCCGGAGGGGCCCTCCACACGTTCTCTCTCTGCCCCCACCCCTATTGCACACTGGCTCTATGGCGGCTCTTGCCACTTCGTGTCACAGTGCCCTGCTGCCACATTTGTGTTACCTGCAGGAACCACATGGGGCTCCACTCTGCCCTGCTGGGCTGTCCAATTACCTTCCCCGGGCCAGAGCTTCAAACCATCTCCTCCGAAAGGTGGTGCCAACGTCCCAGTTGGCTGCCAGCAAAGCCCTTGAATCATAGCTCTCATACCTCTGCGTTAAAAAAGGAAACCAAACAGCATCAAGAAACGGTTTGTCCTCTCTGCGAGAACTCTGGCCAGTGGTGGACGGATGCCTGGTCTCCATTTAGAACTCTTTATGAAGGAAAGCACTTCTGTAGTCTGCCCTTTACCAAATATAGCCCCTGAAGGGGTCCCACCCCAGCCCCGGGCCTGCTGTCATCTTCCCTTCCTGTGTAAACCCAATCGCCCTGTCTATTCCTGGCCACACAGATGTGCCCAGCTGGGGACACGGAAAACTTCCCTTTGCTGTCAGGAGAGGCAGACAGTGGCGACAAACACAGCAGCACCCACCCCCAGGTCTCCAATTAGAATCTGTGCAGCGTCTGTGACAGGCCTGGTGAGTCACGGGAACAAAAATAAGCCTCCCTCCGAGCGCCGCTCTGGGAGATGAATGCATCTTGCCGGGGCCATTGCACAAGCAGCCCGGAGCCGTAGGCGACGATCGCTGTACATAGTGATGTTTGTCTCTGGCTAAGCTGAGCACAGGGGGTCACAGGACAGAATGTGCCTGAGCTGCGGCTTTGCCATCTCAAGTTCTGTGACCTTGGGCGAGTCAGGCTCTGCAAAGTGAAGACAACGGGCTCTTCTGTGCTGTGCTTCCAAATTAGGCACAACAACTGAAACTGTTGTACAAATATAAAGGTCTCATCGTTATTCTTGTGTTTCCCTAAACCAGAAAGGTCTATTCTTGGAGCCGTCATGCAGAGGCTGAATGTACGTCAGTGCCAGCCTGCCGTCTCATGCCCCTGCTTGGAACCTTCCAGGCTTGGTCCCGCCCAAGCGCCTGGGTCTGGCCTGCACCAGTCTCCCATGACCTCATCCTGTGACCTTGCCAGCACCTGGCCCGAGTTCCAGCCGCCCGGGCTGCTTTGGACTGTCTCCCACTTTGCCCGGATGCCCTCGGCTCTCTGCTCGCTGACTACAGTGAAGGGGAAAAGACGGGAGGCTGGGAGGCTGAAGAGGAAGCTGCAGCGGCTATCCAGGTGAGGTCACCTGGTGACCTGCGTTAGGGCAGAGCTCATGGGCCTGGAGAGGAGAGCGCAGATGTGAACGCAATCTGGACTGAGTTCCGTGGACACGGTGGGGAATAAAGAGAGAACATGGGCACACCGCTGAGTCTCTGGCTTGAGCAAGTGGGTGGGTGGTGGGACTACCGATGGGGAGGAAGAGCTGGCTTCGGGGGACAAAGGTGAGCTCAGTCTAAGCCTTATGCTGGGGCTGAGGTTCCTGAGGGCAGGCAGGGCCGGTGGGTGGAGAGCTCAGCAGAGAAGGCTGACTTGGGGGAGCGTATCTGAAACGTACACGCACAGACATGTGGTCAGGGGTCCTGGGAGTGGATGAGCTACACAGCAGCTGTGCGAACTGAGAAGAGCTGGCCTGGGATGGAGACCAGAGGGACCCCACACAGAGAAGTCTACGAGCAGAGCAAGGAGGGGCAGCTGGAGAGGTGACAGGCCAGCGTCCCCCGCCCACTTTCCTCCACCCGCCTGGGGCCTGCCAACATCTGGACAGCTGCTCCTGCCTCCTCTCTGCCCTCAGGCCTCTGGGACCTGGACTTCTGTCCCTCAGCCTCTCATTTCACACCCACTGTCCTGCTCACTCACTCCACTCCTGCCGCCCAGGCTCAGGCTGTCCTTGCTGCTGTCCTGGCTCTGTCCTTTCCCAGACACTGTGTGACTGGCCCCTTATCAACCTGCAGCTCTCGGCTCAGAGACCAGCTCTCAGAGCGGCCCTTCCTGAGCACATGACCCAAACAGGCCGACACCAAGTGACTTTTTATTGTCGTAAAGCAATTATTAACATGCTCTGAAAATGTCCATTTATGTTATTTTGTTGTTGTTGTGGCAAAATACACATAACATGAAATCTACCTTTTTAACCTTTTGAGAATAAAATTCAGTGACATCAAGTACATTCACACTGCTGTGCGATCATCCCCACCAGCCATTTCCAGAACTTTCCATCATCCCAAACGGAAACTGTCCCCACGAAACACGACTCCCCACGGCCCTCCTTCCACACGCTATGTCCATCCTCTTAGCATCTGGATTCCCCCGACCATGCTGTCAGGCAACACTGTCTTGTTCATGCCACATCTCAACCCTCACCTGGCACACAGTAGGTGCTCAGTCAGTGTTCCTCGAACACTCGGTGGAACATGTGGAAGCCTCATTTCTGGCAAACGTCTAACAGGTAAGGGAGGAAGGTGCTCCATGTGTGTCAGGGGCTGCGTGCAGCTATCACACCATTGCAGCCCTTCTAAGCGCCCCTCGAAGCCAGGAGCTGGAAGCCTGGGCACCACATTTCCCACCATCCGTAGACTCTGGTGACAAGTGTCCTTCACATTAGAGGTTAGAGCTGCTGGAGACAAGAGGAGATGTCTCAGGTACCCTGAGCCTTCTGCAGGCAGGTGCAGGGCTCTGCCGGGGGCTCCAGCATCCTGCACGGACCACCCACTTAGCCGGGGCGGGCAGCTGACGCCAGTGGCAGCAGCTTCCGAGGTTCCCGTCTGCCGACGTCCTGATCTTAGGAGGACCTTCACCGCCAGGCCCCTGTCCACTGTGTCAGCCTCCAAGTCCGGGCTTAAGCTCTTCCCTAGTTTTACCAAGCCCTGAACAACAGATGCATCTAGAACTATTTTACAAACACCACGAGCTCGTCCACGTTCCCTTCCTCTCCAGCCAACTGATGATGGCACACCTTAGCTCAGCATCTGTCTCCCGGTCAGTTTTCTGGCTCACTTCTGCCAAAGGTCTTGAGACTTATCAGCTCTTACCTCTCAAGACCAGGAGCTTGGCTGACACCCCTCCAGTGGCTGCCAACCAACGGAAGCACCCCAGGAGTGTGAGAGCGCTCTGTTTTCCAACGAAAATATTTAACAAACTCTCTTGGCAAACTATAAACTGGGCGGGGCTAAGACGGAGAGACCTCCTGACATACATTCAAAACATGGCTGCTAAAAGAGACTTGCAAAATATACTGAAACAGTTGGGCAAGGCCCCCTTCTAGCGCATGGGCGTGCTAACTCAGCCCCCCTAGGAGTGTATTTCGGGCTGAGCCCGACACCAGGCTGGTGGGTGGTGTTGCCCATCCACGTGGGAGCAGGGATATTAATAGCTCGCCACTCTCAGTGGGGTGCTCCCCAGTGTGCTCCTCTTAGCTGAGGGAACTCGCAAAGACCGTGAGAGAGAAAGGCCAGAAGAACCGTGGCCCCCAGGCAGCACCAAGGACGAGGACAGGATGGGGACGCAGGCCTCATTCACCGAGGAAGCCGGCACATGCTCAGTGAGTGCCAGGACTGTTAAATGTTGGGGACACGACGGTGAGCAGGACAGGACAAAACCTACCTCTGAGTGGAAGAGGCAGGGAGAGAGACACAGGCAGGAAGGAACTCATCTCAGAGGGTGAGAAGGGCTGTGAGAAAATAAACCAGGTGACTGGAGGACGGTGTGCGTGTGTGCACGTGTGTGCACGCATGTGCGTACATGTGTGTGCACGTGTGCGTGTGTGCATGTGTGTGTGTGCACACAGACACACAAATCCCACACGTGTGTCTATATAAAGAGAGATACAGACACACGTGTGAATATATAGGAAAAGAATGAACGAAACAGTCCAGAAGGTTAAAAACACTGTTTCTGCACAACGAGACTTCAGATAGTTAAGTTTTCCTTTCTTCAGAGTGTGTTTCTGGTTCCATCCTTAGTCTATAATGCATTGCCTAGCATGGGACAGGTACTCAATACATGTTTGTGGAATAAATACACATTTTTATAAATCGAGACTTTTAAAATGAAAATATGTTAAGTGTGTAATCAGCAAAAACAAGGAATCATACACTTTTATGAAAAGAGGAATTTGCTTGTGAGCAAAGACCTAAGAATGCATAATTCAGTCTCTATTGAGAAGACAAGATAGTACGAACATTTCTTAAACGAAGGTTTTCTTTAGATAATCTACGAACTGTTATTAACATTTTTAATTCAGCTGTATTTCCTTCGCTCTCTCCATCCATCATCCAACCAGCCTTCCTTCCCTCTCTCCCGCTCTCCTTCCCCATTCATCCATTCACCCTCCATCATCAGCTCGCGGAGGTTGCTTTGGGGTGTGAATGTAAGCGTTCGGGGGAGGGGAGGGCCCCGCTCTTAGAACCCCGTGTGCACTTGAGTCGCCTGCTGTAATCACCCCGCATGGCCCAGCCCCAGTGCTTGTATTTCCCAGTCGGTCTCTGCGTAGACTAGACCTCCCAAGGAGGGATGGGGCAACGAGAGGGAAATAATTCTACCAAACACCTACTGTGTGCCTGGCCCTGCACTAGGCACTGGCACACATGAGTTCTCATCGTATTTTCACAACGAGGTGGGAGATGTTTCTGTCTATTTCATACTCAAAAAGAGAAGCTTGGGGGCGGGGGGTGAAAGGACCAGCTGAAGGCCTCACTGCCTGCAGAGACCTGGCTATCTGACGCAGGGAGCCTCTTCCTGCCTCTGTGTGGGCCTGGAACTGACAAGCAGCCAACATGGTTTAGTGAAACACCCACTCGAACACAATTACTAAATTGATTGTCAGGGAAGGGCTGGTTCCGTTTTAAGTACTGGCCTGACAATCAGTGAAATGCAAGAAATGTCTCCCAGAACATGTGTGAATTTAATGGAGAGGCAGACCCTTTTCTTCGGCCAAAGGCTGACGTGGGAGGTCCGTCTGATCGATAGCACCTAGATGAGGCGGACATATTTCAGGACATATAAAAATAACTCGCTGCCAATATTTTCTAGCTTGGATTTATCAGTAATCTCGTCTGCAGCATTTGTGAAACAAGAGGCCTCGGCCAGCCCCTGCCCCTCTCCAAAGACTACCCCCACTCTCGGAAGGGGCTTACGCCGGGCCCTGGAGTGCATACGGGTTCACTGTGTTTTGCTGGGTTGTCTGCAGACATTTTGCAGACAAAGCTAAGAGCCTGCTTTCTTGGGCGAAGTAAGGCAGGCGGCGAATTTTCTGGAGTGACTGTTTTGGAAGAGCGTCTTTTATCGGGACTGCTCTGTTAACTGTGCACGATTAGATCTGTGAACAATTTGCTCATTTATCTTCCCCCTAATTGAACACCAGAAGCAACGGAATGTCTCCCAGGACCTTTGTGTGACGCCTTTTCAACAGACTCAGGCGCCTCCTGGGGAAAGATGACAGCTTTCGGAAATAACTGTGGAATCTTCGAAGGCTCTTCAAACATTGCAATTAGAAACCACGATATTATTGGCACTGCTGGTCAGGGTGGTTAAATCATTGCATTTACTTCCACCAGCAGCCACGCCGATCGCTTTCCCTCGAGGTGGGTGTCCGAAGGCTGAACAGAGATGTGTCAGTGTCTGCACCAAACGGTCACCGCCATCTTCATCATGTAAGGACGGTTGATATTCTGTGGTCGTAGCATCAAGTGCGGACAGAGCCAGAAGGCCCATTATTGCAACGTCCTCATCTGGGTGAGGGAACAGAGTCCCCTCCCGGGGAAGCCATGTCTTGCAGCTGATGCCAACGTGAACCCTGGTTTGCATGAATGACACGCTGATGCGACGTACCGTAGATCGTACCGTAGACAACAGCACTGATAATAAAACCATCACACGTAGCATTTATTGAGCACTTACTATATGCCAGGCACTGTACTGAGTGCTTTCTGCACCTTTTCAACCCTCTGATGAGGCAGTTACTGTTAGTGTCCCCGTGTCATGTCCCAGAGGGGCAGTCACCACCCGTTGGAGCTAGGATAAACCACGGCGGTCGAGCTCTTGTTCGCACACCGCAGAGCGGGCGAGGGTGCACACTATTCTTCACTCTCCTCAAGCGTTCATGAGACTGGTGTCAGCCAGTGCAGGGACGGCGTGAGGGCACCTTGGCGGCCTCAGGTTCATGGGGACACAAGTTAGCGGTGCCATAGGCAGTGACCCAAGAAGCACTTAGCGGCCGTTCAGAACTGAGGAGGGCCCAGCCACTTAACAATGAGGGGGCGGGGTCCAGAAGGCAGTGGCAAGATCAGAGGGGGTGAGACAGGACAAGTGACCTGTCCCGCAGGAAGGGGTGAGGAGGCGTGGGGGTGGGGAGGAGAGGGCCACAGGACCGGAGGCCACTGGGCGTCTGGATGTCACCTCCCCCCACCCCCGGCTCCGGCCTGGGGCACTGGGAGGAAGGCAGTCCCTTGTGGCACTTACAGTCTTTCATGGAGAAAAGCCTGAGAAGGAGTGGGCAGAGCGGTAGGAGGAGGCCAGAGAGGACAGTGCCAGGGCAGTGCGGGCCGCAGGGAGTGGGCATGGGGGCACGAGGGCACGGGGGCAGGGCACAGAGAGCTCACACATAGTGAGGGCTGTCAACGGTGGGGCACTGGTGTCCCCCGGGAGGGACACTGTCAGAGGTGCTGCCATCTTCCCTCCCCGTTGTCTAGCCTCTTACCCATGTGCTGTCAGGCACCAGCTAGCCCTGTGGCTTCTCCTCCGAGTGGCCGGTGTGGCTCGGCCTGGCCAGGGCCTATCCCAGGACAGACGCCTCACAAGCGGTGGGTGAGTTGAACAAACACACCGCAATAATGGGAGAGACGAGCAATCTGTTTTGTCAATTTCTTCTCATCCTTCCGACCACGAATGAGTGATGATTTAATTAAAGTTCTTGGGGAAAGAGCTCTGGAGGAGATTTCCCGAGGGCCCTTGGTGATCACATGGGGACCACGTGACTGGAACGCTGGCTCCCGGTGACAAGCATCAGTGCAAAGCAGGACGGAGCAGGAGGGACATCGGCCTGGATGAAAGCTCCCAGGACCCACCCCCATAGGCACGGACCAAAGAGAAGGTAGATGGGGGGGTGAGGGTGGGGGCAGGCCCAGCCCCCTCCTGTCACTCTAGACACAGTGACAAACCCAGGAATCAGAGGCAGGCCGGGTTGCAAAGCCTCAGAGCTGGCAGCAGTGCCAAGAGGACAAGCATACTTTCTGATGCTGGACTCGTTGAGATAGGGTCCCTTTGCTTGAATACCTCCTGTGACGGGGGGATCCCTACCACGCTGACTCCATGGATGTTTTTCTTTATAACACGCTCACTCCTACAAGGCACAGAAGAAATGGCTTTGGAATCCAGTAGATTTATGCTGAATTCTGGCCCTGCCATGCAGCCGTGTGACCTTGACTCAGTTCTGTGGCCCCAGGAGCCCGATCCCACCCTTTGAGGGTGGCACTCTTCACCCTCCTTGCTCCCCTCTGTGGTCTCTTCCTTCCACCCAAACCTCAGGATGAGGCGGGGGTGGGTAATGGGGGGAGGAGGGCCCTGGCGCCTGGCGAGAAAGTAGAGAAAGTACGGCTTCCCTCAACAGCTGTTCTGCGGGCATCTCCACCTTGGGAGCCAAGCCGGGCGAGGGGCTACACTCGGGTGGGATGCGGGTATTTCTGGGCATCTCAGACCAGAATGTCATTAAAATCCCACCTCGCCCTTGACTATACTGATTAGTAACCCACAGGACTGCTCTGATGGTGCAGGTGGGACAATGTACGGAGCTCACCAAGCCGGGCAATAATCACAGCAGTAACAACAACTGGTGACACTACCCCCAGCAGTGACAACAAGCCGATGGGCGTCCGCTCAGGGCAGAAGCTGCTCTGGGAGTTTTCTGTGTCTCCGCTCACGGGCTCCTCCCTACAGCCTGTTCTGTTTTTATCCCCACTTTTCAGCGAGGTGAATACCTGGCCCAGAGGTCCCCTAACTCATCTGAGGCCAAGCTGGGGGGAAGGAGGCCCCAGACCTCCAGGTGGCGTCGGCCTGAGCAGCCTGTCTTTGATTTGATTAGTTGATTGTTTCTGCATAAGATTTTGTCAAAAGGCTTTTGATGTTTAAAAAACATATTTCACCACCTTTGATGTTGTCTGATCACCACGCCCCCAACACACACACACACATAATCCCCACATTTCGCAATCATCAGATAGATGAAAATACAGATAGAAGGCACTTGGATGGTGGGTAGTTGGATGGATGGATGGATGGATGGATGGATGGATGGAAGGATGGATGGATGGATGGATGTGTGGATGGCAGGTAGGCATGATGGGAAGACAATAAGATTTTCAGTCCAAATATTCATCATTTTGTGCTGGCGTCTCTCTTACGAGCTGCCTGGCAGGCACCACAGGTTCCCGTTTTGGGGCCCTGGGCTCCTCACCTGGCATGTGAAGAGGGTTGACCAGCTGTCTACCTGCGGGGGCTTTGCGAGGCGCGGGGATGGTGAGGAGCATCGTAAGGCAGCCCCAGGCAGCCTGGCAAAGCCTGCAGCACGCAGAGCTCGCTTTGCCAGAAATCACCTCCAAAACGTACATGGAGGGAACATCATTTCCACATGGTTGGCTTTAAAACCACGCAATTAAGTGGTTTTACAGTCAGTTTTTTAAACAAGCTCTTCAAGTTATGAGTATAAAGCGTGTCTCTATAATACCCAGTTGTGTTTTGTGATTGCCACGGCAATGCTTTTATAATTAGGCAGCAAAAACATCCATCCGGGGCTGAGGCCACGTTACGGAACTCACTTTTTGCCCTGGTATGACTAATCAACCCACAGAGATGGGGCTTCCTCAGGACCTGGCCCATGCAGGTGTCTGGGGGAGGGTGACCGACTAGAAGCTATGACAGCCCCGCTAGGATGGAGGGAAGCCAATGGGTGTGGGCTGTGTGCGCGCGTGCACGTGTGTGGTGGGGGCTCAGGGGAGGCATCTCTCCAGCCTGGAGGAAGAGAGTCAGGCAGCCTCAGGATGAAGGCGAGTTTTCAGCTGGGTGTATAATTGTGGGGCAAAGTGACATGGCTCAGTGACAGGGGTTTGGGGCCTTCCCATCCTGGAAACCTGTCCCTGGAGGCTGGAGTCAAGAGGAAGCTAGGGTTGCCAGAAAACATAGGTTCCCTGCTTAAATTTGAATTCCAAATAAACAAATAATTTTTTCCCAAATACAGCATATTTTTAGCATAAATATAAATATTTGCGATATAATAAGAATTTGTTGCTTATATGAAATTCCAATTTAACTGTGTCCTCTCTTATCCCCCCTGAATCCTCCGAAGGACTCGAGCCATTGGAGTGGACACAGGCCTGCGGATCACCTCTGGCCAGCCTGAGCCAGTGGTGGCTTCTCATTGCCTGCAATGAGTGATACACACCATGATGGAGGATAATTGGGGGGGTGTCCGTGGGAGCACGGAGCCACTGGATTGGTTAAGGAGAGCTTCCTGGAGGGGGTGTCACTTAAAAGAATCATTCGGGGGAAATCACTTTGGGAGAAAGTTATTTCAGGTGCTGGAAAAGCAACATGTGGCTGCAAGGACACTTGATATGGCAGGAGTGGGAGGTGATGGGACTGCGGGGGGGATGGTACACAACCACCTCCCTCGTAGATTACCCAGGGTACACTAGGGCTGTTGCCACCTGATCAAAGACTTATGCACATTTAAAATGGCGCCCTATCCCGACGGTTGGCCCCTTCACACCAGGAAGAAGATAACTTTCTTCCAGGCCGATGCAGCCCACTGTGGGGTACATATTTGGCAAGTGGGTTCCAGCCCCATCCACCCTCAGCTAAGTGCCCTAGTGCAGCACACGGGATGCTCAGTGGCATGGTGGCCCTGATTTTAAGCTTCAGGTGGGTGGGTCTTTGTTTCTCCTGCTCACTGCTGTGATCCTACAGCAGTGCCAGGTAAATCTCTGATAAATCAACATTGAGTTGGGGAGGGTGAGTAGAAGAATGGATGAGGGAGTGGATGGTGGATGATGGATGGATGGATAGATGGATGGTGGGTGAATGGATGGATGGATGGATGGTGGGTGAATAAATGGATGATGGAGTGGATGGAGGATGGATGGATGGATGGTGGGTGAATAAATGGATGGATGATGGATGGATGATGGATAAATGGATGGTGGGTGGATGGATGATGGATAGATGGATCTATAGATAGATGATGGATGGATTATTGGGTGGATGGTGGATGGGTGGATGGATGGATAGGTGGGTGGATGGATGATGGATGGATGGATCTATAGATGGATGATGGATGATTAGGTGGATGGTGGATGGGTGGATGGATGGTGGATGGATGATGGATGGATGATGGATGGATAGGTGGGTGGATGGATGATGGATAGATGGATCTACAGATGGATGATGGATGGATGATTGGGTGGATGGTGGATGGGTGGATGGATGGATGGATGGTGGATGGATTTATTGGTGGATGATGGATAGATGGATGGATAGATGATGGATAGATGGATGGTGGGTGGATGGATGGACAGTGGGTAGGTGGATGGATAGGTGGATGAATGGACGGGTGAACTGCAAGTTTAGGATGGCAGGCCCTAGACCTGCCACCCAGGGCCTCACCCCTGGGCACTGAGTAGCAGCTTGCAGTAGGAAATCAATGAAAGGGTGTGGAATTGGAGGGACTCCCAGTTTTCCTGTCCCTGAGAGACGTGTATTCCTAAAGCTGCATTCTGGAGGGTCATTCCTGGCACACTGTGTGGGATTCATGTGTTGGGTCTTTACATGGGCCGCCTTCTGCCAGACGAACCTCAGTGTCCCTTAGGTGCTGGATGAGACTTCCCCACTTCTGTGAGTGGGGACATATTGCCTCTGTGCTGGGTGGCCTGGCCTGCACTGCTGCACATGCCAGGCTCAGCCGGGTCCCTGCAGCACGGGTGGCTTCCTGGAGCTCGGGCTACAGGGCCTCCGAGGGACAACACACAGAGATTGCTGGACTCACGCAGCCCCAGTGTCCACTTGCCCTCTTCAATCTTTTCTGCTCTGTCTTATTGATCAGGTTATTTAGGCCGTCTTAGACGTCCTCTTGCTTTTTTTTTTTTTTTTTTGTACGGAGGCAGAGTATCAAAAAATATATATTAATTTCTCAAGTAGAATCAAAACAACCTATTTTTAAGTTAGTTGACCCAGCCTGGGATCCCCAATGCTTGTTCATTCATTCAACAAATACTCCCTCTGCCAGGTTCCCGTCAGAGTGGAGGTGGCTCTGAGTGTCTACAGGCCTGGCTGGCCATGGGACCCTGAGCCCCTGGCAGGGAGCTCCTCCCTCCCGGGCCTGAGCCACCTTTCCCTTACCCCTCAACCCCCAAGAAACCGTCTTGGATTCCCCTTGTGTCCTGTCTGGGTGACCTCATTGCTCTACGGCCGGGGCGGGGCCTGGCCTGAGAGTCACTGCTGCTGCTGGGTCCTGGCCCAGCTTGAAGAACAGCTCCGCCTTCCTTCTCGGTCCTTCCCTCCCCTCCCCTCTCCTCTGCCCCTCCTAAGTTACAGTTGTCCAGCTTTATTTTCAGGTGCCTACTGTGGGGCAGGCCCTGTACCAGGGCTTAACGTGTATTATGTCCCCTGTCCTGGCAGCTGCCCGTGGGGCGGGATTAAACGGCATAATGGATGTGACGAACCGGGCAAAATGGACATCGCTGTAGGGATGTGAAGGGTTATACTGATATCAGCTTCTTCCAGCGTAACAGCCCTAGATGGAGAGCTGAGGTACCAGACGGGGGAGCCGGGCCGGGACCTGGACACGCCTGTCCAGGCCCTCCTTTGCTGGGGTCACCAGAGGGAGGGTGGGGGTGGCGGGGTGCAGGGCGGCCTGGTTCTCAGGAGATCCACATGGGAGCTCAGATGGGCTGTGGAAGACACCCCTCCCCCACCCGGCATGCCGTGAAGGGACACCCAGGTGGCTCAGGCAGAGGCCTGTCCTTGAGGAGAGGGAGGTGGACCAGAGTGCACCCCCACAGGCCGTGGACAGGGCAGCGGGAGGCACAGCCGGCCGAAGAGGCCCAGAGACCTGCAGGCGGAGGCCTCCCCCACCCCAGCCCGGAGACCAGCCCCCTCTGCCCTTCCGGGGGGACCACCTTGCCTTCAGCGCATGACCTCTAGGAAACCCTCCGATTCCTGTGCCCTGTCGGGGTGGTCTCACTGTTTATGACAGAACCACCACCCAGGCCACGGCCACTCAGCTCGGCCTTCCTGCCCAGCTTTGCCCTGAGCCCTGGCACCTGCACGCCAGCACGCCCCACGGCTCCTCCACACAACAAGCAAAGCTAAACTTGTCACCTCTGTGCACCTTCCATCCTGCATGTGCTCCCTCTGGGCCACCTGAAATGCAGAACGGAGAGCAGAGCCCAGGGCCAGCGAGGAGCAGGGCCCCTGCTGTCACTTCCCCCTGCCTCCTCCATCATGGGTGACGACCCCGACCAGGCTGGGCAACCGGGCTCTGAAAGGACCAGGGAGTCAACCTCCGGTCTGAGGGCCACACGGTCTGGGTCCCACCTGCTTTGCTCTGCCATGGACCCAGAGCAACCCCAGGTGGCACAGGGACAAAGGGACATGGTGCTGCCAGTGGGACCTCAGGCCGGCACCCTGGGACCGGATTTCACACCAGTTCATGGGGCCCGAAGGATTATTAGTCTTTGAAGTTTTTAACCACTTCAGTTTGTGTCTGAACACTTGGCGACAACCGTGCGTGTTCCGGCTCCATGGCGCCGGCCTTCGGGAGGGACACTGATGCCTGAGCCGTGATGTCTCTGCTCCAAACGTTTACAGGGACAAGTGAAATAATGAATGGTGATCGGCAAGTGAGAGAACTTGTCCTGGGCCAGGCACAGCGGGGCACTTGGGGCACTTCCAGGGGGCAGGCTGGCAAAGGGACCTGGCGGGGGGAGGATCCTGAAGGTAGGACTTGCCCAGGCGCAGAAGCCCCACCCACCTCGGCCAGGACTTGCCCTTGGCCCTCGGGCTCCGCAGCTTATGTCCCTCTGCATTTTGCTGCCTCCAAGCTTCTGGCTTCATTCAACGCTCCGCAAAATGCTCGGAAGCACCGGCTCCACTGCAGGCTTCATGCAAGGTGCCGGCCGAGGAGGGGAGGGTTTCTGTCCTGAGATGTTTAGTTCTTCAGAAAGAACTGTCACTCAGCCTATGGTGTCTGTGTTCTCATGGCACCAGCAGCTGCCAGTAGAGGGGCCTGCCTATGTGCGGGGCCTGTGCTGTCCTACTGAGTCCCGTGGTGCCACTGAGGTCCCAACACCGGTGTTTCTCCTGCGTCCACGTGTGCACAGGGGTGTGGGTGAGCGGGTGTGGATGGAGGCCCAGGGCTGCACACAGACGCCAAGTCCCTGTGAGCGCCAGGCAACACAAGGAATGGACACAGTAGCACACCTCAGAGCCCCAGCACCAAGTCCTGCACAGCTGGGGGCAGCTGCTCGCAAACCCTCCCTGCCTTCTCCCTCTGCCCCTCCCCGGGGGCCCACAGGACCAGGTGCTCTTCCCAGCACCGACCACACCAACATGTTTATTACCTGCTCCCCGAGCAGCAGCTTTGTTAGAGTGTGTGCGTACGTGCACACACACATGCACACACGTACACATATATGCACACACATGAACATGCCACACACATGCGCGCGCACATGCACATACACAGTGCATACACAGCACACACCTGCACACAATGCACACATGTGCACACACATATGCAATACACACACGTGCACACATGTGTATACACACGTACACGAACACACACACCACCTGAGCTGCATTTGTAAGGGACTTGAGGACCCTAGGGACGCTTCCCCCTCACCCGCCTGCACGAGAAAAGACCTTGGCTCTGGGCTGGGCATTTCCTGAGACAAGAACAGGCCCGTTCATCTCTGAAACCCCGGCCGGCACAACACCAGAGTCAGCTTGGACTCTGCAAACATGTCATGAAATGAACCACGCAGGAGCCTCATTCTGAGTGCCATTTGAGTGACGTGGATGCGTGTGCAGACAGAGACAGATGGCAGGACTATGACGGTGCCACGGGGTGATGAAGCTCCCAGCCTGAGGGCACAGTCCCACGTCCTCATCCCCCACTTGATCATATGACGGGGGCTCGGTACCATCCACCGTGTGTTTGGGGAGGGGGCGCAGCGCCAGGATGGCGGGGAGCGAGCGTCACTCCGTTTCCTTCTCCGGCCCCCCTGGACCACAGCGAACGGCATCTGACGCACGTGACACTCAGTAACGTCAGTGCTGGTGAGATTTCCACAGAGTCCCGACACTGAGCTTTACTTAGCATGTCTTACAGTCCGGGCAGAGACCTTTATGGGGCAATCATCAGCCTCATGATTGAAAAATGGGCCTGGGGATGATTATGGTCAAAAAGTCACCGGAGCTGCTTGCCTGGAGCACAACTGCCAAACAATGAAGGAAATAGGACGTCAGGTTGCATTAGCCAAAAATAGATACAAAGCGAGGTGCCGGCAGAGTCTGAGGGACTCCATCCAAACAGGTGGCTGGGGGAGTGCTGACCAGGGCACCACAAGAGGTACAGTCACCCCGAGGTGACCAGCAGAGCCCCTCACCGCCAGCTCGGCCCCATCTCATCTCCCAAAGCTTATCCTGAGCCGATGGGGGTGGTGGTGACACGAACAGCTCTTGTCCCGTCCCCTGGAGCCCATGTCCATCCTCATGGCTACTCTGGCCCCGACACTTCCATTGTGGTCACTTATATGCCAGGCCCTGAGCAGAGCATGGTCCCTGCCCCCTGGAAGCTCGGGGTCTAGAGGAGGAGGGGCTCTTTATACCACAGTGGGGCAGCGGGAGAGAGAAGCCACAGGGCCTGGGGGGAGAGTCTGGGAGAGGAGTATCTGAGTCTGAAGGGCATATCAGGAGAGCTTCCTGGAGGTGGTGACAGCCAAGCAGAATGCTGAAGACTAAGACCTCACCAGGGAGAGCAGGGGAGAGGGCGGAGCGGGGACATGATGGGTGACCTGGCAGCACACACACAGGGCTGGAGGGCTGGAGGGGCCCTGCTCCCAGGCTTTCAGGCTCACGGACCAACCGTCACCATTGACAAGGTATGAGTGTGGGGCCCATATGTGACTGCCTCCTTTTATGCTTCCCAAGAAGGTTATTGAAAGAAAACTACTATCCTCAGACACCAAGTCATAAAAGAAAGGACATTTTAGTGCCCCCAGAGTAGGAAGGACCAGCTCTCAGATAAAGAACATATTTCCCAGGAGAGGCCACTGATGGACCTTCAAGGTCAGCTGCTGCCCAGTGACCTGGTTTGGATACTGGGGTTCAGGGAGTGTGGGGAGGGCCGTGAAAGGGGAGCCGAGAGAAGGGGCAGGGCCAGTGGGCTTGAGGCAGGACGGGCGTGGTCAGGTCTGGTCCTGGAGCAGGGCTGCTGCGCTGGGTCCCGGCCCACACCCAGAGGGGGCCCTCACAGACCTGGCCTTGACCCCCTCCTCAGGAGAACGAGCACGGGCTTCTACGGTGCCCTGAGGACCCATCTGCTCCAAAATCCTGGTGACACAGGGTGGCCCAGAGGAGAGAGCCAAAGCGACTGGCTGGAATCTCAGATCTACCTGTGATTGGATGTGGCTGCTTTGGGAAAATGTCACTTCCTTCTCGGAGCCCCCGTTTTGTCCGTGAGATGAGGATATGAGTTCTTGGCACACAGAGCTGTCACAAGGATGAGATGAGGTCGTCTCTGTGACGCCAGATGTCCAAGAAGTGGCCAGGACCAAAGCAGGAGGGGCAGAAGGACATAGGCGTGATTTACAGAGGGCTTCTTGGAGGCAGCGACACGCGCTGAACCGGGAGTAGGGACAGGCCGTAAAACGCAAGTTCTCCAGAGTGACCTCTGCACCTCACCATGAGGACCCCGTCTCCCGATCAGAGCACGCCTCCAAGCCGCACGCAGGGAGGACCTGCCTCAGATGCAAGTGTTTAAATGTTGGGCATGACTTTTCTTTTCATCGTGGAAAGGCCAACGAGAGACCCATAAGGACACTAGAAACACAGAGAAATCAGTTTTGAGGATGGCAATCCACATCCTCCTGAGTGCATTGCGGCCCTTCCTAGACAGTCAGTCAAAATGCCAAAGTCAAAAGCCATCAGCAGGGTTTCTGTCAGGTGGCAGGAAGACAGATTCTGCTCTCAGGAATCCATGCTCCTGGGGGAATAGCTTTAAAGAGTCCACTTGGAACAAAGTATGATTCACAAGTGGCCGAGTAGCAGAAGCAGGGGCGGCCTCAGCCCGTCTATTCAGGAATACAGTCAAGGGAGCCCCAACAGTCCCGGGGGTTAGAGCGGCTGCAGATGCTAATTCTGTGCCAGTGGATGCCACACTTGGGGTCATATCAGCAGCTCCACCCTGGCCTTCCTGGCGGCATTGCCACGTGCTATGCCCACTGGGCAGAAGGGCAGGCTGGTGAGGAAACATATGGGGTAAGTCCAGCCAGAGGAGACTCCAGAGGCCAGTGGACACACCCCCTGCTCTGGAGAAGGTGCAGAAGCCCCGCCTTAGAAGCTCCACCTTCTCTGATACTGGAAGAAAGTGCCCTGCAAAATTCTGAAAGGGGCAAATGAAGCTTCCAGGTCTGGAAAGCAACCATCCCCAGCAGAAAACAAGAGCGAGGAGTCAGAGGAGATGCCAGATGCCAGGGAGCCGTTGCGATGCTTGACTTACAACCGCCGGCATTTCGAGGTCACAGACACAGGCATTTAATAAATATTAAAAACATGTAACCCACAGTCAATGGGTTGGACTAGCTATTATCCGTGCTAAAGAGACCCAAGCTTCTTTTCTCCAAAGGTCATAAAGAGCAAACTGCTCTGTGATTTAAAGCAGCTCCTCACGGGAAGAACTCCGCTGCAACTCCCCTTCAAGAATTATAAGGTCTTTGTATCCAAGACATTGAAATTCCACTTTAAAGAGTAAATTATCATCAAGAAGGGGTGGCTTGGGGGGATGGAAATGTACTGGTTCAAGCTCGAGAGCCTGGAATTGAAAGAGCCCCGTACCCCCACTCAGTCAGCCAAGCCTGAGCTTGCTTCCCGCCACCATTCCCTCTCTCTGGCCCTGGTGTCTGTACCCCACTCTCCCCCACCCTGGATGCCCCACATGGACCCTGCCAGCACCTGTCCTTGGCTAGTGCAGGTCCCCAGACCACTCCCCCAAGACCACGTCCTGGAGGACTGGGTGGGCTTGTTCCACTGCCTGATTGTCCATGCGCAAATCCCGACGTTTGCTGCTTAGGGGCCGCGCCAAGCCTCTCCCAGCCCCGCTCGGCTCTGGGGGCCGTGGCTGAGGAGCAAGGGGGTGTGTTCCAGAGTCAGGCAGACTCTGCTCAGCAAGTCAAGAGCGGAGAGGACCTGGGGCTGCCAAGGTGGCCGTGAGAATCACTCTGTAGAAGGAAGGAGTTGGTCCCTCCTGAGTTAATGACCTGTATCCCGGGAGGATGGGTCTCAGCGAGACCGCGGTCCTGTCAGCAGCCTCTCCTGGGCCCTCCTCCCACCTGACTCCCTTGAGAGCGCTGGCTTCGGTCTTGCCACTTGCTAAAGCAGCGATGCTGAGCAACCACGTCCCCAACAAGGCTGGGACCCTGCACGTTGCAGGGGCTCCAGGTGCCGTGGCAGTGACACTATGACTGTGTGACATGGAGCAGCTCAACGTTAGCACGACTTGTGGAAAACGCACCCCCATCCCCACCCTTCCCAGCGCCGTCCAGGTCTGGGTGGACTTGCTGTGGCTTCCACATGTCGCTTCTGTTAAGTTTAAGAATATCGCGTATCAAAGAAACCATTGCATAAGGTTTTCATGGACAACGCTTAAGCAGGCTTGGCAGGAAGGATGTTTCAGTGCCAGGAAAGCAGAAGCGAGGGGACTCAGTGTTCCGCCTGCCTCTCACCTTCCACCATGCTTCTCCCCACCCCTCCAGTGGCCTGCCCACACCTGGCACACAGTAGGGCTTCCCTGGCACACAGTAGGGCTTCCCTGGCACGCCTGTCTGGCTGGGTTCCACCGGCCTGACACATGACCACAACAGAGCACAGAGAGCTGGTCCATTCCCAGGCTGATCTGGGAGGGGCCAGTGCAGAGGCTGGCCCGGACAGGGTGGCCCCACTGGTTTCACTGGACTGGGTGCCGGTGAGCCCCTTAGAAACCCCTCCTTGTAGACACACAGAACACTATGAGGGGTTTGGATGGACAGCACCCGTGGCAACCGGGGGTCAGAATGCCGCAGCTCATCCTCTGGACCTTGTGGACCCAGAAAGACCAGGAGTCAGGACAGCAGTCGCTAGGGCCTCCTCTGGGTGACAGTATTGAACTTGACCTGAACCCCAGAAATACCAACAGGTATGTCCCCCTCCCTCCTGCTCCAGAAAAGAGCTACAGCAAGAAGCTCCTGCCCCGTGACAAAGACGTGTGTGCCCCTCGTTTACTTGTGACAAGGCTAGACCCCCAAGTTCTCATTCCCTGCCCGTAAAAGATCAGCCAAACTGCAGACCCCACTGGCCAAGGGGTACGAAACACAGACAACACGCCTTGACGGACTTCAGGCAGGCTTCTCCCCCTCCATAGGCCCGAACTGTGACTTGCCTGGAGGGGACATGGGGACCTGGCCCCTCCTGAGAATCAGCTGATGGCAAAACAGAACACTGCCTGCTCCTGTCCTTCATCCAGTTCTTTCTCCCATCAAAGGAAGCCCCTCTCCGCCTCACCTATGAAACTGCAGATCTTACAGTCTCTCCCGATTACAATAGCCCCGCCCCTATTGTCACAGCCCCTCCTCATATTGTAATAACCCCTCCTCCGATTGCAAGAGCCCCTCCCACTATTGCAATACTCTTTTCAAATCTCCTTCCCTAAGTACAGACTTGTTTTTATGTGACAAAGGAATCAGCCCCCAGGCATAGCACAGTGCCTCTCTCACCATCGGACACTGTATCAGAGATTCTTGGGTTTCTTGCTGGGATTTTCCAGATTCAAAGAGTTGAGCCCCTAATTCTTCTAAAATCTCCAGGGTGCCTTGCGAGCCCCTCACCACTTGAATATGGCAGCCTACTGGAGTCTCATCCCTTAGCAAGTGGGTCCCCACTGACCTGCCACCTGTAGCAGCTGGACTGGCCTCTCGGGGACCCACACCTGTCTACTCAGCTGCCCAGGGGTAGTGCCCGGTGCAGGGAGACTGAGGGAGAGGGCAGTGCGGGGGCTCCTTCCATGAGGATGAGGCCTCCTCTCCCAGGGGGCCTTCTTCAGCCTTCCCTACACCAAGAGCCGATTCAAATGATTTCCAGAAGACTGCACATTCCTGCTAGAACATCCTTTTAAAATTACATTAAAAAAGCAAGAGGCTGGTCCGAGGGGGGTGAGCGGGCTTCAGCGCAGGAGAGAACATGTGAGAGGACAGGTTCTTCCAGCCCAATGTACTTCATAATTGAGTATCTCTTTGAGCCTGCTAATTAAGCAGCATTTTCCCCGAGTCAGAGAACTGAGTCTTGGCACCGAAGGGCAGTTTGAGACAGAATCTGACATGCAGGTCTGGCGAGTCCCTATAACAAGCAAAGGGAGTGGAAAACGCAGCCCTCCTCACAGAGAGGGGCTGTGAACCGGCCCGGCGGCCATGCCAACCACTGGCCCTTAGCACCTCCCTGGACACCCCCCGTTGCCCTCCCCTAGCAGGAAGGGGACAGCACCGTGCTGTGATGTACGCGTCTGGACGAGGCCTGTGCATCCGTTCCGTAATAGTCTTCTTCCTACCTAATCCACTGTGGAGCTGCTTTGTGCTCTCTGACAGCAGCAGACATCTGACCAAAGGATGCAACATGCTGTCAAGTCAAATTTGCAAGGAGGAGAGCTGCCTCACGCCAATGAAAACATCTGCCGTGTGCAGCCATGGTGAAAAGCTGCCGGTCTCTGCAGCAGTAATTCATGACAGGGAAAGTGAGAGGGGACATGCCGGCTCCTTCCAGGTGATGCGGGCCCAGGGGATGCAGACGCAGGGGATGCAGATGCAGGCTGGGCCCCGATGGAGTGTCCAGGTGAGCACCTGGTTAGTACGCAGTAAACACCTGTGAGTGTCCGAAGGCTGGAATAAAACAGAACCCCCCGTACAGGGCGAGGGAGAGGTGGGCGCTCCCAGAATCACAGCAGCACATCTGGCCTGACCTCTTGGCCAGTGCCAGGCCCTGGGCCACAGGCATTCGTGAGCTGTGGCATAGAAGAAGATAGATTTAGTGTCTGTCCCTTGTTCCTGTCACGCAGCTCCTAAAACCCTTGGACTCTGAGTGACAGGAATGAACATTTTTGTATGAGATGGCTGGTGGCTGGGGGCCTCTAGGTGGCTTCAGGATGGGGGCTGGTTGCCAGCAAGACCAGGGCAAGATGACAGGGTTGGCACTTTCAGCCCCACCCCCGAGACCTCTGACAAGGTGGGGGTGCTAGACCTTGAGTTCAGTCACCAAAGACCAGATTTCATCAATTGTGCCCACGTAATGAAACCTCCACAAAACCCCGACACAGTGGGGCTCCAGAGCTTTCTGGCTGGCTGACACATGCTGGGGAGGGTGACCCCCCACCCCGGAGAGGGCGTGGAAGCTCCACACACCCCCTCACACCCTGCCCTGCGTCTGGCTATTCCTGCCGTGAACCCTGGATGGTAACCTGTACGTAACGCCCTCTGTGCTCATTTGGAGCCATTTCAGCAAACTATCAAATGGGGGGGGGGGGTGTGGGTATAAACCCCCTGGTCACAGCCCATCTGTCAGAAGCACAGGTGGCCACCTGGGACTCGTGACTCTCATGTGGAGTGGGGGCACGTCTGTGGGGCAGCCCGCAGCCTGTGGGTCTGACGCTGACTGCCGGTGGGCAGAGTCAGAGCTGGACGCCTGCTGGCGTCGGGGAGTCGAGGTGGTGGGAAGAAGGTGTGTGGGCCTGGTGCTGCTCACGCACTGTCTCCTTCAGTCCTCAGAACGATCCGGTTACGCTGCTGCCGTTACTGCTCTGCTTTTGCACATGAGGAAACTGAGGCACAGGTACGCACGTCCCTTGCCCAATGACAAGCTGCTAATGAGCGTGTCCCATCCCAGGACACACCCTCCAGACACTCAGAGCTATGCCTCAAAGCCCCACGCAGGGCCCGTGTGGAGGAGGAAAGCCCCCGACACCCCAAATCAGGGGCCTCCTGCATGTCCCTGGGGGCTGGTCCCTGGCCTCTCATGAGCTCCTCAGTCTGTCTCTCTGTGACACAATCTCCAGGTCGGATGGTGTCTCTACCCGCTTCACCTCTGTAGCTGTGGCTCCTGATGCTGGAGCAAGAAGGGGAGGCGGGAGTGGCGCCTGCGCAAAGTGGCAGGGCCTCCAAGTCCAGACCCTGGAAGGTCCATTCCCGCAGGCCAGAGGCCAGTTACATCGCACCCACCCCGGAGCAGGCAGGGCAGAGCCACGCGAGGACAGAAGGCCAGCCTGAGCCTTCAGGTCAGCCAGCCAACCCGGCTTTCGCTGGCCGGCGGGCTAGTGCACATGGGCTGAGAGGGGCAGGCCTCCATTGCTCTGGAACTCCTGAAATGCATTCATGTTTACTTCCCACTACAGGCCACATGCACTGCAGACACTACGGCAGGCGATAAACATCGATAGTAAACCCTATAGCCACCAAGATAGCAGCTGCCCCGATTTTACAGCTGGGGAAACTGAGGCTCAGAGGCTAACACAGTGGGCCACGGCACACAGCTGGCAGTGTCAGCGCTGGGATGGGGTCCCACCCCCTTAGTCTGGATAATCCACCCTGTCTCTCTCTGTCCTTGTTTTATTTCCCTGGAAGCCGGGGGACATTTTGGAGGCAGACACGGAGTGTCTCTATTTTGGTGTCACCAGATCTTGCCCAGGTCCTGGCAGGCAGACATGCTCAAGAGATGCTGAGTTAATGAAATACACGAACTAAAAACTGGCTCAATGTGGAGAATGTCAGGGTGGAGTGTGAGGTGTGCCCATGGGGTCGCCCTTCCCCATAACAAGAGCACTCGTGTCACCTCCCCCTGCACAGGGTCCGGAGAGGGGCCTCGCTGGGGTCGGCCAGCCTGACCATAATGACAGTACAATTCCTTTAAAACTGGGCAATCTGTGCAACGTAGGCTGCTCGGCAGCAGTTGCTCCTGCACTGGCGGAAATGGCCCGCCTGCTGGCACCTGCTGTTGCTCTCTTCTGCCCTGGACCACCCCCACCTCACAGGCACCATGGTTTGGCCAGGTGTCTGCAGGGCTCTGAGCAACAGCAGTGTCACCTGGACCTGATCCGGTCTTTAGAGGGCTACCTGAGGCCTGGCCAGGCGCAAAGATGGCAGAGCCAACACTTGGAGGGTGAGAGGCTGGGGACCAGGTAAGGGAGGGCCCTAGAAGGGGGCCAGGACACCTGGGTTCTCTTATGCACCCCCCGCCCCATGAAGAGTCCATTTGCTGTGAATTCAACAGCTGTTTCAGCCACCTGTGGCAGACTGCACTTTCTGATGGAGAAAGCAGCGACAGCTCCCATGTCACCTGTTCTTCTGCAGTGTGACCTGGCTGTGCTCCCACAAAGTAGGGGTCTGTTTCTTCTGCCCTGAATCTGGGCTGGTCTTGGTGGCTTCCTTGGCCCAGGGGATGCAACAGAAGTAATGTTCTAGGACGCGGAAGGCTCGACCATAAGAATCCTTGTACTTCCACCTGGGCCTTGTGGGGTGCTAGAAATGCCCCCTCTTAGAACCCAGCCACTATGACCCAGAGGTGCATGGGGCTTCCAGGTGAGCCCCAGCTGAGCCCTTAGCCAACTGCCAGCATCAACGGAGTGACCAACCTAGATGTCAGCTGAGTCAAGCCTTCAGATGACAGCAGCCCAGCCAATATCCAACTGCAACCATGTGGGAGACCCAAGTGAGAGCCTGCCAGCTGACCCCACTCACACCCCAGAACCGTGGGAGAGAATGATAACCTAGGGTTTAAGCCAGCAATTTTGGGTTGCTCTTACAAAGTGGTACATAACCACAACAGCCCCTCACTGGCATTTACTTTCAGGCTTAGTAGCATTTATACACCTAGCAGGAGCCAGACATTCTGTTTGGTGGTTTATGTCATTCATTCATTCACTGAACAAATCCTTACAAGATGATGGAATATGGGTTACATTTTAGAAAGGATAGGCTAGGTTTAGCTGCAACCTGACCCATCAACGGTCTATGTCTCACCCGTGCTATTTGTCTGCAGCGGGCAGACAAAGGCTCTGCTCCACACAGCCATTCAGGGACCCAGGCTGAGAGAGGCTCTGCCCTCGGGAACCCGAGGCCTTCTCAGCTGTTTAGATGTGGAGGGAAACTAAAGACTTACATGTGGGCTTTTCATGATGCAGGCCTAGAAGTGGCCCTCATGGCTTCCTTAGTCACATGGCCACGCCTGTTGTAAGGGTCAGGGGAATGCAGTCACCCACTAGCCAGAAGGAAAGGAGAGCCTGGTGGTGAGTGGCACTACCAATGTCTTCTACCAGCTTCTCCCACTTACGAATGAGGCCGCCCGGGCTGGGGGAGCCTAGTGCACTGCTATAGGGTCAGTAAGTCGGCTGCAGAACTGACCCGTTCGGCTCCAAACACACCAGCATATTCCAGGGCAGCCTGTACTTTTTTTTCTTTTCTTCTTTTTTTTTTTAATGATAATGAGAATAGCAATGCTGGGATGAAAGTGGACGGTTGGTGGAGCCCCCAAAATTAATGAACAGGACCGGCAGCTGTAAACAGTGGAGCCCTGGAGAAAATGAAAGGGGCCTTGTGGAGAGGTCTACACCAGAAGCTGGTCTTTTTAGACTTTAAAGGGGAGAAGCCCAAGGCTGCATGCGGTGCTTAAAAGCCTCCAGCATAAAAGCAGCCTCAGCTTCCCGGCTGCTTTGCCAATTTAAAGGGTTATTATTATTCCCCCCCCCATGGCTTGCTGGGGTTTTCTGTGGGTCAGAATGACCCCATGTAATCCTTTGAGGGGTCTGGGATGTCCCCTGGAGGCTGACACACAAGCATAGAGAAGTAATCGCCGCTCACAGTGCCCCAGAAAACAGATGTCGCCGAGGAAAGCCAGCGGGCGATTGTAGGAAACTTGCCCATCCACTGGGCAAGGGGCACCCCACCCACAGACCCTCGGGAGTCACCTGTGCCTGGGGCTCATGGGGCTGCTTCAGAAAGGCCAACGAGGGGGGGGGGCGGGGGGGGGCATGGAGGATTTCCTCCAAAGCTAAACTTGCCCCATTATCTTCTTTAATCCTTGGGAGCCAGACTTCCAAAGCGTTGCTGGAAAGAGCCTAAGAGGGGGTGGAGGGCTGAAAGGTCTGGCTGGTCAGTCCCGCAGGGGGTCCCCCTGGCTACGATGAGAGGCTGTTCCTCTCGGGCCCAGGAGCTTGAGTTTCCCATGTAACAGGGCAGGCTGAATTGGGGCCCCACGAGCCATGCTGGAACGCTCCCCCCAAAAAGCCTTCTAAAGACTCCCCCTGAGGTTCCCCCAGATTATCCAAAGAAGCAGGGGCGGGGAGAGAGCCTCCTCCCTGCTCCGGGACTGGGTCAGCTTACAGATTCCCCCAGAGCGTCCTTCACAGGCTGGGCTGTGAACAAGCAGGATGACAGCTCTCAGACTGTGAGGAGTGGTGGGCTGTGGAAGCACCCAGCAGTAGGAAGGGAGGGGCCAGGACGGAAGGGGCAGGCAGAGACCCTGGCATGGTCTGGAAGAGGGAGGAAAAAGGACAAGAAGGCAGGCGCTGGGAGGGCGTCTGGGAAGAGAAGGGCAGCAGAACAAACAGGGTGCAGCCCCCCCCCCCCCCCCCCCCGTGCACTGGGGGCTCTTTGAGCTTCCGTTTGCCCAAAGGAGAGCGGGCATAGGGGCAGGATGCATCACAGCACCGGTGGGGTCAGCTACCAAGGCCACGCTGACACCATTTCTGCAGGTCTGCTTCTTGATTTACGTCTGCCAGCAAGCTGCAAAGATGGTATTTTCTACATTTTAAAGACAAGAAAGCTAACTCATATAAATATAATGATGCCTTAGCTTTCTATGGCTTCCAAAACAAATCACCACCAACTGAGTGGTTTAAAACAAGACCAATTGATTATGTCACAGTTCTGGAAGTTGGAAGTCCAACACAGGTCCCACGGGGCAGGTTCCTTCTGGAGGCCCCAGGGGACAATCTGGTTCCCTGCCTTCTCCAGCTTCCAAGCGCTTGCATTCCTTGCATAGGCTCATGGCCCTTCCCCCACCTTCAAAGCCGGTGAGTTACAGTCTCTGCCACTCTTCCAAAGTCACATCTCTCTGTAACGGCCCAGAAAGGCTCCCTGCTGCTCAGGACGCATGGCCCTAGACAGCGCCACCAGGATCGTCTGCGATCACCTTTCGGTCGGGTCAGGTCACAAAGGCACAGGTTCCGGGCAGAGGACCTGGACTTCTTCGGGGAGCCATCACTCTGCTTTCCATAAGTGGGCTCTACAGAGAGTGTTAAAATGAACCCCAACAGCTGCGGCTCATTCTTCGGTTGTTTCTGTGCCAGAAAGAGGTCCCCTGGGCCGACCTCTCCTGGACGGCAGGGGAACTGAGGCTTACAGCTCAGCGAAAATCCCCTCAGCTCACTTCCACAAACGTTTGCCATGAGCCCCTGTGCTATGGGCACAGTTGGGAACCCTGTCTCTGTGGCTAGCACCTAGTAGGAGCCCCAGGATCGCTATGAATTTGGGGGATGAATGGAGGTCTCCAGGGGCAGTGGAGGGACCACAGGACCAGATGATGCGGAGCCCAGCTCTGTTTCCTATGGGTGGTGTGACCTTGCCAGGTTCTCTCTGGGCCTCAGTTTCCACATCTCCAGAATGGGCACATTTATCCACTTCCCTCATCCACAGTGTTTTGTGTGGAACTAAAGCGGCAAAGCATGTGGAAATGATTTGCAATGTCCCCCACATTCCAGCCCACCTTCCGAGAGGAGCCGTCCCTCCCTGGACTCCCGCCAGGGCTCTTTCTTGTCCTGGAGGAATTTCTTTTCAGTGTCCCTGGGAGAGTTTAGAAGACCTAATGATTCACAGCTCCCTTCACAGCGTTTTCACAAGCCCTTTCCTTCCTAAAGTTAGCAAATAACAAAGAATCCATTGGCAGATTATGGCACAGCTATGAATATGCATGACTCATTCAGTAATCAAACACTGCATCCCTTCCAGAAGAAGGGATCCGAGCATAACTTTCCACCACATATTTAAATTCAAATTAGTCATTATTTAATGTTGGGACAAATCTCTGGAGAAGGTCATGTTTTCAGTTTAATGTTTCTTTCTCAATAAGCGAGGCCAGCTCCCCGGCAGGGTACACAGGCCCCAATAACACGTGTTTCTTTCTCTTATTCTACTTGTATTGAAGAGCTGCACCCTTGAAACAGCAATAAACAGCCACCCCCATTCATGGCTTCCGTGTAAAAACGCCCCCCCCAGCCCTTTTCCTCCATGTCTCTTGCTTCTCTAGGGGCCTCATTCCCCACCCCTGGTTCATGCACAGACACAGATCCACTGACCATATCTGTGGTCCAAATCCCACTCTGCCATTTCCCAGCTGTGTGACCTCAGCCACGTGACTTAACCTCTCTGAGCCTCAGTGTCCACATCTATAGAAGGAGGATACTAATAGTTCCAACTGCACAGGTCACCATGAGTGTCACGACATGCAAGGGGCTTAGAAGGATGCTTATTGTAAGGTTCCACACCCACAGATGTCGGCTACGGTTATTACTGTACTGTCGTTACTAATACAACCAGCCACCCATACCTCAAGCGCTGTCCCCTAAGTCTCTCAGCCTCTCTGTCCTCCCTGTGAATGCTGAGTTTCATCCCGGGGCTACTGCAATGGGCTTCTAGTGACCTCCCGGGTGGAATTGGGGGGCTCCTACCAGGAGGAGCCCCGATTCTGACATGGTATTCAGGACCTTCACCGCTGTCCTGCTGACGGCTTGGTCCTGTGTGCTAGGCTCACCGGGAAGCTCACCGCCTCCCAAATAGGCTGCACAATTTCAGTCCTCGGTGCCTTTACACATGCTGTTCCCTGGATGCACAATGCTTATCCACTTTGTTCTGAATGGCCAGCAAGCCCTGGAGAACCATTCCACTTCCAGGTCTTCTGTGAAGTGTCCTAACCTGGGCTGAGTTAGTAGCCGACTCCTCTGTACTCAGAGAAAAGCGGAACAAAACAGAACGAAGGAAAAATGCAAAACAAAAGTCTTGTCGAGACTGTTGGTTGAGCGTTTAGCACACTACGTTTAGTATTGTGAATGAATGAATGAATGAATGAATGAACACGTGCCAGGCTTCTCCGCCAGCTCCCTTCCTTCTCCAGGGCAGGAGCCCCAACTAGTTTCTCCCTGAAGTCATGTCTGACCCTAACTTTCCAAGATGGAAAACATGCTTTTGCAGAGGCTTTTACACCCTGATCACTGTCGCATGTCTGTGGACAAGACAAGCCTTTGCAAAGCCCCTGAACTGCAGTCCCTGGGGGGTCTTCAGCCACAAACAAACCTCAATCCTCAGAGTATCGGTCAGCAGATTCCAAACTGGGTTTCAGGCTGGGGTTCCCTTAGCACCAAATCAACCCCAGATGCTCTGGAAAGCTGGTCCCTGGGTCCTCGTCGTCCATGCAGGGGTCAGAGCAGACGTCCCCACTTAGACTGCAAGTTCAAATAGAGCCTGTCCTTCAAATAAAAAACAATGCAGCGGCCACATGTTCGAGGGACCTAAAGAAACCCAAAGCCAGCTTCACCGGACACATTTCACAGCCCAAAGCCGGCTCCAAGGCGACACTTGAGAAATGGGAGCTCAATGCAGCTTGGCTGCTGAAAGAAAACGGGTTTGCGACCACAGACAATCTTCCTAACAAGACATTTTCTTATTCCAAGAAAGGCGGACAAACGGGAAGACTTCTTACTTTAATGCCTGATGATCTCCTCTCTCGGGCGCCCTGGATGGAGAGCTATGAGACAGACCAGAAAACTGTCCCCTGGGAGCTCTGACAAATCCTGCGGGGGCCACTTTTTACAGTCAGAGAAATTGGTTTTAAAGGCCCAATACAGTGCGTGCTGTTGTTACAGAAGAGCAATCCATCTTTTTGTTGTTGTTGCTACTGAGATGAAAAATGGATTCTTTAAAAAAAAAAAAAACACAACAACAACAACATTGCTCCGTGTTCCTGAGGACAGGCCGGGCACCCTAGAGCGGTACTGGCAGTGCTCTCAGCACCGGCTGGCTCTGCCGGGGGTGCTCTCGGCCCCCGCTGGGCAGTGGTGGGGCCAGCTGAACCAATGCCACCCTCATGGCCCCCACAGCAAGAAAGGGGCTGCAGGGCAAAGTCTCCCCCACAGGCCACTTCATGTTTCCAAAGCGATGGGAGACAGCAAACACGTTGGAGCCCAGCCTGCAGCTGTGTCCAACCTCTGCCCCTGCGGTGAGCACCACATTGGGTCCCGGTAGAGGTGACTCCAGGCAGCTGGGGTCTCCATGGAAACCCCGAGGGCAACAGCCTTTGGTCTCATCACCCATCACCAGCAACCCCCCCCCCACCAAGCAGCCGCTCAGAGCCAGCACTTAGTCAGTCTCATGTGGGTCCTGACAGTAACTGCATAGAGTCCTGGGGGGTGGGGGGCCCTGGTCTGGCCCGTCTCTCTGTCTCCCAGGACGGATCTGGCACATTTGTTTGTGGGGTGAAGGAATGAACCAACCTGGCCACAGAGTCACCACGGTTGTCAAAAGGGGGGACCCAGGCTCAGCCCGAGGTCACAGAGCACTGAGACCCTAAACACCCTCCAGCCACCTCCTCTTCTAAGCCAGACCTGCACCAAAGTCTAGAAACCCCACATCTGGGAGCTGAGGGACGTCTGCCTCACCATCCCAGACGGGACTCATTTCAGTGGTGTTCTTCCAATGGTGTGTGGCCTCCGCTCACACACCTCCTGCGATGGCGCTCCCCCGCTCCCAGGACAGCTCAGCCCATCGCTGCACATGTGTCGCTGCTAAGACGCTGTTCTTATCACAAGTCTCAGCTGAGGTCTGCTTCTCTGTCTTCTCACACACATCTGCCCTCCATTCAAACCCAAGTGCTCCGGGGTGTTTAGAGCTGGGCCGAGGTACTAACACCCACCACAGAAGCCCGTGTCATCGTGCTGAGGTTCCTTCCTTTCCCCCAAGAAGGAAAGACCTTCTTCAGATTGTTTTAAGAAAAATGGATGTCCGAGATATATGTCCCCAAAGAGCTGAAAACAGATAAACAAATGCAGAGACACACATATTCAACGCAGCACTGTTCACAGCTGCCAAAAGGTGGAAACAACCCAAATGTCCATCTGGGGGTGAGCGGATAAACAAAATGTGGTCCATCCTTACAGTGGAGAATGACTTGGCCACAAGAAGCAATGAGGTTCTGACACACGCTGCAATGTGGGTGAACCTCAAAAACCTTCCACTCTGTGCAGCGTCCAAATGGGCAAATCCCGAGACAGAAAGCGGAAGAGTGGCTGCCGGCGACGGTGGGAGGAAGGCGGGAGGGATGGCTTCATGGGTCAGAGTGTTCTTCTGGGGAGAGGAGGTGTTGGAGCTAGACAGACGGCGAGGGCCCCGCAGACACGGGGGTGTCCTAAGTGCCGTGGAACTGTGGGCTAGAACACGGTTAATTCCGTGGCGTGGGAATGTCACCTTTATTGATAAAAAAGACTGTGCAGAGAGGGTGGCAACATTGAAAGTCTAGTCCTTTCTGTCCAGTTAAGAGAAATACATGTTAGCTATTGACAATGTAGGAAAAAGGTAAGGGAGGAAATAAATACGAGCGAGTTCCTGTACTGAGGCGTCTCCCTTTGTCTTTTTTCTTTGCACATATATGTTGTTTTAGAAAATGAGGAGACTGACACGCATGTTTCTGGCCACCAGCGTTCCCCCTCGAGTCTATTCCTGCCGCCTTAAACAGTCTTTGAAAACTCGTTTGTAAGCATCTGAATCGTTTGCTCTCATGTGTCTGCACCACAAGCGGTTTAGCGCCTCCTGTGTTTATCTTGATAGGTGCTTTATGAACAGAACGAGACAACCACCCTTCTCCATGGCAGCGCCCAGTGCCTGCACCCTGGCCACCTGCCCGGGACACAGGTCCCTTCATCCGTCACCCGCTAGGTGGCCTGCAAGGGAGAGCGGGAACAAAGGGCTGCTGAGGGAACAGCAGGACCAAGGAGCTGGAGGTGGAGAGGGATGGCGGTGCATTGGAGGGAGAGGCAGGACGGGGGCAGGTGGGAGGGGAGGTCAGTGGGGTGGGGCTGGGGGAGTCAGTCCTCCTTCTGGGCTCAGCTCACCTGTGCACCCCCATCCCCTACCCCATGGTGAGGAAGCCCTTGAAAGGCCATTTCCCTGGAGCTGGAGCAAGCGGGCCAACGCAGACCTGAGGGCTGAGCCCCCCAGGCCCTCTTCACAGTCAGTGGGGCTTTGCAGGGAAAGGGACCTAAAACCTGAGACTCCAGGCAAACTGCTCCCTGCCTTTTGCTGCATCTGCCGTCCCTCCAAGATCTGAGATCATGGGGAAGCAGTGAGGTGGCATCTCTGAGGCAGCCCTGCCGTATGGACTATTTCTAGCTCCCAGCATGCTTTGGGAACATCAGCAGAGCAGCCAGGACAGGGATGGGGGTGGGGCGTGCATTGTTGTTCCTTCCCTGGAGCACGGTGGGGGCACATGCGTGGGGTGGGCCCAGCACTGGGGGGGAAGGGACTGCCGCCCTTGCTTGGGTTGTAAGGACTGCTCTCTCTTAGTCCCCTAGTAATTCTGAGTACTTGCGGTGCTGAGCTTTGTTCTAAGGAATTACATAATTTAATCCGCACCACAACCTCAGGCGGTAGGAACCATCGGCATCCTCTTTTTACAGACAAGGAAATAGGCACAGAGAGGTGAAGCGACTTGCCCAAGGTCACACAGCTGGTAAGTGGCCTGGCCAAAGCGCACGCGAGGCCGTTGGGCTATGCTGCACAACTTCGCTCCACGTCACGGCCCTAGCCCTGGAGGACAACGGTTTTCTGAGAGTCCAGCCTTCCCCCACCCCATGAAATTGACGGCCCAAAGCCGTGGGGAGCAGTAGCAGAAGTCAACAGAAAATGAGCTGGTTGTTGTATTCTGAATACTGCTTGGGCTCAAATACAGCCCAAAAGCTTTTTGGCCGTCAGTGGGCCGTGGCCTGTCCTGCAGTCTTCCTGTCCCCACTGCTGTGACAGGGAGCATAATGCTGTGTGTGAAGGAAAGGCCTGGTGACTTTTTAATCGTCTATAGTTATCTGTGGAACAGCGCAAAACAGCACACGGGGCTGGGCCGACGGAGAGACACCAGTGCGGCTCTGGTGCGGCTCTGAGGAAAAGAGCGAGGACTAAGAATGAGACACTGTTGAACTTGAGCCCCTGGCTGGCCACTTACTTAGGTGTGACTGTCTCTGAGTCTCCATCTCTTTATGGGGAAATGGGAACAGGAGCTGGCCGGCCCTGCCCAGCCCCAGAACCGTCATGGCCGTGAAAACACCATCTCATGTCCTGAGCACAGGACGCCATGCGGGCTGTGCAGACCCTGGTATTATGACCAGCACCCCAGGACATGGCTTCTGTGCCCTGTAGGCGGATTTCAGGGCCTGTGCACAGACGGGCCTCAGAGCACTCTAAGATGTTTCCAGATTCACAGGGGTTTGCTGTCTTCCAGAACAAGGAGCCCTCACTGGATTATCAGCTCCTGGAGAGGACAGACTGACTTCCCTGCCCCTTCATGCCCAGCAGTGGGCCCGGAGCCTGACCCGGAGCCGAGCCGGCGGGTTGGTTGCAAATGGAGGGAGTTTCCATGCACTTGGGAGCTCGTGTCACCGCGAGAGCCTAGCGTTCCCAACAGCCTCGGAGTGGCGTCCACCCCGCCTGTCCGCTAAGGGAGGCTGGCAGTGTTGGCGCTCTGACCGCATGGGCGGGAAGTGCTGTCCCCAGAGCACCACCCCGGACTCCACGTCAGAGCCGCACCTGGCCGTGGAGCCACATCCCTCCACATGGGAAACGGTGACCGTCTCTGCAGCACTGACAACCGGGACGGAAATACTGACAACCGCCCACCCACTGCCCAAACTGGAGAAACGGCCATGGATCAGGAGCTCAGTGGGTGTTTCACAGGCAGTTTGCCGTCTGAAATGGAGCAGCCCCTCCTGGTCAGCCAGAGGGAACGTGGTCCCTCCCACCATCTGCTGCCTGGCTCCCGGACCCAAGTCCCGGCTGGTGGAAGCAGGTGGCCATTCTGCCGCTGTGGGGGCTGTTTGCATGTGGCCCCAGCACTTCCTGGACCCTCCCATCACACTGTCTTTTGCTAAATCTCTTCCGTGACCAAAGTTCCCCATGAACACGTGACAGGAGCTGGGGGGCTCTGATCAGGAGCTGTTGAATCCTGGCAGGAGGCCACTGGCACCCCAGTGGCAGGGCAGGCTGGGTTCGTAACTTGCCATGAGTTCCCTAAGATTGGAGAGGGAGAGACTCATCGGGAGAAGCTGCTGACCGGCCAGCAGGACTGTGGACACCACGTGGCTGAGCCCTGCCAGGGCCACAGGGCACGGGTGGCCCAGAACCCACGCGACAGCAGGATGGCTGAGGACCCACACCACCTCTGCTGTGGGTGATATGTTCTCCTTTGTCAGAGTTGGGTAAATAGGAAAACAGAAGGAAAAACCAGCATGGCGCTGGTGAAAGAATACCACAGCCAGGTTGAAAGGAACGTCCTCCTGACGACTCAGAGGAAGGCTTTCTCTCTGAACAGGGCTTATCTCCAAAACCTGCAGACATGTAAGGAAACGTCTGTTTGGGAACCTCAGTGGGATGTAAGAAGATATGGGCTCTCAGCGAGAGAAGACTGAAACGAGCATCTCGGAAAGAGCAGAATTTAAATTGTCCTGGGAGGCAGTGACAGGCAGAATTCAAACACAGAAAAGGAATCGGGGATATTTTCACAGAAATACTTGTGAAACTCTTCCCAGAAGGTAGCAGAAGACGACAAATCAATAAAATGAATAGGAGGAAAAGAAATGTCCTTAAAGATGAGCACAGGGATCCATTCTCAAAACTGTAAGCGTCCCGCAGCAGCAGCAGCCAGGACACCCAACTGCGTGTAACAGGGCGGGCATCAGAGACGAAGAAGGACGTTTACAGAGCGAAGCCGCGTGCCCAAGACAAAGCCTATGAAAGGACGCAAACGTTACATTATCCTAGTGAAAACAGTTAACTATTAATATAAGGAGAGAGAAAATCAATGAACAATGAGATTGGCAAAAGGCATCTCTCTAAAGTGATACTAAGCAAAGAGAGCAACCCCTTTGGATGCTTGAGAGAGAAGGGGTGACTCAAAAAATCTGTTCCGTCGTCATTCAACCGTTGTTGCTGGAGAACCCCAGAATGCAAGGCCCACAACCCAAAGTCATGAAAACCCGACTTTGTACCCATTTCTGTCGCACTGTCTTGTCATTGCACCACCCCACACTAGTCTTCAAAAACAGCATTGGAAGATATATTCCAGCCAACTGACTGATGAATCGAAACTACTGATTCAAGAATGGGAAAGGCTCGTACAAACCTGCTGTGAGGAAGCAGTCTCATCGAAGGCATCTTAACAACGGTAGCAGACATGACTGTGAAGCAGTGAAAACGCTGCAACTAATTCTTAAACACAAGACACAGCAGTTCCCCACCCATCCGCGGTTTCGCTCTCTGGGGTATCAGTTACCCGTAGTCAACCACGGTTCAAAAATATTCAATGGAAAATTCCAGAAATAAACAATTCATAAATTTTAAATAGTGTGCTGTCTGAGTGGCGTGGGACGTGAATTGACCCTTTGTCCAGCGTCTCCACGTGGCATATGCTCACCACGCTTAGTCACGTAGGGTCAGTCATTCCATCTCAGTGATCAGATTGGTTATCAGACAGAGAGAGACCACATTCACACCACTTTTATTACAGTGTATTGTTATAAATGCTCTACGCTATTGTCAGCTGTTGTTGTGGTTAATCTCTTACTGCGCCTAATTCATAAACTTTATCATAGGCATGAATGGAGAGGAAAAGACATAGCATATATAGGGTTCGGTACGCTCTGTGGTTTCAGGCATGCCCTGGGTATCTGGGAACATTTCCCCCTCAGATAAGGGGGGCCTACTGTATTTGATGAAAAGTAATAGTTTAATGACCGTAATCTGTCAATTATGTCCACAATACCCAAAGGAGGAAGAAGAACTACAACTTGGTCCCCTGATATTCCTGCTATTAGTTCTGGAGTTTCAGCGTGCCAGGACACAAGGCGCGTACAGAAATCCAGGAGCAGTACTGTCCCCAATGCAGGGCCAGGCTGCCCTTCCTCTCTCTCCCTGGGGACCAGGGAGGTGGCCTCATGATGCCTTTCTTCCTCTGGCTGCTTCAGTCATCAGTGTGCCCTCCCGCAGGTTGGCCCAAACCCTCCCTTTGAAGTCCCATGACTTTGAGGTGCCGAGGCAGGAATGCAGGCCACACTGGGGGCGACAATTCAGCCAAACTCTCTTTCTTCCTGAGAGAGCCCGCACCCCACGTCAGGAGGCACGGAAAGGAGATGGAACAGCCTTCGCAGCCCATTATGTCTATTTTCTGCTGAAGGAAATATGGTCTAAAAGGGGAAATTATGTTCTTCAGTTTTATATGGTTGTCTCAGATCTGTGCTTTCCTCCACCCCTCTCTCTGTGTCCATCCAACAAAGCAATTTTGAGGATCTATTACATATCAGACGAGCATGATGTCATTTCTTTCCCTCTCAGTGTGGGCACACTGAGACACGAAGGGGCAGCAAGAATCACCAGTTACTTACAACAGAAGCTGCATCTCCCTTAGTGTTTCGGAACGTTCCTTCTTTATTTTGACACCCCTGGTGCCTAGCGTCAGTGTCTATAAACATAATTAGACTAACGACATCGATATTTTCAGTTCAACTGGGTAATGGCAGCATTTATTTCACTTTGGAAATCTCACACACAGTCTGTTGAGGGCAGCAGAAAATGACACCCTTGGAACTCTGCCTGCAAATCTGCCCAGGCTCGGTTTGCTCCCTCCAGCTGAGCAGGCTTGGGTTTCCGCCCAGTGTTGGGAAGGGGAGGCAGGCGTATGAGCTCACTGGCCTCCCGTGGAGGCAGCCTCCTTCCTCGGAGCGGGAATGGTGGAAGGCCTGCCCTGTGGGAAACCGTGGGTAAGTCCCTCATGTTCCCCGGGTCTCAGTTTGCCTCCTGTAAGATGGGAAAGTGACACTAGGGACTAGTTCCTGTTAGGACTAAATGTCTATTACGTATCTCTTTCAGCCTTCCGTGGCACAGAAGCATTGCTTCCCTAATTTTACTCCTTCCGTTCCCAAAGCATGACGGTGCTGGACACAGACCTAGCTGTCGAGTCAGCAGACAACGCCTCCAGGATTCCCAGCTCTCCATTACCCAGGCTCCCTCCGTGCCCGATGCCCAGGCTACTGGAATTTCCATTCTCTTCCCATTCCATTATCTGTTACTGTTACTGTTAGGTTGGTGCAAAAGTAACTGTGCTTTTTGCAATTGTTTTTAACCTTTTAAACCGCAGTTATTTTTTGCACCAACCTGATAGTAAGTTTATTCACCGGCATTTCTGAAACACCTGCTCTATGGCAGACACGACGTTAGGAGGCAGTGGATGGACAGGGAAGGAAGACGACGAAGACGCTGCTGTGACCCCAAACCTGCTGGTGCTCAAGTCTGCAAAGCGCGTCCCAGACGCTCCCAGGCCCGAGTGTGGGGCTCCAGAGCAGGCTCTGTGGTTCCCATTTCACAGATGGAGAAATGAAGACAACGGGTACGGGCTGCACAGCGCAGGTGGAAGCGGGTCTTCTGGCCCCAGGCCCCACGTTCTCTGGGACGTCCCGAAGCTAAGGGCACAGACCACACCTGAGCTCCAGTGGGGGGGCAAAGAGGCGGGGCCGTCCCTACGTTACTGTTACATGGCTGGGCGACGGGCAAATGCAGTCCCCTGTTTTAACCTGTCTAAATCCTCTGGAGGGGTGGGGGTGGGATATACGACCCTTAAGGACCAGCCGTGATGTCTGCTCTCTCTCAAAGGCACAATCTCTAGCGGTGCCTTCGGCTCATTAGAAAAGGAAGACCAGGACACTTGGGGATGATTTCAAGCCCTCAGAAGCACCTGAGGGGGGTCCGACTGACGAGGGGCAGGTGTGCGGTGCTTTCCCACAGCCCCCCTTCCCACAGAGGCAGCTGCTATCCCAGGCGGATCTTGGCAGAGGTTTTCTGGAAAATTTTCTGGACTTGGGTCAAGTTTGTCCAGGGTCTCAGGATCGTGCAGCCAGTTGTCTTCACGTCAGCGACTGTGCAGCGAGCACCTCCTATGTGCCAAGTTCTCAGAAGCCTGACCCCAAGGGGGCCCATCTGCTGGGAGCAGTGATGCAGGACGGGTGGCCATGGTCAGCTGGGCCACTCACACTGCTGCTTGACTGAAACCTCTGCTGTCATCGCTAATGGGACTGACTGGCCCGGGAGAGGATGTTTAGTGGAAGGGGCATTCGAGCGGAGGCTCGGCGTCCTCTTACTGGCGTGCCCATCAGGGGGAGGTAGGGACATGCCAGTTATGTCTCAGGGACCTCTCAATCTCAATCTTCTGTGATCCTTTTGTCTTTAACAACCTTCCATTTGACAATGCAGACAATGTCCAACTACCTGGTGATGGGTGAGTCATGGGGATGCAGGCACGGTTTGTTTAACCATTTTATGTAGAGGACTGCAGGACGCAGTGTGGTGCAGGGACAAGCTCATGGCCTTTCTCATCAGACATCCACTGATTCAAAAACCGTCTCTGCCCTGACCACGCTGTGTGCTTTTGGGCAATTTACTTACCCTCTCTGAGTATCAGTATCAGCATCTGTAAACCTGGGTGTAACAACACCTTCATTTAAAAGTATTTTGTGTATTAGTTAGAATTAATGGCTGTAAATGCATTAATATGCTGAGAACATACGTAATATGTCTTCAATAAATGGTAGCTCACTGCAAAAAACGGCTGCATCATTATTATTTAAATCAGACTATTTTGAAGCCATTAAAAAGATGCTTACAAAGCATTCTTAATAATATGTGGAAATATTTATACGATAAAAATTCAGAGTACACAAGTGTCTCAACTATATAATAAAGATTCATAGAAAAAAAACGACAAAGGAAATTACCAGAACTTCACAAGAGACCATCTCTGGGGGTAGATTTACAGGGGAGAAACACTACTTTTCCGTGTTTGAGTCTTCTACCAGTGAGCAAGCTTTGCGGCACAGGAGGACTCCAGGACTCAGATTCTGGCCAGTCTCAGCACAGGGTGACCTGGCTGAGGCTCCCCAGGGCACTACCAGTGGCCAGAGAGGTTTAGCTGGGTCAGCGCCGCGGACAGCACCAGGCCGCCTGCCACCTTCGTCTGTCTGGGGGCTCCCGGCCTAGGGGGACTGGCGAGGTCTCCAATGCCCCGGCCCAGCTTCCCTCAGGCGGCTCCCCCATTCCCACAGCGGGCACGCCTCCGCCTCCGATGTATACCAGCCAAGAAGATGACAGACGCCTGTGTTTTCTTTACCGCGGGGTCTGTCACGGTCTTCGATTGGAGGGGCACTTTGTTCTAATACTTTGTTTTAAATCATCAGTAGCACCTACAATAAGGCAGCGAGAAGTACGTAACTGCCAGGGTCCTATTTCCTCATCAAACTGGTGTTATCATTACTGTTCTAGCTTCGTTTTTGCCAAGGCAAGAAGTGAAAAGGACATCTAGTGGGTTTTCTTTGAGAGTGAGGCTGAGTACCTTTTTCAAGGTTTATTAGAATTTTTATTAAAAGTATTTTACTATACGTTGTTAGCAGACATAACGAGAAGCCTGGTCCGTGTCTTACCGGCCCTGTGGCCGCAGGGATACTTGAGGCAGGGCCCCCAGAGATGAGTTCCACCCAAGAGGGCAGCCTGAGGAGGTTGAAGGAATCAAGGCTGGTGTCTTATCCTGGCTCCTGCACACATGAGGTGTGTGGGCAAAGTAAGTTCTCTGGGCCTCCGTCTGCTCAGCTAGACCGTGGGGATTACAGTGCCTGTTTCCAAATGGTGTGCGAATGGAAGGCAACTGTGTGTGTCTGTGCGTGTAGGTGAGGGTGTGGCCTGGCCGGTGCCGTGGAACTTTGTAGGTACTCAGTGTATGGTCACTGTTATAAAAATAATAGTAATACAAGGAAATATTAAAACCACCCATGCATCAAGTAAAGAAAGGCAAAGGGAATTCCTCACTGAGGGAACACCAAGTATGCGATACAGCATCCAGGGGAGCCTGTGCTCCGAGCCTGAGGGTTTGGTGGTTTGTGTTGGGGCAGCTGGGAAGCGGACATGTGGACGTGCTCAACTCCATAAACATTGAGATGAAATGACAACTAGGGACCCATTCATGTATTCATTCGTTCATTCATTCATTCGTTCATTCATTCATTCATTCATTCTAGCCTGGAAGAGACAGACTTGTGTGTGGATAGAATGGCGGGAAGTCAACCCCAACGTGCCCTGACCCCCACCCCAGCCAGACGTTAGAAGCAGCAAGAAGTTAGCTGAGGACAGAGGAGGGCACATATCCAGTAAACAGAAATGCAAGATTTCAGTCACGAATATTTTGCAGGAAGTATGAAATGGAGTAGGATTCCAGAACTGGGGGAAACTTTGGGACCAAATACCCCACGTGCTCCATTTTACAGATGGGGAAACCGAGACCCAGAGAAGTTACGTGCCTTCCCAAGGTCATCAGTCTGTCACGGAGCTGGAACAGGGACCCAGCTGGCCCACCAGCTCTAAGGCAGCGGCACGGTTCTCCGCTGTGTTTGCCCTTAGACACATGCCTGATGCAGAGGGAATAAACACCCCTTGAGCATATGAACGAAATTGAGAAAATTCATCCGCAGCCTCAGGCTTAGCAGGACAGAGTAACTGGAAGGAATTGTGATGAACAATTTGGTTGTACTGTGTTTCCCCGAAAATAAGACCTGGCCAGACCATCAGCTCTAATGCATCTTTTGGAGCAAAAATTAATATAAGACCTGGTCTTATTTTACTATAATATATAATATAATATAATAAATATATATAATATATACAATATAATATAATACCGGGTATAATATAATATAATATACTAATATTAATACCAGGTCTATAATATAATATAATATAACATAATATAATATAATAGGTATAATATAACATAATACTGGGTCTTATATTAATTTTTTCTCCTAAAGACGCATTAGAGCTGATTGTCTGGCTAGGTTTTACTTTCGGGGAAACACGGTAACTCACAGGGGCAGACATGAGCTGCTGGCACTTTACTAGAAAGACTTTCAAGTAGTACTTTAGGTCAAGAGTCCCATCACCTGTCTGCCCACCTGACCCCATCTGTGTGCTCACCTGACCTCACCTGCACGCCCACCAGAAAGCTGATGCCAGGAGATGTGAGGCGCCCTGTCCCCCTCCCTCTCACTGTCGCCTCCTGTCTCCCCTTTCTGCTCCGGATAAACACCACAACCTCTGAGCTGGACCCCCTGCAGTTCGCACCATCCACCTGAGCTTTCTCATGGCAGCCGCTGAGACCTCTCGAGAGCAGGAGCCCGGCCTTTGCCTGAGTCTTTCCTGGTTGAACTCTGACAGGCAGAAGGGAGGCCAGAAGACCACAGCTGCTCTCATGGGGTTTCAACAACTGTGAAATTTCACACAAATAAAACAATTCTAACTTCTCTTGAGATCTCAGAAGATTGTGGCAACTGGGCCCCATTCCCACATGGTAAAAATGGGACAGAGCTGTGTAGCTGGTGCCGCTGGGCGTGGGGCAGGCAGGCTCCACGCCACAATCTCCGTTGGTGCCACAAGCCAGCCCAGCTCCATGGATTTACGTGTCCTGCCCAGCCCTGCAGCCACTCGAGTCTGCAACCTCTAGTCTCCAGGCAGAGGCTCAGCCCCATGCTGCCGCGTTCCGGGCCCTTCCTCTCTGACACTAGCTCCATTTCCAGGACTGCTTGCTCTCGCTCCAGCCCTCCATGCCCACACCTTACACAGGAGCCCTCTGTCACCACTTCCCAAATAGGCCTCCGGACACAAGCTCTTCAGGTCTTTTTCCAGCCGACTCCTATTCATCCCTCAACGCCCAGCACAGATGTCGCCTTTGAGTTAAGACGCACGCGTCTGTGGTGAGACAGAGTGTGAATCCATCTGCTTCTCATTTACACAGTGTTTGGCCTCCGATGGCTGTTCCTGTCGGATTGGCCCTTTCCCGCTGCTTTCTTTTGCTAAATCGAAGGAGATACTAATGTTAGTTGATAGAATCAACTCGTTTTTCTAACAAGGACTTCCAAAAACGATCCCTGGAAATAAGCTCATATTCTCAGAATGAAATTGCTCAGTCCTAGGTCCTCACTGACTTATTACTACACGTAGACAACCAGTTCCTCCCAGAGACTCGGGATGAGCCGTGCGCGTGGCTTTGGTCAGAGGAGAAAGTTGCTGGTGTAGGACTCTCTCTGGTGCCGATTAGTCCTGCTTTCTAGAACACTCTGCTGGTGGATCTCGTCCTTGTCCTTCCCCACTCACCCGGCCTAACAGCTGTGCACCAGGCCTCAACATCCTCTTTCTTCACTGAGATGTGACCCCTCCCCCCGAAATGTGACAGCCTCTGCTTCCTCAAGTCACAAGCCAATGGAGCTTTTCAAAACAACTAGTTTGGTAATTACGAACTCAGATCATTCATTTGTCAAATTACTGATCAGAGAAACAGGAACAGGAATAATGTGCCTTCTCCACCGCGCCCAGACACTGGCCCATAAACCCCTCCAGTCAGACACCGGTTTCTGCTGGTTCTGGCTCGGAGAGGAAAGCCCGGGGCAGCCCGGGTCGCCGGCCCAGGTATAATGTGGAAACGCGCTGGTCAGTTCTGCGCCTTGGAGAAACAGGGACAGAGCTTGCTGTCCGACAGCTCGTGGCTGCGGCTGAGCACTTCAAACGCAGCTGGTGTGATGAGGACAATTCAAATTTAACTTCATTTCAATCAAATTTAAAAAACGGTGCTTGATGTGGTTGTTGGGAAACTGATGTAACTTTGGAACAATTTGGACACGTCAACCCATTTTTTCAACTGTGCATCTTATGAACTCTAAGTATAGATCAGGTTTCGTGGCTGAGGCGAGACGCTTGGAGAATAAAGCAGAAACTGCATTTCAAGGCTGAGTATGAGACACGGAGTGTGGGGGTCTCACGGGTGATTTTCACACCCATTGTTTCCCGACGTGAGAGCACTGCCTTAAAATGCACTGTGACAATCAAGCCCTTCCTTTTCGAAGGTGGCTGTTAGGAAGTTTGAAGTCCCGTGTGTGGTCCGCATGAAGTTTCTAGGGACTGAGGTGGCACAGAACAGGGGTGGGAAGGTTAGCGAGCTTCACGCGGCTGCTTCATTTCACAAGAGGGCGGCCGAGGCAGGCTCTGCGGACAGGCTCTGGGGACCAGCTCCCTCTGCCGTGGAGCCCGGGGCTCCGCCTCCAGTCCCAGGACCATGACTGTGTGACATCACCCCCGAGCACCATCCGTCTAATGACTGTCTCACTATCTCCTTCCCTGGACTCTCCAGCATCTGGAATATGCACGGCTGGTCAAGCCCAGGCCAAGGAAAGAGTGGCCTGTGGTCAGGGGATGCTGTTTGTCCATGGGGAAAGGGGGAGGTGAGGACCAGAAGAGCTAGCGGACCATGCCGTCACCCAGGCCGCCACCCCAGCGTGGCACACACATCTTTCCCAGGAGGAGGCCATGTCTGTGGGTTCAGTCACTGAACCTGCAGGTTCTCCTGCTGATGTGGGCTGACTTTAAAGGTCGTGCCCTGAGGGGAAAGGTCGCTCTGCTCCTCAGTGAGGGGCCTCCCACCCCCACCCTCCCTCCGCCCTCTCTCTCTCCCTCAGTGACACACCATCCCACCTGCTGCCCTGCCGGGCATTCTGCATAACACACGTGTCAGAAATGGCAAGAAGTGTCATGATGACCGACCACGGCAGGAGGCAGGCCAGTGGGAGAAGTGCCTCTCACCCTTTAAGACCTGAATACAAACAACTTAATGTTCTCTAAGTAGAAACACTCATGTGGCTCTAACAGGTAAGGCCCTGCTGCTGTCTCCGCCGGGGAGCCTGTCACCAAGGTCATTGTGGGGAGGCGGTGGGGCTGAGAGGGACACAGGACAGAGCCTGCCCTGTGGGGCTCACACCCGAGCTTCAGGGGAAACCAGCTGAGAACAAGCAAACACACAAACAGGATCATTTCCAAAAGCGACCAGTGCTTCGAAGAAAGCAGTGGAAAAGGGCTGCAGAAAAACTGGGGGAAGAGGGCTGCCACTTTACTCAGCTTCTGGAGAAGGTGCTGCTTGGGAAGGGACAGGAAGAGGGTGTGGGGGGCGGAGGATCGGGGGACATGCCCTGGGTGGTGGGCGTGAAGCCAGGAGCCAGGAACTAACCAGAGGCCTGGGCACTAGGGGGGCCCAAGGTGCACGGCCTGGAGGGAAGGGTTCAGCAGCGTGAAGCCACCAGGGGACTGTACCCTATAGAGACCAAGCGCACAGGACAGCCCAGCAGGGGCCCTGGCATCTAGCTTTCTGCCCTCACTTTGCATAAAGACTTCCCTCCCTCCTAACTCCTTACAGCTGGGGGAGGATGAGCACCAAGAAATGAGTAGCCGTCTGTTTATGCTGCTTATTTGATCTGAAAAGTACCTAGACTGACCCTGCCCCCCACGCCACCTGCTTTGTCACATGCGGTCACCAGGGTCTTCCCGCTGAGACCTGTTGACACTACCTGCCACGGGTGTCCCTGGAGCGTCTGATTTATCAAGACAGCGCCCTGCGATGGGGGGCTTCTATGAGGGGGCACGGCCGCGAGTCCTTGTGAACTTGCTGAAGGGGGGTGAGCGTCTCGCACGCCAGGTGCTTCCCAGAGCTGCTGAACTTGAACATGAATTATTCATTTTCCTTTTACCAAAAGACACTTCCAAATAGGAGCGTAGGCAGGCTGTTGTCACTTGCCTGCTACTCAGCTGATGTTTGCAGAAAGGATTAACACGTGCAGCTTGTCCCTTCAAACAAAGCGTGTGAGAAGTCCCCCTGTCCAAAGGGGTGCAGGCTGTGGGGGGGCAGTCCTCTGAAAAGAGAGGTTTGGCAGTATTTCCAATGCGACGAAAGGATGTGCTGCCTTACGAAATCTCTCAAACGTGCAGACCTTAAAATCTTGGAAACAAAATTTTCTAGCCTGTTTAAAAATCTTCCAAAGGGGTTCAGTATATTTTTTAGCCCATTGGCTAAAAATATGAAAACTGCAGCACGTGTCAGTGAGCTTGCAACGCAGAGGGACTGGGGCGTCCACCGCCTGCTCTGGGGGTAATACCACTCTGGGCTTTCCCTCGACGGGAGTCAGAAACCGTCCCCCATGAGCACCAGGGGAGAACGCTGTGTCCCCTCTGCCATCTACCCACTGAGCCCGAGGCCACCAGAGGAACACGTACGAGCAACTTAGGCGCCAGGGACTGTCAAGCACTGGGGACAAAGCATGACCCAGACCCACACGGGCCCTGCCATACGGGAGGAGGACACAGAAAAGAGTCTCCTTGTCCCATTAAGAGACAGAACGAGGACGGCCCACAAAGGAGGCTGCAGGGCCCTTCCAGGAGACCAGGCCTGGGTGGGCTCCGGAAGGCTGCCTGGGGCAAGCGGTTGGTTCCTGGGGAGATCCGAAGGTGTGAAGGGGGAGCTAAGACAGGGGAGGACGCAGGGCTGCTGGCCCCTGTGCAGGACGCAGGACGCAGGGTCAAGGCCAACTGAAGAGCAGAGGCTGGAGCTCAGAGTGGAGGGGGAGTGGAGGGGCCGACGCTTCAGAGGTGGTGGGGTTTGAGGTTGGTTTGGGGGAGCAGCGGGGCTTCCAGCCTGGGGGTGACATACAATCAGATCTGCATTTGAACATGTGAAATATGGGCTGCCACGTCCACCCAGCGCCTGCTGGCACTTGTCCCCAGGGTGTCCTTGCTGAACTGAGAAACCAAGTGACGGCTCCATCATCGCACAGGGGTTGGTGGGTCCCAGGAAGCCAACTGGCTGGACTTGTTAACAGGACATATTAGTCACTTTCCATTACTGGTGAAAATCACCATTATTAACATCGAGTGATATTCATAATTTAAGGCTGTGACACCCTTTGGCGCTGAGGCTTTGAGCGGTCTGCCTCGAGGCCATTTTCCTCATGAGGCGTCCTGCTGGCACAGACCCAGCTCTGGGGCATCTTCTTTTTCAGCCCAGTCCCCGCCTGCAGCTCCGCCCCCACTTACTCACTCTGGCCATCTCTTCTTAGTCTCTCACCTCCTCCAAGAAGCCTTCCTTGATCCACCCTTCTCTGTGCTCCCCCAGCCCCCATCATTTTCTCCTTCGAAGTCACACTGGACTGCTCCGATGGGTCCCAGTGTCCCCTGTCCCATCCATCTCAGAGTCCACCATACACACACACACACACACACACACACACACACACACACACACACACATACAGGCCTGGCCTGGGGCTGCAACCAGCAAACACTGGGAGATGAACGGAAGTTTCGGCCCAGGCTCAAACAGGGACCAGCCACATCTTTTCCCACCTCTGTGCCTTTGCACTCACATGCCGGCCTCCTAGGATGCCTTTCCCTCCTTCCGCACCTGACATAGGTCTCCTCCTTCACGGTTTAAAGCGTGTCTTTCAGGCAAAGGCCTCTTCTCTTGTCTGCCCCCCCTGAGGCTGGCCTGTGCTGGCATAAGAGATGTCTGGGGCTGGGGGCTGCCATAACAGGATTCATTATTTTAATAAGTTCGAATGCTCAGGCTCGAGAGGTGGGACAGCCTGGCAAGATTCTCATTAAAGCTGCAAGCAGAGATTTCTGTGGAGGGCAGTGCTGGCCTGGCCTCTGGCGTCCCTCTGGGCTGGCTGCCTGGGGACGAAGAAGGGGTGGCCGGCAGCGGGATGCTGTCCCTTCTCCCAGCCAGAGAGGCCGTACTGGGAATAAACTCACTGCGTTGTTTCCTCAAAGTAACACCTGTCAGGACTTTTGTTTTCACATCACCGCCCACCCTGCCCATATCTGAATGCTGGGCCGACCAAGGCTTCCTGCACCAATGAAAACCTCCTCTTCTGGAAGAAAGCTGGAGCTTCCTGGAGACCAGAGGTTTGGTGCCAAGGCAGGGCAGATGTGGCCTGGCATGGAGGAGAGGGCTGAACCCGTGCAGGAAACCACGTTCCAAGTCACAGCACCTCCCCGAGTGCCCGTCCCAGCCCTGCATCCCCTCCCCCCCACACCCCCACGCTCCTCGTCCTCAGGACAGGGAGGCTGACCCGCAGGGCGGCATGGGAGACTCACGGAACAAATTCACTTCCCTCTGAGAACAATGAGGCGTGGAAGAGCCCACTGGCTTTCTGGTTGGTACCCGTGACCCCTGACCTGCACAGGAGGGCGTGTCTCAGAGGGGACCAGGCGTGGGTACCGACTGACGACACGCAGAGGGCAGGTACAGCCTCGGGCAGTGGGCAGGGACGGGTCCGAGTCTCAGAACACACCGCGGTGCCTGGACAAGGGCCAGGTACCCACAGGGTCAACGTCGGCCTGTCCCCGGACCCCACCGGCCGCTGCTTTATGGACCCATAAATCAGGACCCACAGAAGGCAGGCACTGTCTAATCCATGGCTCACTGCCACCCCTGCCGCAGTCACCAAAAACTCAAGTAATGAACCTCCCGCCTCTCTGGCCAGCTTTATCCATCACTCCTTACTTAAACCAGGCAATAAGCATTTAGTTTAGAGCCAGGGTCGGACTTGGGGGACACTGGGCTCAGCAGCAGTGGGGTGCACCCCTCCCTTCTGGAAATGGGTGGCTTGCTCTTACCCTGTGAGGAGAACAAAGCGTCTGGCCCCTGCTAACAGATCACCCTGACTGTCTTTAAAAGGTGCGGAGCAAGAGGCTCGAGTGGCTGCACCACCCGGTGGCTCGGAAAGGGCGACTGACGGGCCGAGAGCAGTTAAACGACGCCTCCCAGTTTGCAAGCTGCTCTCCCTCGTGAATCCCCCACGCCCCCTGCCCGCCCCCCCTGCCCGCCCCCAGCCACAGCCTGGACGTACATGGGCGCAAGCTCCAGAAAGTCAGAAAGATCTTGAAGAGCCTTTCAAATCTCCACAAAAGGGGGAGCGTCGTGTTGTGTGTGCAAGACACACGCGTTTGTGAATGGTGTATTATGTGTCTATAACACGCATCTCTGTGTGCATGTGTTATAGACATGTCTAATGCTATGCACACATGCACACACACACACATGTCCACGGGGTGCAGTCACGGACGGGGTAAAGTCCAGGCTCCTCTGCAATGAGAACCTTCCTGACAGCGTTGTGCCTTTAAGGGTCCGTCTCACACGTACGGGGGGGAAGGGGGGATTTCCAGTGTGACAGTCACCCCGGGGGAGGCGCTGAGGGCAGGGAAGAGACTCGGGGCACCTCACCCACATCCTGGGGCACCTGTCCCCCTGCAGCCCTAGGGAGCAGAAGCCCTGCTGTGCCACGCTTGCTCTCAGTACACTCTGTCCCTTCCTGCGGGCACACATCAGGCTTCCTGTGGGTGAAACGTGTGCATAGCACCCATCACCTGACTGTCACAGGGACAGTACATGTATAACACCCGTCACCTGACTGTCACAGGGGCAGTACATGTATAACACCTGTCACCTGTCACAGGGACAGTACATGTATAACGCCTGTCACCTGACTGTCACAGGGACAGTACATGTATAACGCCCGTCACCTGTCACAGGGACAGTACATGTATAACGCCCGTCACCTGTCACAGGGACACTACATGTATAACGCCCGTCACCTGTCACAGGGACAGTACATGTATAACGCCTGTCACCTGACTGTCACAGGGACAGTACATGTATAACACTTGTCACCTGTCACAGGGACAGTACATGTATAACGCCTGTCACCTGACTGTCACAGGGACAGTACATGTATAACGCCCGTCACCTGTCACAGGGACAGTACATGTATAACACGTCACCTGTCACAGGGACAGTACATGTATAACGCCTGTCACTTGTCACAGGGACAGTACATGTATAACGCCTGTCACCTGTCACAGGGACAGTACATGTATAACACCCGTCACCTGACTGTCATAGGGACAGTACATGTATAACGCCTGTGACCTGTCACAGGGACAGTACATGTATAACGCCTGTCACCTGACTGTCACAGGGACAGTACATGTATAACGCCCGTCACCTGTCACAGGGACAGTACATGTATAACGCCCGTCACCTGTTACAGGGACAGTACATGTATAACGCCCGTCACCTGACTGTCATAGGGACAGTACATGTATAACGCCCGTCACCTGTCACAGGGACAGTACATGTATAACGCCCGTCACCTGTCACAGGGACAGTACATGTATAACGCCTGTCACCTGTCACAGGGACAGTACATGTATAACGCCTGTCACCTGTCACAGGGACAGTACATGTATAACGCCCGTCACCTGACTGTCATAGGGACAGTACATGTATAACGCCCGTCACCTGTCACAGGGACAGTACGTGTATAACACCTGTCACCTGTCACAGGGACAGTACATGTATAACGCCCGTCACCTGTCACAGGGACAGTACGTGTATGACACCTGTCACCTGACTGCCACAGGGTCAGTAGGTGTATAACGCCCAGCCGGCAGTCATGCTTTTACCTAGTTTGCAGGGAAGTGCACTGAGGCTCAGATGGGCCCTGTGGCCACCCTGCCCAGGTCACACAGGAAGTGGCAGAGCCCCACCCACCCAAGGGCTCCACATGCTCCCTTCCCAGTGCCCAGCTTCGTCAGTGACCACTCACATCCTCAGTGACCTCTGCGTTCTGCTGCCACCCCAGGCCTTGACCTGGGAGCCACAAAGGAAGGAAACAGGCGGTAGCCCTCTATGCCAAGGCCACTTTCTGTTGACAAATTTGCACAGAAACAAAGCTTCACGCCGCCCGACTGTGGACTCAGCACATCACACCCCAGAAACACCCAGGAAGACGAGGAGAGGCCTGCAGGCCTGGCGTGTGCCCCAGGCTGACTCCATTTCTGCTGGCCGGCCTCGTGGGCTGTGCATGCAGCAAAGAGGACGAAGCGTCTTCAGGGACCCGGGGACAAGTCTCACGGGGCTGCAGGCGGGGGAGAGGGAACTGCTAGAAACAGGAGTAGGAGGGGCCAGGCAATGGAGCTGGTGGTTAGGACGGGGACGCCAGTCCAAGGTTTGAGAAGGTGTGCACTGCCTGACAGCACATCAGCAATAGTGGAGAGGAATGAAACAAAAACGGTCTTCTTTCTTCCATCTTATGTGTTGTTGTGTTGTTGTTTTTTAAGATTTTATTGGGGAAGGGGAACAGGACTTTATTGGGGAACAGTGTGCACTTCCAGGACTTTTTTCCAAGTCAAGTTGTTGTCCTTTCAGTCTTAGTTGTGGAGGGCACAGCTCAGCTCCAGGTCCAGTTGCCGTTTTCTAGTTGCAGGGGGCGCAGCCCACCATTCCTTGCGGGACTCAAGGAATCGAACTGGCAACCTTGTGGTTGAGAGGACGCGCTCCAACCAACTGAGCCATCCGGGAGGCAGCTCAGCTCAAGGTGCCGTGTTGAATTTTAGTTGCAGGGGGCGGAGCCCACCATCCCTTGAGGGACTCGAGGAGTTGAACCAACAACCTTGTGGTTGAGATCCCACTGGCCCACGTGGGAATCGAACCGGCAGCCTTCGGAGTTAGGAGCATGGAGCGCCAACCACCTGAGCCCCCGGGCTGGCCTTATGTGTATTTTGTAACAATTGCTATGTCATTAGGAGACACACACACACGAGGTCTGACCATTAGGTTCGCGAACTTGCCGCTGTGCCCTCACACTGGCAGCGCTGTGCAAACAGCTCGGTAAAGTTCCATCACCTCGGTATATCAGTGTCTCAGAGCTGAGTTCGTGTCGACGTGTGGCAGTGTCCTGCTGAGTGGCATTCATTATTGTTGCGTGTGTTGGTGTGCCTTCACGAGAATGTCTGAGCTTGAACTAGAGCAACGAACACTCATTAAATTTCTTGTTAAACTTGGCAGGAGTGGAAGTGACATAAGGGACATGTTAGTCCAAGTTTATGGGGATAATGCCATGAAGAAAACGGCAGTGTACAAATGCATTAAACATTTTTCTGAGGGGAGAGAATGTGTCACTGATGAAGAGAGGTCATGGCAGCCAGTAACGAGCAGAACTGATGAAAACATTGCAAAAATTCTTCAAATTGTGTGTCAAAATTGTCGGCTGACTGTGAGAAGCATAGCAGACTAAGTAAACATTGATAGAGAAACAGTTAGGAAAATCTTAACTGAAAATCTTGGCATGAGAAAGGTGTGAGCAAAAATGGTCCTGAAGGAGCTCTTACATCACGACAATGCACCAGCTCACAGGGCTCTGTCTGTGAGGGAGCTTTTAGCCAGTAAACAAATAACTGTATTGGAACACCCTCCCTGCTCACCTGATCTAGCCCCCCCAATGACTTCTTTCTTTATCTGAAGATAAAGGCTATATTGAAAGAAAGACATTTTGATGACATTCAGGACATCAGGGTAATAGGACAACAGCTCTGATGGCCATTCCACAGAGTTCTGAAATTGCTTTGAAGGGTGGACTAGGCGCTGGCATCAGTGCTTAGCTTCCCAAAGGGAATCCTTCGAAGATGACTGTAGTGATATTCAGCAATGAGGTATGTAGCACTTTTTCTAGGATGAGTTTGCAAACGTGTGTGTGTGTGTGTGTGTGTGTGTGTGTGAAGTTATTTGGACCTAACTACTTAATACGTAGAAGTTTTAGGCTTCTCTGCGTTTTGTTTTGTTTGTTTTGGTCTAGGCATGCTATAAAATTATTGGGACTCTAAGGGCCCCGTGGGCTGAGAAGGTTTGGGAACCTCTGGGACTGTGGGGAAAATGATGGGTGTCTCCGAGCACTCTGATCTGAGATCATTCTTCAATAAAAGGAACCGGGGCTCCCAGGACAAATGGCTGATTCCAGGACTGGGCGTCTTGGAGAGCCAGGAAGTTAAGGAAGTGCTAAAAAAAATCTCCCAGTGATGGGAATGTGTCAAAGGGACACAAGAGCCCACTGGAAGAGGTCCCAATTGCCAGGGCTGGCACCGTGTGAGCCATAAAATAAATAGAGGCTCACACTGGCTTATAACCCAAAGGATAAAATAAATATTCATGAGTCCATCCTCATATACATAAATGATTGAATAAGTAAATGGGGGAGAATGCACAAATCTCTTGTGAAGAATTCTAAATAATTTATGTAGCCACTGTGCCCGCAATGAAGGGGCTTCAGTCCCCACTTCCTTAGGTGTGACCTCCCACAGGGACTTCTTTCCAAAGAGGACAGTACGGGAAAGGAGAAAACAACTGAAAAGAGGCACTGAAAGACCCCACCTCGGCCAGCTGCTCAAGGTCCACGTCAGCAGTGCTGGGTCACATTGAGAGTGTCTGCCTTTGATACAACAGGATGAGAAGGACACGTCACCTCGCTGTTCTTTCTCTCCATAACCCCAAGTCTAACACTAGGAACACACCAGAGAAGCACTAATTGGGGGACACTCTAAAAAACAGCTGACCAGGACTCTCAAGAAATGTCAAGGTCCTCAGAAGCAAGGAGAGCCTGAGAAACGGTCCCACTCCCGAGCATCCTAAAGGAGACGTGACAACCAGATGTGATGTGGTTTCCTGGGTGGGTTCGTGGAACAAAACAAAGACACAGGAAAAAACTAAGGAAATCTCGCACAGTGTGGAGCATGTTAATAATGTATCAGTCTGGTTCCTCATTTGTGACACATGTACCATGCGAATGTCACTCTAATAGGAGGGGAAACTGGGTGTGGGATATAGGAGCTCTCTGTACTGTATCTTTACGATTTGTCTGTAAATCTAAAACTTACAAAATTTAAAACTCTAAAAAAACTCACTTAAAAATAAATACGGTCATTGGGTCACCAGACCTGTGTCCAAATCTCAGTTCAGGGACTTCCCAGCTGGGTGGCAGAGAGTTAGTGCTCACCAAACGTCCACGTGCGCCCCCTGCATTTCCCAGTTTCCCCTGGGGCTACCTGGGCCATGTGACCAGCTCTAGCCAATGGGTTGTGAACGAGACGGTGCCCTTCGCTTCCTGACTAAGGAACCTAAGAACCAAGCACCTGCCCCAAGACGGGGGTGGGGGGGGGGGGGAGCCGCCAACAGGCCTTGGACTTCCCGAGGGGCAAACAGTCTTGTCTTGTGTTGAACGACAGATGTGGGGGTCTGTCTGTCACAGCAGCTCAGGTGTGAGTTTCTGCTGGTCACTTTCCTGATCAGAAAAGTGCTGGTAAAGACAGGAACGTTAGGTGGCAGCGGTAGAGGCTCAGTAAATGGTGATGGTGATGCCCAGCGCTGCCGTCTCATCTCATCATCATCTTCACCACCACTGTTACCATCTTCACCATTCAAGCACCCCATCATCATATCACCACCTCCTTCGTCACCCTCGTCACCTTCACCACAATGCCCCCACCTCCATCGTACGCTGTCACCTCCACCAGCAGGGCCATCACCGCCTGTGCGCAGCCGCCCACAGCCTTTATCCCGAGGGCAGGGCAAGCCTCCCCACGCTCCTAGCCCGGGAGGCAGGCAGGAATTTCTGTCTCGGGGGCCAGTCCAGAGGCTGTTTAAAAATGGCACTTCTTCAGGGACTAGTTATTTATTTCAAATCATGTCTCATCGATTCTCAGTCTGGGCAAACAAATGTGGCCTGAGCCAATGGAGTCCCCACAGAATCGCGAAATGTCAGGCAGCCCCGCTCGCCCCTCCCTCGAGCACCTTGGGCTGGTGGCAGCTAATGAATAAGCCGTCATGGTGACACGAGGAGGCGGAGCAGAGGAGGGGACATGAATTTCAAAAGGCTGCCAATGAACTGAGTCTTTTCAGAGGGAGCTGAGTGGCCACTTCCGAAGGTCAGCTCCCGTGATTAAGGGAGGGGACACGTGAGCTGGCTGGTACCGATAACTCAGGCCAGGGGCACCTGGGCAAGCCAGAAACCTGCCAGGAACTCTAGGTATTTTCTCTTAATTATTGCGACCATTTGCTTCCTTTTTCCATTATACAACACAATATTTGTGACACTCATGCCAATAGTCACTGTGTGTACTCATCTCTTTTCGTTCTCAAAGCACCCAGAGAAGTGGGCAAATGGCCTCAATGCGTGACCTATTCAACACCCCTAAGCCCAGCTGGACAATAGAAGGGCAGAGACTTGAGGCTGGGTCTGCAGCCCCGACCCACCCTGTACCAGGACACTGCACAGCCACCGAGTTCTCAGTGAAGCAGGGAGACAGCAGTCTCTCCATCCTCTGCTGGGAAAGGAACAACCTCCAAGCTTAAGCTAACATCTTGGGCAGTTTCCCTGCCATGCTTTCTTGCACCAATGCAAAAGCACTCAACTGAAGACAAACACCAAACCAACAAAAAGGAGGAGAGATCCAAGATGGCGGAGTAGATAAACAGTGTGTCTGCGTCCTTCCGCGAACACTTTACAACTAAATTATAGAACAATCAACCTGGAGAACCATCTGAAGTCTAGCCAAACTGAAGTCCTATAACTGAAAATATAAAGAAGCCACATCGAGACGGGTAGGCGGGACAGAGACGCAGAAAGGGCCCCAAACATCCATGGCGGACAAGAATCAGCAGGGGTATCTCAGCCGTGAGGTTCCCCCGAGAGGAGCGAGGGACCCAGCCCCCCACGCCAGGCTCCCCAGCCTGGAGTGCTGGTGCCAGGAAGAGGAGCCCCCCCAACATCTGGCTGTGAAAAACAGAGGACATTCTGACCCTGCAAGTGGGACAGAAGGCTGCAGGAAACCTGATGTCCTCTTAAAGGGCCCGCACAGACTCACTCGCTTGCAGGCACCACCTGGGGCTCCAGTGGAAGAAGGGTGACTCAGGGGCTGCAAAGACATACAGGGGGCAGACTGAGGTGTGTGGCTCTGGGAGAGGATCAGAGGACAGCCGGCATTTTCCCAGTCAGGAATATTCTTTCCGTGCAGCCGGCAGGCGGACGCCATCTTGCCTGTGTTGAGCCCTCCCCGGACACGGCCAAATCTGAATCTGATTGGTCCAGTGAGCTCCGCTGCTCCAACCTGCTGACTCAGGTGGGACTCCGCGCTACCCAACTCATGCACGTCATGAGCAGCCAGCCCCGCATGCATCGCACTCTTTCTTAGGAAACGACTGCAGTCCAGCAGACCCCAGGCAGGCAGCAACTGGCCTCGGTGTGCTCTGAGACTTTTGCTGAGTAGCTCCAGGCTCAGCACTGGCACCAAACCAGAATCTATATTAACCTGGTGACCACAACTCTTCCCACCTTAGTGACTCCCTGAGACCCTGCCTCAACCAACTCATATACCACACGAGGTTTTACCTGCTTCTGAAACTTAAGGGAGCCGGCAGGTGGCAGCAGGCCTCCAGGTGTCCTGGCTTTTTGCGGAGCTACCCCAGGCCTGGTCTGGGTGGCAGCTGACCTCAGTTTGCAGCAAGGCCTCTGCCACATGCCTCCCAGTTTAGCACAGGTGGCAAACTACCGTGGATCACTTTGTAGCTCCTACCAGGTAGTCCCCGATGATCACAGGCAGTGGGTGACCTGGGCTGTACCAGAGCCCCTCCCAAGAGGGCCCAGAACTAACATACTTGGAGGTTGGTTTCAGACCACAGCAGAGCACCACCCAATTAGTCCCACAAGTGGCACACCCAAAGGGTGGTCTCAACAGGCACCAGAGCCCACTGAGGTGAATCCTGCTTCATGTGACAAGCCCCCAACACAGCAGCTCATAAGCTGTGGACGTAGCCAAACTCCACAGCCATCAGCCTGAGAATCAATCCCACCCACTGATATGTCAATAGCAATCAAGGCTCAACTATAACGGGAGGGCACACACAACCCACACAAGGGACACTCCTGGAGCACCCAGAGCAGGTGACCAGGGAGACTGTTCCAGGGCCCCACAGGGCACCTACTACAAATGGCCACCCAGCAGGAAATGCAGCAGCTCTACCTAATACATAGAAACAAACACAGAGAGGCAACCAAAATGAGGAAACAAAGAAATGCACCTCAAATTAAAGCACAGGAGAAAATTCCAGAAAAATAACTGAACGAAATGGAGGCAAGCAACATACCAGATACAGAGTTCAAAACAACGGTTATAAGAATGTTCAAGATACTTAGTGAGAACTTCAACAAAGAGACAGCAAGCATAAAAAAGGACATAGACACCATAAAAAGGAACCAGTCAGAAGTGAAGAATACAATAATTGAAATGAAGAATGCACTAGAGGGAATTAACAACAGTTTAATGAAGCAGAGGATTAAATCAGCGATTTGGAAGATAAGGTAGCATAAAACACCCAATCAGAACAGCAAAAAGAAAAAAGAATCCAAAAAAAATGAGGATAATTTAAGAGACCTCTTGGACGACATCAAAAATAACAATATTCGTATCATAGGGGTACCAGAAGGAGAAGAGAGAAAGCCAGGGATGCAGAACATATGTGAAGAAATAATGACTGAAAACTTCCCTAATGTGGTGAAGGAAATAGACATACAAATCCAGGAAGCACAGAGAGTCCCAAACAAGATGAGCCCAAACAGGCTCACACCAAGACACTTTATAATTAAAATGGCAAAGGTTAAAGACAAAGAGAGAATCCTAAAAGCATCAAGAGAAAGGCAACTAGTAACTTATAAGAGACCTCCCACAAGATTGTCAGCTGATTTCTCAACAGAAACTTTGCAGGACAGAAGGGACTGGCACAAAATATTCAGTGTGATGAAAAGCAAGGACCTACAACCAAGGATATTCTACCCAGCAAGGCTATCACTTAAAATCAAAGGACAGATAAAGAGCTTCCCAGACAAGAAAAAGCTAAAGGAGTTCATCACCACCAAACCAGTATTACAAGAAATGTTAGCGGGACTTCTTTAAGATGGAAAAAAAAAAGTCAAAATTATGACTAATAGAATGGCAATAGCTACATATCTATGTAAATGGATTAAGTGCTCCAATCAAAAGACATAGGAGGGCTGAATGGATGAGAAAACAAAATCCCTACATATGCTGCCTACAAGAGACTCACTTCAGATCAAAAGACACACACAGATGGAAAGTTAAAGGATAGAAAATCTTATTTCATGAAAATGGAAACAAAAAGAAACAAACAAACAAACAAAAGCTGGGGTAGCAATACTTACACCAGACAAAATAGACTTTAAAACAAAGGCTACAACAAGAGACAAAGGTAATCCCAGTTCAGGATATTAATCTGAAGAAACCCAAAATGCTACTTCGAGGGGACATGTGCCTCCATATGGTCATTGCAGCACTGTTTACAATGGCCAAGATGTGGAGGCAGCCTGGGTGTCCATCAATGGACGACTGGATAAAGAGGAGGTGGTACATAGATACAATGGAATATTGCTCGGCCATGAAGGGAATGGGTCCTGGCCATCTGTGGCGGCCTGGATGGACCTGGAGGGTATTGTGCTGAGTGGAGTGTCAGACAAAGACAGATGCAATGTGATTTCGCTTATGTGCAGAAAAGAACAAAATTAACAAACCAAACAGAAACAAACTCATAGATACAGAGAACATTTTGATAGTTGCCAGACAGGAGGTGGGTTGGGAATGGGTGAAAAAAAGAGAAGGGATTAAGAAGTACAAATTGGCTGTTACACAGTAGCCATGGGGATGTGGGTGTAACAAGAGGAATATAGTCAATAATATTGTAATAACTATGTGTGGTGTCAGAGGGGTCCTAGATTTATCGGCGAGATAAATGGGAAGGGGGCTGAGGGTCCGGGTGAAAAGGTGAAGGGAGTAAGAAGTACAAATTGGTAGTTACAAAATAGTCACAGGGATGTAACGTACAGCACGGGGAATATAGTCAATAACATTGTGACAGCAGGTACGGTGTCAGATGGGTGCTGGACTTATCATGGTGAGCACTTCTTTAGGTATATATATGTTGAACAACTGTGTTGTACCCCTGAAACTCACATAATATTGTATGTTAGCTATATTTTTAATAAAAACTTAAGAACACAAAGGAAAAACATGTCATCAGATTAACCTGACATTTTATGTTTCATATAGCAATTTCCAACAAATACCATTTCAGTGGAATCGGGGTGCTGACATCTCAGCCCAACTGTTCCCACTCGTGTTGCGTGGCGGGAGGTCCTCTGTATTGACAACAGTTAAGTGACTAGACTGTTTTAGATCCTAGAACACAGAGATGCACGTCAGATAACAGGCGTGATCTGTGCCTGTGTGAGGGGTCGGATCACATTCGCTCTGTGTGAACTAACAAGAGCCCACGTTGCAGAGAAAATGAGCCCCAGGAGACTGCTCAGCATGAGAACGGCGAGACGTCCGGCCGACGGGGAGAAGGCACAGAGCACAGGAGACGGGGGCACGAGGACTTCAGAGACCCAGGGAACTGGGGGCCCCGTCCCAGCCACCTGCTGTGCCAGCGGAAGTCCCAGATGTCCTGGCAGGTCACATACTCCCCTGGACCTCAGTTTTCTTGTTGGTAAAGTGGGAATGAAGGATGAAGTCTCCGCGAGGGGCAGCTGTCCATTGTGTTGGCTGCTGTATTCCGGTCCTGAGGGGCCCTGGCCCACGCGGCACACGGCAGCCGTTCGCACGCTCCACGACGAGCGGGAGTGAGAAGGCGTCTGCACGTGCCCTTCGTTTGTGACCTTGTCCCTGCCCCCACCCTGCAGTCTCACCCCTCCCTCGTCATCCAGGAGTCAGCCAACCGCCATCTGAGGGATGACACCTGCCTGTTTTTGTGTGGCCGGGGAACTAAGATTTTTCTTTGAACATTTTTAAAGGGCCGTGTATTGGGTTGGTGTCCCCCGAAATTCATCTCCTTACTTGGAAGTGGGGCCTTTGCAGAGGTGATTAGTTAAGATGAGGTCACACTGGAGCAGGCTGGACCCTTTATCCAATGACTGTGTCTTTTAAAAAAGAGGCAATTTGGGCACAAACACACACAGAGCAGGAGACCGCCACTGTCTTAGATTCTGGACGGGCGTTCTGTGGGTCATTCCTCCCATCAGCTCACGGAATAAACATTGTAATCCCCTTAAAGGTGGGAGACCGGGGCCGCCTGGCCGGGCCACCAGGGACAGGAGGCATAGCTCCTGTGTGTCCAACAACTGGGTCCATCTTCTTTGCTCCCACCCACCACCCTGCCTCCAGCCAAAGAATTCCTCAGAAATTACCTGTTTGATGAAAAACAGCCCGTCATGCCCCTTTCCCATAATATGGGGTAGTCTTCAGGGCTCCTATGAGTGAGTAATTGAAGACTGCCAACCCCCCAGCAGTCTGCCGGACGTCTGCCAGCCCGGCCACCACGGAGAGGGAGGGGGATCAGTGAAACAGAGCAAACAGGCCGATAAAGGTAATTACGAGCTGTTTTGGTGGCTGCATTTTTCCTGCGTGCCTAACCTGTGTATATGAGAATTTTTGTCGGAACACTACATATCCCCAGGATTCTGGCCTCGGCTTCTGCAGTGCCCCCCGCCCCCCGCCTTCAGTGTGGTGTAGGTCGCACCTCACCAGTGATTCCAACGATAGAGGTAGATCTGTGTGGATGGCCCAGCCTGTGGGGCGGCTCATTCGTCTTGTACGACCACCTGGGTGAGGGGAGCTGTCATCCCCATTTTACAGATGAGGAGACTGAGGCACGGGAGGGAAGGGAACGTGTCCAAGTTCGCACAGGGAGCTGGAATGCAGACCCTTCGTGCTGTGCCACCCCCTGCGGCCCCACAGCCCCCGCCAGGGGAGGCTCATGCAGCTGGAAGGCCAGCCACATGGCGATCGGCCAAGCCCGGCCACCCCGATGCCATCCTGGGGGCCTCTGCTGTCCAAGAGTGCTCACCCCACCATTCAGGGCCTGGCCTCCAAGAAGCCTGGCGGGATTCCTCGGCTGGCAGGGCTCCGGTCTCCGGGGTCCTCCGGGCATGCCCTGCCCTCAGCCTGCCCCTTTCAAGGTGCCCGTGTCACCGTTGTTTCCCTACAGTGTCTCCACTTCAGTCCAGCTTCCCAGAGCCAGGCCAGGTCCTGGAATATCTCCCCGGGTCAGAGATCGCCCCGGCCTGGCCAGGTCTGTGCTGAGCTCAGGGGCTCAGGTCCTACGAGGAGCCTTGGTAGCCCTGGGACATGGGTGGGCACAGGAACCACGAGCCCTCGGGAAGGTGGGGCACACAGTCTGCGCATTGAGGGCAGAGCGGAGCTCATGGGGGAGGAGGGAGAGGCCCTTCCCCATGGAGGGAGCCCCTTCCCGGGAGAGTGCGGGTCAAGGACAGGGCACCCCAGAGACTGGGTTCCCCACAGTGCTGCCCGAAGAACAGGGACACAGGAAGAAACAGCGTCCCACCTGGTGGGACGAGCCCCATTGTCACTAACTCTGTCTGTAGACAAGTCACCTGCCCCTCTGAGCCTCATTTTCCTTGTCTGCAAAACAGGTGACAGATCACGAAATGCGCTGATGAATGTAACACGCTCAGGACAGAGACAGGAGCTGTTTTCCACGTGGACGCTGCCACCGAGCTCCCAGTTCCAGACCTTCCCCGGGACAACCATCGTGGGGCCCAGCCTCAGCTCCAGCCATTGCGCCTGTCAGAGCACCGAGGGCACCGAGGGTTGGGGGTCCCAGAGCCATTTGCAGAGCTAGGTGCTTCAAACAGCTCAGACATAGGAGGATCGACCCTTTTCAAAGGTGCTTGACACAGCAAAAGCACAGGTAATATTCATTGCATGAACAAATGGTTATCATCATAATAACAGAATCTGGCCCAGACTAGTTAGTCCAACCCTCAGTCTCCAAGCTGGGTTTTTAATCTCTGTTTGCTTCATACGTGTGACAAAGAGAAACAGCCCTCGCATCTATAAAGCATGGAGAGCCTTCACAGCCTTTCCTTATCTTCATGGGAAACCTGGACCTCACAGTCGCCAGAAGCCAGCACAGTGTCACCAGCACCAATGGACAGACGAAGGCACTGGGGCTCAGATACAGAGGTGACTGGCAGCGTTTGGTGGGTGACGAGCCGAGGATCGTTGTAAGGGGAAGGAAGATGGAAAGACTCAGGTACACACTAGGAGGGATGGTCCATCGATCGATTGGTTCGTTGAAGTAAATGAAATGAATTCAGTGACAAAGGCTGTAAATAGGTTCAATACAGTTTCAAGTCCCTGCCGACACTTTAGAAGCACCGGCTTCCTGATGAATAATTGATACACTGAGGCTACCCCGCGCCGCCTCCACGGGGACCCGACCCACGCTGAGTCTTCACACCTCTGAGCCTTCGCCCAGCAGTTTCCTCCACAGCAGTTTCTGCCACAGGCACTTTTTCCTCTTTTCAGCCTCCCACTGATCCTTCTCATCCTGGGAGGTTGTCCCTTCTCTGGGAAGCCTCTCACCCAACCCCTTTCCCCTCCAGACAAGGTACATTACTCGGTGTCCCCACAGGAGGCATTTGCAATGGGACAACAAGCGCTCTCCTGAATGTGATGTTTACACACTTGTCTCCCCACGAGCAGAGACTGACTGCCTCAGTGTGTACCTGGCACAGGTGAAGTGGGTGAAGAGGTGGAGGGAAGGAAGGAAGGAAGGAAGCAGGGAGGGAGGGAGGGAGGGAGGAAAGGAAGGAAGGAAGGAAGGAAGGAAGGAAGGAAGGAAGGAAGGAAGGAAGGAAGGAAGGAAGGAAGGAAGGAAAGGAACGATGGACAGCAAATTCTGGAGCCTAGCTGCGTGACTTCACGTTCTTGGACTTAGCTAGCTATACTCTTCTTACAAAAACTGGACTTTGTGGACCTTTTCCAGCAGCTTAAGTCTGGGCCTTGGTCTCGTCTTGCAGTCTCTCTCTTAGGAGTCAACGATTTAAGAAACGAGTGGAGTATGCAACATACAGAATGCTTCCAGGACCCCTAACCACTTCAGAAACATCTTTTACTGGTGGGCAGCTGCTATGCTAATTACCTTTCTCATCGATTCCCTTTGAACAGTGTCCCCAGAGGGCTCTGCCTCAGCGGCCTGCCACCACACTGCCCTTTCTCCTGGTCTCTCAACCTCAGGACCTTTGCATCTGCTGTTCCCTCCCCACCTTTTCACCTGTGTAACTCCTACCTTCAGATGTAGGCTCAAGTGCCACTTTTGCAAGGAACAGTCCCCATGACCCTCTACTAGAGTGATTTTAAAGCTGTGCTTTCTCCTCACACTTGGTGCTGTTCCTTTAGCCACCAGGTTTGGGAACACGTGTCTATTTGATTCAATGCCACTTTCCCTCAGGGAATGTCTGTTTCTGGATGGTGTCTGTTTCTTTCTGTCTGCTTCTGCAGCACTAAACGGTTGCATGGATGAGTGAAGAAACGGTGCGTCTCCCCATCTGTTGGCGTTGGGTGAGAGACTGGCCAGGACACTGCTGAGTGGAGGTCCTCACATCGCCCTTTCTCACCTGCCTGCACTGGTGGATGGGGCGGCTGGGGTTTCCTCTGGGCTCTGCAGCTCACGCAGGTGGGCGGGTTGTGTGCGAGTCTTTGGAACCGGCCCCTGCTAGAAAGTGTCATCAGAATGCTGCCCACTTGAAGTCATTTGCGGACAATTTCGGAGGGATTGCAGCTAACCGCTCCTTGGGAAAGTGGCCATTAAAATGAGACAGTTTAATAGCGACACACGCACAACAGCCAGAGGTTCTGGAATGATCTGTCTCATGCAATTACCATCACTTTTGTACACAGGGAGTGTTTACATTGAAGGGGTCCTCGCAGTTCATCTGCGTATTTTAGATCTGAACTCTGATTTCCAGGAGAGGCCTAAACAGGACACAGGCCAGACAACGACTGTCCCGTTGTCCACCTGCGCTTAACCAAGAGAACGGCCAGTCTGAGCAGCGGGCTCCAGGCAATGGCCGCGAGGACGTCTGGGCGTTTTCCCCTGAGCCTCAGCACCGCGCCCCCCAAGCACTCGGCTCCCGCCCCTCACACAGCCCCCCACACCAGGACTGCACTCCACCGGCTCCTCCACTGCTCCTGCCCACGGCTGCCCTTCCTGCTCCCCTGCCTGGCCAGTTCAGCCCACACAGCGTTTCTCTAAGGCAGACGTCCTTCCTCGGGGCTCCCACAGCTTGGCCAGTCCCGAGGCTGGCACTTAACTCGGCACCCCTGTGTCCCTGCCAGGCATGGGAAGTGCCCTCGGGTCCCCACAGGCAGAGTGTAAGTGCTAAGTCGTCCAAAGACAAATGGGATCTTTGTCTCAGTGAAGAAATCCTTCCTTATACCAAGGTCATGAAAATGTTCTCCTGCTTTGTCTTCCAAAAGTTTTATCGTCTTGCCTTCACATGTGAGTGTTCGTGTGGAATGGATGATGTAGTGGGGGGCAGGGGTTCAGTCTCATTTTCTTTCCAAGTGCACCACCAGCTGTCCTGGGACCATGTGAAACAGCCCATGCCTCTCCCACAACCAGCAGCGCCTAAAACTTCCGTATATATTCACACAGTTGATTCAGTTCCATCGGTCAACTTGTCTTTCCAAAGTCTGCCGATCATTGTAACAATTCTTGGTAAGTTTATAGTAAACGAAATCACCCAACTTGACCTTCAGGAGGATTTTAGTTATTCTGTGTCTGCTGCTCTTTGATATAAATTTTTAAATGAGCTCACCAGGTTGAAACAAACCTGTTGGTGTTTTATGTGGAACTGCTTTGTCCATAGAAGAATAGGATAATTGACTTTGTTGTTTCTCCCCCACACGGCCATTTAACACAGGATAGGCTCCATTTACTGGCATCTTCTTAAATATATTTTAGTAAAGATAAATAATTTTATCCCTAAAAAGTGCTCTGAGGACAGGATAGGAATCTTTTTTATCTTCCTCTCTCCACATATTCTAAATTTCTACCTACAGACTCTTCAAAGGTGTTTGCTAAATTTATTCTGGGACTTAAAACCTTAATGGCGGACCGTCTAGCATCAGAGCTATGTCCTAGGAAAGATGTCCCTAGAGAGTGGACGGGGCCGTGTAGACCAGCTTGGAGAAGACATGCAGGGGCGGGGAGGGGTGTAGTTCCTTCTCATAGTCCCTCAAATAATGCCACAAAATCACTCACTGCTGTGATTTATATGCAGCCTGCCCCCCCCCCCCCGCCCCATGATAGTAAACAACGTTCATACTTTATGGTTTGCAAAGCACTTTGGGCTCACCAGTACCCACTCTTCTAGCATCAGAAGTGTATCAGGTGAGACTCCAGGAGTATTTTAAAGCAGGTGAGGGTCCCCCTTTGGCGTCCTCCATCCCTGCTCCTTCCCTCCCCGGGATGTTGAGGGCTCCGCTTAGGAGATCAAGGGCATGGAGTCCCCGTGTACTCTATGGTCATGACGGATGTGTGTCTTAGATTTGTTACTTTGTTTTATAAACTTCCTTACTGTTTCCTGTGCTCTGTCTTTTGCCACGTGGCCGATTTACTAGCCTTTACCTTCTCCAGTGATATGGCCAATGGGCCGCCTGACTGGATTCCAAGAAATATTATTTCAAGTTTCTAAAAAGCATTCTTCAACTCCTACTTTGCCAACTACTAAAGTAAGGCATGACGTGCGTCTTTGACTTCCCTGTATGTCAGGAAAGGGGTCCAGAAGCTTCTCCTCCACCCACCTTCACCTCCTTCCTCCCCTTTTCCAAAACCTCCGTCTTTATTACTAGTAACCATATTTTGGATGATAGCTTCTCTTTATATATATATATATATATATATATATATATATATATATATATGTATATATGACACGTGCATTTGGTTTCTGCCCAGTGTTACAGCAACAACAACCACTACCTAAGCTGAAGCTGGTGTGTGCCCAGCCTTGGTCCTCCCCACTGGCTTCCATGCCAGGCTTTCTCTGCTTTCCCCAGCTGAGCTTAATCCATCTCTCCGCCACCAGAATGTCTTCCCAAGGCATTTTCCTTTAGAAACAGGTACCTATAAGTTAGGATGTTCTGCTCTCTGAAGATGCCTCTCTATCCCTTGGACCTACAAGTGACAGCTGAGTTGGGTACAAAATTCTGAGATCGTATCTTTCCCACGTTTATCTGCAGACACTGAAGTCCATTTTATTATTTTGGAATTTAATCCTGAAAACATATCTGTAATGGCCTGAGTTTCATTCTTTTATAGATATTTTCTCTTTTTTGAGAAAAATGACAGTTATGTTATCCCCTCATAATTAAAGTTCAGAATGTGAGGACAGGCTTAGCAAGGGCTTAACTTCAGAGACTCGCTCACTCCCCCGCCCCCAGCCCCGTCTTCTGGTCCAGGCGCCTTGCAGGCCTATGTGGAAACACCTGTGGTCTCAGGCAGGCTGTCTCTCCCCTTCCCTTCTCGTCACCATCCCTTTCTCTAGATCCTCCTCAGTTGTGAGAACTTGCTGAGGTCATTCTCCCATCACTGACTCACTTTTCCTGTGGGGTCCATTCTGTTCGCTCATGCTTCCAAAATGCCTTTAGTTCTGTCACTGAAATTTCTGTTGTCTTACAAGTGCTTGTGACTCCCACAGCTCCCTTCCTATCCGTTCCTTCTCTCAGGGAGCCGAGCTTCACCGCCGTCCTTTCTCCTAAACTTCCGTCTGCCACCCACACCGACTGTACTTCTATGGGGACCAAACATCACAGCATGTACCCCTCCCACAGTGGTCCCCACACCCCACTTCTTGCCTGATAGATGGAAGGACTACAGAGCTTTGGGGTGTTGGACGGGGAAGGTGAAACGCTGCAAAGGAAAAGCAGCTGGCTGCTCCCGTGAGCAGTGTCCCTTCGCGGAGATGTCCACCCAGCTGGGCCTTTGATGGAAGGTCCCCAGCTTCTTCGTGGTTGGCAGGGCCGCTCAGCCCCATGAACTTCCTACTTGGTAGAAGGTCTCCGTTCTTAGCGTGGTCCTGTTTCTGGCAGTTACATAGGCTCTGTCTTCATAGTCACTTGAGGGAGAACTTGAGGAAGCTTGGGACAGGAGCTGACACTCTTTTGTCTGAGAAATCAGTGGCGCCCTTGGAGAGGTCCCCACCCTGGCAGCCTTCCTGTGCCAGCCCAGGTCTCAGTGCAGGATCCCACTCTGTCGTGGTGAAGGTGGGGGTAGCCAAGGGGCAAGGACGCCTTTCTGGGAATCTTTACCTTCCATGTAACATGCAGGAAAACGCCAGGTCAGCTCAGGGACAGAAACGTCAGGGATACCACACACTGCTGAGGGCCTATAGAAACGCGACCTGTCCCAACTCACGTGGGCCCTCACTCTCGGGGAGAAAGGTGTTTATTTCTCTGCCAGTTTTATACTTTGTTAAAAGTGTAGCACGACTTTGGAGGACATATAATGTCTAAATTATATGGGACAAGTAACTATTTAATTGCTCTCTAATTACATGACAATTAGAATTCATATCTCAGCCGTGTCCTTAGGTATCTATTTATGGGTCGCGTGGAGCATACTTACTGCGCCTGCGACCATTAAGAATGCCACAATTTGCAGAGCAGGCAGCACTGACGCTTGGAGCATAATTACCCGAGTAATTATTCTCTTATACCCGAGTAATTACACAGTGGTATCATTGGTGTATTACAGTTTATTCACATACCTAATCATTGTCTCCTTTCACAAATTGGGACCCAGCCCAGAAGGTGCTAAACAATTTTTTTAAATAACATAAAAGTCATCTGATGAAAGGCTACCGGCTGCCTCGAGGTCACAGCCACATGGGAGAAATGGTGGAGGTCTGGGGTGAGGGAGTTGGGACTCACACCTGACACAAGTTCACGGCCCCACCCCGCCACCCGGCCTGACCCTGAGGCATGAGAGCACAGCATAGATGCCATCAGAGCTGAGCCGGTGGGTGGGCACCTGGCTGCCCGGCGGGGCAGGTACCTCTGCATGTCACAGTCCGCGCCGGCATGCGTGACCCACCCTGTGCTAGGACCACCTGTTTCCTTATCTTTCTTCTCTCCTGCACTGTGAGCCTCGCAATGGCAGGACCCTCGAAGGGGCCTTATTTGTATCCGTAGTGGAAAGGGGTGAGCAGCCCCACAGACTAGGGGCTCGGTCCACACCTGCACCAGCCGGTTGCCAGTACAAGCCTCAGTGCTCTGGCCTGAGAACCCCATTTAGGAAAGAATCCTTTTGGTCAGGGCAGGAAGCGGGGACAGCATGGCTGAAAGGGGGGACCGGCGACAGGAGTTCCTTTCCCTAAAGAATTTCAGTCACATTTTGTATCACTCCATCCAGCATGTCCTGCAAAGCACGTTAAAAGCAATTGATGGGGTGACCAAAACTTCTGGGACCAAAGGAGTGGGAAAGAGAGGCCACGTCACTGACGGTCACCACACCTGTTAGTGCAACCAACAAACACAAGCTTGACTCAGACGCTCTACACAGAAAAGATGCCGCGTGAGAGCAAAGTGAAGGTGCCCATTCATAGCCCTGGGTGGGGAACCAAGGCTGAGAGCTGGACGGGCAGCCCGTCCCGCCCACCCTGCGGCCTCTGGCCTGTCCATGGTGCTACTAACAGTTCCTTGGCCTGAGCGAGTGATGACCGCCAGGATTCTGGGAAGTGCAAGGTCCTCACCCAGCAGACGCACAGGCTCCCTGGCCAGGCGAGGGAGGAGGGAGTGGCCAGGACTGTGACAAAGACTAGAGCCTCCGAGTGGTTAGAACGCCCACAACCGGCCGAGGGTCTCAGGTGTACAGTCTTTGCTTCTCAGAGGGACCCTCCTGTGGCCAAAGTCCTCCAAGGCCTCCTACGGAGAAGGGACAGAGGGAAGTGGCGTTGATTGGGAACCTGCTACGGGGCCTCTCTACCCAGTGACTGTGCCTGGACAGCCTCTGAAATGCTAGGGAAGTGACAGCAAGCGCTAGTGGTGTGTGTGTGTGTTTCCTGTGGCTGCGGTACCAAATCCCCCCAAACTCAGTGGCTGCAAACAACACTGACAAGTTGTCTCCCGGTTTTGGAATCAGAAGTCTGAAGTGAGTCTTACGGGGCTGGTTCCTCCCAGAAGCTCCAGGCGAGAATTTGTTCCTGCCTTTTCCAGCTTCTGGAGGCGCCCACATTCCTTGGCTCACGGCCCGTCCTCCACCTTCACAGAGCAGCCCAGAATCTCCAGTCTCTCTGACTCTGATCCTCCCGCCTCCCGCTTACAAGGAGCCTTGTGGTTACATTGGGCCTGTGTGGATAATCCAGGCTCACCCCCATCTCAAGGTCCTTAACTTAACCCCCTCTGCAAAGTCCGTTACCATTTATGGTGGCATTCATAGGTTCTGGGGATTAGGCCGTGGCCGCCTTTGCTAGGGAGCGTTATTCAACACACCACAGTGCATTAGACATAACACAGCGACTAAACATCGCAAGAGGCTGCTGTCACCAGACGCCCAGAGGTCACATAACAGGCCCAAGGACACACTGGCTAGTAAACAGAGGGCCGCATCTGAAACAAGGTCTTGGCCTCCCGGACTTGGTGTTCCCACTATACCCACCGTCCTGTCAGACAAATGAACAAAGAGGCTCAGACAGGTGGACATGTTGCTCTCCCAGGTGGCAATGAACATGTGGTCCCCTGTATTTGGCAAGACGTCCCACTTCCCTCCTGCAGAACACGTACTCCTCCACGGTGGACTGTCCTGTTGGAACTACCCAGCAAGGCCCCTGCCTTCAAGCGGGCGAGTACATGGTCCGCGGCAGACACGAGGGTAGGTGTCCCGGGGTTCCTTGTTCTGGCAGCTGTGCAGCTCCATAGGTCCCTGCAGCCTCCCTGCTTCCTACATGTCACCACCCGCCTTGTCATTCTCGAGTCTACCTGACGTCTTTCCAGTATAGACCCCTCAGCCTCTGCTGGCCCGCAGTGGTTTCTGCTAGTTGCCACCAAAGCCCCTGGCTGCCACCACCATATTTTAGCCACAGCCACATAAATAGCGGTGCTGGAGGGCCGTGGAGCTGCAGGAGGCCTGCACCTCTGTCTGCAGGTGCAGAAGTCGAGGCCCAGAGGGGCACCTTTCACCCCCCACGGCACAGTCCAGACCGTTCATTCTCAGCTTTGGCTGCTTGAAATGCAGACAGACACAGGGAACAGAAATACCGCGCCCCCTGCGGTGTAAGGAGTCGCCATCCCTCCCATCGCCCACCGCCCTGCGCTGGCCCTGCACAAACCATCCAGCTGGGGAGTCATGTTTGGCTACATTGGCTGCATTCCAGTCTCAGGAAGCAGACTCCGGGGCTCGTCTCCCTCTCTCAGTGCCCATTACACGGTCACCCGGGAGGACCCTGGGGGGACAAAGATGGATACGGTGTGGTGCTGGCCCACGGGCCGCCTTGTTCAGGAGAGAACCACACTGAAGGCGGGAGTGGGCTGTGGGCGGGCACAGAGGCCAGGCATTAACTGAGCACCTACTGCACACAGAGCTGATACACAGAGCACCGTGTCTGGGGAGGACACAGGCCCACTGCACCTCTCGGGGCCCCCTCCCTTTCACCTGGTAGGTGGCACAGGGAGGTTGCCAGGGTTACAGGTAACATGCACGAGGCCCCTAGTCAGGAGCCTGACACGTAAAGGGCCCCGGAAGTCGGGCCACTCCCACCAGGGTAAATAAAGCCTCTTCCAAGCGGACGTTTGCTCTGCGACACTTAGAGCTTCTTGCAGGCAAGAGCTGGTCTGATTCGCACCCCATCCCGAGTGCCTGGCACAAGGCACCTCCTCAGACGTCTCGGGTGATGAGCAGAATGAACAAGCAGACGCGTGGACGGCGGTCTTTTCCCAACCCCACACTTCACAGACGAGGACTCACGCGGCCAGGGCCCATGGTGCTGGCCGGGCGGGGTCCCGGGCTCAGAACAGGAACATTCTTGTGAATGAAAATTCACATGAATTTTTAACATAAACCATGACACTTGAAAGCAATTCCGTGCCCGGGCCAGCTCCCCCAGCCGTGCCTTCACACCCTCTCCCTGCCAAGGTGTTCCAGGGCCAAGTCCGGAGCTCATGTGGGGACTGCCGGCAGCACAGAAAGCCTACAGGGCATGTCTGGGGACTGTCAGGGCCCCCAGGGTCTCGGGTCATCTGTGAAACAGCAGGACGCCCTCCCTGCGGGCATCGGGGTGGGACCCTGAGCAGCACAGAAATAAAAGAGAATTTATTCTGTAAGGCAGCTTTCAAAGTGGTCTCTTAAGAAGCTATAAAGTGCTGCTTGGCCTGTAATTGTTGCTAAATGGAATCTTAATAGTACTCGCATCTTCCTACAAAACCTATCCATTACCCGGCAGCAGGAGAGGTAAGGGCTGCCTGGCCCCCGCTCCCGCAGGTGCCCCTGCAAATAGAGCCCCACCTTTTCTCAGATCAGACTCACCCAGGGTGAATCCTCTCTGCTGGGGGCCACTCTTGTTCGCCCCACAAAAATGCAGCAGGAGACACTGGGTTTTCAGGGCTCCACCAGACCCTCAAAGGTTCTAGAGGTCAGAGTTGTTTATCCAGTTCACCTGCACACCCCAGTGCCCAGCAAGGGACCCCAGCGCACAGTAGGTGCTAATCCGCATTAGATGTCTACAGGATTGGACGGAGGGTTCTCTCTCTCTGAGCAGTAAGAAGGCAGCGTGGCGCACAGTAGGGCCTTGGCCCACACCTGCTGAGTGGATAGCTGTTGGTGTGGAGGGTGACCTTGGAGACCTTGTGAAACCCACCCTCTTGCCGGGGAGAAAGCCAAAGCAGGCAGTAGACAGACGGGAGTGGGGTCCTGCCCACGGGTGTCTTATCCACCAGCCGCTGGAAGGAGACCAGGGGAAGAGGAATGTCCGATCTAGAAGGGGCTTTGGATAACTTCCAGTTCCACTGTCTCACCTGTGGATGGGGAAACTGAGGCCTGGAGAGGAAATATGATCTGCCTAGAGTCACACAGCTCAGCCGGTGCAGCCACGGCACATACAGAGTGGCCCCACCTCCCTCAGGGTGGGCTGGGCTGGGCTTGCACAGACCCGGGGGACCCCCTCTGCTCCCTAGACCGTTGCTGCGTATGACAGAGGGTGTTTCGGCATCTAGCAGACCCAGGTTCGAATCCCTGCTCAACGTCAGGCACAGAGACACTCAATATATAAATATTCACTGCATGGGTGAACGCTTTGCTATCTAGCAGCTGGGTGACCTTGGACAAATCTCCCCGCCTCCCCAAGCCTGTATTTCTCACCTGGGTATCGGAGGTGAGATGCATACCTCCAAGTCATGCCCCGCCTCCCCCTAATAACTGAATGTGATTGACGTCTGCTTCTAGCCCAGAGCCTGGCACATGTGAATGACCACCGGGGTGGCTTAGGGATCAAGCAACTCTGAACAGTGAATAAATTAATGGAACGATGAAAGAAAACCCTGCTTTATCTGAAACGGAAATCTCTTTCCCTGAAGGGTCCCAGCCCATTCCATGCGTGCTTCCCCAGGATTCGCTGAGTGCTAAAGGCTGTGCACCACCGAGGAGATGGAGCTGGTTATGATCCGGTCTCCCCCGAGCAGTCTGCCTGGGCTGCTCCCTGCCCCCCAGGACTGCCCTTCAGAGGTCTGAGGGCCAGCGTGGCGCCCGAGTCTTCCTTCCACCTTCACCAGACCCCATGGCTCCCCCATTCCTTGTATGACATGGTCTCATTTTTTTCTGTAACTGTGGCAGTGATTGTGGCTTTTTTGCTTCAAAGTGCACTTAAAACCAAACCAAAGCAAGCTGCACCCACCGAGAGCCCTCCGCTGCAGGAATAGCTCTGGGGACACAGCACTCTGTGTCCCATGCCCTGTTCTAGGTCGCTCACGTGCACCAGCTCATGCAACCCTCATTCAGCTGTTACCACCTTACTTTACAGACGAGGAAACTGAGGCATGGAGAGCCAAGGCAGTTGGTTACCCAGCTATCCTGCTCCTGAGAAGTGGAGCCTGGAGCTCGGGTCTCTGCTCTCCGTGGCAGCATCTGTTCCCAGCCTCACAATGCACAAGTCTCATCTCTTCAACTAGAGGGCTGGCGTTTCATTCAGGCTGCTGGGAGCGTCTCAGTGAGACGAAGGCTGCCTTGTTAGTCGGACAAGGAACTGCCACCTTGCCCTGTGACTGGTAATGAACTTGTGCTCTGTAGGACACAGGGGCCGGCGGGTGCTGGCCACTGGTTCAGACCTGGTGCAGGGTTCCAGAGCCAGAGCTCTGGGGACGGATGTAGACTGAGGCCCAGCCCCCTGGGACCCCGACGTCCTTCCTCTTCCTGGCCCTCCCGTCTGCCACATTCTAGGCCCCACACCACTGCCCAGCTCACGTGGCACAGCAGAGGGCACTGCTCCTGCCCCCTCACTGACCCCAGACAGACAGCTGCAGTCTTTGAGGCAACTAGCTCATGCCTCAGTGGGCCTGTCGGTGCCTTCAGTCGGGGGTTGCAGAGGACGGCCTTCCAGAGGGAAGGCTGGTTCAGTCCTGAGGAGAAGGGTAGCTCAGTGAGAGGTCGGAGCAGGGACAGATGACGGAGCTGTGACTGTTTCCCTGCTGGTGTCCGGCAGGAATCCAGGTCCATGGGTTACAAGGAGGGACCACGGGACGGCTGCTTCCTTCCAGGTGGATGTGTGGTGAGCAGGGCAACAGGGCGGCAAGGGGGACAGGACAGCTGGCCTCCTCCCCTCCACCCCCACCCCTCAGCCAACCCCAAAATGACACTCCATTCACTTCCTGTGGTTGCTGTAACAAGGTACCACAAACTCAGTGGCTTCAAAGGACAGAAACTTACTCTCACAGTCGTGGAGGCCAGAAGTACAAAACCCATGTGTCTGCAGGGCTGGGTCCTCCTGGAGGGCCTCGAGGAGAGTCTGCTGTTTCTAGCTTCTAGAGGCTTCCGCGTCCTTGGCTCCTGGCCCTTCCTCACACACGCCAACCTCTTGCTTCTATCGTCGCCGCCCCATCTCCCCTCTGACTCTGACCTTCCTGCCCCCTCTTTACGGACCCCGTGACTGCATGAGACCCCAGACAATGCAGGAGACCCTCATCTCAGGATCCTTTACTCCATCACATCCGAGAAGCCCCTTTTGCCACAGAAGGTGACATGTGCGAGTTCCAAAGATTGGGAAGGGGACAGCTTTGGGAGCCATCATTCAGCCTATTGGCATTTCTCTGTCAAGTCTCCCCTCAATCGCTGTCCCCATGTAGAGATGACACACCTGGGACCTCCCTGATTTCCCCTTACTGGGGGTCAGGGCAGAGCTGGGCTGAGCAGAGGGGTCCCCAGTCCAGGCACTTTCCCGCAGACCACCTTACAAGCGCCGGGTGCCCCAAGCCACCCCAGGAAGGAGCCCTGGGCCCACCTGTCCAGGTGAGGTGTGGGGCCTTCCACCCAGCACACCCTTGGGCCCTCTGCCCCTGTTCTCCCAGGTCCAGTGGGCAATGCAACAATAGCATTCATTCAGCAAGACCTGCTGCTGTCCACTCATTCATTCATCCATTCATTCATTCATTCTTTCTTTCATTCATTCATTCATTCATTCATTCATTCATTCATTCATTCTACTCCTTTAACATGACTGAGCCCCTGTACCGGGCACATGTCCCCATCAGACCCCGCCTTCCACCCCCAACAACACTTCCAGGCTAAATGTCCAAATTATCAAATAACCTCTCACAGGCACTGCCAATCAGCTGTTCTGCCTATTTTCAGAGACACAGACATCTCCCTGCCAAGAGCCCCAGTCGGACTCCCCGCAGTGCAGTTGTCGAGCCCCCGGTGGCCGACACTGCTGCCTGGCTCCTGGCGCCCGTTGCCTGCCCACGTGGAAACCTGTTTGCCGAGCCCCTGCCCGTGACATGTATATGTCATGAACCCCCCAAGCACCCGCTTTACAGGCAGGAAACAGCCTCGGAGGGGCCCACACCGTGTCCCAGGCGGCCCTGGGCAGGGCCAGGGTCTATCTGTCCCCACCGCTGTCCGCATGAAGCTTCCTCTGACTCACGGCCTCAGAGACCCCCAATCCCATGACCACCACCATGGCGGACACAGCCTGCGGGCGGCTCTGCACTCAGGGACACTGGGGAGCGCACAGACAGTGAGGGGCTGATTCCAGCTCCGTCTCTTTACCCACCTTGGCTATCATGACGGCGGGGATGGAGCGGAGCCTGACTGGGGACGGGGACAGCTCAGGGAGCAGGGGCATCCAGAGAAAGGAGGCTGCATGTGGTGGGGGGTCATTCCTTCCCTCACACGTGCTCTCGCTGCTGCACAGCAAGTGTCCGACCAAGGTCCTCCCCACCAGCTGTGTGACGGGTACGTCTCACCTCCCTGCCCCAGTCTTCTGCCCTGGAAAGGGAATGACAATGCCTCCTTCCTTGTGCCGTGTGGGGTGGTGCGAGGTCACGCGTGTGAAGCCGGAGGGCAGCTCTAGGATGAAACGGGGGCCGGTGAAAACCAACCCACAGCCCTCCCTGCCTTCATTCCCAGTCCTTTCGCTCTAAGCAGACCCGTGTCCCCCAGGAAGATGCTCCCATCTCCCTGCCCCAGCAGCCCTCCCCAGCCCTGCATTCCAGTTCTGTCCATCAGGAAGCTTTCACAGGGAAAAGTCAAGGGGGGGGGGGGGAAGACCTGCTTTAGAAAGACTGATAAGACAGGAAGGGTTGTAATGGTGGCACTAAGTCTTCTATGCTGAGATTCGGACCTCTGGTATAATTTGACTTAGCAAGTGAAAGTGAGCTTGGGACTTTTAGAAAGTGTTTTTCTCTTTTCTTTGCCTACCTCTCCTCCTGCCAAACGTCATGACTCTGCTTCCCATAGACTTACTGTGCAGTTGCAATGGTTCTGTTTACTTCAGCCCAGTGCTGGTTGCATCTGCGTGGGACCCCCTCCTGGCTAACCCCACTTTCCCCCACCCCAACGGACAAAGCAGAACTCAGCAGAAGACTCCATTACAGACCGAAGCAATTTACATCCTGGTTAGAAATTAGGAAACTTCAGACGAAACAAAGACTCAATGCAGTGATCTCAGCAGACTGCCCAGATGACACTCCCCTTACTTTATAATCTTCCTTCTGTATTTCTACCTGCTTCGTGAATCTTTTCACAGCCCGCGAACGAGCAGCCACAACAAAGATGCCGCCCTGTTAAAAAGTACCTCAGGTCACCTGGACAGCGCTGGTGACCGGCCCTGTGCATCTCAGTCCTGATGGTCCCCAGACTCTGTGACGGGCCTTTGGTTCCTGCAGAACCTGCCACATGACTGCTCTGACCATCTGTCTGCAGTCAGCGCGACCGTCACCCTGGGGGCCCTGAGTGCCCCCAAGGCACGCCTTCCAGCATCCACGACGCGCTTTCTGGGACACTCGGAGGTGTACGGGGGTCTACGCTGTCCCACCTTCCCTTCAGTCGTGGTCAGAGCCCCGACCCGTACCCGTGGGCCGCCCGGGGAAGCAAACGCCGGTGTCTCGGTTCTCATCACCCACAGCAAGCGGCACGATTCTCTGTGCGAGCCGTGGTTACCTCCCACTTCCTATGAGGAGCCTGGCCTGCCGGTCCCGGTCTGTGACACGGCTGCTCTCTGGATGGAGTCAAGGACACGGGCCGGCTCTGTCCCGGAAGCTCCCTGACCCTGTCCTGCGGTCCCCAGGTGATCAGGAGCCACATGGGTTTGCAAAAGGCTCTTTTCATGGAACCTGTTGGGCTGGTAGCCTTAAAACGACAAAGTGCCCCTTCCCATGGCCAGGCAGACAGCAAAGCTGGCAGACACGCTCAGAACAAGACCAAACGCAAAGCTCAGCTAAAACTCAAAGCCAAATCGAAACCAATGAACAAAACCCTGCAGCAGGCGGGGAGTGCTTGTCACTGCCTTCAAGGACCCAAACCCACCCAGGGCCCCCACGCCGCACCACTTGGCCCACGGTGCTGCCTCCAGGGCAGGAGAAGACAGAGGCACCAGATGAGCACAGAGAGCCATTCCTTGCAAGGCCCGCTGGTCGCTTAAAACTTCCTCATTCACGGCGGGTGAAGGCGGAACCGGGGGTGGGGTGGGGAAGATGCTGGAGGAACAGGCGCACGTGGCCAAGCTGCACGGGGAGGCGCACGTGGTGACGGCGGACAGGGAGGCACACGTGGCTGCCGAGGCTGGGGTCCCTGAGCCGGACCACCTGGCTGTGCAGAGCGGGCGCCGGGCGCAGCACGTACCTTCCTCTTGTTGGTCGGGCAAATGTAGAAGCTGTCGATGATGGTGGTGAAGCCGGGCTGGAGGGTGAGTTTGCTGTAGGACGTCCCGAAGTCCGACGACCTGGGGGAACAGGATGACAGCGGTCAGCGACCCACCTCCCCAGGGCAGATTTCCGGAGCCCGCATGGTATCCAGCACAGCCCACGGGCCCCCTCCCCGAGTGCAGACCCCCCTCTCCCGGCGGCAGCAGGACACTGGGCTCTATCAGAGACACCGAGCACTCACTCAGGCCTGGAGCTGGGATGTGCCGTCAGGGCCCTGTGCCTGAATGCCATCCAGCCCCCCACCGAGCCGCCTCCCCTCGGCCGGCGGTCCAGGCGGTCCACAGTATTCTGCCCTGTCCATGAGTTCATTCAGCCCTCTACTGCGTCTGCATCTCGCTGGTTCCGGAGAGCCTCACATGTGCCAGACACTTCTGGCTCCTTCCATCTCTGCCTCCGCACAAAACCCCGAGAGACTCTCGCAGGTGACCAGAAGAGCAGCTGGGAGCTCTGAGGGCAGAGGTTCCTGCCTGAAACCACTCAGCTAAGAAGTGGCCAGTGCCGGGTGTAAGCGCTGGCCTGTCCCACGCAGAGCTGGCTGCGTCCTGTTTGCTCTCCAGAAGGTTCCCCACCAGGCCCAGGCCTCATAATACCCGTCTGCTCGTCTGTTTCCCACTCTGGACCCTGAGCTCCTCCAGGGACCAGCACCCTCCACCCTGACTGCTGCCCACAGGACAGCAGGGGCCCGGGGGACATGGCAGCCACCAGAGCCCTGGCTGAAATCATACCCCAAGCATGGCGAGACCAGCCCTCCCTGCCCGCGGACCCGCTTTCCTGTCTATACTGTGGGAGTGCAGGCGGGAGTCACCAAGCACTCTGAACCCCCAGCCACAGCACGAGGCGGAGAGAAGTCACCAAGGGCAATCTCACATGTGTGTTTGGAAGTGACAGACACATCGGGACGTGGAATTGATTCCATGTTGAAGCTTCAAGTGCCAATGACCCTGAAACCAACACTCCTTAGTATCACCCCACGAAAACGCGCTGTGATCACAGCATGGCAGGCTGGGAACTGGAGGGACGCCAGGTCCTCAGGCGGGCGGCACGTCCATCCCACCCTGACGTGGAATGTGGGTTCCAGGGCTCTCCTGGAGCCGCCCAGTCTTCCGATGGGTGAGGACCCGAAACCTACGTTGGGGACAGGGACAGGAAAGGGAGCCCGCAGCTGAGGAGCCTGCGGTGCATGGTGCCCTCCCCACCAGGGCCTGTGCATGTCTAACCACTTTCGGTCTAGGCACCGCTGAGCTCCAGGGCCGTGGGCCGGGTTCCCAGCTTACTCACACGTGAGGGGCAGGTGGCTGGGATCCCGGCGAGTCTGTGCTTGTCCTCAGACCCCAGCACCACTGGGGCCCAGCGTCCACCATACGGCCTGGGCACCCCTTCCCCCTTCCGGGCCCACCGAGAGCTGGGAGACCTGTGTGTCTGGGACTTGCCCAGTGCTGCCCAGGAGGGGGCACAGGCGGGGAGACCTGGAGCCCCTTTAGATAAACACCCCACCCACCGGGAGCATTTCACTTCCATTCCATAACCCATCCTCAGTGGTTTCTATGTGGATAGATCTCCTCCCGAAATCAGCAAGTGAAACTGAGGCTCCAGGAAGAAGGCCTGTGTTTACTGAATCGGGGCTTAGTGGCTGCATGGCCCCACGTCCCCAGAGGTCGGGTCCCTCACAGGCCTCAGGGTCACAGGGTCCCTCTCAGGCCAGGGCACAGAGTACTACCCCCCGCCCCCACTCCCAGGGAGACCAGCAGGGCCAGTGCCCTCCTGCTGGTCAGGAGAGGACCCTTCATCCTCTGGCTGCCCTCGCCCTCCTCTGGGAGGACCCGCAGGAGAGAACAGAGAAGGCCCCTGGAGGAGTAATTAGGGAAGCACTTACTCTCCAAACCTCAGAGAATTGATTTTCTTTGGGAAGGAGGGAGCCAGAGGCCCATTAGCGGAGGATCGATCTGGAGACCCAGGAAACTCTAGAGCCCGGAAACAAATGGCTGTGTTTATGGCTGGATGCACGGAAGCCACCTCTGGGCCTCCTGGACGCTCCCCGCTCCCTCCCACCCCGACAAGCCATCTGGAAGACCTCTGATTGATTCTGCCTCCCAGACACCTCAGAACCCACTTCTATTCCCCTATCCCGACACTCACCGGTTGCAAGCCCACAGCCTGGCCAGGATCTGGCCTCCTCCCTGTTTGTTCCCCACCTGCTCACACCTGCTTGCCCAAGGGCACCTGCCGGGTTTGACCAAGGCCCTGCTGCCCACAGCTAATGTTCTAAGGGGGTGAGGGGAGGAGGGTGATAAAGACGTCAGCAAAAATATAATGTGTCAGGTGCCAGGGGCTGGGAAGAAGAAACAGCGTGTGTGTGTGTGTGGGGGGGAGGATAAACAGTGGCACTGCTGTCTCAGACAGAGTGGCAGGAAGGCCCCTGGGACACACAGAGCAGAAGGAAGGAAGAGAGAGTGTATGTGCCTGGCTGGGGGGAAGCCATTCGTACTGGGTGAATAGTGTTCCCCCCAAATTCATGTTCACCCAGAACCTATGAAAGTGACCTCATTTGCAAATAGGGTCCTTGAAGATGTCATTAAGTTAAGATGAGGTGACACTGGGTGGGCCCCTCATCTAATGACTGGTATCACAGAACAGGGAAATCTGGACACAGAGACACAGCCACAGGGAGAGCATCATGTGACAATGGAGACAGACAAGGGACACCAAGGACTGCAGCCTCCATCAGAAGCTGGGAGAGGCTCGGAGCAGACGGCACCCCCAGAGACTGACTAGTGGAAGGAGATGTGACAATGGAGCAGAGACTGGGGGGCGCTCTTTGAAGCTGGAGGGAAGGGTCACCAGCCAAGGAAGGCAGGCGGCCTCTAGGAGCTGGGAAAGGTCAGGGAAAGGATTTTTCTCTGGAGTTTCCAGAAGGTGCAGACACCTCGGTTTTAGCCTGTAAGACCCATCTTGGCTTTGACCTCCAGAACTGTATGATAGTAAGTATGTCTCATTTGTAAGCCACTAAGTTTGTGGTGACTTGTCACAGCAGCCACAAGGAAGGGAAACACCACATGTTGGTGAGGTCTGCCCAGCCAGCATCGGCCTCCCTCTCCTCTGAGCCTGGGACCCACCGCGACCCCACTCATAGACGCAGGAGAAGAGGAGGGCCTGGATTAGGGGGTGGGGTGGGGTGTGGGATGGAATGTAAACGTTTTAGGAGGAAGAGTCAGCAAGATGGGGTGGTGGATTAGATGGGCGGTGGGGTCGCCTGGGGTCCGGGGGAGCTTAGGATGGCTCTGGCCTGTCACGTTTCTGTTTGCCCGTGTTTCAAGTCTGGTTTCCTTAGTTTCTATTTAAATAAGTGTAGATTGGTTTCGGGGTTGTCGGGTGCAGTTAGCAGAACTTGGAAATGCCATGGATATTGAGTGATGGGGAAGGTGGGGGACACAGAGGACGTGCTCAGCGAGCTCTGCTTCCCTCCGCCTCCCTCTCTCCCTCCTCCTGGCCACACTGAGCCCTCACAGGAAATTTGACACTGTCTTGAGATGAGGGGGGTCTCTCCCCATCAGGCAGGTTCACATGGGGGTGCTGGTGCTTAGACAGTCCCCACATTTTCAGTGGGAAATTGTTGCCCAGAGAGGGCTACCTACCCACCCAAGGTCACACAGCATGTGGATCTGGTACCTGAGTGCTAGCTGTGGGCCTGGCCTATGGACTCAAGGATGGCCTTGGTGATGCTGTCCTCCCTGCGACCAGGTGATGTGTATGGATTTCAGGATTAGATACAGGCATTAGATACAGGGGAGAGTGGCTCCTTCCTCTAAGGACCCGTGTGATTACATGGGGCTCACACGGGTAACCCAGGATCACCTCCCATCTCAAGACCCCTGACTTAATCTCATCTGCAAAGTCCCCGCTGCCATGTCAGGTGACACACTCACCAGTTCCAGGGATTAGGACATGATATCTTTGGGGGGCATTATTCTGCCTTCCACAGGTGGGCATTTGAGCCGGATCCGAGGTGCAGCTAGGAGCAGGGTGGGTAGCAGTGCCCAGGCAGCTGATGGCCACAGTGGGCAGTGAGAGAGACGTCGGGGCCAGAGGCTGAAGACGGGGGCGGGGCGGGGCATGAACAGCTCCCAGAGCCACACAGATCTGGGCCTGCCTGCACGCAGCACCGCTGGGGGGACGCTGGGAAGTGGGCCGCACGATTAGGGGCCAGTACATGCCGGTGTCCCAGGCAGCAGGAAAGAAGAATGTAAAATATCTCATTATAATCTCACACTGTCACATGGTGACTTAATATTATTATACTACCACATTATTATAAAATAATATTTTGGATATGCTGAGTTAAACAAAATCTGTTATTAAGATTAATTTCACCTGTTTCTTTTATTAATAGAGTCAATGTTTCAGAGCAGTTTTAGGGTCACACCAAAATTGAGAGAAAGATACAGAGATTTCCCGAATCCACACTGCCCCCCACTATCCATATCCCCCACTTGCTGGGACATTTGTTACAGTCGATGAACCTACACTGACACGTCATAACACAGAGTCCTTCTTTGCATCAGGGCTCACTTGGTGGTATGCATTCTGTGGGTTTGGACGGTGTAATGACACATGCCCACCATCACGGCGTCACACAGAGGGGTGTCACTGCCTTAACCCCCCCCCCCCGCTTCCCCTGTTGACCCCCGGCCACCACTGATCTCTTTACTGTCTCCACAGTTTTGCCTTTTCCAGAGTGTCATGTCACTGGAATCACACAGTATGTAGCCTTTTCAGATTGGCTCTGTCACTTAGTGACATGCATTTAAGATTCTTCCAGGTCTTTTCATGTTGCCTGTTTCTACTTTTTAATGTGCATTTGAAACTCCACCCGTGGCTTGCATCCTATTCCTAATGGAGTCTTTTGCCTGGACCCAGGCCAAGGCCGTGGGTGGCCTCTCGAGGGGGTTCTGCAGGGTTCTGCGGGAGATAGGTCTGTCTCCCCATCTGGAAAGTGCTGCCTCAGTGTATTAGCTGAGTGACTGCGTGAAAAGTGTTAGATGGCGCCAGGACCACAGCACACACAGAAGGAGCACGTCGCCACAACTGTTTAAGGAAGACGGCGCAAGTGCCTAAAGCGACAGGGTGAAGTGGGGAGGGGCAGAAAGGGAGGGCAGGACACACATCTGGGAGCTGGAATCCACAGGACGTGGGATGGGGAGGGTGTGGTGAGGGAGGGGTGGGAGGTGACACCAGGTGACATGGACGGTGGGGCGATGCTGCTCCGATGGGTGGAGGGTTAGGCTGGGGAGGACAGCCCCTTGGTGAAGCACGCACCTGCCCCCACCAAGCCTGCAGGACAAGCTGGGGCTCCACGAGGAGCCAAGCTCAGAGTAGCACGTTTCCCCCTGTGCCAGCGACTCTGGGTCACCCGGCACCCGTCAAAGGAGTTCCGTGACCCTGGGAGGCCGGAGGCACTGTTAGCCCTGCTTGCTTGGAGCCAGGGCTGGCAGTCAGGGGGTCTGGCCCATGCCCCACTCCGCTACTATTTTCAGAGCTCCCTGGGTACACACTAAGGGTTTGGGCATAGCTTTCCCCTCTCAGGCATCAGATGGTTGAAATAGGGTCCCTGGGGTCCTCATCAATACAAAGGCTATAGTCATGTGCTCTTAACAGCAGGTCCCTGCTTGTTACCAGGTCTCCCAGCATCCCTTGCAAGGCCAGTTCTCAGGGACACCCCTGGCCCAGACCTCGTTTTCTTGGTGGGCCACTCTAGTGTCTATTTTTCACCTCACTGTTTCCTTGGGCCACCTGTTCCCACATAAATTCAAATACATGAATAAGTCAGCAGGGATGGTATCTGTATTATGAAGATGTATTCTCAGACACGAAACTGGAGACTGACATTTCTCACGGTCCCTGCCTCTCCCTCTGTGTCTGAGGGGGATAGGGGCACCCAAGATAAGCATCCGCTTTGCAGAATGGGCCATGATTCTGCTGCAAAAACCAGAGGTGCCCAGGGGACGTGCCAGACACCAGATGATGGATGGTCTTGTCTGTTCCCGGGAGCCAAGCTATCTACGTTGTGCGGTCAGAGGAATGGAACGGACTCCAGCAGGCACTGCTCGGCCTGGAGCTGTGGGCACGGAGGCCGAGGGAGACAGGCGGGGTGGGAAGGGACCCCGGAAAACTCGCCCAAGGAGAAACAATGCGGTTTAGGCGGCACACAGCATCAGGGTCCTGCGGAAAAGATCACGGTAGCTGTGCTTCTCGTTTTGGAGCTTCCAAAACTCCCTCCTTCAAAGAACATTAAAAACAACCGTGTTGACTATTTCCTGTGTGTTTGCAATGCTGGGTAAGCAACGGGACTCAACCAGATAAATGCTGGTCTGATGATGAGGAAGAAATCGAGGATGGACGGGGCGGGAGAGGGGGTACCTGACTTGGTTCCCAGGCTGGCGTAGCAAACACTGCAAACGGGGGACGGGGCTTCAAGCAATTTATTGCCTCCAGTCCTGGCAGCCAGAAGTCTGACATCGGGTGTTGCAGTGCCGGGCTCCCTCCTGAGGCTCCGGGGGAGGATCCTTCCTGCCTCTCCCAGCCCCTGGAGGCCCCAGAGGTCCCTGGGCTTGTGGCCGTGTGGCTTCAATCCCTGCCTGCGTCTTCACACGGCTGCTCCTGTGTCAGTGTGTCTGTCTTCTTCTAAGGACACCAGACATCATCAATCCACCCCAGATCCACAATGATTTCACCTCAATCCTTAACTGGTTACATCTGCAAAGACCCTATGTCCTAACAAGGTGACGTGAGGCTCTGGCTGGATGTGGGTTTGGAGGGAACACTATTCAACCCATGACAGGCCCAGGCCATTGCGTTTCCTGAGCACCTGTTGTACGCAAGGACGACTCTGAATGAGACACCTTACATTCCTGGTTCTTGTTTCACCCTCCCCTGAATCTAATGCCACCTCCTGAAGTCCATACACATCACCTGGTCCAGGGAGGACAGCGTCACCAAGGCCATCCTCGAGTTCACAGGCCAGGCCCACAGCTAGCACTCAGCTACCAGACCCAGACGCTGTGTGACCTCGGGTGGGCAGGTGGCCCTCTCTGGGCAACAGCTTCCCATTGAAAATGTGGGGACTGTCTAAGCACCAGCACCCCCATGTGAACCTGCCTGATGGGGAGAGACCCCCCTCATCTCAGGACAGTGTCAAATTTCCTGTGAGGGCTCAGTGTGGCCAGGAGGAGGGAGAGAGGGAGGGGGAGGGAAGCAGAGCTCACTGAGCACGTCCTCTGTGTCCCCCACCTTCCCCATCGCTCAATATCCATGGCATTTCCAAGTTCTGCTAACTGCACCCGACAACCCCGAAACCAATCTACACTTATTCAAATAGAAACTAAGGAAACCAGACTTGAAACACGGGCAAACAGAAATGGAAAAGGCGAGCACGATTGGAAAACTGCTATTTGCAAATCAGCTGCTTAACTGCTGAGTGTTTGTACTTTTAAAAAATGATTTAATTACGCCATTTTCATCCCCATAATTATTCATTGGGGAGACGTGTATTCAGCTCCCAGCCCTCGCCCGCAGGCAGGTGAGACCCTGTCTCCCAACTGCTAGCTTGGAAAAGCACACGGGTGTGAACAGTGGCGCCCACCTGTGCGGCGGGTGCCGCCTCTGGCAAGGCCTGGACCTCTGTGAGACTCAGTTTCCTCATCTGTAAAAGAGGCTAATGACCCAGGCCTCAGATGCTATGGTGAGATTAGAGACGGGGTGAGGAGCACAGGCAGGAGCTGGGCTCACGGTCACGGGCCCCTGTCCCAGGGGGCATGTCTGTGCACTGTTGTGCCACCTGAGGGGCACTGATGTCTCACCCGTTCCATGTGGACCTCTTTGTGGCCAGAGGGACCGTGTGTGTGGACACGCCTCACGTGCCCTAATGACCACAGCGCTGGTGACCGGCTCTTGTCCTGCATGTGACCGTTTGCAGGGCATCGCTAGCTGACCCCAGAGCCGCTCCCGGGGGTCGGAATTACCATCTGCACTTTACACGGGGGAAACTGAGCCCCCACCAGCAAAGGGATTTGTCCACAGTCCGATGGGATCTGATGGCAGAGCCGGGACTCGGTCCCCGGGCGCCCACCTTGCGCTCTCCCAAACAAGGCGCAGTGAGTTAGAGGCACATTTTTCCAGCTGGATGTGGTTCTGAGAAGGTTCCAGCTGCGCAGAGTCTGTGGTGCGAGATAGGGAAGGGACTGATGCTGAGTGGACATCACACAGGGACCACTAGGTTCTCAAGAACAGAGGACGGCACGGAACCTGAAAGAGGAGGCTTTGGGCCACTGCCTGGGACTGTCTCCTAAATCCTCATGGGATCAGCGAGGAAAAGACAACAAAGTCAGCTCAGGACACTTCTAGGACCCATCAACTGAGAAAAGTCCAGCGCATGGCTTGAGATTCTGAGAGGGAAACGGGGAGTTGGACGCCAGTTAGGAGGGTGAGCTGAGGGAAGAAATCATGGCCCTGCCTGAGGGGGCGGGGTGCATGGTGACAGTGGGGGTTGGGAGCAAAGCAGGCAAGTAGCCCAGTGCACTGAGCAACTGCAGCCGGTCTGAGAAGTGGTGTTCCTACAGGCTTTGGGCTCCCAGTCTGTCCTCTCTGCTCTACCTCAGGCTGTGCCCAGAGCGGTGCACACAGGGCATGGCCCCCACCCTGCGTGTCAGGACTTTCTGACTCCCTGTCTCACTCCAGCAGAGTCCAGCGGGCAACGCTCTCTAATGTGTCAGCAATGGGACAGTGACCACAGCCCACCCCAACTCCGGGAGCCTGGTTACAATCACCTGTGTTTCATACTGGCCAGCAGCTCCCATGGAGCCTGGGGAAGGTGCGACTTGAGCAGAGCAGGAAAAGCATGTACCTCGGCAATCTGGGGAAGGCTTGCAGGTGAGCAGGCACGTGCTCGGAAGGGAAGGCAAGAAAGGGCCCAGAGGGGAGGCGCCGCTGACAGCCAGCCCCAAGTGCTGCTCGGCAGAGTGACGTTGCTCTGTGCAGCAGCAAGGAAGTGATGAAGGTCCAAGTTCAAGGCCGAGGGGATGGCATGGTCACAGCCCAGAGCCCCGGCCAGCGAGCCTCACATCACGCACAGCAGCCTCCCCAGCCAGCCGCCCTTGCCGAGGCTGCTCCAGGCCCAGGATAAAGCCTCTCGGTGGATTTCCTTCTCTATTCTCCATTCCATCCAATACCCTGCTAAGCAAAGGAGGAAACCGAGATGCAACAGGTGAGGCCACCTGCCCGGGCTCCTACAGGACAAAGCGACCTTATATCCAACTCAGGTTCTAAAGCGCGTCTTCTCCAGGTGTTGTGCGGGAGACCCTGCTCGCTGCGCCATTTGTCGTGCGGGGTGGCCTGCGGGGTCTCTGCTCCCGCTCCCCACACAAGAACGCAGGACATGGTGAGGCCAAAAAGGAACACCCACGGAGCCATAGATGGGGGAGTCATACCACTATATTCTCGCTGGCGGCATCCGCCTCTCTGCAATCCGTTCTTGTCAGCTCAGCCACCATCTTCTTGCTAGTGCCCATCTTTTTTTCTCTTTCTGCTAGCGTAGCCACAGCAGTTATATTAGTGACCAATGGCTCACTGGTTACGCTGACAGCCAACTAGCCACAGCTGATGGCCATCCAATCACAGTTGATGGCCATTTACTACCTGAGCCAACACCTTTCTATGTGAGGCCGAGAGCCTGGAAACTACTTTCTGGGGCTCTGTCCCCACACCAGGCTTCCAACTCTAAATGGAAGGGGACACCATGCTCTGCTGCGTTTATTTCTGGAGGTTGTGAGATGACCCAAGATGGGGCCGTTGCGATAAGTGGTTTTTCTCCCGACCGGTGGGGTCTTTGGAACCGGTTTACAACCATTAGGTGAAATGAGGCCTGTGTCCCTGGTCACTGTTCTGGCTCAGGCAGAGTTGCCTGCTGCTTACGTTGGCACACGGGGCCTCGTCAACCTCCAGCAGATGTCCCTGCTTTCACAGTCACTGCAAGCCAGGCACACTTCTGAGGGTGACCCGTCCAGACCAGCTGGGAGAGAGCAGAGCCATTAGCAGTGGCCTGTGCAGGGAGGGGAGGTACCGATTCCCCCAGAGCTCTCACTGCTGCATCTGACACCGTGTTGTGGCTCACTGAGAAGCAGTCCAGGGACCCGCCACCCTGTCCTCTGGGTTAACTGGGGGAAGTTGTGTCTGATGGGGGCGCTGCAGGGGCCGGGCTGGGTTTGTGCCCAGGTGGAGGCAAAGCTCCAGGGACCCTGAGGGGGTGGGGGTGCGGAGGGCCTGGGGAAGCAGCCTGTTGCTTTGGACACACAAACGCCTCCTGCAAATGGGACTGGCCAGTCACTGCCCAGGAACAGGTCTGCTGGTTCCAATTTCTTTCGGTGGCCACCAGGGTGAGGTACACTGATGCACATTCTACCTGGGAACCAATGATTTGGGAGGGTGCCGGGCGCCTCGAAAGCCCAGAGTGTCTTTCAAATAGGACGCACCCACACAGAGTAAGATAAATAACACCAATGGACTTTCTGCAGACAGATCTTCCTGCAGCTGCTGCCTCCACTGGCGAAGAGGGTGGGCTAGGAATTCCTTGCAGGGCAGGGATGGGAGGGTGGATGGGCAGAAGAACAGTAAGAAAGCGCTGGAAGGGGTGGCGGAGCTACAAAGTCAGAGAGGCGAGGCTCGGCCTCAAAGCCGTTTGGGGTTGGGCCAGGTCAGACCTAGACTCTGTCCTCTGGAAAATTCCTGAAATTCCGCAATCCACAAGCAATACAGTCTCCTTCCTGATGGACCAACACATCTCCACTCTTCCTGGAATCATTTAAAAGTAATAAAATGAGAACAACAGAAAACAGCTACAAGCTAACGGGAAAAAAGAATGCCGTGCAATTGGAAATCTACTTTTTCCCTATTGATTGCTGTTACGAACCCCGTCCCCTTCATAAACAACGTTTTCGTGACTTTAGCACCCCCTGGATTATCATCTCCCGGGCTCTAAGCTTCTGTATGGCTTAAAAAAATGTGAGAAACTCTTTCAACTCAGTATTTTTAAAATGAGGGTCCACATTTATTCCTAGGGGGTCCTGGCACAAAATGGTAACATTTTTATATGCCAATTCCCAGATTATAGAATCTGAGACTCTACATTGATTTTTTTGAGTAACTGTTGACTACATATGGCTTCTGCTAAAGGCAGCCCAAATGATATGTTGCACAGTTTTAAAGAGGAAAAAACGTAAAGAGACATTAACACACGAGGGTTGGGGGATCTGGAAGGGAATTCTAGTTTAAAATGTGGAGAGGACGGTTTCACTACAAAGTACGAGAAGGGTCAGGCCCTTGACTGATTCCTGGAAGGTCACGCCTAAGCCCTGAGAGGTTCTGCCTGTTAAGAACGTCTGTGTTTCCTGAGGCCTTGGGCCAGCCAGGACTCCATGCTCACAACATGCTCTACAGTGGGGGTCTTGGGTCAGCTGGAGGTCAGCCACAGGCCACATGACCAACCCCCAATAAAAACTCTGGACACCAAGGATCAGATGAGTTCCCCTGGCTGGCGCTTCTTCAAATGTGTTGTCACACATCATTGCTTTAAAAATTAAGCACTATCCATATGGCTCAGAAAATGTGACCTGGGTATGGACTCCCACCTCAGGGCCTTTGCATGTGCTGTTCTCCTTCCCAGATACTCAAATGGCTACACTCCTCACCATATTCTCTAGGCTCTGCTCAAATGCGACCTCCCTGGGGAGTGCTGGGCCTCCGTGACTGAAATAGCAACCCCCACCCATAGCTCTCTGCCCCTTTGTTCTGCTACCTGGCATCATACATGCAGCCTGTTGATTTATTGTCTGTCTCCCCCGCTGCAAGGACATCAGTGGTGTCTAGCTGCCCTCTCCCCCAGGAAGCTGCTGTAGACTTCTCCCCGGCCGGCCTGAAGGCCCCATCAGCTCTTGCTGATGCTCTTTGGGTTCTGTCTTCTTTTCCCCTTTAAGGACGCCCACTGAGCCTGCTGCACCCACTGCAACACCTGCCCCTCACAGTCGGGTCCTAAGTCAGGGGCCATAGGTGTGGCTGGTCTGGGCTCACTCTGGGCCACAGAGCTTCCAGGCCCAGCCTCAGACACCAGCGACAGCTTGCCACTTGCGGTTCTGTCCCCCAGCCCTGCGACACTGGGAAAGCTGCAAGCTCGTGGCCCCCACCTTCGTGTCCTGTATTACTGGTCCAAGTAGACAGTTGGTGAAAGTTTCCTGAAATGAATGACTGATGCTCAAACAATTTCCATAACAGCAATAAATGACAGCAATAAACCACAGTGAGGAGCAGGCCGCACTCCCACCTCCCTGACGCTGACTCTGCCAGGGGTGGGGGTGATGGGGGGTGGCTTACTCGGCCTCTGGCCACGACACTGTAATAACTTAATGCACTCCTCTCTCCAGGCAAGAAAACCAAAGTAGGCGGAAACTGGCAGAACATATTTCTCCATTTCTTATGAATCCCATTTGAGAATTAAATAATGACAAGATGGCTTTAAGCGCTTGAAAATTATGAGTTAAGCCGCTCCCAGAGAAGGCGTGTCATTCAGCAAGCAGCCAGGATTGATTGTTCCGACCACAGGTCTGAGGAGACAGCTGGGGAGGGAGGCCTGCAGGCCAGCACGCAGGGTCAGGCTGGGGTCCAATCTCCTCAGAAGACCCTGGGAACCTCAGTCCCCCAGCAGGCCCTGCCTCTGCCTACACTGCGTCTCCCTTGGGCTCCCAGGGTCCTGGCTGCATGCCAGCCCTGCCCCCCCCCCCAGGCCCACGGGGACTAGCCAGACGGTGCCAGCAGTGCCTGGCTCTGGCCAGCCTCAGGAGTCATGTGTCCTGGCTGGGCTCTGAGTGGACTCCCTAAACTCCAGGCCCTGTGAAGGGAGACTGTGACTCTTCCTCCATACCCACACCTAGAGCCAAGCCTCAGCCAGCAGTGCCATCTCAGTGGGGTGGAGCGTGGGGGCTTCTGCCAGCCATCGGCCAGGAGGCTGTGGCTGGAACTCCAACTCATCTGCACCAAAAACATTTTTTAAAATCATGTAACTTACACCTGTAGTGCACGCGTTAGGACCCCGTAGGGTCCCATTTTAAAGAGCAGAACACCAGGCTCAGAGAGGTGAAGGGACCAGCCCAGAAGCCACAGCGAGTAGGTGGAGTCAGGTCTGTCAATTCTACAGCCCACAACCTTCCCCTCTGCCAGCCAAGGAAGCAGCGGTTATGTCCCTCACACACCTCCCGTGTTCCAGCACCTGTGCCGGGCTTTGGGACTGCCCCTCGTCTCCCTGCAGCCTGGAGGGGGTGTGACAACCCGCCATGAAAAAGGAGGAAGCAGAGGCTCCTCGTCCCACGGTGACTCGGCCAAGGCCCTGTGGTCACAGTGGTCAGAGTGGTGGTGCCCATGGGACACGCTCTGACGTTGGAAAGAAGGTCCCCCACCACCTGGGGCTCTGGCCTTACGGAGTGGGGTCCCACACTTCAGTGGGCGCACAGGACAGCCACACCTGCCAGTGCCCATTGACAGAGGAGCAGCTACTCCCGCCATGGTGACGTGGAAAACCACGGTGGGATGGGGCCTGAGCGGGTCGTGGAGGGGAGGGGGAGCAGACTTTCTCTGGGGTTCTCCCCTTGGACAGCCAGGGGGCAGGTATTAAGATGGGGGTAAGGGTAGAGTCAGAGGGGCTGAGATCTGGGGAAGGCCCATCCCGTGGGTCCTGCGACAGACCAGTGAGTGGTACCTTGTGGTATTCTGGGCTTGTTTTCCATTGGACACCCCCAGCCCTCTAGGGACACTGCCCCTCTGTTTCCCTCAGCGACTGTCCATCCCTCCGCCCGTCCATCCATCCACCACCTACCTATCCTGCCACCAACCCTTCCTCCCTCCCTCTTTCCCTCCCTCCCTCCTTCCCATCCATCCAACTCACACCCCACACATTACTGGGGACCTGCTATGTGTCTGGCCCTGGGCTGACCTGTGAGATGGGGGCGATGCCTCCAGGGGCACAGGAGACATGTGATGGGTGACAGAGCCTTCAGTGCTCTCCCAGTAGGCCACCGCCTGAAGACTCGCTCGCCTCTAATGCTTGTGTCACCTGAAGACGCGCTCGCCTCTAATGCTTGTGTCGCCTGAAGACGCTCTCACCTCTAATGCTTGTGTCGCCTGAAGACTCGCTCGCCTCTAATGCTTGTGTCGCCTGAAGACTCGCTCACCTCTAATGCTTGTGTCACCTGAAGACGCGCTCACCTCTAATGCTTGTGTTGATGCGATCGGTGTGTCGCTTAGATCCCAGGACCTACCACTGGGTCGATTCCTGAATGTGACTCAACTTTCCTACTTTAGAAACTCCAGGGTACAATTTGTGGCATGCTTCACAGAATGCATGAATGAGCCACCTCTGCAGAAGGGTGTCACATATCAACAACAGTGTGTCACCTTGCAGGACCTGCTAAAGAAGAACGTCTGTGACTCGGGTCTGGGGTGATGTCAATTCTCTGTTTCCTTCTCCATTAAGGACATGTTTTTCCTGAAGACAGATTCTTAGCTGGAACCGGGCCAGGCCAAAGCTCACCTGAATTGTCTGGGGAGTGACAGACAGCTGGCTGGAATTCCAGACAGTGAGAGGGGGGCCGATTTTCCAGCAGCGTGAAGAAACAGGCCATTCGGCCTTCACCCCACACTGTTCACACCTGTCCCCCAGCCCCCGAGGCACTGGCGACCTTCACCGGGGGAACCAGACTAGTCTGCAGAAACGTTTACCCAGAGCCCATGTCTCTGTGTCTCCTCGGCTGGTACCTCCATGTATCTCATTTCTGTCTCTATGTCTCTTGAGGGTTTCTCTTGGGGGGCAGCTGTCCTTCTCTTTCTTGGTCTGTCTGCCTGTCTCTCTCTCCATGTGCCTCTGATTTTCTGTGTGAACCATTCTCTCCTTCCACCCTCCCCATTCCCTTTCTCCAAAGATCATTTCAAGAGCAGACGCCCCATCATACAAAGGTCTGGGGACAATGTGTGGCCATCTCTTCTTGGCCACAAGGAAAGCAAGAGAGCTGGTTCCAGCCTCACCCCTCCCTGGTGGGTAACCGGATGCTAGAGTGCCTAGTCCCAGGGAGCTGACACTCTAGAGGGGCAGCCAGACTATAAACGAACAGAACAAATGGATAATGTTGGGTAGTGCTATGCACTAGAAATAAAAAAATAAGAGGCAGAGAGTTGTGGGGGAGCTGCTATTTCTGGCAGCATGGCCCAGGTTGCTGTCCCAAGTAAGATGAACTTTGAACAGAGACTAGGATGCATTGAGGGGTCAGCCCCTATGGGTATCGGAGAACAGAACAGCGCATGCAAAGGCCCTGAGGTGGGATGCCACGCCCAGGCTGCATTTCCTGGGCGTTTTGCCTGCAGAACACTTCAGACGCTAGGGCACCTCAGATTTCCACCTCAGCCTGTCTGGCCAACTTGCTGACCAAGCGTTGCTGTCAGGACAAGGGGCCTTCCCAGGGGAAGTCAGCAGAAGGCTGCCATACACACAAGAGCTGCTGACAGCTGGGGAGGGCAGGGGCATCCACCCTGTCTCGGGGCCTCAGGCAGGATTCTCTCGTCAGCAGCGGGGTCCTCGACCCCCGTCCCTTGTCATTCCCACGCAGGAATGGAAGGCTTTGTGTCCACGTCAGTGGGCTGGGGCCGCAGCAGTGCTGCCAAACCGATTGGATTGCTGGTCGAAGCCTGCTTTGCAGGACATCTGTACACGTTCTCCAAACATCACATCTACGCTAATAAGGCAAATAAACATGACATTTAAAGATCAGAGGCACCGCAGTTACAGCCTATTACATTAAATTCACCATCAAGGGTGAAAGAGAAGATAAAATGGGATTATTCTAGTCATGGCAATTAAAAAAGAGAAAGAAAGAAAGGAGTGTTTTGAGAGAGATGTAATTTCGCGGTCTCTGAAGCCAGAGTTTGCGGTTTGGAAGGGACATTCTGGAACGAGGGGCCAGGCTTTCCTCTCTCCACGCGCTGGCTCCAGGCGCCTGGTCAGCACAGAGCCTGTGCCACGCAGAACCTTCCCTCTAGAGCCCAGGGGGGTCACTGAGACCCCCCCGGGAGTGAGCATGGCTTCCGTGCCTCCCACACGCTGTCATCTTGTCATCCTCCATAGCTTCCAACTTGGCAAAGCCTTCTCCCTGGGGGCTTATCCTGGGCCTCTTGGAGCCTCACTTTACCCATCAGGGAAATGGGACTGATCAAGCGCCTTCACCATTCTCCTACTTGTACAAGGAGCTGTGCATCCCCGTTCTGCAGGAGAAACAGGCTCCCATGGCCATCAGACGGCTCCTGAGCGTCCCTTCCCATTGCTCATCGTTGGTGTCTTGTAGTCCCTGATGGTCGGGCCCAGCCAGACCGGAGCCAGAAGGTGACAAGTTCAGGAAGGACTGGCTACGGAACTTACAGGGCCCAAGGCTAAACGGAAATGCAGGCCCCTTCATTCAAACTTACTAGGAGTTTCAAGATGGCAGCAGGAAAGCATTTAGCATGAACCCTGCTGAGTGTGGGACCCCGTGGGACTGCACATGTCATCGCCCTGGGGCCAGGAGTCTGATGGATGTGGGTTCAAATCCCAGCACAGCCACTTACTAACTGAATGATGTCAGCAGATACGGAACCTCTCGGAGTTTGGTTTCCTAGTTCAGAAAAGGAACAACATTTCAGGATTATTACAAAGACGAAATAGATACTTATACATCTCCCTGTCTTTCACTCACTCTATCCCCAACAGTCATGTGAATAAGAGAAGTGCTGTCCTGAGTGCCTGCCAAAACCACTTGAAAATATTCGGGTTCTGCATTCTAGGTTCTTTCACGAAGGGCACTGGGGTTTGAATTCTGTTGACGCACGCCCGAACCTCCCTTTTAATTGTGCCAGCAGGAGTAATAGTCTCGAGCAGGAGCCAGGAGCCCCCGCGTGGCATTCCCTACCCTCCTGATGGCTGAGCATCAGGGAAGGCTGAGGCTGGATCCAGCTGATGGGAACGTGGCCCCACCCCTCCCCCTGGCACCCGGAGGGCAGTGAGATGGCCAAGGAGGACCCAGGGCTTGAACCTGCGAGAGCCCGAGGCCGTGGCAGGAGCTGTAACAGAACCAGCTCCTCCTCCCTTGCCCCAGGCCTGGGGGGCAGGGGGGCAGCACAGGGTTCTGAGCCAGAGGGAGGGGCTGGCAGAGGAAAGTGTCTCTTCCAGGGCCTCAGAATCACCCCCATTGCCAACCAAGAAGCTGCGTACACCTGGCCTCCAGCCTGTGACTCTTGGTGATGTTTAAAATGACAAATATTGAAGTGTGATGTTCCAGCAAGCCCGGGGCCAGGCCAGTCTGCTTAGTTCAATGCACGCTGAGTGAACGCCCATTCTGAGGCTGGGCCCGTGTTAGCTACTGGTGAACACGCGCTCGTTTCTGTCTGTTTCTATAGCGACATCCACCTCCGTCTCCGCCTGTACCTGTGCCTGCATCTGCCCGTCCATGTCGGTCTCCATCTGCATCGGTACTTCTCCCTGCATCTCAATCTACCCGTCCCCTTCGGTTACTGCACTGGTAGGTCTTCCTGTACCTGTATCACCATCTCATTTCCATTTGCATCTCCACCTGTAGCTGCACCTATGTCCATCTCCGTCTCCATCCCCAGTTGCATCTCTGCTTCTAGCTGTATCTATTGCCACCTCCACTTGTACCTCTACCTCGGTCAAGGTCACTGACAACTTTGTATTTGTAGGAGGTAATAAAATTTGTGCAAAAAACTCTGTTACCTTATTTCTACCTTATGTCTCACCACTGCTTTTAAATAGACCAGGTATCCCAAGGGTGACATACGTATGTGCAGGTTTTTTCCTGTTTGAGTTTGGATTTTCCCTACTGTACAAAGTAATAGCTGTCTTATTTGGGGCTTCTGAAAAAGCACACATACAGCAAAAATCTCATTTGTCATTGAACGCAACGGTTAGGCTTTGGGCTTTTGCTCAGATATATATTTGGAAAGGAGCTATAGATCTTTTGGATAATCGACTCCTTTTGGAATAAGGAAGGCATCTATGCCAAATGTTCCACTCTAATCCCATGCTAGGGAAGACTGTCCCTGTTTTTGTCATCCAGGATTACAGTTTTTACTGCTGCTAACTTATTACTAAGTTAAGGAGGATAATCAGGGAAACTTCTTAGATCCAAGCCCTTAGGAGCGGATTAAACTTTATCAAGAGGTACGGCATGGTGAAAAGTAGTCTAAAATGGTGTTATTTTATACGTATATATATATATATGTATATATGTACTTTTTTCAATTTATTATTAATTTTTGAATCCCCCGATGGCTCAGGAGAGCATGGGCTCACACACAGAGATGGGCCAGTGATCTAAGTGCCAGAATACTGTTATTGGCAGGGCCCCTCTGCTCAGTTGTTTAATTTTAAAACCTGAAAGGTGGAATTTGTCCAATAAATGCACCGAGAGATAAAGGAATAGCCAGATTCTTTTAAAAAGTGAAACGGCATTTAAGTAGGTCACACTTCCCACGGGTCACTGACACCCCGATGGTTTTACAATCTTTTCTCCCTCGATTGTGGAAGATGAAGAAACGAGTCTCCCAGCGAAGCGTGTCAGCGGCACGGCCGAGGGGGAAGCAGTTCCTGTCTCTCCTCAAACAGCTGTTCTTAAGCGCAAAGGTCCTACCAGTAGGCAGAGTCACGACATCTGGCTTTGCCACGTCCAGACATGTGGCCTTAGGCAAGTCACTTCCATTCTCTGTACCTCACGTGTCCTCTCGGTCCTCAAGGTGTCACAGGCCAGATGGAGACAGACCTGTGCGTGGGAGCCATGTGGGGGATGACGAGGGTGACAAAGGAGGACGCCCGACAAAGGCTGCCTGGCAGTGGTGCCCACAGAGAGGCCGACTGAATCCCTGCAGGCCCTTCTCACTTACGGTGAGAGCTGTTTCCATCACACCCCTGAGCACCCCATGTCCATTTTCTTATGGCATTGCATTCACACAAAGTATCCCTTTGAGAACAGAGCCCAGCTCAGAATTAGCAGCCCCCTGGGGACCACCATGAGCACAGAATCCTCTTCCCCCGCAGAGAGGGTCATTCTCAGACAGAGGCATTACGTACGGTTTGCTGAGCCCCGTGAGGCTTTGCTCTGGTTTCCCGGGAACGTTTTCCCTGGGGATGCCCCCCGGTTCTAGCCTCACACGTTCCTGTTTTGATGGACAAGCAGATCTCCAGAGTCAGAGATGGCCTAGAGGCCACCCCCTCACTTCTGATGGCACTACCTATGACACGGGGCGGTGACAACCCCAGCCGCTCCCGGCTGCCTCGCCAGGGACAGGTCAAGGGCACACTTAGTGCATTCGGCCCAAGTGTCCATCTCGAGTCCACAGACAGCTTGAGTTCAGGCTCCTCAGACAGCCCTGCTGGGTGCTGGGGCCCACGTCGCCTTCTTGGGATCAGCAGTGACTGTCCCTCTAACATAATTACAGTGGAAATTAAGGAGATTGCTAACCCTGCTGTCAGGTGCATAATTAATCTGAGAAACTTAATTGTGTCTTAGCGGGGGAGGATCTCCCTCATCGAGATGCACTTTCAAAAGAGTGAGGAAGGAGGGAAAATTCCAAACCTCCAGATTCCCTCAGTCTCAAGGCACAGAGATGCAGTAAGTCCAACAAAAAGGTCAGTGACCCGAGGGTCTCTGTCACCCCCTTTGCAGATGGGGACACCGGGTGCAGACATGCCTGTGTCCAGCTTTGGTAAATACGGCAGGGAGGAAAGTGCACAAGCCACAGTGGCACCAGCCATATGACACTGCGATCTCTCTTTACCACTCTGACCCTCAGTGTCCTCTTCTGCAGAATGCCCATTGCCACTCACAGCATTGCTGTTTAGAATAAATTAGGCCACATACAACGTTCAGAGCCCCTACCAGTTTTATAATATTTTGCCCTCCTACTATGTGCAGGTTACTGCACAAACCAAACCACTGAGCGGGCAGTGGTCACTGGAACACAGCGCCTGGCCTTGCTTGGACAGGTGGCCTGTGCCCCCCTGACAGAGCTGAGCTGTGTTCAAAGCCAGGGCACAGCCACAGCCCCTCGTTCGTTCCCTCCCCAGGTCAGCAGGTCCTCTCGTCCCGTCTGTCCTCTCCCTTCGCCAGTTCCCTCGGCCTGGCTCCCTGGTAGTGGCCTCCCCCCAGCCCTGGCCTTTCCACTCACACCTAGTTCCTTTCTGTGGTTTTGGCCTTTTCAAATGTGCCCCATGAATAATGAATCCCTGCTATAAATTTAGAAAACGTCCTTTCTCCCTGCAACCTGGCCTTTCCCTTTTCTCAGGCTGGTTTGTAAGAAAATGAATCCCTTGGAAACACATTCTCCCCTCAGCTGATTTCCTAACAAGCAAAACGAAGTTGCTAATTTTACAGCCTCTGTGCAGCATGCCACTGGCTCACTGTCCTGAGGGTGTGTTGGCGGGGAGGGGAGTTGGTCAGGGAAGAGGTGTGGGGGGGAGTAGCTTTCCAGAAAGTTCTAAATCCTGGGGCCTAGGTAGTGTGCCTGGAAGGGCACGGATGGGCCTTAGGGGCAGACGCTGGCTGGTATCTGTGCAAGCACCTCACTTCTCGGCGCTCCAGGCCCCTCTCCGAGCACCAGGGAGGAGAGGCTTCCTGGAAGGTTCTGTGAGGAGGACGCAGAGATGGGGCGGGGGGGGGGGGGGGGGGGGGAGGGCGATGCTGGCACCAAATGGCCCCATTGCTTCTCTTTCCTCCTTCTCTTCCTACAATGGACTTTATAAGGCACCAGAAAAACCTTCCGGAACACTCTCGAGGGGCTTCCAAATTCCCTCCCGTGTCCACTCTCCTCTGCGAGACTGAGGAGCTGCCTTGCGCCCCCGAGGCCCCCTGCGTCTGGGCGTGCTCCCTCTGTGTCCAGGCCTCTTTGCTCTGCCAGGCCCAGCAGGTACCAAGGACACTGGGAAAGTCCAGGGATGGGCCACCCATTGCTGGAGCTTCTCAGTCCTGTGGGGCGAACGTGGGGATGCCCAGAAAGCCAGAGCCCTGAGCTCCAAGGGGCACAGCCTGTGCTCCTCTCTCCCACCTCAAGTCCCATCCTCCCCTTCTTCCAAGGTCAGCTCAAGGTCACCCTCTTCCAGAAGCCCTTTCCTGGTGACTGGCCCCTCATTAATTTAGGCCCTGGCCCTTGTCTTGTCATGGCTGAGGTGTAGTCACGTCGGTCCCCAGTGCGCTGCAATTTCAGGCATTCCTTGTCAGATTTCTCACCATCCCCCACCCCCACACACATCACACACCAACTGCCCACCCACTTGGGCTCCAAGACTCTCAATAACTAGGCCCAGCCTCATGCCCTGACCAGTCCCACTGGAGAGCTGATGGCCAGTGCTCAGCACAGCTCCCAGCCAATACCACAGCTGGGGGAGCAAGTGAATGAACAGGCTAATGAATGGATGAATCTGAACAGATGAACCTACTATCCATGAAGACCTGGCTGCCAGGCCCTTCGTGCCCATGGGAGGGGATGCCACGCTGTAGTCAAGCCTGCAGGCTCGCCACTCAGACCCCAATCCCACCTCTAACCAGCAGGCCCTCACAAGTCACTTAGCCTCTCTGCTCCTCAGCTTGCTCATCTGTAAAATGGACAGAATAATAGCACCTACTCCAAAGGGATTCTCTGTGAGTCTTAAATGAAAAATTCACATGAAAGAATTAACACAGAGTGAACGTTCAATAAATGGAGACCGCTATGACGATGATGATGGTGATGGTGGTGGTGATGGTGGTGGTGATGGTGATGGTGGTTATGGTGATGGTGGTGATGATGGCGGTGGTGATGGTGGTGATGGTGGTGGTGGTGATGGTGGTGATGGTGATGGTGATGGTGATGGTGGTGGTGGTGATGGTGATGGTGGTGATGGTGATGGTGGTGATGGTGATGGTGGTGGTGGTGATGGTGATGGTGGTGGTGGTGATGGTGATGGTGGTGGTGGTGATGGTGATGGTGGTGGTGGTGATGGTGATGGTGATGGTGGTGATGGTGGTGGTGGTGGTGGTGATGGTGATGGTGGTGGTGGTGATGGTGATGATGGCGGTGGTGATGGTGGTGATGGTGGTGGTGGTGATGGTGATGGTGATGGTGATGGTGGTGGTGGTGGTGGTGATGATGGCGGTGGTTATGGTGGTGATGGTGGAGATGGTGGTGGTGATGGTGATGGTGATGATGGTGATGGTGGTGATGATGGTGATGATTGTGCTGGTATGACATGGTGGAGAATCCTAAAGAGAGCCACAGCTACTGAGCCTCTGCTATGTGGTAGCTACTATGCCAGCTATCTTAAAATCAAATATCAAAATTCTGAACTTAGTGATGCCTGATTTGCTGGCTGACCCACGTAAAGCACCCACGTTCTCTGGGTCTCAGTTTCTCCCTGGGTACACAGGGCAATGTCCCTTGGTCTGGAACTCATTCCTAGGGTTGTCATGCAGCTCAGATGCAGTAAGGAAGCTGAGAGTAAAATGCAAAGGACCCTTGTTTGTGCAAGAGCCTGGGCCCACGCGTCAGGATTACAGAGATGAGAGGCCACTCCCCTCCTTCCTGAGCCTCAGGTTCCCCATCGGCACAATGAGGTAGCTGACATCTGTGGTCTTCTAGACCCTGTCAGCTGCAAGCCCACAGGTCTTGGGGCATCACTCACTTCCGAAATGAACAGTGAGCACTCAGGCTTAGGGTCAGTGGGGATGTTGAGAAAGGATCTTCATTCGTGGGGCCTGTGCTGGACAAGGCAATGCTCTCGGTGGGGACTGCTGTTCCCATTTAATGGATGAGCAAACTGAGGCCCAGAGAAAGGGCAAGTGCTGCTGAAGGACACACAGCTCGTCGTGGGGCTAGATTTGCACCCAGGTCTTCCTCCGCTCACATGGGTTCAGCAGATGCTGCCCTGCAGGGGCTTGGCACTGGCCACCAAGGCCCCGTGCCTGCTCTGCCCGCCTGATTTCCATGCACATGTGTTTCTCATTTTCTGCATTTGTTGGCTCAAGCCTACTGGGTTAGCCCTGTGCGGTCATGTGTGATTCTTGTAAGGGGAGAGCCTTTCCCACACCACCGAGGGCTGGCTGCGAACTCTCTCCACTCCCAACTCAGCCCAGGCAGCCTCCTCCTCCTCCATTTGTTTTGGACGCTGAGCTGCTGTGTGTGCTGCATGACGGCACATGAGAGCCCTCAAAGGAAGCAGAAGGTCATCTCGCACCATTAACAGCCGACCTGAGCAGGCAGCCAGGGGTCCTGGGACCAGCAACACACTCGAGCCAGGCTGACGGTGGTGGGAATCCCACTTCTGCCACTAGCCAGCTGTGTGACCATGGGAAAGTCACCCACCTTCTCTGAGCTTCCCGTTCTCACTGCATCATGGGAACTCCCCTGCAGCCTCATGCGATTGCTTCAAGGCTGAAGGGAGGCGGCACACTTCAGGGCTTGGTGTGCCCCAGGTTCTCAGGGACTGAGACTTCCCTTCCCTATCTCCTCAAGGGGCTGTTGCCAGGGTTAAAACATGAGACAGTGCTCGGCACAGACTAGGGGTTCAGTGAATGGGGTTGCTCATGGAGCCCACCATCCTTCCAAAGCTGGCACTTCCTTTGTCAGTCACAGAAGTGCGAGGCCCCTTGGTGATGGAAGTGGTCACCAGGTGCCCCCTGCTTTTCAGTCCGCAGGACATGTCCACATACGCCACCTCTCCTGTGAGAAAGGCATGGTCAGCCTGATCCTTCCTGCTTCACAGATGAAGATCCTGAGGTCCCAAGAGGGACACTGACTTGCCCAGCCCCCCAGCTGGCCAGGGCTAAAGCAGGATTTGGACTTGAGTCTGGCAAATGCCAACTCGCCCAGCCAGGGTCAGTGAGCACATTCCCAAGGACAGCTGGGGCAGGAGAGGGTGCCAGGAGGGAGGAAAGGGTCACCAAAGGGGGCAGCCTCGGAAAAAACTGGAGGATGCCACAGCGGAACAGAGGCCCGGCTGCCCCACTCAGAAGCAGGTCATAAGGGGCTGAGGCCAAAACTGTTCACTGCTATGGACTGAATGTTTGCACTCTCCCTGCTCCCATTCCTATGTTCAAGCCCCAGTGTGATGGTATTTGGAGGTGTGACCTTTGGGGGGTGATTAGGGTTAGCTGAGACCATGAGGGTGGGGCCCCTGTGATGGGATTAGTGCCCTTAAGAGAAGAGACACCAGAGAACTTGCCTCCTCTTCCCCTCTCCGCTTGTAAATGCACAGCAGGAAGGTGGCCATCTATAAGCCAGGGAGAGAGTCCTCACCAGAACCAACCGTGCCTGTGCCTTGGTCGGGAGCTTGCAGAACTATGAGAAAGAAATGTGTGCTGGTTGAGTCACTCAATGTGTGACTGTATTGTGTGTTACAGTCACCCAAGAGACTAAGCCATTCCCCGTGGGGTTGCTTGGAGATACAAAATGGAAACCACTCTGAGATCAAACATCGGAACAGCTGAGCCAATCGTGGCAGGTTCATGGGGCGAGGCACTCAGAGTGGTGTTTATGAAAAGTGTCTCATAGCACAGGCATGTGCACCATTTAAGGAGCAGGACACAAAACTATAGTAGGAATAAGATCTCAACTACAGAAATACACTCAGGTACACATACGTGTTTGTCAGTATGTAAATATGTGTGTGTGTGTGTGTGTGTGTGTGAGTGCATGTTTGTGGGTATTGGATGTAACACAACAGATCTTAACTAAAGGGCTTGTGTCCAGTGGTAACATGCTTCTCTTTGCGGTTTATTTGTGTTTGGGGGGGGGGGGGGTTATCAATTAGATTTCACACAATGCACACTGATTACAAACATAACAAGGATTTTTTTAAAAGAAGCAACTTGGCTAACTCATTCACGCTGGGCAGTTGCATCTTTCATACTACACTTGTGTCCACTTCCCAAACACTGCCCACATGTCCCCCATGCCACCACCTGGGACAGCTCCCTGCTGGGACACGTGCGCGCACGCACACACACACACACACACACACAAACGAGGCTCAAAACCCCTCCTCAGGTCAGCAGGCAGAGCATAGAGAGGGGGACATCAAGTGGCTGGGCAGCAGTCAGAGCTTATCTGAACCAAGTACTTTATCTTCAGTTGGGGAAACTGAGGCCTAAGGAGGAGGGTTGCTGAGCTGGCGTGTGACCACCAGCAGACCCAGGAACATGACCCAGCTATGTTTGTGGAGTCCCCACAGTGACAAGTGGCTGCGAAGAGCCCACAGGCCAGCAGATCTAGGGTCAAATCCAGGCCTTGGGAAGCTGCCAACCACCACTGTGCTCTGCTAGGAATCGGGTGGAAACCTGACAGACGCAGGATGGCTGTTCACTAGCCATGTCCCCTCCCCCTGGGCCACCACACTGGACTGTATTTTCTAGACTCCATTGAACTTACATCCTGTGACTGGGTTCCATCCTGGGTCCAATGAGCAGAAATGGTGTGTGCCGCTTCCAGACCAGGTCCCCACACCCTCCCACCTGAGATTCCCTGGTCTCTCCCCCTTGGAAGGCAGGAAGACGGCCGTGTCATGGATGGAAGGAGCCTGGGCCCCTGAGTGACCTTGTGGAGCACAGGCCCAGGGGAGGAGCGTCAGGAGAAATGAGCCTCCATTGCCTTTGAACCACAGCCAGTGGGGGTGTGTCCCAGCAGCTGGCATTCCTTTCTAATTCATAAGAGCAACCACCAAGGTGAGAAACACAGGACGCGGGCGACTAGGGTCGGGCGCTCGGCACGTGCTCAGGAAACGCACCTGTTTCCTTCTTGGCTCCAAGTCTCCAGGGACCCCAGATGCACTATGAAGAAAAACTGCTTTAACTTCCGTATTAAATAAAATATCCATTTACATTTTAAACCCATTTCCTTCAGGTTTACTTGTCAGGGACCAGCCTCCAAAGGGCTCAGGAGGAGGTATTATTTACAGAGTATGGAGGGCCACCTGTCAGGGCCCACTGAGGCTGTCTCCGGCTCCTTCTCTGGGGGTCTGATTCCCTGCCCGGGGGGGGGGGTGGCTATTTCCACGAGAGGACGGAAGACTGACAAGCAGGGGTAGCCAGCACCCACTGCCACGCTGGCATGCACTCGGCTCGTACCTGGCATCCGCCCCCCCCCCCCCCCCCCGCCGCCTTATCTGCCTCTGACGCGGGTTGTGAGGAGACACGAGGCTGTGCAGAAAGGGCTCAGAAGAGCAACAGGCACACGGACGCAACAAATGCTTCATAAACGCTGGCGTGACTGTCACCACCCTCCTTTTACAGATGAGAACACGGAAGCTCAGAAAGGTTACGTGATGTGCCCAAGGTCACACAGTATCAGGAAGAGTCAAATCCAGACAGATCTGAATCACTGCAGCCCTTCTGCACTTAGTCAGTCAACAATCGTGAGATGGGCATAGGAAGAGGGGCACACAGGAGCTCTCAGCCCCAGGGAATGTGGGCAGAACTTGAAGAGAAGACACAGGGGAGAGCTCCGTGCCCTCTGCAGGGGTCAGCCCCGGTGGGCAGCTTCCCCAGCCAGAGGCGCCTGCTCCCTGTCTGTCTCAGGCCCCGCCCTCCCTACCCAACCCCTGCTGCCTTAACTCTGGGCCCTCAGCCTCCCGCTCCAGCCTTCCCCTCCCGCAGCCATGGCCCCTGCAGACCTGAAACAGGATGTCACCTCCTGCTTCAAACCTCCAGCTGTGAGCTGAGTCTGAGCCTGGCACTCACCACCCAAGCCTCTCTCCCCTCAACTCTGTGCTCCTCTCCACTCGAAACCCCTTCACGCGGCTCAGGAGCCCTCGTAATATTGCCTGTCTCTGTCCACTCACTCACAGCAGGCCCTTCTGCCTGCTGGAAAGCCCCAGGGGCAACACTAGTCACGGGTGGGTCCCAGGGAAGGTTTTGACTGGGGTTTGACAGGTTCTGTCTGTGAATATCAGACACGGAGCCTCGGCCTACATTAGGTGCAACTGTTTTGATTCAGGAATTCCACACCTCGATTTCTGGGCCGAGATGGGGTTTTCAAACCTGAAGTAACAGGTTGCCTTGTGGGCATGGAACACGGCCGGGGGACCTTTAAAACTCCAGTGCCAACCACAAGAGAACGGCAACCCACTGTGTGTGCTTTATTTACTACCCAGACACGCGGTTGTTTTGAGCAAGGATCCACACATCTCGAAACCTTTGGGGTGGGAAGGCTGTCTGGACAGCGGCTGAAGGGAAACATGGGCCTCGGGGCTCCAAGGACCAGGCAGGGCACATATGTTGTTTTGAGAAGGCACTGACGCTTATGCCGCCACAAAGACGAGGTGGATGGGCTGCTTAGAAATGACAGCAGACAGGGTGAGGACAGGGAGACACATCTCAGAGCGAGGGGCCCCAGGGGACCCACCCTGCTCCCTGAGAGCAGTCGGGGAGCAGGAGAGGACCCAGAAAGAAGCCAGCGCCCCAGCTTTCCAGGAGTTGGAGGCTCTGGGTTGGTGTCTGTCTGCAATCATCTGATCAGCGTCCATCTCCCCAACTGGAACGTCAGCCCACAAAGGTGTCCCCCAGCCCCAGACGGCGCCAAGTGTGTGGGAGGCATCACTAAGCAATGACTGACTGACTGACTGACTGACTGACTGACTGACTGACTGACTGACTGACTGAATGAGAAAAGCATGAATACATAAAAAGAAGCCAGTGGATGTACCACAAAAGTAATCCAGGCACATCGGATGACAAAGGGTGGACTTAACCTGACTAGGAAGTTTCCAGCATTGAATTCTGTGCTCGTTTATGAAGCAACTTTATAAGCTAATGTGATATTGTGATTTATAATAAGAAACGTGTATTTGGTCTAGTCCTACTCCAAAGGCAGAGCTCCTAAAACCCTTGGGAGTGCTGAGCGTGATAAATGTGTCATTTGTTATGCTAATGAGGTGACTTCTGGAAACCGCCTAAGTCACCAGAGGATGGGAGCTGGTGGCCAGTGGAGCCCAGATGTGATTAGAAGGGTGGGGCTGAAAGCCTGACCTCCGGGGAGGGGCAGGGGCTGGACATTGAGTTAAATCACCAACAGCCACTGATTTAATCAGCCATGACAATGCAATGAAGCCTCCATAAAACCCCCACAGGTCAGGGTTGGTGAACGTGGCACATCTGGAGAGGGCATGGACACTCCCTGCCCTTCCCCCCCAAACCTCGCCCTCTTCCATCTGGCTGTTCCCAACTTGCATCCTTTTAGAATAAGCGGGTGAGCTAGTAAGTAACATGTTTCTCTGAGTTCTGTGAGCTGCTCAGACATAGTCATTGAACCCCAGGAGGGGCTCATTGGAACCTCGCATCTATAGCCAGTCAATCAGAAGCTCAGGTGACAACCTGGACTTGTGACTGGCATCTGAGATGATCTGTGGGACACCCAGCTGGTGTTGAGTCGTGTGGTTGGAAGAAGAGCCCACACACTGGGATTGTGTCAGAATCGTAACTCATTTAAGATGCAAAGCTCTCATCTCACCCTCTTAGTGCTCAGCGGCCAGGACAACAGGCAACGGTCAGCACTGATTAGACTTCCGTGCAATAAAGTGCCAATGCTTTGACATTAAGCAGGCAGGTGACATGGTCTCCTCGTCACGGCTCTGCCACTTGTGGTCCCTTCACTGCACTGAGCCTCAGTGCCCTCAACTGTAAATGAAGCAGCCGCCCTGCCCTGGCGAGTCACGGGCTGTGACGTGAGGCAGGGAAGTCTGGGAGGTGCCGTGTGTAGGAGAGGGTTCTGGGAAAGCCAGTCCACAGGAGGCAGGGTCTACACCAGAGGGGGCATCTTACCACATGGGGGCAAAGCTGGGCACCTGAGGACAACTGCCCCTTCGTCCAGCCTGTTCTTCAAACTCTGAGGCTGAAGCTGACCCACAAGGCCCCAGTCAGAAGCCTACAACCCACCTCAGATTCCCTGTGTTGGCCAGCTGTGGGACGGTCTCAGACGGCACAGATGTGGCTGCTGCTGTGGGGCTCAGGCAGCCTTGGAGCTGGAAACACTCCCTTGGTGACAGCAAAGCAGGTGGGTGGACCCGAAGGTCCACGTGGCTGGAGAGGACACACAGACGGCACCCACATCCCACAGCCCTCTCCTGAGTCCACGGCAGACATGACTAGCTCATCGCCACACTCGCTGATACACAGACGGCACCCGCACCCCACAGCCCTCTCCTGAGTCCACGGCAGACATGACTAGCTCATCGCCACACTCGCTGATACACAGACGGCACCCACATCCCACAGCCCTCTCCTGAGTCCACGGCAGACATGACTAGCTCATCGCCACACTCGCTGATACACAGACGGCACCCACATCCCACAGCCCTCTCCTGAGTCCACGGCAGACATGACTAGCTCATCGCCACACTCGCTGATACACAGACGGCACCCGCACCCCACAGCCCTCTCCTGAGTCCACGGCAGACATGACTAGCTCATCGCCACACTCGCTGCTGCTGACACTGTCTTCATGGCAGAATCGCCCCCCACCCCCCACAGAGTCCAAGTACCAGAAGGTCTGAATTCGCGTGAATGCGAGACCTGTGGGCGCTCTCCAGGCTAAACTGCGGGAGGATGAAAGCATGCAACTTGCTGATGAACCAGCTGCTCTGCCCTGGATTTCTTTCTCCTTTGTCCCTGGCAGAACGGGGCTGTGCCTGATGTCTACAAAGGGACATTTTAATAGAATCATGGCCAGCCAGGGAAATAATGCCATCTGCAGTGACCCCTAATTAAAGCACAGAGAACACACAGCCAGAGCCCCTCGATGCCGGAGCTGCTGGGGTTTAATTGAGAGAAAGAGATGCACAGACGGGGATGGCCAAGCAGCATGCTGCCGGAGGTGGGGAGCTGAGCCCCTGAAACAGGGCCCGGCTATCACCATGACGTGAGTCTAGTGGAAGCTGATATTAGCGTGGTCCCCCTGCAGGCTGCTGACCCTGAGACGGTGGGAAGTGCAGACACCAGCTGAATGCAGCTCAGTCTCTCCAGCACAGGCGGTGGAGAGGAATTTTAACAGCTCCATTTTCGTATTTTCCCATACAATGTAGACTGTAGCCAACAAGCCACCCTCCCGGTGTTGATGCCGGCGGTGATTCTCAGGGCAGCTGGACAGGAGGCAAGGGACCCAGGGTTCAGACCGCGCTCCGCCTCTCCCTGTGGGGACTCCTGAGTGGCCGCAGCCTGTCCTGGCTCCTGGGGGCCCCCTGGGGTGGGGGAAAACTTGGCCCACAGTTGAAGGTCCTTCTGAAGACCGAGTGGACGAGTGACTGTCACAAGTTTGGCAAAGCAGAGGCAACTCCTGCTGCTTCTTCACGTAAGTGGGTTTCCTGGTTCAGGCAGAGGTCACACAGGCCCCCCCCCTGCACACAGGAAGGTGAGTCTCCCAGCCCCCACCCAGTGGGGAGGCGGGAGATAGGGGTGCACTGGGGCCGGGGAGCATCCTGGACGGATGGGAAGTGCAGCTTGAGTCTCTTCCCTTTGGGATTTGTAGTGGGTTGAACAGTGACCCACAAAACACACGTCCACACCCTAACGCCCAGCATCTCCTAATGTGACCTTATTTGGAAAACAAAAGGTCTCTGCAGATGTAAGCAAGCTAAGGATCCTGAGATGAGAGCAGCCTGCACTACGTGAGTGAGCCTTCCCTCCAATGACAAGTGTCCCTGTAAGTGACAGAAGAACAGACACAGATCCAGACACGCGGGGAAGAGGCCACGTGAAGATAGGCAGAGGCTGGAGGGACGCGGCCACAGCCTAGAGGCCCTGGGACCCCTAGGAGCTGGGAGAGGCAGGAAGGGGCCTCCCCTGGAGCCTCAGGAGGGAGCCTGGCCTGCAACACCCAGATGTCAGACTCCTGGCTGCCAGGACCGTGGCAGAAGGAATGTGTTGCTTTAAGCCCCCAGTGTGTGCTGACTCATTAGGGCAGCTTCAGGACACAGACACAGCATAGGGCTCCAAGATGTCAGCATCCTCAGCTGGCCCAAGAGGGGACAGTTCAGCCTCAGGCCCCCTCACGGGCATGGGAGTGGTGAGAAAGGGGACTCAGCCTGGTGACTGCCCAGGGCTGGGGGTCCCGGGGCAGGAGGCTGAGTCCATCCCCTCTGCAGCTGAGATGGAGGACCCCTGCACCAGCCACGCGGGCTCTGCCAAGAGCCACCCAGCAGGCCTGTGTGGACTCAAGGGGCAGCAAACGGGGTCTGCAGGCTCAGGAGCAGCCCACAGGGCCCCTCAGACTGGCTGGGGCTCGTTTTCAGCCGCAAGGAAGACATTTGGGAAAAACCTCAGGAATGCTGGAGTTCCTGCTATTGAGCGCATGAGAGGAGCCAAGCAACTCAGTGGAAAAACCGAGACATTGCTTCCCATGGACGGGACCCAGGGCTGTGATGAGCTTCGCAGGGCCTGGCCCCGAGGAGCGGCTCTGGGACAGGGACGCCGGTGAGGGTGGCCGGGATGCAGGACGGTCAGGCTCCCCCTGGGCGAGCTGCAGAGGAACCGCCAGGGAACGCCTTGATGCCCAGAGCCTGCAGGCCCTCCTGGCGCCTGGCTCCGCGCCGTTCCTGTCTCTCCCCTCCCAGCGTTGGATTGGAGGCCACTCAGATAAGCCAGGATGCTCTCCTCTTGAGACCTTAACTTGCTTACATCTGCAGAGACCTTTTCCCACATGGGCCGCCCTTCAGCCCAGCGCCCCCACGGGGTGTGTGCCCTTCCGTCTGGGTCTGACCTGCCTGGCTTCCCCCTGAGCGCAGGGCAGGCTCCCTTCCTGGTGCCAGTCCTATGCCCCTAAAGTCACAAGCTACTCCCACGGAAGCTGCCCTTCCTGGGGAGCCAGCCTGGGCAGCCCACCTTGTGCCTCAACCCTCCCTCCCCCTGGCTGGGTCCACACCACAGACCCCGGACCTCCGCTTCCCATCTGGAGTTTTCCATTATGGGGGAAAATAACAAAGAAAGACTGGGCGTTCTAGGGGAAGAATGGAGGAGGCCACAGAGCCACCGCTGTGGATGAAGGGACCCCCACAGGGCCACAGCTGGACCCACCCGGTGCGATGGAGAAAGTGAGGGGGCAGCCTGGGGTCTTGGGCGGGGACGCCCAGCTGCTCCCCCGGGGCCTGTCCTACGCAGGGCAGTGTGTTCCTGGTAACCAGGAGTCTGTGTGACAGTGGGGACATGTGACAGCGGGGACATGGCTGTCCATGGGGAGACGGGTGTGCTGATCTCACCAGGAGACCAAGGGCTGCAGGCGGCCGCAGGACGGCTGGGAGGCCCGTGCGTGCACACAGTAGGAGTGCACGTAGCCTGCTGCTGGGCTGTCAGAGGCGCCTGTGCCCACAGCAAGGCCGGGCTCAGGACCAGAGTACTTCATGGCTGGCTCACTCAGTCATTCAACAAACGTCCCTTGAGCATGGACTTTGAGCCCTGGCAGGAACCAGCCAGCCAGGTACTGACACTTGGGCTGGGTTTCCCTTCCAGCACGGATAGCAGGCAACGCACACGCGCACACACACGCACACACACACACACACACACGTCAATAAACACATGAGAAAGGGAGAGGGGACAGCCAAGGGACGAGGGACAGGATTGGGTGCTGTGAAGGCGGCTCTCAGACAGTGACATTTAATCCATAATGTCCCTTCCAGCTCAGAATTCTCCCACTTAAACATTGGGTCGTTTTGTTTTTTCCTTTTAAATAAGATCAGAGCGGAGGAGGAAAGGAGAGGAGAATCTGGCAGGGAGGGGAGACGCACAGGACTCAAGTCTGAGATTTCCCCATTATCGTCGGCACTTTCTGGCCAACGCATTGTATATCCTCAGGGGGCCGCGCTGCTTTCATCACACAGACCTTGAGACAGCAGGGCTTTCCTGCACGCACTGCTTCCCATCACCCAAATCCCCACCCAGCGGCTCCTCCGTCTCGGCTCCATGAGAGAGAGAATTCATAAAATACGAGGAAGACCACACGGTCGCTTTGTTTCCCGAGTCAGGAAACATGAACATATGGAAGGCGGTGACAGATCCAGCAGCCTTGCATGGAGAAGACGGAGATGTAATTCGCAGAACACGTAAATCAATCACCTTGGAAAACGCACTTGGCCGCACTGGCCACCGCCAGCAGACAGCGGGCTGCGCGGCTCTGAGAGTAGATTATGGAGGCCTTGGGGATGGGGAACGTTCAGACGCCTCTCATTACATGTTGATTTTTATTGCACGGTGTTTCCTGGGAAACACCGGGAAAGCAAAGAAAGGTAAAAACATTAAATGCTTGAAAACACCGGTTACAATACAATGCGTGTAGATGTGGGACAGCCTGGGTTTCGGAATTCCAGACGTTCTACTTTCTAAGTAAGCGGGACCCTCAGCAGTTCTGGTTTCGGTTTACCAAGAAATTATGGGGACTCCATGATGTGCACCCCAAGGGGCGCTGTTGGCCCCTCAAAAGAGGAGCTGTTCGGAACAGTGCTGGCCTGGGATCTGGCATGCAGTAAGTGCTCAATAAATGTGCATTCCCCCCTAAAAGCCCAACCTCCAACAAATGAGAGATTTGGGTTAGGTTATTTCAAAGTCCTCAAGTTCTAGGAATCCAGGCAGAAAAAACTCCACTTAGACTTGATCTCAGGTTAGTTTTATATTTATCCTAGTTGAAAACATTGCCAAAAATGTCTTACCTTTCACTATTTATTTAAACACACTCCCCCCTCCCCCACATACACATACCTACTATGTGCAGGACACTTTCAAACCTTCTTTCACTGGACCTTCTAACAATGCACAATGCTATGAGGCCAGCAGAACCACTAATATAATCAGGAGAGGCCCAGAGGCCTTACGACAAATGAGTGGGGACACCGGGATGGGCTGTCCCCACTGAGTGCCCTGTGCTTGTATTTCCTGTTGGGACAGCACGCGGTGAGGACTGACAGAAAGCAGACACAGATATGCAGGGGATCCGAGTGCTTCTCACTGTGTGGGGCTTTAACAGGGCTTCTCATGTGACACCATCGGCCACCCAAGGGGGAGGTCTCAGCTCAGAGCCCCCGAGGTCCAGGCCCAAGTACAGGAGATGAAAGGATTTTCTCCAGACCCTTCCCCCGCGAGGAGGACCCCTCCGGAGGGCTCCGGCTGGGTGACAACAAGCTCCTGGACCCTGCCTACCTGGCCACAGCTGACTCTGGGTGAGTCCGTCAAAGTCTCTGCCCTGGGAATTTGGAATTGGGTCTGGAGAAGCTGGGTGAGCGGGTCCCTGAATTATATATACCCTGCTGCGCGTTCCAGTTGGATGAAGCACATACAGCGGAGCAGGAGGAGAGTTAGCCCCCGAAGGGCAGCAGCGAGCAGCAGCTGTTTGAGGGGAGAGAGAGGGAGAGGGAATGAATAGTCAGGTCCCAGCCAGCTTTCCAAGCTCCCTCTTCCCACCTCAAGATGCTCACCCGCCAGCGGCCTCTGCCCTTGGCTTCAGGAGCACTTGGAGGCCGGAAGAGAACTACAGACTAGACAGGCATTTTGAGAGCAGGATCTGTGTGAATAAACAGGACTCCTGGAGGCTCTGATACATCAGCTCCTGCTCACAGTCAGCCAGGGAGCCTGAGGGAAGTGAAATGAACACACTGACGCTTAGGGTCTGCACCAAGACAACCGGGGGCTCTTAGAGCAATGGATTTCTTGGAGAAATAAACCTTGTCCATGAGATTATTATATGATCTATGTCTCTCTCATTCTATTTCAGCCCCTTGCTATGGCCCTCATCATCACCACCATCACCACCATCACCACCATCATCACTACCATCACCACCATCACCACCATCACCACCACCATCACCACTACCATCACCACCATCACCACCAGTATCACCATCATCACTACCATCACCACCATCACCACCATCACCACCACCATCACCACCATCACCACCATCACCACCACCATCACCACTACCATCACCACCATCACCACCAGTATCACCATCATCACTACCATCACCATCATCACCACCATCACCACCACCACCACCATCACCATCACCACCACCATCACCACTATCATGGACTCCATCATGGGAGAAAAGCAATTAGAATCCAACACAACCAGCTGGGGCTAGGGGTGCATTCCAACTGATAAAGATGAAGATGGCCAAGGGGAAACGCCGGCTTTTGAGCTGTGTCCGCACAGGGCATTCATTCATACATTCATTCACTCCATATACAAATGCATTCAACATACTTTCCTGGACGTGCCCCCGCCCCACATCCACAACTGAGGTCACGCTGCCTCTCGCGGGCAGAGGTAACTCGAAGTCCTGATGTCCATATAAACCCCCTTTGGCAGAGCAGCTTCTCGGGTATCTGCCACATCCCAGGCCCTGGGCGTGTCCCGGGAACACTGAGACGAGGGACATGGGAGCCGCATAGCAGCAGCCACACGCGAAAGGCTGGTTGCTGTGGGGCAGTGAGCAGCGAGACGCAGCCAGAGGACTTGGTGACCATAGTACGGTTGCAGCCGAGGTGACAGCCACAGACACAGCTCTGCAGCTGGATGGAGGGTGGAGAGACCCACTTGACCTGAGCTATTCATGCAGAAGCCTTGGATCCGTGATTAGGGGAGAATCAGAACCGGAGGCTGCTCAGAAGATGGTGGCAGAGTTATCCCGGGACAGAGGCCATGCCCTCAAGGGACAGTTGAGATGGACACAGGCGAGGCAGCTGCATGGGGGTGCGGTGAGGGCCACTGCTGTCCTCGCCCTGGGTGTGGTTTCTCAGGGCAGAAGGGCACAGACCTTGCTTCTGAAGCCAGGAGGGCAGAGCCAGCCCCTTGGGAGAGCCCACTCCCAACCAACCCTGTGGCCATTTCCAATGACGGGGACACAGGGCTTGAGCACCCCAGGGTGCCAGCAGCAGAACACACCCCCGAGTGGTGAGTGGTGGAAAGACCCAGGAAGGATCCGTGCCTGGAAGGGCTGTGGGGCTGTGGTCGCCAGGGCTACAGGGTATTGAGGGTGCAGTCCCTTATTTTGTGAGTGTGACGACTCGGACCAAAAGTGAGCAGCGCCTTCCCTGGAGGACCAGCGCTAGCACCGAAGCCCACGTCTGTGGGGGCCGGAGCCCTGGTCTTTTCAAGACCCCAGGCGGGCACAGAAGCCCCCATCCAGGACCCAGCACGTCACAGGAAGAGCTGTAGGGACGTTCCCCACCCACCCCGCAGGAGCTGGTGGCTTTTGGCTTCTAAACAAGAAGGAGCAGAGTGACATGAGAGCCATGACAACAAAGAGACCTGGCAAGCGGCCGCTCCTCCATCACCCAACCCAGAGGCCAACATCCCCAGGGTGGGTGGGCTCCTCTGCTTAGGGGCCTGAGAATAAAGGACACCGCATCCAAATGGAGGCCCCAGGGAAAACCCCAGTCCTCTGCTGATGTCCCTGGCCAGGGTCCATGAAGACAGAGGTGGCAGTGTGGGGGGCTGTGGGTGACATGTCACTCGGCCACATTTCGCAGCTGCTATCAGCAGCTTGCAGGCCTCATCGGACGCCCGGGCGACTGTATGAGACCTGCTGTAGGCAGGAGAGCTGCAGGCGCGACCCACCAGGACAGGAGCCAGGCGAGCTGCGGGGGGAAACAAAGCCATGCCTCCACGTCACCCCTCCAGACACTCTGCCCCCACGCTCGCTGCTCACTGGAGCCAGGAAGCCCGGACACCCACATTTGCAAACCCTGCGTGACTCGAAAGGGAAAGGCAGCAGTGAGCTTCCTAATGAAACAAACCTACGAACCAACAAAAATACAAACTCATAGGTGTAACAGAATGGTGGTTACCAGAGGGGAGGGAATGAAGAAGGCGAAGGGGTCAAGTGTATGGTGATGGAAGGGGACCAGACTTTGGGTGGGGAGCACGCAATGGAGTACACAGGTGTCATATTATAAAGCTGTACACCTGACACTTATGTGATGTTATTAACCAATAGTGCCCCAATACACTGAATTTTTAAAAAATGTGTAACTGTTACGGGTGAAGCTACCATCCTTGGCAAGTGGGGTTATGTGTGAGCCTTTTTCTCATCCCCATTTTCTATAATAACAGCATTTTTATAAAGGAGGAAAAAACCAACTTTGAAAAAAGAAGTGAACGCGGTAGCACAAGCCCCTGGAGATGGAGACGTGTCGCTATAAACATTCAAGTCAGCGGAAATGAGAAAACGCCAGCGCAGCGGGGCTCCTGCCTGCCTCGCCCTGGGTCCCGTGCCAGGTACGAAGTCTCTCATCACCACCCTGCCCCCTGGCCCCACCATGCGAGGGGGTCCCACAGAGACGACGACGGGAGCCAGAACACCACGAAGTTTACACGGTAAGGAGACCTGTAAGACTTGTCCTGTTCTGCTGAATTAAAAGGAAAGAGAGCATTCGCTGTGCAAGGGAGGAACGCATCACTTAGGTGAAACATTCACGTCCTGGGGACTCTTCGGGGGGCACGTGCATTTCTACCGCAAGAAAGGGCCTCCGCCATCGGCTCTGCTGGCCAGCTCCCGGTCCTCAGACGCCCACAGACCAGTAGGTGCTGGGCCTCTCGGGTGTTCTTTTCTCACCTGGTGTCACCACACGTATTATTAACCCCCTGGAAGAGCTAACGACTAGCCCCACCTCACCTGCACAAAACAGACTTTTGTCCTCCTTTACAGACAGGTAACGTACTTGGCCAGGACACCCCGGGCCTGGGCAAAGCGCAGCCGGCTCCTGGACCTCAGCCCGAGGTAAGGAGGAACCAGGCTGGTAGACGGAGGCACCAGCTGCCACCCCCCCATTTCCACTTCTGGGGCTCCTCCTCCCTCTGTGCCAGGCCCTAGTCTGCGGGCAGAACATACACACACACATGTAATTGAGCTGGAATTCCGGACAGTCGAGATTACAGAGTGCATGTCGGGTGGGCTTTCGTTTTCATTTTTCATTGATTTCAACAGAAATGGTCACAGTACACTGTGTTTCGGGGTCCCCAGGAGTGTGGGACCTCCAGCCCCTCACCACCACTGAACGGGCACAAACACGCACCCTATAGTCACCCATTCTTAATGCAACGCGTCTCTTCCTCAATGACAAATCTGACCATGGCACTCCCCGGGACCCACTGCTGCTCCTACGTCCCCAAATGGACCACAGTCCCTCGGGGCGCCCTGAGCTCAGGCTCGCTCTCTCCTATAGGGCCCTCTCCCCACCGTGAACTTCTACTTGCCCCGCAAGGTCCATCACAGAAGACCCAACCTGTGTCCCTCCCATGGGTGGCTGGGGAGGGTCTGTGAGTTGGCTCATGCCACTGTGATAACAGGATGGACAAGCTGTTTGGGTCCCTATTGCTCCTCCAGACTGGAAAGTTCTGGGTGGTCAGCACATGTCCTGATCCCTGTGGCATCTCCAGCTCTTCGCTCACGTCTGACTCAGAGCAGAAGCTCAACACATGCTTCTGGAGTGAAAGATTGGATTAACACTGGCTCACAGTTGGTTCCAAAAGCCAGGAAAGAAAGAAGAGACTCCTGCCATGTCTCCACTCTGCATCCCACAGCCCACCGGCATGGGGCCAGAGCTGCCTGGCTGAAACACCGGCTGCCCCACGACCCCGTCTCCTCCGCCACAGCGCGGCTCCCAGTGTGACAACTGGGAAACCAACGTCATGCCAGTCCGGCGTGCAGGCAGCACAGGGCTCCTGCTGAAAAATTCATCAGGGCTGTTGGTCGGCAGCGCGCTGTGCTCTGGAGCAGCAGCTCCGTCTCCCCAACTTTCCTCCCCACTATTTCCAAATTCAATAAGCACAAATCACTGATCTAATTTTCCCCTCAAAGTTAAACAACAAATTACTTCGCCAGCCTCCAATGCTGGCTGTTTTAAAGGGACATGGAAAACAGCAAAGGCTTTTACAGTCAAGCTTTGTTTCTGGAGGCCTTTGAGCCAGGGCCCCTGCCACCCCCACCCCCACTCCCCTGGGGAGATCTAACAGATAACTCATACCTCCACTCTGGGAAGGAAACTTTAACTAAGCACCTACTATGTGCCGGTATCTTCTTTTAAAACTCCCTTTTCAAAATACAAGAGCGGAGCTCCCAGGAAGCCAAGTAAACCCCTCCCCCCACCCAGGAAAAGAGCCGGAGGAGGTCCAAGATTAAAAACCAGGTCTCTCTGAGGTCAGAGCACGTTTTCTTTTTATTAACAGGCTACGTGGCAAATCCTACTAAGCGGGACGGAATTCTACAGTCGTCATACACTCAGCAGGGCTCCCAGCACGGTGCTCAGAGCTGGGCCCTGGGGCCCCTGCTCTGCCCCAGGCTCCCCGGGTTCCACTGTCGGGGACTCAGTTTCCACTCCTGTACTATGGGGAGAGAGATCATGGGACCTACGTGGAAGGGTCACCGTGAGGGTGGTGTGAGGAGCACATACAAGAGAGCCCAGCAGGCTCTGCGTGCTCCGTGCATGCAGGGAGGGCCCCCTAGCTCCACCACCACTCACCGGAAGCTTCTGTGCACTATGTGAAATAGGCACCAGGTACCAACCACCTCCCTGTATTCATTCAGCTCCTCTGTGCCAGACCTGGAGCTGGGTCCTGAGGTCACTGAGCTGCCGCCTTGGAGAAGGCCAGGCTGAGCACCACAGGTCACTCTGGAAACAGGTCACAGTTACACGCCCGCTGAGGCCATGAGCCCCGGGAAGGCTGGGATGCAGGATTTCCATCCAGTCGACACAGCGTTTCCAGAAGCTCACAAATGGACATGATTTGCCCACGTCTCCCAGCTCAGCGCAATCTCGCTCCAAACCTCCCCACACACCTGCCCTGCGTAAAGCATCCCATCCAGCCTGGGCAAATGGCAGGTCTGTTGCCCTTCCGGGAGGTTTACACTTAACAGGAGCCCAGGGCGAAACACTCTGTGGGTGTCACTCCGGGCATCCTCTCCCCGAGCTGAACTCAGGCTGTTGCTTTTCTCGAAGGTTCAGTTTTGTTCCCCGGAGCTTTGGGCCCCGAGATGGCTGTGTCTGATGCAGTGTCTGAGACCCGAGCTGCACCCAGCAGCACAGCTGCAGGATCGAAGCCATGGGACCTCAGCTCGTGCCCCACAGGCTGGGAAGTTCGTACTGCAGTTGTCCTGCAAGAGCCACCGTCCAGCTGGTTTGTGCTGGAGGGGAAAGCCCCACAGACGTGCTAACGTGGCCGACAGCACTCGTGCACACACCCCTCCAAGAACACACGCAAGGCTGCATGTGTGTCACTGCTTTCCTTCTGGAAGCCCAGGTGAGCTTCATGTCACCTCACAGAGCCCTTCTCAGGTGAGGCACCGTTTCTTCTCGGCTGGTGAAATGTGCAGGCACGTTGGTTTGGTTCCCAGGAGTCTGTCAGGGGCAGAGCTGACAGCCGTCCCTGTGCCCGAGTGCACACAAGCCAGGCCACCCACCGGCCACCATTGTCCCCCGCCCCCCAGTGCAGTCATGGGAGCTCCCCACACCCTTTCCCTGGCCACAGACTAATGGTGGGTGGAACTGACCACCTACTGTGCGCAAACCCAGTACGGGGCTCTTTCACAGTCATCAGGGGATGTAATCTACAGAACTCTCTGGCTAGATGGGTGCTACAAACCCCACTGTTACAGATACAAAAGCAAATGCTTATAAAACACACACACTCATGTAAGCACAGGTGAAGGATTCAAAACCACAGTGAGGAGGGTTGTGAAAATGACCACAATTTCCCCCTCCCTCTATCCCCACCTTTGCAGTTTGACATTGCAGCCCCTCCCACAAAAAGGCAAATCTATTTCTCCACCTGCTTTCTGGGCTTTGAGAAGAGCAAGGCCAGTCTCCCAGGAGCAGAGCCACCTAACTGACCAACAAGTGACACTGACACGCGAGTGAGCCCAGCGGAGACAAGCAGGAGAACTGTCCTGGGGGGCCCGGCCCCAAGTGCTGGCCCACAGAACTGTCCTGGGGGGCCCGGCCCCACGTGCTAACCCACAGGACGACTAGGGAAATGGTCATTTTTCAAAACATCTCAATTGGCGGGGGCAGTTTGTTATGCAGCAAAAGCTAATGGGTACACACGTTTTCTCATTTCGGAGCCCCCACTTTGCACCCCACCACACTGTTCCTGATGGTCCCAAGGTATCAGGATGCAGACAAAGCAGCTTTCCCACATGCACCCCTTCCTCTGTTTATAAGTGGCTTTGCATCATTACTACATTTCCGCCACATATAAACCCTCTTTACTGAGAGTTTGTGGGCCCACATTACAGACGTGGAAACTGAGGCTTGGGAGGGCTTTAGCAAGTGCATTTGGATCCCCCATGAAGCACACACCCCGTGGGATCCCCTCACACCTTTCCTCCCACTCCCGAAGGCCAGACTCCGAGTGTCTGATTTGGGAGGATAGGGGTACGGCGTGATACCAAAACCACGGGGGCTAGGACAGTCTTGCTCTGAGGCCACGTTTGGTGTGGGTGATCTGACCGATGGGAATTGGCAGGTAAGCTGGCACACCTGCCACCTAGGCAAAGCGTGCCCGCCCCTCGGCCTGCGTGCCGAGTCACGGTCCTCTCGCTGTGAACCCCAGGCGCAAGGCCTCGCGGTTCTCAGTCGGCCAAGACAGAGTGAGTCCAGGCCCAGGACGTGTCCCTCAACCTCTAGAAGTGGCGCTAACAGCAGGCCTCTCCAGGGGGGTAGTGAGGACAAAATGAGACTTTCGAAGCAGGGGTGAGCCTGGGGCCCAGCAGGTAGGAAGATGCTTCATAAATGTCGGTCATTATCATCGTGGAGCGTTCACTCAGGTCAGCTGTTGGCTGGACACTAATGGCCCTGCTGTCACTGAGCCCCACGGAGCAGGGGGACAGATTCCTGTAAGACGTGGCCAGCTGAGCAATGCAGGGGCTTGCAGAGGTGCCCCCTTCCTTGTGAGGTGGGGGTGCTGTTCATTAGGGGAGCTTCCACAGAGGCCTGGGTTGTGATTAGAAGCGACTTGGAGAGGGGCAGGCTGGGGAGCTGGGCCAGGCGGGGTGGGACGGCCGAGAGGCCCCCAGCATGCTTCCCACACAGTGAGGTGCCTAGAATAACCCCGGGATGTTTGAAAATGCAGAATCCAATGGGGCAGGTCTGGGTGGGGCTTGACGCTGGTCCTTGGACCACATTTGGGGTTCAGAGGTTTGGAGAGTTAAGCAGGGGCCAGAGGCGATGCACCCAGAATGCCCTGCCCTACACTTTAGGCTCTGTCCCCAGAGGAGGACAGCGGGCGAGGACATACAACCGCTGGGTTTGCCCTTCTCAATGGGGTCATCCATGAGACCCTCTGGGTGTGTGAAAATGTTCACAGGCCATTTCACGTTCTAGCCCACCTTTCAAATGTCTATTTGGGGCACGGTTTTATCATGTACGTAAAATCCTGCTGCCGTCGTCCATGAACTGCTACACACACACCGATCGTGGCTGGCCTACGTGTCTCCCATGCAGAGGAGGTCAGGAGGCAGCCGTGGGGCCAAGAGCGCGCTCAGCCACCTACAGGTGGTGGACACGGTCCGATGGAGGAGTTGGGGTGTGGGGGGCAGAACTGGAGGAGGAGGGGGGGTGGGGCTGGAGGTGACAACAGCTTCTTTCACATTCAAACGTGGAAGTGAGTCCCCTCACAGCAGGGACAAGAAGCAAAGGCAGTAATTATTTTATTGAGGACCAGGAAATGATGAAACATTTCATTTGGGTGGAGAACCACACCACAGACGGAATCGCCACTTCCTCAGGTCCGACACTGCGTCCCCTCTGACACCTTTGGCCATTGCTGGCAGGCACCTTGGGGAATGGAACCTTTAGCCTGGGCATCTGTCACTGCCCAGCAGGAGGGGCGGAGAAGAGGTGGGGGGACAAACTCCTTAACTGAAATGCAGTGCCTTTCCGTAAGCACGCTCCATGAAAGAGTTAAGTCACAGACGTGCAGCGGGTACCCAGTGCCCTGTCCCAGGCTTGGGGAAGGTGACTGCAGGGTCTCAGCGGGGCCTTGGCCACAGATGTCACAATGCCACATCAGGCTGCCTCGGGGCTGCGGGACGCATCGAGTTGCTCCCCAGATCCCAATATCCAGCCAAGTCCGCTTACTTTTCCCACTTCTAAGAAACCAGTCTTGCCAAATCTCAATTACACGGCTCTCCACGTGTCATTCCGACAAGCCTGAAGCTGTTCCCACGGACACAGAAATTCACCATGTGGTCCGCACAGTGGCTCTGGATACTGGGGCATGGCAGGGCTTCTTAAAGCCGAAAAGGAAAACATGCTTTTGACACCACGTGTAATTTCGTAGAAATCGGACCGTGCACGTGAAGCTTGCTGCTTCAACTTGGGGCTGCTTCTCCACCACTGGCAACTCCAGCGGAGCTGGCACCCGAAGGTCTGGGTCTCAGCCATGGGCATGGAGACCCTCCAGGCTGCACTGCCCACAGACTGCAGTCTGCTGCTGAGCGCCTGGTGGGTCCTGGCACAGCAGGACTCAGCATTAAGTGCCCTGGAACGATGGGCCGGGCCTCCTCCCATCTCGGGGCCCCACCACATGGTGGGGGAGAAGGGCCCCAGAGACAAGTATGATCCCACAAGTATGTGACCACCCAGCCGCGCTGGCTGCGGGAGCCTCAAGTGGGGCGGAAGCAGGGAGGGGGGCAGGCTCTCGAGCGAGGGTAGGCAGAACATTCATTGAGCAGAGTGCCCAGGGGAGAGAGCCGACACCAGGGCCTGCGGGCCTTTCCTCCCACCTTCCTGAAATTCAAGGGAGCCTCTGAGCTCTGCTGCTGGTTTCCTGGGCTGTGCATGAGCTTTTAGTTTGATGCAGTCTCACTTTTCTTGCCTTTGCCTTTGGTGTCAAATCCAAAAACTTATCGCCAAGACGGACATGAAGAAGCTTACCGCCTGTTTCCTTCTAGTTTTGTGGTCTCACGTTTAATTTTTTAATCCATTAACTTTCGTGTATGGTATAAAATAGGGGTCCAGTTTCATTCTTTTGTATGTGGCTGTCCGGTTTCCCCAGCACCACTTATGAAGAACCTGTCCTTTCCCCAGTGTGTATTCTTGGCCATGCAAAGGTTTTTAAGACATTTTAAGAAGCAGGACTTCTTGTCTAAAATAAAGTCTGACCCAGAAGCACATGCTTCAGAAATGAAACAGATGAAAGTGAGCTGCTTGTCTTTGGGGATGGGGACAAAGGGGGGGCTAGGAATTCAGACCCGCGTCCCCCAATTATCCTCAGCTCAGGGCCCCCCAAAGGGGTGGGGGTAGAAATTCAGACCTGCATCCCCCCATTATCCTCAGCTCAGGGGTGGGGGGTAGGAATTCAGACCCACGTCCCCCCATTATCCTCAGCTCAGGGCCCCCCAAAGGGCTCAGGGGAGCAAGCTGGAAAAGCACAGTGCTCGTGTGCAAGACAGGATTTACTCCCACAGCCTGGACCCCGAGGCCCCTCCCTTGCTGCACAAGCACCAGTGTCTCCCCAGTACCCACAGCACGATGCCCTCACCTGTGGCCCCAGCCCCTGCCCTTCAACCTCAAAGTTCCCTGCCAGCACTGCCCCCAGCAATGCTTTTGGGGGACCCTGTGCTTTGCACAGGCTGGACTCTAATCTCTCTCCCTGGAAAGGGCTTCCCTCCCTCTAATTTTTACAGTACTGTGCCACGTACGGTGCCCGGAGGGGCGTCAGGCATCCGCTCACCCAGGTCAGTGGGCAGGTGTGTTTGGGGCACACCCTTCACCAAGAGAAGCCTAGCGCTGGCAGGCCAGAGACCCCCTGCCCTGTGGCCTCCTGGAGCTGGCGGGGGGGGCCCTGGAGCTCGGGCCCCCTCCACAGCCCAGCGTCTGCAGGGGCCCAGCAAGTGGACGGAACATGTTAGCGCAAAACTAAACACAAGGACCTTCCCGTTTTCCTTTCTTCCTGTTCTCTCCCCAGAGGCCAAGAAAACTGAGTGAGTCAGGCGGGGACACAAAAGGAAAATGCATTTGGAGCAGTCCCAGCGGTGAGTCACCCCGCCACCCCCGAGGCCCACATCTGTCAGCCTGCAGTGTCCACTGGGGCACGTGGCTCCCTGGCTGAGAGCCGCTTTGGGTCACTGCACTGTCATCCCTACCCCACCAGCGGTTGGGGCCTCAGCCCCCGGTCTGATGGTGTCCTTTCTGGAATAAAGTGGCCGGGGACTGAGGCTGAGCAGCTCTGAGGTGTGAGGCTAGAACCCAGGCCGAACAAACGGGGTGCTAGGGAAGAGAAAAGACCTTCCAGGGCGGGTGGAGGGAGATGGGAAATCTCTCTGCGGCACCACTGTATGTGTTACGTGTTGGGCACCTACTCTATGCCAGGCCCCACGGAAGGCCTGGGGACCCGAGGAGCAGAGAGGGACAGAAACGTCGGCACCAACACAGGGCTAAACTCTCCAGGCACGAAATGCTGGCGCAGGGCTCGGGGTCCTCCCTTCTGACGTCTTATTCACCCACACAAGCCGCAGCATGCACCCCTTCCAGGGTCAAAATGGAGCCAGAGCAGTGCAGGGGTCTGCCAAGGTCAAGACTGATAAACGCCAGGGTGGAGTGGGGAATGGGGTCTGCAGACCCCCCGCCCCAGGGCTCCCCAGTGTGATAACGGGGAGAGTGGCAGAGCAGCAGGCCTCCAGGGTCCCAGCCACTAGGGAAAGCTTCAATGCCCGGCAAACCCAAGGTTCTAAAATCTTCCCGTTACGTAAGTGAAAATCCAAGTGATTGCACTTAAGCCCCCTTCTGTCCTAGGTGGAGACAGAGCTGATGGTCACAGAAATGAAATTCTTAGGGAAAATCTTCCCAGCTTCCTCAGCTCCTGTCTCTGCCATGGAGTGTTCTCTCTCATCAAAGTTTCTGTCCTCAAAATGAAGTACCCTTCCTCCCCCCCGCCCCCACCCCACACACACGCGTCTGGATGGGGAAAAAATGCATGTAACGGAAGGTTTGCCACTTGCGCTGAATATAAAACAGAGACAGCCCTCTGTTGCCTCTGTGATTTCCCCAGCAGAAAGGGAGTGTCTTGTTTGCATAGCTCCATTCATTCATTTACCTCGCAGATATCAGCAAGCACCAGCTATGGACTGAACTGTGCCACCCCCCGCCCCTGAATTCCATATAGTTAATATTTAAGTCCTACACTCCAGCCCCTCGAAAAGTAACTGCAATTAGAGACCGGGTCTTGGAAGAGGTGAGTAAGTTAAAATGAGGTAGTTGGGGTGGGCCCTACTCCAATGTGACTGGTGTCCCTAAAAGAAGCCGAGATCAGGACACAGGGACAACCATGTGAGGACACGGAGAAGACGGCCACCTACAAGCCAAGGAGAGCGGCCTCAGGAGGAACCAGCCCTGCTGACACCTTGGCCTGGGACTTCCAGCCTCCAGGACTGGGAGGAAACAGGTTTCTATGTGCTTTGTCATGGCGGCCCCGGCAAACTAACACAGCCCCTGACACCTGCGTGGCCAAGCGCGGTGCTGTTCTAATTCTTATGTGTTAACTCATTTCATCTTCCTGGCAATCCTATAAAATGGGTCCTGTTATTGACCCATTTTGCAGAAGCAGAAACTGAGGTCCAGGCAGGCAAGTCACTGGAGATACAGACATGGCCACCACATTGCCCCTGCCCCTAGGGACCTCGCCGTCTGGCCCAGGAGTCCAGTGCGTGAACAACCAGCAGAGGCTCAGGGCCAGAAACTGTACAGGTGAGGCCACTGCTTGGGCCAGACCTGGAAAACAGCTTAGCTTTTGGCAAGCAGAGAGGAGGGGTGTGGAACCTTCCAGAAGGTGGCACAGCAGGAACCGAGGCTCATTAGTGCTGGGAATGTGGCACTTAGAGGAAAAGGTGCAGGAAGGAACCCAAAGAACAGAATCGTGGGGTGTCTGGAAAGGGGTGTTTAATGCCTTGGCCAGGGGTGTATGAGCCAAGAGCTTCCGGGGAACCCTCCCCGGCCCCGTCGTCCAGGAGGAGGAAGGTGCTACAATGTCCCAGGGGAGTGCGGGCCGAGGTCATAGGGTGGCGGTGGAGTGGTGGGGAGCAAGGGCTGGAGGGGAGCTGGAATGACAGGCTTTGAGACCAAGAGGAGGGGAGGGCAGGGCGAGGGGCCACCCAGGGGGTCCATGTGATTCTAACCTGTACTCTAATGGCCCCAGGACCGGTCACCTCGCTGTGGGCCCCGTGGGTGGAGATGAGGGGTAGGTTCTGGAGGGCAGAACGCGCTGTCAGAGTTGGTCTTGAAGCAACTCCTTCCACAAGCTTCTCCAAGGGGAGGAATGGGAGGCCCAGAGAGGCTGAGTCACCTGTGGGAGGTCACACAGCAGTGGGGGCAGGGCCTTGCCACCGCCGCCTGGGTGAGCCTCTTCTCTCCAAAGGAAGGAGAGATGCCAAACGGCCCCCACTCAGCGACTCTCCCTTCCCTGATGTTCTGTCCCAATCCCACCTCCGGGGCAGGGGTGTCCTCAGCCTATGGGGAGGATGGGTCTGCCTGGTGACACAGCCTAGTTAACATCCCACCTCTGTCCTCATGGCTGTGCTGCTGGCTCCCGGGGAAGAAGAGGAGGCAGCACGTGCTCATCTGAGGGAGGCAGGAGCGTGGGCAGAGCTGAAACCCGGACCAGTGGCCTATCTGTCCCTGAGGCCACCTTGGGTTCAAGGGGCCATGCGGGAATGGAAGGTCATAAAGTCCCACCTGGGACAGCTCTGGCAACACCTGCTGGGGGGCGGGGTCCTTTTAGATGCCGTGTGCCTGGGGCCAAACACTCACTGTCCCTTAAGAAGCCAGAGCCTCCTGGGAGACCGCCCTTTATGCCCCAGTTCCTGGGACGGTGAGAATGAAGATGCAGCAGGAAACCAGTTTAGGGTTTCGCTAAACAGGATCAAAGCCAGCTGGTCCAGCCTACCTGACGCTGGCCCGGCCCCGGCCCCGGGGGAGCAGTTCCGGCCCAAGGCTGCTGTGTGACAGGCAGCGCCCTGGGCTGCCCTCCTGGCAGTGCCTGCACCAGCCAGTCTCCGGGATTCACACACACCCCAGCAAAGAGGCTCACTGTCCCCATTTCCAGGACAGGAAAGTGAGGCCTGTGTGACAAAGGGCCTCGATTAAAACCCAAGGGACAGAGGAGGGAAGAGGACAGAGAGTGAACTGAGACAGGCTGGCAGGGGGGTCGGCCCCAGGGCCCGAGTCACCTCATCCTGCAGGTCACAGGGCGGTGGTACCGGGGACACTGGGCTGCCTTGCTGCCTTGTCAGCAGGCCTCACACAGCGTTTGTAAAGGCTCAGCTACAGAGCCAGCCCCGTGGGTCTGCCACTTCTGCCTCTCTCCCCTTTGTCTGTCTCTGTCCTCTCTCCTGTCTCTCTCACTCTCTCTCGGGCTGTGGCATGCACACACACGCTTCCCACCAGCAGGGCCCTCAGGGCTGTGTGGCAGGCCCTCCCGAGACAGTGACAGGCAAAGCACCCAAGCACAGACCATCACAGCCCCCTTGCCGCCTCCCCACCTCCATGGCCGCAGCCCCCAGCTGGACCGTGCCTTCGGCCTCCTCCCTGGCTCCTGCCTCAGTCTGGCCCCTCGCTCCGTGCCAGCGTGCACAGTGGGGTCCGGGAGTCACACGCTAGCCCAGCAGGCCTCTGCTCTCAGGCCCTCTGTGACTCAAAGCCTCCGTTCCCCAGGGGGGCAGTCCAGGCTCTTCTTAGCGCAGCCCAGCCCCACCCCACCTGTGGCTGTGTGTACCACTCGCCAGTCAGACCGCAGAACCGGTCCTACTCTGTGCACGCACATCACCTACTCCATCCAGGGGGTGGCAGGTGTGCTGAGGGCTGGGTCCCGTCGCCGGCCTGTACCCTCAGGGTGGTGACAGGCGGACCAGGGAGCTGGGGATTCCCAGTGACTCACACTACATGGGAACAAGCGTGCCCTTCAGGTATCTGTCAGAGGTGGAGTGGGTAGAACCTGGAAACTACCTCCCTATCCTGAATGGGGGAAACTGAGGCACAGTGCAGGTAGTGGATTGCACCAGAGCTCCCAGCTGGTTTGCTGGGCCTCCCAGTCACCAGGCCCAGCTGCCTCTTCTGCAGAAGACCTAGGCCTGGGCCCCAGGACACTTCATTCATTCACTCACTCATTCATTCACTTATTAATTTCGTCACTCATTCAACCGTTCACTCAGTAACTTCTTCATTCATTCACTCATTCACTTACTCATTCATTTCTTCTCTCATTCATTCATTCACTCATTCATTCATTCCTTCGTTCACTCACTCACTCCCTCCCTCCCTCACCATATGGCTAAGGAATGCCTTCCACATGCCAGGCCCCTCCAGGTGCGGACACAAGACAGGAGAGCCCTGGATGCCTGGGGCACATGTGTCATGGGAGGAGCAGCCACAGATTGGATGGTTAAGCAAAGAACTCAGAGCTGTGGTGAGTGTGCACAGCGGGGTAAGGAGCCCCAGACGGGTAACTGGGGTGGGGGGCCCTGGAGACCCTGGTATGTGGGATCGGTTAGCCAGGCCAGTCCTCGGCAAGCGTGAAGAGGAGAGGGTCTTCCTGAGGCCTGAGCACTGCTGGGACCTCAGAGCCTGAGACACGGCTGGGGAGTGGGGAACGGAGATGGTGCCTCCTGATTCCCTAGTTTCTGCCCTGGCAGGGGGGCGGCCCCCACCAGTGTGACACCAGGCAACCCAGTGTCACCAGGCAGGCTTCAGGGGTCAGAGAAGACCCTCCCATCAAATGCGCCAGACACGGGTGGGGAAACCGAGGTCCAGGGAGGGGCAGGTGGGCTTGAGGTCACAGGCGGTCCCTTGACCAGGAACCAGAACCCATGTCTCGCAGGCGCTGTGGGCCCTGCCCCCCGCATCTCGAGACCCTCCACCAGCAGAGAAACCCTGACTGCAAACAGGAAAACGAGGCTGCCCCACGCCTCCTGTCCCGTGGGCCCCATTCTGTGGGTTGTTTGCGGGGTAAGGGGGGAGTAAATGGTATTTGTTTAACTAATTTCAAGGATCAGAACTTCCAGATGTCTCCCCTGTCCCCACCCCTCCCCACCTAGCCCCAGTGCCTTTCGAATGAATGTCCCTGTGGGGGAGAGGGCGTGTTCCCAAAGGGACCCCTGGGTGTGGAGGAATGTCTGGCTGGTGAAGCTTTAGGGGGAGGAGGCCATCAGATTCCTGGAAAACTAGAGCGATTTTCCAGACCAAAGACTGCTGGGGCCAGCTCCAATCCACCTCAGAGAAGCTGCTCCAGGGCCAGCTGAGTAAGGGGGTGTACAGGAGGATGGGGGACGCTCCAGGGGTCTAGCACACAGGTCCACCCACGTGAATCGATGAAATAGATCAATGAGTCAGGGAATCGGTGAAAAAACAACGACAAGGCCCAACGTTTACTGGACACAGCCACATCCCTCACCTATTGGAGCAAAACTCTAGGTCACGGCAACCCTGTCAAGTGGGAATTATCGCCCCATCTTACAGGCAGGAGACAGAGGCACAGCTCCATGTGGAAAGCTGCGCCAGTTTCCCCACAAGCTGGTGGCAAAACAAGGATTTGCGTCTTGCTCAGTCTGTGTGAATTCTACACTGAAGGTGCTGGGAGGGGGAGAGGGAGGGAGGGAGGGAGGGAAGCAGCAATCTGAACTTGAAGTCCAAGCGTTCTCCACCTGGCCGGCCCAGGCTCGAAGCACACCTTGGCCACACAGCGCTCTGCCTCCCGAGGGCCGTACCTGGGATGCTCGCTGGCTCACGCATGTGCGCCGCAAGCCTTGTGTGACGGTGCTGGCTGTGAGACCGGCCATGATAACAAAAATACGGGAACAAAGCACCAAGTGTCCCTCTGAAGGGAAACAGGTAACTGGGGGTTGTTCTTACAGTGGAATCCCACCTCTCCACGGGGACGCGTTTATAAACACAACTCTGGGTGAAGAAGGGCAAGCCTCAAACAGCCAGTCAGCGTGGAGCCACTGTGTCCATTGAAAGCACACAGCACTATGGCACCTTCATTCATCGACACGGGCTGATGGCAAAACCATGAAAACACGGATAAGCGTGGAACACACGGCGCGCCTGTGGACGTCACATGGTGGGGGGAGGGATGGGGCGGAAACGCCTCCTCTGCTGTGTCTGTGATGTTTCACTTCTTTCAACAATCCGAAACCCATTTACAAAATGTTAACATCTGTCTAATGTCCTCCAGGCTTACAGGCTTACAGTTACATTGTTTCCCGTAGTTGAATTATTTCCTAAGAGCAATGTGTTAGTGTTAGGACCCATCTTTGATGGGCAGAAGCGTCCTCCCAGCAGGTGGCAGGAGCCAGGGTTCCTGTCTGGCTGCGGAGCCCCGAGCACCCCAGAGGCTGCCCTGATGGTCGTGTTTTAAAGTCCGTGCTCCCAGTACATGGACGGTTTTATTTCTGACTTGTGCACCTATCCCTCACAGGAAACTGAACTCTTTCCAGGCTGGGATTAACACACAAATGGCAATGACAGCATCTGACATGACTGGTGCACACACACTGGCTTAACTTGAGGAAGGTGGTTCCATCTGTCTGAGCCTCAGTTTTCTCTTCTGGGAAGTGGCTGAGGGTGGATATTGCGATCCCTCGTCCTGGAGAAGGACGGATCGGATTTAAAGGGTCCTGCGTGTGGAAAGTGACAATGAAAGAGAAGACAAGCCACTGTGAGGTCCCTGAGCAACACCCAGCCGGGCGCCCCCGTCCAGGCACCGCCGCTGTCTCAGGGACCCCACCCCATCCTTCCCGCTGCGGTGCATCTCGGGAAGGTTCCGGAGCCCCGAGCTGAGTGAGCGGCGCCATCTGTCCCCAGCCCACTCCCCCACTCGGCCCTCTCACGGCGCGTCTTCCCCTCAGAGTAGAGCCTTTCTGTCCAAACCAACAGTTAGGTCACTGAACGGGCTCAGACATCAGGGCTTCAGGACAACTGGCCTGGCCTGTCACTGTGCCCGCACCGTGATGGAGCGGGGAGCCCTGGAGGCCAGATTCTCGGGGTACTGTGGGAGACCCGGGCGGGGCGGCCTGTCCCGGTACCCGTGGTGGACAGGCGTGGAGGATAAACCCCTGGGGACTGACTCGTCCTTACGGGGGTGGGCTGTGTGCTGCTGCGTCCCGTTCAGGCCCCTCTCCCCTCAGTTGTCTCCTTTGCCTCCCACACACCACCTGCTCTCTGTGCTTTGTCTCAGGGTCTCCTTCTGGGGGACCCCAACCCACAATGCTGTCCCCAAGTGGGTGCCTATGGAGAAGAGTTGCTAAGAGGCTGATTTCAGGGGCAGTCAGAGCTGCTTGGGAGGGGCAGGACCGCGGCTGGTGGCCGTTCAGCCAGCGAACGCTCCGTAGCCTGCTCGCTAAGGAGGGGTCTTCCGGCCTGCACTGGAGAGCCAGGTTCAGTCTCCCACCAGCCCACAGAGCAAGGCCTGCTGCGCTCAAGCAGCGCCCATGGCTCCCCAGCGCCTTCCAGGTCCTCTGATGGAGGGAGGAGAGCGTGACCTGGATGGCAAGACGGGGGCCCGCGCTGGTGGCAGCCAGCCCTGGTTTCCTCAGCCACAGAACAGGACACATAATCCCTGCTGCCCGGGGCTGTCACGGGGCTGCACAGGACCCAGTGTGGGGACATGAGGAAGACCGTGTCCCCAGGGAGCCAAAGCTAGAGTGAGGGGATTCAGAGGGCAGCTGTCATCAGCTCTGTGACCGGCAGCAGGTCACACCCAGACTCAGTTTGGAATAGGACAGGCATGGTGCCCCCCTCCGGGATGTGCTGAGGACACGCGGGCACACCTGGGTGGCCTCGGCATGGTACCTGGCACAGGTACACCCTCCGCAAACCAGTGGCTGGGGAGGCAGGTTGGCAGCTGTTAGTGCCACAATGGGCAACCTGGGCAGAGGTCAGAGTGACGTGGCCCAGGAGGGGGCTCAGGCCCCTGCCCCCTGAGATGAGGCCACCAGCAACTACTGCACACGGTCAGGTCACCACAGCCGCTTGAGGGGCTGGTGAACCCGCACGGATGGGGAGGGGGTACCCAGGAAGGGCTGAGGAGGTGGGGCAACCTCTGGGCTACAGGAATGGCTTCACCCCATCCTTCTGGTTCCCACGGCTCCCACACTGTGTGTAACAGAAAATTCTCGTTAGAACAGAGACACGGATTCCGGCCCAGGGCCACAGATTTGAGTGCTGGGACAGAGTCCCCCCAGGGCTATGAATGACAGCAGTCCCCTCTGACGTTTGTTTAGCACGAGACAGTTTACACAGCCCTGGGGGGTGGGCAGGGGTAGGCTTAAAACATCAGCCAGTCAGGAATAAAAGGCAGCCAGGGTGTCTTGTAGGGAAGGGTGCAGATTCCAAGGTCAGCTGAGCTAGGTCTAAATCCTGGCTCTGAACTCTGAGCCTCAGTGTCCCATCTGTAAAATGGGAAAATGGGCACCGTACTGAAGGCTCAGCATGTGCCAGAAACTTATCTAGGTCCTCAGTGGGCATTGGCAGGATCCTCCCTTCTAGAGCAGGCCAGGGGGCGTGGACACTGGGTGTGACCTGCTCTCGGTCAGGTGGTCCAGCCCTCCACCCCCACATCCTGGTGACCTCCTCTCGGGGAGCGCTGAGCACATAACAGTTATCGCGGATGAGCCCCAGAAGCCCCTTAGGACCTCGGGGGTCCTTCTAGGACCCTGGCTTTCATCTGAGAGAGCAGGCGTGTGTAGGACAGGTGAAATGACTTCGCCCAGCTCCTTCACACTGGAGGGCCAGCCCTGGCAGTACCTCGGTTCAGCAGATGGAATTAGTTAAGATGAGTGGGGTAGGGGGGCAGGTCACAGAGACAACTAGGCTGAAGGTTCGGGAAACCTCAGCCTGCAATTAGCTGTCACAATCCAGGCTGTGCCCAGTTTCCCCAAGCCTCTTGACTTGGCATTCCAAGTGGCTTGGTGGCTTTGCCAGGAAGGACACAGGTCCTCATGTGCTGGGTCTGCTCCCTCATCACTGCATGTGCGGTGACCCATGTGGGCGTGGTAAGTGACGCCTGGCACAGTGGGTGCTGAATCAGGGCACCCCCGCTGTGTGCAGGCACAGGGGTGCACAGGAGGCATGCCCCCTTGTCACGGGCACCTCCTGCGTGCCGGGATCCCACCCCTGGGTGGGGGAGGCAGATGTCATCTCACGATGCTCAGTGGGGACCTCGGAGTCTCCCCAGGGTTAAGGGACAGTCACAGTGACCCCTGGGTGGTGGCCCCAGCACTGAGCACATGAGAGCAATCCTACAGCATCCACAGCATGTACCCTCAAAAGTCAGATACTCAGGGATGGTAATGAGTGATGAGTGAAATGTGTCCCCCCAAATTCATATACTAATGCCCTAACCCCCGGAACCTCAGGATGCGGCATGATTGGGTTAAGTTGCAGATGGAATTAGTTAAGATGAGCAGGGTGGCCTTCGTCCTATATGACTGGTGTCCTTATAAAAGGGGGATTTGGACACAGGGACATAGGCAGAAACTGGGGTAATGTGTCTGACTACAGGCCAAGGAACGCCCGAGATTGCCTGCAAACCCCCAGCAGCTGGGAGAGAGGAACAGGCCAGACTCTGCCTCGGCCTCCGATGGAACCAGCCCTGCCCACACACAGATCTCAGACTTCTGCCTCCAGAACCGGGAGAGAATAAATCTCTGTTGTTTAAGCTGCCCAGTCCCACAGGCTGTCACCCTGGTCCCCTCCATCCAGTGGTCACCATTTACCCTCTTCCAACCCACCCTTCTCCCTAGGAGGAGGGCTGGCTGTCCCATCATGCAAGCCTGGGCTTCCGTTCTCTCTCTCTCTCTCTCTCTCTCTCTCTCTCTCTCTCTCTCTCTCTCTCTCTGTCTCTCTCTCTTCCCCCACCCAGTGTCCCTTCTCCGTCCTCCGAGCCCCGCCCTGCCTCAGCTACCTGCCTCTCACCTGGATGTCACAACAACAGCCAGACAGGTCTGCCTGATCTCCCTCCTCCAGGCCGGCTCCCCAGTTGGCCAGGTCAAACACTTGGCGTGCCCGACTCCTGCCTCTCACATTCCACATTCCAGGCAGCACATCCTGTTGGCTCTACCTCCAGGCAGATGCAGAGTCCACGGCCTGCCCCCCACTGTGGCCACTCAGGTCCCCGTGGCCTCTCACCTGGCACCCTGCGGTGGCCTCTGACTTCCGGCTTCCATCCTGGCCTCCCTGCTGTTCCTGCACACACACCTGCCTCAGACCTTCACACAGGCTGGTCCCTCTGCGGGCAGCACACCTCCCACAGACACCACCTGGCTCTCACCTACACCTTGTCAGGGCTTTCACTGAAATATTGTTGAAACACAGGATTTCCCTGAGCACCCCCACTCCCGACCCCTCCCCACAACCCATGTGCTGTCTCCCCCTTACTTATCACCTTTTCCCATTTCACAGCTCATGTTTATTACATCTGGTGTTTAATTTCTGCTTCTTCCACGAGCTCCAGGAGCGTGGGGGCTCTGTCTGTTTCATTATCTCAACTATCCCCAGTACCTAGAATGGCACTCAGCACATAATAGGTGCTCAGTAAAAACTGCTGAATCTGTGCATGAAAGTAAAGCAAAATAAGGTACAAGCCATTTGCTCTCAGATCTTCTTATTTTTCCCTCTTCTAATAGAGTAAGGAGAACTCTGTCCATGTCACCAGTTTCTCCCTTTGCCCGTGGGGGTGAAATAACCTACTTTCCCTGCAGGCGAGGCCCTGCCAGCTCACACACATGCTTTCCCACGGGCACCCTCCCAGGGGTGGGCAGGTGGAGTGGACCTTGCTATGCTAAGAGGGTCCCGGAGCATAGCCGGGCCCGGGGAGGCCGGCATGCCCAGCACCGGGGAGGGTACCTGTGGGAAAGCACCTGTGCGAGCTTTCGGATGTGCTGGAAGGAAGCTGGGACTCGGGAGGGAGGCAACACAGCTGATTACGGGAAACACTGTGTCGGTGTCCTGAGAACAGGACCAAGGCCTCCGGGCTCTGCAGGCGTGTGTCTGAGGCCCTGGGCCTCACAGTCCCAAAGACCCGACATTCCTTCGGCTTCTCTGGTCTCCGGTCCTGACGCCCAACCCACCCTTGGCCTCTCCAATGTCACAGGGCTCCTGAGTGCCTGGAGCTGGGGTCACTGCGGCTGGAAGATTCAGTGCCTCCCCAGGCTGTGGGGCTGGAGAAACTGGAACACGGATCTGCCTTTCAAAGCCCCCACCCCACCCCCCAGCCTGCGTGTCCCAGAGCTGAGCTCCACTCCTGGGAGCCTTGCTGTGTGCTAGGAAAAGCTTCATGAACAGCGTCCGGGGCACGTCACAGGTGCTCCGCCAACTCCCAGTGCTCACCCTAAGCCCACATGCTGTCTACGCAGGCTCCGCTCTGCCTCCAGGCTGCTCAGGGCCAAGGCTGGAGCCAAATCACAGCCAAAGGTTAAGGTTAAGGTTATGCTGTGAATGGAAAGAACGGTGTCCCCTAAAAGTGTGGTTGAAGCCCTAACCCCCAGCACCTGGGAATGTGACCTTATTTGGAAACAGGGTCTTGGCAGGTGTAGCTGGTTAAGATGAGGTCACACTGGAGTAGGTGGCCCTAATCCAATGACTAATGTCCTCATAACAAGACGAGAGACAGACACAAGAGGAGGCCTGTGAGGAGGGAGGCAGAGATTGATGTGTCACCACCAGAATCTAGAAGGACGTAGGAAGGACCCTCCCGAGGGTGGCCGTCCCTGCACCGCGGTCTCAGGCTCTGGCTGCCACTGCTGGTGCTGGCCAAGGGCATGGTCTCTCTCCTCTGTTATGGGCAAGCCGAGTCCTTGGGGTTGACCCCTGTCTGAGGCCGGCCAGTCCCAGGTGGGGGCGTCCGGTTCAGCTGGAACTAGAGATGCAGAGGGGCCCCCATCTGTATGACACACAGCACCCATCTGTGGAATGACAAGCACCCTACAGGTTCTGCTGCCCTACAAACACCACCTCCATCCCTGCAGGGACGCACGCATCTCAGTGTGAGGGGAGGGAAGCTGAGCTGCCTGTCTGTGGGAGGAGGGCTGACAGCGCTCCCCTGGCCTCACACACTCACGATCTAGCTCTTATCTGGCTCGGTGGGAAGCCCCATCTCCGCTGCCGGCACCGCCCTCGTCTAGCCCTGCCCAGGATCCCACCGCCCGGCTCCTGCCCCTTCCCTCTGCCCGGCTCACCCACACCCCCACTCCTGCTGGTTCGGGGGTGAGTCATGGCCTCCCACTCCACTCCCTGGCAGCCCTCACCTCGCCCTGGCCGCCTCCATGCGCTGCCGGCCCTGCCAGGCCACACTCGGCCTCTGAGCTGTGGACCCCAGGCCTGGCTCTGCAGCCCAGGCATGGCGTCCCAGGGGCTCTCCGGTGGGCTGGGGTGCTGTCCTAGAGGAGGCTGTGACCCTGACCTCGGGCTCCTCGCGTGGGTGCCCTCTCCCCCAGACTTCACAAAGACAGTACTTACATAAATCCTACCTGCACCTTCTCAGGAGCAGCCAGTGGCTCCTTGAGGGGGCTCAGCAGCTGGGCAGGGGGTGGGTGGGGGCGCTGTCCTGCCTTGCAGTCTGTAGGTTCTGGCGCCCCCTGCCTCCTGCCGCTGCACAAAGGGCAGCATGCACCCACCTTGGGGCCTCACCCCTGCCGGGCTCCTTCCTGGCGTCCACTTTACTAAGGGCAGTGCTCACGGCAGCTTCCCGCCTCCCTGCCCTTATTCCGCTTTCTCTTAATCCACGGGACATATATCACCTGACAGTAAAGTGGTCACTTAGCATTTCCTCGCTCCTGGTCTGTCCTCCACACCAGAATATCTGGTGCTCATTTGTCTTCTTCCCCAATGAGCGCCCAGCTCATCCCAGGGGCCACGAAAATACGTGTGAAAGGAGTGACTGTGTGAAACCCACCCTCAGGTCCCAACGTGGCCTGGCGGTGCAGGTGGGTCCTGGGCAGGGGACAGCAGTGTCACCCAGAAGAAGGACACAGAGGAAGAGGCAGCCTGGGAGTGGGACAGGGGAGCGTCAGGCATGGCCGCAGCGGAAGGAATGGGAGAAGAACCAGAGCTCTCTGTGGACAGACATCTCAGAACATAGGCCATAAGCCCAGCGGGCTGGGGCTGGAGCTGCATGGCCCTGTCACTCTGTATACACAGGGCCAGCTCCTGCCGCCTCCTCAGCAGGGCGGCCAACGTTGAACCCTTCCTGAATCCCTCTCAAAGCTGTTGCTCCTTGAAACAGGACTAAGCGCGCCCCTGCCCCCCGCTGGCCCTCCTTGAGCCGGGCTCCAGATAAGGGCTCCCCCCACAACCCTCCCACCCCCTAACCCCATGTGTCCAGGCTTGTCTGACCTTGGAAAGAAGAAGTAAATACCTTTCATAAATAAATGGAATTTATAAAAAATAAGCAAACCCAGCCATTTGTTAAATCGTGGGTGGTAGATGGGTACTTGTCATGTCATTTCCTGCATTTTCTACAGGACTGAAACCAGCGCAATGTGGCGTGATGCTGTTGGGTGACAGCTCCTGGTGCCACCGCCTTGGGAAAGTCATTGGGGGCATCTGCTCACATACAAACCCCTGCGCCAACAAGCCCTCCACTCAATGCCCACCCACGTGTGCCCAGAAACACACATTCCGTGCCCGTACCCGTCGCTCAGAATGTACAGAGCAGAGATATTTTAATAACCCCACATTAATGACCTTCCCAGTGCCAAGCCGCAGGGACAGCTCGACTGTGGTATGGTCCCAGGGAACACACGTGGGCTGTGGGTTAGACGACAGCATTGTCTCAACATTACAATTTTCAATGTGACAAATGCGCTGTGATAATGTGAGAATATCCTGGTCCTTAGGAGACTGGGTGTAAAGGGACAATGTCTCCAACCTACTCCCAACAGGTCAGGAAAAAGTATCTGTGAATATATGTGTGTGAGAATAGATAGGTGGGCGGGAGGGAGAGAGGGAGAGAGACGGGGAGAACCCCAAAGCAAACGGCGCCAATGTATCCGAGGAGTCACAGGGGCCCCTTGACTATCTTTGCAGCTGCGCTCTAAGTTTGAAATTACATCAGAATAAAGAAGATGCTGAGGGCAGAGCGACCACCGTGGACCACCACAGCGGTATCTACATGGCACACTGACCCCAGCAATTCCGCTCCTTTATAAAACCCAGTAGAGATGGTCACGCGTGTGCCTCCAAACACAAGCATTGTCTGTGCTGCTCCAAACTGGAAATGACCCAAATGCCTATTGAGGGACGAACAGACAAATAAATTGGGGTGTAGTCACCCAGAATTCTACAGAGTGAGGCTGCCCAACCACAACTCCACACAGCAGCACGGACGAATCTCACAGACACAGCATTGCACCAAACAAGTCAGACACCAAGTAGCAAGACTGGTGGTTCCAGGAAGGAGGTGGGACATGGGGGGGGAAACCGGTGGTCACTGGGGGCTGCTGGGAATTCTTGTTATTTTGTCTGGATCCAGGTGCTGGCGTAGTTTGTGGACCTTCACCAAGCTGAACACTTATAATGTGTGCCTTTTCCTGTGGACATGAACTATTGCAATACAAAGTTAAAAATCAGAAAGTCCAAAAGAAAAGGCTCCTATATACGTTTAAAAAATAAACAACAAATTCTGTATTTCAACTGTGGGGCACTGGGCCCAAGGGGTGTCAAGATGAGAACGTTCCAGCCTCTGGGAAGGTAGCCTCCGTGGCAGGCGCCCGAGGTGGCGACGTGGGGCTAGATGGTGAGGGAGCGTGAGGGCCACGCAGGAGGCACAGGCCATTCTCGCCGCGGGGCAGGGCCTCCTGCTTATTGAGCCTGGTGCCCACAGTATCAGGAGATGCACTGGAGGAAGGAGCTGGCATGTAAAACGCGTGCTGACATGAACCGACACCTGCCTGCCCCAGGCACATCTGGATCCGAACAGCCCACGTCTCAGCCCCGCCCTGGTGACGAAGGACGTTCCGCAGCTGCCATCCCTGCAGCTGAGACAGCCCAGTATCACTTCGTCCCAGAGGCCATCCCGGCCTCCAGTCCAAAGGAACCACAGTCCTTGGAAGTGGTGTGATAAGCTGAGCAAATCCAGTTTTCCATATGCTCTTCCTGACCCCGCCCAGCGGGAGGAGGGCAGATGGAACAGCCGTGTCCTCATTCCTCCACCTGAGCTACTGTCATCTCGGGTCTCGATGCCTGGCCCACAAAGTTGGGGTGCAGGGGGCTCCCACGGAGCACTCGGAGCCCCAGAATCTGAGCCAGGGCACCACGTGAGGGGCTCACACCCACTGAGGGGCGCAGGTGGCCCCAGGGCAGCCCCTACCCTCAGGCCCCTGACCCATCTGCCCTCGTGGGGACAGTGACCATGTGGAACTCAGGCCAGAGGCAGCCTGGCTTTGGAATTCTCCATCTGATAAACAGGACCCAACTGTGTTTCTGCCCGGTGCCGACTCTTGCCTGAGGACTCTTCTAGAAACTAAGGAAGAAAAAGAACACATGACAGGAATGAAACGAGCCCCTTTGTGTAGGTGTACTTTCAACCAACGCCTTCATGCAGCATGTGGGCCATGCTGCAGCCCACACTTGGCCAGGTTTCCCACAGGAAGAAACTGCCCGGGCCCAGGAACCCACGCTGCTGGTGGTTTTCACGCCCGTGGCTAGTCCTGGGGGGTCGATGGGTACTCTCGTGGCAGATGAAGACATGAGGTTCTACAAGACTCCCCCCGACAGCGCAGCAGCGAGCGCCACAGCCAGGGCACAGCTGGCCAGGCGCGCCCCCAGAGGCCAAACGTAGGAAACGGCAGCTTGAGAAGTGGGCCAGGCATTGAACTCACGTAATTTTCAGGCAGAAAGAAACAAAGGACGGAATGCCTCTATGTACCTCCCAGAGGGGGACAGAAATTCCCCTGGGGGTCACATTCTAGGAGGGGACCCAGCCCTGCCAACAAGTCGGGACAGGACTGAGCCCCGGCAGCTGCTGCAGCGGGAGTGGGCAGTGGGGCTTCCCGGGAAAGGAGCCTTTGAGATGTGCTTCGTTCCAATACAGGCTGGTTCTGATAAACAAGTCCAGGGGAAGAAGAGCCGAATGGTGCGCCAGGCAGAGGGCACTGCCACAGGCCTGTGTGGGGAAGCCAGGCTGTGAGTCAGGCTTTGGGAGGCGGCCTGGAGGGCGTGGCCCTGGTACAACTGCCCGGGCCCCAGAGGGAGACGTGGGTTTATAGCAGCAGCCGGGCTGCCAGATACATTGCAGCTGCCAAGTCACCGAGCAGAATGCTCCGTGCCCTGCTTCTCCTGCCCAGCCTCCTGGGAACCGCCCTGGTCAGCCCCATCTCGGGCCCCCAGGAGTGTGCCAATGGCTCGGCGCTGTGGTGTCAGGACCTGCAGGCAGCAGCCAGGTGCGGTGCCGTGGGGCTCTGCCGCAGCGCCGTGTGGAGCCAGCCCACTGCCAGGTCCCTGCCCTGCGACGTGTGCCTGGATGTGACGGCCGCTGCCAGCAACGGGCTGAACCCCAACGCCACGGAGACTGACATCCTGGCTTTGGTGACCAAGACGTGTGAGTGGCTCCCCAGCGAGAACTCTTCAGCCAGATGCAAGGGGATGGTGGACGCCCACAGCTCGGCCATCCTGAACATGCTCCGGGGGTCCCCGGAGAGCACCCCAGCACAGGTGTGTGCTGCACTCACCCTGTGCCAGCCACTGCAGAGGCAGCCGGCCACCGTGGAGGAGCCACTCTCCGAGGAGGACACATCTGAGGTGGTGGCCCCGTTTTTGGCCAATGGGCCCCTCAGTTTCCACCCTCCACAGATCCCTGAAGATGCCACGTGCCGGGACTGTGTCCAGCTGGTCAGCCGGCTCCAGGAGGCTGTGGGCTCCAACTTGTCCAGCTTGGCGGAAACGGCCACACAGCAGCAGTGCGAGTCCCTGGGGCCCAGCCTGGATCTCCTCTGCAAGATCTACGTCCTTCGCTTTCTTGCACCAGCTGAGCGAACACTCAAGTTTGTCCGCCCAGAGGAGACCTGCAGGTTGGGAGGCTTCTGTGAGGAGCCGCAGGGACCCACCCACCGGTCTCATGTGGCTGCTACGAACAGGGCCCCTTCCCTGGAGTCCCCAAGGAAGATGAGCGAGGTCCAGATGAAGGCCGGCCTGACCTGCGAGGTGTGTCTGCAAGTGATCCAGGAGCTGGACCAGTGGCTGGAATCCAATAGCACGGAGGCCTTAATCAACCACGGCCTGGAACGGCTATGCTCAGTGATGCCCGACGCCATCGCCCAGCAGTGTGTCACCTTGGTGGACACCTACAGCCCCTCCATCGTAGAGATGGTGACCAGAGTCAACCCAGAGAACATATGCAAGGTGGTCCGGCTCTGCAGCAGCCAGAGGCGGGCCCGGGACATCCGCTGGCCCCACGTGACCACACTGCCACCGCTGCTGGATGGTGAGAACCAGGGCACCTTCTGCAACGGCTGCAAGCGGCTGCTCGGCGTGTCGTCCCGCAGCCTGGAGCGCAAGAGCACCAAGCGCAACATCCTGGCGGCTTTCAAGGGCGGCTGCAGCATCCTGCCGCTGCCCTACATGATCCAGTGCAACCGCTTCGTGAACGAGTACGAGCCCGTGCTCATCGCGACCCTCATGGAGATGATGGACCCCACGGCCCTGTGCACGAGGATGGGCGCCTGCCACTCCCCCAGGACGCCGCTGCTGGGCACCGACCAGTGCGTCATGGGCCCGAGCTTCTGGTGCGGGAGCCAGGAGACGGCCGAGCTGTGTGACGCCGTGGAGCATTGCCAGCGGCACATCTGGAAAATGGCGCGCTTCCACGCAGGGCCCCACGCGTGACCGCAGCCGCGGCCGCCAGTGACCCAGTGCTTGCTCGGGTCCATCCGGGAGGCCCTTATCTCCTTGAATCCCAAACACAGGGACCTGGCGAGGTGGGTGCTGTCCCCATTCCCATTCCACAGACGAGAAACTGAGGCTCCGGCGGGGCTGGAGGTGGGATGCCCTGTCCCATCTCAATAACCGTGCCGTGTGGCTGTGCCAATGACCTGTGCCCACCCCCGCCCGGCCGAAGCCCCGCAGTCTCTGTCACTGGGCTGGTGCTGGATGTCTGAGGGGCCTGTCCTGGCCTCCGGTGCCCCCCTGCACCTTGCAGACGAATGCGCCCGCTGGCAGCCATGCTGGAGTCCTCGCTGGGGTGACCGGAGGCAGGGGTGGAGGGCGGGTGAGAGGGGCCATCACAGGTGAGGCCCATCCCTCTTGTCAAACAGCTGGGGCCGGGGGCTGGGTCTCATCCACGACCACCATCACTTGCTCAGGCCAGAGCTTCTCAACCTGGCGTCCCTGGGGGTGGTCCTGAAGGTGTGTGTGAGGTGTGTCTGTAGACCTTTCTGGGGAGGAGGCTGGGGCTTCAAGCACATCTCCCAGGGGTGCCTGGGCTCAGAGCAGACCTTCAGATGCCTCTGCCCACCACGGGACCCTCTCCTTGTACCCTGGATTCTTGGCTGCCCTGCTAACAGGCGGATGTCTAAATGAGGAGAGAAAGATGTGCCGGGTAGGAGCCCACGGGAGAGCCCAGGGGCCCGAGTGGAGCTGCGGCTGTGGGACCTTCAGTGAAGCAAGTCCCTTCATCTGTCAGAGCCTCAGTATTCCAATCGGTAGAATGGGGTGATCAGACCTGTCTCATGGGGATAGTGACACAATTCAAGGAGATGTCCACGAGCTTCTCCCCGCAGAGACCACGCCCACCTGTCTGCGGGGACCGGCACAACCCAGCGAGGGTCCTCAGAAGAACCTGGCTGTGCAAATATGGAATAAACTAAAGCGTCACCAAACGGTGCTTGCTGTGTCTCATTCTCACGCAGGCCTGCATCGCAAGCGACACAGCCCGCCCTCCTGCCTCACCCGGGTGTCCCCTCCTGCGGGAAGCCTGCCTTGAGCTCTCTGCCTGGTTCAGACCCCCACTGGTTTCCTCTTGCGTGGTGCTGTGGTCATCGTTCTTCCCAGTACATTGCGAGCCCACTGGGGACAGTCACAGGGCGCGACCCCACTGTGTGTCACGCTGAGCATTGGGCTACCACCTAGTAGGTGCTCTAATGTTTGTGTTTCACATGAGGCCAGGCCTGCTGAGGCCCAGCCGTCACCTTCAGATGAATCCTCTGAACAAGAGGAGAAGTGGGCAGGGATCTTAGTGGGTGCTCTTTTCCGAAAGGCCACACCTGAGCTCTCAGGTAAATGTCCCGGGCCCCGACCATTGGCAGGGCAGTGGCTGGGTCTGGACCCACTGGTCAGCCCTGTCCAAAATGAGGGCAGCAAAGGGCTGGTGACCACGCTGGCCCTCTAGCCCCAGGGCCCAGATGTGGCCACAAGAAGGCAGCTCTGGGTCAGACTCTAGTAACTCATGGACTCTCAAACCAGTAGACCGTGCAGGAACCAGGGTCCCCAGGACTGGTCCTGGAGGCTGTCGGTCTACCAGTGGGGGTCTCCTCTCTGTGACAGGATGGAGCTGTAGCCCCTCCTCTAGCCTGGTCTGGGGGACACCTGCTGACAGCTGTGTGACAGGTCACAGTTTCCTGGGGTGTCACTGATCACACATGGCTGGCCTGTGAGAGGCCAGGAGGGGAGTGCTACATCTCACAGGTGACCCATCCATGCAGGGCTGAGATGCCATCCTGGACCCTTCAGCCCTGAGCTCACCCTCCTTCCCCCAGCCCAAAACTTCCTGTGGTGGGCGGCTGGGGTGGGGTCTCCACAGGCTCCTTCCCTCTGCCCAGCCCACCCCAGGCCGGGAGCCAGCTGCTCCCACTGACACGCCGCAGAGCTGAGACTGCACGTAAGTCCAGCCAGTTCCCTTTGTGTGCTGGCCATGTGAGCACAGTGACCGCTGCTTACCTACAGAGGGCTTCCTACACGGCCGGGCCAGGCACGGCACCAACAGCTCTGCTTCACCCCCCTCCCCACCACCACCTACCACGAGACAGGCAACGTTATCATCCCATTTCAGAGGCAGAAACAGAGACCAGAGAGGTTTAGTAACTGGCTCAAGATCACAGAGCCAGGAGTGTGGCCCTGTACCTCTGACCCCACACCCACTGCACTTGAGAGGCTGGAATTCACGTCCTGACCCCACCACTCCCTGACGTCAGCCTGTTTCCTCATTACTAAAATTGTGGACGATCCCTACCTCTGGAGGGGGCGGGGTCCTTGGCAGGACAGATGATGACATGTGGGAGGGGCCCCTCTCTGCAGGCACAGAGTCAGTCAGGGAGGGGGGCTTTTAAAACCCAGTCCTCCCATTAGACATCGGCCTGTCTTGCCACGTTTCTAGCCTGCCTCTTAAAACCTTTTCACTGTTTTCTTTTTACGTATCTTCCACTTAACACACACTGTGATTTCAGGTCTGATACGGCCCATTTACTTTCCCCGAGTGAGCCCCTTAACCGCTCTCTGCTGCTGTTTTATCGTTTCCCTCATCAAATTCCTTTTAGATTAGAAAGCTGGGGGACGGTACATTAGCTGATTGGCAATGCTGAAACCCTGAGAGGGAGCGTGCGGGGTGTCGGGACACCGGTCTGGCTGGGGAGCCCCGCCCCACCCCAGTCCCCACCATGGAGTGGAGGGCATGGGAAAGCGTCTGCCGTGTTGAGTGCTCATGACTTCACCATCTTCCCCAAGCTCGGGGGTGGGGGCTGTCGTGTGTGTCGTGTGTGTGCTCACGGCTGCACAGGCAGTTTTGTGCGAAGCCAGAATCCTAACTCCACCACAACCCAGCATGGGTGAAACAGATGAGCCCTTCCATTCTCTGCCTCAGTCTTCGTGTCTGTGAAATGGCCCCAGCAACCCCAAAAACGACTGCTGGCTTTGGAAGCACTTTGTAAACCAGTCCTTTTGCTAGAGGACCAGTGCAGCAGGCACCTTCTGGGTTCCTGCTTCCTCCCCACCCACCCCCACCCCCAGTCACCTCCCAGGAAGGTCCAGTCTGGGCCCCACCCGACACTTCCTAGCTCTGCTCCCAGATTCTTTGTCCCTCCGCCTTTACCACATGGGACACACCGCTGATGTCACTTATTTATCTTATTTGTGGCCTGTCTCCCCTTATGCAGCATAAACTGCAGGAGGGCAGGGCTTTGCCTCAGTGGTCCCCACCGTGTTCCCATCTCCTAGGACGCAGTAGCTTAGGACAGGGCCCCAGGAGTGTTTGTTTGTCGGATGAATTAACAAACACTGGCTCTATATGACCATCATTTCAGCCTAAATCTCCCTCTGGCCTGCCCTTCGTGGGCAGGGACCACCAGGGCTGCACGTTACCACGGGCTCAGATGTTTCCGAGAAGGCGGAGCCACGGCGGGACCTCCCAGGTATAAAATATGAACACTCCATCCCTCAATAAATGAAAGTGAATCGGTCCTGCTTAGTTCCAACTGCCTTCCCAGGGACGCTGTGCAGACAGCAGCGCCCTCCAGGGCCAGACGGGCTGCGTCCGGAGGCCCACAGCTGACCGCTGGCCTGGGCCTGGGCGCACAGGCATTCCTCCTCCCCAGGCCGCCCTCCAAGCTGACCCCGGTGAATGCCCACGACCCCTCTCAGCAGTGTGTACTCCCTGCCCCGTGAGGGTCGCTGGCAAAGGCAGCGTTGCCCGGTCCCTGAACGATGGACACTCCAGCTCCTGGGTCCTTCCCCACCCCACTGCTCTTCTCACTGCCCCCACTCAGGCCCCTGCCCCATCTCACTGCCCCCCCACAGGAATTCAGACGTGAGGGTGGGGGGCAGGAGGCCGGGGCCCCTGACTCAAGTGGCCATTCTTTCTGCTTCACTCCCAACCTGGGTGTCAGAGGGCTGGTGAGGAAGGGACACTGCAGACGCCCTGGCCAGCAGGCTCGGGATAGGCCGAAACTCTGTGCCCAGAGAGGAACGGTGTCTCGCCTGGGGCCCAGGCCCAAGCTTAGTTCCACTAGGGTCTGGCTCCAACACAAGGGATGGGGCAGGAAACGTGCTGGGCCACTCAGAGGCCTTCAGGGGCCAGTGCCCCACCATCCCCACCTGAGGTCTGCTCTCCTCTGACCAAGAGGCCCACAGGAAGTGCTCTGCACCCCCCATGCGGATACAGTCGCCCGTAACAACATCCTCGAGGCTCAAATCATGCCGGAATTCTGCCCAGACATCTGAACTGTGCACGTCGGGCCCCGGCCTGGAGAGGCCGTGCAAGAGCAACAATGTCAGGTGTTCATTCTCCCACAGGCCCAGAGACGGCCCTGCCTCCCGGCTCCTGCCACCACCCACACCTTCCTGTCAGGATGGCCCAGTTTCTGTGGCCTCCCCAGGAAGGCTATCCTCATTGCTCCATCTCTCTGAAACACCCCCGATTCACCGTGTGCCCACTGTTATGGTGGGACAGGCCTGACAGCACAAGGGGACATTTCTGAAACAGACGGAAGTCTTGAGAGCCACACAGCAGCGCAGACGGGGACAGGCTTTGCCACTCACAGCTGTGTGACCTTGGGCGAGGTTCGTAACAACTCTGAGTTTCCTTGTCCCTGGCAGTACACATGGATGGTACAGGCACCCCTCCCTTGGGGTCGGGCTGAGGATGAAGTGGGGTGGCCATATCGGGGCTCACCCCACTGCCGTGCACACATGACCACAGAATACTTGCTATCCCACCGACTCAACGCCACCCCCTCCCCGGGCTGCCGGAAGCTTGCTCTCTCTCCCTGCTAACAGGGACCCAGTGAGGGCCTAAACTCACCAGCCTGGCCTACAAGAGCCGAGTGGCCAGATACCCCGTACACGCCTGTCTGTTGAGTCCAGTCTAAATGACGAAATTGCCTGGGAGAATCTGACAGACACAGGGGAGGGGGCAGTGGGGAAGGAGGGGAGAGGGAGGGAGAGGTGGGGTGGAGGGGGTGGGGGGCTGGGCGGGTCTTTTCTTCTCTGACAGATTTCCCGGTGCGAGTGGCATCTGCTACACTGGTGCTTGATGACAGACCCCAGGGGCCACCCACAGGTAAGCAGTGTGTCCTAGGAAGGCCCTTTCGAGAGCCGGACGTACGCCCCTGGCCGGTGAGGCCAGCACCGCCGCCCGGGGCTCTCCACCTGGCTCAGGGCCACCAGGCAGCCCCAGGATCCAAGCATTTCCCACTGACTGTGGGAAAAGATGTCTCAGGAAGAGTGGGCCTCGACCCAGAGATTTCTCCCCAAGATAAACAGGGGCCCTGGCTCACAGAGCAGCTGCCTCCACAGCCCGCTGCGGGTGTGTGGCCAAACGCAGCAGCAACAGGGAGAGCTTTCAGGGAGGTTCTTCTTGGGAAAGAACCTGCTGATGAAACCAGCTGGGAAATTGAAACCACAACACTTTCTGTCCCTCCTGAGCCCATGAGGGAAACACCGGGGGGGTCACCCCACTGGAGGCCTGAGCTCCGGGCTGAGTCTCCAGGACTGGACCGCCTTAGTTTCCCTTCTGTTAGTAACCTGAAGAGGTTGGACTAGATGGGGGACAGGCATGAACACCCCCAGGGCCCCAGGGACGTGGACAACGGCGGAGCCTAGGCCCTTCCAGCAGGCCCCCTCCCAGCTCAGTGCGGTGGCCCTGGGAGGACCCGGCCACTGCCACCCTTTCCTCTCATTTCTCCAGACATCAGAACCTTGGGCTGCTCATGAGAGATCTCGAAATTCTTAAATGCTGACAGCTCAATAAACACTATTTTAAAGTCCTCTTCTGGCCAAGCCAAACACGCCTGAAGATTAGGCCTGGCCCACCGGCCACCAGCAGGCGACCTCCCCTGGGCGTGCGTCTCCTGCTGGGAAGAACGCCTGACAACCATCTGACAGCTCAGAAGCCCTGGATGTTTCCTTCTGGGCTCTCACCAAGCCCAGCAAGGTACTGGAATGCCTCTGCTGTCGGGTTCCTGATCAGGAGGGAATTATGTATCATGGAGCCATTTATTTAGTACAGTGAGAGTAATGGCAGGTTTCGCCACTCCCAAACCCGTTTCTCAGGTGGACCTTCCCACGGGGAAGGACCAGATTAGGAAAGCGGGGGACTGGCAGAAGGGGAGCGGGGCGCCTTCCACTGCTGTCTTATTTAAATGCCACCACTGGCCATGGAGTTGGAGAGAAGCTACGTGCACTGCCCAAGGCCACTCAGGCCAGTCCTATGGGATTCCACAGCCAATGGTCACTCCACAGTCATCAAGGGACAGGACTGGGGCATCCAGCAAAATGGAAAACACAAGGCTCTGGCAGAGCTATGCCAGGTGTAGGCTGGGTTTAGAAGAATCTGAAGCTCTGGAATGTGAACTACAGAGGAACGCAGAGGAGGGTCATGTGCATGCAGCCTTTGGAATCCAGCCCAGGGCACAGCTCCACCTTCACCTGCCCACGCAGGGCCCAGGAGCTCAGCCCACAAGGGGCCAAGGTCAGGGGAAGGGCGGGTCTGTTCCACACCCACAGGGGAGAAACAGCACCCCTGCCAGCTCCCCAGGGAGAGCGCACCTGTACTTCCCAGAGGTGGTGAGCTGGGAGCCCTGGGGGAGGGTGGCAAGTGCTATAAATCAGGTGTTTCTTTTCCCCTGGAGTTTTGGTTATTGAACACTTATCAGCACACCACACAGTTTCTAAAGCTCCAGGATTCAAGAAGCTGCAGGAAGCCTAACACCCGAGAGAACCGCCAGGCAGCTGGGTCTCCCTGATACTGGCTGTGCCAAACCCATGCCAGTCGCACGGTGGGCGTGGGCGCTGGTTCCAGGAGGAAACAGACCATCTCCACCCTGAGCAGCTCACAGAACAGCTAAACAAAATGTTCAGTCTCTGCTTTCAACTCCCTGGGTGGACCTACTGTGTGCCGGGCACAGCTCTAGGCACTGGGCCAGCGTGAACTACACAGGCAAAGATGCTACCGCCTAATGGGGCAGACAGACCAGCCACATATGAAGAAATAGTACCAATGCTTGGAAAAGAAAGTTTCATTGAAATAATATCACGATGCTGAGCGATTACAGTAGATGTAACAGAGAAAACAGCATTGAGTGGGAAAGGCTCCTTAGGGTTGTCGGAGATGGTGGCTCTGAGCTGACATGTGACAAATGGGAGCCTAGCCTGTGAGGGAAAGGGGTTCCAGGAGGGGTGCACAGGGGCAAAGGCTGGGAAGTGGGAGAGGGGGGCAAGGGAGGCGGTTGTGGCTGGAGTGAGTGCGTACAAGGACCATGGAAGTGACCTGAGAGATGGGCATTCCCTGGAGGTCGCCGTGCAGTGCAGGGAGGGGCTACATGGCCCCTGTGTGACATGACGGGAAGCCATGGGTCCCCTTTGCTCTCTGACAGTTCACTTTGGTGGCAGGGAGACAGAGCAGTGGCTGGCACAGGCATCCAGGTGTGAGATGGTGGCGCTGGTGGTGCCGAGAGGTGAAGAGGGGTCTAGGGTCAGGATATGCCCAGCCCACACTCTCAAGCCACAGAATCATAAGCCAAATGAATGGTTATTGTTTATGCCATTAATTGTGGGGCCATTTATCATGATGCGAAACCTAACTGATACATCACCACCCCTGCTCTTTCAGTGGTTCATCCTGAAGAGGGCACAGTTTCCAGCTCCCCAAATTTCTGAGCTGGAGTTCTCTGAGACATGACATCATTTGCAGAAGGTTCCTGGTAGAGGGAAGACAATGGCCTCCTCTGCCCCCACACCCCTGCCTCCCACCAGGGACCACCTCGCACGCCATGTCCCACCCACCCTGCTTCTCACTCTCCCCTTCCTGGGCTTTGCACGGGTCGTCACTCTGCTCGAATACTCCCCTAATCGCTCACTCCCTGGTGCATCCTGAAGTCTGTCGGGATGCCGCTGCCTCCAGGAAGACGGTCCAAGCCCTAGTCCAGGTGTGCTGCCCTCCTGTGACCTCCCACGTATGTCCCCACGAGGGACAGGTCACCTGTGGCATCACCCAGCCAGCGCCTGCCTCCTGTTAGAACGCAGTCCCCATGAGAGCGGAGGCCGCGTGCCTCTCGTTTAACATGGAAACTCCCAGGTCTACGAGTGAGCACCTGGGAAGGAGCTAAGTGTTCAGGAAAATCAGCTGAAGGGAGGGCGGGTGGTGAGGAGAGCAGGGGGAAGCATGGTGATGTTTCTGACTGGTAAGGGCTTCCAGCTCACGACACAGGCAGCGCACCTAGCAGGCGCTGCGTAAATGTCTGACTAGGTGAAAACAGTCCGAAGCTCAACTTCTTCCAGGCTCCTTCCGACCTTCCACTCACTTTCTTCTATGTTCCCCGTGCTATCAGCTGAAGATGCAGTCTGGCCCTCAGCAGAGCTCTGGGAGGAAAGGGACCCATTTTACAAGTGGGTCGGAAATGTCCAGTGACTCATAAACGGCAGAGCAGGGACATCCAGAATTAGGTGCCTATAATTCTCTCAAACTATAACAAACGTTAGCATAATAATTGTAAGAAACAAAACAGCAGCATAATAAAAACACTATGCATCTTGGCCCCTATGCTAAGCAAGCTTTACCAAGACTGTTGGGCTCCAGCAACCTCCCTTTTCTGGAGGCGAGGAAACCAGGGCTCAGAGAAATGCACTGACTGTTCCCGCACCAGCTAATAACCAGCAGTGCTGGGGTCCCCCCCAGTGCAACTCTGCTGAGGGCTCATCCCCCAGGTGCAACTCGCCCTGTAAACAGGTTTATGGCTCCATCCTTCAAAACACACTCAAGTGAGGTTTATTACATAATAGAAAACAAAGACAGTTTTTTCATATGTTTTCCTCTCCGGGAGTTTTATTAAAATCCAGTAAATCTCCAGGGCAGAGCGTGACTTTAATGCAAAGGACAGGAGAGCAGACCACAGGGAAGGGGGTGGGAGATGAGCCGGGGAAAGTGTAAAACTCCAGGTAATACTTCAGGCTCAGCCCCTCTGGAAACCACAAGGAGCTGTGCACGCCACGCCACTGGGTCCTGGAGGGCAAGAGGAAATGTCAAACACCTCCTCCTCGCCACGGTCTGCTTTGCCCGACAGCCTAACCATGCCTCCCTCCACCAGCCACGTGCTCACTGTAACCACCAGTCCTCGCATGGCTCCCACCACCTACAGGACAGACATCAGTCCTGCTGGGCTGGCACACAGGCCTCCTGGGTCCAACCCCCGCGGGACTCACACACAGCCTCCCACCACCCGTGCCTACCTCACTCTTTAGCCACTCCGAACTGCTCAGGATTCCTCCCACACCGGGCTGGTCCACGCCTCCGTGTGTCTGCACGTTCCCTGTCTACAATGCCTTTCCCCTGCCTGTCTGCCTGGAAAACCCCTAGTCTTCCTTCAAAGTCCAGTTTAGACATCACCTCCTCTGAAATGACAAGTTACCCCCTCACGGGTTCCTCAACACTAGACGCTGGCGCCCCCATCAGTCTCCTCCTCTCTATCAAGGTTGGTATCGCCTTCATGGCCGGTGCTAAGATCTAGTAAAGTGCTAGTACAAAGACGATACTCGAGAAATGTTTACAGAATCCAATTACCTGCAAGTGTGTCTTAATATCTTGTGTTCAGTCTTGGTGCCCCAGTCAGGCCTTCACCTGACGAGGGACACGGAGGCGACCTAAAGGCCGCTGTCTCTGGATGCCTGCACGCCCTCTGTGGTCAAGAGAATAACGGCCCCCTAATGCATTCACATCCCAAAGCCCAGAGACTGAGCGCATGTCACCTTGTGGGCAAAAGGCACTTTGCTGATGTGATTAAGATGGGGACGTCATCTTGGATTATCCAAATGAACCCAGTCTAATCACACGGGTCCTTACAAGGGAAAACCTTTCCAAGCTATGGTCAAAGAAAGAGATGGGAAAACAAAGGGTCCAAGAGCGTACACCCTGCTGTGCAGGTGGCAGAAGCGCGGGAGCCAAGGAATGCAGGTGGACCCTAGAGGCAGGGAAAGGCCATGAGGGATGTTCCCCAGAGTCTCAGGGAGGGAACGCAGCCCTGTCAGCAGCTTGATTGGAGCCCGTGAGAGAGATCCCTATCAGACTTCTGCTCTCCAGAACTGCATAATAATGAACTGCTGCTATTTTAAGCCGCTAAGTTTGTGGGAATTTGCTATAACAGCAAAAACAAATGAATGTGCCCTGTGCACCAGCCTGGCTGTTTCCCATGGGGTTCCCCAAACCCTGGGCATTTCCCAGCCTCTGCACCGTTGCCCTGCAGCTCCGCTGCCTGGGTTCCATTCCCCTGGTTCCCCTGCCCGTCTCTGCCTGGTGAACTTCTACTCATCCTTCAGAACCCATTTCCAAGGTAGCTCTTATGGACCAGCGTGGCCTGGGGTAGGCCTGCCACATCCCTGAGGCTCAGCCGTGTCCCATGGCACCCATGCTGGAGGGCGCCATCTTGGATTCTTGGCTCTCCCACTAGTTGGCGTGACGCTGGATGGCAAGTGCCGGGGTTCTGTTCGTTCTGAATCTTTGATGCCCAGAACAGTGCCTGGCACATCGCACAACGTTGGGAAGCAGCTGATTAATGGCTGGGGCTCGGGCAGTCAAGGTCAGGGGTTGTGCGGGCCAGCGGTCACCCCCTTGCCTGCTGCCCCAGCCTCCCTGTAGCTGGAGGTGTTACCTCCACCAGGAAAGGAGGTAGGGCTCCCGCACGCCTCAGCTCCCCTGCTGGCTGGCTCTTTAATGTCCCCTCCCCCCAGTACTACCCATCACAGTCTCAGAGACAAACCCTCCACACACCCTGTGATCCAATATGTGGGAAAGAAAGTCACATGGAGGATCTCATCCTAAGAACAGAACCAGAGATGTGGGAACAGCGCAGTACAAGGCCACTCACCACAGCTTTCTTTACACCTTTGTATTCACGAAAATGGAAAGTGACACAGGTACCTGAAATGAGGATCTGGGTAAATAAATAATGCCTCCTTCTGCTGAGAGCATGTTAAACAGCCACTAAAATAGTGGTTTTGAAAATATGTGGGAGCATAGGAAAATGTTTAACACGTAATATTAAATTGGGATTCAAGATTTATAAAACATGTACATATTTGCATCTTGAAAAGACTAATGAGAATAGCCACCTCAAATATTAACCGTTGAAATCTTGTAAGGTGAATTAACACAGGGGATTTGTTCTTATGCCTCATTTATTTTACAGCTTCCAAAATTTCCCTAATGATCATACATTATAATTTTTTTTACATAAGGTATTTTTTGGGGAGAGGTTTCTGGAGCGGAATTTAGCAACACTCTTATTGAGAGTCTCTGTAAAAGGGTTAAGGACGTAACTCAGCATCCTGCTTTGGACAACGTGCGGTCATTATCTCTGATTCATGAGTGGCACTTTGTGGGTTTCCATGTGCCCCGTAAACCCCTGGCTCACATCTGTTCCAGAGCTTCTGCCAGTGCCAAAACACAGGAAACTCCCGACCCCAGAGACGAGATGGGCAGGAGGCTGTGGCAGAGGGTCTGGGGGCACTCAGGGGAGGCACCTGACCCAGCCAGAGTTTGATGGGGACCGGGGAAGGGCTTGGGGGGGAGGGGACATCCGGCACAGTGGGGATGGGGGACGGGGAGGCAGGGAAGAACCCGAGGAGGCTGCTGTGGGGTGGGGGGAGGCCCAGAGGCCCCCAGGGAAGCCCCCAGGTCCGTGGAGGTGGAGAGAGAATTCTCTACGGGGAGAACCTGCGAGTGTCAGGAGGACCAATGAGACGGTCCAAGGCTAATGCAGGCCCGGGAATCAGATCGTCACCACTGAATCCCCAGGCGGCCCCTCCCCCCATGGGCATCTGTCTCTTGTTTTGGAAAAAGCCTCTGAGATGAAGGAATGGATTGGGAAGCCATGCTGTGGGCTCAGAAGGTACAGGGTCGCCTCTGTGGGCTGGGCTGTCATCATGGCTGCAAGGGAAACCAGGTCCCCCTGCAAACTGTCAGAAAGCTACACTCAGAACAAAAGCTCTGCTCAGGGCAGAAGCTGCCGGGGCTGCTCTGAAGGACCAGGAACCTGTGTCCTGTCTGCTTCTCCCTGAGACCCCTTCTAGAGCCTGGGATGGCCTTTCCGGCCTGCAGGAAAAACGATGGAGGAAAGCATGTATGATGGTCCGTGCCATGTGGGTGAGCCCAGGTGGCATGTAGCTCCCTAAGGGTGGGTCCCACACGGGAAGCCGGACTTGGGCCTGACCAGGACGGAGACAGACAGAAGATTCCCGTCATCTGCAAGGTCAGCAGCTGCACTTCTGTAATGCAGCCTCAGGTGAAAGAAGGCATGTGGGTACCTGCTGCACATGGATGTGACAAAGTTTGGTGCGATGGATGCCGGGAGGGTGAGGATGGGCATACCTGAGAAGCTGCTGGCCATAGCAACATGGGAGGTACTGAGTAGGGAGAGCTGTCCAGACAGACAGGAAGACGGTGCTGCTTGAGGACCAGGGCTGGGTCTTCTTCCAGGAAGTCCTCCCTGATTATTACCACTCCTGTGACTCGACAGAGTGGGCATGTCTAGTGCTTCCTTGGTTCTCTTGGTCCTATTGCAACGCAGATTATGGGCCATCATCCTGGGCTGTTTCACTTATCTGTACCCCTACTAAACTGAGAGTCTTGGGGGTCATTTGCCATAGTTTACTCAACCCTAGAGCCTGGATGGATGGATGGATGGATGGATGGATGGATGGATGATAGATGGATGGATGGATAGATGATGGATGCATGGATGGATGGATGGATAGATGATGGATGGATGGATGGATGGATGGATGGATGGATGGATGACGGATGGATGGATGAGACATGGGAAGGGGAGAAAGGAGGAGGGAAGATCAGCAGGCAGAGACCACAGTCAGTACTAGTGCCTGGAAGGCATCAGAGTGTGGGACAGAGGGAGCCAAGATCTGCGGCAGGGCAGGCGTTGGTGTCAGCACAGAGGGGGAGCTGAGGACACTGAGGGATTTCCTCAAACTTCCTGTGACCTCTCAGCCACCCAAATCTTGTCCCAGAGCATTTTACAGGCATCTCAAAGCCTCAGATTCTGACCTCATCAGAATGTTGATTCAAATTGAATTATTTATTGACTAGACTCAAACCCTGGAAGCTTTTAAGGCAGCACCTCTCTCGATCCCTATCTGCTCAGAGTCTTATTGAAATCAAACTCAGATCTCCATGGTGATGTGAAAGCAAACACAGAGAGAGACTGTCCGGGGAGTGAGAATGTAGCTGGTGAAAAGCCAACCGGACATTGTAAGGTAATGGATTCAAGAAGGAAACAGCCCTCTGACACCTACTAAGTGCAGGTGTTTTACACACGCTATCTGTTGTCTTCATAACAACCTACGAGCCTGCGTCAGGCTCAGTGTACAGATGAGGCTCGGAGATGAAGCAGGGACATTCCAGAGCCAGAACGGAAACCAAGATCCATCTGCGTGGGGCACAGACCCACAGAGGAATTCTAGAGTCTGCACTAGCCTGAGGGAAAGCCCATTACAGTCTAAGACTTTATAACAGACTCAAACCCCGTCTGGCTAGGCCACCAAAGGACACAGAGTATCTCTAATTTTCCCATCTGAAACCTGTGGCTACGAGAGCTCAGCACCCTGTGCCTGTGAGACCCTCTCAGCATAACTGCTCTCGTTAGCCCTGACATCTGGGGACCAGGAGAGGCACGCTGTGTCGCCCCAGGGCTGCCCACCGGCTTCTGAAACACTGCACACACAGCGCGGCTCTGTCCGTCTCACCCTCATGACCGCGAAGCTCTGTGGACGTCCCCACCCCCGCTGTCATCACCTCCGCCGAGAAGGTCCTTTGTGCTTCCTTATATTAGTGAATGTCAAGAGGTCTTTGCACGGCTGTGGTTTGACTGCTCAAATTCCTTATACTCTGCATTTGTAACACTTAGCGCTAAAATTCTGTGTGTTCAAAAAGAGAGGAGACACTACGGGAACATAGAAGCAAACCTGGTTTTAAATACAACAGCATAAGAGCACAGTACCATTGTACGGGAACTGACGCGACCTGAACATCTCAAATGCCAGCTCTACTGGAGTCCAAATCCATAAAACAGAGTTTCCCAAAGTTAGTTCCATGGAAAACCAATCCTAGGAAATGCTCAGCAGAACAAAAATAAAGTAATACATAAATATGAAAACTTATTAAGAAAATTAAATTAAAATCAATTTAATCCAATTAAACAAAAATTAAATTCAAATTTAAAATGAAATAAAATCGATAAAAATTGAAGATTATGGAATCAGGTGAGGTGGAAAAACACTGCATGACCTCACTGGAGATGTATGAGGCACCTCGGCATGTGAGGGGCGCTGGTAAGTCCTACTGCAAAGAAATGTGATTCTTTTCAACCTAAGTATGTTTACCAAACACACACAACCACAGAACACGTATTTTTTGGACTCCCTGTGATACTTCTGTCATTCAGCAAACATTCACGCCCCGACCCTACAGTACCCACCTTCCCATTGGTGTTGGGTGTGAGCATGTGACTTGCTTTGGCCAATGGGATTCTGCCAGTGTGATGTGAGCAGAAGCCTTAACCATGCTGTGTCATTGGGTTTGGCTCTTGAGCTCCAGCGTGCATGAGAAGAACATGTCTTGGTGGGCTCTGCCCCGTAGGCTTTGGTCACAGAACAGACAACAAATGGAGCAGACCCACGCTGGCCACCCAGCCATGCCCAGTCTACAGGAACCAAAACACAGTCAGCCCAGGTATATACCACTGAGTTTGGGGGCAGCTTGTTACACAGCATTCTTCTCACAATAGCTGACTAATACATCATCTTACAGAAATATTGTTCTGAGAACTGCACTTTGAGACATTACAAAATGGCATGAAAAAAATATTCTTAGGAGGAAATATCCTTAGAAGGAAATATTCTAGGAAAGAGTGAACGGCACATGGCAGGAGCTACAGACACACAGCTTATAATTAAGGGTCCCAGAGTGGACTTGGGCTATTCGCAATGGAGAGGCAGGGTTTAAGAACCAATTAAGCAACCCAGTGGAAGAAGACGGGCACGGTATGAGCAGGTAAATACCAGAGGACGAGACCTGAATGGCCAATAAACAAAAGAAAGTATCTTCAGTCTCATGAGGAATCGGGAAAATCCAAAATAAAACCACATTGCACTCCATTCTCACCTCCACTTGACTGTAGACATTTAAAGTCTGATGATTCAGGACCTGGAGCTGGAGTCACGCCACAGACAGACAATAGGGAGAGAAAGGGATGCTAGAGCCACAGGCCAGATGCTCCCTGCAGCCCTGTGGGAAGGGCAGCGCCCAGGGGATGACGCCCCTCACGCTCCCACAGCAGGGGGAGGCATAACTCAACCAGCGGACGTGCGCCGCATGGATAAACACCGGAGCCAAACTGGGAGTCTAATCAGATTTCAACACGCTGCATGGTGCCATTTATATCAATTTTGAAAGCACGCTGAACTGTAGAACGTGTTGATTACAAATAGACACAACATGGGTACTTAACACATGGGCATAGTTGGGGATGCCCCACACCAACTTCAAGGCAGGCGTCACTTGTGGGTAGGCGATGGCGGGGCGTGCAGGTGGTAGGAGGGAGGAAGGACTGGGCCTTGATCAGACTCTGTACCAGCGTATTTTTTAAGAGATGGAGATCCCAAGCAGAAACACAAGAACACCCCTTACAGCTGGGGAACCGCCTGGGTTAGAGTAGCTGCTGTGGTAACAGCTGAAGCCCTAAATTTCACTGGCTTCATCTGTACTGTTCCTGCTCACCATCCACTTGCCCAAACTGATCCTATGATTCCAAAATAACTTCAAGGGGGGCCGGGGAAGGGAGGAAATGCTTAGATTATTTGGTGAGATGATGGTCTCTGATACACAGACACCTGGGCATGGTACACTACATTCCACACTTTCTATATATGTTAAAAATTTCATTTTAAGTGAAGATAGAAGAGAATCACTACCCCCACCCCACCCCAACAAAAGGGATAGGATTCCACTAAGTCACTCAGAAAAGCTGAGACCCACCCCACCCCAGTACTCCTGAGGTTGCCCCTGACTGGGTCCTGCCCAAGGTCCAATGTGCCAGTGAAATGATAGGGCTGGCAGGGCTCTCATACTGTCGTAGTTCAGAGGTGACAGAGGCACAGTGTCAAGTGGGCTGTGAGACTGGGGCTGTCATTTCAAATCTGCTCAGTGTGAGGTCACAGAGTGTCCCAGAGGCTGCACCGTGGGAAGTTGAGCCAAGGTCAGCTTTCTCTCTGGCTCAGACTGCTCCTAGGTCGCTCTTGCTCTGACGGCATCAGAGCCAACTCTGTGCTCCTGGGCCCACACCATCCTCTAGACTTGCCCCATAGACGTAAGGGTCTCTCAGGTCCAGCAGTGTTTCCCAAGAAGCACATCACCATCTGTCTTCCATCCACCCATCCTTCCATCCATCTATCCATCCATCCATCCATCTATCTACCCATGAATCCATCCATCCATCTATTCACCCATCCATCTATCCATTATCCATCCATCCATCCATCCACCCATCTATCATCCAACTATCCACCCATCCATCCATCATCCACCCATCCATCATTTATCTAATCATCCATCCTTGCAAGAGGAGAGGCTTGGACAGGAGCCAGGGGCAGCAGGGGGGGAGCTGAGGGGGCTGCTGGGACCCCATGAAGACAAAGAGGTGGAAGGGAGCATGGCTGAGGGGACAGACGGGGACAGGTGCAAGAGCCACTGAGGAAATCCGATCCAGGAGCTACCAGCAGAGTTTGGTGATGTCCTGTGCAGTGAGCTAAATGGTGAAGCCAAAACGATCTGTTCGCGTCATGACCCCCCGAGACTGTGCGTGACCTTATTTGGGAAAGGGGTCTTTGCAGATGTGATTAAGTTAGAGATCCCGAAATGACATCATCCTGGAGTACCCCAGTGGGCCCTAAATCCAATGACAAGTGTCCTTATAAGGAACACACAGAAGAGAAGGCAGGAGAAGGTCATGGAAGATGGACACGGTGGGAGTGATGTGGCCACACGGCAGGAGGCCCCCAGCCAGCGGGCAGGGTCCCGTCCAGAGCCTTCGGAGGGAGCACCCACTTTGATTTCAGACTTGTGGCCTCCAGGACTGTGAGAGAACAAATTCCTGTTGCTTTAAAGCCCCCGGTTTGCAGTCATTTGTTCCAGTGGCCCCAGGACTTGTGGACGAGGGCAGGATGGGCTGGTCCGAGTGAGGGTTCTCTTCAGTTACCGTTAGTCCCAGGAGGCTCCAGAGGGAGGGTGTGGGTGGAAGGACCAGCTCTGTGCCCTCCAACAGCTGATGACAACGGTGGCTTTCCCAAAGGGGAGGGGCTCGCGCCCTTCCTGCCCCCTCTTGCATTGATTCAAAGGGGCTCAGAGGCTGAACAGAGAACACCACCCCCACCCAGAAGAAAGGGGCAGACCATTGGAGCATCAGAGCCAGCAGGGGTGAGGGGTGAAACACTGCGGACATGTGGCTCATGAAATGAAGGACAATTAAAAAGGCACCAGGCTTAGATTTCAGAGAGCCTTTCCCAGAATGTAACTATGACACCTGTCATTACAAACGTATTTATTGTGATTACCCAGGAGGCTCGGCGCACGTACAATAACTGTGTCTTAATACCCCATGTAATACATGTTCTCCAGGTACAGGCACTGCCAGCCTCTGTCCACATGCGCCTTAAACGACAGACAGAGGGCGGGGGCAGGGGGAGGGCCTCGTGACAAGAGGCCAATGACAACCTTGCCACTTCTAAACGACACTCACGCAAGTCCCCAAAATAGAGAGGCGGTGAGCAGATAATGGTCACAGATAATAACGTGATTAGCAGTTAGACGTAGAGAAGTGCTCGCCCTCGTGAGGAACCAAAGAGAAGCAACCTCCAACAACTCTGCAGTCTGTTTGGGCCGTTACACATGAGTGGTCAGACCCGCGCTGGGCAGGCAGCAGGGCTCTGCCCCAGGTGGCGGCTGGCATTCCTCCTGACAAAGAATGCGGCCTGCAACGCACCAGCCGTAAATCTGCTCACACGCTCCGGCTCCGTGATGTAACTCCCTGAAATCCACTGCACGGAACAAAATGAAAAGGAAAACGACATGCCTAAATTTTTTATGGCGGCATCATGGCAAAGCATTAGAATGAATCAACTTGAGGGGCTAGTCCACGGCCATGAAAAAATGATGATGCAGACGGTGAGACGACATGGAAAAAGTGGAAACAGGTGTGAAAGGAAGCGGCGCACGGAGCTGCGGGATGAGTAGTGACTGCACAGACACGGCAGCAAAACCGGCAAGATAAACAAAGACAGTAATTGCGCCCAACGGGTGGGGACGTGGGTGAACATTCTTGAAATGACTAACGCTTTGGCATGTATTTTTAATGAAGGAAAGGAAATGTCTGAGTGTAGAGACAGTGATGAGGAAGGAACATGGAAAATTAAAGTCTGTTGCTGTGTTGTGGAGAAAAACCAAACGGTGCACTGTTCCAGAGACATTTCATATATTACCCCACCCACAACTTCCCACTCAGGGGCATTTCATCCCCACTTCACAGGTAAGGAAACTGAGGCTTTCGGGAGGAAGGAGGAGCCCCCTGGGAGCGGCTCCATGGCGGTGGTTTGGCCTCTGGGCCTCCCCACTTGCTCCAGAAGAATTCTGCGTGGAGCCAGTAAACAAGGAGTGCGGGTCCCCAGCATGGGGCTGGCCGAGGTCAGTCCCACCGCCACCCTGGCCCCACGAGGACCTGCAGCAAACTTTAACTGCACCCAACAACTTTGTCCGTGTAAGCACAGATGACACATGCGCTACTGGGACAAAATTTCCAACACCCTCATTTGCTGTCTCCAGCCACGCCGGGTGTCACAGGGAGTGGATGGATGAGCCAGTGCCACTGCAGACCTCCCACCTTCAATAGTCACTGCCGCAGGACTGAGGGCGAATGAGGGGGCTGGGGAATCCTGCTGGGGGGAGACAGGACTCAAGTGCCTGGCCACTTGGTAGCCAAGGGGACCTGTCCTTGGACCATCCACCTCACAAGAGGTGCAGGGGTAAGAAAACTCAGGGCACCGCGACAGTCCCCTTGACTGAGCCAGCTGGCGGCGAGGCGACACGATTCCCTACACAGCAAAGAAAGGACCCGGCTCAACGTGCCATTTCAACAACTTCCCAGAGCATCACGGAAATCACTCACCAAGAACCAACAGAAAGGACCATCAAGCCCTTTGGTTAAAAGCTGAGCCAAACGCTGAAAATACATCACCTCAAGGTATCTGCACACATATCAGGGGTCCTGAGGAGCAGTTTGGGTGTTTTGCACAGATTTCAGGTAGAAAAATGAATTCATGATTACGGGAGTGAAAACACATCTTGGAAACCAAAATGGTTCAGCGAGCATGTGGGAGTGGCGAGCGGTACCCGTAGGAAGCAGAACCCTCGCGACCCGAGCCCCAGGCACTGGGGCGCTGGGCACCCCCTTCTCGGGTGAGCAGATGGAAACGCTGAAGATGATAACCACCAACATGATTTCTGAAAACCTCCTTCTCTCCCACCCCATTCAAAACATCAAAGGGCCGCCTAACGTTCTTGGACTGAATTCACATTTCACAAATAAAGAGATCTCCCCCTGTCGTCAGCGGGTTATTTATTTACCGAGCTCTTCGGCTGAGCCAGGAAGAAAGAAAGCTGCCCGGACAATGAGGCTGATGGGCGTGTTTGCTGGACGCCAGGAGCTGTGGCCAAAGTTCAGGGCGCAAAGGGGATTGTGCACTGACCTGAATTCACAGGAAGCCCACTTCCTGAGGGGGGGAAGGGAGGGGACGGGGGAAATACAAAACCAGAAAGAAAAAGAAAGAAAGCAAAGCAGCATGCTGAACGGCTGTCTGTTCTCCTGTGCTGTGTGTGCCTACTGACAAAACTCTTAATTTGCTTTCAACTTCTCCTATACGCATCTTCTAGCCAGAGAAAAGTCGCCAGGCAGCCCACTCGCAGAGCTGCTCCCGCGGCATTTGGATCTCAGCCTGCAGCCTCGGGAGACGCACAGAAGAAAGGCCCACCCTCGGGCTCACTTACCGCCACAGAGAACTTTCCAGAACCTTCCCCATGTCCGCGTGGTAATACTTTGTCAAGATCAGGATCACCTATGGTAGCAACAGGAAGAAAAAGGCAGAAATCAGTGGGTTTCGAGGTTCTCAAAGAGGGACATGATGACACTCGCCCCACCCATGCACCCAGGATCTGGGGGTCTCTGGGGTACCGGCTACCCAGGCCTTCCTCGGTTGGCATCCCCCGTGGGCTCCAGACACCACGCAGCACAGCACTCGGACACAGGGCTGGTTTCCGCCCTGAAAACTCGCGTCTGCTCTCCAGAATGACTCTGGGAACATGTCTGTCCATGAGGTCTGCCCAGTTGCTGCCACTCGGCGGGGATCATTCAACCCCAGCCCCGACAATCTCCAGCTGTGGTCAAAGGGACAGCTGAGGCAGTGGTTCCAGGGTGAGTGCAGAACACAACCGGCCAGGCTCCCGAAGGCGGGGCTCTGTTCCCCTAGCACCCTGGACGACAACCTAAGGCGGCCGGGGCTGCACCCAAGAAAACAGCAGGCCCAGAAGTGAGAGCTGCCATTGCTTTGCTCAGAGCGGAGGCTGACAGCACAGCCGATGACCGTGGGTTGGGCGGATGTGAGACAGCAGCCCATGTAGCTGGACGTGTCCGTCCATCACCCAGGGCACACACACTTCTTTCCTCGTCGATCAACTATTCACCCCCCACACACACAGGGCCCTACCTACCAAAGCCATTTTCACCGCACGCCTGTGCAAACAACTCTCTGCTATTTATGAACGTGAAAACTAAATGTGCTCGCCAGCATCCCAGAGTTCTCCAACACGAATGTCTGAGCAACACTCACAAGGAAAGGGGGCCTCGCTGGCCAGCCCCGGGGGAAACAGCCCCGTCCCCAAGCGCTTCACCAGCCACTGCACTTTCATGTACATCAAATCTCATTGGGCTCACTGACATTCCCTGTCAGCCACTCCGACACTCCCGTTACCATGGGAACCCCAGGAGGCAAAGTGGGAACAGCCCAGGTTCCCAGCACATCCCGTGAGCCTATTTAATTTGGGGTCACCACACTGGTCATCACCAAGCTTGGCTCCCTCACAGGAGCTGAACTTCCTCTGCTCTGAGCATGGCTGCTGCAGACATGGTCTCAATGATCTTTCTTTCGCTGGTGATTAAAGCAGGGAAGATGTGAGGGGGACGCCAACCAAGACGGGTCTGTGTGCATTTCAGAGGCAGTGATGATTAAAAAACATCACAGGCCCGTCAGTCAGTGGAGGCACGGATGGGCCCCTCCTTGCTCCGGAACAAAGCGGTTCTCCCCTGCCAGGCTCTCCGGCAGCCCCGAGTGAAGCCAGAACCCTCTGAAACTCAAGGAAGGCAGACAGAATGACAAGGCCTGGATCACAGGGGACGAGCGTCTTTTTAACCTATTGATTTATATTTTATAGTCTTGCTATTCCCCGAAGGGATTTCAAGGAGCCGGAGGAAGGGACCTCAAAGTCCGTCAAGACTGAAATCCTCCAGCAGCATCCTGACCAAGCAGTCTGCTTGCACACCTCGAGGGTTAGGGAGCTCACCCCCTAACTCGGCACGGGTAACTTCTGCCCACGTGGACCAGTTCTGCGCTGGACGATCACGGAGCAGGGCTAGTTCCCCTCTGCTCCCTTCTGGGTGAGAGTCTCTACTCATGCTCACCCCACTTCCCTCTCAGCTCCAGCCGCTCTGGGCCTTTGCACAAGCTGTCCTCCTCTTAGGCCCCGCTTCCCCAAGCCCCATGCGTAATGCCTTGTTAATTCCTCCTCAACTCTCAGATCTCAGTCTCATTGACACCACCTCCAGGAAGTGTCCGAGACCCCTCCCTGAGGTTCAAAGCCCCCTCCATCCTTCCCCAGACCCTGCTCTCCCCCTTCCAGCATGGCTCACAGGAGCTGTTTCCACCACTAGATAATGAACCCTTTGAAGGAGGGGACAGGTCTTGCTCACTTTTCATCCCTCCCCCACGTCTCTGTGACGCTGCCTTCCAGGAATGGGACATGCAGATGCCCTGCCCACTGGATGGTCGTCACCCAGGTGTAGCCCAGGCTCTTTACCCGGAAAGGCCAACCGTGACCCCAGTGAGAGAATCCCACCTCTCGGCTTTCGCCAAACCCGCCATCCCTGAGGCCACTGGGGTTGGGGTTCCAAGGACATGAGCACCGACGGGAAGCCGCTGGGCTTCCTGTGACCCTGGGCCTCAGCCCCTCGGTCATTGTCCAGCCGGGTCCCATTCAGCCTCGCACTGATGGCTGGAGACACGCACGCTCCACAAGGGCCGCGCCGACCGGCCAGGTACCCTGTCTGTACCCCGCCCACTGTTAGGAGCCACGTCCGCCAACGTGCCCATCTGAGGATGACACATGTCCAGACCCCCTCCAGGCCAGGGCCCTGAGTCTTCAAAACAGCCAATGGGCACACACTGTGAGGCAGCCTGACACCTGTTTGCCTTCCAAGGGTTCAAGAATAATCAGAAAAATCACACATGCGCAGGCCCAATTCAGTTGTCAATCAATAAGCACACTGCACAAAAAAATAAATAAATGATAAAGAAAGAAAGAAAGAAAAGAGCAGCAAGAACTCGGGGTTAATTGTGAACTCTGAAATCAACTTTCCATTGGAAAAAGGGAAAACTGGGAGTTGACCTATGAGCCCCCCCCCCCCCATCACTGATGGCCTCCAGGCCAAGGGACACGGGCTAATCCCGCTGTGCTCTAGTCTGGGGCCTGGCTGCTCACAGTGGGGTCTGGGACCTGCCAGCAGGCTTCCCGGGAGCTCCTAGAAACGCAGAACAAGGAGAGGGCCCGTGCCAGACCTGGTGACGCAGAATCTGTGTGTTAACATCAATGTTTGAGAAGCTGCACTGGCAGGTCCTCACCCAAAGAAAGGCCTGGTCCCCACCTGCTTGCCCACATGAGAAGCTGGGTCTCTTAGTACCACTGAAGAGGGCCTGTGCTCTCCATCCTCACGCAGCGGAACCATCCCCCGCTGACCCAACAGCAAGCACACACCACCTTTAGGCACTCACTCCCGCCAGGACTCTCAGTCACCCCAGGGCCTTTGCATATGCTGATTCCCTGTGCTTACAGCATTCCCCCTGCCCTCTACACGGCCTCCCTGCTGCTCATTCCTAAAGCCACTTCCTCCTGGAAGCCTTCCCCAGCCACCGAAAGGCTGTCAGCTCCAGGAGAGCCGGGACCAAGTCCACCTTTGTCTCCCGAGCGTAGCCAGGTGCCAGCACATAATACGAACCCAGTACATAACTGCTGAGTGAGTGAATCAGCTGCAAACCAGCTCCCAAAAGCCAAGAGCGACTCCTGCTGTCGCCTTTCCCCACCCCATCCCATCTGTCCACTTGCCCAGGGATAGAAGTTGACTCTGGAATGTGTATGACATTTCATCACTCAGAACAACAGAAGTCCTGGGTTTAGGAGCCCACCGAGCACTGAGGCCCAGACGGGGGCGGCTCCTGCCCAGGGTCACCTGGCACCTGTGTTACCATGTCCCCAGACTGGGCTCCTCTTCCCACAGCAGGCAGGCATGAGCGCGAGCTCTACGTCTTTGGGGCTGGGCCCCATCCTGCTCTGCCTGATGCCCCCCAGGGTGCGTGAGGCCGGGTGCAGAAAGGCGCCCGGCTAGGAGCCAGCCCACGTGGCAACCCTCCCTTCGCCCTCTAGTGTCACTGGAGAGTAATGGTCACATGTCCCTAGAGGCCAGGATGATGGAGTGTGATAGCACCTAGGAGGGCTTGACAAATGACCACCCCTTCCCTCCTCGGTGACTAGATTGAAAGCCCGAGGCTGTTGGCTGGAGAGGTGGCCCTGGGCTCTGAGTCACCCTGGCCCCAAATAGGATCCCTTTCTTCCCACAAAGCTGTGCCCTCGTCTGGCCAGTCTGTGTTGGCTGCTGGGGGCCTAGAAGAGGCCCAGCTGCGGGAAGAGAAGTCGGGGCCACACAGCAAGTCCCACGTCGGGCCTGGATCCCTCTCCCTGGCCTTGACTATACAACTTCCTCCCTGCCCCCCACTGCACTTATCAGAGGTGGAGGGAGAGGCTGCCGCCACCCGAGAGCAGGGGAGGAGCTGGGAGGGTGCAGGAAGGGAAGGCTTCTCCGGCTCGCCGTGAATGCAGAAGGCACAGACGCCACCCGACACAAGGCCCTTGTTTCAGAACCCTGCACCATGACAAGAAGGCAACCTCAGAACTGCCCAAGGTGGCTTTGGGGGAGGAGGGTTTCTGAGAAGAGTCTGGGCTGGGAGGGCTCTCATACCTCTCCCAGGAGGAGTGACAGGGAAGGATGTGGCCAAACCAGGCCACCAGGGCGCTGTGGCTCTGAGTGCCAGCTTTCACCCCACAGAAGGGGTTTGCCCTCAGTGCCCTGGCCTTGTCAGCACCCTGCCATCGTGTCAAGTAGCATCACGGGGGGAGGCTGGGGAAGGATGCCCGGAACTCTGTGCTGCTTGTGTAACTTCTTGTTATGATTTTCAGACAAAACATTAGAAGAGAGAGACTTGAGAAATATATAAACCCGATACCAAGTAAAGGCTGTGAGACTGTGCAAGCCTCCCACCTTCGCCCGCCCACCTCCATCGACCTCTGGACATGGCTGGGCCTGGGCCATGCTCAAGCCCACTCTCGAGCCTGCCCTGTGGACAGAGGCCACAGTCCCCACGGACACCCATCAACACAGCAGCAATGGGGGGCTCCCTCCGCATGATGAGAAGGCCCTGCCCAGCTGTCCCCAGCATTTGAGGACCAGAAATGGGCTCGGATGTAAGAAAGAAAAGAGGACTTGGGAAGCAAGAAGGAGAACAAGTCCCATGAGCCGTGGCCTTGAACCTGTGACCCTGCCCACCAGTGGCCATGGCCCTTTCTGCCTGGCAGGTCAGTGAGGTGCAGTGTCCCCAAAGGAGGGTCCTGGCCCCTGCGGTGTCCACACTGGTAGGGTGCTGACACGGCCTCCCGGTGAGGCAGGTGTGGCTTGGAGACTAAGGTCTGCCCACAGAATCCACAGAAGGTGGCAGGAGCACCACGGGTCACCTGCCTCCTTATCCTCACTGTTCATTAAAATAACACTGATTCCCTCTGTCCTGGGCCTGGCCTAAGCCCTACAGACGTTATCTCATTTAATCCTCCCAGTAGCCCAGGTCACTGGGACCCACTCTGTCCTCATTTTGCAGGTGAGGACATCGAGGCACACAGAAGGAGGTCACTGCCCTGGTTCAATCAGCTCAGACGAGGCAGCGCTGGGCCTCAAGCTCAGCAGTGTGACTTCAGGACTTAGCCCAGGCCTCTGGGGGACGGTGGGAGAAAGGAGGCCCCAAAGGCCATGCATCCCAGGTTAGCACCACAGCGTGGGGCCAGACGGCAGCAAAGCGTGCTTCCTGCTGCAACCAAACTCTCATCCCGAGCACCGGCCTCCGGAGGTGCCCAATAAACAGGCTGTGGCTGCCTCCCCTCCCGATGGATGCCCAGGACTCACGGACCCGTGCTGGCTGGTGGCCGACACACTCTCGGTCCATCACTGGACACTGCACACTGACAGGCTGTCCTCGGCCTTGGTGGGCCCCCTTGGGAGCCAGTGTGCAGCACCCCTCCGCACCGGGCCACCTGAGAGCCCACTGTGACCCAGCGAGGTCCCCGTTACGCCTTCTATGCCAGCTTTGCACAGGGTGCCTTACAGCTCCAAGTTCAGATCGCAGCGTGGTCGTAGGTTACCACTCCTCTGAGAGCCCTTGTGCAAACAAGAGGCTGCAATAAGAATGGCTGATCAGTAAGGCCTCGAGGCCACTGCACAAACTGACCGACTCCTCGGTACATCCACCTGGAGCTGGGCAGGTTTCCATCCTCACATTTGATGCAGCACTTGGCAGGGTTTGGGAACGAATGAGTGAGTGAATGAACAAATGCACGCATGACGCGTGGACACGACGCTCCAATCAGGCGGGATGGCAGCGGCCCACCTTGAACACGCCCCGCCCCTTTTGCACCTGTAGTCTTTCCCCGTGTGCGGCTCTCCCTTTGCTCTGCCTTCCAGCCACTCCTGTAACACCGTCAGCCTCGCCGGCACTCCTCCCAGGGACTCACCGCAGGCACGTCCGTCGGGGAAGACGTCCAGAGCCCTCACACATCCCAGGTCGATGAGTCTTCTGGGTCCCCACCGACCCTGGATGCAGTGGGCTGAATGCAGCCCACCCAGGTATTTCCACCAAGAATCTGTGAGCATGACCTTATTCGGGAAAAGGGCCTGTGAGGATGTAATTAAAGATCTCAGGATGAGATCATCCTGGATATATGAGGGGCCCTAATTCCAGGGACAAGTGTCCTCGGGAGGAAAAGGAGGCAGGACGCCCAGCAGGAGGCCCCATGAAGATGGAGGCAGAGATCGGGCAGGTGAGGCATCCACAGTCCGAGAAGTGACAAAGACAGCAGCAAATGCCCGGCAGCTGAGAGGGGCAGGGTGCAGTCACCTCTGCCTCGGGAGCCACCCCTGCCGACACCGGGACCTCACACGCCTGCTGGTTTAAATCAGTCTGTGGTACTGAGTCACGGCCGCGCCAGGAAGCAAACACCCTGACTTCCCACAATTGGCTTTCTGCTGCCCACGGCTCTGACAGTCCACAGTGTCCCCGAGGGCCAGGACGTGGCTGCGTGCTGGGCTCCAGGCCCCACGCAGGATGGACAGAGCATCCTGGGGAGGGCCGTCCCCACTCAATGAAACGCCCTCCTGCCCAGACTCTGCCACGCCCACTTGGAAAACCCAACTCCATGTCCGATGTCACCTTGGGGACCACCCTGGACTCCGGTCAGACCATTCTCCTCCTCTCTGTGTTTCCACAGGAAAGGCCACCTGTACTCCTTCCTGTCATGGTTGAGCCATGTCCCCCCAGAAGATGTGGGCGTCCTAGCCTTGGTAACTGCGACCTTGTTTAAAGACAGGAAAACTAAAGTGAGGTCGTTAGGCTGGGCCTCACCCAATGTGACTGGTGTCCTACAACAAGGGGAAATTGGGACACAGATAGACGATGTGCACAGGGGGAGGACGGAGTAAACACACAGGGAGAAGACAGCCAAGGACGCCTGCAGCTACCAGAAGCCCGGAGACAGAGGCCTGGACCAGACGCTCCCTCACGGCCGCAGAAGGAACCACCTGCCAACACCTTGGACTTCTGGCTCCAGCCAACACATTTCTGTATTTTAACCACTCTTTTTTTGGTCATTTCTTATGTTGGCCCCAGGACACTAATACCCATTTTCCAGATGAGGACACAGGCTCAGCTGGTTCGAGGTGACACAGTGAGGTACCCTGCACGCGGGCCCAGGGACCATTCACTCAGACACCTGGCCTCAGACGGAAGACGAGCTGGGAGCACCCAGGCAGCAGCCCAGCCCCCCGGAGCTCCCCTACTCGCTCCCTCCCAAGTGCCGCCTCAGGAAATGCTGGGGTCCCGCCTTGGGCTGAGACAGGTGACAGCCCAGTCCCTCCATCAATCAGGCATCTTTCACAGGCACGAAACCCAATGTTTAAAAAAAGAGAGTTGGGAGCTAAGCTTCTAAAGGCCTTCTATTCATCAAAATCAGTCAGCAGAAAATAGATGTAGGAACATTACTGAGCTGTGGAAAACGGCGTTTTCACATCAAATCTGTTTAAGGGATAATGTATATTTTAATAGGTGGGTCTTGGTAGACTTTCCACCCCAGCTGTCCTGTGAAAATATTATTGGCTCTCCATTCCTCATAACCTGATTGAATTTGAATTTCACCCATCACTCCTTTTTAATAGTCACTTTAAGTAAAGTTATTAATGAAATTATAAGATTCTTTTTTTTTTTTTGCCGTTGCTGTTCAAAATGCTGCCCTAGTGTTCCTACCTGGAAGAGCTGGCATTTTTCGGATCTATTTATAGCAACAAAAGGTTGCTATTGCACCTCTCTCAACATACAAAGTGCTCAGGGTCTCTCCTGGGGGTGGGTGGGCATGGCTGGTCCTGTTTTTAAAACAGAAATCCCTCCCCAGGCGCCAGTGCCTTCCCCATCCTACCCGCCAGCCCCCAGCCAGACAACCACACGCTCATGTCTTCCAAGACTTTCTCTTTGGAAACAATGCTGTCACATCAGAACAGAGGAGCCCGGAACAAAGGAAATGCAGGTGAAGGGAGAGAGGAGCCTGTGGCACATCCAACCACGAAGGCTGAGATTTTGGGTACAGGAGCCCGGAACGATGCCCCTTGGCCTTAAGGAGTCCAGACAGGCCGGCCACCCCCAAAGGCCAGTGTCAGGGTTGTCAGGAAAGCAGGGGGCCTGGTGGTCAATACCAGCTTGGAGCAAGCCTCTCGGGACCCATCTGAGCTCTGTGAAGACTAATTTATCTCCTCACGAATGTCGGCAAGAGAGATTGATAATGAAATCCCGTCCCTGCTTCTGGAATCTACCCTCTTAGCCATCTGGGGTACAAGATGACTTCTGGGGGCCCGAGGCAGCTGGGTCTCTAGGGCCACGTCCTCCATAAAAAAATAACAATTATATTGTACAGCTGCTTTGGTATAAAGAAAGGCATATTTGTATTATATATCAAAACATTTCCTTGACCTAAATATTTACTTTTCTTCTGACCTTAAAGGAAATTAAATCATTTTTGTGAGTCCCTAAATGTCTTGTGGACCCTGGTATGGAGCCACAGACCCTGCAGCTGCCCCCAGCGGCCCACCCATCTGGTCACTCCTTCCCACCCTGACCCCTGACCAGCACCCCCACCTCTGCACACTGGATGGACCTGCAGTCTGGCCCCCAGCCACCCCTGATCCTGGTTCTTAAACGCAGATGGATCGTGACACTCCCTCCATGCACCCAGGACAGCGACTTTGACACTTCCTCCCAGAGGGGACCCTGTTAAGAACCTGAGAACATCTAGAAACATACAGGCCCTTCAGCACAATTTTCTGCCCCATTTCAGGGTTTAGGGACCTGTGTGGGACCCAATCAGTCTACGGGCCCGTAAGCCCTCCCATTCCCGGCAGGTGGGCAGAGATTCAATTCCAAACTCCTCGGTGGTCTCTGTGCCTCACTGGGCCATTCAACCTGGGGACAGCCCAGGAGATGCCAGCTGGGAACTCACTGTACAACCAGCAGTGCCACGTAAATACAAGTGAGGATGATGCCGCCATCACTCCCGGCTGCCCGGACCCCTCGCGGGCCGCCAGGGCCTGCGGGACCATGAACCCCATCACTGCACCACTCAGCTCTAGGCATCACCAGCTTCGGGGCCTGGCTCACCTCACTTCTCACCCCGAAATGCCTCCCCAACTCCACAAGGGACCCCACCCACCCTTCCGGGTTCTTCGGACGTCTCGCAGCCTCTCCTAGCTCAGACTTTCCCCAGGATGTCGGCGTTCCTTGGACCTGAGTCACTTTCTTCCTCGTACCCCAGCCCATCGCGCTGTGCGCTCTCTCCCTGGAGACAGCTCAAGGGCGGGCTTGGTGCCCACCTGCAGAGCCCTGGCACCAGGAAGGGCTGGCGCAAAGCTGGGGTTCGTGCCTCGTCGTCTGTCACTGCTGCCTGCATTACATCTTGCCTCCTCTCACGGTTCACAGTTGGGGTCCATCCCCAGTACCTGGCACACAGTAGGTCCTCAGGCTGCATGTGGCTACAGGCCAGAGTTTGTGCCCCGGGTTGGGATGAGAAGTATCCAGTGTTCTGGGACATTCTTTTGCAGAGAAAGTGTAAATGGTACTTGGAATAGGAGAGTGGGGGCGGGATGCTGCAGGAGCCTTCCCTCGGCCTCCAGACCCCTCCTCTCACTCACCCACCCCTGCCAGGGACACCAGCTTGTGGTGGGGGGTGGGGGTGGGGGCGGTGGGAAAGTGAGATTTCTACAGAAAAGGCATCTTTCAGGTGCTGCCCTGGCACAGCCTGTGATGGCACCTCCTGGGAAAGGCTGGCCTTGGGCACAGCCTGCTGCCCTCAGGATCATCCTCCAGCTCTGTGCTCCGGCGTCTGCCTGGCCACCCCTCTGCCACAAGTGGCTGTCCTGTCCCAGCAGAGCCTGGAATCGTTGTCAGTGTCAGGCAGCCAGACAGCTGAAGGCACCGGGGCCTGGGCATCCAGGGACCACCTCCGACAGCTGCGCCAGGGTCATCCCCCAGGAGGGCACACTACTGAGACTGTTCACATCAACCCACTTCTCCTTAAACAGCGAATGTCACATCGTTTCCACAAACAGCAAAGTGAGCACCACCTGCATGGAAGTCACACAGACCGTAGCCACAGAAACAGGCCCAATGAAAACAATTCATTCTCTCCTGCCACCTGCGGTTTGCCCTGGACGGCTCAGGGGCCAGACCCAGCCCTCGCTTTGTCATCGGAGCAGGGAGCTGTCAGCGGCCTGCTTGCCACAGGTCAAGCTGCTCTCCTATTGTCAGCGTGGGGGAGGGTGGAAGCAAGGCGGAGATCCCCTTCCAGGCCTTCAGGGCTATTGGATGCGCCTGTCCTGCCAGCAGCAGAAGTCCCACACTTTGGAAAACACCCTGCTTCTCTGAATGCAGAATCCCAACACCTAACCCCCCCCCCCGCAGCCCCCCAAACCACCCAGGAATCCAGTGACGGGGAGCTCACTACCGCACAAATGGGACTCCCACACGACAGGAAACATCAGTGAAATTGCTGAGAACTGTCAGCAACTTCAGCTTCTGTACAAAACCAAGCGGCAGCAAAATCCCATGCTCTGTGAGTGCTACTTCTGCAAAGCCCAGAAGCCGTGCGGCTCCAGGAAAGTCCATCTACGCAGGCCGCGGCGCTCCTCAAACAGAGCAGCTTGCGGGTAGGCTCAGGAGAACCTCAAATCCCAGACTGGCATTGAGTGTGTCTGAGAACAGTGACTGCAGCCCCATGGGCCCTTAGCTGGACTTTCCGACCCATGAGCAGCCGTAACCGAGGTGGCTTCTGGGAGATGGCAGCCTCCCAAGGGAGACTCTCCTAGTGACATCGGCAGAAGGTGTTTCCCAGGCTCTCTGGGCGCTCACACGGCTGCTCGACGTGGCCGTCACTGAGAAATCATGGGGGGCCTGTGACGCAAGACGTCCAGCATCTCACCATCCTGTCCCCAGCTGGGCTCTGGGCAGCGGGAAGGCAGAAAGCAGCCACAGATTGTGGAGGGGGGACGAGGGCCCAAAGAGTCAAATCAGGGCAGTCAGGCTTGGAATGTCTGAGAGCAAGTATTTTAAGAGAAGCATTTTTAAATTAAGATTTGGCGATTTCTAAAAAGCAAGTTTCTGCAGCTGTCTTCATCATGTTTCCCCAGCGTGCCACAGCCTGAAGAAACACAGGGCTTTCATGGAGGTCTCAGTAGGAATCCTACAAACAGGGCGACATATTTCTAGAAAGCCCTTTGCCTCTGCTTAGAGAGTCCACAAAACCTCATGGTCTGGAGGATTCTGCCCCATTCTAGCCCGGCGGCTTTGGCAAATTGGCATCTCTGTGAGCCAATGGGACACCAATAATATCTGCCTGCCTACAGTGAGAAGAATGCTTAGTGGGGAGACTAATACCTGTCATTCTCTTCTGGGGAGGGTGGAGCCTCATTCACACGTCACTATAATTGCAGCAACCCAGCCAAGCGGCCTTTTAGCTTGCATACCTCATATGATGGGGAGCTCCCTACCTCCCAAAGCCCTTCCCATGTTTAACTGAACTTGTCGCCCTGAGTTGCTACCCATCAGTCTAGCCCTGCCTGGGTGGGCCCCACAGGCTGCGTCTGCTCCCCACGGCCACCCTATAGACACACAACAGCAATCCTGACCTCCCTCTCCCATGACCAAGGCTGAGGTGGCCCAGCTCCCACTGAACTTGCTGCAAACCAATCAATGGGGAGGTAAACCACAGCCTAGCTGCAATTTCTGAAAAAATCCTTATTTTCAAAGCAAGTTCTCATGCAGAGCTGGCCCGTCCTAGGGTTCACCTCCCTGCGACCCAGCATCCATGGCCACCCTCCCAGGACAGGGTCAGAGGACAACAGAATGCCATGACAACCGTATACTCCTGCTGCAAATGCATATGGTCGACATACTGATCGCACCAGATCAATGATATTGGAGAACTGAGGGGATCTGATGAGAGCCTCTCTTTTGCTGCTTGTCTAGTCAAGGTCAATTAAAACGCCAAGAATTAATCTGTGTCCATGTGGATAATGGCACAAGAAGTGGAATGTGACCCCTCCACTAATTGAGACCGTCACAGAATGGGCCCACGCTTGTTGGGACAGACCTGGGTTAATTCTCAGCTGCCAGTGACCGTCTGAGAGGGGAGTGAGCCTGGGGAGCGGTGGGGACTTGCGGCAACCTGGGCCTGCAATGGGCAAGCAGCGGGGAAGGGGAGGCCCCCCCGCACAGGTGCTTGAACTTGTCTGGATGGGCCCCACCAACACTAAACATTATCCAGGAGAGAAGCGATCGAGGGTATTTCAACAGAGATGTTAGTTTCATTCAAGGTTACTTTCATCAACCCAATTGGTTTCATATCCAAATAAATAAACATGACCCTGGCTTCTCTAAATATTTCAGGTTAGTCTAAAGAATTCTAGCTAAAAGCAGAGGGCAAAAAAATATATATCCTACGTCATGAAAGCTGAGGTATATTGGTAACTTGTTTGGAGAAAAGAAATGGCAGAAGCGTTTGGGTCCTGGGCACAAGAAGAAATAAGACCTTCATTGCTGAAATCTAATTTACAAGCTCTCCCCAGGGGGCAGTCACTGTATCTTCCTGCGAAGGACGAGGATGGGACAATTCTGTTGAGACCCAAACAGATGGCTGAATGTTACCTTAAGCATATCAGCTAGAACGCTCCCTTCACGGGAGGGACTTGTTATAAAACAGAACTGTCAAATCCGACTCCACATGTAAACCTCCTGAGCCGATTTGGCTAAATCACACGCTTGGTGTTTCATTACCAGCTGTGGCGGAGGGCATCCCACCACCCTGGGTGAAGGAGCACCCTGCCGCCATCACATCAGGGCTAAAAACAGAGTCGTCTCCATCAACTTGACAAAGACAAAGAACTTGAATTAAGAGCCCTGTCTAAAATTAACAGCGATTGAAAGTTAATGATGGGGCAAATTTGGCAGAACTATTTCAACACGCATTATGACGTGGGCTCGGCATTCAGATGAGAAGCCGAAGCCATCAATGTCTGTCAAGATCCAGCTGAGACCAGGGCCGTGCGGCTTTGTGAAATCCTCCCTTCCACTGGAATCAGACCCTTGGCAGAAGGGCTCATCTGTCACCCCGTCAACTATCCCCAGGTCTGGGGCTGGGCTAATACATCTGCTTCTCAACATTCAAAGCCATTATCTCCACCACAGACAAAAATCAACTCAAAATGGATCCTAGACCTAAAACTCTAAAACAGGGAAGAAAATCATTGTACTTTGGGTCAAAGACTCTTAGGTAAGACATAAAAGCATGGACTTCATGAATATTAAAAACTTATGCTCGAATGACAATGTTTAGAAATGGGAAAGATAATCCACAGCCTGGGAAAAAATGTTTGCAAAATACACATCTGTTAAAGGAATAGATTCCAGAACATACAAGGGGCTCTAACAATTCTCTAATACAAACACTGCAACGAACATGGCCCAACATTTGAAACTTCACTTCACCAAAGAAGATATAGATGGCAAATAGTCACATGAAAAGATGCTGAATAGCACCAGTCATTAGAGAAACGCAAATTAGATCACAAGCTATCCACACACGCTTTTGAGGATGGCTAAAATGACAAAGTTGACAATACCAAGTGCTGAAAAGGAGGAGGGGCAACTGGAATGCAAACTGGTGCAGCTGCCAGGGAAACCATTTGCTTGGAAAGTTAAACATGCACGTACCACACGACCCAGCCGTGCCACTCCTAGGGACGTGGACACATGCACACAAAGACCTGTGCACTGTGGTTGTCTTCCCTGGGGAAATGACAAACCCCTATTGCCTCCGAGCAGCACTCGCGGCTGGGATGCAGGGAGGGAAGCCTGCACTGGGGGTGGGTCTTGCCCAGACAGTTCTGCACGGTGGGCCCCAGAGGCCAGGGCAGTGGTTCTCAAACAGGTGAGCGGGGGAGGCCTTTGCTAATGTCTGGGGATTCTTCTGGTTGCCACTGTGGGGAAGAGGCCAGAGGTGCTGCTAAACACCCTACAATGCAAAGGACAGGCCCCACAAAGACAGCAACAGCAAAATGATCTGGCCTACAATGTCAGCAATGGCCAAAGCGGAGAAGCCCCCGAGGAGGCTGTAGGATGATGTTTTAAGAGAAAAATGGTGATGAACCACATCAGCAGCTGTCATACGGAACATGGCTCTTCTAGAGGGGCCCGCGTAACGTGGCGGCTGTCATACGGAACATGGGTTCTACCTGCACCTGCTCCAGTCCTCCCAAAGCCCTGCAGAGCAGCCTTTATTTTAAAGATGAGGACAGGGGCTCAGACATACCATGGCTTTTCTGAGGGCCTGCAGCCTCCACGTGACGGGGAGTAGGCTGGGACAAGGGCCCACAGCGAGCTGACAGCACCCACCCCACCCCCCGTGTCTCCCGGGGCTGTGCATGGGCGATGACCCAGCAGCTCGGTCCATCTGCCAGTTATTACATCTGTAGGTCCCGGGCCCATGGCACCACGGGCCTCTGAGCTCACGGGCTCCTCTGTGAACACAGAAATCCTTGCGCCCTGGGGAGAAGGAAAGACCAGGCTCCGACTCCACTCATCTTTTTCCATCAGATCATAAATGAATAGTCCCACCAAGACACCGCAATCTGGAGGCAGAGCAAGGTGACGTGCAAGACCTAAGTATGAAATAATGAATTTATAATCCTTCTGAAGAGCAGTCAGAAGGAGAAGCTGACATCACCATGGAAACGAAGGAAGTGACGTGCAGTTCTCAAGGAGGACAGTGGAGCTACTTTTCAGGTGCCCCAGGCTGGAGATGGTGTGTGATCGGCCCACCCCGCCGGGCACAGGCTGCCAGGATGGGCCTTGGTGGCCTCAGAACCTGGTGGGCACCTACCCACCATGCTGGGATGGGTGCCTTCTCCAAACCCAGGATCAGTGGGGCAAGGGGGTGCTGTGCCCTCAGAACCTGCAGTCACGACCCCTGCAAACCTCGATAGAAACGCAGCGAGAGGGTCCAGGGGGCACCGTGGACCTTGGGCAAATAGCCTGCACCCGAGTCTGTGCGTGAAGCACTCCGCCAACACTCACGAAACCCCGACTCTGACTTGGCCCTCCAGGGGCCCTCAGAGCAGGGGCAGGGAAAGCTGAGGATTGTAACCTGTGGCACGAGGCCCTGCAGAGGCTCCTGGAGGCCACGATAGCTCAGGGCAGGCCTGAAGCTACCGCAGCTGCCAAGGGGACGACACGAGGTGCGGACTGCACCCGGCTGGTGGGCAAGGCAGGGCACACACAGCACAAGACGACGGCGAGCAGATGCGACAGGCGGGGACTCGCCATGTGGGAAAGTGAGCAGGAAAGGAAGAAACCAGGGCTCAGCCAGAAGGGGCTGGGCAAACACAACGGTCAGCTCACGCAGATAAATGTCACCCAGGACAGGGCATGAGGGTGGGCAGCACGGGGAGCAGCATGGGGGTGCAGGGGAAGCTGACCGGTCAGGACACGGCCAGCCCGTCCCCTCAGCCTCTGTTTGCACACGGGCTGGAACCGGAAGAGGAAAATGGGCGCGTGGCAATGGCGGGTGAACTTATTACTTTTTGGAAAAGCTTTGATAGTGTTGATGTATAATTTTTCAATAAAAAATTCATCAGCCAAGCTGCCAAGGACCCTAATTTTAAATAGTTTTACTCGAGTTGTTAATTCTATTCTCAGCCTCGTTACAACTAATTATCGAGAACCGTAATGACGAGATCCCAGATGGACCCGTGTGTCCTCTGAATACAAATTGCTCCCCGCCTCCAGCTGGAACAGCGCCCACCTGCACGCACAGAGCAGGTATATCAGAGGGCCCAACGCTCGTCCCCCTCTGCCCAGGACCATACAGCAAAATAGAAGGAAAAGATCTGGGGAAATCCCAAGTGTTTCTCAACCCTCTTGGTGCCACAAGCACAGCTCTGGCTGGAGGTCAGGGACGCGCAGCCCAGCTCAGGCATTGGAAGCTGGTGCCCTCGCGCGAGGCTTGTGCCCTCTCTGGGCAGTGTCCCCAGGCCCTGAATGTGCTGGTAGCCAGCACACGCCACACGCGGCAGAGCAGTGACATGCTAAGGTTGTCGTGCTGACATTCACACGTTACCCCTGCACTATGTGAGTTACTATTGTTAGTATTGGCCCAGCTCTACACATGAGGAAACTCCGGCTCAGAGGGCACTCACTTGCTCTTGGCCAATTTCTTCCCTAAAAGTTGCTTCCAGGCACCATTTATTTAAAAATAAAGTGTGCAAACTCAAGGCATGCTTAAACATTTTTTAAACCGCATGGGGGATGTGACTTGGCCTGCCATTAAAACTAAGGGGTGGTCCTATTGGAGCAGTCTTTCTCGGGGTGCACCGACGGGGTGAGGAGGACCGAGCCCTGAGGATGAGTCTGAAATCTCCCCAGGAGGCCGGGACCCTGCTTTAGAAAAGGGTCTGCTTCACGTCCCCTCCCCCCATGTGTGAACAGGGGACAGGGCATGTGGGGCTGGCAGAGACTATGGTGGCGAGCCCTTTATAGAAAGAAGGCCCTGCAGTAGTTAAGCTGCTTTCCAACCTCTAAGTTTTCATTTATCCCAAAGCTGAGGACTGAGGGCCATAGGAAGCTCAGCCATTCAGAGGCAAAGCTGAAAATCCAGCTGACACACGGCTGGGAAGGTGTGGGAGGCGATGGCAGGGTGTCTGTCACCAGCTTGCACTCCAGAGCTGGGGTGTGGGGGCCCTGCCAAAGCCTCCATTATGCTTAGAAAATGTTATTTCTTAATTGTCTCTTTTTGTTTTCCCACTCCCCCAAACTTATTTAAAAATAAAGTGTGCAAACTCAAGGCACGCTTTCACAGCCCTGTATAAGCAATTTCCTAGCAAGTGTCACAGCCACTGTTGAGTCCTGAGCAGGCATGACACCGGGGCTTGCCAGCGGTTCATACACACTCAGCCTGTCAACCAACCCCGAGAGCGAGAGGGGTAGTTGGGGTACACGCCGAGGACATGCCTGGCAAGCATCGTTTCCTACTGCATCCTGTCCACAGTTAGCCAGAGGTTACTTAATTCTCCCAACAACTCTGCAGCATAAAAAACAGCATTCCCATTTTACAGATGAGGAACTTGAGGCTCAGCGAGGTTAAGGAACATGTCCAAGGTCACACAGCTAGCAAGTGGCAGAGCAGAAACTCAAGCTTGGGCTATTGGACAGAGTCCAAAGCTCTGTGCTTCACAGCTGAATTTGTGAATTTGCCAGTTCTCCATTCTGGCACTGTGTTCTGGACACACGAAAGATTGTCACCACCCCTCTTAAAGGGTTACCCCATCTGAATGGTATTCAAGAGATGGTCAGGTCATTGCAAAGTACAGCAGACTGTCACCTCCCTTGCCATAGACCCTATACTTCTATTAATGCAGCCTGAGGTGGTCGTGCCATTGCTGGGGCCATGTCACTTTGTTCTCCTTCGGGAGAGCTTGTACTCCATGGAGACCCTGGGGCTCTTCTAACATCCACTGCAGCTGGGAAAGGGAGTGCCACGAGCTTCCGGGGCGGCTGGTTTGGGATCACTGATGCACAGGTTACATCCATCTCTATAGGATTATTTCTGTGATTTTCAGTCCCTCCCTCCAAATAGGCCAGGCTCTGCCATTAACCTGCCCATGGACTTGAGCCAGCTCTTCTTCGTGTCCCCCAGTGAACGGGGCCACGGCTTCCTCAACTATAAAAAGGGGTGTGAGGACTCCACCCAGTGGCCGCTGACTGTGGCATCTCCAGGGTAGGCACTCAGCGCATGCTTGAGAGAACAAATGAACCTCCGAGTGAAGGCACGCTCTCACCCCACAGCTCTACCCCGAGGGCTCACAGTGTGCCCAGCTCTGTGTTGGGGACGCAGCAGTGGACAAAACAGACAGCTCCTGTCCCGTGGCCATGACTGTTTGGGGAAGGAGAGCAACAAGCACAGACGACTGAGCACAGAGCCCACTGATGGGGACAAGCGCTGTGGAGGTGCTGGGTGAGGGGCACGGCAGGTGTCTCAAATGGGGGAGGGGCGGGGATGGGGAGGAGGAAGGGAAAAGGAGAGAAGACACAAAAAGAAGGCTTTTCTGCCTCTGCCTCCTTGTCCAGAAAAGGACAGAAGACCCCCGGAGGAGGACGAGGTGCGTGGCGCTGGAAGGGGCCTCACAGCCCACCCCTCTGCATCTGGCTCTGGCACAGACTTGTGTGCTGGTGCAGAAGGATGTCACTGTGACAAACAAAACAAGGGACAGAGAGCTCACTTCTTGTACCTGCAGATAACAAACCATACTGCCAGCTGGACTTGTTTTGTCTGATGGCGGGGGCAGGGACAGCTCAGCCCTGGCAGTAACATCCATGGGCCCTGCCAAGTAAGGCAGACAGGGGATGGCTATGAATTTATTTGACACTCTGTGAAGAAGATGACGGTTTTCTCTCTTGGGGAGTCCTAGAGAAATGGTCCACATATCATTTATTATCATTAGTGCGGATACCATCAGAGGCCCACCCCCACCCGGCAGTGGCCAGCTGCCACCTGACAGCATGCCTTGTTGACAAGTCATGATTTCTAGGGACTCTGGATCCAGCCCAGAGAGAAAATGTCAGTTACAATGCTTTTATCATATTGAGAGAAACAAGAACAGAATGTCACCATGAAGACAGGTGCAATTCCCTGTCAAAAGAACTCAGAACATTCCATGTGGAAAGAGATGCCCCCAGATGGCTCAGTTGACCGCAAGCCAGCCAGGGTGTATGACGTATCTACTGCTCACGAGATCGGGATTCCAATCCCCAGCCTGTGCGTAGGCTTTACAAGTTATTATGCAGATGGTGATGGTGATGGCGATTGTAGTTATGGTGATGATGATGATGGTGGTGATGGTAGAAGTGATGGTGGAGGTGGTGATGGTGACCACTAACATTTATTGAGCCCTTCACGCTGTATTAAGTGATGTAAATGCTTTGTCCCACTTACTTGTCACAGCAGCCCTGTGAAGTAGTGGGTACTGTTATTATTCCCATTTCATGGATAGAGAAACTGAGTCCTGGATCACTAAGTGAGTTCCTAAAGGTCACAACCCTATTTAGGGGTAGAGGTGTCACTTATTCTCAGGTCTGCCTGCCCCCAGAGCCCACCTGCATGTAACCACCAAGGGTTTACCTGTTGAAGAGGCAGGTTGAGGAGTGGGGCAGAGGGAGAACTGAACTCAGAGGAATCATGAAAAGTCCTGATGTGTTAGGAGAATCTCAGGAAGATGCCTGCGCTGTGGGGACATCAGGGGCAGAAAGTGTGGCTGGAATTGGTCACGAGAGCCTTGAAGGCCAGGCCAGGGACTCAGATGTCATGGCTGGGCAGTGGGGTGCCAGCAGAGGAGGGAAGCAGGTGGCACTGCCTACACCCTGCCATGAGTGAAATCAGGCCCATGCGGCCACAGCTCCTCAGGGGAGGGCCTCTTCCTGGGCCCGGCGCTCAGTCCCCAGCACTGACAAGCTTGCCCCAGAAGCCCAGGGGCCAGTCCAATGGCTGGATAGGGGTTGTGCACACAGAGCCTGCTCAGAGAGTGCCCACCGACGGATCCATTGTGAACAGCCAAATGAAGCCAGAACACCAATGGTGGCTTGGTCAGGGGCTGGGGCCAGGGTCTCAGATCTTCCAATGGGCAAGTGAAATGATCCACCTGGAAGAAGTGGGAGAGGGAAGTGGGATACAGTGTGGAAGGGCCCCAGCATATGGGGACACCTGTTTCTTAGCCAATACTGTAGTCCATTTGTTAAAATGCTAGGACTCCTCACCCCACCTGGCTGAGACAGGCATTCAGAGGGGACCGATATTGGTGTGGCAGGTACTGATATTTGGGGCAAATCACATCTTGCCATCTCGCATTTGCATTTGCACAGGCTATTCCCTCTGCCCTTCCACGCTCTGTCTTCCTGGCCCAAGATCACAGAGTCAGTTCCAGGGGTAAGGACCCAACTTTCTGACTCCAAGTTTGGGCCCTTTTAGCCTCACGCCTCCACCTCTCAGATGGGTGAGAACGGGCAGCTCATCATAAACCACACCAGCGCCAAGAGGAGACACGAGCCTGCCCCTCCTGAGGTAGGGCCCACGCCCGGCTCCGGCTTTGCTCCATGCCTGCCCTGAGGGCCGCCCTCCAAAGGGCCTCTGGGTGCCGGAGGGCCCTGGAGTCTGTGTCAGCCTGGGCATTAAAGCAAGATTTCTCGTCATTAGCATTCAACCTGCAGCGCTGGTCTGTTTCTCTTTGCTTCCTTAGCCATTGTGTGAAGGTCAGTTTAATAAAAGCCTTACAGCTCCCAGCAGCAGGCCTGCAGCACCCCGACACCTCCTGTCTCCACATGGGTCTACTGCCTTTTGTTTTGGAGTCAGGCAGGCAGGTTCTATTTTTCCCTTTATACAATAATGTTATACATAATCGCTGACTCCCTGGGATGGTAGGAACAGAGGGGAGCGATGCTGCTATTATATGGTCCAGCCCTGTCAGGGGCCGAACGTGAGGCCTCACAGATCCTGGCTCTGTGATCCCCCAGTGGCTGCACCAAGGGCCTGGCTGCAGGCTCCCAGGAGGCGCTGCACATTTGGGCAACAGCTGTAGGCGTTGACTTTCCAAGGACAATAGCTAACACCCAATTGGATGCCATCGCCTGCCTCCGCTTCCTGGAGAGGGTGACACTGATGGGAAAGCAGGCACTGGAGACACAGGCTCATTTCAAAGGCACTGTGTTGATGGTGTTTCCACGCAGAAAGCCATATGCGGTCATCATTTCTAAGCTCCAGCTGGCATCCAGGCAGTACATTAGGTATAATGAAGTCACGTCCAAATTGTGTCTTTTAGTCACTAAAATAATGGAGCTACTGATGGGGGGGTATGTGGGCAGACGGGGAGGGGCAGGGCCACCCTGAAGAGGCTGACAAAAACGCTAGGAGGTTTCCTAAAGCCGACCCGTAAGCTCAGAGCTACAGAGAGGAGAGCCGGGCTGGGACCCCAGGCTGGGACCCTGGGCAAGGGGCCAAGGAAACAGAAACTGGGGGCCCAACATCTGCACTTGTTTCCAAAAGAGAGGACATTTAATGTTCCCGAGAGTACAAGATGCACAAAGAAGGGACCAGGAGGTATTGAGGGAGCCACACGACTGCCCGGTGCCCAGACTTCTGTCAGCCTGGCACCAAGGTCTTCCAGCTAGGAGGCGTGAAGGAACCACGCCAGGAAGTGGGAGACACTGGGGGAGAACCAACATTTATGAGGCCTCATTTCCCCCGACAGCCACCCACATTCCTCCCTATACACTCACCATCCACCCAGAGGCAGACGCTGTCGTACCCATTTCACAGATGGGGAAACAGCCTCGGGCCTCTCAGACTAAAATCAGACTACTGGTAGCCGAACCGGGTGTCCCTACTGCATCTGGCTGATTCTTTGGGCCACATCACATGCTGTTGGTGTGATTGGGGGGTTACCAGAAGCTCAGAGGCAAGTAAGTGTCCCCATTTCTTTTTTTCTAAAAAAGAGGAAACATCTGAATCCAGAAGAAACAGTCTAGCAAGCTTAGAATCAATCCCCAGCAAAATCATGAAATCAATTTAAAACACAGAACTTTTGAGTTCTTCACAAGAGAGACAATTAGTAGGCACCAATATGGATCCACCAAGAGTAGACTGTGCCCTCAGGAGCCAGTCGGGGGGCCACAGCTGAATGGTCACCAGCATCAACAGAATCAGAGACGCCAGCATCCCTCAGACCCAGGTCCCCAGAACCCACACGTGGCCTGTGCTGTGACCACTTAGGCACAGGTCTGTCTCCATGTCTCTGCCATTTGTCCCACAGCACCTTACACAAGTGTTCCCCAAAAATCTGTTAAGCCAAATGCTGCCTTCGAGGAAAGAAGCAGAAAGACACAGCAGGCGACTGACAAGACATGCTCAGTATTCACTGTGGGTCCCCACCCACAAGGCCATCAGAGGCAGGACCCAAAATAACACAGCACTGTTTACATGACTCTGAAGCCAGACACACCTGAGTTCAAACCCCGGCTTTGTAACCTCGTTCACTTGCTCATTCATCCATTGATCACTTATTTGCTGGGTGACCTTGGATAAATCACTTAACTTCTCTGAGCCTCAAATTCCTCATCTTTATATGGAGATAACACTATCCCCTAGTACAGACCTGGCATACTGTAGACCCTCAAAGATCTGTAATCTCTGTTCTCTGTTTTTGTAACCCACAAACAATTCACGAAACACAGCCTCACTGTCAAGTTTCAGAGGGAAGTGTCCACTTCCAACCCTGACCCCCCTCACGGGGGCCTGACCCCATCCTTGGGATATCGAGCCTGGAGAGCCTTTGCCTAATGATCACACATCAGACGTGGAAAATGTCAGTGTCCTGTGGTCTGACACCTTCCGTCCAATTGCTTAGGGCGGGCTCCCCTCCCATGGGCGCTAAGCAGAGGGCACTGGGGCACTGCCCCTCCACTGCGGCTGCACCAGCTGAGGACACGGGCCCTCTGGGGTGGAGGCAGCTCTCTCACGAGACAGACCCCAGCATGCTGCCCCCAGTAGCACAGGGCTGTAGGTCGGCCCGTGAGAGGACACAGGTGGCCCGGTGCCAGCAGATTAGAGAAGACAGGCGCCAACAAGCCACGTGCTTCCCCCCAGAAGCCGCATCGATCCCAGCAGGTTGGAGCCACAGCCGATCCATGAGATACTGTCAGCCGGTTCCTGGTGGTGGCCAGGGACCAGGGCGGGGCTGAGTGGCCTTGGGGTGTGAGAATGAACCATCAGTCTGGTGGGCCAGTCCCTGGGGCCTCGAGAAGGCTTAGCAATGCGGGAGCAAAGGCTGGAATGGTCCTGCTCCTCTCGGCACGGGGACCACGTCCGGGGCCCTTCAGGGACGAGCTGCTCCTCCACAAGTGTCCAGGGAAGGCTGCCGGGACGAACAGGCAGCATGAAAGGAGCAGGGAGAAGTGACCAGTCAGCAAGCCTGGACGCTGCTCTGCAGGACTCCATGGGGCCCAGGCTGGAGCTCAGAGGGAGAGCCGCCGGGGCTGGAATGGACCTCGTACGGGGGCCACTGCACAGGACTGCCCAGTGAAGGGGCGGGGCTAATGTCAGCTGGGGCTAGAATCCCTCCCCTGCCACCATCCTGCTGTTTCCTTATCTGAGCCTCGGCTATCTTATCTGTAAAATGGAACTAATGTTACCACAACAATAACATAACAATATCATGGAGATTGCATAGCTAATGCAAAAACAAAATGCCTTATATCCTGTCAGCCAAACAGTAGGCAGGTCAATGGTATTTGACATTCGATCAGCAGTAGGAATATTAAAAAGATAATTATCGGCCACGTGGGGCATCAGTTAAAAGAATAAAACACTGTGAGGATTCATTAAAATACTGCCTGTGTTAGAATACGCTGGCTGTTACAGGGTGAGCTCTTAAAATGACAGCTGCCACCACTGTTACTCTTGAAATCAGTATCATTGTTGGCTCCTTTCCCAGTGATATCCACAGCAGGAGGCCCTCCTTCGCCCCCAGGCTGGCCTCCTGGCTTGTCCCTCGGTCACCTCCTGCAGCACAAGTCACTTGGGGACACCATCTTGACCTCAGAAGAGCTGCCCCCGACCGAGGCTGGCCGCTTGGTGGCCCATTGTAGTCTTCAGGCTAAAGTGCCCTTTTTCCTCCACCCAGCTGACCCGATTCTAATCGCAGCTACATTCATGCCCATGGCCATCGAATGGAATCCATTCAGTGGGAACATACGTGTGTTTCCGCGGGAGGATGCTCCAAGCGGCTGGCAAAGGCCAGAGACAGAACGCATTTTCCGCCCACTGTCAGAATCTCCAGCGTGAGCTTCGGGAAGGCGGTGGGTCCTTCTGACGGGGGAGCGCGGCGAGGAACTCGGCCTGGGTATTTTTAGATCCTGCTGTGGCCCTGCTTGCCTGTTAGCCGCTGCTTGCCCAACGCCAAGACACAAACAGCAGCGCCCCGAGCACATTTCCTGAGTGCTTTTTCCTAAAAATAAATTACCCGGCATTACAGAACCTGGCTTTTGTGAGCGCCAGCAGTTGTCGCATAAAATATCTCGGTGGAGAAGCTTCAGCACATGGATTTGCAAAAGGGGCTCTTCAGGGGGTGTCTTGAGTCTGAGTGTGACCCACCCCAGGGCCTGGACACACTGCTGCTACCTCACTGCTAACAAGGCCGGCAGAGCACGGACCACGCTCTGTGCACAACCCCGAGTGGCGCTTACGCCCACTTGATCCAGGCGGCGAGGAGACGTCAGGAGGCTCTGTGACTTGCTTAGGGTCACCCAGCTGTGTGACAGGGTCAGCTGGGTTCAAATCCAGATGTCGGACCCCAGAGCCTGTGCCTTCAACCAGCAGCCCAAAGGTCACACACGGCGATGTATGGATGCAGGAAGTCACCTGACGCAAGTGGACGGACTCAGCGACAGTGACAGCTCTGAGATGACGCCCAATGTGGGGGGACCTTCCGGTTTTTCAAGAGAACCCTCAAGTCCACAGTCTAAAGCAACAGCTCCCATTTCTTAAAGGTTGGTAACTATTATGGGCTGAATTGTGTCCCCGCCGCCCAAATCCGTATGTTCATATCCCAACCCCTGGGACCTCAGGATGTGACCTTATTTGGAAATAGAGTTGTTGCCGATGTAACTAGTTATGATGAGGTCACACTGGAGCCGGCTGGACCCCCATCCAATCTGACCAGTGTCCTTATAAAAAGGTATGCCATGAGAAGAGAAAGAGACACGCACAGAGGGAAGACAATACACAGGGACGAGACAGCCGCCTGCAGGCCAAGGAGAGGGCCCTGGGCCAGATTCCCCCTCACAGCTCGGAGGAAACAGCAATCTCCTGCACTGACTGGCCACGAGGCGCCCTGGCTTAGCGATGAAGTTACCCCACGGGGATGACAAAGAGTCTTTCGGAGCACAGGGTCCCGGGGCTCCCTGGCCGGAGCCTCCCTTGTGTGGGGCCATGCCAGCCCCAGATCTCAGATGCTGAAACCTGCAAGGTCCTGCGTCAAGACCCTCCAGGTTCCCGGGCCCACACTGCCACTTTCTGGCTCTGAGCTTGGTCTGAGTCTGAGATGCATCCTCCTGGCCCTGATGCCACCGACCTTGTAGGATGGCGACAGTGGTTCCGAGACACGGACGTGCCCACTTTGTTTTACTGTGTGAGCCTTCATGCATTTTCCAAATGTTTGGCAGGAAGCAGCTGCTGCTTCTCTAGCCAGAAAACGAGCATCCAGCCCGGTGTCTGGGCACAGCTGGCACTTGGTAAATGCATTACATCATGCTATCGGTGTGACTCACGAGGAAGTCACCACCATTACGATTATTTTATCACCGAATAACACAGCATCAACACGCACTGGGCAGAAACTCCATGACATGCGAGCAGAAAGAGATGTGAGAAGACAACAGAAATCCCTTAGCCACGGGACATGCTAATTACCTGGTCTCAGTTCTAGACAGACGGAGAAAAGAGAAACTAGGTAAGGACCCAAAAGGCCTAGACAATATTATTAAAAACACAATGTTAACTCATAACAGAAAGCAAATGAACCATCTTTTCTGTTGCCCAAGGGACAGTCACAGAAACTGATCGTCTATTTGGCCACAAAGAAAACCTTGATACGTCCCAAAAATTCCTTTTAGGAAAACTAATTTCACTGTCTTCATGCTTCCCCCTACAACTCAGTGGAGGGGCAGACTGAGACCTACATCTGTAACTTAACAAACACCGGGCCTCTTACAGGGAAGGAGTCAACGCAGACGGGCTTAAAGGCTTAGCACATAAAAGCAAATAGTTTAAAATGAAGTGGAGAGTCCACCTCACAAAGTGGGTGAGCGCAACCTCAGGGGCTTACGAGGGGTGGACCAGGAACGTCCATCATTCTGTGTCTCAGTCTCCTCTGGTGTGAAATGGGAACCACTATGACCATAAGAACAAAACGCCAGCCCCGGAGGACTGTGACCTTGGGAAAGGAAACTCTCGGAGCCCCAATGTGCTCATGTGTAAAATGTGGTTATAGTAACACTAGCATCAACCAGGGGAGCTACCGCAAATTAGAGAGAATATAAGCCAAGTGCCCGGTATGCAGCAGGCACTCCATAAGTGCCCGCCAGGGTCCCCTCTTCTTAACAAGGTTACATCGACCAGCATCCTCACCGCGCTACAACCATCACCCCTGGCGGATGAGAAATTGCACAGGTGGCTAAGAAAACTCCGCTGTCGCTGGGACCTTTCCTAAGAGAACAGGTTCCAGGCCAGTATTTTCCCTGAGCTGCTCAGGAAACCCGAGCCGGCTCGCTCTTCTCCTTGGGAACAGAGGTACACCAATATTTTTGGTGGGAAGCTTGTGTGGAGGAAAAACGGGATCCCAGGGGCCCTCCTTTAAATGTTCCCTAACCGGAGGAACCACATTCCTCGGTTGGTCTGCATCAGAAGGCTTCCCCCACCCCCAGGGCGAGGCAGGCCAGTGAGGGGACCCGGTGGCCGCTGCATTTCACCAGGAGCCAGGCCTGCAGCTCAGTGGCTCAGTGACTCAGTGACTACCGCTGGCACCTCGCCAGAAGCAAATGTCCCACTGCAAACCAAGGCAGGGTTTCTCCCCATTGTCCCCCAACGGGGCTCATGTAATCTATCTCAGTGCTATCTCATGTCATCTTCCTAAAAACCGGAACCTCTGAAAGGTTGTCACCTTAAAGGACAAAATTATCACCCAATTAGCACTGTGATTATTAACACTTTAATGTGTGATCAGCAGCTCCTTACATTCAGTTCATCAGCCAGCCGCCCCACCCCCACCCGGGAGGGGGCCTGAGCCAGCCCCTCTGATAACTAAGTCAAGGCCCCACCAATGTTACCAGCAGCTCAGCTTCCCACAAGCTTTCCCCCTCGTTACGTACAACAAACTGTCACATCTGGGACTGGGAACCTGTAGCCATGCCTCTGTGGTCGTTCTATATTTTTAAATTAGATTTTTCAAATAAAAGGGCAAAGGCTGAGTCCTGAAGGCAGATTTAAGCTGCCACCTTCCCACATCCCAGAGGCAGGTAGACAGAGACACACAGCTGGAGACGTGCACGTGCAGGGGACAGAAGTGCACCCAAGGTCGCAGACAGAGGAAGCTCAGGTGCCTGCTCTAGACCAACAACTGCTCCAGCCAGGCCCAGGGCCAAGGGAGGGACAGGGCTCAGGCCAGCTCCAGGCCTCACTTCCCCCAGTGTCACCCGTTTCCTGGAAGTTAAGTTAAACCTGGGGGCAGGAGGACAGGAAGGTGGTTTTCATCGACTGGAGTTGAGATTTTTCAACACTGATCCACAGTTCCGTGTGCTCCGAGGGCCGCCCCTGAGGTCCACAGCTGCTGTCCATTCATCCACTGGCACAAACCCCCTCGCCCTACGCCCTCCCTTTCCCACCCACGCCAGGGAAGTGAAGGACCTTGAGGCCTGGGGAGATGGCAGAGCCACAAGGCGCAGGGACACAGGTGCCTGGGTCCCTGCATCACCACTGCCTAAGATCCACCCTACAGGACCACCCAGTTTGGTTGCTGCATGAACAAAAATAATAAGCATATAGTGTTAAGCCATTCACTTTCAGGGGATTTTTGTTACACAGTGAGCCTCCCCTGACTGTTACAGGTTATGTAGCAGACTTATTTGTCCAAAGACCTTCTAAGTTGTCCTAAGCCAGAGGGATGTGTCCTGAGGTAGGGGGCTGAGGGCTGGGGATGCCATAAACCCACGGGGGCATAACAAGGTTAACTGGAAAGTCAGACTGGGGGTGGGGGGGGGCTAGAATGAAGAGGCGCTTGGGGGTCCTCCAAATGAGCCCAAGTTCCCTCCCTTCCACAATTCCGGGATTATGCAAACAAATAAAACCATCATTACTGGTCTAATAAATAGAACAGATTGAGTGTCGTCAGTTAAATGTAGAGTGTTTTTTTTTTCTGTATATGTTTGTGTTTTTCTATCACTTGATATTGTTTAAAAATAAAAGATGAGATGGGGATAAACAAAACACCGATAAAAGCCACCTCAGATTTTATGAACTACAAAATGCACCAAATCTCACCATTGTAAACCTCTCCCATCTTGTAAACAGAGCAAATCAATGGTCTGGCCGATTAATGACGTCCAGTATGGTTTTTGCCTACTCTGGAGTTCAGATTTTCCGCACCGAGCCCTGGGCATCCACGTGAGGCCCCGCCCCGGGTCCTTCACTCACATGGTCATTTACCCACTTTTAACCATGTTAGGCTCACTTTCCTATGTGATAGGGGCCTGTTTCCTTCCTGCTCTGGTTTGTGGAAATGCCCTCGGACACCTTTGTGGAGGTGACAGGAGAAATCAGGTCTTGCTTTATCACGGGAGAGATGCTCAATGTCTGCCCTCCAATCAGGTGCCGTGTGCTCTGGCGCACCCCCTCCCCCCGGGCGGCTGGGCTCTCCCCATCTGCCGCCCAGCTGACCAGGCAAGGCCAGCAGCAGCAGCCGCCTGGGGCAGGAGGCAGGCAGGCAGTGCCCTCTGGTGCCTGAGGGACTCTGGACCTGAAAGGGCTGTGCAGGGCTCTTCCGGAGCGGACTGCAAAGCCACAGCAGGACCCGTGCAGAGACTGACACAGACAAAGGGGCCTTGGCTCCCGCTAGTAACCAGGCACAAAGCCAGTGCCTGCAACTGTCTTTTCACCAGGAAAATGGAGACGTGGCCACTGGAAGTTGGAGACTCCAGAGTGGACAGAGAGGGCAGGGTCATGGGGTGCGTGCCTGCGCGGGGCACTCAGCAGGGTGAGCAGGGCTGCTTCCCGGGCTGCGACGAGGGGCTTCGCAGGGTTTTAAAAACTGATCTAATGAAATCAGTAGGCTTTCCCAAGGAGACCCTCACCAGCCGCCAGGCCTCCCTGCTAATGAAAAATTCAATACAAATTTCTGTAACAATAACAGCGAGGGTAGGACTTAAGTGGCCAAAGTAGAAAATGCCAGGCCGTGATTCATCTCCTCACCCCCACCCAGCCAGCCCTGCAAGCCCCTGACCATTGCAGCCCAAGGGGGAGAGCTCAGTGGGCTGCCCTCCCAAAGATGTCCAGGCCCCTGGCTTCACCAGTACGATTCTTTCAAAGCAAAGAATTGCAGGCTGGGGCAGCCCAGGGCAAGGACCGGAACAGAACGGGCCACGCTCGCTCACTGCTCACCTTCTGCTCCTGAATCCACAACTAGAGAGAGACTGCAGGGTGATGCATGACGTGCAGACCCCACGGCACACCCCATCCCAGACCCCTGTCGATCCCGAGCACAGGGACAGACACACAGACTGAGGCCCCTCCCCAAGCTGCCTGCCCAGCATGCACACCAGGCCTTCCCAACTGCTGACTTGGGGTCCCACCTAGGGCCCAGGCCGGTGGTGGAGGACTCCCCCCTGGGTCCCATGAAAAGCCCCGCCAGCCCCCTTGAGTTCCAGCACCTGGGTACCTGCCATGAGACCGTCCCCGCCTTGTTGTCCTAGCTGGTGGTCACCCTAGCCCCCCGCCCCTTCCAACACACCTGCTCAGATTACCACCTTGCTGGCTATGGCACCCTGTGGGTCCCTTGCTCTTGGCTCCCACCTCCTGTGGTGACTCCGCAGGAACGGCACTGGGTAAGGAAGTCCAGAATCGGGAAGGCACAACCAGACACCTGCTGGAGCGAGAGGCCTCGCCATCCTCAACCTATTTCCTACTCTGAAAAAGGGTGTCACAAACAATTCCGTCCCTGCCTCTGCCCAGGTGGGGAAGCCTCCCGAGAACCGTGTTTACAACGTCCCCATGCTCAGCCCGGACGACAGAGGCCCTGAGGCGCCAAAGCTCTCGTGTTGAAACACGCGGCGTCCCTGGCCCTCTCCTGTCAGCAGATCCCTAAGACACACTTCCCGCCACCCTGACTGCAGCAGGCGCGCGACTGCGGGGTCCTGTGCAGGTGTGATGTCACGTGAGCTCACCTGACCCAACCTCACTAGTGCTCATGTCGCCTGGGCCGGGCGCCCATGCAGACGCACCAGCACCACCTTCCTGCTCGCCCTCCAGAACCCGCCAGGCGCCTGCTGGGAGCACGGCCCGCTGGCTTTGTCCCCAGACTAAGCCCAAGCAAAGACCCCCCACAACACACACACGCACACACACGATTCACCATGTAAGAGACAGCAGAGTCAAAGGAAAGCACCAGAATAGGATTTGGGGTGAGCCCTGGCCCCACCCAAACCTGCTGTGAGGCCCTGGCCGAAGGCGCATCACGTCCCAAGCTCACATCCTCATTTGTGAAACCACAGCTGGACCCGCTCACTGCCTCATTCACTCTTATTCAGACTAGAATTTACTGAAAGCCTATGAGATACCTGGCACGTCTGTGCTTGGGGCTGGGGCTGAGGACATAAAGCAGAGCTGGCCCAAGCTCTGGAAGTGTTCACAGTGCAGTGAGGCAGACGGGCCTGCACGACACGTTTCACAGTTCAGAGGATGAGGACTGGGAGGCATGAACACAAGGGGCGGCCCAGGCGGCCAAGGGGAGGATGTGACTACCCCCATCTGACTTGTCCATCACTGGGTCCCAACACGCAGCACAGAGCAAGCGCAGGAAATATTGGGTGGGTGGATGGGTGGGTGGGTGAACAGATGATGGATGGACGGATGGTGCATGGGTGGGAGGAGAGAAGAGGTGAGAAGGTGGATAGAAGGACGGGCAGGAGCCTCTGTGACATCTCAGAGAAGCATGAGCTGCCCCTTGCTCTGGGCCCCGCAGAAGCTCACTCAGCAAGGGCCCAGCCCCGAGAACTGTCGTCCAGAATGCATTTAACAAGACAGACAGAGAAAAGGGGAAAGAAACATACCCAAGCACAGAAAGAAAGAGAGCGAGAGGAAAGCGAGATGGAGCAGAGGCAACAAAGGGAAGCCGAGCTGGAGAACGTGATGGAAGACAGACAGACAGCAGACAGGGAAAGTACCAGCTGTGTGTGTGTGAGGTGGGGACCGAGTGGGGAAGGAGGAAGCGGTCTGCAGTCACGTGATCAATAAGCCACTAACCCAGACCGCCTGGCTGATTACCAGGGCGCATTCTGAGCAGGCTGTTGTCACAGTTTTATGAAGACCTGCCAGGAAACTGCAAAGGTGCCACGGGCGCTCACAGTTATGCTGCAGGTGATGGAGACTCAGGCAGCAGAGGGCTAATGGCAGTGAGGGGCCGAGGGTGGGACGGGGAAGCATGTGCTAGCCGTGAGGACGGGGGCCAGCATGGTCAGGGCCCACCCACTCCTGCCAGGAGTCTGGCCCGGGGGACCAGGACACACGGAACCATGAGCACAGAGAAACAGCACACGCTCTGATTTGTAAACCCCAGGCTTGGACACCCCCGCTCAGACCACAGGCAGCCCTGGGCCCGCTGAGGGCGCCAGCCCTGCTCCCTGCCCCCACCCAGACAACACAGCAAGGGAAGATGTGCCCACGTGCCCCAGGGTTCGGAGGAGTGCAAGGAACAGGGGCTGTGAAGAGCAAACAGGATGAAGGCGCCGACCCCTGCGGCACACTCCAAAGTGAGCCAGACTCTAAAAGGGAGATTAGTGATTACAGTAGCAATTAATAGCAGTGAATTATTCAGAGCCAATTAAAAAAGCAATTGTAGCCAACAGTATTTTATCAGGAAGGCAGGAGACAAGGGTTGCCGTGTGGCCTTGGTGAACACCTCTGTAGCCCAGCCCTCCTGGTGGGCCCCGCCAGACCAGGTGAGGCCCCCCACGGCTGCCTGCCGGTGTCCCGGCCTCCGGGTCCTGGCCCGCCCAGCGGCCAGCACGCTCCTCTGAAACAGCCGTACCTTGCCGCCTCGGGCTGGCTCCCGTCTGCTCAGCATGCTCACGGAGCCCAGCTGCCGACGGGCACTGAGCTGGCTGCCCACAATCCAGACCCAGCCTGGCCACCCTTCAGGCCAACATCAAGGACGGAAATTCCTGAGCATCTGACGCCCCACCAAACCCACGTACGGGCTCGCCCAGTGGTCTGCGTATCGTTAAACTCTTTTCTTCAAGGCATAGTCTTCAAAATGATCATTTGAAAATTGCGTACACTGACCACAAGGGGAAATCACCCGACTGACACCAGCACATCCCCCAGTGGGACATCCACGCTGCCTCCTAACGGCCGACCCTGTAAGTGACACTGCTGTGAACACCCTCGAGTGGCAGGTACCACCTTTGTACACATGCTCACAGCCCTTTTTAGAGTCTGCCAGCTGTTCCCTGGTGCCCGATGGGGCCCGTGTAGGGCAGAACCCTAGCCGGCAGCAGCAGGGGGCCTGCTGCCCAGTGACAGGGACCCAGGGAGAAGCGGACCAGCGCCAGCGGGGAACACCAGACGCTGGTTGCAGTCTTCATTCCCTCGTCTAGAAACGCACGTCTAGGGATTGCATTTCCAGTTATCTCAGAGTGAAGCTCACACAGCGCCTCAAAGGGACCCCCGGAAACAGCTAGTCCAGTGGTTCCAGCCCCCGTGCTCGGACCACCAAGGAATGCCCCCCAAAAGGCCAGGCCTGCGTGCAGATGTATTTCAAGAGCTGCCTGTGGAGTGACCCTCATGTCCACCCAGCCTGAGGCCTGGCCACCTGTCCAAGCCCTTACTGGGGAGAAACTCGGGGTGGGGGTGGGGACAGGCTGGGAGCTGCCTTCTGGACCCCCCTTTCCTGCTTCTTCTACCATCACCTGCCCACTCGGCTCAATGGGAAATAAAGTCTGATGTCAGCACCCTCCAGCCCCACCCAGCAATGGGAGTCGGTGGCAGAAAGAATAGGACCATGGAGGGAGAGGGGGAGGAACGGAAGGCGGAGGTGAGGGGAGACAGAGGCGGGAGGAGATGAGATCATCTTTAAGAAAAGTGCAGCTCCCAGACCAGCCAGAACTAGATTTCAGTGGCCGAGAGCGGACCCCGGAAGCCATCTTGTCACTTTAGGTGAACTTTAGCTAATTATAATGGATGATAATATTATTAGCATGGCAGCCAAGAAAAATCTCTGCCCCCTGTGTCGCCATGACAGTTATGACAAGAGCCAAACAAGGATAAAAATGCCTCCTCTGGACCGGAAGGGCCATCAGCGAGGTTCTGCCTGGGAACGCCTGTGACGGCCACACCTAACACTTGAATGTTCCGCGCCCTCATTTTAAGGGGAATAAATTCCAAACCCTCTTTGTTCTTGGGGCAGTTGCCCTTCTCCAGGCCTGCCCTCTCCCCCTTCTGGAGAGTGTACTGTCCTCCTTCAATAAATTCACTGCTGCTTTGGCTCATTCGGTGTGTCCTTGAATTCTTCCCTGTGGCGACACCAAGAACCCGTTTTTCAGTGACATCCAGAAGGTCCTCCGCCTTAAGTCAGAGACCTGGGGGTCAAACTCAACTCCGTCATCTCCTCCTTGGACGTCATGGGTCTGACCCGCCCCTCCCAGGCCTCTCCTGACTCCAGGAGAATCTGCTCCTCCCCCAGACACTTGCCACACCCCACACCTCTGTCCTGGTGTCCACCAGCCATGTCCACACGGCCCGGCCTCCCCTCCCCTCCCCACGTCACACAGGCCCACCAAGCGCCCAGAAGGAAGCACAGCTCAGGAGTTGCTAACGGAGGCCAGGAAGGAGTGATGTGGAAACTGCTGCCGCCAGGACACCAAAGAAAGTATCATGGTGACGGCACGTACGTGAGACGGCAAGGGGACGTGCGCGGGTCTGCAAGTCCCCACGCAAGGTGTTTAAGAGGAATGCTGAGACACCACAGGGGAACCAGGCCTCAGGTCCCAGCAGCCCTACTGAGCGGTGCCACCTGGCCAGGAGCTGGGGGTGAGGCTTCAGGATGCCATTCCCTTGGAGCACCCAGCTTAGTAACGGGCACAGGCTGCTGTTGCATAGAAGTTCCCCCTTGGCCATCGCTGATGTCATATTGGGGGTGGGGGCTCCATTTTATCTGTCTGTAACCGAGGAGTCACATTCCCAATGAGTTTCTGACAATGGTAGGCCTCTCCTATCATGGTAACTCGCTCTCCTAAAAGCACGGGGTGAGGCTCTGATCCCAACCAGCCCTATGGTCGTGGTCCACTCAGCACCTGGAAACCTCAGTGTCCTCAGCTGTAAAGTGGAGGCTGAGGACGCAAGCCTGGTATTGAGAGTGTTGAATGCAGGAAAGCAGGACCCGCAGCTCAAAACAGTGCCTGACTGCACGGAACTCGAGAAACATGAGCTGTTTTCATTATTCCTGAAGTACATAGAAGAACCCTGTCGTGCAGGGAAGCCTGCGGGGTCTCTGCTCCAGTTCCCCACATAAGAACGCAGGATATGGTGAGGCCAAAAAGGAACACCCACGGAGCCATAGGTAGGGGAGTCATACCACTATATTCTCTCTGGAGGCTGGATCCACACTGTCCGCAAACCGCCATCCGCGCTTGCCAGCCCAGCCGCCATCTTCTTGCTAGCCCCATTCTTCTCTCTCTGCTAGCGTAGCCACAGCAGTTATATTAGTGGCCAATGGCTCACTGGTTACAGCTGACGGCCAACTAGCCATAGCTGATGGCCATCCCATCACAGTTGATGGCCATTTACTACCTGAGCCAGCACCTGTCTATGTGAGGCCGAGAGCCTGGAAACTGCTTTCTGGGGCTCAGTCCCCACAAACCCCCTTGCAGGATATGCTTTCCCTGAATGAACGCCAACTTCATAACTCTCTCGAGAAAGCCAGCAGCTTGTGCAAACGAGGTGCCTGACGGACATGCAGTTAAAGGTGAGCAGTTGCCCCGGGAACCCCAAAAGGATGACCACACAGTGGGTCAGCTGTCTCTGTCAGCGCCTCAGGCTCCTGGTCTCACACGAGGGCTCTCGCAATGAACTCCATCTTTACCGTGAATCTCAGTGAATCACTAGACAATGGCAGAAATCATCCTCACTTTATTGGTCAAAACTGTGGTTGCCTCTGCCTATTCATGTCATGTGATTCACAGAAAGTGTTCCTTTGAACTAGTGTGATTTGCGGGCGCTAATCACGAGTCTATTAGCACAGAAACTGTAATAATAAATTGAAATTTACATCGTGTATAATCTCATTACGTGTGTGATCATATCGAGTTTGACAGGTTTAATGCATCACTAAGGGAAAATACACTAACACATGACATTAAAGATCTTATCAAGGTTAATTTGCCTTAAAATGTAGTTACTACATAATTTTTTATCTCCCTTTTAGATGCTGTGGATTAAACACATGGCACTTTGATCTGGGAGGAAAGTGTCCACACAAACCCACATTCCTCAGAGGAGTGGAAATGAGCGTGGAATTTGCCACCACTCGGGTGAGTTTTTCAACTCTGTGTTTACGCGCTGGGTGACCTCGGGCTTGACTTCCTCCTCTGCAAAGGGCTGTGAGAATCCTTACCCACTGACTGTTGCGAGGCTGAAACAGGTATAAAAGACCCAGCACAATGCCCGGTACATAGTAGGTGCTTTTTATTCCTCTTCACCATCACAGCCTTGAGAGCTGGCACAAGGCATGCCATATGGGAAGTTCACTGTAAATGGAATTTTCAAGCAATTATAATACAGTTTGATGAATGTTATGATGGGGAAAATACAAGCTGTTATAGGAACTCACGGCAGGGGAAAACAGTGCCATCTGAGATCTGGGAAGACCTCCCAGGAGAAGGTCTTCCTTGAGTAAGGCTGAGCGAGGAGAAGGAGGAGAATCCTTCAGGAAGATGCAATAAGTATGAACGTATATGCACCTAAAAACACAGCGCCCAAATACACAAAGCAAAACTGGCAGAACTGAAAGGAGAAAAGACAATTACAACAATTACACTTGAGGATTGCAACACCTCACTCTCAGTAATGGTTAGAACAACTAGACAGACGACCAATAAACATACAGAAGATCTGATCAACCAACTTGACCAAATGAACATTTATAGAATCCTCTGCTCAACAGCAGCAGAAAACACATTCTCTTCCAGGGCACATGGAACCTTCTCCGGGACAGACCACATGCTAGGCTGTAAAGCAAGTCTCAATAAGTGGGAAAAAAAAGCATTGAAGAATCATACAATATATGTTCTCTGATCACACGGAACTAAGTTAGAAATCGCAACAGAAAGAAATTTGAGAAACCCCTAAATATTTGAAAAATGAACAACGCATTTCCAAATAATCCATGGATCAAATTAGAAATCACAAGGCAAGTTAGAAAAAATCTTGAACTGGATGAAAATAAAACACAACATGTTATGTATAGAATGCAGCTAAAGAAATGTTAAGAGGAAAATTTATAGCTTTAAATACTTATATTAAAAAGGAAGAAAAATCTAAAATCAATGATCTAAGCTCCACCTCAAGAAGCCAGAAAAAGAGCAAATCAAACCCAAAGTAAGTTCAAGGAAGGACACAAAGATCAGAGCAGAAATAAATGAAATCAATGACACAAAAGCAATAGAGAAAAATCAATGAAACCCGATGTTGCTTCTTTGAGAAAATCAAGAGAAGTGATAAATCTTTAGCTGGGATGATCACGAAAAAAGGGAAGGAACTGGCCCAAGAATAGATGGCAGAGGAGGAAACAAGTGTTCCAAGCAGAGGGACAAAGCAGAGCGAAAATTCAGACAAGCGAGGATAAGGACAAGCAGATACTCCCGAAAATGAAAAACGGGGGCGGGAAAGCGGAGGGAGAAAGGTTGGGCCTGCTGCGGGATGCAAGTCACCAAAGGTCTCGTGGCTTTCTCAGGGTGCTCAGGCTCTACTCCGAGAGCAATAAACCATCACTTGAAGGTCTTAAGCAAACAAGAGACACTATGGCAGAGGGCTTTAGGGCCATCACATCTCACAAATGGGAAACTGAGGCTTGGAGAGGTCCTGGGACTCACCTAAAGTCACACAGCCAGCCAGTGGCATTGCTGGAGCCCACACTCAGCTACTGCCATCAAATCATCCTGGACAGAGCACGAGAGGGGCAGTGAGGAGACCCCTAAGTCACTGCCCATCACCTGGGGCTGCTGTCAATTGATGGGACTATTGGCAAAGCTTCCGCAGCCCCTTCCAACAAAGGCACGCACGATTCTAGATAAAGAGACAAGTTAAGGTTCTCCTGGGGTCCTGAGATCACAGCTAACCCAAGTCTTTAAAACTTTACATTGGTCTTATGAGTATGAGCACAGCACAGCTAAGCTTTCCTGTGCCACACACTGTGAAGCGTTAAGGTTTCACAACAGACGCCAAGCAGAAATACATGCACCATCTCTGCTCTCCGGATGTGTTTCTTCAGCTCCAAAGCTTTGCTCTGACAGTCAGGCCCCAACATGGTATGAGTGACATTTTTATCACAAGATAAAACCCCTGCCCATCCCCATCAGCTCCATCCAAATCCTCGAAGGAAAATCACAGCTCGCAGCCTCCTCTCCCGGCCGGCCAGCGACAGGAAGGACAGCAGCCAAGGCCTCCCCGGTCCCCTGTGAGCCAAGAGCAGATTAACGGACCCCAGAGAGGAAGGGCCACCTCCACAGGGTTGGGGGGTCTAGATGACCCCCCAAGCTGGAAAACACAGCTTTCAAACTCCTCAAACCCCCAGCATGAGGGATTTGGCTGGGCATCTCATGAGAAGGACCCTGAATCACTGTTTGGGAAGCTAAGTGACGAGCCTGCACACGGAGGAGGCGGGCGTATGTGGAAGGGGGTTTGATTAGCTTTGCTGAACCTGAACCTGTTCGCCCCACTTCCCATCGGGCACAGTGCCTTCTGCACCTTCTGGAAAGGGCTCCCCTCAAAGGCACATTTCCACCCCTCACCTCTCACTTGGCCCTCTGCCCACTGGGTGGCAGGAACCACCCAAACTGCTGTGCCCTCAGCCTGTGCAAGGAGAGCTGGGGGAGCAGCTGTCTCAACCGCCTTCCCTTCCTTGCTGCCCAGCCCTGCAGGAGGGGGCGCTGCCATCTGCTGGGTTCACCAGAGCTGTCCTGCTGGCCCAGGTGACGATGGACAGGCTATCGCTGTACAGAACTGCACGCTGACCCTGACCCTCTGTCTATGCTGACCCTGATCTCCGTCTAACCTCCCTTCCCACCAGCAGTGGCAGTAAAGGCCCAGGGAGTGCTGGGCAGGTTGCCTGGTTTTCCTCCCTTTCTAGAAGGTTCCATGGGATAAGCGAGGCCTGGCCTCCAGGGAGACCCACGTCCTATGTCCACTGGAGGATGCTTAGCGTCCGCTCTGAGGGCCCGATGACTCAGGATTCAGCAGAGAGAACTCACTGAGACATCAGATCGCAGGCCCCTGGCTGGGGGTGGGTGGTAGCAGTTGCACTTCCCTGGCGGATGACTGAGCTGTCTTCATGCATACAGAGGGGAAGGGGTGTCAGGACCCCTGGCCCAAACCACACCGCCCCAACTCTCCACCGCAGTCTTCACCCGCAGGCCCAGGGAAATGAACCCTTGTGGGTGACGGCCCCAGGAAACACATACCTGCCCGTACTTTCCCGAGGGCCGGGGGCGGGCCAGTCATTGAACCTGGAAATGTCAGGATTCCTCTGACAAGACTTGTGTGCCCCCTCATGGGACACAGCTGTGATGAGGCAGCTGCTTGTACATGCAAGCAGCCTGTTTAACATACTTATTCTCTGCTGTGTATTCACCCTGAGTCCTCCAAACAACCCGATGAGGTAGGTGCTATTATTATTACCCCTATTTTCCAGGGGGAGAAACTGAGGCAGCAGGTTAAGAAATGTGCCTAGGGTCTCCCAGGTAGAATAGGCACGCTGAGCTTTGCTGCCGCAGCCAGAACCCTCAACCACCGTGCGTTGCCGCCCGCCATGTACATAGCTTCATCATTCTGCAGAGGGAGGAGGGGCCGGCCGGAAAAGACACTCACCAACACCCTTCACGTGCAGGTCTGGGCTGGGCAGGCCGGCCACACATCTGACAGCTCCAGGAACCGGGGCTGCTATGTCTGTCCTACATGCAAAGAGGCTGAGGCTCAGACATGTCACCTGCTTCACCTACGGATGGTCAGTTGAGCAGGTAAACACACCAGACCGAACCGAGACCCGTGGCGCCTCCTACAGCGTCACACTGCCTGCGCCCAGGAGCTGCCCGGGCCGTCTGAGTCCCTCTGAAATCTGTACAACTGACCAGCCCTTGCAGCTCCTGAGAGCAGCTGGGCATGTGTAAAGGGGCCCGGTCAGATCTGGTGTGATCATTTTAGCTGGGCCATCCTGGGCCGGACCCTCGGCTTTCTCAGCCTCTGTGTCACTTTGTCCTAACGGCGGAGTCAGGTCCGAAGCAGAGGGCGGTGAGCACAGGGGCTGTTAACCATCACTGTCCCCTTTGGCACACTTGTCCCATCCGGTGTCCACGCACGGCCCTCCATTCCGAAGCCCCCACAGGCCCTCAGCCGGGTGGAGACCTTGGCTGGCGCCCAGGGAAGCAGGCTTCACCAAGAAGGTAAGTGCCTTTTCTTTCCGCCTCGGTAACTGCAATTCTTAACTGAAGATACCACATTATGACGTCTCCTTGCTCACAGCTCGGAGGGTTAACAGCCGTTGTAATTACTGCCTACATCAGTGGCCAATTACTCCACTCAGGCCATTCTTTAAGGCAGATTATTTTATAGGAAACTTTATAGGGGACACTTCATTACCCTGGCTCCGGAAATCCTGAAGGGAGGACAGTGTGGGCAAGGGAGGGTGACAAGCCTTGCACAGCCTGCTTTGGGGGGCCCTGGGGTCCCACCTGCGCACACCTGAGCCTCCCTTCCAGACGGCAACAGGACACATTTCAATGGCCCCTCCGTGCGCCACTGCCGCTCAGCTCTCGCTTATGGAATGAAGGCAGGAGAAACGGAGCTCATACTTCCCCAGTGGAGTTTTCCAGATCCAGCAACAGTGGGGACAGAGCCCTAGAGAGCAGTTTCCAGGCTCTTGGCCTCACGTGGAGGGGTGCTGGCTCGGGTAGTAGATGGCCATCAGCTGTGGCTAGTTGGCCGTCAGCTGTAACCATTGAGCCACTGGCCACTAATATAACTGCCGCGGCTGTGGAGGAGAGAGGAGGAGAGAGAGGGAAGTCGAGGGAGAGTCGGTCGGTTGGCAGCAAAGCGGACAGCAGGTCGCACGTCATGTGAGCCCAGCCTCCAGTGAGACTACAGTGGTCTGACTCCCCTACCTATGGCTCTGTGGGTGTTCCTTTTTGGCCTCACCGTGTCCTGCGTTCTTGTGTGGGGAGCGGGAGCAGAGACCCCGCAGGCCGCCCCGCACGACAAATGGCGCAGCGAGCAGGGTCTCCCGCACGACAAATGGCGCAGCGAGCAGGGTCTCCTGTGACAGCAACGTAACTTGCAAGGCCAAGAGCACAATGAAGATGTGGAGCCCATTGTTCAAAGTGATTAAGGAAGTCAAGATGGCGACAGCAGCCGAAGCTACATGAAGGGCCCACCCCAGCACTGGGCCTCCCTGAACACGAGGACCTGTGAGACAGCCCAGTCCACAGTAGATGGAGCCACCCCAACAATGGAACAGGAAGTACCCCCTAGAAGCTGAGTCACCTGGAACAACAAGTTTTGGGTTACAATGCTTTGGCCACAGGCCACTTCTGAAAGATGATAACGGCCTTGCCCATCCCCCACCCAGAGGAAGCTTTTGAAATTCAGAATGAGTGATGCTCAGACACAGAATCCCCTGTAGGACCAGGAAGGCTTCCTGGAGGAGGGGCCTTGGAGAGGGCCCTGGACAGGTAGAGGGGAAACGACCGTCCAGAGGGAAGGGGCAGCTTGTACAAAGGCCTAGAGACTGGAGCAGTCTGTTCCATCCTGCATGGAGACCACGTGCCAGGCGAGGAAGGAGCCAGGGACTGCCACCCAACAGCCAACAGACCACCCTCCCAAGGGAAGGCTTTGCATTACGTTCCCTTCCAAGAGGTGGGACCACTTCCTTCTGGCCCCTCATGCTCCCTTTGCTGCTCATGGCTGTGGCCTGCAGGCAAGGTTTGTTCCAGCTGCTCTGGCCACGCGGCCGGGATGAGGGCCCCGGTTGTCTGGTGATGGGGTGCAGGAGTGAGAAGCAATTCCTCTCAGCTACAGACCTAAAACCACCACCTCCCAGGCACATGTGTCTAAAAGGAAGTTTTCATTTTGCCTCTTTGTCTACTTTCTCAACTGGTCCTGAACTCAGGATGGGAACAGGGGGTGTCACTGAATACCCACGGGACCCCACATTTCCCGTTGATTGACATTCACCTTTTCCTCGTCTTGCCTCTGAGTTGGGCCTGAGGCCAGCGCTTGGGGAGCTTGCACCCACCCACAGTGCTGGAGGGGAAAAGTGTGCAGGTACTATGTGCCTGAGAGCAAGGCTGCAGAAGGCTGGGGAGAACTGTTTCATCGGGGAGACGTTGCCTTCAGACCCAGCAGCGAGTGAGTGGCCCCTGGAGAGACTGAGTGGATCTATGAGCCCCACGGGGGAGATGTTTCAAGGAGGAAACTGGCTGAGATCTGGGCTTCTCTCAACAACACTAGGCAATGCAGAAGCTCTGCCCAGCTTGGGTGACTGTCCCTGTCTGCCTGAAATGGTCCTGATTTTAGCGCCGGACGTCTCGCATCCTGAGAGCCATTCAGTCCCATCAAATCAGACAGCTGATGGCCCCGCCCCAGCCCAACCTCCCCTGACAACGCCAATGCTGGGCGGCACATTCGCACTCCACACGAGGCAGTGCCACGTGGGGCTCCATCATGCAGGCCTGGGTGCGAGTCCTGGCTCAGCCTCTTACTAACCGTAGGGACTCAGGCATTATAGACCTGCCTCTCCCAGCCTCAGTGGCCACATCTGCCTGATGAAGGCACTTGGGGCGTGGCGAGGCCGGCATGGTACCCAGAGCCCCAGGGACCCGTGTCAGTGGGAGCCTAACACGCAGCCCAACGGGCTCCCCACTCTGAAGGCCCACCACGCCCTGCGCTGGCCTCATGCTCACGCCGTCCCCTGTGCTTCTTGACGACCCTGGCCTGTCCTGAGCCACTGGCCCTGCCTTGCTCCCCACACCTGCAGCCTTGTTATCAGCTGCCCCTCACACTGATGTTTGGGCCAGAACCAGGTTAGAATCCTGATTGTGTCGTCTCTGGCCCTGGCCAGGCCCTTCGCCATTCTGAGCCTCAGCTTGCTCATCTGTAGAGTGGGGCTAACCGTCCCTCTCTGGCAAGTCACAGTGCGAGGCAGCCACCATGCGTGGCATTGCTGGGGGTACCTGTCCTCGGCTCAGGGGGCTCCTCCCTTCACATCTTCACTGTAGACCCTGGGCCTTCAGGAGATATTCATCCCAAGACTTCCCACCCCCAAAATTTACAAATACAGAAATGTCTAGACTGATTCTAGGCTTTCCGCTTGTTGTGGTTTGAACTGTGTCCCCCCAAAACTCAGAGCCCTAATCCCCAGTACTGCAGAATATAACCTCACTTGGAAAGAGGGTCTTTACCAACGTGATTAGGTTAAAGTGAGGGCATCAGGGTGGGTCCTGACCCAACACGACAGCTGTGCTTATACAAAGGGGACACGTGGACACAGACACACACACAGGAGAACACCATGGGGAGGTAAAGGCAGAGATCGGGGTGATGGAACTACAGGCCAAGGAACGCCAAGGACCCAGCAACCCCCTAGCAGCTGGGAGAAGGGCCTGGACCAGACTCTGCCTCGGCCTCCGATGGAACCAGCCCTGCCCACACACAGATCTCAGACTTCTGCCTCCAGAACCATGAGACAGCAAATTTCTGTTGTTTGAACCAGTCTGTGGCACTTTGTTACACAGCCCTGGCTAACCGATACATGCTTCCAGTCACACTCTGGTCAGCAGTGCGCGTTCCTGGGTCATGTGACAACTGCCTGTCAACTGCACCGATGCCTCCTCCCCCAGGGGACAGCTGCTTGTCACAGAGAAGGTTCTGCTCCCGCTCTGGAGCTGCTGCACATCTGACGGGGAGGGAACAGGCAGCGCTGGCACAGGCAGTGGGCTGGGACCACTCCACCCCCAGCCCCACGGGGCCTGCACCCCAAATCCAGGCCACAGCAAAATGACAGATCATACCCCATCACTGACCCCCCGGATCACGCACGAGGCATCAAATCCCCAAAGTTAAATTGCTGGGAAACCCAGGAGTGGGGCAAGGGTCACCCGGAGGGCCCTCTAGGACAGGTCTTCGTGGATTTTGGACAGAACGGATGAGCCTATTCTGGCCTGGGGGGCTGGCCAGGGTGTGGAGGGCTCCGGGCAGACTCTGCCCAACGGATAGAGTGTTTACCATGGAGACAAATGCTCCTGGTACAATAGGGGCTTCAGGCCCCGCACGAGCCACGTGCCTCCCCTCAGTGCCTTGCACACAGGAACAGCGTGTAGACCAAGGAACTGTAACCAATCATGGCAGCTGTCTAGTACCCTCCACTTGGGATTAATTAGACGACTTCCAACTGTGATGGAGGCGGTGCATAAAATATTTTTAAATTAATTTTTAAAGAATAAATGAGGCATTAACATTTTATATGCTGGCTGAGAGATGAGGACAGCAGCATGGGGGAGGGGCAGGACAGTGCAACAGAAAGAGCCCCGGACCGGGCGTCCCAGGGCCTCTCACCCTCCCTGCCTCAGCCTCAGCCCAGCTGCGGGACTCTCGGCCTCAGTTTCTCCACTAGTACAGGACTTGGAAGAGATGACCTCTTAGTCCATGAGCCCTGTTCCGCACGGGTGAGACAGCCCAGCATGCTATTCATTCATTCATTCAGTCATTCATTCAACCAACCAACATGCACAGTGCACCTGCCAGGTGCCAGGCTCTGTGCTACAGCCAGTAAGCTCAGAACCCTGCAGGGACCCAATTACAAGGTGATGGGGGCTCAAAGGCAGCTGCAGGACATCTGCAGGGACCCACAAACCTGATGCCACAGAGAGTTCACAGGGAGGGAAGGGTGTTTCTGGCAGGGGAACAGCATGTAGAAGTGTGGACACTAGAGAGAGCACGCTTGCTGCAGATGCTTCAAGGAGCCCAGATGACTGGAGGGGAAGGCGGGAGGGAAGGCTGCAGGGCCAGCTCTCGGGTGGCCACACAAACCCTGCTAAGGAGTGTGGATTTCATTATACGCATTAGCTGAGGGAGCCGTGATCCCCGATCTTTTATCAGGGTTTAGACCTGGCAACCATCCCTTGCAGCCAGAGTGCAAAGCTGGCCTGTCAATCCAGGCACAGAGCCCTTCGAGGGCTCCCCACTGTCCCCCTCACCCAGCTGGAAGGCTCCACATGGCCTGTACCTGAGCACTGCCAGTCACTCCGACAAGCCAGGTTTCCTCCCACCGCAGGGCCTTTGCACTTGCAGTTCCCACTGCCAGAATTCCCCACCCCCTCTCGCAACTTTGCCTAAACTTCTGTCAAGTTGAAGGTCAGTTTCTCAGGAAAGCGTTCCCGTCCCACTCCTGCCCCTCCCCCTCACGCTCTCCTTCATCAAACTGTCCCTTCCCGCTATTGTCACCAATTACCGGTGCAATGATTTGCTTAGGGTCTCTCTCTGCCACTAGACTGCACATTCCAGACAGGCAGGGGCACGTCCCCTCAGTGCTACTTGCTGGCCCTTCCCAGAGCAGGACTTGTAAGTGAACGAATGCACAAATGAATGCCAACTCCACAGCCGCTCTGGTCCCAGCATTCTGTGACTCTAAGGGGGCATGTCTGCCCAGAAGGGTGCTCAGGCTGGGAGGGGAGGCCCGACAAGCCTCCCATGGATAGAACTGGATCTTATCAAAGTAAGCCAGCCTGTCTCTCCTAAGCCACGGGCTTTTATTAAACTCCTAGCGTATGCCCAGCCCTTTGACACAGGCTGTCTCAATAAACCCTCGCACCTGCCGTAAGACTGATGAGTCCTGTGTTCCAGGCGGGACGCTGGGCTCAGCTTACTGACGAGTCCAGGATTCAGCGCCATCTGTCCCACGCTCCATGCTCTTGCTGGCCTGGCCAGCCTGGCTCTGAGCCCCAAGTGAAAAGGTACACTGAACTCTGGAACCTGCCACACACCTCAGGCTTCGGAACAGCACCCGGGGCCCAGCTGGACCAAGCTGCTCTTGGTGCTTCCATGGAGATCTTGGAGGAAGTCCCAGAACCCAAGAAAGTGGGGCTCAGAGACCAGAACCCTCACCTCAGCCAAGGCCCTGCCAGTCCCCTCCCTGCCCGGTGCTGGGGAGGGCTGCACAGGTTAGGGTCTGCCTCGGAGCACAGCAGTAGAGGCAGGCGTACTCAAGCCCTGTTGTCATCTCGTTGGGTCAACAGAGCAGGAAAATTCACAAAGGTGGGTGGGGCAGCCTCAAGCTCTAGTTTCTTCCCTGGGGAGGTAGATGAATCCATCCCTTCCAGGAGGACAGGGCCTTTATCTTCAGGGGCTGGCTGTCCACACCCTCAGATGACAACACAAATTGGGACACAGAACCAGGCAACTGTCACTGTCTGAGACGCACAGCTCAGCGGAGAAATCATCATCCAGTTACAAATGAAACAGCCAGGTGTGCTCCCAACCCCAGCCAGTAGGGGGCAGAGCTGAGACACGAGCCTAAACCCCAGTGCCCAGGACCCATTGCAGGCTGGGCCTGGCCTCCCAGCCTGGCCCCAGCCCTACTCGCAGCAGAAGAGCGACTGGCTGTGCCCTCCCAGCCGAGAACCTGGGCAAGTCCTCCAAACCTTAACCTCTTTGTATGTGAAATGGGCTAACTCAGAGCCCAAGATCAGGGAGTGGGATTAGAAAGCCAGAAGGGGTGCGTGCCTAACGGACACTGGCTGCTGCTGACAGGCCTGGAAATCCCGCCTCGCCCGCCTCGCCCGCCTCCGGCAAGACACAGTTGCCATCCTGAAACAGCAGCCTTCATGAGCAGGGAGACAGAGAGGAGGCGGGGCATGAGAGGAAAGCAGAGAAGGGAGGCCGACCAGCCCAGCAGGGAGAGATGCATTTGTCCAGGGAAGGCAGCTCTCAGCAGGTTGGGTCTGATGGAGCCGAGAGGAGGAATTTCTCTGTCGTGTGTTGGTTCTCTGCAAAATGTTTAGGTTATCAAACATCCTCCCTCCCCCTAAGAGCCCCTTCACTCCCAAGGGAGGGTGCAGAACAAAAACACCGTTCTATTTTTAATTTCCCAGACTAAATGGAGATCTGAACAAAGACCACTAAAAACAAGCCATTTCTTGCCCTGCTGTTGGGACTTCCAGGGGCTAAAACCCAAAGAGTGTGCAGATGAGAACTGGTGGTAGGGGCTGGGGGTGTCCTGAACAAGAATTTCCAGGAATTTCAGGATTTCAAGCATGAACTTGGATCTGACCTTGGCACTATTTATACTTCTGGACTACTGCTGCAAAATTAGAGGTGAGGGGACGTGGGTGCCCTCTGTGTAAACCTTCCAGGACTCCCCACTGCCACCAAGATGGAATTCAAAGTCCTCGGCCTCCTCTCAATTCACCTCCTTAGCTTTTTTCCCTCCATCCCCACCTTCCCCCACAGAGCGCTTCTCTCTGTTCCAGAAAGTGCCTGGTCCCCACACCTGTGCTATTCTCTCTGCCAAGAATTCCCACCAGCCAATACCTACTCATCCTACAAGGTCTGCTCAAATGTCACCTCCTCCATGAAGCCTTCCTCAGGGCGGCCAGAAAAAGCGTCCCTCCATCTCTGTGCCCCAGGGCACTTCCATGCCACCACCGCCACCCAATCACAGTGGGCCACCATGGTCGGTCCCCACCCCCCTCCCACAATGGACGGTGAACTTCCAGGTGGCAGGCGCCATGTCCAGCTCTGCTCTGTGCCCCCAGAGCCTGGGGCAAATCTCAGCTTTGAATCCCATTTGTGGTCCTGTGTCACGTGGTCTGCAAGAACTGACCTGCCTGAGCCCAGGAATCCTGTGCTTCCGCAAAGGACTTCAAATTACTCACAAATAAAGACTCATCCATGAGACTGTCACCCACTTACTCACTCAATCACTCACCCACCCACCCATCCATCCATCCATCCATCCATCTATCCATCCACTCACCTATCCACCCACCCAGGCATCCACCCACCCATCCATCCTGCCATCCATCTACCCACCCATCCACCCATCCGACAAGTGTTTCTTGAGTACCTACTATATGCCAGGCCCTGTGCCAGGCCTGAGAACACAGCAATAAACACAAGAGCCATGGCCAGACCCTCACAGAGCTCCTAGTCTTCAGAGTTTGACAGACACTAAACAAGGAATTCAAGGGTGTGACGAGGGCTTACAGGGGCACAGGGGGCTGTGGGAACCTGGTGGCGGCTGGGAGTCAGGGCAGGAGTCATGATTGGCTGCAGGAAATGGGTGGAGAGCGTTCCAGGTGAAGGAGCCAGCACAGAGGAAGGCTGGCCATGAAAGGAACCCCAGGAAGGCTGCAGGGTGTGGGGACTGGGGCGAGGAAAGGGAGGCAGGACTGTGCAATGTGGGAAGAGATCCTCATTCTCAGGTGCCATCCCCGAGTGGGCACCTCCCTAGATTCTGTGCCCCAGACACGTCACCCTGGTCAGGCTCCGGGAGGGGCCGGGAGGAGTAAGATGATGGGGGCCTCAAACCTCAGTCCAAAGACTGTGGGGGCCTCAGAGGGCCCTGGCGCTGGGCCTCGTGAGGTCAGCTATGGCTTCTCGGAGTCCCCCTGGCTGTGTGGAGGCCTGAGTGAAGGGGCAGAGGTGGGGAAGGAAGACGAAGACCAGTCTTCTCCGAGGAGCGAGGTGCAGAGGTGCGAGCTGGCCCCTCTGCGAGCTCCAGGCTGGAGACACACAGTTTCCTGGGCTCCTCCCCCAGCCCAGCTCGGCAGAAGAAATGTTTTGACAGAAAGAAACACTGACCGCAAGATACAACTTCATGTTAAAGGTATTTCAGCCATAAGCCGCTTCCTTATTACTTTCAGATGGTTTGAAGTAAGTGCCTGGGAGCCCCAGTGGGGAAACCTGGGCTCCAGGGCTGAGGTGGCGCTGGGTCCACCGGGTCTCAGGGAGCCTGGCTCAGTCCCAGGGGGGAGGTGGGGGCCCCTCTCTGGGCCTCAGCCCCTAGCACGTGCCAGGGCCTGCACAGTCCAGGACTGCCTCCCTTCCAGACACCCGTGGTGCCAGCAGCCCCACAGCAGAGCAGAGACCTTCCCACCGGTTGGTTTTTGGAGGCCCTGGCAATTCCAGAAAGCTGGCATCACACATAGGAACTCACTTAACACCTTCAGCAACTGCCCTGTAACCAGAGTGGGGCCTGTAGCCCGCCAGCGGGCAAGCCAGTGGTTTCTATGGTGTCAGATTCAAGAACAAGCAGAGGGCCGAGGGCACCCAGATATTACATTAAGTGCCCCCCCAAGGAGCAGAGGGGGCCAACATCCGATCCAGAGGCAGGTGTGGGCAGCAGGGTCCTGGCCTGGCTGCTCCTTCTGAACCCAAAGCAAACTGGAAACAGAAGCCCCTGGGAGGGGGCCTGGGGCAGGGGCCAGGCTCCCGCTGGCCTGCCCTGCCTGGGCTACCTCATCCCTCGCCTCCCGTGCTGGCGTGATGAACGCAGTGGACAGGACATTGTGTGAGTAAGAACCGCTTCCCGAGCACCGCGGGGGCTGGTGCTTTCCTGGGGGGGTGTCACTACGGCTCACAGTGCCACGCTGCTGCCCAGGGCCACGTAAGGGACAGAGCTGGGGCCTGAGCCGATGCATTGAGCCCAAAGCCCCTGCTCTGCCAGCCTCCCCCAAGCTCCCCCATCTCCGGTGGCCGGGCCTCTGTGCTCCACCAAAGGCAGAGGTGACGACGTAACAGGCCACCTGCGAGGCTGAGGGCTTGGTGACAGGTTTGTGTTTACCACAGCGGGTAGGGGAGGTTCGAGCGCCACCCGTGCAGGATTTCTCCATCTGCCTCTGTCCCGTGTGGCCAGATTGGCGGGAGATGTCCGAGTCCTTCACAGAGGTTCTCCCCACGTCGTCCAGACCCTTTGCGGGGCTGAACTCTGCCCTCATGGGCCCCGCCTGCAGAGCCCTGCAGCACCCCAGGGGTACTTATTCTGATCACCCGGGCCAGGGGCAGCTGGGCAAGCGGGTTTCTCGAGGCTCCTAGACTCTCCTGGACTCCAGGTGGAGGCAGCTTTAGTGTGAGAGCCGACGACCCACTCTCCTGTGGATGCAGCACTTCACCTGAGAGCAGCCACCACCTGCCGGAGGCTGAGGCCACCTATGTCACAAACAGCCTCAGAGAAGCTGAGAGGAGCATGCGGCATCGGGCAGCGTCGCCAGGATTGCCGCCACGTCCAGCAGACGTATCTGGTCATCCTGAGCCTGGCTGGGAGATGCCCCAAGCCAACACGACAGACCTTTCCTGAGCACCTACTGTGTGCTGAGCACCGACGGAGCCAAGAGCAGGACGCTGCCCCTGTAACAGGATGAACGAGTTAACGCAGGAAGTGCCTGGTCAGTCAGTGCTCGTGAAACACGGCGTTCTCCACTCTCCTCCTGAGCCAGGAGAAGCCTGAGCTCATTCAAAGGCCAAACCCCACGCTCCCCACCCCCATGGGGCTTCCCATGTAGCCCCACGGGGACAGGCTGGGTGACTGGGGCAGGCACCCCCCTCAGGACAGCCTGGGGGACGGTAGACGTTACAGACAGACCGCATTCCAGCCCCTGCTCTTCCTCTGAGATTTTGGGCAACTCCCTGCCCCTCTTGGAGACTCGCTGTCCCCATCTGTCACCTGAGGCTCCTGACGTCTGCCCAGAAGGGGTCTGGAGATTTCGGAAGGTGAAGGATTTAAGCCACTTAACCCTCTGCCTCTCACAGAGCTCTGGGGACCAGCTTCGCGGTCACCTGGGAGCTTGTTTAGAAGCTGTCTGGCTTCACCCGGACCCACTGAATCAGAACCTGCACTTTAACAAGATCCCAGGGGACCGTGGGTGTATGAAAATCTTAGAAGTGCCGCTTCAGAAGATCTTAAAGGGGGGCCCTCCCTCCCACACCTCACTAGGTTTTTAAATCAATCCCTGACTCACTCTGGCCCCAAAGCCTTTTCTGCCGACCTGGATTCAGATGGAGCCTCACCTCCATTAGGGTCTCTCCAGAGCCCCTCGTCCCCGTCCCACCTCCCTCACCTATGGGCCTTGTCACTCCCCATCTTTGCAAAGACACACACTGCGCGTTCAAATGAGCAGCCTGAGCCCCCTGGGTACCTAGCCCCCTCCCAGCTGCCATCACCTGCCAGCCCCGGGCCCACCCCTGTCCTGCCTAAAGAAGCTTCTCAAACCCAAGGCCCGGGGAGTGTCATAGCGCTCATGACACAGTCCCACACTGACCCCCCCACACACCCACACCATCAGTTTCCAGACCAAGGAGAATGAAACCCTGACACCCCCATACGGGTGAAGCCCCCGCCACGTGACCTGGTCCCTCTTACCCCTCGTCCACCCTGTCCCCCGCTTCCAGCCCCCTGTCCCTAGCCTTTGCACCTGCTGTCCCCTTGTAAAGAAATGCGCTGGCCGTGGGCTTGTCACCTTGGGGGCCTTCCTTCCCTGAGCCTGCTTCCTGCATTACACAAGGAACTAGAAACCGGCTTCACAGGGCAGGGGTGAGGCTGTTGGCGGCAAGGGGTGAGCTTCGGGGCAGGGGCAGGGGGTTCTGAGGGCCACATGTATTCTCACTTCCAAATTTTAAATTTTATTTCTAAATTCTCATTTCATGTAAACTCGGGGGGCACTATACCACATCGGCACTGGGAGATCCTGGTGCGAGGCCTGCTGGGACAGCAGCTGCTGTCCGCCGGGCAGTGAGACCACGGTGGAATAACCATTTCCAACTAGATGCCCCACAGGCCAGGGCTGTGTGTGGTGGCGGAGAGCGGGGCGCGACCTCACCTGTCCCCGTCCTCCAGGGAGAATGCCGACGCCTTGGGCACAGCTGCCTGGCCTGGGCTTGCTCCAGGGCATTTGTGGGCGCTGACTCATGGCCCCTCAGAGACGTCCACGTCCTAACCCCCTAATGAATGTCACCTAACTTGGCAGAGGGACTTGCAGGTGGGATCCGGTTAAGGGTACTGAGTGGGGGATCCAGTGGGCCCTGAATGCCGTCTTGAGTGTCCCTACAAGGGCGAGGCCGAGGGGATACCCCAAGGAGGAAACAGGACGTGTGACGACAGAGGCAAGGGGGTGGAGTGGGGGAGGAAGGGGCCAGGAGCAAAGGCATGCGGGCGCCTCCAGGAGCTGGGAAAGGCCCACCACCGAGTCTGTCCTAGTGGCCCCGGGGGAATGCCTGCGACGCCTTCAGCTCAGCCCCTGAGATGCATTTCAGATTTCTGGCCTCCAGAGCTGAGAGGAGATTGGAGCTGTGTCCTGCCACGACCTTCGTGGGCATTTGTTACAGCAGTGCAGGAAGCTCACACGCTCCCCCCTTCACAGTTCTCTCCTATAGTGAGCCTGGCACGAGAATCTGGGTTGAAGGTTTTCACTAAAGAAAACCCATGTGAACTGGGCTGCTGGGTGTCCGGTGGATGGGGGGTCATGTGCCTAGTGGCTCAGGGGACCCCTCACCTGCATGCATGACCAGCAATGCAGACACTCGCCACTCCTCACCATCTCAGCATGGCTGGTGGGGGCTGTCCTCGGGGGGTGGGGACCTGTTTTACTTCTGCCTGAGGCTCCCCCCGGCCCCCAGCCCCCAGCAGGTCTTCCCAGGTGGCCCCATGTTAACTGTGTGGGCAGCCAGTAGGACCGCGGGTGCAGGAGAGCTCTGTGGGCCCCTCAAAGACCCCCTGACCCGGGGGGAGCTTGACCTGGGTCCTCAGCTCAGAGCGCTGAGTCACAGGGATTAGAAACAGCCTCCTGATTCCTCCGAGAGAGCCGGGCACAGGCCCGGAGGGATTCAAAAGCCACTTTGCTCCACCTCTGCCTTTGTGCGTGAGGCCTGAGTCTGCCTGGGACTCTGAGAGAACACACCCCACCTGACCAGCTCGTCAGCCAAGGGTGGTCCAACCGGGCCTCTGGGGGTGCAGGCCTCCCGGCCCCACCCTGAGCTAATGACAGGACGTGCCCGGTGAGCAGGGCTGCTGGATGCACAAGGCTCATTCTCAGGCTAGAAGAGCCCACAGCAACCAGCTGGCTACATGTGGGGAAACTGAGGTCCAGAGAGGGGCTGCCCTTGGCCAAGGTCACAGAGGGGTCAGTGGCAAAACCAGGACTAGGCCCCCGCTGCCCTCCACAGGGCAGCTGATAGTAACGCCGTTGTCTTTCTGTCTTCACAGAGTGACTGGGTCCCTCACACACAGCATGGGGAAGGGGCTCAAGAACTGACTTCTGAATGAATGAACTGTCTGCCTCGGGCTGGTCCTAGGACAGCCCGCGAGGCTCATTCACCGAATGGACCGGAACAGATATGAGCAGCAATCTCAGCCAGCCGCAATCCGATGGGGCAGAGCCTCAGTTTCTTCATCTGTAAAATGGGAATGATAATGCCTCCAAGGGGAGCCATGAGGATTCAAGGATAAACATATGACAGAGGGGCCTGATGTGACGCCCGGCACAGTAGCTGCTCCACCTCTGAGGATGGGGAAGAGAGGAAGTTATTGAGGCTGTCACGGCGGAGTCCCCAAGCTCAGGAGCTGCGGGACGAGAGACGCCCTGGAACACCACCAACAAGGCAGAGCGTGGACAGCAACCCCAGGGCAGGCCAACGTGAGATTCGGGGGCTTCACGTGAGCCCTCACGTGCCTGGGAAAGCAGAGGCTTTGCGGAGGAAGCCACATTGAGACTGCGCCTTGAAGGGCGGGGAGGTTGTCACTGGGCCCGCCTGAGGGAGAAAGCGCTGGGAGGAGGAATGAATGGGCAAAGGTGTGGATGAGGCGAGAGAAGACAGGTGGGCAGGAGCAGGAAGGGCTCTGGGGCAGGAGGAGCGGGCGATGCAGCTGGCCTGGGCCAGGATGCCGAGTGATGCCGAACAGAGTCCCCCCAAATTCACGTCTACCTGGACCTCAGACCGTGAACATGACCTTGTTCGGAAATAGGGTCTTGGCAGATGTGATCAAGTTAAGATGAGGCCGTACTAGATTAGGGCGCACCCCGAATACAACAGCTGGCATCTCCTAAGGGAAAGGAGAGGGGGACGTGGACGCACACAGGGCAGAGGCCGTGGTGCCACCGCGAGGGATGGCCAGGGACGGCCAGGGACCCCAGAGGTGGGAAGAGGTGGGGAGGGTTCTCTCCTCTCACCTCACAGGGCGGCAGGCTGCAGCCTCCAGACCCACGTCAGAGAATGGGCTCTGCTGTCTCAGTGCCCCCGGGTGTGGCACTTGGTCCCGCAGCCGTAGGAAGCGAGCGCCCGCAGCATCTCAAGTGAGCTGGATCAGAGCAGGCGCACGGAGGGGCTGGCTCCGTGTCAAGGTGACACCGCCCCGAAACACTTGCCAAGCAGCTGTGAGCAGTGCTGGGGCCAGAGGCCCTCAGCGCCGGGGACCAGGAGACAGCAGGAAGGACACTGCAGCTGCCCATCAATGAGGTCCTTCAGAGGCCGCGCGGCCCACGCCACCCCGCCTTTCCCAGAGCTGCCCTGACCTTCCGCCTCCACAGGCGGGCTTCCTGCCCCCGGCACTGGGCCCTCGGAAGCTTGCTGGCCTCTGGCCAGGCGAAGTGTGACAGCACTTTAGCCTCCCTCCTGTCCCAGGCTGGGCGGGTGACAAGCCAGCGGCTAGAACATCAGTGTGTGATCACCGTGGGCTCCTGGCCCCCTGTGGCCCCAGCCTGCCTGGGTGCCATACCCGTGAGACTCTAAAAGTGCCTGGTGGGGAAAATGAATGAGGCGGGGTGAGCCCTCGGATGGAGGCGTGTGGTGGGCGGGGTCCCCACCGCCAAGGTGTCCTGGACCTCAGTTCCCTCCCCTGTGGGACAGGGGGAGTAACCCCTCACTGTGGGGTCTGCTAGGATTAGAAGGGGCACCATCGATTCCAGGGTCTCCCGAGCTCACACACAGGGGCCTCACTTTCACCTCCTCGTGCCTCAGTTTCTTTATTTGTAAAACCCAAGTGGGGGTGGCTGGATGGTAACCCCGTGGTGCCTGCCCAGCTTTTAGCTCTGGAGACGCAAGCACACATGCTGAGTGTACCCCACCTTCACTGCCCGTGTGCTGAGACCCAGGGTACTCTGTTTAGGGCAGAAACGCCTACGCCCCCCACCCCCCAGCACTCAGAGCATATGGGCTCTCGACTTAGGGCCAGTGCACGTGTCCGGCAAAGGATGCAGAAACCCTTGGGCCTCACGCCCTGGGGAGCAGGCAGTGGGGACCAGAGGCATGGGACACAGGGGGACTGTGGGCACCCAGCTCTGAAGCCAAGCTCTTCCAGGAGCCCCCTGCCCAGCTGGCGGTCTGCACCGTTCATGAGCCCTCCACAGGAGGTGCACTGAACACATCACTCACGCTCACCCCCATGGCATCTCAGAGCCGGGAGAGGTCCATGTCTGCACCCAGCTCAGGCCGGCACGTCCCTCTGCCCCTCACATGACTGACAGCAGCCCCAAATCGACCCAGAGAAAGACTCCCTGACCTTCAGCTCGAGACCCACGCAGAGGTCAATGTTGGTACCTGCTTTGGCAGCAGGGGTGTTTCAGGCACAGGGGACGGAAAAATCACCCACAGCCATCAGAGGCCGGGCCTGGGCCTCACTGCAGCCTCACAACAATGGGCGGGGGCGGGGTGGGTGGCTGTGGTCCTCATGTTGCAGGCAGGGAAACAGAAGCAAGGAGGTCTCTGCCCAGGGTCTGCTCGGGAAGCACTCGGCAAACAGATCCTGACACCCCCTGCCCACGATCCATGATGGACACCTCAGGATAAGGTCTTTGTCTTAGGGCCCCAGTAACCAGGCCCTCACCTTTCTGAAGCCTCCCAGCTCCCACTGTGCCTCCTATGATTTGGTCCAACTCTGCTCAAAAAACTCGAGAACAAAGCCTCTAACCACCTGCCTCTGAGCCTCTGCAAATGCTGATCCCTCCATGCAGAACACCCTTCCCTGCTTCCCCATCCCAGGAAAAACTTGGCTATCAAAAAATACTGCCCTGCTCACTCTTATGCCCTCCTACTCTTACCTGCCACCCCTGGTGGGGAACCCCCAAGGGCAGCGTCTAGCACACAGTAGGTGCTCAATAGATGCTCACAGAATGACGCGTGGCACAGCAGCACCATCCACGTCTCTGTGCCTGGGAAGCAGCAGGGAATAGCCCCAGAGCTCAGGCTGGAAGGAAACGTGGCACTCACTCGATCCCCCATCTGGGAAGAAATGTGCCCCCAAAAGCAGACTTCCAGAGCTCTTTGCATGCTCCCAGGGACAGTGAGCTCACTCCCTCTCCAGGAAAGCCTGGTCAATATCCATATGGTTGAAACTGTAAAATTATTGCGTAGTGGAGCTATTCCCCTCAGCTTTTGGGGTGCCAAGAAGCCCCTCTGCAGATGCAGGAAGCCAATAGGAGTCCTTGAATTTCCCCTTTTCCAGATAACCAGTTACTTTCTTTAGCTGTTTCTTCCTGCCACTTTCATTCATTCATTCACTCACTCATTTCCTGGGTGCTAGGTACCATGAGTAGTGTTTTCCTCCACATCATCTAATTTAAACCTCACCGTGGACACGAGCCCCATTTCACAGATGGAGACACTGAGGCTGGTGGAGGGGAAGGGGACCACCTTCCCCAGCTAGTCGGTACTGAAGCCACACTGACCCACCTGCCACTCCCATCTCTGCGCACGCTGCTGTCGGAGGATGAGGGCCAAGGCAGAAAGGCCCCCCACCAGGTCCTCCCACCTGTACCTCCTCATCTGTAAGCCCACCTGTGAGCCCACCCACCCTCTACCTAGGCCAGCACACTTCGTCTGATGGGTAGGAGCCCATCCTGTCCTCTTTGTCACTTACAGAGAAATTAAATGACTCCCCCCAGGGCAGGCAGTTCGGCAGAGCCAGATTCAAATCTAGGAGCTGGACGCCAGCATGTGGGGCTCAGCCACTGCACCTCTCTGCCACCAAACAGGGACAAAGCCTTGGGCCTAGGAAAGTGACAAAACCACCCTTCTGTTTCAGAGGAGAAGACAGCTCCTGCACCTGTCATTTACACATGACAAGATTTGTATCTTTGTAACCCTGGGTGTCCCCACCCCATGCCCTTTGAAGCTGCTTCTAAAAGCAAATGATAATGCAAAACTGGTTTGTTTGGGGGAGGGGGGAGCTCTTGGCACCCAGGTGGGGGGGGGGGAGGCAGGGGGCCACTCTCCTGTCCTGTCCTGTCCCTCTTCACTGTAATTACAATTTGCTGAGTGAGGTGGGGAGGGGGAGAGAGGGAGACAGAGAGGCAGGGAGAGAGAAGGTGGGCGGGAGGGAGGAGGGCAGGAGGAAGGGGAACAGAGGGAGAGAAAAAGAGAGGGTGGGTGGATGGGAGGCAGAGGGGTGGAGGGGGCACTGGGAAAGAGGTGAATCGAGATTCTGCTTGTCAAAGGCTTGCCCTGCAGCTCTAGCTGACATCCTGTCATGACAGTGGGGGTGGTGACGCTGGGAGACACCCCTCCCTCGCCCACCCTGCCAGCCCCTGTCTGAGCTGCAGGGGCACAGGCTGGGAGTGTTTCTGAGTCCTGCTCCGGGGCCCCTGAGGCTCTGGTCCTCCCGAATTCCTCACTCTGCAGCCCTGCCTCACCCTAGCAGTGTGACAGCCTGTCATGGCAGACACACAGGTGGGAGACGCAGAGCAAAACCCAAAGGCATCTTACCAAGGCTGCTGCCACAGCCCTGGCCCAGTGGAAAGGGGACGGGCTTCAGAGCCAGACTGCCTGGGTTTGAATCCTGGCCCTGCCACCTGCTGGGCACCCACCTCGCTGAGCCCACAGGAGATCCCACAAGGACGGTGTGAGCCTCTGATGACGGGGCATAGTAGGACGCATGGCACAGAGTGGGTCCTCAACAAATGTCAGTCCCCGTCACCTCCCACAGGCCACATGGGACACACCTAAGGCAAGAGTGCAGTCTTCACACAGCAACGTAAGCCAGGTGACGCTTTCCGGGCTCTGCTCTGCTCCCATTTCACACATGGGAAACTCGAGGAGAATTAACCTGAAAGTAGCAGCCCAGGACCTGAACCAGACACGGGGAGGGACCGGGCTGGCTCCCTGACTCCCCTGGCCACCAGCAGGGGCCTTCTTGTGACTGAAGGCATTGAGTTGCTTGTCCCCACATGGGCCAGGGCACAGCCACACGCCTACCTGCTGACAGGAGCCTCCCCAGGTCTTCCCAGGCCCCCTGCTACTCTGTCTTCCTCACCTGCCTTCAGGTCCAGGGTCTGAAGCAGCCCCCCTCAAAGTCAAGGACTACTTCTTAATCTTAGGCCAGCAGTGCATTCTGAGCAATTCTACACCAAGCCCCCTTCAGGAGGCCCATAAGCTACATTTTGCTGAATCCCAGTATCCAAAAGAAGCTCCAAATCTCCTGGACAGCCAACTCGCTTTACCTGTGGGCACCAGGACTGTGGCAGCCAATCCAGTTTCCCTTTTTGCTTTGGCTGCTAGGATGCTCATCTTCCATGGGGTTTTGTTCTTGCCTATTGTCATATGCCCTTCATAGAACTCGCTCAACTCCTTGTTATTTTAGTTCAGTATAAGTACACATTTTAAGTAAGCTGCCTGACGCTATGTGTGGAACTAGGCAGTTATAAATGCTAAATAATACTCAACACCATTGTTGAGTGATAATTGTGTAACTGTGCAAAATTTTAAAAGACTTCTCCTATGTGTTATAATACCCAGCAAATGCACCGCTGTGGGAACTAGAACCTGTAGAACACAGAAAAAAAGACAGGGGTCCTCGTGGCAGGTTTCAGGGGCACCTGAGCCACTGGCCTCTTGGGTGGAGCAGGGGCGAGAAGCAGGCAGGAGGCGGGCGGAAGCGATGGGCCAGCAGGCAGGACCCACCCTCGCAGCCCTCGGCCTCCCTGCAGGCCTCTGGAGTCCCAGCCCTTCCTCTCAGCAGCTCATTTGAAAGTCAAACCAGGCCCTCCCCGGGGTCCTGAACCCAAAGCACAAGTTCTCCCAAGAAAACAATCTCTTTGCCAAGTGTGTGCTTAACGGAGGAGCGCAGCTGGGCAGGCGAGGGGCTGAGACCAGCAGGACTGAGCTGTCACGGCCTCTCCTGCCCCCTCTCCCCGTGTTTCCAACCCCTTTCCCTGTTAGTCACTCTTGAGCTCATGTCACTCACGTTAGTGCCTTCCATGAGCAGCCTGAGATACAAGTCCTGGGACCCTCACTGGAGAAGCCCCCGTGCAGGGACTTGGGGTCACATCATGACACCAACGCCCGGAGCCTGCGGAGGGCAGGGCAGGGCCCACAGAGGAGTTGGGGCCACACAGAGTTGGTGCAGCCAGGCAGTGGGCGTGGGGGTGACACATTTTGTCCATGTGTAGAACCAAGGACAGAGGGGGTGCGATGGGACACGGACAGGGCAGCAGGGACGGCGGAGGGCTGGACGGGCCGCTCCACGGAACGGGAGCTTCAGTCTGTAAGCGACAGAGCCGCATTTTGGGCAAATCCGTGACGTGGTCAGCATCACTCCCAGTGTGTCCAGCTGTGGAAAGGCTTGGCCCGGTGGGCTGTCCGGGCAGGGCTGCCCCAGAAAGGCTCCCCAGGCCCTCTCTGCCCTGCCCACCGCGCCTGGCTCCATGCTGCCCACCCCGTTCCCTGTGCTCTGCCCATTGGCTCAGGGCTCATCACACCAGCTCCTTTGGCCTCCTCGTCCTTTCTGCTCCCAGGCCTGGATGCCCATGTCCATCCCTGACCCTGAGAGCAAGTGTCAGGTGTCCAGGCCCCGGCCATCAGATCTCCACACCTGCAGTCAAGCCGCCTCTGGTCGGACCAGCCACCACTGGACAGCCTGCTACAAGCCCAGGCTGTCTGATGTCAGAGGCTGCGTGTGCCTCTCAGCTCAGGGAGGCAAGGCCGGCTTGTAGGTGGAATCTCACCAGGAAGGAGCCAAGTGGCCCCAACGGCTTTATCATTCTCACCCAAGAGCTTACAAACAAAGCTCAACAGAGCTGCCCGTGTGAAACACACAAGTCATACCACTCGCCACAGCTTCCTCCTGCACTTGAAATAAAACCGAACACCTACCTCCCCCTGCCCCGAGACGCCCCTGGATCAGAACCCTCATCACACTCAGACCCACCTCCTCCCATCTCCCTGGTGCATGTCCCCACCTGCTGACACCCCCCACCCTGGGCCTGGCCTGGAACTTTCCTCCCCCACACCTCCAGCACCTTTTCTCATCACTTGGGTCTGACCACACACTGGAATCACATGACCCTGGCCTTCCCCAGCCGCAGTCACTCAGCTTCTGGCTCTGGTCCACAGTCTCCATGGCACTTACGTCCATCCGAAATTACCTTGTTTACTGACTACTTCCTATTGTCTGTGTCCCCTTGTGGAATGTGGGCCCCACGAGAGCAGGGACAGTTCTGTGAGGACAGTACGTACCAGCACTTCTTTAAGAGAGCGCGTGACCCGAGCAGATGTGAGTGACAGAACGGCACAAGCAGCCTGGGGCTCACACCACCCGACCGTGTCCACCCCTGACCTTTCCCAACCTGCCCTGGGCAGGGACATGGACACAGCCCTGGCTCCGTGGCGCTCAGGGTAACGCTGGCCAACGTCAAAAAGTCAGGCAGCCCGGCCCTTCTGTTGGGAAACGGGGCCCCTCCGAACATGTGGATGTGTTTGTGTTTTAAATCCCCCACGAAGAGCCGTCTGGCGAATGCAGCTGTCGCCCCAGCCATCTGGCAGCTGACTCAGAAAGCTGCGTCCTCTGAACAAACTGGCAAATGTAACCCTTCTCAGCAGGTAACATCACACACCTCAGGTGGAGGTAAAAAATCCCAGCCTGTTCTGTGTGCATTATTTGCAGCCATCAGTCAAAAGCTCTCTCTTTCCTGAGGATCCAGTGTCCACCCCTAAAACCCAGCTCTGGACGGCAGAGGGCACATGACCACCTGCAATGCACCGAGCTGGCACTACCAGTATGGAAAGAAGGGCTCCCCGAGCAGAGTTTTCTAAAAACCTCCAGCATAAAATGCTGATTACTGCTTTAATTCTAACCTCTGGGGTGGAGTCTATTTTTAAATGATGCATGTAGTTCCCAATCTTTGTAAAAAGAGTGCACTGGCTATCATTCAGTATCTGACACCACAAACTAAACCATTTGTGAGAACCAGGAAGATAACATAAAGGAGAAGCAGGGTGGGGTGAAGCATTAAGGAGTGGGGGGGCCTGTGGCAGAGGAGAGAGCACAGGCCCCGCCCACGGTGGGAGCCACTGCTTTGCACGAGCTGGATGCTGACATGTGGTAACACAGGACCCGCGTTACCAACACTTCAATTTTTCAAGAGAAACCAGAATACCAGATTTGTATATTAAATTTCATGCTTTTTTAAATGATGGAAAATTCATGCAAGCCAGAGAAGACAGGTCAGAGGGTTCAACTTGGTCCTTAAGCAATAAAACCCAAACCCAGCTCAATTCATACTGAGGAGGATTGAAAGAGGGCGCAGGCCCATTTCCAGGCATAACATTACTTACCTCTAGTCTGCGCACAATGTCTAGCAATCAATCAAAAATTACAAGACATGTTTAAAAAAGAAAAACTACAAAGAACCCAATGGTGAATGGAAAAGCACAGACTGCAGCCTATTCATACAGCAGAATACTGCTCAGCAATAAAAAGGAACAAATGACGGATGCGTGCTACAACACGGAGGAATCCCAAATGCATTGTGCCATGGGAGAGAACCCAGACCCAGAGGCTACACTATAATCACATATATAACCACGTAGTCATTGCATGGCATTCTGGACAAGGCAAAACTATAGGGACAAAAGCAAATCAGTCGTCATCAGGAGCTGAAGTAAAGAGGACTGATTACAGAGGGACACAAGGGGACCCGGGGGTGGGTGATAGAATGCTCTGTATCTTGATTGCAGTGGTGTTGATATGACCATAGGAGTGTGTCAAAAGTCACAGTATTATACACCTAAAAGGGTGCATTGCGCAGCAGGTAAATCCTACCTCAATAAACCTGGAGGGAAAAAAGAATGGTCAGGCCCGGGATGAGGGGCTCCGTGGGGAAAACCTTATTAATTGTACCCATCCAGCAAGCATGAGGAGCTTATCACGTAGCAAACTACAGTCACACCGCGTAATGACGCTTTGGTCAATGAGGGACCTCATGTGTGAGGTGGTCCCATAGATTATAATGGAGCTGAATTTCCTATGAGAAACAAGGGTACATGGCTCAGGGGAATGTTTTCTCTGAGGGGAGCGGTATCTGTGGGCCTCGGCAACAGGGTCCTTCTCACTCCCAGCAGCTGAATTCTGAGTGGACGGATAACATCCTGGTCAGCAGGCACTGACCTGTCGCAGCACAGAGGCGCCTGTCCCCCCACCCCCAGCACTACGTATTCACAGGGCACTGCAGCCCTCCCACATCTAGCCTGATGGTCTTCAGAGGACACAGCTGTAAATTCTTTCTAGAGGACCTAAGACCTTGCACAAGGACATGGGCCCACCTCAACACTACTAAGTGCCACTGTCACGTTAGTAAAAGCTTCTGTGGCATTGTGGAGCCAGCCTGCCCCTGCACTCCGAAAATATTTCCAGGTTGTAATGATGTAAAGCGTAGATATCTTTTATGTCTTCTACCAATTCATGGCCAGAAAAAGACCTTTATGCCAGAATAACGTAAATGGAACCAAAAACAAGTCCCCAAAGTAAAAATGCTGAGTCTTCAGTGCTGCGCCCTCTTTTTTATGAGTACCGCAAAGTTCCTCCATCTGACACTGCTCCAACAGGTAGCAGCCAATCCCTCGCGTCCCTTTGTCTCTCCGTCTTGATTTCTCATCCCTGCTGAGCCTCAGGCCGCCTTTCACTCCCTCCTGACACACTGCCCACTAGCGCCCAGCCAGTTTCTCCTCCATATTTCCAGTCCCTGCAGCCCACATGCCTGTCCATGGATCAGCACGGACAGCGTTCACGTTCTATTTCTGACCCTGTCGGAAGGAAGCAGGGGGAGGGCTCGTGGGACAGCGTTTACAGAGTCTCCAGTCGTGCACGGCCCAGGCCGTCACGTCCACTCCCCACTCACCCGCTCACCCACTCACTCACCCAGAGCCACTGCCAGTCCCGCAGGCTCCGCTCACGGTGGGTGCCCTCTGCAGGTGCCATTTGATCTTGGATGCTGTACTTTTACTGCAGCTTTTCTGTGTTTAGATACACAAACACTTACAAGTGCCCACAGTATTCAGCCCAGAGCAGGCGGGACCGGCGGGTAGCCAGGAGCCGCAGGCGGTACCGCACGGCCTAGGTGAGTGGTAGGCTGGACCTCCTGGGTGCGTGCGTCACTCCGTGATGTTCGCACAACGACGAAATCGCCTAACGATGGACACACTTCTCAGAGCGTATCCCTGTCGTTAAGTGACACAAGACGATATACATTTATTGTGCCCATTTGGTACCACCTGCCTCCCCACCCCAGAGTATCAGCTCCATGAGGGAAGGGGTTGTTCTGATCGATTCACTGCTGTCCCCAGAACCTAGCAGCGCCTGGCACATAGTAGGTGCTCCATACGTACTTGCTGAATGAGTGGCTGGTTCCCCAACTTCTGTATTTGGAGTCATTGGGTGCTTGTGCCAATAGGCTTCTGAGCTTTGTAGGATGCAAACTGTCCAAGTAACGAAGCCTGGGGCCCTAAAGCATTGAAAGCCTTGGGCGGGCACAGAAGGGTTAATTTCCAGTGAGGGCTGAGAGGGGGAGAAGCCACAGGACAGCAGGAGTCAGCTAAATGGCCATGACCTTTCACCCAGAGCAACAGTACTGTGGCGCTAATTACCCCAACAGGCGAGCCACGCACAGACGCATGTTCTCATGTTCACAAACTTGGAAATAATGGCCCCAGACCCAGGGGGCCGAGGCTCCCACCAGGGTGCTGTCAGCAGCAAGGCGGCTCCTCTGGGCTGGCGACACATAAGAGCACCCACACCAGGTGGAGAGCCGTTCTCACCAGGAATCTGGGCCCCCCCTCCATCCAGAGCGTGTCTGAAAACAGCTGTGAGGCAGACATGTGACTCCACCTGTGTCACATACAGGTGGCCAGAAGCACTGTCCTGAAAGCCCAGGACTCTCATGCACTCACAGGCAGCTTCACAGAGCGCCCACCTGCTGCATCCAAGCTTGAAACCAGGTGTTGGGGCCCTTCTCCTCCTCACCCATGTTCTCATCACAGCGCACAAGAAGGGGAGGCCCCTGACCCACCCAAAGGAAGGTCCCATCCACCCAGCAGTGCAGGGGCGTTAGACCAGGCCTGCCCTGAGGGCCAGGCTGTCTTGGACTCAGGGTACTAGGTAGATGGAGGGCGGCAGGGTGAGGCTTGAGGCCCTGGGCTCCAATCCTGGCTCCCCTCTCCACCAGCTGGGTCGCCTTGGGCAAGTGACTCAACCTCTCTGTGCCTCAGTTTCTCCAGTGGAAGATGGGGAGAGTCATGGTAAACCTCTGGTTAGAGAGGCCGGTGCACAGTTAGGGACCATTAAGCACCAGCTGCTCCCAGCAGGTCCTCCGTCAGTCCCAGGTAAACTGTGCCTCTGGCCCAACTGTCATCAGAGAGCATGGCTTGGGGGCCCCTGGTGTATTCACTTGCCAGGGCTGCTGTCACGAAGTACCGCGGGCTGGGAGCTTCAACAACAGACATGTACGGCCTCATGATTCTGGAGTCTCTCCTTGAGACGTGAGGCCTGTCTCCTGGGCTTGTCGACAAACACCTTCTCCCTGGGTCCTCACACGGTCGTCTCTCTGTGCGTGTCTGTCCTAATCTCTTCTTACAGGGACACCAGTCAGATAGTATCAGTACCCACCCTAAAGACCCCATTTTAAGTGGATTTCCTCCAGGAAGACCTGATCTCCAAATATGGTCATATTGTGAGGTCCTGGGGTTAGGGCTTCAACGAACGGATTTGGGGGACACAGTCCAGCCCATACACATGTGCACTTGCTCAGCATTTAACTGGCGGGGCCCGGGGTCCCCATAATGTTCTCAAGTTTCTGTAGGTTTGTTTAATCGGCTGAACCGTGGAGGGGCGAGTGGGTGGATGGCCCCATGACTGTGAGAGCCCCAGCTCCCCTTCGGAACAGTGCCCGTGGGAACCTGGAGAGGACGCGGATGATCCAAGCTTCACCGCCTTCAGCTGGTTTAAAACAAAAGGGAAGGTCGGGCACGCAAGGCCCTAATACTCAGCTCTGGAAACGGGTGAAGAAGCCACGATCCTACTGCGTGTTGGGGAGACAGACCCGAGGAGGCACCCCACGCTCACAGGAAAAGGGGAGGCCTGACAGGGGCAGCAAAAGGCGGGGCCGCGACGCCAGACAAGCGGCAACCAAGCTGGGGGTGATCGTGCCGGGAGATGCCCAGGCAGAGGCGGCCGCACAGACACACAGACACATGGACACACGGACACACGGACACCCCACGGGAACGCTCTCCTGCCCCCACAACTCCAGCTCTGTATTCATCATCAGATCTCAGTGCAGAGGCTCCTCCCAGCCCCAGGCTGGGTCCCTCCTCTGGGCTCCCCCAGCGCCCACACATCCAGCACTCCGCTCAATATGTTGGTTACTATGACCACAAGCAGCTTTGTCACCGCGGGTCCCCCACCCCCAGCACTGCAGCAGGCACATAGTAGGCGTTTCAGTGTTTGTTGGACGAGCAAGCTGGTGATCTGCACGCATTGTCTCCCCAGGGCACTGGGGATCCCAGGAGCTTTACTCTGGTGCCCCTAAGGGTCTCTGACTCCGTGGTTACTTGGGGGTCGCGAGGGGTCTCTGTGCGACCCCCGGACCCTTGAGGGCTCATGTGAAGGGCTTGGGGAAGCCTGTCTCCTTCAAGGAGAGCGGGTTCTCGTGATGAGAACGGAAGCCTAAAGAGACCCAGATCCCTCACGCAAAGATTCAGGAGTCCGGGGGACCCAGTACCTGGGCTCTGGCCCCCCTCCACAGGAGGCAGATGCCACCCTTAGCCAGCCAGGATTCCTCTGCGGGGGGGCTGTGGGCTGGGACTTCCGGTAACACATTGGAAATGGCCAGGAGCTGTATAAGAACATTGCCTTTTGGTCCCCATTTATTTCTTGTATGAACAGAATATTTCAGTGCTCTCCCATAATTCACCCTGTCATCCTTAATAGCTAATAATAAGAGTTAACATTTTCTAAGCCAAGCACTTTATATCCGTTATCTTATTTAATCCATGTAAAGGCTCAGGGAGGTCGGACAACTTGTCCAGGATCGTGTTTCAAGCATTAATGAGTCCAACTGAAGAGTCCAAGCACAAGAGCCACGGCGAGTACGGGCCGAAGCCTTTCGTCTGTCTTCACGTGCTTGTCCCAGACACGTGGTGCCTGGGGTTGGGCTACACTGGCATGTGGTAGGTGCTCAACAAACGCTGCCTCAGTGGCCCTTTCTGTATCTTTTCCTGTGTGCCAGACACTTAGCACTGGAGGTGCTCAATAAATATTTGGTGTTTGGGTGATAGAGGAACGAAGGAATGTAGGAAAGGAAGAAGGGAGGAAGGGAGGATGGATGGATGGATAAATGGACGAACGGTAGGATGGGTGGATGATGGAAGGATGCATGTATGGATGAAGTGATGGATGGTAGGGGGTGGGTGGATGGATGGATAAATGGATGGAAGGATGGATGGATGGGAGAGTGGATGGATGGATGGTAGATGGATGGGTGTATGGATGGATGATGGGTGGGTGGATAGATAGACAGATGGACAGGTGGGTGGATGGATGGATGGATGGATTCCTGTCCTGTCCCATGCTCAATGCTGTGAAAACGGAGGTGGAGACACAAGCCTGCAGCAAGTCATTGGACACAGAAGCCATGGACATGAACCACAGGAGCAGAGGACGGGAACAGCCGAGGGGACTCAGGAAGATAAAGAGCCAAGGCCCTTCACACGAGAGAGGGTCCTTCTCACTAGGAAGAGAGAAAGGCTTCATGGGAGAGGTGCCATTTGGGCTGCACCTGTACAAATTACCATGAGACATCTCGGGGAAGGGTCCTCCTGGAAGTAAGGAGGGCATGAGCGAAGGGACAGGGTGGGAGAGAGTCAGAGCTCCTCACCTGGCTCCATCCCCAAACTCTGAGCTCCTGCAGATGAAGGGTGAGTCGTGTCTCTCTGTCCCCCCTCCCCCCAGCACCGGTGTTGGCCTGGCGTGGAGCAGACAGGTAGTTGGTACTCACTGGTTTGACTGATTCGGCTCACGTGCTGGCCCATGCTGCCGGGCAGGGTGTGCGGCACGAGCAAAAACAAGAACGAGCACGTACCGAGCACCTACTACATGCCAGGTGCCTGACATGCACGAGCTCAGTAACCCTCAAAACGACCTGGTCGTTGTCACAAACGGGGAGACTGACCTGCCCAGGGTCACAGCCAGCAGCTGCCAGAGGCCGGGTGTGGGCCCAGGACGGTTGGCTGGAAGCCCCCAATCTTCTACAGGTGGGGGGGCAGGAAAGGAATAAAAAGAAGAGGGTGAGACCTGGGCGCCAGCCCCCTGGGCTTTCACACCGTCTCTGTGTGGCAGTCACTTCATGAGATCCCGGGCCCTGCTCACTCTCCACTTAACAGTTCTTAAGGATTAGTCGGACGCATTAACAAAATCCAGCCTTTTCTTAGGAATACTGGAGGGAGGGGCCATGTAAATACTCATCTGTGTGACACCGTGGGGGTGGGCCAGGAGGCGACACTACCCTGTCTGCCTCTCCTTTCACCCTGCAAGCTGGCTCTGCAGTGATCACCCCACCACCACACAGTGTGGCCACAGGAAGGAGTCTGACCCCCCTCAAAAGAGGTGTCTGTGCTGCTGAAAGGACCTTTCCTGCGGGGTGTGGGTGGGGGCTCTGAGGTATCCCATCTCCATATGAGTTTCTGGAATCTTCCTGGGCCAAATCCCAGCCACTACCCATGTGCCCCCCAGATGTCACTCCTGCACTCCTGGAGCGCCCGCTGTAGAGTTGGCTCTTGGGTCTGCAAGAGAAGGAGATGCTGCCATGCCTGGTCTCAGGGAGGCGTCTTCTTAGTCTGTTTCAGCCGCGGTAACAACACACCCCCACTGGCAGCTTAAACAACAGGCGTTTCTTTCCCAGAGTTCCGGAGGCTGGAAGTCCACGATGGAGGTGCCGGCAGAAGCAGGGGTGTGAGGCCCTGCTCCCCCATAGACGGCGTCGCCTCGCTGTGTGCTCACACGGAGGAGGGCGAGGGAGCTCTCTGGAGCCTTTCAGAGGCACGAATCCCGTTCCTGGGGCTCCACCCCCAGGACCTCATCACCTCCCAAAGGTCCCGCCTCCTAACACCATCTCACTGGGGGTTAGGGCATCACTCATCAAGACTCATTAACATGAATTTGGGGAACACAAGCATTGAGTTCATAGCAGAGGTCCAGGTCGGTGGGACAAGTGAGAAGTCAGAGCCCACAGCTGGCCTGGGTGACGGGTATGTGGAGAGGTGTGCAGCCTCATGGTTGGGGACCCAACGAGAGGACCCAGCTGTGGCGGGGGAGCCCAGACCGCCCCACAGAGGCAGCAATGCTGGAGCTGGGTCTGGGAAGACCTGCTGGACAGAGGAGGAAAAGGGGAGCCCACCGGGCTATGGGAACAGTGCATCCAAGGCAGGCACGTGGGGACGACTAGGGGATGCTGGTTCCCTGCCCAGAACGGGTTGGGGAGAAACATCCTGAAAGCAGGATGGGGCTCAGACTCAATCCCTTAGCACTGGGAGCCACTAAAGGCTCGGGAGCAAAGGAGTGACATCGTCAGATCCATCTTTGGAGACAGCGTGAGTGTCCACGGGCCAGAGGCCGCAAACCCCGTGCTGAGGCCATTGGAAACAACAGAGAAAACCATGCAAGTGTCTGGAAAGAGACCAAGTCCAGGCCAGTTTTCTCTGCTGCCTTCCCATGACCCCTGGCATGGGCCAAAGGGGTCTTTTCGTCTGTCCCAAGGCTCACCCCTTTCCTTCCTCACCCAGCTGCCCCCTGCCTGGGATACCCCCTCCCCCACCTCCGCTCCAGGGCCTCCCGGGATGTCTGCCCCTCCTGCCTCATCCCCGGGCTTCTCTTATGCAACGGAAAGCAGGAGCCTGCATGGCCTACTGTGCCTGCTTCCTGCTGTGACGGAGCAGGAGGGGCTGCGTCTCCCTTGCCTCGATGTTCTCGGGGCCTGCACTGCACACAGTAGGTGCTCCACGATTTCCTAATACCTCTGGGAGTGATGTATGAGCGTCCCATCCACAATGTGCCACGGAACATGGATCTGAATCCATCCGCTAGACGTCCCCATTGTTTGTCCACAAATTGTGCCCCATCAATCCATCAGAAAGTGACTCCATCAGCAAGGTGACTCATTGGCTTGAGTGACACTGACCGTCCTGCCCTCCCATAGTCACGGCCCTGAACACAGTAGGGATCCACAAACGCAGGGTGGCCTGGCCACTGCAGCAGCCTGGGAGGCAGCTGGGCCCCTCAAACCCTGGGTCTGTTTGAGGCCAGGGGAGGGTCAGCAGTCGGGACCCAGCAGCGCAGGGGGGCTACTGCCCGGCTGCCTCTGGCTCAGCCCGGAGGCCTGGAGACCCGCAGGGACTTCTCGGGGTGCTAGGTGATGCCCAGTTATGCAGAGCACACTTCCCGCTGCAGGAGGAGGCCCCAATCCGCACAGCAGCTGCACAGAGGCCTGGGGCTTCTGCCTGGACTATGGCCAAGCCCAGCGGGGGCCACGACCTGGCCCACATGCCCTAGGTGCCAGCAGACTACCTGGCACACAGCAGGACACCTCTTTCCCACGTGTGCTCTGTTGAGCAATCCTCACCCACCCCCGCCGGCTCAGGGAAGTCCGGTGGAGAACAGCAGTCCTGAGCTCACCGACTCTGTGCTCTGCATGAGCTCATTCAATTCTTACAACGTCTGCACGCAGTTGCGACCATGATCCCAATTTTAGGAAACTGAGGCTCAGAGACAGGAAGCCAGCTGCCCAGGGACACACAGCCAAGAAGTGGCTGCTGCAAGCCTGGTGTTAGGCACTGTCTTAGATTCCTGGGACTGTGGTACCAATACACCGCCAGCCAGGTGACTTAAACCCACCGAAATGTGTTCTCACACAGTCCTGGAGCCCAGAAGTCCAAAAACAAGGTGCTGGCAGGGCCGTGCCCCCTCTGGAGTCTCCAGGGGAGGCTCCTTCCTGCCCCTTCCGGCTCCTGGTGGCCCCAGGCGGTCCTGGGCTGTGGCTGTATCTTGCTCATCTCTGCCTCCGTTTTCACGTGGCCTCTCGCTGTGTGTGTCCAAGTTCCCCTCTTAAAAGGACACGAGGCATCGGACAGGGTCCCACCCTATTCCAGCACGGCCCCCTCTTTACTAATTTCTGCCAAGGCCCTACCTCTAAACAAGGCCACGTTCACAGGTTCCAGGTGGACATGAATTTGGGGGGATGGTGTTCGCTCCAGTTCAGGCCAACTCCAAACCCTATGCAGCGTCTTCTCCCACTCATGGCGCCTCTGAACAAACGATATCCGTTCACTCCCCAGTGAACTAGGCAGACTTGGACCACTCATGCGGAAAAGAGAGGTGTCTCCATGGCCAGCGAGTTCATTTCAGTCATGCCTGATGGTCTCCCCACAAAGCGTTTCCAGCCTGTCCCTCCCAGGGCTCAGAGGGCCTCCTTTTGGGAGGTCACATGGGTTCACGTGGACAGCTGGTGACTCTCAGCGGCATCCATGTACACTGGGGGCCCTGCGCATCTGGAACTTTCCAGGACATCTGGAAGGGAGTCTCCCGGCCGAGGAGGAAGCTGCTCTCACATCCATCACTCTCGACGGGGGGGTTGCACCTCACGGCCAGTTGGCCAGGCCAAGTCTGTGAGGACACGTGGGATCTGAGCATGGCCTCTGGCTGACCTTTCGCAGCCCCCGCAGACAGGAAGGTTCCAGAGTCTCCCAAGCGGGCCCAGGGCTTGGGGTGGAGGGAATTCGGCCACACAAGCTCAGTTCCAGCAAATTCTTCCTGGTACAGACTGAACACAGGTGCTGTGTGGCTGGGCTGAGGGCTCAGCAAGAGCAGGGAGAGGCCGAGTCAGGCTGGAGACCCCATCTGCACACGGACTCCACAAACACCGTCTCTCATAGCCGAGGCAGGCGGACAAGCTCCAGGGATGGTGGCCCATGCTGGGGACCACGAGCCCCAAGGAAGAAGGCCTGGGTCCTGCTAACACCTGAGGCAGGTACAGGTGGGAGGAAGAGGAGGCGGGGAGAGAAAGGGGGGCGGGGGCATCGAGCCATCATCCTTCCCCATCTCAGAGCCCAAGCATGAGGAGGGGATTTCTTAGCGACGTCACCACAGGCTCAGCGTATAAAACAGAAAATCACCCAATTGCATTTCATCAAAATTAAACACTTCTGCTCTTCGAAGACACTGAAGAGAACGCAAAAGGCAAGCCACACCCTGGGAGGAAACCTCTGCCAGTCACATATCTACACAAAGCACTCTCAAAACACAACAACAACAAAGCAACAACTTAGAAATGGACGAAGGATTCTGGGAGACAGGTCACCAAAGAAGACAGATATAGGGACAGCGAAGCAGCACAGAGACAGGAGGCTGTCGGCCATCAGGGAAAGGCAAACTGAACCTCAGGGAGAGCACCCGTGGGTTAGAGCGGCTGGACCACACCAAGGGGGCCAGGCGGGGGGGCCTGGAGCTCCCGTTCACTGTCATCGCTGGGGAACGGAAAACGGTACATAGGTTTGGCAGTTTCTCAAAGTTCAGCATGACTCAGCCATCCCACCCCTCGGTATCCCACCAGGAGAAATGAAGGCTACCACGTTTCCCCAGAAATAACACCTAGCCAGCCGGACCTGCTCTAATGCGTCTTTTGGGGCAAAAATTAATATAAGAGCCGGTATTCTATTCTATTCTATTCTATTCTATTCTATTCTATTCTATTCTATTCTATTCTATTCAAGACCCAGTCTCACATTACAGTAAAGTAAGACCAGGCCGTATATTAATTTTTGCTCCAAAAGACACATTAGAGTTGATGGCCCAGCTAGGTCTTATTTTTGGGGAAACAGGGTATGTCCCCACAGACGTCCAGGGAAGTGTGCCAAGCAGCTCCATGTGTAACCGCCAAAAACTGGAAACAAACCAAACGTCCATCGACAGGCAAATGGATTGACAAACTGTGGTCGATCCAAAGGGTGGGACAAAAAGGAACAAACTACTGGTTGAGACACGTGACAACACAGATGAACCTCAAAATCACCATGCTGAGTGAAGAGGGCAGACAAGAGAGTACATTCTGTGTGATCCCACTCGTGCAAAAGTCAGGACGGACAAGGGGATCCATGGTGACCGGAGCAGCGGTGACCTGGGGAGCGGGCGGGGCGGCGATAGGAGAAGAGCTTGTAAGGGGGTGCAAGAGAACTTTGGGGTGATGAATGCATTCGCTCTTATGGGGATGGGTTCACACGTGTACAAATCTGTCAAAACTTCTCCAACTGTACACTTTAAGTACCTGCCATCTACTGCACATCGACTGTCCCTCAATAAACCTTTCTGTGAAAACCCTGCCCACGCTGGCATGTCTCTAGCATGCTGACCGTTTTTGTCTGGACACACTGAGCGGCATTACCGATTCACGGAGCGGTTCTATCCAAATCTGTCTATAGATTTGCCAAGGTTTCCCGTTAAAAATCCATCTTTGCAGCCTAAAATCTTCACAGACCAGGGCAGGGCAAACTCATGGAAGGTCAAGGCCTTGGAAAACCCTGCCGTGTGCACCCTACCCAGCGTCTGCCTGCGCCCCTGACCTGGGATGAGCTTACAGGAGGCCCAGGGGGCCTCAGGGAGGGAGGGGTGTCAAGTGTTGGCGTTTCTGGAATTGGAGCCTGAGGTGGGAGGGACCTCACAGGCCTCCCAGTCCAGCAGCCCACAAACCATCCGTAGAATTAAATCGTTTGCAAAAGCCAACTTGTAAAGTGGACAGGAGTTGTGCTATACTGCCACACAAAGAATTTAATCCTTTCCGTTGTGACAGCCAGTCTGTGTGGCCTGGGAGGCTCCCAACAACGAGCACGCACCTCTGCCTGCATCGCCCGGTGTCCAGGCCCACTCTGTACCTGCGGACATCCTGACCCTGAGAGGAATGCTGCGTCACCTGCAGCGTCCACCCCAGAGCCACACACGGGCCTGTTAGTGGGCAGAGCGTAGGTCACAGGGGCTCGGCCGCTCACCGACGGCTGGAGGAACTGTCTTCGTGGTCCCCACGACACAAGGTCGCCTGCCGGGGGGCGGTACCTGGGCCCAGTGGGTCAGGCTGTGCACACACCTTCATTACTGTTCAGACCAGGGGTGTCCAAACTGCAGCCCGCGGGCCAACTGTGGCCCACAATCCATTGTTAATTGGCCCACAGCAAATTCCAAAAATATATTTAGTTTATTTAAATAAACCAGGTGAGGCAATACGTACTTCACCTCGAGTGAGTGGCCCGGCTGTTTGTGTATTTTACCGCATATGGCCCTTGGTTGGAAAAACGTTGAAAAAAGTTTGGACATCCCTGGTTCAGACAATCAACTGACTTTTAAACTGAAATTCAGGTCAAATGTTTGTGGCACCCCTGGAGTCCCCCACAAGGAACCCCAAGCTTTGGAACCCACCTTTTATCTGCACGGCCCACTTTGTAGATGGGCAGCTGAGGCATGGAGGGACATGCCTTCCCCAGGGACCTGGCCCTGCGAGGACGTCTCAGGCAGCACCCATTCACAAGTGCAGGGCGGAAGGGGACATGCCGGTGAATGCTGTCTGCACGCGCAGCTCCAGGCACCCCCGCCTCCACCCACCTTGTTCAGTCAGGCTCTGGAGCCAGCAGGCCAGGGTTCAAATCCCAGGCCACCACTTAGTGGCCATGGGACCTTGGACAACTGACCGAACCTCTCTGTGACTCAGTTTCCTCAGCTCTAAAAGGGGGATGGCGACAGTACAGCCCTCCACGAGTGGTTGAGGAGATTAAATGTGACGCTACAGATAAACTGCTGAGCAGAGGCCCAGCCAGGTGGGGCCGCATAACTGTTAGCTCTTCCTGCTGAGAACCCTCAGGCCCTCCCACCTCCTGCCCTGGTCCCTCCAGGCCTTTCTCCCCAGCTCTAAGTTCCCCAAATTGACCTATCCTTACACCCTCTCTGACGAAGCCTTTCCTACTTCATAGAGTGGAAAATGCTAAGTTTTGAATTCGAATTCCACCATTTCTTAACTCTGTGATCTTGGTCAATTCAGCCGCCTCCCTAAATCCTGTTCCCTTGTCTGCCCCTTGGGGGTGGCATTCCTGGCTTGCAGAGAGGGACCCCACTGGCACAGGGAACCACCTGCCTGGCACCCAGCAGGCCACAAATGCCAGCAGTATTCACTGGACAATGTCTCACGGAGCCTGTCCCTGTCCCCCGACATAGCTACACGAGTTGAGGCTGAATGTGCCTCCCCCGGAACCCAGAGCAGAGAGGAGGGAACATGCGTCTAACCACTGATTGAACAAAATTCAACTCCCACTGCTTTGCAGCTCCATTTTCGAGGAACTGAGAAAGAGGAAAAGATCTTAGAAGCATCCAACAAGCAGAAGCCACACACCTGAGTGGAGGCTCGGTTCACACCCCCACTTGAAATGCTTCAGAAAAAGAGCCCTACCTTCCGCGCTCCTGGCGTCAGTCAAGTCCAAGCTGGTGTCTGACCGCGGCAACATACAGGAAGGGGAAGAGGCCAGACCTTTGGCTGCCAGGGGTCAGAGCCCCTGCGTCTCCTCGGGTGCACAAAAGCCCTCTGAACCTTCGAGTCCCCTTTGCTAGGAAGCGAGCCCAGAGGTCAGGGCCCTAAACTCCGTCACCCGGGCCCCCTGGGCCAGTCCCTTGGCCTCCCTGGGACTCTTTGCACATTGGGACACAGGAGGTGAAGCATGCACAGCGTAAGGCAGGCCGTGGCCACGCACCAAAGCACACACAGTGCTTCAGACCTTGATTTGAGCCATCAGGGGTCTCCCAGGCTGGCAGGGCACTCGATCCAAGCACCCCCCCATCCAGCGTGCAGGGCTGGGTGAGAGGAACACCGGGGGCTCCAGAAAAGCTCGTAATGGGGGAGGCCCCCAGCTGAGCCTTGTGTAAGGAGGAGGAGACACTGTCATGTGACCCCCGGATTCGGGAGGCATCTGGGGGACAGGCGGCCTTGGCACTGAAGGAATAGCACCGCAGGCGTGTGTGGACAGCTATTGTGCGGGGCCAAGCCGGGCTCTGTGGGTTTCAGAAGGAAGAGCAGAGAGGAGGGAGAGGACGGGCTCGGTGGGGGCATGAGCAGGAGACGTGGCCTTGAGGAGCCGAGATGCTTGCAGCCCCCGAGCTTGCCAGGGTGCCTGCGGTGTAACCCCACCTGCATCACCTCCTCAGTTAGTCACCAATGTGCCAGCGCTCCAGGTAACAGGCCCATCTGATGTGGTTCTAGAACTGGAGAAGGGGGTGAGCCAACCTGGAGCGCAGGAGAGCATGTGCCTGCCCCACTGCAGGACCCGTGCATGTGGGTGGGAAGAGCCCGAGTCACCAGGAGAGGCTGGTGCAGAGGAGGAAGCAGAAAGGGGGAGGCGAGGTGGGGAGCAGGGCTCCCACCATCATGAGGCAGCCCAAGCCTTCACCTGTCTCCTGGGTGGGAGCTTGGAGCCCTCAGGGCAGGGGTGTCCAAACTGCGGCCCGTGGGCCGACTGTGTCCCGCAATCCATTGTTAATTGGCCTGCAGCAAATTCCAAAAATATATTTAGTTTACTTAAATAAACCAGGTGAGGCAATACGTACTTCACCTCGAGTGAGTGGTCGGGCTGTTTGTGCATTTTACCGCATATGGCCCTTGGTAAAAAACGTTGAAAAAAGTTTTGACACCCCTGCCTTAGGGGTACCGAGTGGGGAAGCGTCTGCGCCAGAGTGGAGGAGGCACCCCAAGTGGGGGGGGTGAGAAGGGCCAGAGGGGTGGCTCCCTGACACCCCAACTTGGATCAGGGTCTCCATGTCCTAACTGCACCAGCTGCAGGAACAGGGGGACCAGAGAGGGGCTTGTGAAAGGGGCAAAGGGCAGCCCACCCTCCACAGTACCCGCACGCACACACGCACGCCTGCGCCCTGCCCCTGCAGCCTGGCTGAAGCTGTGTCCCGTCATCCTCCCACCCCCGGGTTTACAGAACAGCTCTCAGCACCACCGTCAGCCACCACCCTCCCAAGAAAACAGCACAAGGGGGAAGGAAATCAGACAACACCCACGGGCCTCTGTTTCCTCATCCACAACGTGAGGGGATGCTGCCCCCCACCCCAGGTTTGCCACGGGAGGTGTCTGAGGGAAGGCACAGGGAGCTGTGTGCACCGAGGGAGCTGCTTTTCTTCTTTTCTGGATGAATTAGTCATGGAAGAACTTCCAGGCTGCTTGGAAGTAAAGCAGAGTCACGCATGGAATCTTCTGGATTCCTGTCCCTGAGTGTCCTTCCTGGGCACAGCGCTGTCTTTGTTTGGCTCTGAGAGCAGTTTGGGTGGGGGTGGGGAGAAAGGGGCTGCACAGCTGAGGTGGCGCGTACTCCTGTCACCCCGCTTCTCTGTCCCTTCCCGGGGACCTTGGGTCAGGCACCCAGTCTTTCCTCAGCCTCAGTCTCCCCAAAACGCAGCAGACAATCCCCAGAACTGGACTGTCTCAGGAAACCCAGGAGTGGGACAGTGGGACTTTTCAGACTCTCCCTGACACCAAAGCAGCTCTGAACTCTGGTGGTGGGGGGGTGGGTTGCACAGACCTCTTCTTTGTCAGGGAACCAACTTTAGGTCCTGGGTGTCGGAAAGGCCCAGCCCAGCCCCCACCCCATCTCAGAGGTCCCTCCGAGCTCTCCTACCTCACTGACCTGACAAGCGGTCACGTGTCGCTTGCTGCTGTCTGCACCCCTCCAGGGACGAGGCCGCCCGGACCCCCGAGCAGCTCTGCACGGTGGTGCCCTGAGCACAGGTCTGTCTGCAGAGAACACGTCCGACCCCCCTTCCCAGGATGAGCTTTTGGGGGACGAAGGCAACTCCTGTGTGTACCCCAGCCCCCTGGGCCCCTCCTGTGGGCCGGCAGGGGTCCTTGAAGTGTCTCTCAGGCAACTACCAAAGGCCCCCACCCCGCCCTCTGTCCTGAACCCTCTCTGCTCCAACTACGTCATCCTCAGAACAGAACGCAAAGGTCATGGTCATGGCTGGTCCCTGCTCCTGGGACTCGGCAGGGCCAACGCCAGCTTCCTCCTCTCCCCTCCCCTGCTTCCGGCCTCGGCCTGACGGGTCCACCACCCCAGAAGCCAGAACTGAAGGCCCATTCGAGACGCCTCCTTCTCCCTCCACCCCCAGACAAGCAACAAGCCTCCCCTGCAGTTTCCTCCACCCACAGTTCCCCACGACGATGGGGGCCTCCTCCAGAGCCCGAGCCCCCCGATGTGCCTGTGCCCCCCACTCCCACCTGCTCCTGCTCCCTGGGCCATGTGCAATCAGCTGGCTGACTGACGATTATTGTTATTAATACTCAGGAATGGTTTGACAGGGACAGGGCTGGAGCAGAGTGGCAGGGACCCGGATGCCAGCCTCGCCCCACTTCAAGGCAAACTCAGTGGGGAGTGGCCACCATGGGAGAGACTCAAGTGGCCGTGGGAGGCCTCACACCAGCCCCCTGCTGTCCTGCCACAGGAGACAAGCCTGAGCACACAGGGCGATGGGGTCTCCCTCCTCACTTGTCACACAACAGCCTCCAGCCTCACGCCCCCATCCGTCTTTGTGCCCCCCAAGTGTACGCCCAGCAAACAAGAGTCCGTGATCCTCGCCGCTGCCTGAGGGACCCTCCCGAGGGACAAATCCGATCAGGTACATCCTGCTTAACCACAGTTCAGGCCTCTTGGTCACCCCGGGATGACGGCGAGACCTGAAGGCAGAGCAATCAAGGCCCCTGTATCTGCTGGAGCCACCATAACAAGCACCATGAACCGGGCGGCTTAAATAACAGAAGTGTGTTCTCTCCAAGTCCTGGAGGCTACAAGTCTAAGAGTAAGGGGGTTCAGGCTTCTTCTCCTGAGCCCTCTCTCCTTGGGGTGTAAACGGCGTCTTCCCCGTGTCCCCACGTGGTCGTCCCTCTGTGTGTGTCTGTGTCCTGATCCCCTCTTCCCACAAGGACACCAGTCAGGCCTCATCTTACCTTAATCACCTCTTTAAAGACCTGCTCTCCAAGTACAGTCACATTCTGAGGTGCTGGGGGTTAGGGTTTGAACACAGAAATTTGGGGGGACACAACTCAGCCCATAACAGCCCACAGAGCCTGCCTCCTGCCCCACAGTTCTCCAGCGGCTGTACTTCCGGGTCCTTGAATCAGAAATTCAGGTTAGTGAGGGGCCTGGGGAGTGGGACGAGCAGAAGCAGAAGTGCCCAGCGGAGGCCTGTCCCCCTGCGTGGTGTGGGGATGTCACTGCGGGTTGCATCTGGGGGTGTGACGGGGGTGGGGCTGAGGTCTGGGCAATGGAATAGGCGTGTCCACGCCTAGCCCACGGCTGTCCCTGGGGTCCTGCATGCCGCCCTTTCCCTGTCCACCAAGTAGCATCGAGAAGGACCCACGACCTGCAGGGTAGATGCAGCCTGGGGCCCTGAACCACTGAGGGCAGCTGCCAGCTCATGCGGCTCTGGGCCATTTACATGAGCAAGAAGGACGCTTCCATTGTGCCAAGCCCCTGAGAGGATGGGGAGCGTTACAGCTCCCTGAGCAAACGCAGCGATGTCTACTAGCCACTGTGCAACTTCAGGAAACAGAGGAAGGAAGCAGCTGAGCGCCTGTGGGAGGGATGCGATGTGTGAGGGCCTGGCCCCGTCTCTATTTTCAGAATTGGCTAAGCACCCTCCTTAGCAGGCCTATGTTCCATCAGAAGAATGTGCTGAGAATATATATATTAAAGTAGAAATGGGACCAAGAAAGCCCAGTGAGTTCTCCTGCATGAGGAAGACTCCTGTGCCAGCAAGGTGACATTCTCCCACCAGGAGCTGTCCCGGGAGCAGGGAGCGGGGATAGTCCAGCCCCGGGACATCTGAAACATTCTGCCTTCACTGTGGGTTTCTTCTTAAGAAGGGGGGACAAGCAACAATGGATGATGCCTCAGTCTGCAGCTGGAGGAGTCCTTTGCTGCCGGCCAGGGGCCTCCCTGTGCCCTGCGTACACCAGGCTCAGGCCTGCTCCAAGCTGTTGGTCCAGCTGCACCACCCTCCGGGAATTCCAGCCCTGCTCTCCTCCAGGCTCTGCAATGTCTACCCGGCCCAAGGTCCAGCTCTTCGGAGAAAAGACAGCTAAGAGGGGACCAGCCGTTACTGAACATTCATGGTGTGTCACGAATTCCACGTAGCTTGCACAATCCTGGAGGGCAGGTACGCGGCCCGTGTTACAACCGAACCTCAAGAAACGTTTGTGCCACGTACACACTGGATGGCTGGGAGGAAGGTAGGCTGCCTACCCACCCACATTCCACCTCCCCTCCATCAATTCCACTCACAGACCAGGAAGAGATGCTAAATGGATGTTTGTGAATCGATGCACGAAGGAAGAACGGCAGGGAAGATGCAGAGAGGGAGGGAAGGACGTCTTCTCTCCCCAGGGCATCGACCACAGCCTGTCCCCACTCCTACCAAGAAAGAGGGTTTTCAGTCTGACAGATCCACCTGTCTGGCTGTTGATTGTTCCTACGGCCTCTTGGTTTTTCATCTGTGTCCCCCACCCCCAGACGAGAATAGAGGCCAAAGGAAAAATGTCAAGGTTTGGTCTTTGCTGCTATCTCCATCCAGCACTGGGACCACACCTGGCATATAATAGGCGCTCGGTAAGTATGTGGTGAGTGAATGAAAGAATGAATGAATGAATGAATGAATGAATGAATGAATGAATGAATGATATGAAGTAGTAAAAGAGAAACTGTGCATTAGTTTTCCATCTGTAAACTGAGGCTGACAATTGCATTTACCTCCTAGAGTTCTTGGGACAGTCCTACAAAATCCCACGTGTCCAGGGCCTGGCTAGTCAGAGGCCCCGGCTGTGATGACCCCCTCCCCCGTCCTGCCTCCGGCCTCCTCTCAGGACACTCTCAGGATGGGTCCCACAGTGAATGTCACCATCCACCACCTGGACGGCAAACTCTGTGGCATCTGGACAGAGACCCGCTGAAGTCGTGCCCAGCACTCCGGCTGGTTTTAGACAGTGAAATCTTCATCCGACATCCAGCCAATGGGGATGACTGAGCACCTACTGTGTGCTGGCCCCATTCGATGCCTGGAAATGGGGAGCAGGCTGGCAGGAGAGTCGATGACTGAAGAGACACTCAGACTTCAGTACCACAAACCCTCATCTCCCAAAAGAGTTTGTGGGGTACTGAGGCCACCCCAAACACCGAAATAAACTCTTCCTTGAGAAAGTCTCATTCAACTTAGCAGTTGGCACCAGATCACCCGAGCTCAGATTGAAAACAACAAATAAAAAGAAGAAAAAGTGGCCGAGAGAATGTGACTGCGCCTTTAGAGGACCAGAAAGATGGAGAGGAATTTGAAGCAGCAGAGAGACAAGACTGCTTTCTTTTCAGAAGAGGAAGGAGTGGAGAAAGCATGAAAGATGTTGTCACCAACGGGTAAGATCCATTAATATCTCCTTGAAACCTGAGTGCCCGACACGGTTAGAAAGTGGCCCCCTTGACTTCATGGGGGCGGCAATGCCGCCTTGATGTGGGGACGGCCTGTCCCTCATGAACTCACTTCCTGAGCTGTGGCTGTCTTTTCCCGACCCCATGCCTGCTCCTTCTTGAAAAGGTCCTCTGGGGGCACTAATTTGGGAAAATCAAATTAGATTTGCTTTTTATTAGCCTGTCTGAGCTCTGCTTGGCGCACGTGGTGGAGTGGCCGGGAGCGCCTGCCTCACTCACATTCCATCAGGAACGTGGCCCAGGCTCCTTGACCGCGAGGGCTGAGGGCTGAATGGGCGCTTGGCTGGGGCCCTCACACAGCTCCAGGCCCACAAACTGAAGGCATGAATGCGTGATTAAGGAAACTCTGAAGCGCCAATCGGAGGATAGTCTGATGTTTATGGACACCACAGATCGCTACTCAATATCCTTAGCATAGTATAAAAGGATACAGTCTCGCGCAGCACACATGCACACACATGGGCAACTGCCTGCTGTGTGCCAAACACTGTTCTGGAAGCTGAGCACATGACAGTGAGCAAGACAGACAAAACTAACTTACGTTTACGGGGGGAAGACAGACAGTAAACACGTCATCAGTACAATACACATTATGTCCGGCTGTGGTAAATGTCGTGGAGAAAAACAAACCACGGAGGGGCACAGCATGCAGGGTGGCCCCTAAAGGGAGGTCATGAGGCCTCACTGAGCAGGTCTGACTGTGCAGCACAGAGCCAGGCACACGTCTGGCTGCAAGAAGGGGATCTGGGAGGACAGAATGGCGAGTGCAAAGGCCCTGAGGCAGGAGCATGCTCAGCGAGGGGGCGAGAGGGCTGCAAAAGTCAGAACGGGAAACAGGAAGGCAGGAGGGACGCTGCAGATCTTCGAGGCCCTGGTAACGGGCGTGGCTTTTCTGAGTGAGACGGGAGCCACTCCATAGTGAACACTCACTTCTACACCTTTTTTCAGCAACATGCAAGCCCTTTGAGGGCAGGAACAAAGACTGCCTCCCATCTGCATCTGGCATCCTTGCAAGCCTGCCCCATAACATGGGGATAGGAGATGGTGCCTGCAATCCAGCTGCAGGGAACGAAACAAAACACCCTGTAATTAACTGCTGAGCTGGGAAAGATGGGCTACAGGGGTTAGACAGTGCAGGTGGAGGTTGTTGGGCCACCCACCCACTTCCTGTGCTGCCTGTGGGTCCTAGGTGGGCCCTAGAAGCCAGTGCAGGCAGGGAGGGGAGTGGGGGGGAGGAGAGGGGGGAGGGGAGGGGAGAGGGGGGAGGGGAGGGGAGTGGAGGGATGGGGAGGGGAGGGGAGGAGGGGGATGGGGAGGGGAGGAGAGGAGAGGGGAGGAGAGGGGAGGGGAGAAGAGGAGAGGAGAGGGGAGGGGAGGGGAGGAGAGGAGAGGGGGAGGGAGAGGGGAGGGGAGGGGAGGAAAGGGGGAGAGGAGGAGAGGGGAGGAGAGGGGAGAAGAGGGGAGGCGAGGGGAGGGGAGGAGGGGGATGGGGAGGGGAGGGGAGGAGAGAAGAAGGGAGGAGAGGGGAGGGGAGAAGAGGAGAGGAGAGGGGAGGGGAGGGGAGGAGAGGAGAGGGGGAGGGAGAGGGGAGGGGAGGGGAGGAAAGGGGGAGAGGAGGAGAGGGGAGGAGAGGGGAGAAGAGGGGAGGCGAGGGGAGGGGAGGAGAGGGGATGGGAGGGGAGGAGAGGGGAGGAGAGGAGAGGGGGAGGGAGAGGGGAGGGGAGGGGAGGGGAGGAAAGGGGGAGAGGAGGAGAGGGGAGGAGAGGGGAGAAGAGGGGAGGCGAGGGGAGGGGAGGAGAGGGGAGGGGAGGGGAGGAGAGGGGGAGGGAGAGGAGGAGAGGGGAGGGGAAGGGAGAGGAGGGGAGGGGAGGGGAGGGGAGGGGAGAGGAGGAGAGGGGAGGGGAGGGGAGAGGAGGAGAGGGGAGGGGAGGGGAGGGGAGGAGAGGAGAGGAGAGGGGAAGAGACGGGAGGACAGGGGAGGGGAGAGGAGGGGAGGGAGGGGAGGGGAGAAGAGGGGAGGGGAGGGGAGGAGAGGGGGAGGGAGAGGAGGAGACGGGAGGGGAGGGGAGGGGAGGGGAGAGGAGGAGAGGGGAGGGGAGGGGAGGGGAGGGGAGGGGAGAGGCGGAGAGGGGAGGGGGGGAGGAGAGGAGAGGGGAAGAGAGGGGAGGACAGGGGAGGGGAGAGGAGGGGAGGGAGGGGAGGGGAGGGGAGGGAGGGGAGGGGAGGAGAGGGGAGGGGAGGAGGACCACGGGCCCTCATGAGGTGCTGTGTCTATTGGATCTGCCCAAGAAAGAATGGGCAGGAAAAAGAATTCTGGGTGTTAAGCACAACCTTCCAGATCAGCAAGAATGCAATCCAGAAACGTGCAGAGGGACAAACCATTTGGGAAGTCAGTGCAGCTAATGGAAAAAGAACAGAAACTGCCCATTTCACCTCATTTTGGTGGTTTCCAGAGACGCACTCTCCTCTGGGGCCCTGAGGATTCACAACAGTCAGACCAGGCGATGGCGGCAGGTGGGAGGAGGGGATTTCAGTGCCTGTGTCTCAGGTGGCAGCAGGGGAGAGCCCAGGCCTTTGCCCTGTGGGGGAGAGGCTGCGTGCTCCGTCCACAGTGCCCCCCACAGCAGTGTGCATGGCCCCCCGAGCCCTTGACCCAGGCCTCTGGGTAAAGACCAGTTTCTGAACACCTCGTGAGACACTGAGCGTGGCCCACTCACCAGGTCGTCCATTCACTGGGGAATGTTGGCAGCTCTGCCTCCCAGCGCCCATCTCCCCCCAGAACGGGTCCTGAAGACAGCGCCCTCCCCGACCCCCCCCACACCAGGATGCAGGGCACCTGGATGGCCCTGCTCTTGGATGAGAAGACAAGCAGGGTGAGTGTCCTCGCCTTTCAGAACCGAGACCCCAGCACCTTTCTCATGTACCTTTAAGAAGAAAGAACAAGGATTAACTGGGGAGAAAATGCCCCCGATCTGACCAGCTCCATCTTCACAGACAGGCGTGTGGGTGCTTTTCTGCCTTGTTTTTTTTTGTTTTGTTTTTTGTTTTTTTTTTCTTTTTTTTTCTTTTTTTTTCTAATGACTAAATTTATATAGTAATTTTTTTTTTTTTTTTTTTATTAATTAGTTTCAGGAAAAAACCTATCTCCAGCTGTTCTTTGATGTTCCAGGCCAGATGCTCTCAGAAGAGAGGTTTATTCAGAGCCATGCCATCCACGCCAAAGTGAACATAGCTGCTAAGAGGGGGAGCCACCTGAGGGGACATTTCTAACAGAACAAGCAGCCGCCAGCAGGGCTGCCCGCGCTGGGCCACGCCTGACTGGCGGTTCTGATTCCTTGTCAGGGCACAGCCTGCCATCCACTCACACACCCAGGCCCCCACCTCGCCAGGCTTCCAGCTGCCAGAGCAGCCCCGCCCTGGGCCAGGCCGCCCACTTGATCCACAAAGCAAAGCGCCCCTATTCATCCCTGCAAACGGGCTGGGAATGACTCCCCACCACACTGCTAATTCCTCCTGCTCTCTTGTCTGCTTACCTCCCCCATCGTCTCCCCACCGTTGGGGTTTTATGTGCCGAGCCCGGCACGGGGGTGGGACTGTGGCAGGGCTGGGATGGCCCTTTTGTGAGGCCTCCCGCTAATGCCCCACTAATCCTGCAATTGCACAACTCCAAGTGCTGGGTCACTTTTAATTATCTTCCCACCAGGCCTGTCCCCGAGGAGGATAAACACTTGTGTGACGGGCGGCAGGCTGCAGAAGCCACGTCAGAGCTGATCCCCCAGCCGGCCTGGATGCAGCCCGAGGGTCCCAACAGCTGGGGACAGAGCCAGGCCCAGGCGCCACCAGCTCAGAAGGCTGCTCTGGCCCAGGCTCGGGCTCTGGTTAATGAAGTCATGAGCCCTGTTTCCTGTCACTCCCGCGGTTGCCTCCTTCCCCGTGAGGACTGGCTCTGATCAGACCACCCCGCCCTCCCCACCATGGGAGTGAGTGTGACCTGTGACCTTGGGGCTGCCACCAGCTCCAACAAACACGATGTCCCCACCTTGGGAACCCAGCTCCCTGGCGGCCAGGGTATCCTGGCCAGTGGTGCTGACCCTTGTCTGAGCCTCTGATCCGTCAGGAAGCTGAAGAAGGCTGTGACCACCCTCCGCAGAAAAGCCCCATTGTTGCCCAGGATTTCAGGCAACGCATCCTGGCTTTGGAACTCATCCAAGAAGCCAGACTAAGACCGTTACAGGAGCGAGCGGCCTGACCCTCTTGCCTCCTATGACGCCCTTTCCAATATCCACAACCCTCATCATTCATCCTGGCTGGGGCCCCTCGTGCCCGGAACTCACCCAGTCTCCCCCCGAACACGGGCAGAGCCCAGGATGTGAGGACCATGGAGGCCCCCAAACCTCCCCTTTCTCTTCCGGCCACCGCCCCACACCAGCCAAGGGATCTTGCCTGCAGCATTGGACACCAGCACCACGTCCAAGTCCCGCCCCTCTGCACCACCCCCGCCACAACCTCCCCTGGCCGGCCCTCAGGCTTCGCGTGCACATGCTGGCAGCACAGCCCACTCTGGGAGGACAGATCCAGAGAACAGGTCTCCCGGGCGTGGCAGCAGAATTACAGGGTCCCAGTTACCCTGAATGTGGCCTGGAAGGGGGACACCAGCTCCAAGGGGGTTCATTCTCTTGACCCCACAGACTCTCTGGGCCTCAGAGAGGGTCCTGGCCAAAGAAAGGCAGAGCTGGGTCCTGTGGAGTGAGGGGACAGGGTGGGGTCTCCCAAGCAGGATTCTGGCACCCAAGGCGCCGTCTAAGGATTCCGGGGCGGCCGAGTCCCTGGAGTCGTACAGAATGTGCCCAGCTCCCCTTCTCCAGTAGCTCATCTGTCCCTGGGTGTGAACCTCAGATTCTAACCCTCCATCTGGCTCTGACAGAGACGCCGCCCTGGTAAAACGGCTGTGAACACCGCAGCTGGGAAGACCTTAAGTCACTGCGCAAACCCCCACCCAGCACTCAGCAAGGGGCAGAGGCCACAGGGGCAGAGTCAGGCTGCCCACAACCAAGCCAGAGCACCCACCCAGCACTATGGGGGGGGGGGAGACAGAGGAGCAGGGAGGGGGGGCAGGGCCAGCAGAACAAACACAAAGGTGGCATTCATGCAGGGAAAGGGCTGCAGCCCAGTGGCAGGAGAGGCCGATGGCTGCCGGGCTTCTTCCAGCCCAACGCTGGGGCTCATTCCTCCCACAGCCACTGGGCTCTGAGGACCCCGTGATGGTCACTTGGAGTAACTCAGAGAAGGCCCAAGAAGGGAAGCGGGGCATATATGAGGGGCCTCAGATGGACGCCCCGAGAGGGAGCCCACAGAAGCCCTGGCAGGCGAGGAGGGCGCCCCAGGGGACGACAGAGGTCAGCTGAGTCTTAAAGGCAGACAACAGTACAGCAGGAGCACCTAGTCACCCGCACGTGTGAATCTGGAGGCTTGTAGACTGACATCTGGGGACAGGGTGGCCACAAAGCTGGATCGGGATACCTGTGACACCAGGCCAGGCACGGGGACTTCACCCAGCGGGGCTGAGACGTGGAAGCACCCAGGCCCCACCTGTCCCCAACAGACAAGCCGCTGTGGGCACACGGGCGGGCTCTCCTTTCTACAGAGTTTGCTGCTTTGTGCTGCTGACCTGCAGGGGTGGGCCTAGCCCTGGTCTAGCAAATATTAACTCACTCAAGCCCTCCCCACAGCCCTGAGTGACCATGATACTAATTCCCATCTGACAGGTGGGGAAACTGAGGCTCAGAGAGAGTCAGTCAAGGTCTGAGGTCCACGTAACATCAGTGCAGAGTGTCCTCAAGGGGCAAGAGAGAAAGCCACTTGGTCCCAGGGCCCTCTCTGCGATTCGGCCCCCAGGGCCCAGGGGGACCCCGCCTCAGGAGGCCGCCAACAAATGCAATCTTGGCTCATAAACCCCAATAATAACACGAGTGAGCTAGCCCTACATAGGCTCGCTGCTGACACAATCAGAGAGAAAAACAGTGTCTGGCTGGGAAGAAAAGAGACTTCCAGATCCCAGAGGCTATGAGAGCAGTGGCCCAGGGAGATGGGGCACCTGGGAAGGCCCATCCCTGAGGAGCCCCAGAAAATGGAATCAGCCAGGGGCACGCCAGCAGGTGTCACTGTAGCCGCAGGGCTGGGCTCTGGGTTCTAATCCCCCATGTGAATGCCAGAGAAACATCTGACCAGCTCGGACATGCTGAGCTCAGGGAAGGCCAGGGAGCTGCACTGGCCACAGAGGCTTGTCATTTGTGCCTAAAGCATCATCACCAAGCACCTGCGTGTGCTGGGCACTCTGCATTCATCCTCCCTGCCGGCCCCACCACAACCCAGTGAGTGGTGTTAGGATGCCCATTTGACAGGTAGAGAAACTGAGGCTCAGTCCCAGGATGTGTTCCCTTGAATGGTGGGTGCACCACTGGGTACGTCCCCCCACCCCCACAGCCACAATCATAAATGAGGATGGATGACAGAATCGTCCTGTCTCCACATATAATGGGCTGCTCTCCAGGGGCCCCACGCATGCGGCGAAGCAGGTGGGCTCTCCAGTGAGAGTGTCCGGCCCAACCAACGCCACACTTCCCACCCACGGGTCCCTGGCCGCGGGCTCAGGACCCTCCTGGACGCCCCGAGGCCAGGCATCGGCTGCAGGCCGGCCCTATCTCCCCACACGCTCTGCCAAGGCAGCGTGGCACCCGGCCAGGGGCTCTTCATCCTCAGACAAAGCCCCAGAGCAAACCGCCCGGCCAGCCGCCCAGGCTCAGGTTGCCGCCCGCAGGGTCCTGGCTGGGAGTCGGATTATTCATGGAAAGCGGGCCTCCGCCATGTTCCTGCGCTGCAGTGGGGCTGGCTGCACAATCGCCTCATTGTGTGGGCAGCCATAATGGTCTCCAGAGGGGAAGGAGAGGAGAGGAGAGGAGGGGGAAGGAGAGAGGAAGGGGAAGGGGAGAGGGGAGGAGGGGGGAGGGAGGGGGGAGGAGGACAGGGAGCAGGGGGAGGGGAGTGAGGAGGAAGGAAAAGGGGGGAGGAAGGTGGGGAGAGGAGGAGAAAAAGAAGGACGAGGGAGGATGAGCGAGCCAGGAGCTTCCCCCTGGGACGGACTGGCTGGGCCCGAGCGCATGGCTCCCCGAGTTCCAGAGCCCAGCGCCCCCGCCACACTGAGGGGGGGCGTGCTCCCTAACAAGGGTGCTCCCTGCACAGTCAGCGGCCACGCTGAGGGCCTGAAGGCCTCCCGCCTCAGTGGTGCATGTGGGTCTCCACCCTGGCAAAGGGGGTGGGGGTGAAACAGGGTGGGGGACAGTGGAGTGAGGGGTGGCGGGTGGGGTACCTGGTTCTGGCACTCACAGGGTTTATGCGCAAACGCCATGGGCCAGGACGGCTCAACAATGAAAACCCGAAACTCCCACCTGCCCGAGTCCAGCCAGCAGGCCCAGAGGCCAGAGGCTTTAGAGGCCCATTAACAAACACACCGGGGAAAGGTTTTGTTGTTTTAAATGAACTTCCGGGGAGTGAAACCAAACCAGGCCAGAGAGTTACTGATAGCTACCCTGACATCTACGGTCGAATTCAGAGACGCCCCTGTCCAGTAACGGTGCCTGGCTGCCCATTGGCTGCAGGCTAGGACCCCACCCTCAGCTGGGCATTCGAGGCCGTCCACACCGAGTGCTGACCCACCTCCTGCCTCCTCTTCCCTCTGTCCCTTCACCCCCTACCCCCAGCCCCTGTCCTAGTTACTCCAGCAGACACAGCTCTCGCATGTCAGCCCCCGGGCCACCACAAAGGCCTGTGCTGCAGATTTTCCCTCTGCGAGGACCCCCACCCTCTATCTGCCACACCACTCCTCCCGGGCCCAGATCACGCCTTCCCCATGCCCGACACCACTTCATGGGCTCTTTCGCAGTGACATGTGCCTGTGTACGTGCTCAGAAACACTCGGTTAGTGACAAGCGAAACTAACCACAGCCAACCTTCTTCTACAGCTGCTTTCCGGCTGTGGGGAATCTGAGCACACGAAGGAAAATAAAACAGAAAATGAGCGGCACGCATGGGATGGGCTGAACACCTCTGGAAAGAAGGAAGATCCCGGCCGGCCAGGTCATTCCAAATTCGACCTGCTGAATAAGGCCTCAGCATGGGACCTTCACACCGAAAGCTAACAACAGCAGGAGCGCTAAGGAGAGATGTGTGTTTGAAACGAGTCAACGTAGCTGTGTTTACTTCCAAAGAAAGCATCCCTGTCAACTCAGCCTCCTGCAGTGAGCACCAGGCCCGTGGCTCAGTCGGGGCTGCCTGCCACGGAATCCCAAATAGCACCCCTCCAGCAGCCAGGGGGAGGCTCTGTCCTCCCCACCCCCCGGCCCTCCAGGAAGCAGGAGGCAGCTTTGCACAGGCCCCACAATGGTTCACCCCTCTCAAAAGTGGTTCCCCTTCTAGGAATCTCTCCTAAGGAAAGAATCCTAAATCCAGGAGCGGTCTGTTCACACTCGTGGAGACCTGGAAGTAACCAACAGCACAGGGACCCTTGAAGAAATCTGAGACAATCCACTCAGCAGACACTCAGGCCGCTATTACTGTGCCTGCAAGGATGGTGGGAGAACGTGGGGAATGTGTGTGACGTGAAACATAGTGAAAAACAAGTCAGGACACAGGTGTACGGTCAGGAAAACGTCTGCCACCTTTCTAAAGTCACAGACTCCAAAACCGGGATCGCTTCTCGGCCTTTTGGCTAAGATCAAGTGCAAAACCGGTGACCAGCCAATGCTGTCCGCGTGCCACGGCCACGGCACCCTCCTCCTGTCTGCTTTTTCGTGCTCTCCAATGTGCACGCACTGTTCTTTTTAATTAGTAAGTGTCTTCTGGGAAAAATCATTCAGCACACTGCCCAATTCCACGGCTGGGTGTGGGCCCTATGGCAACTTCACCTTCTTTTAGGGACCAGGGTAACTTCTCAGGGATCACTGCCCAGGACCTCCACAGCACCTCCCACTCAGGACAGCCCAGCCAGACAGGATGCCACTGGAAGGCAGGCAGATGTCACCAAAGCCCCGCTCCTCTCCTTTCATTAGCTCCCAGTCAGCAGCAGCCCTCCAGAATGCAGTGGTAACAGGATGCTGACCTGTTCCATTTCCGGTGAGTCTGTCTGTTATCCTGGCCCCCACATCTCCCCTTGGATTTTCTTATCTCCCAACACTTAGGCGCTGGAGTGAACGGAAGTGCCAGCGGGGACTCAGCTCGCTTGTCTCTGGGACATGGGTGACCCCAACGCACGCTGGGCACTGAGAAGGCTGCGTCCCAGACCACGCTCGCTTGGCCTGCAAGGTTGGTTGAGGGTTCCCAGGAAAGTCACAGCCAGCCCAAGGGACACCCTCCCAGACCACACGCAGGGTGGTGAGCGCCACCGCCCCACGTGTCCCCTGCCCCTTTCCCTGGCCCCATGAGACCAGCGTGAAGGAGGTTAAGGTTGAGTGACATGACCTCGGACAACCCGAGTGCCTTCCTCTCTGCACATCAGCTTCCTCACCCGCAGTCAGAATTGCACTCTGCAGTCTCTCGTTGCTGGTAAGCACACAGGCAAAGACACACGTCGGTGACGTGGACACCAGATCTGCAGCATCTCCACGACCTTCCTTCCTGTCCCTTGTCGGAGACTGATGTACCAGCCCTGACACTGCCCTTCCCGGACGCGGCTCACCGACGTCCACTCTGGACACATTATGCCCACTCGGGGCATTTCTGCTGCCGTAGCCGTAGAAGAAATGCCACCTGGGTCCCCAGGTCCTCACACTGCACATTACTTTTCTCTCCCAGGAAGGGCACCAAACCTGGCATCCAGCCAGTAACCTAGGAACCTTCTGGAAGCTGCCTCCCTCACGGTGCCCTTCAGCCCATCACCAGGCCCTGTGGTTCTCCTGCTGGAATCTCTCCTTTGTCTCCCTCTCCTAGACCCCCAGCCAACAGGCCAGCCCAAGCCCCAGTGTTGGCTGGACAGCAGTGGCCACCTCACGCCCCGGGCTGGGGTTCCCTCCCAGGTCCCATGTCATCTGCCTGCACCCTGCAACCAGAGGGGTCTTACGGAAAGCAAGCCAGGTGTCAAACCCTCGCCTGGCTTCCCACTGCTTTTGCTCACAACCCCTCTCACGGGCCACATGGCCCTCATGCTCTGACCCACCCCTTCTCCTGTCCCATCTAAGACCCCACTCTGCTTCTGTGTGAACCACCGCCTCTGCCTTGAACAGCCGTGGTCATTCCCACCTCAGGACCTTTGCACGTGCCGCCCCCTCTGCCTGGAACACTTCTCCACGTCCCACTTTCACTCAGCCACCTCCTAGCCACCATTCAGGTCTCTGCTAGCATGTCACCTCCTCAGAGAGGCCTTCCCTGGCCCCCAGGTGAACTGCTCTCCAGCACCTGTGCTCCTTTCCAGCAGCTCTCACGGTTGGTGTAATTCAATCGCTAACTGAAAAATCAGACCACGTCCCCTAGCAAGCAGGCCATGTCTGCTACCTTGTTCCTCACCATCTCCTGGGGCTCAGAGCAGACTCCCAACCTTCCTTCATTGAGCAAATGAATAAATGAATGCTGCCTCACCCAGTCATTTCAGTCAACAAATTGACTCAGAGAGCCAGCCCCTACCCTACACACGCACACACACACACACGCACAAATACGCACACACACACGCACACGCACACATGACAGCATGGGAAGATCACTGGCCTGGGAGTCTGCAGACCTGGGTTCAAGTCTCCATCTTTCCAGAGTCACTACAGTTCACAGCAAGTTCTTTTCCTTTCCAGGCCTCAGTTTCCCCACCAGGCCAATGAGCACGTGGGACCAGGAGACCCAGGGCCTCCCCGCAGTGAGTTCCCACAGCTAAGAAATCTGTGCACAGCATGGCCGTAGGGGCCTCCAGGGCAGTGAGGAGGCTCCCTGCCCTCCACGAGCTTAGAGCCAAAGTCGCCCCCGGAAGTCGGCACGGGGTGGGGAGGCAGCCCAAAGGGGAGGCGTGGAGAAGTCCAGGAAGCAGGGCCCACCGACCCCGTGGGAGCGCTGCCCAGGACGCGGCCTGGAGCTCAGCGCACTCATGTGACAGACGAGCAGACACCCACAGCCAAGTCCCCCACCCACACATCCAATGCCGTTTCCATCTGAACTAAGCGCTTATCACACTGTGGCCGTACCTTTGGCAGTGTGAGGGGTGACAGGAAAACAGCACAAGTTTCTTTTTCCTTCTTCACAATTTTGTGAATAGAAGATACGTTCTTACCACAGAGCTTAGCAATCTCCGCATGATTTCCTTATTAAGTCAAGAACTTTAACCTTTTCACTGAAAGGAAGCACTTCACGGCTTCCCCGTGGCACATCGACGGCTCGCATCACTGCCCGCACGCTTTGGGGCCATCACTATGGAATAAAGGCAACATAGGGCGACTGTGATACCGCAACACTCAATCTGGTAACTGGGCGGCTACTGCGTGACTCCCGGGCAGGGCGCTCATACAGCGCGGACCCAACACACAAAGGGCACTTCCATCCCAGGCTGGACAGAGGGGACAGTTCGAGATTTCATCGGCACACAATGTAAAACTTAGGAATTGTTTACTCCTGGAATTTTCCATTTAATACTTTCAGGCTGTGGCTGGCCTCAGGTAATTAATACCGCAGAAAGCTAAACCGTGGATAAGGGGGCACTGCCGTATTTGCCATTTAAAAAGAATGTCACTTGTGGGGTCTGGGGAGAGGGTTACATCTTGGTTCTGGCTCCAGGCTGCGGCTCTGTGCTTATCACGTTCCTAGTGACAGTCTCGCAAGGCCAGGACAAAGCCTTGCAAGACCCGCAGTAACTCCCCTCAAATCCCAGACATTCCGGGGCTGGAATGCCGGGCAGTGAGGGAGTCGGCCCACCTCCCCGTGGTCAGCCCTCAGCTTCCCCCCAGCCTGGGGTCGCAGCTGCCTCCAGGCCCTCCCTGGGCCCTGGTGCAGAACCTCCCCCGCCCCTCCACCCCTGGGGGCCCTCCCCCAGGGGCCAGCTCTGACGGCCGCTTTTCTGGCACTCAGGACACTCTTGTCCTTCTCCCCCAGTTGCAGCCAAGTGGCTCCAGGTGACAGTGGTCCTAAGGAATGTGTTAGGTGTCCCTTGCAGGTGCAGGCACAAGCACAGCACGTGGGCTGGCGCATCCAGGGATGCCAGGAGGCGTGGGAGACTCCATCTCCATTTGGGACGTGCAAATAGCCTCTGTTTGTTCTCCCACACCCGCCTCTGCAGCCCACAGCTTTTTTCCTTGAAACGCTGCTGGTAAGAGAGTCTGAAAAAATGCTAATACCAGAGGAAAGTCCCCGCAGAGTTCAAATGAAAAGCTTTACATAAATTGCGATATTCCACTAATGTCCCGGGCCTGGGAGGGCTTTATTAACTGCAGCTCTCAGCTCTCGGTCTTTCTTGCAGTTGCTACTGATCTGTGTGGCCGCGTCAATGAATTCAATTCATCAAACATTTACTGAGCGCCCACTAGGTGTGAGGCACTGTTCCAGGCATGGGGGGAGGCTTCAATCCAGCAACAAATATTTGCTGAGCACCCACTCAGGGGTAGGCACCAAACAACAATGGGATGAAAGCCAGGCCTTGTCTACAAAGCACTGAAGACAGCAGTGAGCTCTGAGCCATGCACTCTGGAAGGCTTCCTGGAGGAGGAAAGCTCACAGCACGTCCAGAGAACCACAGAATCGGATCACCTCGATTGCTATTCCTGAGAGCAGCCCAGCTCTCCAGGAGCACCCCTGAACCGCACCTGGGATCCTCAGATGGGAGGCTGGTGTGTCACCTGGACTGGAGGGATGCTGGCTTCCCATGGTTAGCGCCCCCAAAGTCTCACCTAGCCCAGAGGGCAAAGGACTAACTGACCAATAAAGTAAACAGAGGAGGCCAGGACAGGACGGGGCACCCTGGAATCCCAGAGGAGAGAAGGGAAGGCTTCCTGGAGGAGGTGATGCCTGGGTCGGGCAGCAAACACTTCCAGCATGAAGGGCTATTGCAACAACTCCGCTATGGACTGAATTGTGTCCCCCCCCCCCCACACCAAATTCATTATGTTGAAGACCTAACCCCCAATGTGGCTGTAGGAGGTAATTAAGGTTAAATGAGGTCCTTAGAGTTGGGTCCTAAACCAACAGAACTGCAGCCTTATAAAAAGAGCAGTACCTCTGTCCCCACCCCATGCCAGCACACAGTGAGAAGGCCTCTGTCTGCAAATCGGGAAGAGAGCCCTCACCAGCAGCAGTGTCAATCTGCCGGCACCTGCATCTCGGACTTCCAGCCTCTAGAACTCTGAGAAGTGAATGTCGCTGCTTATGCACCCCCGTCTGTGGTGTTTTGTCACAGCAGCCGGAGCTGACCAAGACAGACGCCCTTAACCACCGCTCTGTGCCTCCAAACAAGAGGGGTCCTGCAGGCACGCTGGGGCAAGGACGCCCAGGCCCCCGGGCGGGCGGCCACCCATCCTGTGACAGACCCCATGTGCAGCGGGTTCCGGGACCTCACAGGCCAGCTGGCCTTCAGGTGCTCATCTTGAGAAGGTGGGTAACGACTGTGGCTAATTCATCAAGTTTCCCGCAGATTAACTCGTTAATTAATATATCGCACTCTTGAGTTTCTAAGCACTGCACCAGAACCCCAGGGACCGCGGTCTGAAATCATGGGCCAGAGCCAAACGGCATGACTGGGTTTTCAGAAAGGCCTCCTGCCTCCCTGAGCTGGATTAGCGAGCCCCCACCCGCCCTCCTCCTCCCTCCCATCCAGAGCATCTGAACAAAGCCACAGAAAAGGCTCAGGATGGGATCCGATGGCCCTGCTATTCGGCCAGTTTAAATACCTTCCCGCAAACAAGAGACTACTTTTTAAACACAGTGGAGGAAGCAGCCCTACCTTCAACGTGAAAACCACGTTACATGAAGCTCTGTGTTCTCCCCTCCATCCTCTGACAGGAACACCACAAGCCCACCTCCGCCTGCAATGCAGGATCAGTACTCCTGAGTTCCTGAGAAGCTACGTTTTCCCCTCAATCAAGTGTCAAATAAAGGCAGTCAATACTATTAGTGCAGTATCTTTCTTTAAAAAAAAAGACATATAATCTATTGGATGAACTCAACCTGTACAATTAGACCTCCGCTCCAGAGGCTGGCAGAAAGCAGGCCCACCCGGCCGGTGTGTCCTCCTGCTAAGTGCACACGGACGTGATTTAGAGGTTCCTGTGCCCTTTCCACAGCAGCAGGAAACCCCAAAGGAGAAAAGGCTCACGTCTCCTCACGCATCCCAGGACAGTGTGCCCCTGACCCCCACCTCCCCAGACGCCAGCTTCCAGCTGGGAACCAGTTTCCATTCCTGATTTTCACTTTTCTGGGCAAGAATGTCAGCCTGAGCCCGTGGAGGGGCTCCCCCTCGAGTATCTGGGAAGGTCGGGGTCAGCTGCCCGGGGGCCTCAGAGCCTCTCTCGGCTCTGCCCGGGGCCTGACAGTGACCGACCCTCCATCTCTTGCTCCAGAACCCACTCTGCTTCCCAGTGGGTCCTTGTTCTTTCTCCTACCTGGAATTCTCCCCTTCTTCTAGATGGCCAGTCAGTCAGGAGACTGCACCTGCCTCTGGGCCAGGCATGAGACTCCCCCAAAGGAGACTCCAATCCCCGCCCTCAGGGAATGTGTAAAGTCAACACAGAAGGCTGGGACCCAGGCAGATGGAGACCCAAAGGAGAGAAGGGAAGGCTTCCTGGAGGAAGTGACTCCCAGGCTGGGCCACAGCCACTTCAGGCAAGAAGGCTCCTGTCAAGGCCCCTGACTCTTCTCGCTGCCCCCACTGCACTGACCAGTCTCAATCAGACCCATTTTCAGCCACCAAGTGTACCTCCCCAAAACTCATTCAGAACGCTCTCCTCTCACAATCAGACATGTCTGTGGTCTGGGACCCCGGACCCCGGCCTCCAGTCTGCCTAAATGACACCGGTCAACTGAGGCCCATGAGCACGTGCCAGGCCGGAAGGCAAGAGCCCCGAGTTCCAGGCCCAACTCTGTCTGGGACCTTTGCTGCACCCGGGAGCAAAGCCCTCTCTGGCCTGTGTCCTCCAGGACTGCAATGTGGGGGATGGCCTGGGACCAAGTGGGGGCCATGCCCCTTCTGGCCCTGGAACCAGCCCCAGCTCCAGCCCGGCCTGCCTGCCACCCTTTGTCTTGCCAGCCCTGCGACCCCAAGGGAGAAGAGAGGAAGCCAACCTGGCAGACAGCTTGGCTCAGCTGTCAGGCCTCTCAGGTTGCTTCCCAGGACATCTTTCTCCTGCACGTCTTCCTCCCTGTTCCCAGGCTCCTCGGATGGGAAGCACTGGTGTGTCACCTGCACTGGATGGACGCTGGCACCCACCTTCCCGGCCTATCCCTGGGCACAGGCTGGTTCTGCCGCTCACACTGGGCCCGCTCCCTCCTACAGCCTTTCCTGGCTCCTTGCCTCCTAGAAGGAAGGTGACCACACAGGAGACTGAGGGTCTGAGCTGTGCAGGGAGGACAAACACAGGCCTAGGCCACCCAGCGGGTCACTTCAGGAACTTGTTTACAAGCTTGTGGGGGTGGGGAGGGGATGGCGAGGACAGGTGCACAGGTGGGGGAGAGATACGAGGACAGAGAGGAGAGGCAGCTGGCTCTCGTGGGGCACAGAGGAGGGCACTGCTCATGGTGACAGTGAAGACAGAGCTGGTCCCAGCAGCAAGACGCCAGGTCCGGGTCCTGGGAACACTGCTCGCACCTGCCAGGCTCCTCCATCAGGGCACTGCACATCTGAGAGTCACGGCCCCAGCGGGAAAATCTTTCATTTGCTCTCGGCTTTGCTTTGATAGCTGGTGGCCCACGCACTCCTGCCCCCTAGGGATTCCGCAGCCTGAGCCAGAGCCAAAGAACAAGGGATCTGACTTGGGCTCAGAACACTCTGGAAGGCTCTGCTGGTGGTCCAGTCTGCCCTTGCGGAAGGAAGGACCGAGCTCCCAGGGCAATGTCCACCCCTCCCTCCTGGCCTCAGCTGCTTCACCGCACCACCACCCCCACCCCACACTGGGCCAGCTGTCATGGACATGGAGGGCTGGCTGCAAGACACACAGAAAGCGCTGGGAAGGGAGGGCTACGTGGAAACTGTGCTCTCGACGGGAAATTCAAATCAAGCACCCACTTGGGCCAGGCCCTCTGTGGAGCTCCCGGAGGGTGTGTGGGATGGCATGTGTGTCTGCTGGGCTAAACGGTGTCCCCTGCAGAAGATATGTCCACGTCCTGATACCCAGACCCTGTCTTGGGACCTTATTTGGACCAAGGGTCTTTGCAGATGTTAAGTAAGATGTTAGTTAGAGATCCCGAGATGAGATCACCCTGGGATTATCCAGGGGTCCCTAAACCCAATGACAAGTGTCCTAATAAGAGCGACACCAGCATCCCAGACCGGCACCGCTGCTCTCCACGCCGCTCTTCCCCAGGGTCGCCAGGTGTTTATGGACGAGCTAAGAACAGATTCCGAGACCCAGGCTGCTTTGTTGGCTCCTGTACTACACAGCCCCATCCTCTTTAAATCATAACGGGTTATGGCACCAAACATCCATTAATACGAACTGAGCCCACGTCTCCAGATTCCCAAATCCTTTGCGCTCGGAATTAACAAGGGATTATACGGGCTTATGCATCCAGACCTTGATATTTCCCCCCAAATATAACAGTCCAATCTACTGTTTTAAAAGGGCAGAGGGCTTCTCAAAGTGTCCACAGCCCTGGTGAAGCCCTCAGCCCTCCAGAAAGTGCGTGAGTCAGTGCACGCTGACATCTGAACGTGCCGTCAGAAGGCAAAGGTCCTCAGAGGCCAGACAGGGGCAAAGGAGATACCATCTCCGCGTCAGCAGCCACCTCCATCTCGGGGCCACCGGGCCATTGGGCAGGTCTGGGCACAGAGCCGAGAAGGTGGCCTGTAGCTGAGACACAGTAGTGAAACCAGACTCTGTGATGAGGGCAAGTGCGAGGGAGGGGTGGATCGGATGCCCTTCCTGACGGGAACTCCTGGGCACAGTGGCCGCCCTGGTGCTGAGCAAAGGAGGCCCCATCAGGGGAGGGTGTGCGGAGACTCCGCCACATGCTGGAGGGCACCCTGCGGCCTGGAGGAGATGCTGGTACCCAGTCCCAGCCAGTCCCCCGTGATGAAGCGGCCCCTCTGCATTCATTTCTCACACGAAAAGGAGTAAGAGGGAAGCAAGTGCCCAACCCGCACCAGTGGACAGTGCAGAAACCTCCAAGGCCACTGCCATGATCAGTCTGTGCGAGTTCATGCCCAAAGGGAGGGGACAAGAGGTGACGAAGGGACACAATTATTCCCAACAGAATAACTCACCAGGGACCGCCAGGCTGCCATCAGCTGGCTGTGGCCACTCACTGCCCACACCCACACCCACAGCCCAGAGGCCGGAGCCACCCCAGAGCAAGCCACGGTGCTGGGAGGCTGAAGGGGAGAAGTTGGGTAGGCGACGGAGAAAGGGACAGGAGTTTGCAGAATACAAACAGGCCCAGGGAATTCAGACCCTCGTGAGTTAAAGGACACCCGAAACCCATACCAGGAGGCTACCAAGAAATCAGAGAGGTTTGCAAACATGTCAGCCAGCAGTGCTGACAAGGGACAGGTGGAATGGTCCACCGAGAGAGAAGGATTTCTCACCAGAACAGCAATCCCATCTCAAGAGCAGGGCACAGGCTGTCCTAGAGTGACCCCCGCGCTCTGCTTCCATCAGCAAGGCTGACGAGTAGAAACAGTTCTGTGCAGCATGTAGAACGCTGAACCCACCACTGCTCTCTGCTGGGTTTCGTCGTGTGTCTGCTTTCCCAGGGCCCTGTCCCGAAATTTGGGAACATTCTGGACGTGGCACACTGGGACGAGTGACTGGCATTCGTGGTGTGGATGACCGTCCTGTTTTTCACTGAACTAACCAAGCTCTCGCACCAGGCTCTTCAGGAGACGGAGACAGTGCCTCAGGTATTCAGTCTCCGGTTAATGCGTTGTGCAGCTACAGTCTGATGCCAGCCCGTGCCGAACGACATTCCCCGAGTACTTCTGCGGTGCCACACGCTGGGCTGCCCGCTGCACTTGGGTTAAACCATCCACCCCTCCCTACAGTGGTACATGGTCAGGACTCGTCATCTCTGCATTTTACAGAAGGGGAAACTGAGGCACGGAGAGGGTCAGTAACTTAACCACATTGGACTGGATCCCAGCTCCTGCCCTCCTAACACACTGCAGAGAACAGTGCCCTTGACCTGGTTGTCTTGGTTTCTGGCACAGCCACCCTAGTGAACAGGGTTTGGGGACCAAACCCCAAAACTGCACTGTGAGCCGTTTTCAGTAACAGCTGAATAAAACTGACTGTGGCATTTACTGGGAGGATATGGGGTCATCCCTACAGCTGCCAGGATCACCGCTACTAGGAAAGCTCTCCTGAGCCACTCGTTTACTTGCATCTGTTCCTCTTTCCCTCTTCACTCTAGCTGCTAGGAAGCTCAGAGCCAACTCTATGGCCCAACTTTAGCAGTAAAGCAGGCATTTTATGTGCTGAGACTGTCCTTAGCTTCACCTTGTCCCCCTATTTCCTTGCTTATTTTTATGCTGTTTTGAAACACCTTTATAAATCACCTCAGTTCCTCTTTTTGAACCACCGAAAAACAAGGAAAAGGGGGCATGAGTAAACAAAAGCAACTTAAATGCCCTTCCAGGACTTCCTTGCAGCTCAGGTTACAGCTGTGGTGTCAGTTCTCTGAAGCACTTGAGCAAATAAATTAGGAACTGAGTCAGGTGGGGAGAGAGGTGGTGCACGAGGCAGCTATTTTGCAGGGTGGGTGGTGGCCGGCAAGGGTGGCTCTCCTGACAGGAGCTCACCTGCTGGTTTCCTGACAGTGGCCCAGGCAGCAGCTCGCTCGAACTCGGTGGGGTTTTCTAAAAGCTTCACCTTGGATAATTTTGGCCTGCTCCTCAAGCCTTTCTAACCATTTTGAGAGCAGGTAACTCCTGGATTGGACCCCCTGTCACATAAGCCAGCTAGAGGGGTCACCTTTCTCCACAGCTTATTCCTAACTAACCCATTTTGTAAAGAGGGAGCCTTTTAGTATTAACGAGAAGCAACAAGTGTTGGTGAGGCTGTGGAGAAAAGGGGACATTTGCACACTTGGTGGGAATGCAAACTGGTGCAGCCGCTATGGAAAACAGTGTGGAGGTTCCTGAAAATATTAAAAACAGAACTACCTCATGACCCAGCAATTCCACTTCTGGGCATTTATCCGAAGAAAACAAAAACCCTAATTAGAAAAGATATCTACACCCCAGGTTCACTGCAGTGCTATTTACAATAGCCAAGCTATGGGGAAGCAACCTAAGTGTCCATCAATAGACGACTGGTTAAAAAAGATGTGGTACATTTATACCATGGAATATTATTGTGCCATAAAACAAATGAAATCTTGCCATTTGCAACAACATGGATGGACCTAGAAAATATGCTGAGTGAAGTAAGTCAGACAGAGATAGACAAATATCGTAGGATTTCACTTACATGTGGAGTCTAACAACAAAGCAAAACAAATGAACAAATAAAACAAAACAGAAACAGGGCCGGCCCAGGCAGTTAGAGCTCTATGCTCCTAACTCCGAAGGATGCCAGTTCAATCCCTCGAGTCCCGCAAGGGATGGTGGGCTCCGCCCCCTGCAACTAAGATTGAACACGGCACCTTGAGCTTAGCTGCCTCCCGGATGGCTCAGTTGTTGGTTGGAGCGCAGGCTCTCAACCACAAGGTTGCCAGTTCAATTCCTCGAGTCCCACAAGGGATGGTGGTCTGCGCCCCTTGCAACTAGCAACGGCAACTGGACCTGGAGCTGAGCTGCACCCTCCACAACTAAGATTGAAAGGACAACAACTTGACTTGGAAAAAAGTCCTGGAAGTACACACTGTTCCCCAATAAAGTCCTGTTCCCCTTCCCCAATAAAATCTTAAAAAAAAAAAAAAAAAAGAATTTGTTTTAAAAAAGAAAAAAACAGAAACAAAACAAACTGATGGTTACCCGAGGGGAGACGGAGGGGGTGGACAAGGGGAAGGGGATTACGACGTACAAATTTCCAGTTATAAAACAGTCACAGGAGTATGACAGACAGCATAGGGAACAGTCACAAACATTGTAATAACTGTATGGTGACAGGTGGGTATGTCATGATCACTCCATGTGGCATATAAATGTGCAATCACTATGTTGTACACCTGAAACTAATGTGACATTGTAACTAGAGTTAAAATTTTTTTTTAATTTTAATTTTAAAAAAAAGAGGGAGCATTTTGTGGCAGCAAAGGCAGAAGCCAGTGCCAGGCTGCCACGTGTGGTCCTAACGTCCCCATCCCTGTGAATGCCGGGCCACACAGCAGGGACACTCAGTCATGATGGGAGGAAAGGACATCCCCGGGACTGAGAAGCATACACATTCTGGAATGTTGGACGTCATAAAACTGGCAGCGGGACGTGCTCGCCGTTGCAAGTGTCATCCAACGGGCAGAGTAGACGCGTGGGAAGGGCGGGCCACAGGGCCCCTGGCGGTTGGCACCACCTGGAAATCGCCTTCCTCCAGAGACAGCTTGCTGGGGGCTCAAGGATCGTGACCATCCTCTCTCTCTCTCTAAACGCACAGCCACATGGCGGTTTACGATTACGAAGACCCCATCACAGTCAGGGTGTTCATTCCCAGCCAGATAATACCAGTTCTGGCAAAGCACTGGGGCTGCAGGCTGCTCGGGGAGGACTGCAGGGGTGGGCGTCACTGTGCGTGGCCCAGGCTCCCACGCAGCCCAGCATGCGGCACGGGCTGCGGGGGAAGGACACGCACAGCCAGGATGTGCCCAGGAGCCCAGGACAGAGCCAAGCCAAGGCCACCTGCCCCAGAGCCTGGCAGGAGCCAGCTCTAGCACTTCTGTGTGACCCTCAGTGAGTTGCCAAACTCCACCTGTCAGGTGGGCGTAGTGACTGATGAGAGGGCGAGGACTCAATGCTCTAACCAGGGCTGTGCTAAGAAGCAACCTGCACACAGCAGCACCCCGGGGGGGGGGGGTGCTGCCTTTCCCAGCCCCCACCAGAGACTCTCCAGAGCTAAGAATGCCAGCGCTCTGGGCCACAGTCGGGTCCATAGCCCCAGGGCACAGACGAGAGCAAGCCAGGAGGAACCACGACTGGGCACTCAGCGGGGGCCAGCAGGATGGAAAGCTGCCTTGGAGCGTCCCAGGACGGGCCCTGGGCACTCAGGGGGGGGGGCCAGCAGGGTGGAAAGCTGCCTCAGAGCCTCCCAGGACAGGCTATCGGCTGCAGACCTGGCCCAGAGGATGACGAGCCCGCACCAAGCTGGAGGCAGGCGGCCGCAGACCCCACCAACATGCTAAGCCGAGTCACCACGAGGCTGCTTGATTAAATTCCAAGCTGGAGGTCAGCATCTCTGCCAGGCAGGGCCGGTGCTCAGCGAAGGAAGGTGAGCATCGGAGGCTGGGAGCTCAGGCCGCGGGTGAGGGACCCGGCCCGAGCAGGACACTGCCACCCACCTCCTTCAAGCTGAGCAACCCTTAGCAAGCCTCAGTGTCCTCACTGTGAAATGGGCCCGTGTGATTATCCCAGGCCACAGCAAGAATGAACATGACCTGGGACATGAGGGCTGGCACAAAAAGTGTCACTTAAGTTCAGGAAAGTTTTGAGAGTAGCTGTAGAGCACCATGGGGTTGGGTTGCCTGTGGTCACTCCTGCGCTTTGCATTTACTGGCTGGTGACCTCGGGCAAAGCCTTTTAACAATCCCCAGACTCGGTCTCCTCACCCGTGACACGGGTGACACCAGAACTCCCAGCCGGGTGAGAGCTGAGACAGGCCCGCGGGCTCCCCGGCGAGACGACTTGTGCTCAGGGCACACGTTCACGAAGCTCCAGGCCAAAGAGCAATCTTCTACCAACAGAGAGAGCACTGAGAGCAGCTTTGCTCTAGGACACGGTTCATGTCCCGGTGCCAGAAAGGCCAAGACGCATCGCGGAGGGGAGAACAGCCTGCGGGTCCGACGCGCCCAGACCTGACTCGGTGCACAGCCAGGCCTCTGCTCCCGGCCTGTGTCCTGTGTGGTGGGTGAGGGGGCTCCCTGATGGGTGACGGACGCAAGCTCAGTGCTGAGTGTCGGACTGCATGCAGTGATTCATTCCTCTAATTTAATCCAATGATCTCCCCCTCTGACCTTCAAGCACATCACCAGTTTCTGCGGGCAGATAATGAGGCCTTGGCTTGCCCAGGAATTCCAAAACCCAAAGAGCCTTTCGGATCCTCAAAGCTCCTGCTTATCTTTTGTGGGCTGTTCTCCTTAATTTCCCCACGTAAAACCTGTCTGTATTCCAGGGTGGGGTAGCACCGCACACATATTTGCCACCACAGGGGAGAAGGCAGTGGGCAGCCCGCCTCGTCAGCTGGGGGTGATGGCGATACTTCCAGCCAGGGCTGCAGAAACCTTTGGCTGCAAAGCTGCTCCTCAGAGAACACCTGTATGTAAGAAACCACGGCCCTCCTCTCCCTCTGCCTCCATTCCCCCTCCCAACCCTCCACCTCTGCCTCCTTTCCCACAGCAGCCAAGTTTGAGCTGAGCTTTCAGAAGGGAAGGGAAAAAAAAGGTCTCCTCCCACCCACGAACCAAGCACTCACCCACCACCCACCTTCCACCAGCTCAGGGAGCCCAGGGGAGGCCTTCACCAGGCCTGGGGGAGAGAAGGCTTCCTGAAGGAGGCGTCAGCTGAGCTGCGTCTGGACAGGAGCTGTCAACACAGCCAAGGCGTTGAAAGGCCCAAAGCAGGGTCCAGGCACGTGGACAGTACAGCCAAGTGGTCATGGGATTCAGAGCTGCGTGGCTGCACCTCCAATGCCGTCCCCACCACACACTAGCTGGGTGACCTCGGGAGGGTTACCTCCCCTCTCTGTGCCTCAGCTTCCCCATGGGGTGTTATCAGGATTGAAGGCTTCCACACGTGTCAACACTGAGAACAGTGTCTGGCATACAGTGAGTAGAAGCTCTTCTCCTCTGCAGGATGGGGCTGGAGAGAAAGTTCCAAAGGAGATGCAATCAGCTCTGGCACGCCTTCTCAGCCAAGTTCAGGTGCCTGGACTTCATTAGGAAGTCGGGGGGCTGGAAGGTTCCAAGCAGGGCAGTGGTTTCAGAAGGTCCCTGGGTACAGAGTAAATTCTGTAGGCGAAGACCAGGCCCACCTGAATCCCCCAGGCGTCTCTGTGGCCTGGAGGTGGGGGAGGCCAGGAACCAGTAGGAGGCCTGGGGCAGGAGCGGCACTCTGGAAAATTCTCCACATAGCTGGGCAAAGTAGGACCTGCCCCTGAGGAGCAACAGAAGCTACAAGAGGGTCCAGGGGCTGGAAGGGAACTTGGAACAGTCACTGCTCAGCACACACGGAGAGACCACGTTAACGTCTGGTAACTGGCAAAAACTCCCTCCACTGTGAGGTGCGAGCAGAGGTCTCCCTCCTCTGACTGGAAGTTTCCAATCTGGCACCTCCCAGTCTCCAAACAACAGGTTTGCACGCTTGTTCAGATGTACTCGATCTTACCTTCTGTTTTCGGGGTGCTCAGTGCAAGTCCGAGGAATGAATGAATGAATGAATGAATGAAGAGACCCTGGAGAGATGTCAGTGCCACTGTCAATGTCACCACGTCCCATACCAGGGCTCATGCACCTGCGCCCCCGAGAATGTCCTCAGCCGTCCCTCGGAGACTGCTGACTCTCAGTGCGCTCACAACACTAAGGTTAGCAGACCAGGTTTCTAGACCGCGAAGCAGCCCCTTTAACCAGCAGCCACGCTGGCAGCGTCTCAGAGCATAGCCAGTGACCCAGCCGCCCCCCAGTGTCCTGCGCTAGCCTAACACAGCAGTGCGTTCAATAAAGGCCCCTGGTAACTAATTACTCAGCTTTATTTGGATGTACTTGATCAGAAAGTGTGATCAGTCAGGCAGAGCCCCTCACCCCGACGCACCCACCCTCATGCTCTGAATGACCCTGAGCCACAGAGAAACAGGAATCCGACCCCCTGTGACATGTCTCCTGGCTGTTGCTGGGTCCCAGGCCACATTGCCCACTGACGGCTCACAATAGCCCATACACTGGAGACCCTTCCCCACGTTACAGACGTGGTGGCATAACCAGACACACTTGGCAATCGGCAAAGCTGCCCATCACCCTGAAAACTACATGAGGCGCTTTGGAATGATTCTCCCCAAATCATGAAAAGTGTGGGCACTGAAGGGGTCCCCCTTAGGCAGTGGGTCGTCACTGATCACGCCTTTGCGTCCGTCCATCATCTCATCTCAACACCCCAGCACCCCGAGAAACAGGCACAGCACACCTGCTTTACAGGAGGGGACCCCACGGCTCTGAGAGGCAAGGAACAGATGCTGAGTGGGCAGTGGGGACTCGGGCCCAGGACAAGTCCAGGGCAAGCCTCTTCCACCAGGCCAACCGGCCACCCCTGCACAGAACACTGATCCAGGCCATTCCAGAGCCACCGGCAGCAGACTCTGCACACAAAGCTTTAGGACGAATGAAGGGACGGATGAATGAATAAACCAACGAATGAACCAATGGACGAACAAGCTCTCCGTCCCTCATGAGAGGTAAGTGAAGTGGAACCTTATTTCAACAGTTTAAAACTAGTGCCTCTGAAGTTCAATTTCTCACATCCCCTGCCTCTGGGGAAAGGCACCAAGTCACGAAGCTGTTTTCAGGCTGACTGGGCAGTCTGGACGCCAGGAAGAGAGGAGAGAAGGGTGAACGGTCACGGGAAGGAAGACTGTCCGGTTAATAAAACCCAGACTGCAGAGCAGCACAGAAGACCCACTCTGCTGTGCACAGTTGGACTTTAGGCTATTCAAACACAGCATCCGAGGCGCAGAGGGGGTCTGCTGGGGGGGTTCTGTTCGAGGCCAGGCCTATTAGCAGTGGAGACCAGGGTGCTCCCATTGGTCTCTCTGTCCCACCCCAGGCACCAAGCTCACTTATGACCAACCACTCAGGGGCACTAAACACCCCATCTTCCCGACCAGCCTGGGAAGGAAGCACTGGGCCTGACTTCCATTCACAGATAGGCAATGAGGTTCAGAGAAGCTGGGACCCTGCCCAAGGTCACACAGCTTCAATGACAGAGCCATATTTTGCCCATAGATGTTCAGTTCCAAAGCCATATGCTTAACCCTTTAATAAACTGCCACCTGCTCCTGCCTGGCCCATGCAATAAATTTTGTAAGACCCAGGGGCAGTCTGACTCTTAATCAGATGCCAGAGGAAACATTTTGGCAGGAGAACTTTGCCAACCCACCCCACCCTGTGTCTCTTTGATGGCTTCCCTAGCTTTGTCCCTCCACTGTGCACAAACCGCTGTTCTACGTGGTGGCACCTGCAGCCTGGCCTACAATGAGAGGTGAGACAGGCCTCCTTGGGGGCTAACACCCCCCGTTTTCCACGTGCACGGCCCCCACCACCTGTACAGAGCCCTCTCCACCTCCCAGAGCGCAGTCCTGGTCAATATTGAATTTAATCTCCCCATTTCACAGATGGGGAAGTGGTGAGACCAGGAGGCAGGCGGGGGCCTGACTGCTCTAGTCACAGTTGTAACAGTAGCAGCCAACTGTGCTGTCAGGAGCAACGCTTTACAAGGTTCAAGTCTGTGCATCCACGTGCCTCTCGGTGGAGATGCAAAGTCGGAAGGACGGGCACTGGCTGTCCCATTCAGACCCTCAGCATCACCCCACATGCGGGAGGCTGAGAACTCCGATGCGTGTTCCACGCTGGCGCCCGGAGTCCCCAAAGGGACCGAGCCCCAGTGCCCACAGGGCACACTGCTTGCCTGGCACCCCACTCATTCCCAGCTCCCTGAAATAAACAACGTGCGTTCCAATGCCCACCCCAGGTCTCCTGGGGGAACCAACCCGACGCACGGAGACAGACAGGACGATGGACACGCCTCCTGGGAGGTCCCACCAGGCCAAGAGCACACATACATGTTCCTCCTGGCCTTTCACTGCGAGGTCACGTCTCCCTGGTCCGGGATACTGCTGGTGAGTCTACATTGTCACTGCTGTGCGTTTGCACCTGCTGTGTATCCTCCTACATGTTCCCAAGGGTGTTGGGAGATGCAGGGAAGCTGCTAGCAGGAGGCCAGTGTAAGCAAGCCCCCTCCCCACTCCGAAAACACAGGTCCTGGAAGCCAGTTAAGACGACCAAGAATGGGCCCCCCCTCTGGGGCTCTGCCCCACGTGGCACCTCTACCCCTGTACTCTGCCACGTTGGTCCAGGGCTCCCCTGTGGGACATACCGGCCTCGGGGGGAGTAGAAATGAGGAGAGAGCTCAGGGGGTCTTGGAGAGCCTGGGCCGCACGGGGAGCAAATGCTCTGGAAACTTTTGCAGGCTTCTACTTGAATGAACATTCCTTCCCACCTCCTCGGGAGTTCAGCTTACGCCCCAAAGCACAGGACCTGATCACATTGTCACAGCCTGTGCTGACACAGATGGCATTACTCCTTCTTAAACTGCCCGTGCCCTGGAAATCTCCAGCCCCATTTCACACTGGTGGGGTGCCCCACTCCTCCCTGGAACGCGCTGGAAGGGTTCACCTCCAAGGGAGCCTGCTTGCACGCATGCCAAGGGATTTATGGCTCGTCCTAGCTTGTTTCATTTAGTTCTCCAGAACATAAATTTGACTGGATGCATTTACAGAAAGAAACTGGCATGCTCGACCATATATCTGTACATTACTGTATATCCATTATTACTGTATTTCACTGATTCTGAGACCTGCCCTTTATTTTTTCACATTCTAACATCTTTAAAATTGGAATGTGGCTTATCATCAATGACATTCCTTAGTGGTGAGTGAAATAATGATGCAACTCAGAATGCATCCACGAGAGGTTTTAAATCAAATGAAATACAGTATCTGAAATGTTTAAATACAGCAAGGTAAAGATGGCAGCTCTTTTTATTGCTGCCATCCTGCCTCTCCCTGCCCACATCAGTGCACCACAGGCTTTGAATACGATCTCATGTTAATGAGAACGAATCCTTTCCAATGGACTTGCACTGGAGATAAGAAATGGCTTAACAGTTAATGAAAGGTAGCAAAGATGACTCTGGTAATGATCCAGGAGTCCCCAGCCCCACCGCCATGCGTGCGTGCACATACTTGTACACACACACACACACTTCCCATGTGTTAACCTCACTGCCTCCATGCTTAAATACCCCAGAGACCTCCCTGTTACTCCTGCGTAAGGTCAAGACTCCTTAGCAAACACCCAGAGCCCATCGCCCCCCTTGGCCTCTGTCTGCATCCTCAGCCCCCCATCCAGGACCCATGACTCCCTGTTCCCGGAACACACGCTCTTTCCTGCCTCAGTCCCTTTGCACATGCCCTTCTCCCAGCTCTTCCCCAGCCAGAGAACTCATATTCACCCTTCAAGACCTCAGGCAAGACTCATCTTGCCACCATCATTTATTCAGCACCCCCGGATGCCAAGCCCTGCCCCAGGCCCTGAGGAAAGCTCAGCTAACAAGTAGACCGAGAGTCCTGCCTGGTCCTTTGCAGTCTAGAGGGGAAGCTACAAGATACACAGGATGGCTAAGTAAAGTAAACAGTGTGTTAGATACAAACAAGTGCTCTGGAGTAAAACCATCAGGAAAAAACATAAGAAGGGGTTGAGGTGTTGGCATTTTAGGTAGAGTGGCCAGGGGTACCTCCCTGTGAAAATGACAGTAGAGTGCAGATGTGAAGGAAGAAGACGAGGGGAGGCGTGTGGGGAAGGGCACTGAGGTAGGGAGAACAGCAAATGCAAAGGCCTAAGACTAGACTGTGCCCAGCAGACTCGAGGACTAGTGAGAAGGCCACTGTGGTTGGGAGGGAAAGGAGATGAGCCAATGAAAAATGGGAACTGGATCCTGTAGGGTCTTGTGGTCCACTGGGACCACCTGACTCTTCCTCTGAGAGAGCTAGGGAGCCAGGGAGGGCTCAGAGCTGAGAAGTGACGTCTTTGAAGCAAAGGATGATATTTTCACGTGATGCCTTCAGCTGCTGAGTGCAGAATAGACCAAAGGGGGCAGGGCAGGAGCAGGGAGGCCAGACAGGAGGCTGTCATAGTACCACCTGCCTCCATCACCGTGCTTCCTACAGTAACCTCATCATTTGGGGTTTGGCCTATTGCCGTCATGGAAATGCCCCGTCCCCTCAACAAGAACTGGGCTGCTCTTTTCTGTGGCTGCCGAGTGCATACAACAGTGTCAGGCACAGGTGTGAATGAATGAATGAATGAACTGATGAATGGATGAATGCATGGACACTAGCAAGGACATCATTACTATAAACAACCTTTGACCCCTCTCCGTGTTGGGGGCCAAGGCCAGCGCAGAGGGGCTGGGTTTCTGACCATGAACTTCCTTCCCCAGTGGGGTATATGCCTCTAACTCAGAAAGTGAAGTCTTTTTGTCCTTGATGTCCTTCACGCCCTGAATTTCTTTCTACCTATTCTACATTTCGTAAAACACTCCATGAAAAGAAAGCTAAATCTCTGTTCTGGTCTTCACCTCCTTGACAGTGGCTTTCAGGAGAACGGCTGGATCTAGGAAGGATTTTTTTTTTAGGGGAAAGGCACATTTTAATTTTAGGTCAAGTGTTCTAAGCAACCATTTTCTTAGCAACAGTCCCCAGATGTGACTTTAAAAACATGCCACTTGGAGATGTGGGGGTGGAACCTGGGAGTGCGTGGGTCAGAGTGGGAGGGTGGGGTCTGTCCCTCTCTGGAGGGGACCGGAGGCGGGGCCTACTGTAGTCACACGGCAGGCATCACGTGGTACAGACAGAGGCACGGCAAAGGTGGCTTCCAGGGCTCCTCCTTCTGGAGTGTAGACCAGATCCTCTCAGCTCATGTGCCGAGGGCACCGGGAGTATTCCTGGCACCCAGGAGCCTGTGTGTGTAGCTCTGGGCGGCCTGCTCTGTGGCTGCCACTCGCAGGTGGGATCCCCACGCAGTGCAGATGTCTTTCGGTGAGATGAAGAGGCTGAAAATCCATATTACATTAATTTCCTAGGGCTGCCATATGAATTACCACAAAGTGCATGGCTTAGAACAACCAAAATGGATTTTCCTCACAGTTCTAGAGGACAGAGTCTGAAATCTGAAATCACTGGGCAGAAATCCAGGTGTGGCAGGTTGGTTCCGCCCAGAGGCCGTGAGGGAGAACCCGCTCCTGCCGTGAGGGAGAACCCGCTCCAGCCGTGAGGGAGAACCCGCTCCAGGCCTCTCCTGGTTCCTGTTGGTTCCCGGCAATCTTGTGCATACATTGGCTTGTGGCCGCATCACGCCAGTCTCTGCCTCCACCTTCACACGCCATCCTGTGTGTCCCTGCATCTCAACTCTGCCTCTCCTTTCCTGTCTAAGGACACCGGTCATTGGATTTAGAGCCCAGTCACATAATCCAGATGACCTCGTCAGGACACCCTGACTCCATCACTTCTACAAAGACCCCATTTCCTCATAAGCTCCCATTCACAGGACCCAGGGTGAGGATGCAGGCCATCTCTTTGTGGGACAGCATTCAACCTACGACACCCACAGTCAGGCTGGTGTGGCAGGCATGGTGCAACCGTGGGCTCCTCAGCACTTTGCAACCACCGCCAGCCCCAGCCAGGCCCCCAGCACAGTCCCCGAATCTCTCTTTGCCACTGGCTGGTAGCCTGTGTCCCCTACTCAGGATCTTCTCTGCTTCAGAATGACAGTGCCATCCTCCCAGGACACCGGCAGTCCCCTGGCGTCATCACCTCCTCGCCCCAGCTCTAGGCCCTGGGGACTCTCGAGGGGCCCAGCACAGGGCCTGGTAGAGGTGTGGTCCGTAACGTCCATGCGGAATCAACTGCCAGGTCCCGACCCCTTTGCTCCCAGAAGTCTCCCTGCCAGGCCAGGGTCACGGTGCTTGCATCCTCCCTGGAGTCCCAGCCACCTCTCTCCTTCCCTCTGCCTCACTGACCCCTCCACCCTAAGAGGCCCTGAGTATCACCTCATCCACCCTTCTTCCCATTGCAGGACTCTAACTCAACAGTCATTTGCCACAGCCCATGCCCCAGGCTGGGGTCTCCTCCAGGCCATTCCTCATGCTGACACCTCTCTCCCTGAAAAGCCCACGGGTCTGCTCCCCTCTGCACACGGTGTCGGCATCACCTCCTCCTGGAAGCCTTCCCTGACCCTTCTCTGCTCCCCAGAGTGGGTTGGCACTTCCTTTGTGCTCCCTCTACATTCTCAGCTTCCTTCACTCACAGCCAGTCCCCCACCCGTCCATTGGGGAGCCCCTCAGAGCAGCACTGGGCCTCATTCACTGCACAGCCCCAGTGACAAGCAGCAAAGCCGTGCCTGACACAGGCTCCCAGCGAGTCACTGTTACTACTAATGATAATACGTGACCCGTCTGCCTTTGGTGCCAACGCCTTCAATTAGCTGGCCTTCATCACTTGATGGATGGGCGAGAAGGAGAGTGACTGACAGCTTGTTATGGGGACGAACGGGGTGGTGTCTATTTGAACAAATTATTGTCTCCTCCCAGGAAACGACCTTCATCCACCCCCCATGGCTCCCTACTAAGGTAAGAGGAAAGTAATGAAGAAAGAAAACGTCCTGTAAACAATGCAGCAGGACCCACCAGGACGTCAGCTGAAGGGCGCGAGCCTGCTTCCCCTCACTCCCGTTTCTAGCTCCCTTTCACAGATGTGTCCAGTTCAGCCCCATGTAGGGTCCTCCAAGGCCATGGGCCCCCCACAGCAGGATAAGACCTGCGGGACGTGAGGCTCGCTCTTGGGGTGCTGCTCGGGGCCAGGCCCACTACTCAGTTCATGTTTCAGGCTATGCAGATAACCAGGATCCCTCCTGAAAAGCCCTTTCTCCACACGGCTGGCACCTGCTGGCTTCGACTCGCTTAGGGCAGGTGGTTTACAAAGTTTCCTGGGCACAAAGGTCACCTACCTGCAGAGTTGTCACAAAGGCAAACCTTTTAAGTACAAGTGACGGATGGACTGAGAGCCCCAGGTGCCCAAGACAAGCCGATGTTTTCATCCAATCAGTCTTTCCTCCTTTATCCAACAAGTGCCAGCCCCACGCTGGGCCAAGGAGGCTGCCAGGACGAGACCCGTGGAAGCATCTCCCCAGTCGGCCCCGGGTGGGGGTGGGGATGGACCCTCTCCTGGAACCGGACCTCAGAGCTGAACCATCATGAGCTCCACCACCACTGGGGGCTTCTCCAAGGGTCCCAGGCTCCTTGACTATGCAGGCGGCTTGTGCAGAAACAAAAATAAACACTGTCAACTGAATCCGCTACTCTCAGGTAAAAAGGGAGAAAAGTTAGGACACTAGAATAATGACGCTTAAAAGGCTTAGGGGAAAGGAAAGCACCCCCTGGGTTCTACCAATCGCTCTGTCTATCCCTCTGGTCATAACGTTCCAGCTGAGTTGGGAAGGCAGTGCCGTTTAGCTCATTCACTCAGTCAATCTGCTTTTATTGAGAAAGTACTAGTCTACGGCCACACCACCCTGAACGCACCTGATCTCGGAAGCTAAACAGGGTCGGGCCTGGTTAGTACTTGGATGGGAGAAACTACTAAGTGCTGTGGGGGCAGCAGCCGCGCTCACCAGTTTTCCCCTGGGCTGCCCAAGCCTGCCACGCCTCCTCCCACCGAATCTTCAGGACACCCCACAAGTGGGCCCCTGTGAGGAGCCACCACCTGCAGGAGGGAACTGAGGCTCGGAGGGGGTCATGACCTTGCCTAACGCCCCAGCCACAGTGGACGAGCTGGCACTTGAGCACAGCCACGCTGGCTCTGGAGTCTGGGGCTGGACAAACTGAGGCAGAACACGACCAGTGTCTTAACTGAGATCCTCAACAGCAGAGTGGAAGGGGTGTTCCCAGAGGTCCTGGGCAATCAGAGGAGGCCTCCCGGGGGAGGTGGCATCTGGCCTGGCCTTGCAGGATACAGTTGAGACCTATTGAAGGGCAGGTCTGGTTTTTCTCCACAACCTGGGAAACCAGCCGGGCCTGGCACAAGGAGTGTTTGCTGAATGAATGAATGAGTGAGTGAATGAGTGAATGAATGAATGAAACAATCCATCACAGTTGACAGGCTATGGAGAGAAGACAGAGGGTCCTATTGCTGCTTTGGGTAGGAATCACTCTTCTAAGTCATCTTTGGACACACTGCAGGAGATGACCTGAGGTCACACCGAGACAAATCAGAGCATATAAAGTGTGGCAATGCAAGGTACTCGAGAAAGTTTCTTACTTGAAGGAGCAGAAGGAGCCCCACTGACCTGGAGCCCCCAGGGGCCCTGCATTAGGCCTGGCACACAGCATCCTCAGGTGTGAATGAAGGCATGGATGAATGAGGGCAGGAATGAGTTCTCTGCCAGCTCACGGACTCTCTGGCCAACAGTGGGGATGAGACACGACGCCCTCTGTCCCCACAGGCTCAGGGAATTCCCTGCTGAGAACTTGACCACAGGCCACTCACCCAGCCTGGTCTTGGGGACACCGTGAGGCAAGTGTCCACTGCGGGTCTAGCCAGCACCACACCCCCGTCAGGCAGCAGCCCCGGAACCCTCAGCGGCCTTGCTGGGCAGCCCCAGGCCACCGACAGCCTCCTCAAACAGCAGTCAGCGCGGAAGATGGGTGAGACTAGGCGCCCACGAGGCTACTTGGCCGGATGCAGGAGAATCCTTGAGCCCAAGGTGTCCATGTAAACGCCATGCTAGGACACACACACGCACAGAGCAGGCTCCAAAGCAGGCCAGCACGCACCCGGCTCCTTCCTGGGACAACGGGGAAGATGACAGACCCCAGGGCCAGCGTCCTGCCCCACTTCTACCACAGCGGTCACATAACCAGAAGGATGGGTGCTTTCCCTGCAGGTTCCTGCCAATCCCTCCCAGCAGGGCTTTTCACAGGTAAGGACACAACCAGGGCAGGGCCCTGGCTTCCGAGGCCCCACAGCCTACGGGAAGGAGCTGGACTTCCCCCACCTCCCATTCCTGGCCCACTTTTCCGTCCTTACACCAGGAGGCCAGCCTCACGGCCGATTTCAACAATGACTGAAACTTCTCTTACTGCTAATACAGCCGACATGGAGTACTTAGAGCAGTCTGAGTATTTCCCACACAGACATGGCCCCTCTCGGGGTTACTGTACCCATTTCACAGATACAGAAACCGAGACTCTCTAAGAAGATGTCATTCAGTCTCGTTCCCTCCTGGGTCAGGAATCTCTGGTCCCGAGGCCCCGTTCTTCCCCTGTGGTGTTCTGGGAATAGCAGGTAACTGTATAAACTGTTGACACAAGTCCCTGGAACCCAGCGGGTCAACTACTCCAGCCACAGGATTTCCCAGAGTTCCATCGATCTGGACTACAAAGCCCCACATGGGCTGGCCGAGCTCCGCAGTTATCGCCCCAAGAACTGGGCAGCGCCTGTCTCAGTGGAGACCCTCCCTGGCCCTTGCCAGACCTGCAGAGCCGCACGGGCTCTGGGCTGCTCCTTAGATTCACTTTGCTGACACGCACCTGGCAAGCCCACGCACTGGAGGGACGTGATAAGCCACAGCCATGTGGCTCCCATGGCCACAATTACTGAGGGGCGTCCTGGAGGTCACTGCCATGGTGTGCCCAGGGGCCCCACATGGGAACCCTCAGAAGGATGGCCGCACACGCTCAGCCTCCACCTCACACACCCTCCTTGGCTACCTCACCAAAGTGCCCCACTCACGTCCTGTCTGTCATCTTGTATTTCTTCCCTTAGTAAAACCTACCCCAACAGGAGCTCCCTGGGAATCCCAGTTCTTAATTTCTTTCTTGTTTTGTGTCCCCCACGCCAGACTGGAAGGTTTGAGAGGACAGGGACCTGTGTCTGTTACTCTACCCCAGTGTTCAGGCGGGGGCCACAGGCGTGGGCCCTCAGTGGATGGGTAGACAGAGGGGTGGACAGCTGGGTGGGTGGATGACAGATGGGTAGATAGGTAGATGACGGATGGACGGGCGGGTGGACGAATGACTAGAAGGAAGGAAGGTAGCATCAGCATCCCCCGCCACTCTTGGCCAAGACGAACAACGAAGTGCTGTATCGTTTCAAAAGGAAGAGAGGGAGCTCAGGAGCGCTTCTTGGGAAGGTGGCCCGTGCGCTCTGCCCTGAACGCTGGGCACAGGCTGGGAGAACAGAGGGAAGCTGCGTCACGTCCTACATTTCTGCGGGGGCCTTTTAGGGTTTTCATGATCACCCTCCCACTGCATTAACACCGTTTTATAAGGCTGATTTCCTCACATACACCTCCACTCCCGGGACCCCTATGTCTTGCTCAGGTCTATTTTGTATACACATAAAATTTATTTATCAATATTGTTTGGGTTTTTCCTAGAATGGAATGCAAACTGCATTTCATACATAATGCAAATTCTCCAATCCACACAAGTCAAATAAAAAGGACCTTGGTTGCCTGGTTCACCAATTTCTGTACAACATCAGGCCTGCCCGCGGGGATCCGGCCTGGGCACAGCTTCTGTGCCCTCTGTCGCCACCAGGGAACGAATGCTGCCGTAAAGGCCGGTTCAACGGGTGTTTCTTCCTTGTCTTATTTCTCAGCCCCGAGTCTCGGGCACTTTGCTGGGGAGCCTGATTCCCATCCGCTGTAATTGAATAATCAATTGCTGCTTCCTTAATAACTGAATTTATTTAATGCAGAATATGTACAGCTGATCGTTCAAGGGACTAATTTGCAAGTCAGAGCTTTTGAGGGATTGTTTAAAGAGAAGATCCATATGTCTCATAAATCTGGGATGTAGGGAAGGCGGGAGTAATAGGAAGACAGGGAAATAAATTTTCGCAGCGTGATTTGCATTTGATAAATATCGTCTCCGCTCTGAGCCACGCAGGCTGCAGCTGACACGCGGCACACTTACTAACAAGACAGTGGGGTCTGCCTGGGCCAGGAAGCTAGAGGCGGCGCCGGTCCGAGCTGCCTTGGCAGCCATGTCCTTTCTTTTGAGGGACCCCCGCCAGGCACAGGCTTGCAGACATCACCTGGTTGTGTCCACTGTGCCCCAACCTTGGTCCAGTCCCGGTCCCGCTTCCTCCTCACACCCCACCCCTGTACACGCCCCAAGCAAACCAAGCTGCCTGTCACATCCTATACTCGCTTGGCGGTTGCCTCAGCAGGGAATTCAATTCCATGCATCTTGAGCCTTCAAGACCCCAGTGAAATGCCACCTCCTCTAGGAAGTCTTCCTGGTTCTGCCCTCCTCACTACCCTGTCCCCTCACTCTCAGCTGATCGCCCCTGCCCCTCCATGCTCCTCTCTCTCTCTCTCTCTCCCCCCCACCCCGTTTCTCTGTCTGTCTCGGTGCCTCTCTTAGGTGCAGCGTGCTTTTCTGCCTGGTTTAGGGTTACAATGTTGGTGCATCACTTCCGGAACAGCCCCTGAGTATTTTAGGTGGGAATCATCACAGCTCCCCAACCACCACTCATTCACTCATTCTACAAACACCTGTCAGTGCCAGGGACGCAGTGGTGAAAGCCAGGCAACACTGTGTGACACGCTTTCTTCACGTTGCCCCTTCCATCCTCGTGAGCAGGATCTGCAGTCCCTTTCACAGACGGGGACACAGAGGCTCAGAGAGGTGGGAGTCATCCTTACAGCCCCCAGGGCGCTGACCCAGTATAGGAAAGTGAGTGGAGTGTTTGTTGGGTGACAGCCGGACCAGCCCATCAGTCAGTCCACTGAGGCTCAATAAAGGCAATTTGTTCCTCAGAGACCAGGGAGCTGGGCCTGGAGCCTCAGAGGCACGCAGAGGTGGCAGGGGGCCCGGGGCAGATGGGGGCGCCCCTGGGGCCCTTGTGTGACAGACCCTCATGGCAGCTGTCTTAGAGCAGCCACATGGAGGAAGAAGCCAGACTCCCCTGGGACGGTCAGCCGGAAGGTCCTGGCACATCCAGAGGGGCAGCCGTTCCCCTCCCACTCACAAGGCAAGGTAAGTTCCCATGTGCATGTGGGCTGTGTGTGTGCTGAGTCTGGAGGGAAAAGGCAGGAGGCTCCATCTTATAGTTCCCCACCAGGGCCTTCCAGGGCCAGGAGAGGGACAGTGGGGGAGGTGGGGGGCAGCAGCGAGCACAGATGTGGGGCCTTTCCCCAGATACAGCCTGGGCCATCAGGGAAAAGCCCTGTCCTACCCGAAGGGCTGGGCGGTTCCAATGAGGAACCTACAAGCTTCAGAGTCCGTCCCACACAGACATGTGTCTGCTCCGTCCTCAGTGATGCAGGGAGCTGGCTGCTGCTCTGAGCCTCAAAACAGAGAAGACGCTATGAACCCCAGGAAGGGTGAAGGGTAAGACATGACGACGAGGAAAGAACCAGGAGTCATGCGACAGTGGGCATGCAACCACCTCCTCGGGTGCTGCGGCCTCCTGGACACTGACGGGTGGGCCTCTCTCAGAGAATGTGCAGGCGGGCAGGGCACCGGAAGCAGGAGAGCCAACACCAAGAACACAGGGTCACTGCTGAGGACGCCTGTCACAGCAGGCCCGCTGCTCTCACCAGCATCCACTCCCTGAGCGCCTCCCGCACTGCGAGCCTGGTGTGTCACCCCTGCGTCCTCACAACCCCACCCGTGGGTGTGAACCTGGCCCTGATGGCGTCCCGAGTGGGGCAGCCTTGGCCTAAATCCCCCCCGCAACTAACTCTGGACTTCAGTGCCCACTTCTGTAAGGGGGTGATCACAGCACTTTGGCACGGGAGAGATGTCATGAAGATGAAATGAGATGACACGGCTATCAGCCGGTCTGGGCAAACAATGCAGGCCCTGCCCCGTCAAAGGGTTAACGGAGGAAGACTAAAAGCCAGGAGAATGCACAGCGGTGCGGGCACCAGGCCAACAGCAGGGGCACTGAAGCACCCTCCACAGCAGCCAGAAGCAGGAGGCCAGGGGCCCCGACCTCTCCATGACCCAGTGGCCAGGGCCACAGGGGGCCTCCTCCCAGGGCAGGAGCAGGGCGGAGGAGGGGGAGGCAGGGGAGAGTGACCCACACAAAGCCTAGAGCACCTGGCACCTCAAGAGCTTCCAACATGCCCACCTCTCATTGTCACGTTCTTTTGCAGGTAACAAATCTGAAACTCAGGTGTCAAGGACACATTCCCGGTCGGTCCAGGCCTCCCTGACTGGCAGGGCTGCTCTCTGACAAGCGCTGAGCAACCCACCCCACTCCTCTTCCCGACAGAGGTTCTTACGGGTGCGTCCTGACCGCGCATGCGCCATGACCACACATGGGTCCTGCCGATAGCTTAGAACCGTGTGTCAGGGGATGCGACTTGACTCCTCTGCATGAAAGTCTCACGTCTGTGCTCTGGCCAGCTGTCTGCCTCCAGGGCCAGCGGGAAAGTGGCCAATGATCTGCACATCCTAATAATGTCCTGCTCCCTCTCCTGACCCCAAGTCCCCCAGATGGTAAAATATCAAAACCTGTTCTATTCCAGAAGGACTGGGAAGTTCCCACAGAGCTTCCCAAATCACCAGCAAATGCCCAGGAGCCATAAATTAGTTTCCTACGGTGGGTGACAGACCCAGGCTGTCTCCATGCACCCAGGACACCAGCAGGGCAATGGGGAATGGCCGCGGTTGGAGCCCACCGTCAGCCAGTAAACACCAAGGTGACAGCGAGAAACGTAGGCGACATTTGGGGAGCAGCACCGTGCGGGTGAGGGAGATCTCCCAGGTGAGGGCACAGCTGCCCAGTCAGCACCTCTGTGGCTTCCTCCCTTCCCTGGCCCCACTACAGGTGGGGAGCCCTTGGCAACCCAGAGACCTCAGGGCTCCCTGTAGGAAAGGCCCATTGGCACACGGGGCACAAGCACGACCTCCAGAACCAGACTGCCTGGGTCCAAAGCTCAGCTCCACCACTTGCTAGCTGTGTGACTTGAGCAAGTTACTTCACCTCTCTGTGCCTCGGCTTCCCCATCTGCCCCACTCAGGTGGTTCGTGGGTGGGTCCGCTCACCAAGAGGCCTGGCATGTACGGAACGCTCAGTGGTAACAATCAGTCAGTATTATCTTTCCCCCTAAGCTTCTTGTAGGTGCCAGCAAGGCAGAGTCTGCTAGCAAGACAGCTGCTGGCATGGAATGTCGGCCCTCAGGTTCTTTTCACCCACGACCAGAAGTCTGCCTGCTTGGATCCTCCTACAACAGGAACCCTCAAATGCAGTAATTCTTGGTGGTGGGGTACACGGTAGGACATTTAGCAGCAACGCTGGCCTCTACCCACTACATGCCAGAAGCACTGTGCCCAATTGTGACAACTGAAAATTGTCCTCCACTGACACCCCTGCCTGATCTAGCTGGAAGAGAGACTCTTGCATCTGTGTCTATGGGGGCAGGAGAGGCGGAGGACCGTTCATTCCTGCGATGGTCCCCATTTACACCTGTCACCCTGTACAATTGTTAACCACCCCCTGTCCTTCTCAGAAGAGGCCTGGTCTGGGGCGCTGATCCGTGTGGCAGCTCTGGGTTTCAGGAACACAGGCGCTGGCAGAGAAGGAGAGCTGTCTGGCAACAAAGACACTTGGGGAAGTATTTAGGGTCCTAGGATTTACTTTGTGGCCGAAAAGGGGCCACATACTACACCCGACAAGCTCAGGGGAGGCCCACTTGGCGGGCGGGCCCTACAAACCCAGAGACCGCAGGAACCACACCGGGTGGCCTGAAAGTAAAAATTCCTGACTAAAAGCGGGTCCTGGGGGGTAGTCACGTCCTGGGCCTGTAGCCTCCTGACAAAGGTCAGTCTTTCCCTTTGAAACCGTCTGTTGTCTTTGTGCATCTAAGGCAACACACCTTTGAAATGTCAGAGTCATCTCCTTTCCCAGATTCCTTGAAGACACCAGAGCACAGCCCACATGTTACCGTGTTGCCCACATGCATCTCCAGTTCCGTGAAAGTTTACTGTCCTGGACCCACCAGTGTGGAAGATGCACGTGTCGCTCCATTTTACTTTGCTCCAATCCCAGAGATTCCCCCTTCGCTTCCCCCACCCCCGCACCACGAGTGGATCCCACACAACCCTCCTCACGTCTCCTCCTTTGATTCCAATGTATAAAATAAGCTGCAAAACTGCCGCTCTCCGGAGCACTTTCTCAATCCGTTGAGATCTTGCTTCCCAGGAATTGGCAACAGTTTAGCTCAAATAAACTCATAAAAATTCTGTACAGGTTTGGACGTTTCTTATGTCCACAATTTTTTAAAAAAAATAAAAATCGCTTTCTTTTACAGCATAAAAGTAATACACGTTCAGTGAAAAAGTTCTACCAACACAGGGAACATTCTAAACAGGAAGAGGGGTGAGGAACTCTCTGCTGACCCCGTCCGCCGTGGGCCGCCAGGCACAGCAGTGAGCTCCGCCCTGAAGGCCAGGCCCCGCCCACCACCTGCACTGTCCCTCCCGATCCTCCAGCCCCAGTCTCAGCTCCTGGAGTTCCATGTCTTCCTACCTCAAGGCCTTGGATCTGGCACCATCCTCTGCCTGGAAGACCCCTCCTGACCTCCAGCCTCCTCCAGAGCAGCAGTTCTCACCTCCCTGGAGCGTCAGTGCCTGCCCCCCTCAGGTGGCAGTGAGAACACTGATTCAGCAGGTGGGGGCGGGGCCCAAGAATTCGCATTTCCAGCACCTCACCCCTCCACCCTGCCAGAGCCCGATGGTAGCTCTTCAGTTGCCTGAGAGCTCTGGGCAGCCTGGGCTGCATCTGTCTTGGTCACCTCTAGTCTCCCCCAGCACTGGGGCTCTGTCAGTATCTGCAGAGTGGAGCAGACTGTCACAGCGCTTCTCAGAGCCTGCTCCATGAGAGGGAACTAGGGGCGACTGGAAAAGTGCCCTCCGTCAATAAGTCCAGGAGACAGAGGCTTAAGTCGAGGGAAGCAGTTTCTTTACAGGACTTCTCAGGGCCTTTAATGGCCAGCGGACATTCCACATTATGAAGGGGCCCCAGAATGCAATCCCCACACTTGAGTGACCCTTTTTACATTCAGCAGCCTGTCCCAAGGAACCTGCTGTTTGGAAAAAATAACGGCACGCACACGTGCACAGACACACGCACATGACACACACTCACTCACACACAGCACAACATGATTTTATATACCGAGAACCAACTACACCCGCCTCCGTGCGTGAGCATCCCACGCAGAAGGGGCAATACCAAAGCCCCTGCCCCATGCAGAGTCACTGGACCACATCAACGACTGTGTTGACATCATTTCTTTAACCAGCCCCCGTGGGAACATTTGGGTCACTTCCAATGTTTCACCATTAATTTTTCACCTTCAACCTAAGGATGAAGCCAACCTAAGGCTGAGGACAGCAGAGCAGAAAGGGCGTAGGACAGAGGCTGCCACCCCAGCAGGGGGTGGGTCGCCCAACATCTCCTGTGAGAGACAAATGCAGTCCTGACCAGCTAAACCGCAGAGGCTGACGGTTCTCCACAACAAGGGGCTAGAAGGAATTCCAGTCAGGTGGACAAGAGGCAGCTGGAAACTGAGGCCAACGGAACCAAGAAAGCTTTGACAGAGACAGACGTCAGGGAGGGAGCTGGCATTTGGGGAGTACGGACCACAGTCCTGGCACCAGTCTAAGCTATTTCCTCAAGTGTTCACAGCTACCCATCGAGGCACCAACCGGTACGATTCTACCCAGTTACAGAAATGCACACTGAAGCTTAGGGAGGGGTGGTCTCACCCCTGGAGTCGTAGATGTGGAAACACCAGAGCCAAGTTCAGCACTCTGGTCGTCTTGGTCCCAAACTTTCTTCCCCGCCGCGTATAACCACCCCCATCCTGAGAACAGCACGTTAGGGCGTCGGGTAAGTCCTTCCGTACACCATGAGGGGAGACCCTCTACAACTGCCAAGGCAAAAAGTAGTCCAGGCCCCCAAACCACCCTCCATGCTGCTAGTTTAGGTGTGTATGTTTCTTTTTAAAAAAAATAAAAAACAAAAACAAAAAAAAACTTGTTTGTACAATTCTCTAGGAAAATTTTAGGATGACTCCCCATATAATAAATTTGTCTAGAACAAATTCCTCCACTTAGCAGAGCCCAGAGCACCAAAGAAAAGGACAGCATTCAGAAGACACTGTTGGAGGTGCTGGATCAAGCCATGCCTGAAGCCACAGTTCTGCCCCTGGGACTTTGCATTATGCAAAGTCATACACTCCTCTTTGTTTCATATGCTAGTTTGACCTGGGCTTCTGTCCTCTGCTAATGAAAGGATAGCACCCTAGTGTACCCATTTTACAGATGAAGAAACTGGGTCCAAAGAGCTGTGTCTCACCCCGAGTCACTTGGCCTTTTAGTGGCAAAGCAGGGACAAGGACCCTGCACTGCTAACTCCCGCTCCAGCACCCTCACCACGATTGCATGCTACCCGTGGTGGACAGCTCTTGGCCGACCCGCCTGCCTGCCCTGCTGCCCTGGTGGTTCAGGCACCACATCTGTATTAACAGGCCCTGTTCTTTTCATCCGCCTTCAGTGAAAGCCCGAGCACCTCTATGTAATTAGGCAGCAAAGCCAAAGGGAACCCGCTGTTCTTGGCAGACAGACGTCAGTTTTAAACATTCCCAACTGCAGATGTGACAGCATCGCGTGACCAGATGTTTTTCGGCCCCAACACCTTGGCTCCTCAGGTACATGAAAGACCTCAGGCCACCATGCCCACCCTGACTGTGCTTCGTACAAATGCTCTCGACATCTGCCTCGCAGCTCGGGAGCCCTGCAGAATATCAGGGATGTTTGGAAGATAATTATTCCACAGGATCCAAAGATATGTCTGAGGGACATAAATCTGGGAAGTCTCTATGGAAACACACAAAAATGCATGTTGTTTTTATTAATACAACGAAATGTCTCTGGAATAAGCCGGTTTATTTTAAACCACACCTCAGAGCCAGCGTGTTTCCCGTTAAAGAGAGTCTGTGGGGTTTTTTTAAATTATGGATGGAGCAGCCTACAGAAAAGAACCCTTCAAAGTCAGGGAGGCCCAAGTGATGGGACCAGTGCTAGGATGAGGCAGGTGGGCCTGTCTCAGGTAAGACTCGCTCTTGCCCGCACCTGCCAGGGGCAGAGACCTGCGCAGGGGGCCCTGCGTGGGGACATGCAGAATAAATCTCAGCTGAGAAACCCAGCTCCTATTAGAGGTGAGAAGCGTGTGGGGCCCAGGGTCGTTTCTCTTGCGGCTCACACACGTCAGTACTGCAGGGGAAGGCAGTCCTGGGTTCAAGCCTCCTCCCATGAGGCCTTGAGCAGGTTCCTTCCCATCCCCACCTTTACCTCCTCGTCTGTAAAAGGGGTACACCAGCACCTGTCTCCTAGGATACCTTGAGGCTTAAATGAGGTGACAAGCCATTAAAGGAGTATCTAGCACATGGCAAGCTTTCATAAAAGGTGGCTGACATTCCTCCCATCAAGAGATGAAAGTTTTGTCCCCTCCCTTGAACCAGACTGGCTCTGGGACTTCTCTGACAACAGAACACAGCCAAAGTGACACTGTGCCAGTGTCTGGTTCTGGGTCTTAGACCAGCGGCATCCACTTTTTGTCTTTTGGAACCACCATGCTGTAAGGAAGCCCAGACCATGTGAAGAGGCCACACGGAGACAGAGTGACACCAACTGACCCCAAACCCTTTCAGCCATTCCAGCCCAGGCATCCAAAAAGGGGGGGAAGCCATTGTGGACGTCCAGCCCAGCCAAGCCTTCAGATGACGTCAGTCCTACCATCTGACCGCAGCCAAGCGATAAGCACACAGGGCCAGTCAACCCATCTACCCATGAACCATAACTATAGATGATTGTTTTAAGCCACGGGGATCTGGGGCTGCTTGTTACAGCAGCGTTATATAGGCACCCTGACTGACACAAACTCCCCATCCCACCTACCACTGCCAAACTGCCTTACAATAAAAATTAAGGGGCCCGAGATGTCTCAGAAGGAGAGGCCTGATCTGACGGCCCAGCAAGTCATCTCCCGCCTGCAGTCCCAGACACAGGCTCTCAGGGGTCCCACCGCGTTATCCCGTCCCTGGCCTGACACACACGCCAGTCATTGCCACTCAGACCATGAGCAGAACTCTCTGTCTCAGCCCCGCCAGCTCTCTGAAGGTGAGGCGGTGCTTTGGCAAAAGTGATTAAAGCGTAGGGCTTCAAATATCATACATACTACAGAAAAATTATACACCAAGAAAGAGGAATAAAATAAAGGGTAGGGACCTTTAAGATTCATCTGGTGAAAGCCTGTCCCTTCATGGATGAGAAAACCAAAAAGAAGCCAGGTGCCCGCCCAAGGTCACAGTGTTAGTTATGTAACAACTGCCACCATTTACACAATGCCATCCTCATGCCATCTAAGAAACCATCGAGAAAGAGTCATTATCCTCTTTTCTGCAGATGAGGAACTGAAGGCCCAGAGAGGGTAAGTAACCTGCCCAAAGTCACACAGCTGGGCCACACACCTGGTGTTGTGATCCTAAGGTCTGAGTCCACCCCACTGCCATGTACGCCACAGGAGGGTTTGGGCTGGAACCTTACTAACACGGTGGAACTCTCTCCACGGGCAAAACCTCCTCCACGCACCACCCCTCTGTCCAGCACCTCCATGGCCTGTGTGGTCACGTCGCCATGCTTTACAAACAAGCATCCTGGCTTTGGGGGGTCTCAGTTGCTGCGGCCACACACAGTGAGCAGCTGAGCTGGCACTTGAGTTCGGGCCTGGCGATCCCATCCATGGAGCCTGTGGCCTCATAACTGGGGCTCCATTCTCAGGTCTCCTGACAGCCCTGCCCAGGGCTAGCCTTCCTCAGGAGGCCTCTTCGTATCGCCCATGGACTGAGGGCTTTGGCTCTTTAGGTGACTGGGGTGGGGGCCTTTGGGGACAAGATTACACTCTCCTGAGATCTGGATTCCAGTTACAAGAATAAGAGCCATCAGACGGGCTTACGAAGCACTTGCTCACCCACGATAGCACTTGACCCCTAAACAGTCCTCACGGTGGGTTCCCAGGTGACATCACTGGCATCTCCAATTTTCAGATGAGGAGACGGAGGCCAGTGGAAGAGGGCACTTGGCCACCACCCACTGGCCGTAGGTGACACGGCCAGACCTCACCCCCATCTTTTCAGGCCCAGCCCCCCGGCACCCCCGGGCCTTAGCTTTTACAGCAGAGCTGGCTGGCCACCCCGCCGGCAAGTCTGACATTCTCTGTGTTTGTCCCAAATCCTCTAAAGAAAACATACAGGAAATGTCCCCGTGAAGATTTAACAAATTTGCTTCTCCGTTTTCTTTTATGACACCATTTAGGGTTGACCAAACAACCAAAACGCTGCAAGTGTTGAACAAATGTTTTTCATTCTATTTTAAAGGAACGTTTGAGTACAAATATTGCACTTTTTACTCATTCCAATAATTTCTCTTCTAAGTATTCCACTGAAAACCATATAATGGGTTTCATTACCCAGAAACATTAAAGCTCCCAATACACACAGAAAATTCCAAAAGACAGAGACGTCCTCCTACAGTGAGTAACTCTCAGTCAGCCACATCAGGCTGCACAGGGGAAAGGAACCTGCAGCAGGGTCACGGGAAGGATGGCTGGACACATCGTCGTGACCACGTGGACGCACAGCGTGCACCCCCAACGTGCCCACGTGGGAGGGGCAGGGAATGCCACACTGTGGGCTTCTCAGGTAGGGAGGCAAGGCACTCCATGGGGTCTCAGCACAGCACAGGTCACAGACTCACCTCCCTACCCGGCCAGCCCTGGCCTGGTGCTGCCAAGGGCCCGCCATCACTGTTCACCACTCACCACTGCTCACCACTGACCACTGTTCACCGCTGACCACTCACCGCATGGGTACGACCCTGTCCCCAGGCACCCACGTTTTGGCTTTGAGCCAGTGATGGGGCCTGGGGGTCCGTTTTCTCACAACAACCTAGAGGGATCCAGAAGTTTGTGGTCAGAGTGCAGAGAGGAGCAGGAAAGAGCCGGTGGGTAGGGTGGTGCCACAACCTTTCACCTCTGAACCCTGACATCTACAGGTTAGACACAAGAATGCAGGTTCCAATGAGGAAAAGAGGACTAGAGGGGTGGGGGTTTCCTAAATGGATGTGGCCAGGGACCCGGAACACAGATGGGGGGAGGGGGGCACATACGCTGGGGCTCAGAGGACCCAGGCCATGGAACCTTCCAGCACTTTATCCCGTGTCTTCTGCATGGCAGTGGCAGAATACAGACCTATAGTCACCCAGGACAGACTACAGAGTGGAATCCTTAAAACGGACAGCAGGGATCTGGCACGATGCACTTCTGACTGACAGAACCAGCAGTGGGCAAAGTGAAGGCTGGGAGAGTCACCGTATGGCCCAAGGTGCCAGCGGCCACTGCTGTCCAGGCACAGCACGGCCTCTTGTGCGCCCAACCAGAACGGCCCAGTGTGTTTAGAAAACCAAGGTGGGATCGGTGTCTCAGACTCGGCTGGGACTCCGATACGAAGGTGGCCTCTCGCCCCTGGGACCGGGAATCAGGCCCCACATCCCAGGCCCAGCCTCCTCACCACCTGTACGGCTCAGCTCAGCTATAAAATGGGACGGGACTGCCCGCTGCCCTGCCCCCGGGCAGTGTTCAGTGCCCATTGCCCCATTGGGAGGCAGGTCTACCTTACGTGTCACACAGGATGCAGGAAGGACTTCTCAGAGCGTGTAGCACTCCGGCCGGCACAGCAACTGTTCCCTGTCACCGGCTCGTGACAGCAATATGGGGTTGTCACGTCCCTTTGCCAGACAGAGACAGAGCCCCGGATGCAGGAGGACTCGATCCTGCTCTCTGGCCCGGACCTGGGCTCTCGGCGCCATCGCTGGAAGTCACTTCTTTTATGTCCCTCTGACACGTGGGACAGAAAGCCCTGACCTACCACAGGTCACTGCGGGCAGATCAGAAACTAAACTCTCTGTCGCCACACTGAGGTTCGGAGTCCTGCTTTCAGCAGAGTCCCCCACCTGCCTGTATAGTAACACTGTTCCCATTTTACAGATGAAGAAACAGAGGCTGGGGAGGTAATAAATGGAAACCAAAGATGTGGTGAGAGCCAGCATTGAATTCAGGTCTTTCGGAGTCTAAGCCTGAGTTATTTCAGAGGGAAATGAAATCAGACAGAGCTAACCAATTTCTTCCACAACAAAAACCCCGCATCAGTCCTGAGCCGCCCAACACACATGGTAATGAGGATAAGGAAGAGTACCAAGCACCAGGCCTGGCTGTGCCAAGCATTTTCCCGACCACCCCGTGAGCAGGCACTGCAGTGATTCTGCCCATTTTCTAGTCAAGCAGACCTCGTTGGTGAGGCCACCAGCTGGTCAGGGTGGGTGGCAGCTGGGACCAGGAGGGGTTTGCTTCCAGGCTCCTGCAGAATGTCAGCGGGAGGGGCTAAAAGTGTCGGCCTCCCCCCAACTCCCACGCTCCACACCCCCTCGTATTCGCCCAGGGCACAGAGGCTGTGCCATCCTTCCGGTCCATCCACACCACCTGGAGCCTGAGCTCCCAGGGGCCCAGGGCAGGCAGCCCCCTTGGGTTCCCATGGCTGCTTCCTCCCCTCCCCCTCCCACCCTGTTGGCCAAGGAGGAGGCTGAGGGCCTGGCTGGAGTCCCCCTTGCTGGCTTGCATATTAAGGTGCCCGGCTTCCCTCACCACCATTCTGGAAACTTTGAGCTCAGCAAAACAGGAGCCTGTTTTGGCTGCAACCGCCTTTTCCTAATTGCCTAAAAAGGGATTTCCCCTCATTTTTTAAATAAGAGTTTGGGGAGGCAGGTGGGGCCGGGTGGGAGTGGGTGGGATGCAGGGCCACCAGCTCTGAGGCAGGTCTTGGGGGCTCACAGGCTTCCCAGGAGGTTCAGCGAGCTTGGGTGCTGAGAAGCAGGGGTGCGGTGCCACGGCCCCACCCGCACTGCGCCTGCTTTCTCGCTTTTCATCCATCGCCCCTGAGAACGCATGGCCCTGAAAAGGGCCTTGGCAGGCTTGCCAGGCACCCTGCACTTAATATGCAGCGGCAGGCGGCCCAAGGGGCCAGGCAGAAAACAGCAGGGACCTCACGCCAAGGATGGAAAGTCATCAACTCCTGGAGGAACATCGCATTACACCGGGCAGGCAGGCGGCAGGGAAAGCCAGGGGGCTTACAGCCCTCACACGAATCTCGAGAATGACCCTGGACATAAATCACCGTGTGGGTTAGTGCCTGAGTCTGGACACTCACTCACCACCCCAAACTCATTCCAAGTGGGGGAGATGCTGCAGCAGTGCTGGCGTTACAGCCAAGCTGGGCGTTTCCGGCTCCAGGAAAGGGGGTTGGCGCGGGTGCAGCATGTCAGGGGGTGGAGGGCAGTGCCTCGCCTGCCTGGCAAAGCCGCCCCTTCCCAAGGGCTTTAGAAATGGGGACTCTCCTTCCTGTTCCATGCGGGAATGGCAGGAGCGAGTCACGGATACACAGAGGCAACGAGGGCAGGCGTGACTCAGCAGGCCCCTCTGGGCCTGGGCCTCCCAGCCCACCCAATCCATCCCCAGCTCGGCCAGAGTCCGGCTCCTGAGTCTCCCTCCCTATGTGCCTTGGAAGGGAAGTGCATTTGAAGCTGCAAGAGCAGGTGTGAGGGGTCTTCTACTATGGGGGTGTGAGCATAGCCGGCTGCCGGCCCCCCTTAGAGGGAGGCCCGCCGGCATCAGTGTCTACACACGTAGATGTCGGGAGGCTCCCCCACCCGAACTGGTGAGAGCGGCTCACCAGGCCAGAAATGTTTGTGCAGACAGTGTGGTCTGTGCTGACCCCCACTTTCCTCCTGAGGTCTGCCAGGCAGAGGGTGCCCGTGGGACCAGCCCCAGCAAACACCCTGGCACTTTCAGGGAGGGAACTGCAGCATTCGAGAGGTGAGTCTACATGAAAGAGAAGACGGAGTGGGGAAGACGGGACAGCATGGCGCGCATGACTGTCAGTCTCCTGCACGTTCTTTTGTTTCTCACGACAAACTGCCTCCTCTGACCAGACCCTTCGCACCAGCAGGGCAGGGAGGGAGGGGTCTGGGTGGTCAGCACTGGTCCCCAGAGCCTGACACAGTGTTGGGCGTAGAAGAGTGACTCGAGAATGATGCACAGAACAAGAAACTGAGCAGATGGGAGGAACGCGGGCCAGCCCCGCACCCCCACTTGAAGGTGAGGAAAATGAACATAAAGACTCTGGTCCAGCACCACTCCCACAGAAAGCGCGTGGTGGACCAGAGGGCAACCAGGCCTGACTCCTAGGCCACGTCTGGTCCGTGCTCCACGATGCTGGCCAGGGTCCAACAGGGGATGCTGGGAGGAGTAAGGCCTGGACAGAGGGACGAAGCCGGGACCTTACAGAACTGGGTGCCCTCGGCCCACCAGCCAAGCCCCCACGAACAAGTACCCCTCTACCTACCCTGAAGCATGAAATGGGACCTCTGGAAAGAGCTCTGAGGCCGAGGAGGGCTCGTGAAGAGCAAGGGGGAGCAGGGTGGGCATTTAGAGATGCGTGTGGCAGCCAGAAAGCCCAAGCCCATCACACGAGGAAGGGCGGGGACCCGGCGGTTATAGAGGGGGCCCGTTCCATCCTGCCGATGCAGATTTGGCAAATAAAATACCGCACCCACAGTTACATCTGGACTCAGACAACAGATTATTCGGGCAGTTTCTCAGCATAAGTATGCCCCATACGGTACTTGAATGCAAAGTTCAAATATACGACAAATAATTTTTTTAGTGTAAGTACATCCCAAGCATGACATGGGACATCCTTACACTAAAAAAAGTATTCGTTGTTTATTTGAACTTGAAATTGAACTGAGCGTGCTGTATTTGATCTGGCAACCCCAAATGAGTTGGTCAAGCTAGGTCTAACCCCCACACCTCCTGCCAGCAGCTTCTGTCTTTGCCAACGGCAGTCCAGTGTGCAGGGACTCTCATGGTGACTGCTGTGTCACTACCTCCTCAAGAAGAACTGTCATCAGTTCCAGCGGCGGGATTCTAGCAAGTTCCAGGGCTGAGGAGGTGAGGCCACTAAAAAAACAGCATCTTTGTGACCCCCCCTCGCCACCCCCTCATGATCCGGCCGGGGGAAACGAACAGGACAGAGCTCGTGGGTGGCTCCAGGCACCTCCAGCCCCGGCTCCATTCTGCCCTCGAGAACTGGGAAGGGAGACATGATTTGGCAGAATCAGGAGCAGACAATCACGTCTAATTACCATCACTCCAGCCTCCGTGCTCCCCAGCAAATTAGAGTTTATCCTTCATTCCAACTGACACCCTGGATGGGAGCACGTTATGTATCAAACAAATTACAAATCCCCAGGAAGGGCTCCTCGCGGTGATCTGCTGCTAAAACATTTTTTGCAGAAGTAAAACCTGATTAGGAGAACACCTCTGGTGTCCCCATCTTCCAGCCCTTCCTCCTGAGCACGTGAACCGTTCATGCTCAGGCCCAGTGTCAGAGGACGGAGGCACCTTCCCCACCGGTGCTGTGCTCTGGGCTCTGACACCAGGTTCCCCAGACACCAACCCCTGCTCTCTGGGATCACGACCACAGCCCCGAGCATGGAGGCTCCGTGAGCTTGGGCTGGGCCGCTCGCCCAGTCCCCGCCCTTGGAGGGGCTGGAGCTGAAATTAGAACCCACGTCCACAGCGTGGAGAATGGACTCCTTTCCATGACACCAGAGCTGCCTGTCCAACCACAGACGAGGGAACCTAGGTGGCGACCCTGGGTCCCACGATCCCAGGAACGGCATCCATCTTCCCAGGGCTCTCTGACAGGATGGATGCAGGAAGCATCCACTGTTAACCCTCTTTGGCAAATTCTTGGGCTCTTCTCCTCAAAGACAAAGAAATCAGACAGTTCCTTCTTTTCTCTTGTTGCCTGTCATGCAGGGCGGCCTGCAGGGTCTCAGCTCTCACTCCCACATAAGAACGCAGGATATGGTGAGGCCAAAAAGGAACACCCATGGAGCCATAGGTAGGGGAGTCATACCACTATAGTTTCACAGGAAACAGGATCCACATGACCTGCAACCTGCTGTCCGCTTCTCTGTCAACCAACCAACCTCACTTGCTAACTGCAATCCGCCGTGTTAAGTGCAATCCGTGCTTGCAGGCTCAGCCACCATCTTCCTGCTAGCCCCCATTTTCTGCCAGCGTAGTCACGGCAGTTATATTAGTGGCCAATGGCTCACTGGTTACAGCTGACGGCCAACTAGCCACAGTTGATGGCCATGCAATCACAGTTGATGGCTACTTACTACCTGAGCCAGCACCTTTCCACGTGAGGGTGAAAGCCTGGAAACTGCACTCCTGGCTCTGTCCCCACATTGCCTTTGCTGACATCCGAAAGGGCAAAGTGGCCTTTTTTAGGTCCTCTTACCCAAAACCCCTGCTTTCTACTTCACAGGAAGGAAACTACATGCAAGGGGCTTAACCCGCTGCCACATAGGTCAGGCCCCAGTTCGTGCAAGGCCCTTCTTACAGCCAAACCTGTCCTCTTTAAGTTCCTTCACAGTCGGAGGCTGTGACTGGCCAGCCGGTCACTAAGGGCCAGCCGGCAGGACAGCAGCCTGGGGCCACCTTGCATCTGGGGGAGGCACAGGGGCAGGAAGATACACAGTAGAAGACAATCAGGAAGAGACAGAAAGAGAAGCACGGCTTTGTGAGGGCGATGGAGGGCGGCTCGTGTCAGGCCCTGAGGGTTCCACTTAGGGCAGCTGTCCTCGGGGGCAGGCACCCCTTACCCAAAGGATGTTGGGGCACCTCACGGCCACAGCCCCACCCCGTCCCTTGTCGCTGGCCCCACCCCCTCTGCAGAAGTCCAGAGGCTGACAATGTGTCCCCATTGGGCCCCTGCAAGTGGGGAACAGAAGGGGGGCTCCCTTAAACTGACGGCAGCGGGTGGGGCACAAAGACACGCCACGCAGAGAGTGGGGGGCGGAGGGTCAGGCAGAGAAGCAAAGGAGGGACGTCCAGAGAGTCTCTTGAAAGCAAGAGAAAGGGCCACCTGCGTGGGGAGGTGACAAGAGGACCCTGCCCAAGAACAGACGGAATTGCGTCCCCACTCCCTGGAGAGCCCAACAAGCTCCAAGCAGCGGGCGCCGCTGTGTAGATGCCCCACGAAGAGGAGGCTGTCTCCTGAGTACAGGGCAATGGGCGGGTTGCAGCAGGAGCTGTGCCACTCGGCCAGGAAGCGGCCAGGGGGCGTGGCCTGCTCAGCTCCAACCCAGGGAGGCTGTGTGGCACCGGGGCTGGGGGACAGGGAGCCACACACTCCAGACAGGGTGCAGGACGTGGCAGGAGCTGGATTCAAGCACACCCACCACACCTGGACAGCAGTTCACTTACCCAAACGCATGACAACACGTGCTCCTCCCGAGGCTGTTCCAGGCCCAGCTTCCAACCCCCCACACACACCCCTTGTGTGCACACACTTACATGCACACACTTACATGCACACAGTTACACGAACACACACTTATATGCACACACATGCACACACTTACATGCACACATATGTTTGCACACGTTCACACACTTACATGTGCACACTTTACACACATGCACACACTTACAGGCACACACTTACGTGCATGCACACTCCCCCTCATGCCCAGGAGCAACCAAGCTGTTCTGGGCTGACAGCGCCACTCTGTGGCCTAGAGAAGGACAGCTGCCTCCTTTGGGCGCCAGCTGCCTTCCTACGCAAGGGCCCTGAAATCTGAGAGCAGCGTGGCAATATACCTGTACTTGATAAAAAGAATCAACTCAGCCTGGATTTGGTTTTATCGAAGATAAAGAACACCGCCGGTAACATCGAAAGCCTTCCGGGGTACCCGGAGGTCCCCTTCAGACCGCTCGCAAAGCCTTCTACCTCCATCACCTCTTCTAATTAAATCTGGGTTTCCCAAAGCATCCGAAATTAATAAAATCATCGTTTATTCTTCAGAGTGCATCTGGTTCACTGAACAGTCATATTACAGTAATTTCAAATTGCCTCCACAAACAGCGTCCTCATTCCCACCATGATTAAATGGAAACTTGTCTCTCTATTGCCAAAGCATCAGAAAAAGCATTGTTTCTGAAAGAAAAGGCTTTTCACTTCTCAGATGACAGACACTGAACAATACCCTCAGTCCACAACCCATTAGTATCTTTAAAACTCCTGAACATTCAGGCACCGTGTACTTTCACTTGCTCATTCTCTAATTCAGAAGCAAAAGAGACCCAAAACATCACACTGCAGGTGGCTCATGGTGCAAATCTCAGAGACACCCAGAGATGGAGCGTGTAAACGGACCGCAAAGCTCCCTTCCTTGGCCCAGCACTGTGCTGGTTCCAGAAAGCTTTCTTACGCATGATCCGATTTGAACTCCTGCAACACCCCTGAGTTGGGTGCTATTATTCCTACTTTACAGAAGGGACAACGGAGGCTCAGAGACCGACACACAGGACTGCACACTCCAGGGCACAGAATCACATCTGCTCTCCTCACAACCACATCCAGGCCACCAAGCACAACACCTGGCCCATAGCAGGTACTCAGGAAAATCGCTGAATAAATAAATGAGTAAAAGAAAACAGAAAGCATTAATTGCCATTGTCGGACCCCAGACCCAGGCCTCAAATTGCTCCCTGGCTCCAACTTCATTGGGACAGACGTGAGCGGTGTCTTGTCAGAGGAATGAGCAGGGGTCACTGCGGATGCCTGAGAGTGGACCGGGGTTGTCCTCTGAGAGGCGCTGTGTGGACGTGACTGGAAAGCCACCAGCAGAACGAGGCCGTCCTTTAAGAACACGATAAAAATGGTATAAAGCAGGACTCCCTCTGGATTCTGAGCTTTCACTGGGCATTTGGAAAAGGGCGTCTATTTTTACTACCATCAGTTTTGTTAAAGTTGGATTTACTAAAGAAGACGAAAATTGCCCACATTATCTGCTGCTTGTCAGAAACTTCACATTTCGATTTCCACTCTTGGCTGGACTGGAAACCCCAAACCCCTCCTGCAGTGGCTAAAAATAGCCACCCACAACCTAGCGGTGGCCACAGATGCCAACGTCTTCAGGACGGCTGGACTGTTCCACGGGTCCCCCACTCGTCCCAGGTGAGCGGTCTTACTCCCCCAAGGGAGACGTGAGTCGGCATGAAAAAGTGAAAAACACAGTTAACAGACTTTTCGCAACGACTAACTGCTGGACAACATATGAGGGACCCACGCCACGCTCAGCCCCCGGCTCCCTCCCCTCCCACCACTGGACTCTGCTGGTCCTCACACAGCGACACTCTCCTGCCTCAGGGCCTTTGCACTTGCTGTCCTCCCTGCCTTATGGCTCATTCCCTCAGGATTCCTCAGAAGCCACCTTTGCAGCGAGTGCCCCTCTGACCTCATACCTAACATTTCATTCTCCCCCTCTCCCGCTCTATTTTCTCCATCACACACCGCACACTAGTGGATGGATGGGCATGTACGTTTACTCACTGTGTGTTCACAACACACCCCTTCCCCAGTAGCACGCCGCAGAGACGAGACCTTGGTGTCAATTGTTTCCTGCTCTATAGCCAGCACCTAGAACAGTGTCCCCGCACAACAGGTGCTCGGTAAAGACTTGTGAACGTGTTCAAACTCTTTCAGGCCTCAGCGATACTTACAGCTGATGGTCCACAGGTGTTTATACCTGTCTGCAAATCCAAATCCAGCACTAGCAACGTGACTGCACAGGGCTCACCTACCACGAGAGCGGCCCTTGGAATCCAGACGGGCGCTGTCTCACCTTTGCAGTGAACTGCACCTGCCCCCCTATGGCTCCACCCACAGAGCGCTCATCAATGTGGCCCTGAAAAACCCCGAGAGGCACAGCCAGTCCCTGTGCCCAACCAGGGCCTGGCCTCGCAAGGGCCACCCCAGCAGCCCAATGGGACTCACCCAGACGCCGACCACCGCCCTCCCCTGGAAGCTGCCCCCTCAAGGGCCCTGGCTACCCAGACACTTCCCTCTAGTTGACCTGGTGAGGGCTTCCCGCCACCCCACCTGTGTTCACAGCACCAGAGCAGCCTCCTGCAGAAATGCTGGTGGCCCAGAGCCAAAGCACAGGCCTTGAGGCCAAGGGGCCCCTGACCCTCTGTGTGACCGTGGGCAAGTGGCCACCCCTCTCGGAGCCTTGTTGCTTGCTCTGGAAAATGAGTCGTAACAGTTCCTGCCCCAGACGTCTGCTCTGAGGATTATGTAAGCGCTCACAGGGGAAGAAGAGGCCAGCCAAAGGGATGAGCCCAGCTTCTCCCGCTGCAGCCGAGAACACACCAAGCACAGGCTGGGGCAGCAGGCACGGTGAGCGCAGGCGTGTAGGCTGGACCGTGCGTCACAGCGGGAAGGGGGGGTGTGCTCCCCATGACTGGGGTGCTCTTCCCACCTATCCCGCTGCTGAACCCAATGCACAGGCGAGGACACTGAGGCTCAGAGAGTAACTGCCGGAGGGAGACGGGAGGCAGAACAGGGACCGACTCAGTGCTCAGCCCTCCCTGCCGGGCCCAGCGCAGGCCACACTCCCCACCACTCACCACTGGCCTCCAGGTCCCGCCTGCACCCGTCTCCTCTGCAAGGCCTTCCTCAGCCCCGCCAGAGCGGTCACTGCCCCTGAGCATGTGCCCTGACTTGTGGCTGCCATGGACAGGCCGCCTCAAGGGCCAGAGCTTGGGTGGCCCTTTATCAGATAGCTGGAGAGGGCAGCAAGCCACGCCAAGGGCACCTAGTGCCACAGAGTTCAGCGAACAGGAACTGAGCTCCTACCGCGTGCCAGGAACCATGAGAACTAGACACGGCAGCCCAGGGAGTACCTAGAGGACCGTGGCCAAGGGTGTGTGCCTGGACTCCACAGCCCACAGCTGGAGGGTGACGCTAGGGTCTTCTCCAAGCTTCGGCGGCCCCATGGCAGGCACTGTCTAAGCCCCGGGGCTGCACTGCCACACTGCCACCCGAGATTCCCTGGAGAGGCCACTATGCACGGCTGCCCGGCAAGAGTACCCCACAGGATGTAACTCAAGCCATGCATTCTTCCTAAAAAAGAGAGACCATTACACTGACAACGGCTGTCAACTTCTCAGAGATGCAGCACCTCCCTTACTGCTGCAGCAAAATAAGCCAGCTTGAGGGGGAGGGGAGCAAGGATGGAGGCTGCGTTCCTGCACCAGCACAACTAGCACTGTCGCCCTCAGCCCTGGGCAGCTTGAAATCAGGTCAAGCTATCAAAGGAATCAATACATATAAGGATGATGGACAAACCTGCCACTTCAGTGACAGCACTGGGTCATCTTTCTTGCTGGAAATCTACGTCTTCATCCATCTCCCCAGCACCTGGGGAAAAGGGGCGGCAAGTCTGGGGACTCGGGGAGATCCCCTGTCCCCAGCGCTCCCTTTCCCGTGCCCAGGACTGCAGGGCGCACAGGCCCACCCACTCACAGCACACAGCCCACAGCAGAGGTCCTCTCCCACCTCTTTCCACCCTGCCCCTGAGGTCCAGCCACTTGATTTTACAGATGAGGAAACCAAGGCCTAAGAAGGAAATGGGACAGTGTCGGACACTTTACTCTCGGATCCTCATAACTGTCTGTGCTGATGCCCATTTTACAGATGGGTAAAACTGAGTCACGCAGAAGCAAAGACTTGCCTGAGGCCTTGGCAGGCAGAGCCAGGGACGCAAACGCAGGAAAGATGGCTGCAGTTGGCTCCGACTCACCTGGAAAGCAGCCTCAACTTACAAAAAGGGGGAACCACGCTAATACTATCTGGGGTCTCTAAGACACCCCGTTTGGGAAGTGTCCACCATGTGGCAACCACCAGCCTCATTCCCAAGTCTTCCTCCAGTGCACCCACATGGCCACCCCCACACCCTGAACCCAGGGGGTGCACCTCACTGACACCGGAGCCCTGGCCTGGGGTGTGAGTCATGTAACAGCCTCGCGGGGCTGCTGCGGAGGCTTGCAGGTGATGCACTGAAGGTCTCTGTCTGCCCGCCATGGAGCAGGTGCTCAGCAACGGCCAGAAGACCCTGTCACGGTCACCCCTAGCTCACAGGCCTCCTGTCCCCTGTGGCTTCTGCAGATCAAGTCCATGGTGGGTGGGCCAGCTCTTGGGCCCATCCCTCACAGCACACACCCAGACCTTCCCCGTGTGACTCCTCTTGCCTGGGTGCCCCCCTTCTGCAGGCCCTGGGGACACCTTCTCTCATCTGCCTGCCGGGTGGAGTCATACCTCTCTTTGGCCTATGTACTTCCACCAGGGGGCAGTGGTTAAGTTTCAGGCTCTGACCTCAGACTCCTGGTTTTAGATCCCACCCCAGCTGCTCTCCAGATGCGTAACCCAGGCCCAGACCTAGCCTCTGGGTTCCTCAGTTTCCCCCATCTGTAAAATGGGGATGATAAGAAGAGTGCTGGCCTGGTGGGGCTGTCATGAAGATGAACCGACCTGTCCCATGGAAAGCACCAGCCCAGAGCCTGGCAAAGCAGCAGCAAGCTTTGGTGAAGGTTACCGCTATTGCCACACCCAACACTCTGACTGCCCGCCATGCAGCAGTGTCTCCATGGGACCCAACACTCCCCAGGGGCACGGATGTGCAGAGCCTTGTCCACTCCGGACCTTGACACCCAGTGCCCGGCCCCCATTGGTGCTGACAGCCCTCCACTAAGTGGACTGGAACTCAGCATCCTGGCTTGCCCAGGGCTCCCTGTCCACAGATGGGGATACCCCACAGTGTCCTTCCCCACGAATGAGGGACCCATGGCTCCGTGCCCCCGGGCAGGGGCCCCACAATGCTCCCTGGCAGGATGGGGAAGAGGCAGGTGTCTGCACAGCACGCACCGCCCACAGGAATGTGAGCAGCTGGCTCGGTGGGAGCCCCACCGCCTACGGCTTCATTGAAATGTTGGAGCAGAGCAGGAGTGTAAAGGTCACGGACTGCGAGGCGTGGCGGGGAAGCAAATTAAGAGCTCAGGACCAGAACCAGGGGGCTGTAGAGATGATGAAAAGAATGAGTCTACCACCCCAGGCCACCGTGGGGAGCGACATAATGAGGCCAGCACGCCATGACTCGCTGGCTAACTAGCACTCTGCAGTGGCCCCGCGGCGGGGCCCATGGAGGGGCAGGGCCCAGGCTCTGGGCGGCTTCTGGAGGGGGAGCTCACCTGGGAACAGGCACTGCAGTGATGTGGAGACCTGCTGGGTGTGTGTGTGTGTGTGAGTGTGTGAGTGTGTGAGTGTGTGTGTCTGAGTGAGTGTGTGTGTGACTGTGTGTATGTGAGTGTGTGTGAGTGTGTGTATGTGAGTGTGTGTATGTGTGTTTGTGTGAGTGTGTGAGTGTGTGTGTGAGAGTGTGTGTGTCTGAGTGAGTGTGTGTGTGACTGTGTGTATGTGAGTGTGTGTGTATGTGAGTGTGTATGAGTGTGAGTGTGTGTTTGTGTGAGTGTGAGTGTGTGTATGTGTGTGAATGTGAGTGTGAATTGTGTGAGTGTGTGTATGTGTGAGTGTGTGTGGGCGTGTGTGTGTGTGTGAGCATGTGTTTGAGTGTGAGTGTCTGAGTGTGTGTGAGTGTGTGTATGTGAGTGTGAATGTGTGAGTGAGTGTGTGAGCATGTGTGTGTGTCTGAGTGTGTGTGAGTGTGTATGTGAGTGTGTGTGAGTGTGAGTGTATGTGTGAGTGTGAGTGTATGTGTATGTGTGTGAATGTGATTGTGAATGTGTGAGTGTGCGTGTGTGAGTGAGTGTGTGTGGGCGTGCGTGTGTGTAAGCGTGCATGGGTCATGTGTGTGAAACACGAGGGCACGCTCACCACAGCCGGCCACCACTGTCCACCATGGACCGTCTGCCTGTAATGCCCGGCTCTTTCAGCTCCAGCTCCTTGAGTCGTGAACTAACCAGCAATGAGCATGTCCTTCAGTTATAACGGATGCTGGTGATTTTGGCCATAAGGAGACCCAGAAGCCGAGAAACAAAACCAGGAAAAGCCTAGAGGCTGTCTCTTCCTGGGGTCTTTGAGGACGTGGAGCAGGTGTGCCACCCACGCTAACCCCCCAAACAAGTAGGGCCTGGCTGTGAACTCCTGACCAGGAAGACCCCCTCCCACCTCGGAGCCAGCAGGTCTCAGCCTGAGCGACTCTGTGAAAGCCGGGACAGATGGCGGTCTGGATTAGAGGGTCTGGGGGAAGGGCCGCTGCTCTTCCTTATCTTACGCGGCATCTAGCAGGCTGTCAGCGTGCCCCAGAACCACAGCCTGCGCCCTCCACCTGTCAGGAATAAATCCCACAGTACATTTTCCTGCTGGGCCGTCCCAAACATCACGATCTAACCCTTCAGCAAACAGGCTGCACCAGCCATCAGCTCTGGTGCATGTGCTGTATTCGACACGGCTCCATCACCTCCTGCCCTGGACCCCTCTGCTAGGAGGACACATGGGGGCTGAGTAAGGCCAGGCTGGGGGGTCAGATAGACCTGGGTTTAAATCCAGACTCTGCCTGGGGCTTTAGGACCTTGAACATGTGGCCTCCGCAGGCCTCAGCCATAAGGAGGTGAGTGACGGCTGCCTTGGGGCTGGGAAGTGGAAACGGGACCTGCGACAGTACGTACTCCACACAGTGACAGCGCAGCTTCTGACCCTCCTCACACGTTGGAGCCATAACCGCAGACTCAGAGGCCGTCGGCTGTGGGGGTTGCTTTGGGGTTCACCAGCCACAGCCATGATTTCTCACCATGGTGGTTTTCAAACATGGCCCCCAATTCTTTGACTTTGCTGCCACTGGAAGATGAGGCGTGTGTTCCCTTCCCCTTGAACCTGGCCAGGCTTCTGACAGGTTGGCTGTGGAAGTGACACTGAGTGACTCCCGAGGCTGCGGCCTGAAAGGCTATGGGGCCTCCGTCTCCTGCAGGAGCCCCACGCTGGAGCCCTGGACCACCACAAAGCAGACCCACTGCTCGGCAGCCACCATGCCGGGAGGAAGCCCCAACCAGGTCCATGGGCGAAGAACACACGGAGAAGCCCTGAGAACTCACGAGGAGAGAGGCATCTGCATAGCCCCCAGTGGGCCAGCTACAGCCCCCAACTGGCTGCAACCACGTGCGGGAGCTCAAGCCAAGGCTGTCCCCACTCTGCTGTTTGGGGACCACAGGGGGTGACAGGGCACCCCATTTCGGCTCTTCCCAGAACCGAGCACACACCCAGTCCCACCCCGACAACTCCCGGGCTGGCCGGCCCACACTGGTTCAAACCACCAAGCGAGGAAAGGTCAAGGAGATGACGCAACAAACATTCCTGCCATGCTTTGTGTACGGCCACATGCTAATGTCGTTACTCCTTTCAACTCAGCAGACAGTGGCTGCAGCCCATTCTGAGCCGACAGCAGTGCCACACAAAGATGGAGAGGCCTTGGCTCTTGCTGTCCAGAGTTCTCAGCCTGGTGGGGTAGACACAGAAGTCAAGGAACCGTGACAGCCAGGTAGAGGCCACCAGTGATAAAAACGTGTGTGCAGCAAAGCACTGGTGTAAGCAATTCTGTCCAGAGGAATCAGGAAAGACCTCACAGAGGAGGCAATACCTCATTTGGGTTTTGAAGGATGAACAGGAGTCTGACAACATGTTTTGTATAATTGGATCATATTCTCCCTCAGTCCCTCTCTTTGAAGCATTTTATGAAGCATTTTATGAAGCGTTCATACATCACTCCCCATATGGTGGAGGGAACACCGGTCTGTTTGCCATCATTTAGAGGAAACACCAAAGCAAAGATGTCAAATGTCTTGCCTGAGATAAAGGTCACTGATGAAGAAAAGGACATAACGAAGCTCAGTGTCCTGGGATCAGCCCATCTGGCCCCTGGCGAGCTGCTGGGACAGGATGGCAGCCTCAGGACTATCCTGGAAGTGGAGGAGAGGGAAGGGAGCAGCGGGAGAGGGGGAGGGGCGGGATGCCCTCTAGTCCCTCCTGGTTTCACGCCTCCGCCTCCCACCAGCACAACAAGGTACAGGCAGGAGACGCTGCCCAAAGCACAAGACCAAAGGCAGGATTTTAGGAGCAGAAAAGACAGCAGCCTACAGCTGCTGGTGCAGGTACGTGCACCTGCGAGCAGAGCCCCACCTGGCCTCATCCCCTCCACTATCACAAATCACGGAAAAGTAATCCCGTGTCCCCCATTGGTGTCTTGAGGGCACATGTACCTTCACACTCGAGAAGAGCTAGGCCAGAGGAGGCAGTTTTAGGGGAGAAAAATCAAATGCTGTCAGACCTGACTTACCTGCCCGCTCAGCCAGGCTCCCTGGGGCTGAGCCCCGAGGTTCCCTAACCAGCTGGCTCCTGTCCTCTCAGCAGGTGGGTCTGAATCAGCCCTGGAGCCAGCATGCCGGCCACCGCAGCCTTCCCCCACCAGCCCAGGGACCAGCGTGGGCAGCAGTCACACTCCCTTTGCACATCTCTAGTACTGTGCTGATACAATTAACAAAAACCAAATCAAACAGCCCTTGAGTTCCTACTCTGCCTGGCAGGTGTCGGTAACCCACTGAACAGATGAGAAAACTGAGGCCCACCTCACACGCTGAGTGAATAATGGAGCTTTTGTGAATAATGGCGCTGCGAATAATTCATGTACACGTGTGGACTGCAGACAGGTTTCCATTTCTATTGGAGACACGCACACACGCACACGTACACACGCATGCATGCGCACACACACACACACACACACACACAAGCACAAGTACACAAGTACACAGCCCTAGGAGTGAAACTGCTGGGCCGTGTGCCACTGCCCTTCCAGGTCCCCGTGTGCTGAGCCCGTCCCCACGCAGACACCCCTGCCCCACCCCAGCCTCGGGCGCCGGGGCCTATGCCCCCCGCACCGTTCCCTGCAAGTCAGTGTCTGTTCTGCACAGCACTTCCGCCCTCTGCACCTGCTCCCCTGACTTTAGGTTGTGTCCCTGCCCCTGCATTGTACATACGAGCTCCACGAAGGCAGATGTGTGTCACTCGGCTGTCACTGACTGCCACCACCTAGCACGCGTCCAGGCTCTCAGGGGACACGCAATACCTAAGTGCTTAACTTAATGTAGTTTCACTCACTTCCCCATGTCTCGGTGAAGTGCCTCTGCTTCCAGGAAGCCTGCCCAGATCAGCTGCCCCTCATCCGCCCCAGCAGCCCTGCCAGGTGTTTACTTAGCCATCTGCTCACTGGACTGAGGGCTTCTGGAAGGCAGGGCCTGTGTCTCTCTGTGTCCCACACCCGGGCCTGGTGCATTGCAGGTGCCAGGTGACACCACCGGTCCCCCTGACGTCACTCCAGTGGCAGGCAACTTGGGGTGATTCTCACCTGCCCCTCAATTCATTCCCTGCTCTCACACACCTTGAATTGGCAGGGCCCTGAAGGTAACCCAGCCACACAGGAAGTCACTACCACCTTCTCTGATTCCTCTGCTCGCTCTGCCTGAGAAAGGGCTCTCCCACTGGAGAACTCAGTCCACGTCCACCCCACTGGCACCCACTCAGGACATCTGAGGCCGGTCCCCGCTTCTTTATGACAAGTGCCTGCAGGAGATTCTGCCACACACCAACGTTTGGATACCAGTCAGCAACTCAGGGAATAGAAAAGAGGTGGTATTTGCCCACGAGAACTTGGTGACATCTGGTCAACCCCAGGGGGTGTGGCCAGCTCTGTATGAAGGACAGCCCACGTGATTCGATGTTTAATTGGGCACGTCCATTGAGCTGACACGTTTGCCCACGTAAGTAATTAGGATTTATTAAACAGCATTCTGCTTATTAAGGCTTTCTTCCCCCTCTCTGACAAATCATCAGAGCATTACTTTGTTTTGAAAAATCATTTCTTTTTTTAAAAAAACTGTGTGGGTGCCACTTAATTAATCATTTACTTCCTATAGAAACTTGGAAACATAATAGGACATAAGTGTGTAATGGGCTGCAACAGTGTGTTGGAAATCTCACACAAATTCACCCCTAAATCAGCTCTCACTGCAGCAACCAGCTCACACTTGGGAAGAAGGCTGAACACTGTGCAGAGGCCGCTGCAGGGCGTGGAAATGGACCCAGAGCACTAACCCAGGGGTCTGCAGGGGGCCTGCCAGAACTGGGGATCGCACACTCACGCCAGACAGCAGCCCCCTCCCTTGCCTTGCCTGAGTCAATCTCTCCTATCTCAATGGACACTGAATAGATACTTCCCGAAAAAGTTTGAAGGGACACCAAAGTCTTGCCCTGCCTGGGACATACCCATTGCCCTTTGATTTAGGAAAACAGGCCTCTTCCTTTTCTCTCTGTCAGTCCTTCACCACTCATTTCTTTTCTTCAATTGTTTCCTGAGGCCCTACAACGTAGCAAGCCTTAAAGTAGATATTAGGGTGCAGCGACGAAGCAGACAGGCCCCTGTTCCCAACACAGCACCCTCCCATGCCAGGAAGTGACACCAGGACCATGTGGCCTGGTCACCTACGGCCCCCGGGCCTCGGTCTCTGCTTCAGGAGCTGGGAGAACAGCACCGAGCTGGCTCTCCTTCATACCTGGCGGCCTCCCCCATCAGACCTGCCACCACACCGGGAGGGGGGAGCCAGACCTCCGAACCTGCAGCCTCAGCCCAGTTCGAGCCACATCAGCCCAAAGGGCGGCCAGCAGGGGCCGGTGTTTTAAACTGTGTGTACTTTTGATGGAACTACTTCTGAAATCCAATCCACAATTCAGTCGCGTGAGCCAAACACGTCCTTATTTCACAGGCACACATAAGCATCAAGGTGAACGCGTGTGGAGGCCCAGACGGCCTGGGACGAGGTGGCTGCTGAGGACAGGGCTGCTCCTGCCTCCACATCCGGCCAGTCTGCCTGCAGGGCCTCCTGCCTCCCCTCCAAAGTCCCGACCCAGGACCGTGGTTCTCACACGCGGCTACAGGTTAGAAGCACCAGACGCCTCAGGTTCCCTGGTGGGTCCCCAGCAGCAGACATGCTAAAGCCAAGTTAGAGGCCCTGGGTCTGCGGGACTTTGGCACCTGGCCCGGTGCCATGTGACACCTCAAACTTAATGGGGTCCTGCAGTGTGACACTCTCCCTGCCTTCGGAGAGTTACTGTTTCTGATACACACACACACACACACACACACACACACAAAGAGTAAACAGACAAAAAGATAAGCCAAATACAAACTGCATAATATAATTAAGGAAAGAAGCAGAAGGCACAGGTGGAGGGCACAGGACACATTTAAGGAGGGTGACCTTTGCTGAGAAGGTCCCCAAAGTGACAAGGAATTGAGCAAAGAGCCTTGCTGGGACACAGTCTCTGAGGAGGGAGGGTAGTGAGTGGACATGGCACCGGGGCAGGCAGAGCGTGTGGGGCAGCGAGTGGACATGGCACCGGGGCAGGCAGAGTGCGTGGGGCAGCGAGTGGATGTGGCACCGGGGCAGGCAGAGCGTGTGGGGCAGTGAGTGGAGGTGGCACCGGGGCAGGCAGAGTGTGTGGGGCAGCGAGTGGACATGGCACCAGGGCAGGCAGAGCATGTGGGGCAGCGAGTGGACGTGGCACCGGGGCAGGCAGAGCATGTGGGGCAGCGAGTGGACGTGGCACCGGGGCAGGCAGAGAGTGTGGAGCAGGGAGGTGGTGTGGCACGCAGCGGGGTGAGTGGGGGCCACACAGGGTGTGCATTTTGTCTCAAGGGCATGGAAGCCCCAGGACGGTGTGTGCCAGATGTGAACGTGGGTGGATGTGTGTGGATTAGAGACAAGCCATGGCTTTCCTTGTGGCCTAGATCACAGTATCAAAGGGCTGCCTGATTGACCTTTGTCATCACGTTCCCACTGGCAGCGGAGACTTGAAAACATACCCAGGGTATGGGAGCGACCTTCAGTTAAATTCAGAAAAGGTATCAAATCATGTTTAAATTCCCCAATCTCATATTTCCATCCATACACTGAGCAAAGAGGAAACGAATATGCATTATGTTTAACAAGGCACAGCATTTTAAATGTCTCTAATCTCTTGAGAGAGGAACTATTTCAGGGGGCTGAAGCCCATATCTATAATTAATATCTATGACAAATTGAACCCTCACCCCCAAAAAAATAAAAATTTTTTTTCAGGCTAAAAATCCTCATGTGATTTCTAAGTAATTAACAGTTTGGTCTCCAAAACAGTAAAAATAGGCTTCCACCTGAAACTAATTTCCTTTTTGGCTACCGAGGCCGTTCTTTGAGTGATGGAGGAGAGAAAGCTATGAAGATCCACTTAGGAACGCAAATGGGTGGTGACACCTGGCTGGATGGGTGGTGATGCCTGGCCAAACGGGAGGTGACACCTGGCCAAACAGGAGGTTAGCAGTCAAGGGCAGTTAGGAGCACAGAATCTCCTTATTTGCGTTTCCTTAATTGTTTAATCCGACCGTCTGTTTCAGCCAAGTCCAACAGCTCACAAATCTCCAAAGATGAACTTGTACTTCTGGAGGGGCCCCTCCTGACTCCTCGCCAGCCAGTGGTTCAGCCCACCCTGGACACGGACACACAGACACACAGACACACACACACACACACACGTGTGCATGGAAGCCAGGCCCCCCAGAGGTGTGATGATGCACCCTGTATCATTCAGGTAGCCGGTGGGAGACGCCAGCCTGGGACCCTGTCCACCATGCCCCAGCTCAGCCTAGCTGTCCCCTCTCCAGGACCCTCAACCATCCCCCAAATCGCTCAACCCTCGCCATCCTAAGACAACAGGCATCCATACAATGTCCTCGCAGCTTCCGCGGGCGAGAGCTGCCCACCCAACAGGCCTCCTCATAGCTCCTTTCCTGCTCATTATTGAACAGTTGGGTACTTTTCCTTTTTGTTCATGTATACACTGTTGTCACACACAACGAAATAACAGGTAACGAGAGCAGAAGCCACAGCCTTGGGCATTTCAGGCCACAGTGCCCTGCCCCACCCTGGGGGCCGCCTTCCACTCGCAGAGGCTCAGTAAGTATTTGCTGACTTGACATCCTTTGAAGTTGGCCAGATTTTGCCTCCAAGTGGATTAAAAACCTTCATCTTAAGTAAAAGCACGTAGACGCAGAGCCTTATGATAAAGGCTGTCTGTCCCACGGGCCCCCCAAGCTGGTCCACAGACAGGACTGACTGAGGAGAGGCCAGGTGTCAGGCTAAGTGGTTAAACGTACTTGTCCCGAGGAGACGCATGAGGGAGCACATTACAGCACCGGGGGGGGGGGGGGGGGGAGCAAGAGCAGGGAGGCCGGTGGTTAGGAGGCTGGAAGGGGCCAGACAGAGGGGGCCAGAGGTGCAAAGGCCAGAGAGAGAAGGGAGGAAGGGACCTGAGAGAGCTGGTCAGGGCTGCAGCATGAAGGCCAGGGGACGGGAGGCGAGAGGAGAGTGGTGGCACGGTGCCCACGTCCTAATGCGCAGAACCTGAACATGTGTCACCTTATAAGGGACCCTGCAGGTGTGACTGACTTCAGGACCCTGAGAGACGGGAGATGGCCCTGGACTCTCTGGGTGTGCCTCAGGAGAGGCAGCAGGGCAGGTGTCACACAGGGGAGGCTGTGTGCCGACGCAAGCAGAGCTTAGGGCGATGCAGCCGTGAGCTGAGGAGCGCTGGACAGTCAGAGGAGACGTGATGCCCGAGCCAAGAGCGGGTGATGCACAGAGGGGCCAGGAGCCAAGGAATGCAGACGCCTCTAGACGCTGAAAATGGCCAAGGAAAGGGACTGTCCCCTAGAGCCTCCAGAAGGACCCCGCCCTGCCCCTGCCTTGACTTCATTTAGCTGGTGACACTGACTTCGGACTTCTCACTGCAGAGCTCACCTCAGAAGAAGACACCTGTGTCTTCAGCCGTCACAGGAGCTAATACAGGAGACACGGTCTTGAATGAAGGGCGGCAGCGCAGACCCCACCGCCAGGGGCACCCGACCTGGGCTGGGTGGTCACCACAGAGTGGCAGTGCCAGCTTTCACGGAAACAGAGCAAGCTGGCAAGCTGAACTCTTCCTCACCTCTGCCTTCTAGGGTTTGCCATCAAAGGGAGGCAAGGCCGGGGAGCCTCCGCCGTACGGGGCACCACCCCCACTTCCCCTGAGGCTCACGAGCAGAACAGACGCACTACCCAGAAACCCCACCAGCAAAGACAGTGCCTCCATGTCTACCCGGAAGACCCGCCCGCTCGCTGCATCGTCTTCTTACCGTAACCTCAACTCAGGGCTGACCTCAGCCCCTTCCAGCAGAGACCAGACACCTGGGATATGCTGCCTCGGGAAGGGGGTGAGCCTCCCGTCACCGGAGGGATCCCAGCTGGGACATGGTGACCTTCAAGCGCCCTGGAAACTCTGAGACCCTGTGTGTCTATCCCAGGACGCCTCCTTGGAGACCGTCCTACACACGGTAGGTGCTTATGATGCTTGCTGAGTGAATCTGCCTGGAGAGACGTCCCACCCAACAGCTGTCCTTTTGGCAGAAGGAGCTGTGAGCAGACAAGAAGGGACCCATCTGTGATTCACCTTTTCCTAGGGTTCCTGTCAGACACCCAGGGCTGGAGGCTGGAGACACCAAAACAAAGCCTCGCAGCCGACTTCCTGGCCGAGGAGCCCACGTGCAGCCCACGGCTGGCTCACTCACTGCCAGGACTTCACGGCTCAGGGGGCGAGAGGTCAATAAAAGCCCCGCAGGAATGCTCCAGCCGCCCCAGTTCCGGGAGCTGTCAGCCAGGGCTGCTGGGGCAGCTGAGAGCCTTTCCCAGGGTCGCCCCCAGGCCCTCTGGGTCTCTGTCTGGAAGGGCCCTGGCCTGAGAATGTGCACACCTGGCCTAGACCCTGCTCTGCCGCTCACAGCCTTGGATGCTGTTCACACCACTTGAGCTTCTGGCCCTCCGGCCAAGACGATGGGTTCAGGGTGGGTACGTGACCCATGCAGGCTGCTGGGTCTCAGTTCTGGGTTCCGACGGGAAGCACTGGCAAGCAGCAGCATTGTCGCCTTGGTTTCTCCCGGGGCCACGACCTGGGAAGGCTGTGGGGAAAGGACGCCAACACAGAGGGAAGCTGGGCCCAGGCAGAGCCTGAGGACCACGTCTGGTGCCGGCCGTGCCTGAAGTCAGTGCCCGGACTTGCTGGTTCTGAGAGCCTGTGATGCCACTTTTTCACTTTAGTTGGAGTCGGGCTCCTGTGACTTGTAACCAAGAGCCCTGCTTCACACACCCGCTCTGCACACAGAGTTACAGGAGCTACAGGAAAGGCAGGCCATGGGGTCACCTACCCCGCCTCAAGTAACCCTAAATGGAACAGGGAAGGTGTGACCATTCAGCCAGAACACAGGCAGGTAAGCCCACGAGATGGGTGGTCCTTCCCAGTGGGGGCTTGGAGGACAGGAAACCCTGCAGGGCCTGGTGACAGGAGTCAGCGTCCAGGAGGCAAAGACCCCCACAAGAGAGCTCCCCTAGGTCCCCCAGCCCCCCACTGCTCCCTTCTTTTCTCTCGAGAATTCCCCTCCCCCACTGAGGGGACAGGCCCTCCAGGCAGGGCATCCGCAGGCCACTGGGACCGGTTTCTGACAGAATTATGCAGAAGTAGATGCCAGGTAACACTCATTACCTACTGACACTGCTTTCCAAAAGTTGCCGTTCTGTTTTCTTCCAGGTGGGGTGAGAATCAAAGGGACTACGGATTCGGCCCTCGCCCAACCCTCTGCCCTGTCACAGCTGCTTCCCTCTACAGAGGGGACACGGTTGCACTTGGGGAATCTCAAGTGGACGATGCCCACCTTTACAAAGGCGCCATCACAAATGTTAGGGAAACGAGCTTCCCACGTCCGGCCCCTCCCCTCCAGGTTCTGCCTCTTGTCCCCACGCCCACCACGCCCCACCACGCCACCTGGACGCCCGCCCCCCTCCTCTCCTTCCCTACCACCGCTTCTGGGAGGCTTCCCCCAGTTTCTCCAGACAGGGAGGCTCAGGGGAGCGTTTTGCTCCTGCAGTAGGTCGGGGACTCAGAACTTACTAAGAAAAAATGCGGATGTGAAATTTCTTGCACAAGTGAGTCCGGGGGCCCTGACTCAGTCTGCCGTGAACTTGGGGGTGTTCTGAGGAGCAGAGGGAGCCCCTGAAAGAGCCCTGTGGGCCCTGACATGTTGGCAGCTGGTTGAAGCCCACCCCCACCACCTCCCCAAAAAGCCTCTCTCTCGTTGAGGTTAGTGGTGGGCAGGGAGTGAACCCCCGGGCCCTTCCACACTAGAGGAGCTGACACATGCTGGGTCCCAAGCTTGGTGGCCAGTATTTAATGCATCGTCTCGGCCAGGATGGTGTGACGAGGTGGGCACTGTACCCCCATTTTCCAGAGGAGACCTGACTTGGAGCAGATGGGCAACTACGAGCAGCAGAGCCACCATCCCAGGTACCCCTAGGTCCGGAACGGGACATTGGTCCCTGGCCAACATGGGACACAGGGGACTAGGCACTCAGGGGACAGGCCAGCCTAGGTACTTGCCCTGAGCAGCCGCCTGCTGCAGCCCTGCATGGCACCTGGAAAGGCCACCCTGCAGACCCCGGGAAGATGCCAGCCCCTCCCGTGGGACACCCTTTCTGAGCACCAGCTCACGAGGCCCCTGGCCAGCCCCCACCCCTCCCGGTTAGAGAACCCTATCAGGGACCGTGCTCTGTCTGGACCACGTCGCTCCAGAGAACACCCCAGGTGTGAGCTGGGACACGCTGGCCGCCCAGCATGGGGCCAAGCCCTTTACATGCACCAGCCTTGGTCCACAACAAGGCCGGGTGGGGCTCGTCACCCCCTTTAAGGATGAGAAAGACCAAGTTCCGTGAGGTTAGCAGCTGGCCAGGGCCTCACATAGCCAGGAGGCAGGCGGGCTCACACTCAGCCTGGCAGAGCCCCTTTCAGCCTCACAAGACCCCAGAGCAGGGCACAGCCACAGGCTCATCTAGGGGACTAGACAGCAGGCACCGATGAGCAGGGAAAAGAGGTGATTCATCCCCGCAAAACACCCCGAGGACCCTGAGAGAGACCCAGCCCCGGGGTCCTGGCTGAGAAGGGCTGATGGGGCTCATGGGGAACAATGCACACACCTGCACGCCTCAGGCACACAACAGGTAGGGCTCTCAGCCCAGCCCAGCGACAGGGCCTGCTCACTGCATGGGCAGTGCGCTGGGGCGTCGTGCAATCCAGAGACTTCCTGGAGGAGGAGCCTGAGACTGGAGGACCTAGGCAGTCTCTGATGCAGGCTGAGTGGGGTGGCCGTGCAGGGGACGGCCACCTAGGGCATGAAGGGAGCAGGGTGGGTGGGCTCACGCTAGAAGCTAGAAGCCTCATCCCAAGGTGAGGGTTTCTGAATATTCCTAAGATGCAAATGATCCCTTTCCCAGAGCTCCTTGTCCCATTGCTGGTGTCATAGCCCCCCTCCCTGCCTCCCCGGGAGGCTGAGAGCGCATGTGCACGGGGTGGGCTTTTGCTCCTCTGTTGCCCCCCCCCCACGCCTAGAACCAAGCCTGGCACATAGGGAGGGGGGCTCAGGAAATGTGTCCACAGACGAGGGAAGGGGGCAGAGGGCAGAAGACTAGGCCTGCCTCCGGGCCCATTCAGCCAAGGCCCTGCCCTGACAATAATTCCTGAATTTCTCAGTGGACAGTATCCACTGAAAGGCGTCTGGAAATGGTCTGGAAAGCAAAAACCTTGCGTGGCCTGGAGAACTTAAGGCACTCTTCCTCCTTCCCCAGCATGCCACGTGGACGGCCCCACCCCCATCCTTCTCCCAGCTCAGAGGTCAAGGCAGCCAGCACCAGACTCAGCCAAGTGTCCCCTTCTCTTCCCCTTCTCCAAATCTCAGAGGAGCGAGGCAGCCAGGCAGGGTGGGGCAAGGCCACCTTGGTGTCCAGGTCTCAGGGCCTTCGCTTTTCCTGTGCCAGGGAGGGCACTGGTGACTGCTCAGGAATGTCCAGGCTGGCTCCCCTCCCCAGGAGCTGGGGTGTCGGGGAAACCTGCCCAAAGCCCCCTTCCTGCTAGCCCAGCCCGCAGTGGCTTCAGATTTCCCCATGATGCCCAGGCCCCGCTTGGTGTCCAGAGAGACAGAAAGAGTCTGACTTGATCTTAAGAGGTGACTGTTCCCAATAATAATTCATATCAGAAAACTGGGGAAAACCAGCCGTCAACTAGAAAGAATTTAAAAGCAGACTCAGGGAGCCGAATGCTTCATGAAACACTGGCTCCACTCCACTTTAGCAAACTATTCAAGGAACGGGAAGAAAACATCACCATGTAAGAGTCCCTAAAAGAAAGAGGGTAAAATCTGATTGGTACCAACAACAGTCTTCCTGGGGACGGCAGAAGCTGGCTGGGTGACTAGCACATGCTGAGCTCGCCTGGGTCCCTCCCGGCACTTCCCCCACCTTCCCCTGCTCCATCTGTACTTGGCTGGGGAGGGGCAGGGCCTGTCAGTTCCCCATCAGGATCCACCGGCCGGGGCCTCTTGCCATGGTGGACGCTGCAGCCCAGCACATGAGCTGAGCCCTGACCACCCGGTGAGCTCTGGAAGCCAGCTTACCCCCTCAGCACAGCCAGGGTCCTGGGAGGGAGCATGGGGGGGCCGGGGGAAGGGCAAGCACCCCAGCCACAGCCTCCAAACACTGGCTCCGTTTACACCTTTTTAAAGGCAACATGTTGATGTGACTGAAGAAGACATTGGAGGACACAGAACTAAGGCCACGTGGACAAAGGCCGTTCCCAGGAGTTCCCTCACCAGCTCTCCCCTTTGCCTCTTCTGGGCAGGAAGCAGATCCCTCTACCTGTCGGGCAGGTTCTTTCCTGCAGAGAAGGCTTCATGACCCTCCCTGCACAGGGACGTGTTAGTGCTTCAAAAAGTAGGCAGCTGGACAGGAGCCCCGTTGTCACCTACTGGCTGTGCGACTTACAGCAGGAGGCCCCACTCTGGTCTTTCCCAAACCTCAGCAGAAAGGGAAGTGGGCTGGGCCTCTGTGCTCTGACAGCCCCTCAGGACCAATGATCACCTCCCACTCTACGCATCTGACCAGTTTACTGAGCATCTACTAAGCACCAGGCACTGGGGGACGGCAGAGACCAAACGGACAACCGCCCCCATTCACCTGAAATCCACACCCGCAGGTTCCTGTAGGGACCCAGGAAGGGCTGGGGGAGACAGGACCCGGGGAGCAGGGCAGGCGGTGGGGGTGGCGGGGAGAGAAATCATTCCTGAGGGTCCTTCTGTCTCTTCTTGTCCCACAGGCCACATCCCACTTCTCATTCCCTTTATCACACACAAGTGATTCTCTCTGCTGTGATAGGAGCTTCCTGATGTGTCAGTAAAGAAATTCATTTTCATATTTTGATAACTTTATTGCCATAGAATTGGTTTCCTTTTAATCCTATATATTTCATTGTATGCTCATTATAAAACCACATCTGACCAAGTTCCATGGGTTTCTCCAGACTGTGGGTGGGAGCTCCCTCTATGGCACAGAGAGAGCTAAGGAGCCCCAGGCCGCGCTGGGAGGTCCTGGGAGCCCGCAGGTCCCTGGGTGTGGGTCCTGGGCTGGCCCTTGGGGCCTGGCGCCCAGCAAGGCACACAGCAGCTACCTCACCTCACAGACAAACATCCACTGCAGGGACCAAATCAACACCCAGAAGCCCCACCCAATGCTCAGGGATGAATCAGAAAACACTTGAATGGGGTTAAGTGATATTGATGTGAATAAACTGAGATAAACAGATGATTTTTCATTGAGTGCTGCCTTTTTTTTTCTTTTTTTTTTTTTCTTTAAGATTTTTACTGGGGAAGGGGAACAGGACTTTATTGGGGAACAGTGTGTACTTCCAGGCCTTTTTTCCAAGTCAAGTTGTTGTCCTTTCAATCTTCGTTTGTGGAGGGTGCAGCTCAGCTCCAGGACCAGTTCCCGTTTCTAGTTGCAGGGGGCGCAGCCCACCATCCCTGCGGGAGTCGAACCAGCAACCTTGTGGTTGAGAGGACGCGCTCCAACCAACTGAGCCATCCAGGAGCTCAGCGGAAGCTCAGCTCAAGGTGCCCTGTTCAATCTTAGTTGCAGGGGGCGCAGCCCACCATCCCTGCGGGAGTCGAACCAGCAACCTTGTGGTTGAGAGGACGCGCTCCAACCAACTGAGCCATCCAGGAGCTCAGCGGAAGCTCAGCTCAAGGTGCCATGTTCAATCTTAGTTGCAGGGGGCGCAGCCCACCATCCCTTGCGGGACTCGAGGAATTGAACTGGCAACCCTGTGGTTGAGAGCCCACTGGCCCATGTGGGAATCGAACCGGCAGCCTTCGGAGTTAGGAGCATGGAGCTCTAACCACCTGAGCCACCGGGCCGGCCCAGTGCTTCATTTTTATGGAGTGAAAACTGAATTACTTAGCTGGTCAGTGAGGCAGCTGACGGGGAGAAGAGCCTAAAAGTAGGGAGGAGGCGAAATGCACTTGAATCTGAAATGCAAGCCGCCAACCTCAGGCAGCAGCCCCTGCCGACACCTGCCATGGCAGACTTCCTCCTCCAGCCCGGGCCAGGCGTCCGCCCAGCCAGCCTATTTCTGACTTCCCACCGCTCCTGGGCTCTTGAGCAACAGCCCTCCCTTGGGTCACACATGAGAAAGCAGACACAGGAGTGACCCCCATGCACAGTCTCACGCAGTGTCCCTTCTAGGGACGGGAGTGCCTTTGAAGCTTGCGTGTTGCGCCTCCAAACACACAGGGTGGTGGAAAGCTTGGGGGGTAGCCACCATGCAACGAATTGGCAAGCGCTCTAACATCAAGGCAGACATAATAGCGAGAGTTCTGCCGTAGCTAGGACCTCAGGCTCAATTAAACATTTACACAGAATTAGCACATGATCCAGCAAGCCTGCTTCTGTGTAAACACCCAAAAGAACCGACAGCAGAGACTAGAACAGGTATCTACACAGCAACGTCCACAGCAGCACGATTCACAATCGCCAAGAGGTGGGAGCAGCCCAGGGGTCCACAGACGGATGGACGGACACACAAAATGTGGCACATCCACCCCACAGAGTATTATTCAGCCCTGAAAAGGAAGGACATTCTGACACCTGCTACAACCTGGATAAACCCTGAGGGCACCATGCACAGTGAGACAAGCCAGACACAAAAGGACAAACACTGTGACTCCACTCCTATGAGGCCCCTAGAGGAGGATTCACAGAGACAGAGACTAGAAGGTGGGTGCCAGGGGCTGGGGGAGGGGAGACAGGAAGTCAGTGCTTCATGGGGGCAGAGTTCAGTTTGGGGAGATGAAAGTTCTGGAGATGCCGATGGCTGCACAACAATGCGAATGCACTTCACACCACAAAACTGTGCACTTAAAAACGGTTAACATGGTAACTTTTATGGTAGCTGTATTTTCCCACAATGAAAAAATAATAATAAAAGAATAAAAATAGTTCTTGCACGTAAAGAAAAAGCACTCAGCTCAAGAGTGAAGGAATCCACATCACGTCTCCGATCCTTACTAGCCGTGCGATTCAGGCAAGTGCCCTGAACGCGTGACCCTGACTTTTCTCATCCGTTAAGTGAAGGGAATAATGGCATCTCCTTTGCAGGACTGTTCCCAGGACCCAGAGAGGTAACTCGTGTGACACGCCTGGCACAGCAGTGGGCACACAAGGGGGCACGGTGGTGAATAACTTCACTAGCACAGTCAGCACCACTATGTAAACAGTGAGACATTGTTATGAGAAGATAAGATGATGTCAGCCGCACCGTGATCCTGACTGACGCACGGCATCTCCCCGGAGATGGTATCTCCACGTCTGACGCTTCAGAAATATGCACGCGCAGAAACCTCATAAAAGTCCTTCTGAATTAAAACCAACCTGAATAGAAGCGGCCACACTAGGCCTGGCTCTTTTCTTACTTTAATTTGAACTTAATTTATCTCTGAGCATCAGGAAATGGCGCCACGCAAGAGATGCGCCTGGTGGCGTCCAGGCGAGCCCACCATTGCAGGAAATTATCTGCTTTAGCAAGAAAATTACTAAGGAAGGGGAGTGCTGTTATTTTAAGATCTTCGAGCTGGTGTGAGAAGAAACTAATTAAATGATTGTCATTTTCTGTGCAAATACAGTAACTGACTGCTACAGAAATGCAAAATAAGAAGGAACTTTCCTATCTCAAAAGAACGTCGGAGTTCAATTTTTTTTTCAGTTCTCCCATATGAGCTCACATTCAAGTACCCCCATTTATTTTGAAAACGACCAAGGGAGCTTATTCGGGATACAGATGATGGGCACAAACCATGCTGTGTGGAGTGTCCCCAAATTAGGGGCTTACTTCCATAGAGAAGGGTTGCCTGCTGCCCTCAGCAGGCTACCCATCAATCACCACTCACGGCGGCTGAGAACAGTTGTGTAAGTCTGCGGTTTACAACCCGCGGAGCAGGTCAGGATGGGCTGCACCAGTGAGAACCTGCTGCGGAAAGGCAGCCGCAGGCGGTGCCAGTGCATGCCACTCTCAGTCCCCACCCTCCACCAGGAGGGCCCAGAACAGCCGCGGACCTAGGAGCCCCAGCATGCAAGCCAGCGGTCGCCTACTCAGGGGGACACTGCCGGGGTGAGGTTGGTATTCACAGGGCACTTCTTTCATGCCAGGATTCAAACTCACAGCCAGGACGAGGCTTCCACAGGATTCCCGCAGCAAATGCAGTCTGGGACACACACACACACACACACACACCCCTTCACCTCCCAAATGCTGTGAATGGCAGCAGGACTCCCCTACTCCCTGGGCTTCCAAACCTGGGGGGAGCTGGCCAGGGACAGCATGGCAGCAGCAGCCAGCTTCTCGGGTCCAGAAATCACCCGTGCAAACCCCAGGACTGGGAGGAGGAAGGGCCAAACCAGCACTTGGAAGAACCTATAAATAACTCACTTGCTGGGGACTGGGGGGGGAAAAGAGGAAGCCCCCAAACAGAAGGCAATTTACAAGCTCCCCTCCGCCTCTTCCCAAACCGGAAAAGGCACAGGGACACTCGGCATCATCCCAGCCGATTTCCTACTCAGTCCAACTTTTACTCCCTGACGTCACCCTCCGGAGTCTCAGCCTGCTGTTGACAAATTATAATAAAATAAAAATCTGAAATAACGGCAGCACTTTAGAAGGCCTGTGCAAGCACGGGGCTGCTTTCTAATCTGAAGGGGCGTGCAGAAGAACGATGTTAATTTATGACCTCTTTAAAATACTCTCAGGAACCCTCATGCAACTACAAATTAAATAGCCACTTTGTTAAAGTAAAAGTAGATCTGTGCAATGTGTTCAGGAACTTTATTAACGGGCTGTCTGTATGCCCTGGAGCCAGGCTTTCTGATTGACGGATGTGTCCTTGCTCTGGCCCACAGCCCCGCAGGTTTCTCAGGACCCCAGCCTCTTCCTTGGCCTCCCTCTCACTACCGCAACCCCCTCCTCAGCCCAGGCGATGTGACTCTACTTGTCCTTCAAAGCTGCTGGATCACCTCCTCCGGGAAGCCCTCCCTGACATCCCCACGCAGCTTCACAGGGCACTGGGATGCTCTCTGATGAATTCCTGTCCAGACCAAACGTCTCACCAGGACAGGGGCTATGACTGATTCTGCTCATCACTGTATCCCCACCACCTGACAGACCATCTTGAAAGCAGCTGGTTTGAGGGCTAATGGGAGGCCTCTTCTCACCTGGGGCTTTCCCCACACAGGAAGAATGCAGAAGACCCTGGGTCACCCTGGACACAGCAGGTGTCCTTCTGAGGATGACACTGCTGGTTTGCACACCGGGACTCGCCTAGACTCGTCCACCCAGCACACATCTCCATTTGCTGTCACCTGTCCCACACGCGACACAGGCTTTCCTCTTTCTCATCATTCTTGATGCAGCTGCCAGGCCCAGGGTCCCCAAGCTTGCACGGCCAGCTTCCTGACAGCAAATGTGACAGGCACTCAGCACTGGTCACCGCACCACTTGACCTCTGCCTGCCTCTGTCTCTCTGTAGGTGGCCCCTGGTGGCCCTTGGTGAAGGCTGCCATGACAGAATCATCTGGGCAGATGCCCACCATCCACATACTGACCAGCCATAGCCACCCATGAACCAGACCTCTCTCTCCAATCCAGTGCCCACCCCGAAATGCTGGCAGGCCCGGGGGACAGCAGCCTGAAATGCAAAAGTATCTCAGGGAAAGTGCAGCAGACTTAAACGGAGGGCCCTAGAGCCACCAAGCTCAGTTCCAAGAGTGGAATGGAGCTGTCATCACGAAACCACAGACGTCAGATGCAAGGCTACAAATCAGCTTTGTCGCCGGGTTTGGACCCGTTCCTTCAGGAACCTGAAGTGCTTTATAAGAGGCCTTTCTGGCCTCTGGAGGCTGGCTGGGAGCCACGAAGCCGCGCTGCTTCGGGAAAGAAAGAGGCCTGCAGAGCAGGGTGGGCCGTCCTCACCTGGAAACTCTCAGGCCCGCCTCTCCCTCCACCCCTCCTGGGCCCTGGGCCAGGCCATCCACCTCCTCTGAGCTTCCATCCAGAGGTCTCACTTCCACGGCCCTCGGTGCACAGCCTGGCCCTGCTCCCTTCTGGCTACGGGATGCTGGGCAATCGACTCATGAACTCTCGGGGCCTCACTGACCACACCCAGGCCAGCAGGGTCCGAAGCCAAAGCGTCAACAACCAGCACCCCACACCGCCATGCTGGGACCTCCGGCCTCATGTTTGGGAGCCATTAGGAGCTGCCTCCAATTCGTACCCTAGCTGTCCGTGTCCCCCCCGGAATGCTCTGAGCTCCACTGTGCTAAGTAAGGGGATGCAGGCGTAACGGGGACCCTTCCCTGCTGTTCCAGGCTGGACTGTGCCTCCCAAAATAACCACATGTTTAAGTCCTAGCCTCCAGGACCTCATAATGAGACTATATTTAGAGATTGGGTCTTTACAGAGGGGATCAGGGTAAAATGAGGTCGCGGGAGTGGGCCATGATCCAATATGCCTGGTGTCCTTATAGGAAGAGAATAGGACACAGACACAGAGAGAAGGCCAGGTGAGGACACGGGGAGAAGATGCCATCTACACAGCAAGGAGGGCGGCCTCAGGAGGAACAGCCCGCCCTCACCTTGAGCTTGGACTTCCAGCCTCCAGGGCTGTGAGAGAGTGGTTTGTGTTGCTAAAGCCCCGCCTCTGGCACTTTGCTATGGCGGCCCTAAGAAGCTACCACACCTGCCCTCGAGGATTTGACACCTGGCAGGTGCCATGAGCCCATTCAGACCTTCAGAAGCTCCATACCTCTGACTGGCTCTCTGCGTGTAAGCCGTCAGGTTCCTCAACACCCCAGAGAATCACCTCTGCATACAAGTCCCGGCGACACCCCCAGCCTCGCAGACATAGCACAGAGCGGACGTGGAAAACGGGGGGCGGGGGGGGGGGGGGTGACCTGATGAACAGTGACAAAGCTGCACAAACGGCCTGGCTGCAGGAAGCTGGCGTGCAAGTGCCGTGAGGGAAGGCGCGCAAGTGAGCAGCGTGCAAACGAAGCATAACAAGCACGTGATTTCCCAGAAACAGTGCCACTGGGATCGGGCTCAGCGTAGTCCCACCAGGGGAACATGAGCCTGTAACCCCGGAGGCAGCGATCAGCGCTCTATAGTATTTCTCCACCTTCAGATCACACCTCTGCCTCCGAGGGCAGCGCGCAGGAGACAAAACCGGGAGCCCCTGCACAACCCATTCTGGATCCATCAAAGGCAATGCTGGTCAGTTGCAATGTAACACTCATTTCACAGGTAACACTGTTTCCACTAAACATCAGACAGAGAGGCAGTGTTTGCTTCCTAGCCATTCCTATGTGTGGAGCTCCGTGGGGCAGGCGGGAATGGAGCACGGGAGGGAGAAGCACAGACCTCGCCAGCGCTGCAGCCACGGAACCAGCTCCGCTCCGGAGACACCTCTTTGCAGAGGCTCTAAAATACCATTTCAAAAAGTCTGTCCCTCTCATCAAACCATTTTTTTTTTTTTTTTAATTTTGAAAACACAGTAAGGTAAACACTCTCTACGCAGGTGGACCACATCTGCGAAGCATGCTTTCTTGGGTCTCACCACCTGGGCAAATTGGGTGAAATAACAATTTTAAAAGATTCTGCTCAACAAACTGCCCTCAAGTGAATGTCTGTGTGGTTTTCAGAGATGATGCTTTCGAGCGGAGGTGAAACCAAGCGCAGAATCCCGGCTGAAATCTTTGGCCCTGTGGCTGCCTGCTGAGAACCAAGGGAGCAGAGGACATTTTAAGACACTTCGTGCGCCAAGCACTGAGAACAACCAGAAAAATGGTTTTACTTCGCACTTGGTTACAGCTCTCACTCCTGTTCTGAGTTGTGTCCTGGTGAGGTAGGATTCTTAGCGTGTCACCTGCTCCCCAAGCCAAAGGGTGGGCTGCTTTTCCAGAGAAAACAGTCTCCTTCGACTTCCCATTCCAGCTTACAGACGCTCAAGCCACTAATAGTGCTGGGGTTTCCGCCTCCTAAGGGTCTGCCAAGTGCCAGGCTACACCCTGCTTTCAAGGAGCCATCCCTGCCCTCCCCTTTCCCAGTGGCCAGAGGAGAGATGTACCTCCACTTCTGGAATCCCCCACGCCCAGCCCCCCATTCCCAAGTCCCTGTCTCTCCTGGCATTCACCTGCCAGCAGCCAGGGTACAAGCCCACCCACTCAACCCAGCCACTGTGCCCAAGGAGGAAATCAGGCCCCTCTGACAGCCCCCCTTCACTGTCCCAGCCCCGCTGGTCCAAGGCCCCTCCCCACTCTCTCCAAGGAAATCAACTGGTCCTCAGGCTCTGTGCTCAGAATGAGGGTGGGTGGGCTAGGTGTCTGTGAGTCCTGAGTCACTGGTCCCACCAGGGAGGCTGATGTCCACCCCTCAGTGTCTCTCCCTTCTTTCACCCCCACCCCCTTCCAGCAATGAAGCTAAAAGGACAAAGGGACACAAGCTGCTGGATCAACAACCTCAGCAGGTGGGGTGGGGGCCGGGCTTAGATACCTGGCTCGAGGGGACTGACTTTTCATGTTTGTTTGTTCCTTTGAGTTGCTGGCTTCCGGGTTACCTTTCAGTCCCTAAGTTAGAGCTTATTACACGGGACACAGTTTGTCCTTGAGTACTGGGGAGCAGTGTAGGGCTCGCCCAGCTGCATGTCTGGGCTCTGACCCCTCTCTCAGGATGCAGATGGGGAGGGCCCTCTAGGGGGAGGGGGAGCCTAGTTGTCCACTGCTGGCCGGGGGGCCCAGGGAGTCAGCTCCACACCCTACCCCCACCCCCACCCCCACCCCCAGGCCTGCTAGTCTGACTGAAAAATGTCAGAAATGACCAAAGACCAGAGACTTGGGGCGGGGGGGAGAGCAGAGCACTGAGCTCTGGAACAGTCAAGCCCATCTGGGCTGCCCACTGCCCCCAAATCCTCATCCACCCACACTTTCTCTCTTCCAGCAGAACCCCCCCCCCCCACCTTGGAGGAGCCCAGCTAGCTGGACAGAAGAAGGGGTGAAATGATGCCCAGCCTGGGTGGCACCCCTTTCCTGGTGAGGGAAGCGCCTGGACCCCCACTCCTCCACTGCCACAGTATGCACTGGGCCTGGCCCTTCAGTGCCTCCTCAGAACTTTGGAGAGCAGTGGTCAAGGAGAAGAGTTGGGGGTCAGCCACTGGGGGGAGGACCAGCATGAACAATGGAAGGGAGTGAGCAGATTCCCATCTTTCCTCCCCATACAACCAGCCACACACACACACACACACACACACACACACACACACACAACTGCCACCTCTCTGCACCCATCCCTCTCCCAAAACTGTGATGACCTGCTAGGGCTGCTGGGAGATGACCCCAAAGTGACCACGGGGCATCTCGGGTGGGCGAGCAGCAAGGTAGGAGAGGCGAGGCAAGCAAAGGCCCTGGGTGGCCTCAAGCCCAAAGAAGCAACACCCAAAGGAGGGGGCAGGATCCCCGCTGGGTAGGAACCACTGCTGGCGGAAGGAGGCGCCGGAGGACCCTAACAGAGGTGGCCTTGCCGGGAAGGGGGTGTCGTGTTGAACTTCCAGCTAGAGCAAGGCCAAAGTGGTGAGGAAAGCAGGGGCGGGCACGGAGTTTCTGACCGCGGGTCTCGGAGCGCAGTGTGGCGCCCACACCCACGGGTGCGCAGATCTGGGCGCATCCCGGTGCGTCTGGCGGCGAGTCACACCACGGGAATCCGGAAAGGGGTGGCCCCAGAATCAGACACCACGCTGACCGGGAAAGTCCTGGAACCCGTGGAAGTGCTGCGAGCCGGGTACCGGGGAAGACCATGGAGGAGAGGGTCTTGGAGCCAAAAATCCCAGAACACACGGCTGAGCGGACCAGGTGGAGTCTGAAGGCGACTGAGGCGCGGCACCGACTTCGGGGGTGATTCTAAAGGGCCTGGGGCGCCCCAAAGTGGCCACGGTCCTGAAACCTCTGGAGACAACCCTCAACCCCCATAACCTGGGATGTGAGGGCCAGTGGGGGCACCCCCAGAGGTGTCTCAGGGTCCCGGGAATCTGCGGGAATATCCCCCGAGGTGAGGCAGGGTGCTCACATATCTGGGGTCCTCTCCCCAAGTAACCGGTGGCCAGAGGCCAGTAGGGGCGCCGCCGAGGTGACTCGCGTCCCCAAGTATCCCACAGCACCCAGGTTGACCACCGGGCGGTCCGGAAGTCGAGGGCTTGGAGGTGTCCCGGCAGGGGCCCCAGGGGGCGCGCAGAGGTCACTTACGCTGCTGTTCTCGCCCGTCCAGTGCACCATCGCCTGGTTGTGCGTCGCGTCCCCCTTGAGCACGAACGACGTACTGATGAGCGAGACCTGCGCCGGCGAAGCCGCGCCGGTCACTGGCGCCGCCCGCGCCCAGCGCCCCTGGCCCGCGGCGGGGGCGCCGTCCTCTCCGGGACCCCGAGCGGGACCCCGGGCGCCGGACTCCGCGCCGCGCGCCTGCCACTCCTCGCCGTCACCGGGCAGCGCGCGCCCCGCGGGCAGGCTCCGCGGCGACCGGGTCAGCCAGGCGCGAGGACCCAGGCGCCCGGGCTCAGGGGAGCGCCCCGCCGCCCCGCAGGCGGCCAGCAGCAGGAGCAGCAGCAGGAGCGGCCGCAAGCGCGGCGAACGCGGCGGCGGCGGCGGCGCTCCGGGGCTCCGGGCTTGGGTGGCGGGGCTGGGGCCCTTCGGGGCGCGCGGGGGCCCCCGATGCGCCATGGTCGCCGAGGGGCGGCGGCAGGGCGGTGCGGGCCAGGGAGACCACGGCCGCGAGAGCGGAAGGGAGCTGGGGAGCGCGAGCGAGAGCGCAGAGAAAGGAGCGGGCGAGGGGAGGGAGCCGGCGGGAGGAGGGGACTCGCCGCTTCGCCGACGCCACCGCGCAGCCGAGGGCGCACCGCCACCTGCCGGCCGGCCTCGCGCCCGCCGGAGCAAGCGCCAAACGCTCAGGCCCGAGCCCCAGGGCCTGGGGCGAGGCCCTCAACCCCCACAGAGCCCTTTTCTCCCCTCCTTGTTCCTTCCTCCGTCTCTCTTTCTCCCTGTCCTTACTGAGCAGCTACTCTGGGCCAGCCACGTTCCGGGCACTGGAATACGGGGGGCAACGACCGCCAGGTGCCAGGTCCTGGAGCTGTCAGTCTGATAAGGGACACAGACCACTCCCAAGTGGACACGTTTATAAACAGAATAACTCCAGAGAGCCAGGATGAGGACACAGTGTGCGTGGGGACATGTTCTCCTGCAGGGGCCAATGAAGAGCTGACAGGGGAGACCGAACCTGGGCCATAAACATCCAGGAGGGCACTGTCTAGGCGGCAGGAGGGCACTGCAAAGACCCTGAGGTTGCCCCCAGCAGAACCCACTCCTCTGGCAGCCACTATTGTGACTTAGGCTTCAGGACTTGCAGACAGTGGCTCTGTGTCCCAACTCCAGGGGCCACCCAGGGGCAGCCCCTGAACATAAGGACAGATGCCTGGATAGAAGGAGGGTCCTGAGGGAGAGGGTGGGGGGCCAGGTCTCATCCAGGGCAGAGCCTGGGTGTGAAGAGTGCAGGAAGTCCCAACCCAAGGTCACAGGCTACTTTATACAGATTCCAGTATAACTTAATAGACCTCCCACCATGTGCTCCATATCAACCCCAGGAGCGGGAGTTTCTCCAAGGCAAGGCCAGGGGCCACCCTGCTTCCATCCTTCCCCAGGGGCATTAGATAAAAGCTCAGCTTCCCTGTTCCACCCACCTCCCAGCTGTGTGTCTTTGAGAGCCTAACAGGACAGAGAGCACAGCCTCAAACATTTGGGAGAGATAGGAAGTGAGGGGTCCACTCTGGCCCCCAAAGAATTGAAGCACCCAGGCCCTCTCTGCTGCTTGCTCACCCCCCACCCCACCCCCACCCCCACTGCCAGGGTCAACAGAAGGCATAGCCAGTAACTGTCACCAGGGTCTGCACTGTGCCCAGGGCTGGGGTTGGGCATGAGGTAGGTCTGGCTAGAGGTCTAGAGGGTCTCCTCCCTGGAATGCACCCTCGCCCCCTCCACGGTGGAACTTCTCCACCTGTCAGGTTCTGAACCTCTAGCTCAGGAGAGTGAAGGGGAAGCTGCTGTGGGAACACCTGGTCCAGCAGAGACCAGAAAGCGGTCAGTGCAGAGCTGAAGGGAGGGGAGACAGGCCAAGTGGGGCAGCTAGAGGGAGGCTCACAGCGGAGCTGCAGAGTGGCTGGGCTTCCCTGGGGAAAGCGCTGCCCGGCAGCCTAAGAGACGGTCTGTCCCAGCTTGCACAGGCCCCGGGATTTTCCTACACACGGCCTCTCCATCCCCAGCTGTGAAGTCTAATTCCCTGCTGATTGGTCTGGTGGGGCTAGGTTTGGTTTTAATGAAGGAAGGCCTCCAGTATTGTCCTCAAGAGAACTTGACAGCGACAAGTTATTGAGCACCTACTGCGGCACTTTCCTAGGGGCTGGCTGTGTCCTGGAAAAGACAACAAGGCCTCTGCTCTTGGGGAGGTGGGGGGAAGGGTGCAGGTTTTGTATTTAATTCTCACCACCAGGCAGTGGGGGAGGTATGATTATCCCCATCTGACCCAGAGAGGGGACTGCCCAAGGCCACTGGCCAGGCATGTCAGCCAGGTTTTCTGGCCCTGAGGTGGCGCTCCCCACCCCCACCCCCACCCTGCCCGTCACCCACATTACTTGTCACCTGTGTGTAGGGCTCAGCAAGGCCGGGAGGAGATATGGGCACAGCCCCACCACCACAGGCTCAGACAGGCCCACATCATCAGTGACTTCATTAAGGTCCCAGCAAACTGAGGGGACAGTCCAGACCTGGGATGCAGGTGGCGTCACACCTCACAGGTGCTCTTTCCAGAACAGTCGCTGCCTCTGCCCTAATAAGGGTGCAAAGCATCCAGAAGAACAGGACGGAATCACCGTTCTCTGAATGCAAAGCTCAGTGTCACTGTGACTCCCCCAGGTCACTCAGCTCACAAACGTTGCTGGACATGGGGAAACGGTGATAAGGAGACACACAAGTTCCCTGTGCTGACAAGGTGCTCTGTCCCCATGTAGATGGACAGCTCCTGAGGCCAAGTCACTTCAGACAGTAGTAAGTCCTCAGGAGACAACAAGGCAGCCACCAGATGGAGACGAAGGGGCCATGGAGTCAGGAAACTCGGAGAACTGAGAAGGGAATGGTGAGGGGTGGCCGTGGGCACGGCAGGAAAGTAGTCCCCTTAGAGGGACAGCCTATGAACCACCAGGCCAGGCCAGAGCAGCTGAGTGTCCAGGGGAGGAACGCAACGGGCTTGATTTGTATTCACAGACTGATACAAAGTCGCAGAGGAGTGAGACTAGGGCATTTTTCAGCCATCACTCTGGCCACAGGAGGACAGATACAGGAAGCCACCTGAGAGGTGATTGTCACGTCCAGTGAGACACCATGGTGGCAGGCACAGGTGGGCAGCGATGCAGAAGGGGACAATGGAGGGAAGCCCACCTCCAGGTACCTCCCACCCCCCTGTGCTCACTCTCCTTAGTGACCGAAGTCTGGGACTCGGGTCTCAGGTGCCAGAGAGAGAGAGGCGGGGAAGAGCAGGAAGCAAACAGGAGCTGGCTGGCAGCAATCAGGCCTTGCACCTGACCTCTCTGATAGAGAGAGGTCTCCCGGGACCATGGAGGCAGTGGCTGTGGTGCCATCGAGGTAGCCCATTGGCTCAGCAGGCGTCAGGGCGAGAGTGCAGATAGGGGCCCGTTGGTGAAGCCGCTCCAGGCACTGGGAGGCAGAGCCATGTGGGACGCTGGGGGCTGGGCTGGGCACTGGGCGCATGGGATGCACAGTAGACACTCTGGGTTGTAACACCTGATCCCTTGCAGCACTGAGGTCCAAACACAGGGAAACCAGCCCAGCAATCCCCGCGCATGGCCCCCTCCTCCCTGCTCCACGCAGGGCACTGGGCTCCAGACAGAGTCACACTGCTCCCTGCTCCTGGAGAGCTAGTCTGATGGGGGAGGCAGGTGACTGAGCAGACAGTGACATTGGGGAAGCAGGTGCTGTGGGAGGGGCCCGGACCCTGAGGAACTCGGCAGCGGGGGCGGGTCTGGGGCTGCAGGAAAAGGCTGCTCAGGGGGGCGCCCTCCACTGATCCTTCCAGGTGACAGCAGCGTCTCACGGAGGTTAGCACGTGTGGGGTGCCTACTCTGGGCCAGGCTCTGTGCTTGATGGAAGAACTCACTGACCCTCACAGCAGCTAGAGATGGTAGGTACTGTCTCCCCAACTTCAAGATAAAGAAGGTGAAGTCACAAAGGAGTTCAGAATATTAAAAGGCCCACGTCCCATGGACCAGCGGGTGTCCTAAGCGAGACACGTCCAGTCCTTGTGTGCTGAGCTGCCCCACTTGTCAATGGCACCTCACTGCCCTGCCTCGGTGGTTCCCAGCATGTCAGCCCTGGACCAGCAGCTTCCGCGTTAATGAGAACTGGTTACAGAGCCGACTCCTGGACCCGCCCAGCCCTCCTGAGCCAGAATCTCTGGGCTGGGACCCCAGGATCTGTTTACTACGCCTCCGGGTGGTTCTCACAAGCTCCCTGAGCTTGAGAACCACGGTGCTAACCCAGGGGTCTGGGCCGGGATGCACATTAGAACCACATGGCAACTTCAGGAAAACGCCGATGCCCAGGCCCCACTCGTGCCCTCCCACTCCCCGGGTAGAGCCCCTTTACTCAGTCGTTTCTAAGCTCCCGTGATCTGAGTGCACAGTGAGCCATGAGCCCCTGCCCCACAGCACGGCTTTTTATAGGGATTCCTGCGAGGAGGACAGATGCCATCACCTGCCACAGGACTGGACCCCGATCGAAGGTGCCTTTCCTGACAAGGGGAGTCCTTGCACCCCAGCCCAAACCTTTTAGCTTCAAGGTCCAGACTTGCTTCCCATCCCCCAACAATGCTCCTGATCCAACTTGTATCAGACTGCTCGCTCACGACACGTCGGGTGTTTTTTAAATGATTGGGGGTCTCCAGTGCCAGCATCTTCATTTATCTTCACAAACGTGACCAAGTTCCACCTGTGTGGCTCCCCGAGCAGGCCGGCCTCAGAGATGGTCAGGGACTCTATGAGCGGTCCTCTCTGGGACGCTTGGGGACCCAGCAGGAGGGAGACTGAGGGGACCGGCTGTTGGGGTGCCGCCTCCACGGAGGGGAGCCACACCCTCAGTGGCCCAGCCTGGCCCCCAGCAAGACTAAGAAGTTTGTGCGGGCAGGGGCAGGAGGCCTATGATGGCTTGCAGAGAAGTCTCCTAATGACATTCAGCAAACTCAGGAGTTAGAGTGGGGGACAAAGACGAAGCACTACAAACCCAGTAGCAGGTCGGCAAGGGAAATGGAGCAAGGCCTGCGGACCGCTGGTCAGGGTGTTAGCTCAGGTAACTGCAGAAGTCTGATACGGAGACTGAAGGGAACCGTTGTCCAGACGGAGGAAGAAGAAAGACCCCACCGTGAGACGGCCCGGGGCTGGCAGCTCCCACCCGAAGCGGCAGCGAGCCAGGGAGGGAGGTGACGGCAGCTCCGCGGTTGTGGGCGCCCTTTCCATCCCCTGGAGCAGCGCCGCTGTGGGCAGCCCGGTGTGAGAAGCTGGCCAAGCAGGAGGCCCAAATCGGACAGAGACGGGGTGACACTCCACCATGTCCAGCCGTCTGGGTTCTGCTTAACCAGAGACAACGCATGGTTGATGCATTCATTTACTGAGCACCTACTATGTGCCTGGCACAGTTCTGGGCCCCAAGGTGGGCTCCATCATCATCTCCTTTCCACAGGAGAAACTGAGGCACAACACAAAAAGGCAGAGGGCCTGCCAAAGGTCCCATAAGCAGCAGGGATGGCAGCGGGGGCTCTGACCCCAGCATCTGGACGAGGAACCTGTGCTTCCCCATGTACCAACGAGTTCCCAACGGGTAGGGTGGACGTGGGTACCCTCCTCCCCGCCAGGCCCCTCGGCCTCACAGGCCTGACCCCTGCTGAGAACGAGGCTCCCAGTGTACAGCAGGGAAGTTCGTGAGGCCTGTGCCCGGGCCTGCCCCGAGCCCACCTGCTCCCAGCTCTCTATGTACACACACGCGCTATGGGGACAGAGGCAGGGGCGGGACCAGGCCTGGCCAGTGCTGCAGGCTGGGGGTGATTCCTCTCCCCTCAGCCCCCTTCGTACTGGTCTGGAGTGTGGCTTAGAAGTCTGCCCTCAGCATTAGAGTTCATGGTCACCTCCTGATGGGCACCGGGGAGGCCTGGGAAAGTGGCTCCGGTGGGTCCAGGGATCCCCCGTCAGTCCGTCTGGGGTCAAAGCCCAGTTCGGTCCCTCCAGTGGGCAGGGCAGGGAGAGGAGGGCTGGACATTGGAGGGACATACCGCCAACCAGAAACTATCTTTGGGGTTCTTGGGGGCCTCAGGGAAGACAGCCGAGGCCAGGGGTTCTGTCACTGAAGCCAAGTGCACAGGCCCTGACCTGCAGTAGGAACCCAGAAAACACCTGTGAGGGAAGGGACGGAAGAAGGGAGGAGGGAAAGGGGGCAAGGGGGCACGGGAAGCATAGGCCAGCCTTGGGGGGCCCGGCTTCTCCTCTCACCCTCAGGGCTGAAGGTTCCCCACCCCTCCCCATGCACCACACGGTGGGGGGAACTGGGGACAGAGGGGCCCTTGTGCCGACTGTTACTCTGATTTTAGAAACAAGGAATCAGAGGCCCAGAGAGGCTGAGTGAGCAGCCCTGGATCACACAGCTGGAGGACAAGGGAGCTCATAACAGGTTTCAGAAGCGCCTGTGGGGATGTCAGCAGCCCCACCTCAGAGGGGCTGCTCTGCGTCTGAGAGCCCGTCACAGGCAGAGTGGAAGAAATGAGCTCCCAGGGGCAGCTGCGCGAGGCTGCAGCCGGCTCAGTCCGGGCCCTGCCACTCCCCGGGTACATCCCTGAGGCTTTGTGCCTCGTCGTCCTCGTCCTCGTATGTCGGTGACAACGGTAATGGCACCTGTGCAGAGACGCGAACATGTGAAATGCTCAGGAGCTGCAGAGAGAAGGGCTTCACGGGGACAATGACAGAAGAACCACAGTTAGTCCCGTCTATGTCACGCACACCTTATCTATGTGACAAGGTGACGGTCCCTGACAGTCCATTCTGAAGTCTTCAGTCCAGTCCCCCAAATGCCCCAGCTGGGGTGCAGTGCATATTCATTCATGAGGCAAACATTTCCTGAAGCTGGGGGCTGACCAGTAAGTCCCCCAGATGCTACGTGGGTAGGTGGCCCTGCTGGCAGGTGCCACCCTCTGCCAGCAGAGCAGCCACCCTGGCAAGCACACTTCTCCATTCCAGCAGTTCTGCTCTTTCAACTCGCAGCCTGGCCATTCGCCAGCTGTGTGCTCGGGGCCTCGGTTTCCCCATCTGTAAAATGAGAGGGTAGACTACATCGGAGCTTCGAGGGCACACAATCCCCAGGAGGTCCCTGTGGTTTTAGGAGACGCCATTGACGCTAGCATCCCTCTCGGAGAGTCCCATGGCATTCGCATATTAAGGACTGAAAAATTATGCAATTCCAAAACCTGTTTGACTTTGATTCATTCCATTTTACCCCAAGGCTTGTGACCCCACGGTTCTATACTGCCGCCAACTGCATCAACACCCTAGATAAGACAGGCCATTATGGAAATATGCGCTAAGCATGGCAGAGGAGAGAGGGAAGAATTTATGCAGAGAAAAATACTTAAGCAGGTCTTGACTGACGAGTCGGGACCCCGTGGAAGTAGAACAGGGCAGCACACATGCGGGACAAAGGTCCACACAGGAGTGGCACTGGCCCTGGCTGCACAGGACACAGTGGCTTTGAGACTAGAGGAGAGAGCAGGCCCAGGGGCCACAGGTTGTCCCTTCTTCTAAGGTCAAGGAGAACCTACTAGAATTTTCAAGAGAAGGAACAACGTGATCAGATTTGTGTTTCAAAAATTCTGGTGTCTTCTGAAAGCTGGAGCTTGGAAGAGAGTCAGGGAGACCAGCTGGGGCCGTGGCGTTGGTCCAGGTGAGCGATGGCAAGTGCTGAATGAGAAGTGAGAAAGAGGGAGGAATCAGAAGAGACTCTGGGGTACCTGGAGGAACAATGAGGCCACTTGCCTAGTCAGGGAACAAATTTGGAGGAGAAGATGGCTGTTCAGCTCTGGACATGCTACCCGGAGGCATTAGTCAGGCTAGGCTAGGCTGGGCTGCCGTAACAAGTGAACCCCAAACTTCAGTGGGATAACCCAGGAAAGGTGACTTTCACTGATTCACAAAGCCTGGTGTAGGTCAGGTGCCCTCCTCCATCTTGTAGCTTTGCCGTCTGGAACATGTGGCCTCCAAGGTCACTGTGGCAGAAGAGAGCCCAAGAACCACACAGCATGTTCTGTAGGGCGGACCTGGGAGTGGCTCCTTCGCTCACATCCCATTGGCCAGAGCCCGAGTTCACGGCCTCAACCTACCTACAAGGGAGGCTGGCAAGTGGAGGGACCTGTGATATCTGGCGAGCTCCAGAGGCCTTTGCAATTGGCGACCAGGGGAGTATCAGGGCTTGAGACATAGTTTTGGGCATGATTGTTGAATGATATCACTCAGGAAAAAAAGAGAGAAGGAAGAGGGAAGGATGAGATGAAATGGGTAACTCCAGAAATTCCCCTGAGGTGGTACTTAGGAATTGCCAGAGGATGACTCAAGATTTAGTCCAAATCTGTTTCCAAATATCCGATTGTTTGTTGTCATATAGACAAGACATCCAGATTTTTTCCTGACTTCTCAGTTTCCATATGGTTCCTTGGCATCGCACAGGCAGCCAAAAGCAGCTGGCAAGCGTTTAAGTACCGTGCTGCTCCACATTGCTCTGGAAGGCCAACGGCCTCACAATGATACATTTGTCGGGAGGAGAGGTCTTCAAAGCCTTCAGTTTTAATCAACATTTTGAAAGAGGACTCACAGTATTCTTGCCTTTAAGATTCATTTCAGAAACCAAATTTCTGCTACCAAGCTATTCAACATGAGATCGATTTTTTTATTTAAATGCTTTCCACATGTAAAAATTTTTTCACAAATAAAGTTTTGGTTGAAAATCATGGTTTGGGGGATTTCAGCTTGGAGGTTAATTCAAACTCACTGTTTTCTCTGGAAAGGGCTACTGCCTTTCTCCAGACTGACAAAGAAGCTTGGGGTGGTTCTGCAAAATGGACCTGCAAGGCCCTTTCCTGAGGACAGTGTCTCCACGCTGAGATTATAAGGGTCACGACACGGACTGTGTCAGTTTTTGTCCTCCACTTATCCTCAGGGCTCAGCACGGTGTTGAGCACACAGTAGGCACTTAACAAGTATTGGGTGAATGGCTGGATGGATGGATGGATGGATGGATGGATGGATGGATGGATGGACAGATGGATGGATGGATGGATGATGGATGGACAGATGGATGGATGGATAGGTGGGTGAATGGATGGATGGATGGATGGATGATGGATGGGTTGATGGATGGGTGGATGGATGGATGGACAGATGGATGGATGGATGGATGATGGATGGACAGATGGATGGATGGATAGGTTGGTGAATGGATGGATGGATGGGTGGATGATGGATGGATGGGTGGGTGGGTGGATGGATGGATGGATGGATGGACAGATGGATGGATGGATGGATGATGGATGGACAGATGGATGGATAGATGGGTGGGTGATGGATGGATGGGTGGGTGGGTGGATGGATGGATGGATGGATGGACAGATGGATGGATGGAGGATGGATGGACAGATGGATGGATGGATAGGTGGGTGGGTGGATGGATGGATGGATGGACAGATGGATGGATGGAGGATGGATGGACAGATGGATGGATGGGTGGATGGATGGATGATGGATCTGCTGCATTGAAAACTCCTAGAAATTCAGACTTCTAAATTACAATTGCTGAAGTGAACAGCAAGTTGGTAGAAGTGACAGAGCACTGGACTGGGAGTCAGGAGTACCAGGTTCAAGTGTCAGAGCTCCACTGATTGAGCTTTGAGAGCTTGGGAAAATCCCTTTCCCCGTGGGTGATGCCAGGCTTCTCCTCTGCTAAGTGAGGTCTCATCCACCTGGCTAATCTTCATAGCCTCATATCCAGCCCTTCCCCCATCCATTTGCCCACAATACTGCCAGTTGGAAATGCATTTCAGGGAGGCAGAACTTCCACTACAGCCAAGTGAAGAGGCTGGCCAATCCTCTCTCCAAAAATCAATTATAAAACTGCACAAATTGATAAAAACAACCATTTCCACACTCTGGAAATCACCCAAGAGCAGGCAACAATCTGAGAAGTGTTTATGCTTGAACACTGCTGAACTTTAGGTAGAAACGGTGGGAGTCTGCAGCATTTTGGCCCAGGGCGGCTCCCACACCAGCTGGGTACACTAAGAGATTCTGCAGGGGGGGGGCAGGCCATGAGGCCCAGCAGCTGCAGTGCCACACGTGAAGGGGGGTCACACAGACGGAACAGTGAGTGACATCTACGTCTAGTGGCACTGTCATAGCAATGATTGGCTTGAGGACTGTGTGGAATGGCTAAGGCTGTGTCCCTCTGGGAAAGGCCTGAGCCAGCCACAGGCTCCTAACTGACGCTAGGGCCATGTGTATGCACATAGGAAACATGAAAAGTAAAAGCCAGGCAGACTTGAAAATGCCTAAATTCTGAATGTGATCCTCTACCCACACACAGGTCTTTGACAGAGGACAGAAGGCTTACTAGCTCAAGGTGCTTAAGAACGATCTCTAATACTGGCTGACCTCTAAGCTAGGCATGTACAGGGGCACAAAAGCCACACTTAAAAATAAAAATTAGAAATTAAAAAAAAATAGCATCAGCAGCCACATACAGCAAGGGAGGCAGATTGCACAGCTTCAGACCAGGTAATTATTAAACAAAAAAAACATATGAACAAGCCAAAAATATCAACAACTTTCTGGAGGAAATCAAAATCCAGAGCTGATACAGCATATAATCTAAGATGTCCAGTTTTCAACAACAAAAAAAAATTATGAGAAATGCAAAGAAACTGGAAAATATGACCCATACTTTGAGGTGTAGGGGTCGGGGGAAGGGAAAGCAGCCTTTGAAGATCCTAGAATTTGCATTTGGTAGAATTTGAAGGAGCTATTGTAAATCCGATCAAAGAATTAAAGGAAAGCATGATAATAATAAATCAACAAATAGAAAGTTTCAGTAAGGTAGAAGAAATAATATAAAAACACCAAATGGAAATTCTGGAGGTGAAAAATACAATAATGAGGAAAGTTCACAGATGAGCTTCAATGGCAGATTTAAGATAGCAGAAAAATCCATTAGCTTAAACACAAAGTAATGAAAAATATCTAATATGAATAACAGAGAGAAAAAAGAACAGCACCTCAGAGAATCACAGAACAACATCAAGTACAACATCCTACGTGCAACGTGAGTCCCAGAAAACAGGAGAGAGCGAAAGGGGCTGCAAAAACACTTGAGGAGTAATGTCCAAAAAATTTCCAAGATTGATGAATAACTTTAAACATCCAAGAAACTCAACAAGTCCCAAGCAGGTTAAATACAAAGAGATATACACCTAGACATATCATAGTCAACCTGTTGAAAGATAAAGAGAAAATCACGAAAGAAGAGAAAAGAAACTCCTCATGCACTGAGGAACAATATGATTAACAGTTGGCTTTTCATTGGTGGGGCGAGGCGGGAGAGAGGACAGTGGAATGACATACTGGAAGGGCCAAAAGAGAACAACCGTGAACCAACAATTCCATATCCAGCAAAACTATCCTCCAAAAATAAAGGTGAAATAAAGACATTCCCAGATAACAAAGATAGAACCCACTGCTCACAGACGTACCTTACAAGAAATATTTAAAAGCAATTCTTGCAGGTTGAAAGGAAATTATACCAGACAGTGACGTCAATCCACAAGAAGAAATGAAAAGCACCAGAAGTGGTAAATACAAAGGTTAATATAAAATACTCCATAAATACTCTCTTAAATTCTTTAAAAGACATAAGCAATAATTATAACATTGTACTGTTGAGTTTGTAATATAAAAAGATATATATGACAATCATAGCACAAAGGAGGAAGGAATGAAGTCGGAACCGTTTCCACACCTGATTGAAAGTGAGCTAGTATTAATCTGAAGTAGATTGTGAGACATTAAAATGTATTTTGTAGTCCCTACAAATTACCCTCTAAGAAAATAATTCAAAATGTATGGTTGTTAAAAAAAGAATTAAAATGGGACATTAAAAATATTTATTTAACACAAAAGAAGGAAGTAAAGGAGGAACAGAGAAGCCAAACCACCAAAAAAAAGAAAGAAAGAAAGAAAGAAAGAAAGAAAGAAAGAAAGAAAGAAAGAAAGAAAGAAAGACAAAACAACCAACCAAAAAAAAACCAAAAAACCCACAGGAGAAATAGAGAAAACTGCAAAATGGTTAATGTAATGAAATATAAAGTACAGTAAATGTGAATAGACTAAGTATCTCAATCAAAAAGCAGAGGTTTTCAGACAGGATAAATAAGCAAGATACAAATATATACTATCCACAAGAGACATAACTTAGATTCAAAGACATAAATAAGTTGGAAGTAAAAGGATAGGACAAAGATACACCATAAAAATAATAACCATAAGAAAGCTGGGAGTGATTATTTTAATATCAAACAAAATAAACTCCCAGACAAGAAATATTACTAAACACTAAGAGGGACATTTCATGATGATAAAAGGGTCAATCAATCTCCAGAAGATATAAAAATTATAAATACATTACCCTGCACAAGAGAGCCTCAAAATACATGAAACAAAAACTAACAGAATTGAAGGGACAAATAGACAATTCAACAATAACAGCTGGAGATGTCAATATCCCACTCTCAATACTACAACAACTAAATTTTTAAAATCCGCAAGGATATAGAAGATTTTAATACATTATTGACCAATACAACCTAACTGAACCAGGGATTTCAGGACACACACTCTTCCCAAGCAAACATGGAACATTTTCCAAAATATACCATGTGCTAGGCCATAAAATGAGCCTCAATAAATGTAAAAAGACTAAAATCACATAAAGTGTGATTTCTGACCACAAAGGAATTAAATAAGATAGTAACAACAGAAAGAAATCTGTGAAAACGCAAAACATTTCAAAACTGTAAACATACTTCTAAATAACTCAAAAGTCAAAGAAGAAATCACAAGAGAATTAGAAAACATTTTTAAATGGATGGAAAATCTCCAAAATGCATGGCGCACTGCTTTAGCAACTTCAAGTGCCTAGGGGGGAGACAAGGCCTTAAATAGCTCAAGCTTCTACCTAAATAGGCTAGACAAAGAAGTGCAAGTGAAACCAAAAGCAAGAAGAAGAAAGGAAATAGGAAAGATTAGAACAAAAATCAATGAAATAGAAAACAGAAAAGCAGTAGAGAAAATCAATGAAACCAAAAGCTGGTTCTTAAAAAGGTAACAAAATTGGGCCGGCCCGGTGGCTCAGGCGGTTAGAGCTCCGTGCTCCTAACTCCGAAGGCTGCCAGTTCGATTCCCACATGGGCCAGTGGGCTCTCAACCACAAGGTTGCCAGTTCAATTCCTCGAGTCCCGCAAGGGATGGTGGGCAGCGCCCCCTGCAACTAAGATTGAACACAGCACCTTGAGCTGAGCTGCCTCCCGGATGGCTCAGTTGGTTGGAGCGCATCCTCTCCACCACAAGGTTGCCGGTTCGACTCCCGCAAGGGACGGTGGGCTTCTCCCCCTGCAACTAGAAACGGCAACTGGACCTGGAGCTGAGCTGCGCCCTCCACAACTAAGATTGAAAGGACAACAACTTGACTTGGAAAAAAAGGCCTGGAAGTACACACTGTTCCCCAATAAAGTCCTGTTCCCCTTCCCCAATAAAATCTAAAAAAAAAAAAATAACAAAATTGAAAAACTTTCAGCTAGACAGACAAAGAATAAAAAAAGACACAAATTACTGAAATCAAGCATGAAAAAGGGGGCATCATTACCAATCATATAGAAATGAAATGGATTATAAAAGAATATGTAACAACTTAATGCCAAATTAGACAATTTAGATAAACGGACACACTCCTAAAAATACACAAATTACCAAAACTGACTCAAGATGAAATATAAAATCGGAACAGACCTGCAACACAGACCCTGAGTTAATAATTAAAAATCTTCCCACAAGAAAAGCCCAGACCTGCATGGCTTCACAGGTGAATTTTACCAAATACTTAAAGAAGAGATAATACCAATCCTTCCAAACTCTTTCAGAAAATAGAGGAGGCGGGAACACTTCCCAAGTCATTTATTCCTCAGTTTATCCCTCCTTAAATTGATACAAAAATCCTTAATAAAATACCAGCAAACCGAATCCAGCAGCATGTAAAGGATTCCACCCCATGCCCCAGTGGGATACATCCTAGGAATCAAGGTTAGTTTAACATCCAAACATCAATTAATGCAATATAGCATATTAATAGAACAAAAGGGGGGACATCACATGATTATCTCACAGAAGAAGCATTTGAAAACAATTCAGTACTCACTGATGTTTAAAAAAAAGTCTCAAAAAACTAGAAATAGAAAAAGAACCTCCTCAGCCTGATAAAGGACATCCACAAAAATCCACAGCTCCCATCACACTTAATGGTGAAAGAAAAACAATGCTTTTCCGTCTAAGATCAGGAAAAAGGCAAGGATGGCAACTCTTACCATGTTTATTCTACATTTTACTGGAGGTTCTAACCAGAGCAAAAGGTCAAAGTAAATAATCAAAAGAATCCAGATTCAACATGAAGACGTTAAACTACCTTTATTCACAGATGACATAATCCTTTAAGTGGAAAATCCCTAGAGATCCATAAAAACACTAATAGAAATAATAAACAAGTTTAGCAAGGCTGCACAATCCTAGATCAATATACAAAAATCAGCTGCATTTCTATTGTATATACTAGCAATAAACAATCCAAAAACGAAATTAAGAAAACAATCTCATTCACAATAGAATCAAAAGGAATAAAATGCTTAGGAATAAATTTAACAAAAGAAGTGCAAGACCTATACTGAAATCTACCAAACATCACTGAGAGAAATTAAAGATGCTCTAAATAAATGGAGAAACGTCCCATGTTCATGGGTTGGAAGACTCAGTATTATCACGATGACAATCCCCCACAGATGGGTATATAAATCCAATGCAATCCTCATCAAAATCTCATTAGGTGTTTTTGTGGTAATTAGTAAGCTAATGCTGAACTGTATATAGAAATGCAAAAGACCTAGAATTAGTAGGACAACTTTTAAAAAGAACAAAGATGGGAGAGTTATACTCCTGATTTTGAACTTACTATTATATTAAGCCTCAGTAATTACAACAGCGGATCATTCGTGGAAGGATCGATGTTTAGATCAACGGAGCAGAACTGAGAGTCCAGAAGTAAACCCTTGCATCTGTGGGTAACTGATTTTTGACAAAGGTGCCAAGACAATTCAATTGGGGAAAGGATAGACTTGTACCCAGAATATATAAAGAACTCTTTCAAACTTAAGGAGAAGACCAAAATACTAAAGCAAGCAATGTCAACAAGGGCAAAATACTCGAATAGACATTGCACCAAAGAATATATGCAAATGGCTAATAAGCAACTAAAAAGACGTACAACGTCGTTGGTCATCAGGGAAATGCAAATTAAAACCACAATGAACTACCACTGCACACCCACTGAAAAAGGCAGATATGGAAGCTACAGAGAAACTAGAATGGTGAACATTGTTGGTGGGAATGTACAAGGGCACGGCCACTTTGGGGGAAAGTTGAGAGTTTCCTAAAAAGTTAGCGTGAACTTTGCAGAACACGTGCAACGTCTCAAAGCCTTACCGCCCTCATCTGCAAAATGGGGGTGAGGATAACAGTGTCCACCCCAGTGGGATGTGCAAGCAATTCTGCTCCTCAGGACCCGCCCCAGAGAAATGAAGCACCCAGTCACGTGTGAATGTGTGACTGTGACGGCTCACAGCAGCTTCACTCCTAAGAGCCCGGAAGGGACCCATACATGTGGCAGGTGTGACGGGGAAGCGCCATTTATCGTCAGAAGGAATGAAGGGCTCACGCACACTACAACACGGAGAAACGTCGAGAACATCTGCCGAGGGAAAGGCAGCCAGGTCACAACGCTGCGGACCATGACTCCATTTGCTTACAAAGTGCACAGCAGGCAAATGTATAGAACGGCAAGCAGGCCAGCGGGTGCCTGGGGCTGGGGGGCGGGGACGGGGACCGGTTGCAAAGGGCCACAGGCTGGGGTGGTGGACATGACCTACCGCTGGACCGAGGGCGGCTGCACAAATCTGCAAATGTGCTAAAAAGTCATGAACGGAGCACTTAGAATGGGTGGGTTATGTGGGGTGTAAATTGTGCTCCGATAAAGCTGTTTTAAAAAAAGAAAGAAATGTGCTTCGGGCTTTCATCGGTCACCCGCTGGCCTCCTGTTCCCTGAGTGCTCACCCTGGGTCGCCTCCGCGAGCTGCTGGGCGGACGAGGGGGAACAATAGTTCCAGAGGCCAACAATCAGCCAAAGGCCACTGCGTGGCGCTGCTTTGCTTACTTCACTCTCCTGTGAGGTGGCCTTGGCTGTGGTCACCCCATTTAACAGATGGGCACGCTCCCAGAGGGGGTGTGTTGACACCTGTACCCAGGGAACTGTCAGAGCCAAGGAGTGCCCAGCCCACACTCCTGAGCCTCACCCCGCCTCCCTGGTCCAGAGCTCGGCTCACACTCCCTGGTCCACTCCCGCTCATCACCACAGAGCCAGCCTCTAAGCCTCCCCCGGGAGCTGCTTCCCTGTCCCCAGTTCCCATCCATGCCCTCAGGTCCTCATCCCCTGGAGCCCAAGGTGCCACTCTGAGGGGCGCGCCTTTTTGCCTTGCCCTGATTATTGGGGTGCCTGTCCTCTCTACCCCACCTGACCTTGAGGGCCGGTCTGGAGGTCTATGAGCTGACCTGTGTCCCCCAAAAAGATGTGGCCAAGTCCTCACCCCCAGAACCTGTGAATGACCTTTGGGAATAGGGTCTTCGCCAATGGAATGAGTTATGGATCTTGAAATGAGATTATCCTGGATTGAGGGTAGGCCCTACATCCAATGACCAATCTCCTTATCGAAGACAGAGAAGAGGAAGACACAGCAGGGAAGGCCTGTGAAGGAGGAGGCAGAGACTGGGGGACGTGCCTACAAGCCGAGGAACAGCGGGGAGTCAGGAGAGAGGCGGTGAGCAGACCTCCCCAAGAGCCTGCAAAGGCACCAACCTGCTGACAGGACACCTGCGCTGTGGACGTCCAGTCTCCTGAACAGTGAGAATGTACCTTCCTGTTGTTTTAAGGCACTCGGTTTTGGTAATTTGTCAGGGCAACCACCGGGGACTCACACAGGCTGCGTGCCCAATTTGTGCCTGTGCCGCCAGCCCCACCGCAGGCCTGGCCCTGGACGGATGCACCAGAAGCAGGTGTGAGTCAGAACCTCACTGTCACTCTGGAGGTCCCTACCTGAGACGGTCCCAGCTGTCGGAGGGGTGGTGTTCTTTTCTAAGAAACCTGCAGGACTGTTTCTGCCCTTCGTCAGCTGCCCTCTCTTTCCTGCAAGCACCTCACCATTTCTAGAACGAGGCTCCTGTCAGCACAGAAACCCGCACAGGAGACAGGCCACTCAGAATGGGTCCCTGAGAACAGAAACCGAGATGTCACGGCAGATGGGGGGCGGGGGGTGGGCTTTCAGTCCCTTCTCGAGCACCCCTGAGGCCTTCACCACATCAGACTGTCGTTCCTGGGAGCCCTGCCTCGTCCTCATCTTGCCAGTTCCCTGTCCCTCTGTCACATGTCCTCTAAGACCACCAGGCTCTCCTTCGTCACTTGGTTGTGACCCAGGCAGCTCACTGGCTTCAGTGGCAGGGCTTCGCCCAACTCTGCACCCTCGCCAAGAGTCATAGCTTCCGTGTGCCATGGGTATGACGCTGGAGGAAGTCAGCAGATCCAGACACGAGGACACTGGCCGAGCCCAACTGGACAGGTGGGGCAGAACCCCATGTTTAGACACCAGGGTGGTGGTTAGGGACCAACTTGTAAGTGGCCCGTTGTGCTAGATTCCTACGGCAGCCAGAACAAATGACCACATACTTGGTACCTTAGAACAACACAAATTTATTCTCTCACAGTTCTGGAAGCCAGAAGTCCAAAGTCAAGATGTGGGCGGCGCCGGTTCCTTCTGGGGGCTGCAGGGGGAAGCCATGTCCCTGCCTTTCCAGCTTCTAGAGGCGCCTGCAATTGTGGGCTCAGGGCCCCTTCCTCCATCCTCACAGCCAGCATCTTCCGGTCTCTCTCTCTGACCTCTGCTTTCCCCATCACTGTCCTCCTCTTGCCTCCTGCTTCCCTCTCCTAAGGACCCCTGTGATTACACTGGGCCACCTGGGTAATCCAGGATAATCTCTCCACCCCACGACCCCGAGCTTTTCCACATCTGTGGAGTCCCTTTTGCCATATGAGGCGACACATCCGTGGATTAGAGGGTGGCATCCTTTGGGCCATTATTCAGCTCCACACGGCCTCCTTTACCTCCCGCACCCAGCTTCCCTCCCCTGCTCTCCCACGTCTGCCAGGACTCCCCTCCCTCCTCTGGCCAACCCCCTCACACATACCCTGCCACCCTGTGCCCTGCTCGGGGACCTGCTAGTCCATGTGGAGAACTGAGTGATTCCAACTGTCACTCAGTCTCCTTCTCATTGGTGACCGTGAGGAAGTCACTGAACACCCCAGACTCTACCCCGTCCTCTCAACCACGAGTCTCACACTCCCTGCCGTGTCCACTGCGTAGGAAGAAAACTGTCCTCTACTCAGCCCCTTCTTAAGCCCCCCGACCCCCGCCAAGCAGTCAGGGTCCGGGCTGGGGGCTGGGCCACATGGACATGTGGGAGAAGAAGGGGCAGGACATCAAAAAGCCACTCAAGTCTGCCTGTGGCTTCTGCTCTACAGGCAGTGGGTGGGCGAATGGCTCACGACTTGGCTTCTGCGTGGCCACTCTGTTTCTCCAGGGCTGGTGAGTCCAAGACTTAGATTTAAGAGGAAGGTGGTCCTTTGGGGGCCTTGAATCCGAGACACGTGCACCCACCCAGCACTCAGGGGACCCCACATTCTGGCGTTAGGCATTTGTATCACAACACAGTCGGCTCAGCTCCCTCAGGCACCCCAAAGAAGAGGAGAAGGGCTTGGCAAGGCCCAAGTCATGTATTTCTGGGTCCCTAACTATTCAATACCATCAAAACCCAACTACTGCTACTCCTGATTCCTCCCCAGTGGGCTGATGTGGGACTGAATGAGACGGAGGGAGCCTTATACGGGGTAAAAAACAAAGTGCAAAGCCGTAATGGACCAAGCGTCCATCGATGGATAAGTGGATAAACACAGTGTGGTCCATCCATACTCTGACCCTACGACACCAGGGGTGAACCTGGAGGACACTGTGCTCAGCAAGATAAGCCAGTCACAAAGGGACAAGCACCGTACGATGCCACTTCTATGAGGTCCCTAGAGGAGTCAGATTCAGAGACAGAAACTGTAATTGTGGGAGCCGGGGGCTGGGTGAAGGGGAATGGGGCGTCACAGTTCAGTGGAGAGAGAGTTCCAGTTTTGCAGCATGAAGAGTTCCAGAGATGGAGGGTGGGGATGGCTGTGAGTTGCTGAATTGCGAATACTTAGTGCTTCTGAAGTGTCCACTTAAAATGGTTAAGATGATAAATTTTGTTATGTGTATTTAACCACAAAGTTTTAGAAAAGCATCTGGATTACCACCACCACCACCTTCATCTTCCTTTATCCCCATCCTGGGCTCAGGCGGGGAGGGCTAACAGTTTCCACCCTCACGCTGCCTCCGGTCCAGTGGGGCCGTCTGCCTGGAGCCGCCATGAGATCAAGGCTTTGTGGGAAATTGTGCCTGATCGATTAGTGATGTCTGCCAGGGGCAGAGCAAGTGTTGGCGGCTGGGCAGCTTGCTTATCGGTCCTGGTTTAAGGCGTTGGGCCACCCACGGTTACTTAACTTTAATAGGAGGATTGGGAGTCACACGCTGACAGGTGGAATTTCAAGCATGTGGATAACGAGAGGAGCCCTTTGGGGAGGGATATGAGAAGGGAGAGGGGCTTTCACGGAGCCCCTCGAGAAACTACAAGAGCGATTCCCAAGTCCACGTGGGGTCAGGTCTGCAGTGGAACCTTCCACCCTCCTGCAGGACGTCTGGCATTCGGTGCAAAGTTGGAGGTGATTTTCCCTGTTTTTCAAATCAATGAAGTCAAATAATGTTTGAACAGAGGGAAGGGCTGCAGGACTGTCCGGCAGGTCAACTTCAGTCGTCACTGGAGATGCTGTAGGTTAGAGCGCCAAGAGGTGACTGACCATATGATGGAAACACATTTGTACTAAAAATGTTTTAAAAGCCCTTGTCTTGATTTATATCCCAAAGAAAATATCACAAAGGAGAATGAGTTTTCACCTCAAGTAGCACTTATGCCAGATCTAACTGAATTAACTCTTGTGAACGGGTGGTTTTGCTCTGAGCCTGTGATAAGAACATTAATGAGCATGGAGAGGGTGTTTTATCCTCTGCACAGCACACGTCTTCTGCGGCGTGCTGGAGATCAGCAGGGAACAGGTGGGGGAGGGGGGCTGAGGGCAGGAGTTGCCAGTGGCTGATCACATTTGGTAAAATCGGCTAATTTCAAACACATGAAAAAAACTCATTTCATGGTGCTCTAAGAGGCCTGGCGACCAACGGGCTAGAAGCCGGGTCTCCCGCTCTGTTATGGACCGAGTTATGCCCCCTCCCCCAAAATTCATATGCTCGAGCCCTAACCCCCAGGGGGAGGTATTTGGAGGTGGGGCCTTTGGGAGTCCTTAGGTTACATGCAGTCCTGAGAGTGGGCCCCACAATGGCATCTGTGCCCTTAGAAGGAGAGGAAGAGACACCAGAGAGCCCTCTCTCTGCCATGTGAGGACACAGCAAGAAGGTGGCCACCTACAAAGCCAGGAAGAGAGGCCTCCCCGGACACTAAAACTGCCGGCACCTTGATCTCGTGCTTCCAGCCTCCAGAACTGTGAGGAATAAACGCCAGTTGTTTAAGTCCCTTGGCCTGTGGTGTTTTGTTACGGCGGCCAAGCTAAGACACCCTCTTTCCTCGGAAGTTTGAGTCTGGGGTCTTGCTCAGCCTGGTTGAGACGCCTAGAGGTGAGGTCCAGTCTCCGGCCTGCACTGCCGCTCGCTGACCATGGGTGGCCTTGGGACACGTGCCCTCTCGAATGAAGAGCACTTCCCCCCTCTGGTTTGCCCACCAAAAGCTGGAAGTCTATGGGTAAAGGAAGAGATTCGCCAGACACCAGGCTACTCACAGCTCCCACCACTGCTCTCCCGCCATCCCTCGTCCTGCCTAGTGTTTAGGTGACTCCTCTGCGTACATTTCCCTGCCCCCCTGCCCTGGTTAATTCCTTCCTACTCACCTTTTTCAAGTGCTCACTCAATATCGCCTCCTCCAAGATGCCTGCCCTGACCACGCACACCTTCAGGAGGGTGGTGATGCCCCGTCTTCCCACGCAGGGGCCATCCCTCGGCATCGTCACTGTCACTGTGCACATCACTTCTCCCGCAGGTCCTCTAAGCTGTCCGGGCCGGAATCTGAGACTTATCCCTTTCATGTCGCAGCATCCAACACAGAAAAGCCTCAAAAGATGCTTATGGACCTGATTTCATTATGGGCTCGCCCGTCACCACCTGCAAACTCAGCCCTATCACAGGCTCCGGGACAGGTGGAAACAGACCCCACCTCAAACCTGGAAGGGTCTGAGGAGCCGAATCCACGCCGGGCGGCTTGTGTTTAGCCCAGAGCCCAGCCTCTAGTTCACAGGTCCTACTACCATGACTTTGCAAAACAAGTCCCTACTCCACAGCTGCCCCAACACAGGTACGGAAGTCCAGCTGTACCCCTGGATGCCAGCCCTAAAATCACTGCCAGCACCAATTCTGGGCTGAGGCCGATGCGAAGCCCATGTCCAGCTCCTTCGGTCTTGAGGTACAAGCATCACTGCCCCATTTCACAGAAGAAGAATCTGAGGCTCCTGGAGGGATCTGCCCAGGCCCCCGTATTAGCAGGTGGCAGAGCTGGGATTGGATCCCACATCTGTCTGACTCCAAAGCAGGAGGATCTTACCCAGTGTCTGGATCACCACCAAGGTTGCTGGGTAAGTGGCAAGAAGGGACTGGGACAGCCAGAAAGAGCCATTGTCCATTTTTCTGGAACTGAGGTCCCAGGACCAGCCCTCCCTGCAGAAGTGCTCAATCATTCACAAAGCAGTGAGCTTTCCTTTTTTTCCTCTCTTGACATTATTCTTTATGTTGACACTTTTAATTGCAAGTGACGGCATCCCCGGCTGCCTGCACAGCAGGGGCAAAGGCACGGAGGCGTGAACTGGCATGACAAATGTAGGAAGCCATTCATAACTCAGGGAGGGGTCTGCCGCGTAGTGGGCGTGAGGCTGGGCTGGGCTGGGGCAGAGCTGCCAATGGCTCACGTCTTACCCTACAGGCCAGTCTCGTCACCCGCTGCCCGCCCACCAAGGGGCCGCGGGATGTCCAGGCTGAGCAGCAACGTCCCTGAACCCCACATGCTAACAGGCGCTATAAACAACACATGGGGGGGGCACCGCCACCACAGGCTGCGCTCAGGCCCGATGGACAGCTGCCAGACCCAGGGGCCTCAGGCCGGTTTTCCATAGAAGGCCCTTATTGGGAACAACATCTAATCCCACTGAGGACGTAGTTAGTGCTAAGCAGACACCCCTTATTTCACTGGGTGGGGGAGAGACAGCCTCTGACCCCCCCAGATCAGAATCCCGGGTGACTGAGTGACCTGGAACCAGGAATTAACAATGAGGGTTCTTTCTAAACCTAACGTGGTCCTTCCGCGGAGAACATACACCTTTTCAGGCCCTCGCCCACCAGAGAGGTGGTAGACAGAATGACCCAAGGAATTCGAGCGGGGGACACGGGTCCCACTGCCCACCCTGATTCCCCCTGTACCCGGCCCAAGACTCAACTGCAAGGCCCTTTTGTAAAGCGCCCATTATGCTGTGTGTCTTCGTGTCCTGGCTGCCGTTACAGTTGGACAGACAGTGGTTAAACAGCAGTTCTGAGGGCTAGAGGCCCAGGTTCAAGGTGGCAGCGACGGGTTCCTCCAGGGGCTGTGAGGGGGGTCTGTTCCTGGCCTGTCTCCTGGTTTCGGCGGTCGCTGGCCCCTTGGCGTACCGTGGCCTGTAGACCTCTGCCTCCATCTCCCCATGGCATTCTCCCCGTGCATGTCTGTCTCTGTGCCCCAATTTCCCCTTTTTATAGGGACACAGTCATGCTGGGTCAGGGGCCACACTCATGACCTCACTTTTACTTGGTCACCTGTAAATAAGGTCACATTCTCAGGTCCTGGGGGTCAGGACTCCATCATGTGAATATGGGGGGACACAAATAAACCCGCAACACAGTCTAATACACACACATAAGAGAATGTGAAACAGAAATGTCCAGCTTCACCGGGACAGAGACCCACGTGACCAGCACCCAGGTCACCACGCAGAACATGGCGGCCCCCAGAGCCCCTGGGCTCTTCCAGATGGTAACCCCTAGATAACCCTAGGCAACCAGGAGCCTGTGATGTCACAGTGGTCCTGCTGTGCTGTGTGGTTATGTCTCCACATTCACATCCAAACCCAAAGCTCCCCTGTCAGCTGAATGTCTCATAAATAGAGTCACACACTGAAATCTGGCTTCCTCACTCAACGTCATACTGGTAGGGCTCAGCCGTCAGTGAGCGTGAGTTCCCATCGCAGAGACCCGTACAGGGTCCCATCACATGACCACACGGCGGTTTATGTCATGCCCTCTGTGTTTGGGCCACTGCAGACAGGCTGCTAGGAACAGCCTGCGTGTGCCTCCCTGCCCACGGGGAGGGGGCTGCTGGATCAGAGGGATAGTATCTTTGACTTTCTGCAGAATGGCAACCGTCCTCCCAAGTGGTGGCACCAACTGAAAGCCAATATTGGGTAGAGAATGGAAAAGTATGTCCAGAGGAAGGCGCACTTCCGTCTCAGCGGCGTGGTTTCCAGTGTCCACAGGAGGGCGGGCCACTCCGGGCCACCATCTCTGCTCCTGGCATTTGTCATCTGTAGCCAGCATCACCTCCTAACCACTCTGAAAGGTGCTGCCCAACTGTCCCCCTTCACAGGGGAGAGGGCTACGTGACTTGCCCAAGGCCACGCGGCAGAGCTGAGATTGGAACTCCGGCTGTCCCCCTGGAAACCCTGTGCCTGCTTCCCTGGGAAGGAAATGAGCAGAAGGCAGACGGGGGACAGAAGCTCCCCAATGTCATGCCCTCATTCCAGGCTAAGCCGAGTAGGAGACACTGGCCAGCAGTGCAGGAGGGCCGGCCAGGCTCCCAATGGGCAAAGCACCGCTCACTTCCCCCGGCCCTGCATTCCTCCATTAGCTCCTGGATGCTAACGGGCCTGCACTGGACTCCAACAAGCTGCCCCGGGTGTTAAACCCTCAGGGCATTTAAGTGTGTGTTGTGTCCCATGATTCTCAGATGAGGCCCTCGGACAGCTTCTGCAAGCATGTAAACAGAGTCGCAGCAACATGCGTTACTTCTGGTCTACTTGGCAAGTGGGCCACACGCCACTCTCCCCGAAACCTCTGAGCATCCTTTCTCACCAGAGAAATCTCAGAGAACGTATTCATAGGAAGAATCCGGGCTGCTCTCCCTGCCTTCCTGACCACTTCTCATGCCACAGCTTTCAGGAATGTTCCAGGAGGTGAAAAGTACGCACGATTAGCCCGAAACAGAATTCCCTACAGACACAGTTTCAGCCCCAGTCTTCAGGGCCCTGATCAGGGACTAAGCCTGTCCTTGTCACTGAGGCCACCCCTTCCCCGTGACCAGGCCCTGTCCCCCCAAGCCTCTGGTGGCTTCCAACGCAGGACGTACCCACAGCCAGCACTTCACCGGGCACAAAGCCCATTCACAGTAAGTGGACACAGGGCAACCCTGGGAGGAGGCAGTGGCTGGGAGAGGAAACAGCGCCCGGCCGAGCCGTCCCGGCATAAAGCCAACCACAGGGCCGGAGACCAGCCTCACGTCGCCCGTCTCCCTCCCACACACTGGGTCCCAGTCTCCGCGGGGACTGGCGTGGTGAGGAGGAAAGCCTGACAGGGCAGTGAGGTCAATCGTAACTGTCCGCAATGGGCTGAATCGTGTCCCCTCAAAACTGACGGGTTGAAGTCTTAGCCCCCAGGACCACAGAACATGACCTTATTGGAAACAGTGATTGCAGGGGCAGTTAGTTAAGATGAGGTCACACTGGAGCAGGCGGGGCCCTGATCTAATACGACTGGTGCCCGTACACAAAGGGGACATGTGGACACAGACGGGCACAGGGAGAAGGCCATGGGAGGTGAAGGCAGAGAGGGGTGAAGTGTGGATAAGATGAAGACGGCCGCACAGCCCGGGAGCCGGGGCAGGCCTGGGACACATTCTCCCTCACTACCCACTGCCACCAGGATCCTGGACTTCTGGCTCCAGGGCTGTAAGACAAGAAATCCCGCGTGTAAGCCCCTGGGACACTCACGCCCCGCCCACTGCTTAGCAGTGTGGGCAGGAGCTTCAGGCGCGAGTCCCAGCATCGGCCACACGCTGCCAGCCAGCCGTGTGCCCTGGACGGGTCACTCAGCTTCTCTGAGCTTCGGTCTCTGTGACTTAAGGTCGCCTTTGACAGCAAACACCTAAATCTCAGCTCGAAATGGCTTAAGTCAGGAACAGGCACACTCCTCACATAATAAGAGGTGTGGAGGTGGGTCACTCCAGGGTCACTCGAGATGTCCCCAGGCGCTGAGTGCAGGACCCAGCTAACCCCTGCGCAGACCCTGACGCACAGAAACCATGAGATCACCCGTGGGCTTGTTTGCAGGTGCTCAGTGTGTGGCAATTGGTTATGCAGCGACAGGAAACTAACACACTGTGGAGTGACGCAGAAACGAAAGCAACTGAAGGCCCCTGCGCGCAGCAGGCGGGAGAAACGCGGCTCATCCACACAGGAGAACACAACTGGAATGAAGCAACTAGATCCACACGCATGGACACAGACAAGCCTCCCAAAGCCTGGGTGTGACAAGCCAAGCCCGGTGCTGGGAGTACAGTCAACCCTCCCTGGAACACGCAGGGACAGTGTGTGTCATTCCCAAGAAAGACGTCGGGTAACGTACTCCGTGCTATCACTGGAAGGACAAGAACCACTTGGGGACAGTGGTCGCTCCCGGGAAGGGAGGGGGCAGAACAGGTTCCCACCCACTCTGTGTCTGCACCATTCAACTCACCTGTTCATTTTGAAGAGAAAGAAATCTCAACATGCAAACAGTGTCAAGGATGCTTTTTAGTTATTTTCTGAATTTTTCTGCATGCTTTCAATGTTTCTAAAACTTCTTTGATTGGTTATAATATCTGGGCCTGACATTTACGATCCAAGAATTTGGGCCAAACTTTGAGAAACTCTGCAGATGTCTTGTAATGCCCGTTTCCGCCAGTGTATCGATTTATGGGTCACCCCATCCCCCCACCATCGGTCCAGCCATCATTGCTATAGGCGCCGTCTCTCCCACTGCGCCCACACCTCCACACACACATCACCTGTCACGCCCTAGGTTTCCCTGAGGGGCAAGCACTGCGGGTAAGGCGGCTTGGGGGTTGTAATGCTGCCTCACGGGGTCTTGTGAGGTTTATGTGGCACAACTTACGGTAGCCCGTTCTGAACCGTGGCCAGTGGTACTTGTGCTAATGCATGGAGGTGTCCCGCCTATCTCACTGCAGTCACCCAGAGCACACGACCAAGGTCGGAGGCCTTGACCAAGGTCGGAGGCCCTGCCCAGCCCCCATTCTCCCACCCGGGCTGCCCCACCTGGGGCAGTGCTCTGTTTCCCCTCCACCCTCCCCCATCTGCCTGGCTAATACCTCAAGGCCTCAGCTCACGTGCCAGCTCCTCCGGGAGCTGCGTGTGGGACTCGGGCCCTACACTGCCCACCTGTGGGAGATGAACAGCAAATGTGACTCTGGAACAATGAGAGGTGCCCTGTCCAGCACCTGTGGAGTGGCTGGACCCAGCCTAACATAGGGACGCTGAGAACTTGCTGCTGAAGCCACCGGAACCTCAGGATGGTTCTAAATAGCCAACGGGGCTACTTGGTGACCAGCAATCCATCCAGCTTGTACGGGCCAAAGAAATTCTCACACCGGACCAGGATGGTGTGAGTGTGTTCCCTATGGGATTGTTTGGGGCGGTGGGAGTTGGAGGCGACCTGGGGGCCGCTGGGGTCGTGCTGGGTTGACCACAAAGTACAACGCAGCAGTGAGAAGAGGCAGAGTAGGTGTTGAGAGACTGAATGTACAGACAACAGCCAGACCTCATATAAAACAGAGCCGCAGCCACCTGCCTCTAAGTCAGACTCGCAGGACGTCAGCCTGCCGTCTCCAGTGACAATCCAGGAGGCTGAACAATAACTTCTGTGACAATCGGCCAGGATTTGATCAATAACTCACAGCTTCCCTACCTTCTGTCCCCACTTCCCACTCAGGACCAACCCGAGAAAGCCACACCTGCTCCCCTAGCCTGTCACCTGGGACGCCGCCTTCTAGAAGCCCCCCAGCCTCCCCCAGGCTCCATCAGACACCCGAGCCCCCTTTTCTCCACCAGGAAGCACCCACCCCTCTGCCTGCCTTGGGGTCTCGGCCAAATGTACGTAATGGTGGCCAACCCCGCTACAGCGGGTTCTGAGTAAACAGACTTTGGCTTCTCATGTGTGTGGGGGCAGGGGGGGCTTTGTTTATTTCCACAATGTACAGAGTAATAGGGACAAAGCTGTAAAAATGCAGAACTTATGAAAACCATGTGAGCTGTACATCACCACCCCATGACATGACTGTAACACACACACACACACGTGTGCGCACACACACATGCACACACACACGCGCGCACACTGAAAGCCACGGCAGCACTATGCTGAATGCCTAATGGCCCCAACCAGACAGAACCCACAGACCACCCCCTGTGGAGTACGGAAGGGACAGGGGACTGGAGGGTGCCGGTGACACTTGGTTTCTTGATCTGGGTGCTGACTGCACAGGATCATAAACGTGAAAATCCTTGTAGCTGAACCCGGGTGATCTGTGTACTTTTCTGTATGCAGTTCCCATGTGTATATTCTTCAACTAAAGGTTTACTCGAAATTATGCCCAGAGAAGATCGATGCTCACTTTATACAGCAAAGCCACGCATTAAACACTTAGAACAGTTGTCTGGGGAGGGGCGGAGGGAGGGACAGGGCGTGGGGATGGAGAGGAACAGACAGATAAGCAGACACGCGCGGAGACCTCGCAGTGAGCAGAGCTGGGGCCGCTGACCACAAAGCACAGGACTCAGGCCTCGGCAGCAGGGGGGCCACGCGGCAGGAACAGCCTCTGGGGGCGGCCGGGACGGGACGCGCTGTGTTGTACTGGGGACAACTGCCTCCACTCCTCAGACAAGACTTTGACAACATTTGGAGGCGTGAAAGTGTGGTGGGACCCCAACTGGCAGGTACTGGGGCGCTTTCCACCGAAGCTTTAAATATGTGATGACTGTGACCAAGTGATGCCTCTTCTAGAAAAATCCATGGTTGAAAGGCTCGCAGGCGTGCACAAGTATGTGTGCAGTAAGACAGTTACTGCAGCACAGATGGTAACAACCAGAAATCCAGAAAACACAAAAGGGTCTCCACATGGAGCCTCGGGTGGGGGGACAAGGGACAGGGTCCAACCCAGAACGCCAGCTTCAAGCAAACTTACCAGGATAAAGGCCCAGGACACTGCGAGCACGAGAAGGGCCAGGAGAAACAGCGAGGCACAAACGGTCCCATTTCTGAAACACAAAGTTATGTTTTAATATGTGTACACATTCACGACAAACCTGAAAGGCTCCACTGCACTGCACAGGGTGGCACTAGGCAGCAGGGGTGTTTCCTCTGTGCCCCACTGATGTTTACATTCCTCACGACAGGCAGGCACCACTTCTGCGATTTGTAAACGACATCTGGTGGGAAGGGTCCCCCAGATGGCTGACATCTGCTGGGACAGTCAGTGATCCCTTCTCCTGAGAAGGGCCGGAGTAAATGCTCCAGGAGCCTCAGGGTGTTTGTGTATTCAGAGGAGGCAGGGGCTGGGAGCCAGGAGGTGGTTTCTCATCCCCTGTGTAAAGGAGACCCAGGCACTTCCTGCCCGGGCCCCAGACTTGCTGGCAGATGGCAGTCCGGAGCTTGACAAAATCCTTTGCAGCGCCCCTCCCAGAACCTTGTTCCAGTATAGCCCCCTCCCCTGGCCACTGACCCAGCTCACCCACCACGCTCCCCCTTCAACCTGCAGTCCAGCCAAGGAAAGGCTGTGGCTGCACATCTGCCTACAGGACAGTGAAGGGTGAGGGAACGCTGGCCTGGCCAACTCGCCCATGCTGAGCCTGGAGCAAGGGGCTCTTTGGTTTCCCACTTCTAGACACGTGGTTTCCTCTGGGTCCAGAACACACCCCAGCCCTGCCTCCTGCCTCCTCCTGCCTAGCGGACCCCCTCCCCCAGTTCAGAGTGAAGCACTGCAGTGGGCAGTGGCCGTGGGAGCCTGCAGCCACCCGCAGACCACCCCTCCAGCCCCATGCATCTGGCTTGTCATTCCATCAGTTATGCCCACGGGTCTGGGGGGGTCATTGAGATTGTAATGCTGTTGACTCGTGTGTTATCATGGTGTTCAGATGTGGTTATTGAATGGAAGGAGGGTGGGTAGCAGGGAGGGAGGGAGGAGTGGAAAGGGAGGGAGAGAAGTGGGGAGGGAGGGAAGAAGGGAGGAGGTGACCTGGCAGGTAGGAAGGCCAAGGGCGTCGACCCCTCCGTACTGATGCAGCGCTGCCCCTTCCCTCTGCGCCGCTGCTGCTTAGCCCCGACTGCCCCCAGGCCCCCTTTCTGCCCTGTCCTAGGGCAGGACCTCATCAAGGACCCCAGCCCCACCTGCCCTCCCCTCTGGCTTCCAGGTGGGCTAGGCCAATGGCAGCTTGGAGGGAGGAAAGCGAGGTGTGGGTTCCCCCTGCCCAGTGTGCTGTGGACTGCGGTCTCTCTCAGCTCCTGCCTGGCGGGCGAATGGCAGCCCCTCTTCCATGGCCACGGCCACCACCTGCTCTGGGCCCAGCCTCGGGGCCTTGTCCCCTGCAGGCGGTAACCAGCCTACTGCTCCCCAGTGCTTCAATTCCCAGTGGACCCCTCACCTCAACACATTTCTATAGACGCTGCCTCCATTAGTCCCTTTTCAGTCACAGCCCTCTGCAGTGCGTTAAACGGTGACCCCAAAAAGATACACCTACATCTTAACCCCCTGGACCTGGATTATGACCTTTGGAAATGGAGTCTTCACAGAAGTAACGGAGTTAGGGGTCCTGAGATGAGATCATCTTCAGTTTAAGGGGGGCCCTACATCCAATGACTGGTGTCCCTCTAAGAGAAAGGGGAAGTTCTGAGACACAGAGATGGAGAAGGTGGCCCCACGACAGAAGCAGAGACTAGAGTGATGCAGCCACAAGCCCAGGCCCACCAGGGACTGCTGGAAACTGCCCGAAGCTGGGAGTGAGGCCTGGACCAGATTCTCCCTCTTAGCTTCTAGAAGGAAGCAACCCTGTCGACCCCTGGATTTCAGGTTCAGGCCTCCTGAACCAAGAGTATAAATCTGTGTTGCTTTACAGCACTCAGTTTGTGGTTACTTGTTTCACCAGCCCTGGGACACCAAAGCACCCTCAGGGGTCCCAGTGAGCACAGCCCCAGTGAGCACAGACCCTGCTGGCCCCTGCCCTGACCCTTGGTCCCAGGAGACTTCACAGTAGCATTCAGCTTCTCGTGGGTCTCGCTTTCCCAACCTGCTGCCACCAGCACAATGGATAGCAGACAGATGCGGCTCAATGGAACCTATCTCTCTAGAGGCGTGGGGAGAAGCAAGGGGAGCCCACAGATCTGTCTCTGATCACGGGGGCAGGTGGGGTGTCCACACTTCACATGGGCTGGGAATCTCTGGCCAAGCGGGGACCAGTCCAGCTGTTTAGGCACTGCCAGCCCCGCCCGCCGGGTTCTGGGCGGCTTCCCCATGCGGCTCTCAGGAACATGGCCTTGGCCGGGACTCGGCGTGTGGGGTGGACTCTGGGGCCTGGTGCCAAAACATCAATCACGTGTCTCCGTTCTCCCGCTCTCCTCTAGCGGCTCACAGCAGTGTGGCGCTGCATCTGGACACAAACCGTGCTATTTGGCAAAAGCAAATGTTCCGCAGGGGGCTTTCTTGTTAGAGGCACACAGCTGGAGAACCTCGGGTTTGGCCAATCGCGTACGTTCCCATCCTGCCCCTTCCACGGTCTTCCTCCTTGCTGCCAGTTTGCTGTTTAGTCGGCTTGGCCTTCGCAACCAGGAAGCACAGGCTGGGGGCTGAAGCTATAGCAATGTACTCTCTCTCTCAGTACTGGAGCCTGGAAGTCTGGGCTCGGTGCTGCACGGTGGGGTCTGGTGAGGGCTCTCTTCCTGGTGAGCAGACGGCCGCCTTGTCCTGTGTCCTCATATGGTGGAGAGAAAGGGAGCACCAGTGTATCTTCTTATAAGGGCAGTAGCCCTACAGGGTCAGGGCTCCATCCTCAAGATGTCATGTAACCTTAGTCACCTCCGTAAAGGTCCTGTCTCCAAATACAGTCCCACTGGGGGTTGGGACTTGAATACGAGGTCTAACAATTAAGCTCACGAACTCATCCTAGAGAAAGTGCTACATCCCTCATTGCTGAATATCACTACGGTCACCTTCGAATGACTCCTCTTGGGAAGCTCTGCACCGACGCCAGCACCTAGTCCAACCTTCAAAGCAGTTTTGGAACTTTCTGGAATGGCCATCAGAGCTATTATTGTATTACCTTTGATGTCCTGAATGTCATCAAAATGTCTTCCTTTCAATAATTCCTTTATCTTCAGGTAAAGAAAGAAATCATTGGGGGCCAGATCAGGTGAGTAGGGAGGGTGTTCCAATACAGTTATTTGTTTACTGGCTAAAAAGTCCCTCACAGTCAGTGCCCTGTGAGCTGGTGCACTGTCGTGATGCAAGAGCCATGAATTGTTGGTGAAAAATTCAGGTCGTCTAACTTTTTCACGCAGACTTTTCAGCTCTTCCAAATAGTAAATTTGGTTAACTGTTTGTCCAGTTGGTACAAATTCATAACGAATAATTCCTCTGATACCAAAAATGGTTAGAAACATCATTGCAACAAGTTCGCGAACTTAGGTGTCAGACCTTGTATCGTATCCAAATGTTTACTATTGTAAACAATTCCAATAAACATCTTCTCACCTGTTTACTTCTGTCCAAATTATTTTTCCTGCTTAATTCCCCTGAGTAGAATTCTGAAGCCAAACAGGAAGGCGCTGAAGAAACAGTGACAAATCGCTTGTTTTCATTCGGCTCCTAAAAGCCAGGCAGTGGCCACCTCCACCGCTGGTCAGGACCACGTCGTAGGGGGCTATTCTCAGCCCTGGTCTTAATCTCTTTTCTTTACTTTTCCCTTCACTCCAGCTCCCACAACGTTGGAGTCACAAACTCGTTCAATCGCGGGCAGAGCAAGGTAGCAGGTACCTGGGCACTCACCGTTCAGAATTAATGAGCGACAGCTTTTCCTTCAGTGTAAGAAAGTGCTCATAGTTCTTAAGTTCTTACATTCTTACAGTGTTGTATCGTTCTTATAGTTACTGTGTGGGGTCTTTATGAGAAATAGAACACTGCGGACGCCAGTCTCTTTGACACTCCTCCCCAGGGCCTGCCCTCCCTCCCTTCCCCAGGGCAACGATTGTGGTGAATTTGGTACATAACCATCCAGTGTTTTCACTTTCACTACTTATGTGCCCATAAAGGAAAAAGAATTGTTTTGTGTTTTAAAAATTTATGTAAACGATAGAAAGCATAATTTTGCAACAGGCTCCTCCTTCCCAACTGTTGCGTTAAACCAGCTAAAACACACAAAACAGACACCTCTTCTCCGAGCCCTCTCGCAGGCCCTGACGGGTCCTGCATTATCTGCATGAATAACACCATTTCCCCAATTTCTCTCTTACAGAAAACCAAGTTCATCATGGGCCAAGCGAAAAACATATGGGTGTTTTTTAATTCCTGGAACCACATAGCAATGAAAATGCTACACTTGCAGAGTACAGCAAAAGTTGTTCTTCGAGGGAAATTTATAGCCTTCATATTGTACACTGGAAAAGGCAGGTGAAAACTAATGAGGTAGCCATCCAACTTAAGATATAAAAGTAACAACTGAATAAACCAAAGAAAGTAGAAAGAAGAGGATAAGTGAATGAGACAGAAAACAAAGCCAATGTTTGTTCTTCGGGATGACTAATGGAGTATGTATACTAATCTCTAACAAGAATGATCAAGAAAAGAAGGAGAGAATACACAAACAATATTTGAAATAAAAAATGGGTTTCCCTACAGATATCCTACAGATTAAAATGCTAATAAAAATATGATGAGAATCTTAATGACAATGTTTTTGTTTTTGTTTTTGTTTTTGTTTAATATTTTATTGGGGAAGGGGAACAGGACTTTATTGGGGAACACTGTGTACTTCCAGGACTTTTTTCCAAGTCAAGTTGTTGTCTTTTCAGTCTTAGTTGTGGAGGGCGCAGCTCAGCTCCAGGTCCAGTTGCTGTTGCTAGTTGCAGGGGGCGCAGCCCACCATCCCTTGCGGGAGTCGAACTAACAACCTTGTGGTTGAGAGGATGCACTCCAACCAACTGAGCCATCCGGGAGCTCAGTGGCAGCTCAGCTTAAGGTGCCGTGTTCAATCTTAGTTGCAGGGGGCACTGCCCACCATCGCTTGTGGGAGTCAAGGAATTGAACTGGCAACCTTGTGGTTGAGAGCTCACTGGCCCATATGGGAATCGAACCGGCAGCCTTCGGAGTTAGGAGCACGGAGCTCCAACCGCCTGAGCCACTGGGTCGGCCCAATGACAATATATTTTAAATTTAACATGAAATAGACAAATTCCTAAAAATGACTACAATAATTGAACTTACTGAGAAAGGAATTAAAAATTTGAAGAGCCTCATAATTTCCAATGAAATATAAGGATCAATAGTTTCTCATAAAGAAAGCTCCGTGCCCAGAGCATCCCAGTCTTATCCAAATGCTCCCATTCTGTGCAGCTGGTACAACACCGATGCCAAAACCAGAGACAAACTGCAGGAGGAAACAGCTTTTCTCACATAAGAACGTAAAACGGTAAAATCGTACACAGAACATCAGCAAGCAGGATCCAACCTTTTACACAAAGTAAACATAAAAGTAAAATGTAAACAGCTCGTGACCAAGATGGCTTGATCCTGAGAATGCAACGATGATTCTACCTTAGAAATCCATAGGCGTGATTCATCATCAGATTACAGAAAACACGATCGTCTCAATAATGCTGGTATTTTTTTTATAAAACTCAGCAATACGATTTAAAACAAAACATTTTAGTAAATTAGAAATGGAAAGGCATCTTCTTAATATATCTACCAAAAACCTACAACAAACGTAATCTTTGCTGGTGAAAACTTCAGAAACATTCCATCTAATAAGAATCAGGACATTTTATTACCATGTTTCCCTGAAAATAAGACCTAACTGGAAAATAAGCCCTAGCATGATTTTTCAGAATGTTTGTAATATAAAATAAGCCCTACTGTATTTCCCTGAAAATAAGACAGAGTCTTACATTAATTTTTGCTCCAAAAGATGCATTAGGGCTTATTTTATATTACGAGCACCCTGAAAAATCATGCTAGTGCTTATTTTCCGGTTAGGTCTTATTTTTGGGGAAACACGGTGGAGATCCTAGCTAGTGCAATAAGGCAAGAAAAATAAAGTAATAAACAAACTCATTCACAAACAACATATCTACCTAGAAAACCCAAAAGAGATCTACAATCAAATTATAAGAGAATTCAGAAAAAATTTTAGACTTGAGCTTTACATGGAAAAATCAATCTCATTTCTTTACACTAACAACAAACAGAAAATGTCATTTTAAAAAGATACCATGTGTGGGGGCTGATGGTTGGCTCAGTGGTTAGAGCGCAGTGCTTGTGACACCAGGGTCTCCACCGGTTCGGTTCCCACATGCGTCAGCGAGCTGCGCCCTCCACAACTAGATTGAAAACAATGACTTGACATGAAGCTGATGGGTCCTGGAAAAACACACTGTTCCACAATATTCCCCAATAAAAAAAAAATTTTTTTTAAAGACACCATGCATAATAGCAACAGAAAATATGAACTACCTAGGAGTAAACCTAATAAATATGTGCAAGACTTTTACGGAAAAATATCTTTAACTGAGGTATAATACATACACAGTTAAACTCACCCTGTGTAGTGCTTGGTTCTACGAGTTTTAACAAACACATGCAGCCATGTAAATGCCACAATCAGACTAGAGAGCATTTCCATCAGCCCAACAGTTGCCTTGTGCCCTGAAGCTGCCATCGTGGGCCCAGTGTCCTGTGTACCTAGTGGAACGTGTGTGATACTTAGGAAAGCAGTCTTCTACCAAGGGTCTGAGCAAGGGGGGCTGTGGTCACAGGACAGAAGGGATGGGAGATGGTTCACTAATGTAACCCTATTGGATAAAAACTAACAGGTTCTCGGGCACAGAGCAGTTGGACGTTTTGGTACAGTGGGGCCACCAGCCTTCCCCACACCCATGGGTTTCTCCAACCTGAAGCCCTCATGCACAGAGATGTTAAGTTATATGCCCAGTCACACAGCACAGGGATGGAAAAGTACCAAACGCTCTGCCCCTCCACAGCTGCACACCCCTCACGGTGCCTCTCCACACTTTCTCCCTGCCATGAACTCCCCCCTGGTCTTTCTCCAGAGCCCCAGAAACATACAGAGGATAACGAGGAAGGCGAGTATAGAAATCAAGTGAGCACTTAAGAATGACTTTTAAATGGTTTTGTGAAAAAAGGCCTCCAACAGCGAATCTAAATTCCAGCAGGTAAGGTAATGGAGGGTAGCGGATAATGGTGGCTGGAGCAGCAGAAACAGAAGGACAGGAAGCCCAGGGTCTGGAGGAGGTGCTGGGCGGGGCCACCGCAGACCTGCTGCCTCTGGGCCTCCGTGCCAGGCTCCACCACCAAAGCACAAATGTCCCCACCAGAAGGGGTCCCTGGCCCCCCAGCCCTCCCCACCTGGGAACCACGTGGCCCTGCACGGGCAAGGGCCAAGCCCGTTCGCACTGTGTCCCCCGCAGCTGGCACAGCAGCAGCAGGCACGTCTGCAGGGTGGGTGGGTGACTGGTGGACCCTCAGGTCCGCACACAGAGCCCTCCACCCTCACCTCCTGGGATGGCCGCCCCTCCACCTGTCGGCCTGTCAGGTTCCTACCCAGGTTCAGGTTCCTCGGGGCACCCTCGGGAGCCTGCAGCACTTGGTGGTGACACCCTCGGGAGCCTGCAGCACTTGGTGGTGATGGCCGGACTCCCTCTGTCTCCCCACCTGGACCATGAGCACGTCCGAGGCAGGAGGCAGCTGGGCCCAAACCCTCATTAATTGGTGTGTGACCTCAAGCAAGTCACTTAATGCCCCTGAGCCTGTTTCCTCATTCGTAAGACGGGGTTAATAACTACAGCTAACTCATATGCATTTTACTTTAGATTCACCAAACGGGTACAAATAAAAGTTTTTAGCAGTTATCATCTCTATGTCCCCAGGGTGTCATACACATGTGGCCTCTGGTCACCTTGCCATGCCCTCTCTCTGTTGCCGAGCAGTGATGCGGAAACGTCAGAATATAGACTGTGGAGCCAGACGGCCTGGGTTCAAGCCCAGCCCAGCCCCGACTGCTCATGGGGGGGGACAGCGGGCCCCTCGGCCTCTCTGTTTCTGCACTGCAAGCGGAGGCGCCCTGCTTGTGCCCTCTCGAGAACCGTTAGGGGACGAAGCAGACGATGGGGAGAAGCACGGTGAGCCCTCAAGAAGTCACTGTTATTACAGCCATTAATACAAGTAACTTGGCTTCCTCCTCAAGTCTCCGTCCTCCCTAGAAAGACGAGAAGAGGAAGATGGGGGAGCCGGAGCTGCACAGGGAAGCGGGAGGACCGGAGAGTAATGAGGCCGTGAGCAGCCCGTCAGGAGAGGCTGACAAATGGAGCCAGATCCAGAAAGGATTTCACGAGGCCCTCAAGTTGGCTGTAAATAAAGTGCTGGAGCCCGGGAAGGAGGTGCCGCAGCAGAGACGAATGCAGCGACAGATGGCCCTCCATCCATCACCCCCAGGAGCCCTGCTGGCAACCCCGCCAGAGCCCGCAGCACTGCACCCGCTGGAGGGAGGCACCGGAGACCCTGGGTCGTGTCTTTGAGGGATGCGGCTGCAGGCTCATCAGTGGACCCTGAGGCAGCGGCCCCAGGCCACAGGCCACAGGCGGCATCTGAGGGGGAGCGGGAGGGGCCGCGCCAGGGAGGAGCTGGTTCTGTACCCACATGCCAAGGTCCAGGCACGTCAGCTCAGAAGGCAGCCAGGTGCCAACTGTGGCCCTGCCTCAGGCCCAGACGCCTGTGGGCCCACGGCTAGTTCTTGGACAGGTTAAGTCTCAACAAAGGCGGCTTCTGGGAAATGCCCTCAGACGTCTTCGTCCTACTAGGTATGTACCTGGCCCTGGGTGGGTGCTGGGTGGATGCTGGGCCCGTGGCAGGGAGCAGATGGACCCGGATTCTGGATCCTGCTTCACAGAGTCCACAAGATACCGACAAACACTGTCTCCAATACAACCCTCCTCACCCGGCCAAAAGGGCCTAACAATATAATAGTAACAAAGACGCTGGCAGCCAGGCGTGGACACTGGGAAAGGCCGCAGCTAACAACACAGAGCCCGGGACAGCACTTAGCCACATCTGGCCCCCGAGAGGATGCCCAACCCTCCACCACTGAGCCCAGGAAGCGGCCCATGGGGAGGAGGCATAACCACAGGCTCCTGGCCAAAATCCCCGGCTCTGGGGCGGGGCCAGCGGGCTGTGGGAGCCGCAGCAACACCCCACCCTCCGTAGGTGCCCCCTGAAGACTGGAGGGCAGGACCAAGCCAGGCTGAAGGGGACGAGAGAGAGACTCGCCAGACAATGGAGGGGCCTCCAGCTTCAAACACCCCCCAAATCCAGCTCGGGACCAGGCTGAGCTTAGGAGCCTGTGGTCCGAGGGTCACGGAGCACAGAGCACTGGCGGCTGGTACAAGGGCCAGAGATGCATGGCCACCAGCAGGGCCGGACGCTTCCTGGAGAGAGAATCTCTGAGCAGACGCTTGCAGGATGCATCAGGCTCAGGCAGGCCAAGAGCAGGGTAGCGAGAACAGCATGTCCAAGGCCACTCAGCCAACACATCAGTGGAGCCAGGATTTGACCTCCAAAGCCCATGCCTCAGTGCCTCTCAGGCAATAGGGAGCCACCGAAGGTTACTGAGAGGAGTGGCCTGGTTCTCTGTGTGGGGCTGGGTGGGGAAGCGATGGAGGATGTGGCTGGAGGTGGAGACTGGGCACAGCCCCATCCCACGGCAGTGAGAGCAGCACCAGGATAGCTGAGCCAGGGTGTGCCAGCCCTGCGATGGGGCGGGGGGTCTGAGAGCCTCCTCTGACAGGCGTTTCCCGCACCTCCCAGCTCCACCGCCAGGCCTGGCTGGTGCCCACACCTCCCGCCTTCCCAGGGCCCACTTCCCGAGTTCAAAGGCCAGACCTTCAGGATGCTCTGAAATGTGGGCAACATTGATGATGGAATTTGGGACACCCCACTTTCAGAAGTCCCTATTTTACCTTCCCTGGGGCACACTGGCCCCAGCTATTCTGAGTTTCTATTTTGTTTACCTGCAGGTGACGTATCCAGAGAGGGGATGTTTTCCTCCAACACCCTCAGTCCTGAGAGTGGGGCTGACGGGGCCGGGAGACAGGAGGGCGTCCTCCCCTGAAGCCTGCAGCCCCGCCATGCTTGGCGGAGACACAGCTGGGTCTGCAAGAATAACAAAATATGAAATTCATATTAATGTTCTGTTTAGTCGGGATTTAAATTTCAAATCAGGCCCTGATTGGATTCAGGTTGACTACAGCCCATCTCCCAGGGCCTGTCAATCAATACCTGGGGCCCCCCCGACAGTCCACCAGCCCCTTTGGCATCCGGCAGCATTCTCAGGGGATCCCAGAGCATCCAGATGGGGTGCGGAGGGCTTTGCACCAAGAAGGGCAGGTAAACACGCCCCCGGACTCTCCCTCCCCTGGGTTTCTACACCAGCCTTCCACCCCAAAATCTCCAGCGGATGTGGGGTTTTTTCCGGCTTTATTGAGGTATAATTGACAACATTGTAAGAGGAGCCCCCATCTAGTTAAGTAACACATCTGTCACCTCACATATTTATCTTTCTATGTGTGAGGACATTTAAATTCTAGTCTCTTAGCACATTTCAATTACACAGTATCGTGTTATCAACTGCAGTCCCCACGTTTTACATGAGATCCTCAGACCTCACTCATCTTACAGCTGCAAGTTTGCACCATCCGACCGGTCTCTCCACCTCCCCCCACCTCCCAGCCCTGGCAGCCTCTTTCTACTCTAGGTTTCTGAGTCTGACCTTTTTCTGGATCCCACGTGTAAGTGACACCATGCAGTATTTGTCCTTCTCTGACTTATCTCACATAGCATAACGCCCTCCAAGTCCATCTATGTTGTCGCAAATGGCAGGAGGTCTTTCTTTCTCATGGCTGAATGTATTTTGATGTGGCTTTTCTCCCATTAATTTTGCTGAACTTTGCCGCCTGCTACCATCAGTCTATGCAAGAACCGAGATAAGACCCACTCATTCATTCCTTCATACATTCCCCTGTTCCTGTGGCCCCGTTCGGACCTGACCTCAGCTAACTGAAGGCGCTCCTGAAACCCGGTTACCTTACAGCATGACCTGTCCCTGGCACCTCCCACCCACACTCTTACCTTCAGCGAGCGCTCTCCTCTCCTGAGCCTCGTTTTCCTCACGGGGAAACGGGATGGCCAGACCTGCTACAGGGTCTTGGCTCGTGCTTGTCATTTAAGAAGTGTGCAATTCATTCAGCAACACTCAGCTAGTATTTACTTAGCACCTCCCACGTGCCAGGCAGGCCCTGTCCTAGAGGGCTGGGGGGCAGCAAGGGTGGACACCACAGTGACGACACGGACCCAACTCCCTGACCCCAGAGCTGCATTCCAGGATGGTGGTTCTCAACCAAGGGTGCTTTTGTCCCCCACAGGACACCTGGCAATGTGTCTGGAGACATTTTGGTTTTCATAACCCTGGAGGTGGGGGTGCTACTGGCGTCTAGTGGGTGGAGGCGGGGATGGTTCTGGAATACTAAAAGGGACTCAGTACACAGGACGGCCACCACAGCGTCATCCAGCTCAAAATGCCAATAGCGCCACGATGGGGAAGCCCTGTTCTAGGGGGTGAGACAGTAAAAAAAATAAGTAAAACGAATGTACTGTAGGAAGGTGCTAAGTAATAAAGCGTCCGGTGCCACACAAGGAAGTAAGAACACAGCACCATCCTCCCCAGCACAGCAAGAATGAGGTTTCACGGGGAGGAAACGCTCCCAGCCTGAGACCCAAAGAGAGACTGCCCACTTAGCACTGAACCAGGCCAGAGACGGCCCACGGCAGTGGCCAGTGGGACCAGAGATGAACGGGGCTGGGTCCCCACCCCCAGGGCCCCAGCCTGGCAGAGGAAACATACACACCTGGTCTGCGGCTTTGGCCACCGATGGGCTGTGTGCTCCTCCACAGGCGGCCGGGCCCTCTCTCTGAGCTTCAGCTCTCCCACAGGTAATGGGGACACTGGTGGGACCTCCCTCCCTCATGTGACTGTTTCAGGGTCAAATGGGACCTAGCCATGGAAAGTGCTCAGTCAAGCGTTGCTGGCATTATGCTTCAGTGGCGGAGGGACATGGAAGGTTCTGGAATTCCTAGAGAAAGGAATGACGAGCATGCCATCGGGAGGCAGAAGAGCTCAGAGACACTTCACCGGGAAAGTCACTCCCTGGGGTGTGGAAGGCTGAAGTTCACCAGTCGACAGGACGAGGGGGGAGGATGAGACACAGGGGTCCGCTGGGGGTGTGACGATACTGAGGGACAAAGGGGACAGGGCCGAGGATGTCACTGGAGAGGGCGGTGGGGCTCACAAGGCATGGCTGCCAGACCTCGGACTACTTCACCCTTGTCCCTGAACTGCTCTGCCAGTCTGTTCTGGTCTCAGCAGCCCCAGGGATCCCTTGAAACCCAGCGTCAGACCTGCCCCCATCCCATCTCAGGCAGCGTCGCCTCCTTGTCCTTACAAGACCCCACACCTTCACCCGGAGGACCGCATCCGGGGAGCCTCTCTCCCGCTGTCCCCCTGGCTCCTCACCGGCCACACTGGCCTCCTTGCTGCTGCAGAAGCACTGCCGGCTCGGCGCCCTAGTACCTGCTGCTGCCCCCTCCACCAGAATCCACTGCCGCCAACACCAAGGGCTTGCTCCGACTCCTTCAGGGCTTTGTGCAGTCGGGGACACAGAAGGGGAGCCCTTCCAGGCAGAGGGGTCCCACAGCAGAGGCAGGGCAGACGCAGCCAGGCCGTGGCGAGGTCTGTTAGCGCTGACACACTCACAGACCAGGCCAGGAGTCCAGCCTCCAAGGTGCGATGGTGCCAGAGCGAGGAGCCCTCCAGCAGGGCAGCTCTGAGCGTCTGGCCCCCGCATGGAGCCAGGCGGCACCTGCCGACGGCCAGCCCCCCCCCACCCCCCAGACTTCCTGCCTCCTCGAGACTTGGCAACGGAGCCCCGCAGGGGAACCTCGCGCCTGATGCCCAACCCAAGGGCGCCCCTGGATCGGGCAGCTGCATCGCCCGCTTTCCTTTAGAGGCAGGTTATGTCATCAGCGCGATTGCCGGAAGGGACGCTGTTTTGTTTCTGTTTTTGTTTCCTGAAACTCATTTTTCTGTTTTTTTGTTGTTCAATTACAGTTGACAGTCAGTACTTCTTTCAGATTTGCAAGAAGTAAACGTGCTTTATACTTTACAATCTTTCACATGTACCTTGTCTTAACAGCACGCTGAGCTCGGCCGTTTATCCGCCGGCGGCAGCGGTTCCTTTTACCGGCCGCGTAGCACTCCGCCCGCGAACACCCCGGCTGACTCTGCCACTCTGGGGTGGACGGGCACCGACAGGGAGCCCAGAGCCGCTCCGAACACCACGGCGGGGCTCCTGCTGCGGGCGGAGCTGCTGGGTCCTGAGGCACAAACGCCCACTGTAGGAGGCCACGCCAAGCCTGGTTCCAAAGGGGTGGCACCATGCTGCACGCCCACCTGCTGCAGACAAGCCAGCTGATTGGTCCACATGCCTGTCAATGACCGGTCGATGCCTGGCATGTGATGCCCATCTGGCCAATGAGAATGAGGCGAGGGCTGCCCAGGGGATGCTGGGAAATTTGCTCGCTCCCAGGAATGACTAACCCTAGTCCTAACACTAGTCATATGTTCTGTGTCTGGAGGTGATGCTCCAGCCCGCGGGAGAGCCACGCAGAGCAGAGGCGGAGAGACTTGGGTCCTCGGTGTCCATCATGGAGTCCCGGAGTTAACCTCCCTGGGCTGCCCTGCCCTGCCCTTCAGCCTGGTACAGGGACTGTGACTTTCCTGGTGCTTTTACTCATTCTGAGTGGGGTTTGCAGTTACTTTCATGTTTGCTATTACTTTCAGCTGTTACTTTCAACTACCTCCCAGCCTAGTTCTCCAGCAATTCCATGATGCCTCACTCTCCTCGTTAGCAAATTTTTCTGCTGCTTAAATCAGCCAGAACTGATTTCGGTTACTGATGGAGAGTCTGCCACTGAGCAAAGGTGCCGAGACAGGAACAGGGGAGTGTGTTTGGAGATGGGAATGACAGACGAGGTAGGGCAGCGGCTGGAGCTCCAAGAGTTCCCCCCCCCCTTGGGTGGGACACCGCTGGTCACAGTGCAAGAACAAAGCAGGGGTCAGAGCCTGGATGGGCTTGAATGCCACGCAGAAGAATGTTGACTTTATTCGTGGTCAGGACATTTTGACCAAGTCACTTACTGAAATTCACATTTTAGGGCGTTTGCCCTGGTGCTATGTTTAGGGGCCCTGGAGGGGGGGCTCTGGCATCCTCTGAACTCCTCCCATGGGCCAGTCAGGTCCTCACACCATCTCAGCTAAGCCACACAGCTCCCTCTGAGGGAAGAGATTATTCTTTTCCAGATGGGAGGCCTGGGGCCCCAGCCAGTCAGGGGCATAGCAGGAACGCAGACACCAAACCCAGGCTTTTTCAACTGCACTCTGCCATCTCCCAGTGGGCTAGCACCCAGCGCCCATCCTGCCAAAGTCCCCATGCTGCTCCAGGAAGGGAGACGCCTCCACGGGTCAGCAAGTGTTTCTGTAGTTCTGAGAACCCAGGGGCCAGGTCACTCGCTTTAGGGCTGGCTCGTCTCACGGCTGCCAAGGCTGATATGACTCTCCATCTTTCTGTGCCACGGTAATCTAAGTAAAGTCTTGCCAGATCGCCACCTTTGCCCGTGTGATAAAGGAAGCTGAAGGGGTGTCGGAGCCGTGCGGGAGCAGTGAGCGAGAAAGGGAAACTTTGTCAGGATCTCGGGGTCCACAGGGCAGATCTTAGATGCTGGCCTGGGAGGCAGAGGTCACCCACTGTACCGCTCTGCCGGCAGCTGCACTGAGGGGCTGCCAGGAAAGCTCAAACCTCTCCTGCAGCCTAAGCAGTTTGCACAGGGCATAGGCCTCACGAGGCTTTTGTAGACACCCAGGGACAGACATGGAGAAGTAACAATTCCTGCTGCCCACAAGGACCAGGCACTCTGGGGCAGAGGTTCCATTCTCTCGGTCACCCCCAGATAAGTGCTGCCCTCACCATCCCCCTCATGCAGGTAGGAAGCTGAGGCTCAGGGGTGCTGGAGGACTTGCTCAAGCTCCCACAGCTGGCAGGGCCTGGACTTGAACCCAGGGCTTTCAGGCCAGGTTCACTCCCTTGTTCCTCACTGTGTGAGCACAGAGCACAGGGAGAGGTTGGAGTGACCAGGGAGACTGCATGGAGTAGGAGGCATTTTCACTGGGCGCTGAAGGGTGATTAAGAGCAGGGGGTTTAGAGCAGGGATAGGCCTTTCCCAGAAAGTGAGGAAAACGAACTAAGGCACAGAGGTAAGCAGCCAGGAGGGCAAGGCCACAGGTCAAAAAGGAGTCCCTTCAAGGTCTGGATGAATCTCTCCAACTCAACTCAAAGGAAGAGCTGGTATTCATTGTCTCCTGGGAACAAAACTCTTAGGCCAAGATTTAAACATTCTCTTCCCTCTCGAAAACACATCTCCAGTCTCAAGCCTACATTTTTGGCAAACTCGTTCCCTGAGGCTCCTGGCATTCAGGAGAAATGATGCCCCAGGAGGGAGGCACACAGTCTCCAGGAGGGAAAGGGGCCCAGGAGGTCGGGGGGACTGACAGGGCAGGGGCAGAGAAGGAAGAGGGAGACAGGAGGCCTGGAAAGGGTTCTTCTCTGGAGGGGCGCCACCAACAGAAGGAAAGGGAGGGCACCGGTGCCCGCTACACGCAAGCATCCTGGTCCTGTTGCGCATGCCGTTGGCGGTGCTTGAACTAGATGACCCTTGAGGTCCCAGTGCGCCTTTCAGCTAGCCGTCATGGACAAAGCACCTGCGAGGTGCAAGGTGCCACTCTGTTCTAGGGCAAAGGACTTCCCACCTCTGCGACAAACTACCCCTGCAGCAGGAAAGTGAACTGGCTTCCAAACGGAATGGTCGTTGGCTCAGCGGGACTAAGAGCAACCAGCAAGGCAGCGGGGAGAGATGTTACTCGGTTAGAGACGCCCTGATGGAAGGTCTTGAGGACAGACCCAGCTGCTGGAAAGGGCAGGAACAGGCAATCAGCTGGCCGGAGGGGGCTGGCTCGGGGCTTCAAAGACTCGGCACCCGTCTTCACTGGCACTGGGACCACACGACACTCATACACAGGCCTGGAGAAGCGCCCAGCCCAGTGGAGACGACACGTAAAAAGCGTGTGTGAAGGATGCTTCTCTGGCCCACCAACTCGGGCTTGGGGCAGTGGCGTGCTAGAGGATGTGCTGTGAACAGAGGCCTTAACATCTGTGTTATGAGACGTGGCCTCTTGTGCTCTGGTGACCCACCTTGAGCCTGGGCCCCGGAATGAGACACATGGAGTAGACCTGGAACCGAGTCTTCCTGACCCACCGCCTTAGCCAGACTCGCTGCAGCCATGAGTGACAAAATAAGTACTTCCTGTAAGAAGCCACCTGGTTTGGGGTCGTTTGTTACGCAGCATTTTGCAGCAGTAGCTGACTGATACAGCTGACTGAAGGCCCTAAGTTGGAGGACAGCTGGTCAGCGCAGACTGCCAGCCCCACCTCTCCGTCACATGGCGCTGAGCTCTGTGCCGTCTCTCCTGATAGATGGGCTGGCTCTGGTCTCAGTTCACACGTCTGCTGTGGGACGTTTCTGAAAGCCCCAGGGAACCAGCACATGCCAGTATTCTGAACTTTCCCTCCATGTCCCTCAAACCACAACCTCAGACAGCACGTGGTCTCCGTCCCAAAGCACAGCAGAGGACAGGTACATAAAATATCTCACCTCCGTATAACACGTCACCAGCTTCCCACCCTGCGATGGGACTGCACTTAACGTCACCCTCCCTCCCTTTTCCGTTCAGCTAAGCCCACATTTTGGGTTTTCTTATTGATGGTGTCCACTTCTGGGCCCCCAAACCTGCTTCAGTCAAGATTTCATTTTGCTGCGTGTAATGGCAACTCCATTCTTCACAGTCAGAGCCCCAAGACAGGGTCATCTGTGCTGGACGCTGCTCCCAGCAGACACCCAGAGGCTCTGGGGACCCTACGTGGGAGGGGACAGGCACATGCACACATGCATGTGCACACACACAGGCACACACACACGTGTGCCCACACACAAATACGCACACTCACACATACATACCTGCACACACAGGCACACACGTGCACACACAGGCACACACACTTACATGCACACACACATACATACCTGCACACACATACACAGCCGCACACACACGTGCGTGCACTCACACACGTACACACACACCCTCTTCCCCACATGCTTGCCTGCTCACCTCAGCCCATCCCACTGCCAGGACGTCCTGGCCAGGGCCCAGAGGCCCTTCTGTGGACACACCAAGCAGCAGTTTCTCTCCCTTCTGATGACATGGGGTGGGGTAGCCCCCCTTCTCCCACTGAGCCCCTCTCCACGGGCTCCCCCCACACCGTGCAGGGACGTGGGCCTGGCCATGAGTCCAGCAGACTCCCCAGGCCATCGCTCCGCTCCAGCAATCCCAACACAGCCCAAACCCTCCACGGCCTCTCGTGGCTGCCCAGCTAGCTGCCTGTCTCTGACTGCAGGTTCTGGCCATGTTTGGGGGTCCCACTGCCACCCCCATTTCCCAGCCTGAGCCCTTCTCAGGCCAGGGTCAGAACTCCACCATTCCCTCCCTCTTCGTGGCCCCAGGGTTCAGCCTCCTGCCTTCCCCTGTAGGTGCCACAGCCTTGGGGGCCTCCCTGATCCTAGTCCAGCTGTGTGCCCTAAGGCAGGTCACATAACCTCTCTGAGCCTCAGCAGCCACATCTTAGGACAGGACAGGGAGCCTGGGCCCTGCTTTAGTCCTGAGCTCAGGCTTGGCCCAATCACGGCATGCAGGGTACAGGGCGCGCTGACCTGCCTGTCGGGGTCCTGTGCCCGCCCTGTGGCAGGGACATCACGGCTCCTCAACTAAAAGCCCCACTGGAATCATGTGGGCGGGTGGATGAGTTCCCACACATCAGGGATGCCGGACAAACCAAAAAGCAGATGTGCTGTCTCCCTGGCATGGGGGCACGGGGATTAGGGGGCTGGTGTGTGTGCAGGGCCTTCCAGCTCCAAAGTGACCCTGCGACACCGCCTTTCAGCTCGTCCACTGTTCTGAGAACAGCTCCCCCTTCCAAATAAAAGCCCCTCCGTGGCCCCAGGCTGGCTGCTGGCTGGAAACCTCTGGGTTTTAACTTAAATGTCCAGAAGGGCTGGTTCCTGGACCCCGATCTGGAAGGAGGTGTGGACCAGATGGAGGGAAACGGGCCTGGACAGAAACCTGCTGGTCAGCAGAAAGTGCAGCAGGGCCCCAAAGCAGGAGACACTCCATAAAAACCCCACTCAGCCACGTCAGTGCCAAGTTCATTTCCCCAAACACTCCCTTTTGTGCTCACACACTTCAAGGTGATGCCTGCATCGCCAACCTCCCGCAGAGGACACATCCGAGCGACTACAGCCAGTGAGACAAAGGTCATCTGGCTCTTCCTCCCCACACAGCCTCTCTCTCTGATCCACACGTCCTGCAACCTTGAGGGGAGGGCTTGCCTCAGGGTCCAAGACCCCAACTCAAAGGCACAGAGACTGACGAACCTGGGAGGGGCGGGATGGAGGGGCGAACCCAGGAGGCGGAAAGCTTACAGGGTCCCCACGATGACACAATTGCCTGGAAGAGATTCCTGAGATGTTCATTGATAAAACAACCAGGGGAACGGAGCCGATGTGTGGGGAACAACTGAAAGCTGCAATCTAGCAGAAGCCCATTTCCCTGTAAGCGTTGCCTATAAAATTACCCAAGAAAGCGTTCTTGGAATTTAATCACATCCCCCAGTGCTATGCCGAGTCTCAGGGGATTGCTTGGCGCCCACATCATTCACTTAACAAACAGTGAGTGAAAGTGCGCTGTCCTCTCAGCCCAGCTCCTGGGCTGACATCTTAGAGGGCAACGGGGGCGGGCTGGAGGGGAGGGCACTGCTCCTTCCTGTGACATCTCAGCACCCTGGGGACATCAGCCTTGGGACCTGCCGTCTACTGCCAGCGCAGGGCCCAGTGAGGCGGAGAGGAGCTCACCCCCCACAGAGGAGAGCACCTGTGACTTGCCGCTGGGCCATCACATCTGTGCGGTGCGCGGCAGTGGGGCTGGGCCGAGCCTTGTCACCTTCGATGATGTTTCTGCACTTACAGCACATGTCACCTGACCGGAGGTCCATCTGGGGCTTCCGAGAGAAGCTCTTCACGCTTTATCAACTTGTGCAGGGCTCAACTTTTTTCAACACACACATTTCAGTTTTGCAATTTAAAAAAAATGTTTAAACAAGAAAATGTCATTTACGCGGGAAGGTAGGATTTTGTAAATCAAAAGGTGGCTTTTGTGTTTACGGAGACCTTATACAGCCGCTCTTTGATTTGGTCTCCAAAACGCCCCGGGCGATACACATCAGCCCGCTTTAGAGAAGAAGGGACATCGATAAAATGTAGGTCATTGTCCAACTAGAAAGCAATGACTTGCCGACAGAGCCCAGGGCCAGCTCAGCACCCACATTTCCTCATTCCCATGCAGTTCCTCTCACCTGTCACGTTCCTTTCACACCTGTACCATCACACTACCTTTGGAGCCTGCGCAGAAGAGAACTGGAATGACATCTCTGTGATTTGCCGCACCGTGAGACCACAGCATGAGGGCAGGGAGCCTGGAGCACCTCACACAAAATTGAAATCTGTGCTTAAATAAATGTGGGGGAGGGGGGAGGTCAGGGGGATGACTGTCGGCACTGTACTGACTCAGGAGAGACTGGGTGCCTAGCCCCCACTTACCCCTCACAACCTCCCTGTCGGGATGTGTGGGGGCCAGAAAGTCTCCTTTTCACAGGAGCAGAGGCTGAGGAACGAGGTCTGGGGGTTGGGTGTGGTAGGGCTGGGATTTGAACCCAGGCAGCCCAGCTCCGAGGCCCCCACCCCCATCCCTGTACCTCCTCTCCTGGGCATGCAGGACCCCCAAGAGCCAATGCACAGAGACAGCAGTGGGCCCTGACATGGGGGGATGCAAAGGGGGGGCGAGTTTTCAGACAGAGCCCAGAGCAGAGCAGGGTCCAGAGCCAAAAGCCTTGCCACGCACCTGGCGTTTAGGGAGTGAGGCAGGGAAGATGTGACTCCAGGAGGAAAACGAGGCCAGCCCAGGCAGCGCCCTGTAACTCAGGCTGAGCAGAGATATCTCACCCTAAAAGCAATGGGTGGGGGCATGACAGGCTTGCGCAGGTGATTGCCAAGGTCAGGTCTACCATTTAGAAAGAGGACTGGCTACGGCGTGCGAGGTGGGTTAGAGGTGAGAGACCGAGGCAGATGGAGCATCCCAGGCCACCAGGACAGTGGCCGTGAGGCTGGGCCACTCTGGCGGCTTCTCGGTGACCATACTGCACACAGTTCTCCGCGTCCCACAGCAGGCTCTAGCTGCAACTTTCTACGCCCCATCTTCACCAATACAGGAAAGGTCTCATGCACTTCCCACCAGCACCTGACTCGGGTGAGCCAACAAGAGCTACAAGGCAGGCACAGCACTCACTCAGGGGCCTGGCATTCGTACTGAGCCCCGAAAGCCAGGGGGCTGCTATGGGCTGAATGTCTGTGTGCACCCCCATTCTCATCTTGAAGCCCTAACCCCAGTGGGCTGGCACGTGGAGGCAGAGCCTCTGGGAGGCGGCGAGGTTTGGGTGAGGCCATGAGGGGACTGGTGCCCTTCTAAAAGGGAGAGAGGCCACAGCAAGGCGACCACCGTCACGCAGGAGGAGAACCCCACCGGCACCTGAGCGCTGGCTCCCTGGTCTCGGACTCCTGCTGTCACTGCAAGCACGTCACCGTGTGCTGAGCCCCCGTCTGTGGCATTTTGTGACGCCGGCTGTGCTGAGGGAGTCGGGGCTGGGGCGCCAGCAGAGGGCTCCTCGTCCCTCTGCGACATGGGCCAGGCCCGGCAGGATGTCTGTCCCCACTGATAGATGAAACACTGAGCCTCAGAGGGAAAAGGCCACTGTTCAAAGTCACACAGTTACTGAGGCAGACACCCCTGTAGGAGACGCGTGCCGTTGAGACCCACGTTCAAATCCTAGATCCCCTCCAACTGTGTCACCCTGGGAAATGGACTTCGCCTGAGTCTCAGTTTTACCCCTAAAATGGGGATAATAGTATTTACCACAAAGAGCTGTGTCAACATTTAAATGCAATTTTATATGTGAAATACTGTTGTAAACTGCAATGTTCTAGGCGTTCTACACATTCGTGAGCTGTTACGACAGCATTTTACCTCACAAGCAAGGCTGGCTTCTTTATTAGATGCTCTTCTCCCCTGGGAGAGCTCTTAGCCACCCTTCAAAGCCCCCCATCTCTCCTCTGGGAGGATTCCTGTGACTTCCCCCTGGGGGTTCCAGAGTACAGAACTCAGAGGCAGCTTGTCCACCACTGCAGAGACCTGCAGACAGGCTGTCCCCCCAGCTCAGAGAGCAGCGACTGGCTCCACGCCTGGTCCCACAAAGGGGCTCAGAAATGTTTGCTTAATTAATGCAAAAAAAAGAAACCTGCATTCACTTACCTCCTACTTGGCACCAGACAGTAAGCTACTTGCTTTCTCTTCGTCCCTCCATCCCCGTGAGTGGAGTGCTCCTTACCTTGGAGAACTCAGAGGCTTGTCCCCTGGCCTCGGCCAATGACACACAGCAGCGTGGGGCTCTTCCCGACAGAAGCTTCACACCCAGGGCAGGACTTCTCAGCCTCTTCTGTGAGACTTTGGCAGCGTTCCTGGGAGCAGGCTCCCCACGCGCCTGGGTCCAGAGCAAGGCAGCTCGGCCTTCCTTCCCTCGGCCCCCAACTGTCTCTGGGCGCGTGGCCTGTGTTTCTGTGCAGAGCAGGCAGACGTGCGGGGCGTTGTCACCTCTGGAGTCAGCCCCAGCCAGTGTGGGACGACCCCAGCTTCCTGCCCCTGGCTGTGGCCCCCTGGCATGGCGGCTGTGTACCATCTGCAGGCAGCCCTGGTCGTGCTCCGCTAGCTCCCTCCCCGCCCTCTCCTCCTCCATTTAGCCACTGGCACTTCCCGGGCTCATCTCCCAGATAAACTGCTTGGTACAAAGCTTTCTGTCGAGGCCGGCTTCTGGGCTTCTGGGGAGCGCGCCCTCTCAGATGAGAAAGACTTGTTGCAGGGCCCTCAGCAGCCCGTGAGGGGCATGGGATTTGAGCAAATAAGCCTTTGTCTCAAGCCTCTGCTTGGGGTGACAGCCCTTGGTCACGGCAGCATAGCTTAGCCGAGCTGGAAACTATGACACCGTCTGGAGCTAAGGATGTAAGGCTCAGGGTGTAAGTGACAGACTAGGGTTGCCTCGAGAGCCATCCCACACCAGAGCACATGCTCTTAGCCGCCTACTATGTGCTGGAGGAAGGAGGGAGGGTGGAAGACAACCCCGCCCGGCTATAAAGGACCAGCAGGGACAATGGCTGCAGCCCAGGGCTCCTGCCTGCACGAGCTGGCCAGGGTTCTCCACCCAGGACTCTCGGACGGCCTGTGGGCCTCTGCCCGCCTCCCCTCACTTCCCAGCCCCGTAACAGCAGTTTCTGCCCCGGCAGTCAGACCTTGGGGGGCAGCACACATGTTGGCCCAGGGTCTGGAAAAGATGAGTCTCCTCTGGTGTCCATATTCCTTCCCCAGCCGCCTCAGGGAAAAGCCGGCCAGCTCTGCATGCACGTACGCACTGAGAATGGCCTCAGTGCCCACCGTGGTCCTTCCTGGGGGCAGGGTTCTGCCTCTGGAGGGGCATCGGGAGGCAGGGAGGGAGGGAGAGGATGACACTCCCTCAGAACCCCTTGGCTGGGCCGAGGGGTCATTCCAACCGTGTGTTTCCCAGCTTCTGCGGTTTCTTGGCAGCTCCACGCAGGCCCTGGAAATTCTCAAGGTGTTTCTGTTACTCATCCCTTATAGCTTTAATAAGAAACAGGCAGAGGGGGCGGGGAGAGGCGGGCTGCAGCCCCTCTTGGACCTGAGTCACCCTCACAGCCATGGGGACAAGACAGGCCTGAGGGTGGGGGACGACTGCAGACATTTTCCTGGTTAACAATTTAGTTGCTGCTGCTGGACCAGTCAGCCTCCCGACCCTTGGGCGACCTCACAGGCTGCATTCTTCTAGCTCTTTCTCTGTAGGCCTCGGCCAGAGCCCAGAGCGTGGATGGTGTGTAAAACCTTCCTGGCTGGGTGTCCACTGTCTGTCTGTTTTCTGGTCTCCCCAGGAACTGAGACGTCCTCCAGTGCCCACAGTGCCCATCCAGGGCCACCAGGCCTGGGCAGGTAGAGAGCTCCCCATGCTAGAGGAATGCAACCCAGGGAGCCACGGACAGAGATGGCCCCAGGCGCCTCCAGCAGCCAGCTGGGGTTGCCCAAGTACCTATTCACGGGGGACCCTCCGCGCCCGAGCCGGCTGGAGCATCGGGAAGGGGAGTGTGGCCAGGCGTGGACCCCGTGCTCACACACACTGCCTCTCTGAGCTCTGACTCTTCTCTGGCTAATGACCGATTCGAGCTCCTCACAGGAGCGTTTGAACCACAGTGCGCTTGTGATGAAAACCTGAAACAGCCTGAGAGTCCAATTCTCTCTCATGTCCACAGGCTTTCGAAGAGGCTCTCCTCGGGCTTAGAGGACTTGGCTGCCTCCTCTCTCCTTCCCCATCCTGCAGGTGACCCAAGGCCACCCTTACGCCACCGCTGTGGGAAGACATGATGGTGCCCAGGGCAGGCGCCTGGGCCACACCTGGCATCCACAGCTGTCCTTCCAAGGCTCTCGGGGAGAGGGCTGAGTGAACACAGGAAACTGGCTCTTTGTGCAGGAATTTCAACGTGAACATCTGCGGCCCCTTCTGGTGGCGTTTTCTTACCAAGAATGTCCCTCTCAGTTTGGAGCCTGCATCTAGCGAGGAGTGGTGGGGAAATTGGCTGCCGGGTTGTCAGGACCTTCTTCCAGGGAGGTCTATCCACCTGGGAACCTTGGTTTCCTCAGGGTGGCGGGTTCAGGGGTATCACCTGTAGCACTGAAACCAACAAAGTGGGTGAAGCATGAGACATGACGACAGGAACAGCAGTGAGGTAGTGCTCTGAGATCCAAAATAATGGTCAAATACAATGGAGAGAACACAAGCAATGCCCACCTCAGGGGACAACAATGTGGCTGTGGGCCCAGGCTGGGATCTCCCCTGGGGCCTCACAGAGACGAGGTGCCAGCAGGCTGGGCTCTTACCTGGGGTTCATCAGGTTGCTGGCAGAGTCCAGCTCCTGGCAACAGCAGGTCAGAGGTCCTCGATTCCTTGCTGGCGGTCAGCCATTCTCTGCTCCCAGAGGCCGCCCGCGAGCCTTCTCACATGACCCCTCCACCGGCAAACCAGCGGTGGTGACCTGAGTCTTTTGGGTGCTTCGAAGCTCTCTGACTTGGCTTGCTGGAGGAAACACTCTGCGTTTCAAGGGCTCACCAAGGTCAGGCCTCCCAGATAACCTCCATTAAGGCCAAGTGGCCATGGGACTTCCACTGCATCTGCAAAGCCCGTCGGAGGAGCCTGACTGAACAAGCAGAGGGGGGAATCTTTACACTTCTGCCTACCACACCCCAGGCCCATGCTTGGTTTTTCACCTATGTCAGAGTTGGATAAAAGGATCAAAATCCATGCCTTTGCTGAGGGAGAATAATAAGATGCAGCTTGTGGCATCAGCCACACTCCAGGATAGACGGGCGCACGCAGCTTCTGGCTTCAGCCCTGACGGGCACGTGGAAGCTGGGATCACTCGGGGAAAACATGGAAACACTCTGTCTTTTTCTGCCTGCGTGACCTTGAGCAAGTCGCCTAAGCTGGCTGGGCCCCTCCTCACTGCCCTGTGGGCGGATGCACAGGGGCCAGCTGCACAGACCCTGGCACCCGCCAGCACGCGCTCAGCTGGTGAGCATCACACACGGCCAGCAGGCTGTACAGCCATCTGCACAAGCGTCTCCCTCCCGAGGACGTTTTTCTTTTTAAATGCCACCCCCATCCTTACTGGGGCTACCACATGCCATCTAGCTTGCTGTTCATGCACCCCTGCCCAGGCCACGCCATGCCCTTTGCTGTGAGTGCGTTCCGCGGGCTGACTTGTCTGGAATCATGTTTGGATCCATGTGTGGGAGACTCCCATGCAGGCAGCTTCATCTCCTTGTGGAGATGACTTGCACGGAGGTAATGAAGTTCCAGACCTCAGGGAATGAACCCAGTGGAACAATGTCGCCTCTGTACACCTACCCCAGCTCTCTTTGGAGCAATTCCCAATGTGGCCACGAGGTGGCAGCACACGCAGGCCTCTTCAGGGAAATCCCGTTTTGGACAGAATCTAGGGATCCAAGGTGGGCTTCGTGGCCGACCTGCACTGACCCATGGTTCAGTGCACCCAGCGTGGCAACCACGCCCAGTGCTTGTCTGACTCAGGACACAGCGGCTGAAATCCCTGCTGATTCCCCAGGCTGCACCGTAAGCTATTCACGGCAGGATGCCCAACTGATTTCCTCTGAGCCCCAAGAGAAGTCAGGAAATGAATTTTTGTTTCCTTTAAACCTCACAATAAATGACATGATCCCAGGTTTATAGGTGAGCAGATCAGGGCTCAGAGCAAGTAAGTGACTTGTCCAAGTTCATAGCCAAAGAGAAACGTGACATATTGTTTTCAATTTTATTACAGAAAATTTCAAACAAAAGAAAATATCGTAACTTGCACAGTATTCTTCATCCACCTTAAACCGTTATCAACATTTTGCCACTTCTGTTTCTCCTGGCCTCTTTTTTTTTAATGGGAGTTTTACAAAGCAAATTCCAGACACTGTGGCAATTTACTGTAAATACTTCCACTTACATCTCCAAACGATTAGGACATTTTTACCTAACCACCAGGCCATTATCTCTTCCTAAGAGAAGTTTCAATAACACATGAGTATCTAATTCTGTTTCTATTAAAATTTCCCCCACCGTTTCACAAATGTCTTTAGTTGGTTCTATCAGATCCAAATAAGGTCCACACATTCCCTTCAATTATGTCTTTTCAGCTCTTTTATCCTCAGACAGTCCTACCTGGCACGTAGTAGGTACTCATGCAACATTACGAATGCTTTACTGGGAACAAAACGAAATAATGGAGGTTTAATTCCCCACAAACTGATCAGGCACTTGGGAGACCACAGGTCCCAGCCCTCAGATGGCGGCAGACAGGACAGCAAGCCAGGCATCACTGAAGCAGGAGCCCGGCCACGGCTCCTGGGGGCCTCACGGGAGGGACAGCCACAAGGGGAGAGAACCAACGGCACGTGCCGGCACCTTCTCTTCAGCTCCTCAGCTTCTTCGTGGCACGTGTATCGTAGCACTGACCTTTGTCGGATTTATGAGCTTTAGCTGTGTTCCCAAAGTTCTCCTAGGTGCTGTTCTTTTGTTAGCTTTTGTGTTTTAGTCTGAGAAAACTGAAGGTGACAGAGAAGTGCAAAGAAAGCCAACATACACCCAGTCATCCAACATCAACACGGCTGACATTGTCACATTTGCTTCCTGGGTTTTGTTGTTGTTTTAATAAAACTCACGGATAGCGATGGAGTCCGCTAACCACCGCGCCTTGCTCCCTCTCCCCGGTCGTCACCCAGACCACGAAACAACATGAGGGAGGGGAGCCTCCCAAACCGGTTTTAACCATCGGTTTCTAACGTACCTGCAGGTGCATGTTGATGTGTTTTGCCCTTAAGCTATTTGCATTTAACGAGCACTGAGCGCTCCGTGCCCGGCACCGCGCCAGGAGCTGGGGCTGTAAGGAGAACCGGGCAGATGACCGCCCGGGCCTCACGTTGACTACGAGAGCAAAGGGCGGCACGAAATGTGAAATAGGCATTTAGAACAGAAAACCCGCAGCTCACTCCCGTCCGCCGGGATCTGGCGCACTTCCGGCGCCCGCCCCACCCCCATACTTCCTCCCCATTGGTTTTTCCCTTGACCACGCCCCCCGCGAGGGTCTCCTCCCACTGTTCCCTTCAACTTTCACCTCTTCACCTTCTGGGTCTCCGGACAGCTTCAGACCCCGCCCACCCACCATAACCCACATTATTGGTGATTGCTGTCCGTCCATCAGAGGAAAACCGGTCGCGGATTGGTTGTGAGGAAGTAGTTGGGCGGGAAGTAGGCACAGAGTCTGCGCGAGTTGTCCAGCCCTTGAGGGGCTGGGCTAGAGACCTTTGCGCATGCCCAGTACGTGCACAGGGCCGACGCAGGTGGCAGTCATGGCGGGTCGGTGTGTGAGGCTGGCGCGGCGAAGCCTCCCTGCTTTGGCGTTGTCTCTTAGGTAAGGGGCTCCCGGCTGCGCTGGGCTGAAGAGGGGTGCGGTCCTCAGGGCCGCCCTGTGCGGGTCTGGCCCGGGAGCGGGACGTCGTGGGCCGCGGACACCCGACGGGGGCATGCCCCGCGGCTGGGCTTCCTGGCACTGCCCTGCTGGCGGGCCTGCGATGGCAAGGACGGTGCCCCCGTGTGCCCGGGGCCTGCGCTGGTCCCCGCGCGCGTGTCCCTGGGCCCGTGCACAGCCCCCACGCGCGCGCGCACCGGGCCAGGCCGGCAGCACAACCAGGCGCGTGCGCTCGGGCCGCGTAAGACTGGTCCCCGTCGGCGCTCGCCCGGAACGTCTGTGGCACCAGGGCTCCCTCCCGTCTGCGGTCCACGGGCTTTTTCCACTCGGCCCGAGTTATTTCTCCACCTTCGCCTTTTCCGGAGTCTGAGGTCAGAAGTGCAACGGAGCCTGTCCCTCCGTGGGGAGAGGAATTTTTTAGACAAGTTCAGTGACTCCACAGAGAGTCACAAGAGTCAGTGCCCTCACCTTGTTTTTTTCCCTCTTTTTCTTTTTAACCTGTGGCTTGTGCTTTTTGAAAGTTCTACCTCGTAAGTTATTTTGGCAAGTACTTAGTATCTTGTGTGTTGGAGGAACTGCCCAGAACCAAGTTACTTATTAGAGCAGCTGCTTCGGGGCAAACATTGGGTGGAAGCTGGGCAGAGCAAACCTTGCCTTTTCCCTCCAGGAGCTCACTCGCCTGGATGGGGAGCCCAGGCAGGCAAGGCGGAGATTGCAGAGTGAAAGGGGATTAAAGTGGGATTGTTCGCCTAATAAGTCGTGTAAAACAAAATATGGGAACAAAAGAGCCGTAACCCACCTGGAATACCTGAGTAAAAAGGTTTTTTGCCCAAGTAATTTGTGGCTTTGTATCTGGAGTTAATTGCTAGAAAAGAGATAACCAGTCGGCATTAACTTCTGTCTCTGAGAACGGGTTTTGTGGGAAAAGGCTCAAATGGGGAAATCAAGAAAGTTGAATTGTAGTCATGGCCTTTGGAGTAACTAAGCTCTCTGAGACTCACTTGCTCTCCCTGTAAACCACAGGGGGCCCGGACTCAGCCCTTTTGCATCCACCCCTGCACTGCGCTGCTCCCCAGCTGCTCCCCAGCCCTCGGCTACTGGAACAGGTCTGCAGAGTGGAGCTGACCTGCACAACAGCTGTGACTCACACCCAGGGGTCAGAACAACTAGAAAATAAAACGGGCTTCACAACAGCACACCCAGTTTTCAGATGATTCGCTTTTTGAAATCAGAAAAATAAAAACCCAATGAAAGGTTATTGCTCCCTACCCGTCACCAGACTAAGGAATTCTATCCCTGTCCTACAGGCCTAAGACCGCATATACATACATACACAGGATTTCTGGTCTTTACGCAAGTGGGCTCGTATTCTGTGTGTTTCTGTAAATTGTATTGCTTGCTGCACAGTGTTCAGATTGTGGAAGCAACAGTTCACTCCATGTCTTCTGTTTCCAGCTGAGCACTGTACTACAGTTACAGTGCTGCTGCAAACATCCTTGTACATTTATTCTGTCCTGATGGCTTTCCTGTTCACTGAGGCAGTTTTCTCTAATCTGGGCAGAAAACCGAATGTACTAGTTTATTTTCAGATTGGACTGTGGCATAACTAAGAGCTCCACTGGTCCTGGTGAAGAAATCTGGCTATTTTGTGTATTTTAAGGCTGTTCTGTCATGTATTAATAGCTTTGTGACCTCGGGCTTATCACTTACCCTTTTCATAAGGGGATCAGATTGGAGAATATCTTAAGTCACTTCCTGGCTTAGTTGGAGAGCTCTCTGTCTTTCCCTGTACAAAGCCCATGCCTCCCTACCTCCGAGCCTTTGTCCGAGCGGTTCTCTATTCCTGAAGTGACTGTGTCGTCTGCTGACTCCTTGTGTGTAACTTACCTGTCCTTCAGAGCCCCCCCGCACAAAGCCTTCCATGGTCTTTGTTTCCCAAAACCTAGACATCTCCTCCTGCTCCGAGCCTCCCAAAGCACATGGCTCCTCTCCTGTCACTCCAGCCCCACATTGTAGTTTGGTGTGTGGGTACCTTTATGCGTGGCGGTCAGTACCCTGTGGCCGGGAGCCCTGCCCTGTCAGTCTTTGTAGTCGGCACCAGCACTGGGCCTCTGCCGGGAACAGCGCTCCCTCCGTGCGCAGGGGGGGTCTCGAGGACTGTAACTCAGGAGGTGCTGAGGTTGCAGAGAGGAGGGGGAGGTTGGTACCTCAGCCCTGGCACACTGATGTACTAGTTTTGGCTCGTGTGCAGATTTTTAGTCAATAAATAGCTTCTGTACATCATCTCAAATTTCCAAACTCGTGCCTCTGACTTTAACAGACAAACCAAGTTAATTCCTAGCATGAGCACTTTCCTTTAGGCCCTCTCCTCGGCTGCTGTGCACGGCTACCAAACAGAAGAACTCTGGCCAGAACTTGGAAGAAGACACAGGGCAGAATGAACCGAAGACAGACGCTCCCGCTGCAGAGAAGATACTCATGGAAGAGAAGGTCAAGTTAGAAGAGCAGCTGAAGGAGACTATGGTAAGGCCGCCCGGGCTCTGGTGGGGAAGGAACCGTAGTCTGCTCAACTCCAGGTGAGTTCTTCAGAGGATGTCTGGCCAGCCTCCGAAGCCAGGCGAGTTCAGCCGTCTGTCCAAGGATGAGTTGGGTCCTGTAGCAAGTTACTGCTAAAGAAGGGACTAGCACCCAAATCCTGTGTTGTGTGGCTCTGGTTCTGTCATGAGAATCATCTTTACGTGCCACATAGCTTATGTTGAATTGAGACTTAAAATGGTCCTTACAAATGAAGTCTGCTCGGTTGGCTGTTAAGCAGGTCCTAGGCAGGACTAGGGTTGGGGCCACGGGCGTGGGTGTACGGCACGCTTGTTTTATGAAGAATTAGTAACGTGGGTTATTACTCCATGTGAAAACGCGTTAGCAGCACAAATCTAGTTCTCCAAGGATTTAAGAACGACAGTATCAAACAGGACATGCTGACACTGTTCTAACGTCTTTGTAGATATTAACCCTCACAACAACCCTGTTTACAGCTGAGGAAACTGAGGCACAGAAAGGTTAAGTAAACTTCCCAAGGCCACCGAGTGCCAGAGCCAGGGTTTCAGCCTTGGGGTCCTTGCTCTTACCCACTGCCCGGAAGTTGCCTGAAGCCTGAAAGCAGATGGAGCGTCGAGGCCCCCAGCGTCAGACAGCACATGCGAAACTCCCAGGCTCAGAAGATGTGCGCGAGTGTGGGAAACGTGGGGAGAAATGGGGAGGGTCCCAGAACGCAGATAGCATTGTACAATCAATGTGTGAACTGAGCCGTGTCTGGGCAGCGGTAAACAGACCAAAGCTGGTAGCTCTTCGACGGGCTAGAGACCTGAACTGGCCGCCCAGCTGTGTGGTTCTCCAAACCTCAAGGTGTGGGCAGCACGGCAGGTCGGCCCTGACCAGGGAGCTGGAGGTTCTGCCAGGAAGTGATGGGTCCCTGTGGAGGGGCGACGAGCCCGTCAGAACCTTGCACAAGAACGTGGCTTTTTCTTGTTCTTTCCATAGCTGTACTCTAAGAATGGCCCTGGGGGCTACATAAATACATGTCACCTTCATATCTCATTCCCCACTCGCTGGAAATACTGATGCGGGTGTAACTTATCTCTGCCTGTTAAGCTGCACTGTCAATAGTCCAAACTGTCAGACGTCATCGTAGATGTCTATATTCTGACTTAGAGTTTGTTATGTCAGATTTGCTTTCCTATGAATTTGTTCCATACTTTACTCATGTAAATTCCTTTTTCTTCTTTTTTTAGGAAAAATATAAGCGAGCTTTGGCAGATACTGAGAACTTGCGGCAGAGGACCCAAAAATTGGTGGAAGAGGCAAAATTATATGGTAACTTGAAACATGATACTGATCTGGAAAAATAGGCCGTAGGGGAGGCTGGAGTTGGGTGTGTATGTGGGTATCAAGCAGCGAGACCAGCCAGGGCGGGACCTGTGGGCTGCATTCCCGCCCGTTTTTAAGGTGGGTCAGCAGAGTCTAAGGAGCAAAACTGGAGCTGTGAGTAGCATTTAGCATTGTGAATGCGATTCCTTCAAAGGAGGCACTTCCGGTCCTTCCACAAGGAGACCGTGGTGTGACCCTGCAGATGATTCCAGCAGGTCAGTTTGTCTGGTGTTCATTTCCTTAGCTGTACTGGCAATAACATGGACACCACTGAAGAGCTAAAACGCTGCCTGCGTTGTCACCTTTGGACATTTGTCACTGTCCTTCCCAGTTTACACTGGAGATTCAAGGGCTAAATGACTTGCCACTCATCACAAAGCTAGAAAAGGCACCATGCCAAGGCTGGTGCCTCCCCATAGGGTTTATTAAACCTGAGACTATTGTTTGAGGACTTGGGGACCCCGTGTTGGAGGTGAAGGACCTCAGGCTCCCCGTCAGGGGCCAGGTGCCAGTTTGAACACTCTCGTGAGCCCTCACTTCCGTTCAGCATCAGAAGCATTTTTTTTAAACCACAGTTTTTGTTGATGTAAACACTGCCTTGAATTTTGAGTGACTTCCAATGTTACATCTATTAGATTAGGGTGAAGGCTGGGGGGTGTCTTGGAACTTCCACCCCACACTGCCAGGTAGTTGCTGACGTTTCCGAGTACTTACTGTCTGTGCCTCGGTCCTCAGGACTACGCTGTGGTAGGTGCTGATGTGGTCCCATTAGAAGTGAGGACGCTGAGACCCAGGGGTTGGCCGGGTCACACAGCAGCTAAGTGATGGCCCGCTGTGGCCCAGGCACCATGCTCACTCCCGCACAGCTGCCTGTCCCTGCGCAGTGGCTGTTCCGTGTGCGGATGGTGTGCTGTTGGAATGTGCCGTTTCTCCTGGTTGGGGGCAGCGTCATTGGTGAGATGGCTCTGCAGATTTTCATACCTAATTAGCTCTGTCTAAACCCAGAAAGGCTTTTGGTTCTTTACGTTTGTTTCCAACCAAGCCGTTGAAATCTAGGACGGATGAGTGATTGACAGGGCTTACAATTTTGAGTTGTCCACTTGGTTGATACGGGATACAAATGATGCCCTTCTCTAACTTCGTGTAGGCATTCAGAGCTTCTGCAAGGACTTACTAGAGGTTGCGGACATTCTGGAGAAGGCGACACAGTGTGTTCCGAAAGAAGAGATTACGGAGGACAACCCTCACCTGAAGAGCCTGTACGAGGGGCTCGTGATGACCGAGGTCCAAATCCAGAAGGTGTTCACGAAGCACGGCTTACTCAGGCTGGACCCGCTGGGGGCCAAGTTCGACCCCTATGAGCACGAGGCCCTGTTCCACACGCCAGTGGAGGGGAAAGAGCCAGGCACGGTGGCACTAGTTAACAAAGTGGGGTACAAGCTGCACGGGCGCACCCTGAGACCTGCCCTGGTGGGGGTGGTGAAGGAAGCTTAGCTGCCTCTGAGGGGTCTGGTGGGTTGGGGGTAACCACTGGCTCTACATCTTAAAAGGCTGGTTCATCTTTTTCTCATCTGGATACTTTTGACTTTTTCCCAAACCTTACTGGAAAGCGTTAGTGAGCAGCGGCTAAGCAGAAAATTAAGCCAACTGTACAGCTGCGTTACCGAACTCTAACTCGGGAGACGGTTGGTTGGTTTTAATACACGTTTAATAATAGTTCCACATGCGTACAGAACAGGCCGACGGGACACTACTGGGCCCTCAAGTACCATGAATAAGGCTACATCACTCAAACTCTGGTGACGTCAGAGTATTTTCAATGAATAAAAAAAGGTCTGCGGGAATCCCGCTGTCTGGCTTGCTGGCCTGTGTCTCGCTGCAGCGGGCAGGCTCCGGGAATACTTAGCCCAGCACATTTCATTCAGTGAAGGGAGGTAAGGGTTCCAACATTTTTCTTGCTAAGAAAAATTGCCCTGGTCAAGCGCATGAAGTTCATTTATCACTGCTGTCCAGCTGCTAAAAGTGACCAGCTTCGGGCTTCTCCTTGGAGGTGTGAAATGAGCAGACACACCTTAACACTTCTCACCACCTTATTTTGCCAGTAACTGAATTTGACACAATCAGTGACTTGGCCCCGTTCTCTTCATCCGTGTGTAGAAATGTTTCAATCTTACATTCATCTAGTTACTGATGACCTGAAAGTCTTCCCTAGTAAGATGGACTTCCTCAAAATCTGAGGACTGCATGCTTAGTAAATGTTAATGTTAAATTTTTAAATTTTATTTAAGGATTAAAGCCCTATGATGTTTATTTTCCTACTTTCTGATAACTATTTTGTGTCCTTTGGTGAGATCCTTACGAAGGAAAACATGACTTACCTTTCCCATCCTCTGCTCAAATCCTGAAGCTGTCAACTTGGCACACCCATGCACACACGTGTTCACTTCCCTCTAGTGCAGCCACAGGCTGGCACGTGCCTAGGCTGATGCTGGGGGCACACGTGTCCGCCTAAGGACCCCGCGAACACTGAGCCGCAGCAAGAACATACAGTCTGCAAAAGCTAACGGTGACTCGTGTAGGGCCCTCCTAGGGCGACAGGAAGAGGGGAGCGACTAAGGTGTCTGTTAAAACAGGAAAAACAACCTTCCACTGCTTTGCTAAGGGTACTGCGAGGGCTGAAGATCAATACTGTTAAGTCCGTTACTGCATTAAAAAGCTGGGGCGGTCAGTCTAGTAGTTTAGAGGATGTAGGTAAAATTCCCGTCATTAAAGTTTCAATTTATACGATTTCAAAACATTTTTCTCTTTGCTTTTAAGTTGCCTTAAATTATTTGGTCAAAAACACACCCCACAACTAAAGGCAGCCCATCCTAATACACTGAGAAAACAAGCGACTGGACGTTACAGCTCTGCTTTTTCTGCTGGAGCTGTGAGTACATCTCACCTCCCTGGAGCTCATCGGTATGAGAAAAGCTACGCAAAGCCCTTTCCAATCTAAGTCCTGAGAGGGGCCACCCCCTCACCCCTCCTTCTTCACCTAGAGCTGCAGCTGCTCAGAGGCACCCACCCTAGAGACTGGGCAGCTTCTAGGCAGTGAGCTCGTTCTTCCTGTCAGTCATCCAGTCACTACTAAAAGGAAAGCGTTTCATTACCTACAGTGAGTCGTCACTTAGCATCAACAGGTTCTGCGACATCAAGCGAAACGGTAACAAGACCAGTGTTACCACAGGCTGCTTGACACAAACAAGGGTTAGGTTCCCACGCACCCCGGTCGGCATTATAACCACGATGGGAGGGCCTGGGAATTGGAGCTGGTAACCATCGGCGTTTCCGGGTTTGGCACAGTGAGCCGCGACATACCGTAGCGTGGACAACACGCTCTAACCACGGCCTGCACTGCCCGGCTCCATCGGGCTCCATGGAGGACGCGCCTTTCTCGGGGGCATCACTACTTGGAGGGCAGGGGGCATGGAAGGGTTCCTGCTTAACAAAGCAACTGGTTTGGAGGAAAAACTGATTTGACGGAAGTGGGGAGCTAAAACATGTCACATGCTGTCCCCAGCCTGTTTTGGAAAGCTGGCTCTGGAAAGCCGTTGAAGGCTCAAGGAGCAGGTGGTAAGAAGCAATCAGTGACACTATTTTGTTCTCAACTTGTTTAATATGTAAAAGGGCAATAAAAATGGTGGTCGGAGTTTCTGCTTTAATACATTCTTGGAATGTTGGCCGTCCAGAGAGTTTGAAAAGCTGAGTTACCAAACTTGACTCAAAGTTCGAGTTTAAATTCTGAAGAGCCCTAATTCCATGGAATGATGGTGACTAATTTACGGTGAGAAATGTAGAAATGTAAAGGCTCTGAGCTAACGCGGGGCAGGGACCCATGTGACAGTAAGAATCGCAGGAGTTGATGGGATAAAGGCAACCCATCAAAACTTACTTTTCCCTTATAACAAAGTGTTAATACTTTAACATAAATTAATTATACATTCATTATGGTGGTTTAAAACAGTCAAGCCTAAATAAATTCTTCATACCACCAAAAAGACATACGAAAAACCTGCTTAAGCACAAAGTTTTTCATTTGACAGGTCTTGGCCTGGGCTGCACATTTACAGGGATGTTTTGCTTCCCAAGCTGAATGAAAGTCCGGCAATCATTTTATATAAAAAGACTAAATTTAAAACCTCAGCAAACTAGGCATCTGCTGTAGAAAATCAATGAATGACGATACCCCCTTAGCGAAAGCCAGTGGTTCTCGAATGTTAGTCCAGTCACCTGGCAGCTTCAGACAAACAGCTCCATGGGGCCCTCCCCTAGTTTTGGACTCAGGAGGGCGGGTGGGGCCTGGGTGTCTGCATTTTAACCGCTTCCCAGGGGAGGCTGATGCTGCTGGTCGAGGAGCCCCGGGTGAGAACCACTGGCTGAACCTGTAAAACCTTAGCAGCCTCTCTCGCCCTCACTGCTGCTCAGTGGAAGACAATTCCTGCTCGTCCGTGGCAGTTACTCCGCAGGGGACAGTGGAGGTGCCTGCCCTCAGTAATGTCACCGGTGGCTCACTATCTGCTCCCGTCTAGGAGAAGGCCTGGGCTTAGCTAACAGGGAGCACACTCCGCCGGCATGCAAGGGACTTCGCGACTAAAGCCACATACAACACGTAGGAAAGGTGTTCTTTAATGCTGACAAATTTGCCCCAGGGACAACAGGATGTCAAAAGAAAGGGAAAGGCACCGTAATTAAGTCATCCTTGGAAATAATGAGGGGTGTTTTTCTTCCAATCACTCCACTGTAACCTCAGGCCCAAACAAACATTCTGGGAGGTAAACAGTGTCTTGGCAGCTACAGGGTCGGAGAGGCAGGGCCAGCAAGAGGAATGAGTGCTGGGTCTATGGTCACGCCAGACTCGAAAGCAGGGTCTTGTACATGAGACCCCTGAGCAGCAGGAAGACAAATGACTAACAAGTTCCAGAAGGAAGGTACCATGTCGTCCATGAAGGAGGGCCCCTGGAAAAACTGCTGAACAGAGCTGGCCAGAAGCCACATCTGAGTCTGGTGTAAGACACTGACCCAGAGAAGCCGCGCTCGAGCCTCGGGGAGATCAGCCTGCCAGCGGGCCCACCTCTCCCGGCTGGTGTGCTGAGCCCCTGGCGCGCCGGCCGTTAAGATGCTTAGCCAGGCCGGCTTGCTCAGAGTTTCAGTGAAAAGAGTACTGGCAAGGCAGCCAGACGGCCCGAGACCCCCTGGAGGGCACTGCCGGCACTGAGAACTCAGCTGGGAACCTTCAGAGCTCGTGCATCGCAAATGCGCCGCAGCACAGAACGCGGCCAGCAGAGCCCCCAGGAAGGCTGGCTCAGTTCTGGCCGTCCACACGGGTCCTGTGTGCTCCCGCTGACGTGTGACGTGCTGCCCCACGGGAGCCTGCCTGGGCACTGCCTTTTCCCAAAGTGAGCCAGCGGGCTCTGCCCAGAGCGCACGAGGCAAGGGGCGGTTGGGAACTAGGAACTCAAACTCTGCCGCTGCCAACAGTTAAAGGGAAGCTTGTTGGTGTTCTACGCCAGCTGCCCCCCAAGTTCCAAGGGGGCCTTCTCCTGTCCTTGGGCCTCACTTCCTACCTGCCCTCTCCGGCCACCAGCTAAAGTGCCACGTGCCACAGGGTCAAGCTGGCAGCTGGTGGGCCAGCAAGGAGAGTTGCTCCTTTGACCCAGGCACAATAGTTGTGTACCAAAGGGAAGAAACTCACAAGAGGAATTATCTAATCTCATCACATTCTCCAAACTGAACACATAAAGGCAAATCGTCATCTTAGAGTATTACTTTCAGGACTAAGATACAATGTACATGTATTTGCTTCCCCCATGATCTGATAATAAGATTGTTACTATTGCTTCTTTCAGAGGACCATGAAAAGAATTTATATCCTAAAAAAAGGAACTCAATTTGCTTACAAAAGCGCAACAACGGGGGAAAAGCGGTTCCTTCCCCCACCCCCACCCCCGTCGTTTTGGCTCACAAGCGACCGACGTTCGCCGGCTTCAGACGACTGGGCTTCAGGAGGCATCCCTGGATATCCAACCACTCTCCGTGAGGAAGTTTAAAATCCTTTTCTTGAGGACTTTGTCCAAGTAACTAGGAAGGCGGCTTTTGGAGGGGATGCCTTGCCGTTTCTGGAGGTGGTCTTTGATGATGATGGTTTTCACGGTCACGTAGCGAGCGGGGCTCAAGTTCAAGGAGCTGCAGAGCACCTTCTCGCGGTCCGACAGGAGCTCGAAGCCCGGCAGGTTCTCGATGGCGGCGAACTCGCCGTCCTTGCCGTCCTCGCGCCCCCGCTTGGCGCCCGCCGAGCTCTTGTTCTCCTTCCTCTTCTCGCGCTTGTGCCGCGCCGCCTCGTACTCGGCCGACTCCTCCATCCTGGTGATGCCGTTCCGCCGGTAGCGCTGCAGCTCGCGGATCTTGGCGCGCAGCAGCTTCTCCTTGTGCATGTTCTCGAACAGGTCGTCGAACTCCTTGCAGGACATGAACTGGTAGAGCGGCCGCAGCTTCAGCCGCAGCTCCTTCTCCTCCTTGGTGACCTTGCGCTTGGCCGCCTTCTCCTTCTCCTTCTTGTCCTTCCCCAGAAAGGCCGGCACCAGGTTGTAATCGCGCGCGATGTTCTTCCGCCGCTGCCGCTCCTTGAGCTTCCGCACGTACATGTCCACGTGGGCGCGCTTGAGCTCGATCTCCACGTCGTCGTCGTCGTAGTTGACCGAGAGCCCGCTGATGAGCGTCTCGGCGTCCTGGTCATACTCGATCTCATAGTCGTCCCGCAGCGGCATGTAGCCCAGCTGCTGCTGCTCGGCCACCGAGATGTCTAGGGGAGGCAAGGGGGTAGTGAGGCTGGGCGACAGGGGGCCTCCACTGGGGCACGTGTGGTCTGTCACCCGATTGGGGATGGTGTCGGGGATGCAGGCCTTCCCCAGGTTGCCGTGGATGTACATGCTTACGTAATGCTCCATCACTTCCTGGGGAGTCCGGGAAGCGCCAACGTGCGCAGCCATGTCTTCCTACAACGACAAGGGCCACAGTTATTTCCAAAGTCACAGGGGCATTCTCAGGGTTTGCAAACCCCCCGTAACATTTCCGCAAAGGCTACTTGGCCTCCTTCCTGTCAGCCTCATCACCCGCCTCCCAAGACAGTTGATGGCACGTTCTCGGGCTGGTCTTATCACCTGCGTGTCAAGGCGAGAAGGGTTCTGTGCGGGACAAAGTGAAGATCCAGAGGGGTCATGGCGAGCTGGCGGCAGGAGACTAGAACCCCAGCGGAGATCTAGACTGTACTCCTGGCCCCTTAAACAGGACTAGTGGGGGCCCACCTGCTAATGGCATTCTGCCCACCGCAAACCCTGCACTCTCAAGGTGCACTGTGTCCATCTGGGAGCGCGACAGGACATGGGGACAGGGCCACACAGTACGTCCGGGAGCGCGACAGGACACAGGGGGACAGGGCCACACAGTACATCCGGGAGCGCGACAGGACACAGGGGGACAGGGCCACACAGTACATCCGGGAGCGCGACAGGACACAGGGGGACAGGGCCACACAGTACGTCCGGGAGCGCGACAGGACACAGGGGGACAGGCCCAGAGTGCCGGGGTGCCCTGCCTCCTCCCAGTCCAACCTCTTCATTCCAGACTAGAGAACAGACTCGTCAGAGTGAAGGCCCAGGCTCCCCCAATACCAGGGGGAACCTGTTCTACCGCCCTGCCTGCCTCCCAGAGCAGCAGGGCCAGAGCCGGTGTTTGACACTCCCCAGGGCTGGGAGGGCCACCCGGCTCCTCTTCTCGTGAGGGTGCAGGTGACTCGGTAAGCACCTTTACTGGGGCGGGGGGCGAGGGGCTTCATGTAGGACAGCCTCCATATTAGGTAGCTCTCTGAAAATCTGCCGGGGCTGCAAGCACTCACGCCTAGGATTAGGTAACATGAACACCGGGGTTATTAATGGGAGGAAACTGTACAGGCCCCTCAATCTTTTCCTTCTGCCAAGAGACCTCTTCCTTAGAGCCGACCGCTAAAGCCACTTCAGAAAACAGCTGCCCGCCATGCGCACTCATGCACCCAGCAGCCGCTCAGCACCGCGCCCACAGCCTGCACTCACCCTTCTCTGCTCTCCTGCTGCCTTCCGCCCCGGCAACGCTCACCCCTACAAGACAGGGGTGCTCTCTGCACCCCCAAAGGCCAAACTGGAACCCGAGAAACCAGCCAATCCATTCAGGCTGTCAGCTGATGGCAAAGGGGGCACTGTGGGGAGGGACGCATTCGTGGTACAGTGAGCAGACCCTACATCTGGGGCTCATCTCGGCACAGGGAGTCGTGGGGGCGCTGTTCCCACCAGGCGCTGGGGCACTGAGGGCGGGGCTTAAAGACACAGCAACAAAGAAGGCAATAGTGGGACCTAGCAGGGAAAAGGGAAGGTCACAGCCATAAAACTAGACTCTGCTCTTATGGGGATGAACTGTTTACACGATTTCTTCTTTTAAAAAAATCACCATGAGCATCAAGTCTGTTCACTGTATATTCCTAGGAAGCATTTGGTCCAAACGTGAAACAAAACCAAGTCACAACCACCCCCTGGATCTGCTGCTACTCTGTGTGACCCAGTCCAGCCACATCCCGTCTCTGAGCCTCAAGTCTTCCCCAGTAAAGGAGCAGGGGGTCGGCCCCAGCCACCCCCACTCATTCCGAGCCCTGTCAGCAGAGAACAGACGTGCAAAGGCTGCACACACTGCAGTGGGCTTTGCACCAGTCCCCCCTCGTGCCGTGGCCAGCGAGGGGCTGGTGAGCGCTGGCACTCTTCCAGTCACCCCAGCCTGGGCCAGGACGCCCCCATGCACTACGCTGGCACACATGGTCCCTTCGGGAGGACATGACGCTGGCCCAGGTGTGTGCAGAGCAAGCACCAGGCAGTGGCCAGGGGCATGGTGGAGCCTTGCCCGTTGGCTTCTCCACCCCCTGCCCCGCACGGTTCTGTCCAAGGCTGCAGCCGCTGCAGATTCAGTCATGTCCAGGGAGCCTCCCGGTGAGGAAGCTGGGTACCCCGAACCCAGATTTCATGGTCAGGAATTCGGCCCCGGCCTGGCCCCTCCCTGGTCTAGTGAGAAGACCTGCACTGAGAGGCTGGTGGGGGGGACGACGACAATGACAAGACAATGACAGAGCGCCAGCTGCCTCCCAGCTAAAGCCTGCGGCTCACCCTGAACCTCAGCAGTCTGCCTTCCGAAAAGCATCAGCCGCTCAGAGCACCACATCTGGGATAAACAGGATTACTCAGAAACAGGATTCTGAGTAACAAAGTGGCATCTGAGCAAACCGAGATTGTTTGCATTTTTTATTTATTTCCATCGACTTGAACACTCCGGGAACAAACAACAGAGTGCAGGCAGCAAGGGCGCCGCAGGGCAGGGGGCCAGAGCAGCAGCGGCCTCAGGTCAGCGCTCACAGCTCCGTCCCCCGCTAAGCTCTGCAGGCCCGTGCGCTGCCGCCTCCTAGGCCTGACAACCAGGCCAGCCAGCTCCACGTGGCCACTGCGCTGACACCTCCCTCGTCCAGGTCCTCTTTAGGTAACAAACGGGACTCTGCTCTCAGGTGACATTTATGAAGCCACCGATCAGAGGGGCTAGTGCCTTGTCACCAGGAGCCCAGGAACTCCCATCATCAAGCAACCTGAGCCATCGCCTAAGAACAGCTGAGAAGCCGTGGCTAGGAGACCACTGGCCGTCAGCTGCTTCTGAGAGAACTCCCCTCAGGGGCTACCATAGCAGTTTACTGGTCAGTGAGCAAGGCCCAGGAACACACACAGGGCCCTAATTTTCAAAGCCTCTGAAACGGAGAGTGAGGGTCATAAATGGAACAATCGAAACACAGGTGACATGGCTGCGATTCTAACGAAACCCACAGAGAACAGCCAGGTTCAGTGAAGCTAAATTACAGTAAGGAATTATTTACAAAGGTGATTTAAATGGCACCAGCTACCGCACTCCGACGGCGTCCTGGCATTCCGCCGTCGCATTCTAAACGTTTTCTCCAATCTTCACGTGCTAATGGTCCCCTAAGACTCACCTAGCTCCTGGGAGAGACAAGTGTCCCATCAGCACATTACAGCACCACGCATGACAGCAGCAGACTGCCGGGGAGGGCATTCTTTCCCTAATATGTTCCAAGGGCAAAGGTTTTGCTTAATCTGAATGGATGGGAGGGAGGGAGGGAGGGAGGGAGGGAGGGAGGGAGGGAGGGAGGGAGGGAGGGAGGGAGGGAATGCAAAGCAACAGAAGTGGGTTTGGGTAAATGAGATTTGGAGAGAAGGTTCAACTCAAGTACAACTAAAATTACAGAGGAACACAAGAATATACCGAAGTGGGTTTCCCCACCGCAGCACGCAGAAACACACGGGAAGCAACCCAAAGTCTATGGAAAGAGGATTCCAGGTTGTTGTTTTTTCCTTCATGCTGTCTTAAAAAAAAAAAAAGATTCCCATCGTTGGAAAAACATACAGAGGTAGATATGCTGCTTCCTTAAAGTCCTTTGGAAAAAATGGGAAAATGTGTCTTTAACACACCAAACGAGGCCCGAGACCTACTCTGAAGGTCGCTAGACTGAGGCCTGGATGCTGCAGTCAGGAGAGGAAGCGAGCTCCCAGTAAGGACGCCATGCGCTGGCTGCTCCGGCCTCCGCCGCCCGCTCAGGGCCCACTTGTGCTGGCCCCCAGCACCTGAGCAGGGAAGGAGGAGAGAACAGGACGAGATGGGCCAGCTCCCGCCAGGGGGGCTCGCTCAGGGTTTCTCTCCTCCCCACACTGGCCAGGCCCGCCTCTGCCCATTCTGACCTGGACGTCTCCACGCCTGCACTTAATGGGGCCACTCTTGCGAGTGACAAACCTTCAGAGGCTCCCAGCAGCGTGAGAGCTGGCCCGTGGTCCAGGGTGAAATTTTAAAACATAAGGACCATGGAGGTTTTCCTGAAAGTGAAACTTTTCCATTTCAAGGATCATGCTTCATCCCGAGATTACATCCTTCCTACTTGGGGAGTAGTGAGATAATCTCTCTTTTTGTGAAATGGTGACAGATAATTAATTAGATCTTTTAAAGTTTTTGTAATATCGTTACTTGGCAAACTTGAAGTTAGCAAGTCTGTATCAGCTTTTAAAGTATTTTCTTTCAATATGATGGGTCTGTGAAATCTGAAGGTCAGCTCAGCCAGACCCTGCAGCATGCTGTCCAAGGCCCTTTCCGACCTGCCCTTGGCCCCAGCCAGACCCCGGCACCCTGCAGTTCCCCCCCACTGCTGGAAATGCCCTTTCCTCTATGTGCACAGGCTCTAGGGAGCCAGTCCTGGCGCCACCCCTTATTAGCTGAGTAACTTGGGCAAAGTGCTGACCACCCCTCATGTGAACTACGGAGGTAACGCCGCTCCCTGCTGCACAGGACGGGGAGGAGTGAATGTGGTAATACTGCACGGTGGCCGGGGCCGGGCACGCTCTGTGCCCCGTCAGTGTGGGCCGCTGTGACATCCATGAAGCAGGGAACTGCACCCCCACAACCTGTATTTATCCCTCAAGACCCAGGTCATCCCGTGCAGGAGGCCCGCGCCCGTCCCGAGCTGGGTTCAGAATCTGGCTCGATCACTTCCCGCATGAGATCCCCTGAAGTCCTGCTTCGTGCTCTGCAGGGTTTTGCCAGGATAGAGGAAAAGTCACGGAACAACAGCAGGTGAGTGCTTCCCACATACATCGCCCTGGTCCGCCTAGCAATCCCCAGGAGGGAGTATGAGTGCTGCATGCCCATTGTACAGGTGAGGAGGACAAACTCAGGCTGAGCTGCCCCCAGGGCACAGGCCAGTACACGCTGAGCCTGAGCCCAAGCCCGTCTGAACGGCAGGCCGCCCCGCGGCAGAACCCGCTTCCCTGTCACCGTGCCCTCGCAGGGCAGAGATGATGCAGGCGCCCCGAGGTCCCTGGGGTCAAACGCTTCCTGATGCCCTGAAACGGCAGAGCAAGGCCAGACGCCGGGCGCTTCTGTTCAGACCAAGCACGTCACGGAAGCGTGGCCACGCCTCAGGCAGAAGGCTCCCGGCAGCCTCTGCGACCGAGGGCCTGCGGCACCCACGTCCTCCCTGGGCAGAGTTCAGTCCAGTGTCTGCACACACGAGCGCCTTCGGAGAACTACACTCTCTGGCTTCCCATGCAGCTGGGTGGCCTTGCTCGGGAGCACCGTGAATGCCACTGCCACCCTCCTGGCACAGCCCCGCCTGGCACAGCCCTTCTCACAGCCACGTCTGGACTGTGAAGCAGGGCAGAGGCCTCCAGGCTGGTTTTCTTCCCCCGGTGCTTGGCGCCGGGCTTGGGGGGTGGGGGCTGCATTTTTCTTTAAGTGCAGAAGCAGCTTCAAAGGGGCAGAAGCAACGAGAAGGCCCATCGCATGAACCTGTAGCTCCCGGGGAGCTGGCTCGAAGGGCAGCAGAGACCCCAGGACAGCGGGGGACAGGGTGGGAGCACCTGAGCGCCCAGCAGAGGGGTAAGAGTCACCAAGGGACACTGCACACCCTAAAGCGCGAGGAGGGACCATTCCAGGCGAAGGGAAGCGGGAGGTGGGGCCGCGGGCTCGGGGCCTGTGAGCAGGAGGAAGAGGTATGAGAGGCCGGGGGCCCCAGACTCGGAGCCCTGGAAGGGGCGCTCCGCGGGCCGACCAGCTCGCGCAGGGGCTCATGCCCAGAAGAGGGCTCGGGCGTGTCGCAGACTGAACGCGCCAGGACACCGGCCTGTCCCTTATAAGCCGTGTGACATACACTATCTCTCAGTCACGCCTACACTTGTCTCCTTTCCCAACTGACTAAACATGGGCTTTGGACACGGGCTCTGGCCCTGCCCTCAGCCTCTCGTTCCGCACTGTCGTCACGTCCCTCACTCCAGTGCCCCCACTTCTGGGGGCCTCCTCAGTTACTGGCCTCCAAGAGCAACCATGGAGCCCAGGCTTCCCGCCATCGGGCTCCCAGTGGGCACAGAGGTTAGCATAGGCTTCCCACAGCTGGCAGGGCTGGAACCCCACTCGGTCACACAGTGGGGCCCTGGCCACGGCCATTTTCCCATCCAGCCTCATTCTGTCATCTGTAAAGTGCGGCTCCACTCGGCTGGCCCTGGGCCACCCCTCTGTCCACACCCTCTAGACATCCCCTCAGCCTTCCTGTCACTTCCCACTCAGCAGCCTCCACCGAGGATACACTGGTCATTGGTGCCACTTCCAACGTCAGAGGTCAGTGGTTAAAACTGGCCTTTGTCTGGCCTGCCAGGTCATCAGCCATTCCAGGGACCCCATTTTCCTTGGCCACCAAACCTGCTTATTGGGTGTTTTTAGATGAAAAGTTCTATAAGCCTCAGTTCCAGGCTCTTGTCTTCTCTAAAGTCACTTAGAGAATTGACCAACTCACACAGGTGTGATGGCCCAAAGGTGACCAAAGCCTTTCTGGTCAAATGGGCTGCCTGCACGACAGCTTTAAACGGGGCGTGCCTCACTGTGGGAAACAGCACGGCGGGTCCTCAAAACACTCATCCGAGTGACCCTCCGACCCAGGAAGTCCCCCAAAGGACTGAGAGCAGGACTCCAGCAGGTAACTGCACACCTGTATTCACGGCAGCATTACTCGCAGCAGCCAGATGTGGAAGCAACCCAAGTGTCCGTCAGCAGGTGAGTGGAGAAGCCCAGCGTGGGCTGCCCACATGGCAGACCCACCCCAGGAAGGAAGGAAAGTCTGTGACACCTGCTGCAACCCGGGTGAACCCTGAGGGCGTTATGCGCAGTGCGATAAGCCAGATACAGCAAGAGAAATACTGTGATTCCACTGGCTTCAGGTCCCTAAAATAGAGAAATTCAGAGACAGAAAGTAGAAGGGTGGGTGCCAGGGGCAGGGGAGGAGGGGACGGGGGAGATGTTTCATGGGCACAGAGGTTCAGTTTGTGAAGATGAGAACGTTCTGGAGATGGTGGCGATGGTGGCACAATGTGAATGTTTAATGCCGCTGCACTGGACACTTACAAATGGTTATAATGGTCAATTTTACATTATGTGTATTTTACCACAATAAAAATAAACTTTAAAAATAAAAAACTGAAAACTTGAAGGCGGCAGGGCTTTACTCTACAGCAGTGGTTCTTAAAGTAGGGTCCCTGGGCCGGCAGCTGGGGGCTACCTGGGAGGCTGTTAGAAACGCACATTCTCCGGCCCTACCCAGACCTGCGGACTCAGAACTGGGGGGTGGGGTGTACACAGGGTGATCTAACAAGCCCTCCCTCGGCGTCTGAGTCACTGAAGGCTGAGAACCAGTGCTCTGCGCTCCCCACACTGATCCAGCTGGTTTCTCCATCCAGGCTCTCCCTGCCACCCTTCAGAGCAACTCCTGAAGGCCCCACTGTCAGGATGCTCCCGGGAGCGATGGACAATTCCCAACACAGAAGGGACTCTGCCTCACTGAGAGATGACAGTTCCCAGGTGTGGCTCCACGGACCACTGTGGCAGGAGTCCCTGGGACTCTCTCTGTAGCACTATTCCCAGACCACTGTGTAGAGATGCCAATTGAGGGGGCCTGGGAATCTGGGGATCCTCAGGTGACTCTGCTGTGCAGCTGGTGAACCAATGAAATAGATGGTTCTAGGCAGACGGTCAGAAGACCTGGCTCAGATGCCTCCATGGCCCAAAGCTGCTTTCTAATTTGTAAATGAGGGGCTAGGGGGACAGGTGAGGAGGGGCAGGGGGTGTGAATGTCAAAGGGCCCAGCTTAGAGCCTGGCACTCAGCACACACTCAACACAGCTCAGTCTGAATCAGCTTGAACAGCCCGTTACGCCCTGGCGGCCTGGCACTCAAGGATTTTCAAAATGTGACCCCACACAATCTTAACTCCCTGTCCCCACCCCGAATCCTCCACTTCAGGCTAGCTGGCTTTTACGTGGCTCCACAAGGCACCGGACTCCTAGAACATGGGACCCCCCTCGTCCACACTATCCTTCCACCCAGAAAGCCTTTTCCTCTCCTTTCCACCAAAGGAGCTCCTGAGCTCACGTAACCACACAGCCCCGTCTCACTTCTATCCATGTTTGCACCCAAAGCACATGCTGGGGGACAGTCTGTGCCTCTGACACGGGAGCTGACCTAACGGGCCAAGTCAGAGCTGGAAGAATGAGGCCAAACGCACAGAGCAGTGAGTGTTACCCCCCAGCCTCTGACAGTCCATGATCGTCCACAACAGGCAAAGGCTTCATTCCTGACCCTGCACCTGCCTCCAATAATCAGCCTGCACACACAGGCTCAGGGCCCTGCCCGGGCGACACAGAAACTCACACACTGCTTTTCAGTTTTTTAAACAATTTTGAAACTAAGCCGCAACCTCATGCCTAAGTGATGTTGTATGATTTTCTTACAAATATGGACCTTCTCCTACTTAACCACAATATCACCATCAAAATGAGGAAATTAACAAAGATGCATTATTACCACCTGAACCAATGAAGTTTTGTTCCAACAACGTCCTTTATCGGCAAGGACCCAGTTCAGAATCACGGATTGCGTTTAGTTCTCTGCTGTTCCTTGGTCTTTGGTTTTCTTCACCTGCTTGGGCTCTGACACCTGGCCGTGGTCTGCGTCCCAGGTACACACACACGTGCTCTGTAGCCACTCAGCCCGAGGCACCCTGCTCCAGCCACCCTCCCACCCACTGACACGGTTCTCACCCCACTCCACTCGTGCACTGCCATCCTGTGCCTGGAGCCCTCACTCCATTTCCTGGGCTATGGCACGTCACACCAGGCCGCCCCTGCATGGAGTCCCTACTCACCCCAAAGGCTCCGACTTGTCACACAGGGCTTCTCTCCAGACCCCACTGCTGGGTGGCCACCCTCCTTCCCCTGCTCAGGTGAGAGCGCCCGTACCACGGCTGAGCAGTCTGCAGACACCTCACATACTTTGTAGTTCGAAATCTACTTCAAAGAGAACTTGAACCCCACCTCCCCTGACCAGCACCTCCTCCTGACCAGCACCGCAGAGGTCAGAGGTCGTCTGGCCTTCCTCAAGCCCTTCAGTTTCTCTGGCAGCCAATCAACCAGCTCCAGCTCATCTACCACTGTCTCCAAAGTGTCATAAAACATTGCACCTTGCTGTTTACAGCTGTTTGTGTTCCAGCAAGATCTGCATTTTCTAACTCAGAATCCGCACAGCACCCACCACCAAAAAGCTGCCCTGAGGCACTCAGAAGCCCCGGCGCTGTGATTCTGTGGGTCACAGTCCTCCTGACACCCGTTCCCTGGTCTCGTATGCACAGGCGTCTCCTCTACCCAGCCTCCATCCTCCCTACTTTCATCGCATGGGCACAGAGTCAAAGCCTGGCCGCGCTGCTCATCCCCAAACTCCCCCGGCCTCACTGCTGGCACCCCTCAGCCACGCTGGTTTCTGGGACAAAGTGTGAGCAAACGGCGCCAGACTTCATCAACGTCCCTCTCCCTGGGGTCTCCTGAAATTGCGCCATCGCCATGAACTCGACACATAGCAGTACAACCCTGGGGTCACAAGTCACATGCCATCTGAGAAATCAGAATGAACAGTCTCCCCTTCCTTCCTTTACACCACTGTCCCCGATCTGCACGTTGCCTTTCTCTATACGCCACACCCAGCCCTTGACAGGTGGGTCCTGGGCCCACCAGGTCACCTTCCGGTTCCCCATCCCACACACTAACCTCCCACTGAGGCAGGTGAAGACTTCGCTCCTCTGAAAGGCCTTCCGGTCTGGCCACACCTCACATGCACGAATAAGCCCCAGGCTCTGACCCGCCCGAGTTCCTGCTCTGACACTTACACCGAGAGCTTAGGGCCCAGGCTTTGGAGTCAGACAGGCCTGCGTCTAAGGCCTGGCTTTACCACGTGGAAACCCACGGCATCCTGGGCAAGCATTTGCAATGACCAGAGTCGCTGTTCTTCAGCTGTCCGCTAAGAAGCCCGGCCCCAGGCTGCTGTGAAGAGCACGTGAGACGTGTATGGAAGAGCCCGGCCCAGATGGGCATGCACTACAAATGGCACACACGGAACATACCACTATGGGAACGTAGCTGCTCATCTGCTCAGAAGGGAGCCACGCACCTCGGGGCTGAGCGAGAGCCTCTGATGAAGGGCACGAAGTCTCAAGGGTGAATCAGTGAGCCCGAGACAGCACAGCCAGACGCCGACTCGAGTCCCGCGGCTCAGAGCGCGGCCTGGGGACCACAGGCGGGCAGCACCCCAGGCGGTTAGCACGCACACCTCTGGCCTCCCCCTGAACCCACCAGGGAGAAGGCGCCTGGCCCTCTGGCCTCCAGCTGTGTCTCTTCTAACAGCTGCACCGGCTCTGAGTGGGAAACTGCATTGTAACAGGCTCCCCAGATGACTCGTGTGCACATTAAAGTTTGAAAAGTACTGCTTTAGAGAATGCCACCTTCCAGCCCCTTGCTTCCTCCAAAACACTATAAATGTTTTAGTCCCTGGGCTTGCTTTTCATGTACTTTCTGCCATGCTGCAGGGACGGCAGTGTAGACAGCTAGGAGCTCAGACTCTGAAGTCCAACTATACAGTTACCACCCACTGCATAGGCTGCTATGAAGATCTAAGGAGACGGGCACAGCACCTGGCACTCAGCAAGGCTCCCGCCACGTCAGCTATATGCGTGGCTACGGCAGAGCTACGTGCTGTAAGGATGACGTGGGCAAGGGACGTCTCCCTGAGGCACTGACATGTAAGGAGAAAGAGCAGCCATGGGCCGTAATTTGGGGAAGAGCCCTCTAAGCAGAAGAAGTAACAAATGATCGGGGGGGGCCGCTGGGATCCCACGGGTGGGTAGACACTGGAAGGGCCCAGAAGCCGAGAAGTTTAGTCTGCGCAGGCCTGGAAACCACTGCAGGCTGATGGGATGTGACATGTCTTCCAAGATCACTCTGATTATGGCGTGTGGAATGGGCCGCTGGGCACAAGATCGAAGCCGGGCGAACGGACAGGAGGCTCCAGAAGTGGTCAAGGCAAGAGATAAATATCAGCTTGGACTAAGGTTGTGAGAAGCGGCTCGATTCTGGAAACAGTTTAAAGACAGAGCTGCAGCTGCACTGGACATGAAAAGAGGAGCTGAGGATGGTTTTTCGTGTGCGGCCTGAGTCACCAGGGGAGGTGATGTGAGATGTGAGTAAGGTAGGGTTGGGATGAGCATGCAGGTAAGGACGTCGGGCAGCGGTGTGACACTGAAGCCTGGAGCTGGAGAAGAGTTCCAGTCTCAGGACCCAACGGTCACAACCTTGGCAGCACCTTGAAGACAAGGCCCAAGCCTTTCTTGCCGTCAGAGTGTTTCACTATCGTATAACATGCTTGATACACAGCAACAAACTGCATTTCCAGACAAAGCGAGATGGAGATTTCTGGAGGGTGGCGAGCTCGATGCTGCTGCTTAGGTGAGAATTTGCAGAGCAGTGTCTAAGGAGCTGGGAGAAGAGGAAAGAATCGCTGCAGAATGGGTCTTGGTCCCTGAAGACGGGCTCACTTTATGGAAAGGAAGCAAAAGGAAATAAACAGCAAGACAGATTTGGGAATGAGGGGAGAAGTGTGGAATGTCTTCTACAGGGAGCCCAGCAGGAGGGGAGTACTGCTGGAGAAGTGGTAAGATGAAATGCTTGTTCAGGGAAGCAGGGGGACCATCACATGGAAGGGTCTGGAAAGATTAGGGAGCTGGGGTCACGTCTGTCCCATTTCTCACAATGCCTGGAGGCAGCCACACACCTGGCAGTTCTGGGCCAGAATACAGCCAGCGGTTTTCCTTTCTAATACGGCCGAAAGCTTCCACTTCCAGAGTGGAAAGAGAGCTCCTCAGAGACCACCTGGAGAAAAGCACCTGTGTTTCTCTCTCGAGGAGCCCAGCACCCTATCCTGCTGGTAGAAATGGATCCAGTCCAGCTCTCCCCTTTTCCTGTCAGACAAAAGTCACCACAGAAGCTTTCTGGAGAACAAAACCCAGGACAAACGCCTCCTAGTCCAGGCTCCTTTGTTCGGACTTACTGACCACTCCTCACACGACGTCCTGGGTGTTGTGGGGACCCCGGGATAAGAAAGCCCCTAACAGGGGACAAGGGCGCACGCACAGACAACCGCACAAAGCCAGCAGGCTGTGAGCACAAAGTAAGTGCATCAGAGATGGTGACAGCAGCCGCAGGGGCAGGGCGTGTGTGAAGCTCGCCTGGCCTTCACCACCACTGTTCCCCAGGCAAACAGTGCCTCCCAACGCTCCCCGTGCTGTCAGGTTTGCTAGCCCGCCTCGTCCACCACCCCCTCTCAGGTACGGCGCTGGGTCTTGCCCACAGTCCGCACTCAGCAAACACCCGTGGAAGTACTGCTCAAGGGTAGGGAAATGGCTCTGTAGCCGAGAGCCACCGTGCAAATCCCCGCTTCGCTACTTCCTGGCTGTGTGACCTTGGGCGTGTTGCTTAACCCCTCTGCGCTCCGGTTTCCCCGCGTGAGCTGTGTCCGCCTGCCTGGCCCTCGGTGGCGTGCGCTGAACCGGCAGGTGCGCGCCGGGCTGCATGAGCCGAGCAAGGGACTGAGCCCCAGGCGCCTCCCGCCCGGGTCCGCGTAGGGCCGGCGCTCACCCAGTTTCCGAAGCCGAACTGCTCGATGGCATCCAGTAGCAGCTGCTCCTCGCGGCTGGTCCAGCCGCCCTCGGCCTCGGGCCCCCACAGCGTGAAGCGCCCGCCGTCCACCAGCTGGTAGCCGTGGTAGCGGCGGTGGTGGCCGATCTCGGCGCCGGCAGAAAAGCACTCCGGGCAGAGCTCGATATCCTGGCACTCGGTGCAGCGGAAGCGCAGCGGGCTCACCTCAGCTAGGCAGTACACGCAGTACTTCTTACCGAGCTCCGCCATCTTCCCCCGCCCGCCGCCCGCGCCCGCCGCCGCCGCCGCGCCCGCCGCCCTCGGCGCCTCCCGGGCCGCCGCCGCGCTCCAGCAACCGCCGCCAGCGGCCGCCGCGCCGCCCCGCCCAGGCGCCGCCGGAGCCGGCCAGCCGGGCCGCGTCCCGCCTCAGCACGCAGGCGCCCTCCGGCCGGCCCGGCAGCCGCCGCCGCCGCTGTCGCTGTCGCCCCGCCGCATCGCGCAGGCGCCCCGCGCGCGCCACCGCGCGGGGACCCGGCGCGCCACTCTGCGCCTGCGCGCCCCTTGCGCCGGCCGCCCGCCCCTCCGAGCCTCTCCCGAAGCCCCGCCCCAGGCCTGGCGGTGGGAAATGGGCGGAAAGTTAACGCCGCTGGTGCGCCACGCCCCTCTAGGCGCGAGCCTTCTCCCTCTCCCAATCAACGCCTCCCGTCGTTCTCTTGCGGCCTCTTATTGGCCTGATTCTGCTGGAAGGCGGGAAGAATGGGCAGGGCGTCGGGCTGACGCCTGGCCAATCGCCGGACCCACCGCGAGCGCCTTTGGTTGCCCCTGGAAACCTAACAGCCGGCAACTGGAGTCAGTGGCGCTGGCGGAACCGGAGGGAGATGGACAGCCACTCGGAGCACACTGGGGACCCTGAGCAGGAAGACAGAGATGTGGAGAGACTGGCCTCGCGGCTGTCCGAGATCAAGGCCAGCTCTGGCTCCCAGTCCCCGGCGGACACCGCGGAGCCGGAGCCGCAGCCGGAGACCGTAGAGGCCTCTGAAGGAGGCGTCGCCGTGGCCGAGGCGGCCGAGCCCGCCGAGCCCGCCGAGCCCCGGGAAGGGCCAGCGGCCACCGAAGCTGCCGGCAAGGAGGAGCCCGGAGAGCGGGAATGGCCGACCGAGGCCGAGCGAGAGGAGGTGGCGGAGGCCGGACCTGCGGAGCCAGCCCAGCCGGAGTCCGACGGCGGGCCCGAGGAAGAGGAGGGGGAGGAGGAGGGGGAGGAGGAAGCGGAGGAGAGGCGGAAGGAAGCCCCGTCTCAGGGCTCTCCGCCGCCGTCCACCACCGGCCAGGAGAAGGCTGCGACAGTCCCGGAGGCTGAGCGGGAGGGACGGGAGGAGGAGGTGAAGGAGCAAGAGAGCGAGGGGAAGAGTGTGGGAGGCAGCCTGGCCAAGAGCGAGCCGGAGCACCACGGTCCGGACCAGGTGCTCGAGGGTCTGGACTGGACCGAGGAGGTGCAGAAGGCGCAGGAGCAGCAGCTGCGCGCTGAGCTCCTGGACCAGTACCGCTCCCTGATGGTGGAGCGCGGCTGCTACCAGCGCTACAACATCTACCTGCAGCACAAGGTCTCGGAGGCGCTGCGCAGGAAGAGGGGCCTGGACACAGCCGAGGGGGCCGACAGGGGCGCGGAGCCCGAGTCCTCCGAGAAGGAGGAGGCATACTTCAGCTACCTCGCCGTGCTGGAGGAGCTGCGGAAGCAGCAGGCGGACGACCTGGACTGGTACCACCAGGAGCTGGAGCAGCTGAAGCTGCAGTGCGAGGAGAAGCTGATCACGGTGGACAAGGCGTGGCGCGACTTCCAGGCGCTCAAGAAGCAGGTGATGCTGCAGGCCATGGGCAGCTGTCGGATGAGGGGCGGTCGCCAGGCCGCTCTGCGAGAAGTGGAGCAGATCCAGGCGTTGGAGGAGAAGAAGGAGAAGGAGATGAGCGCCGTGAGGCTGGAGAACGTGCAGCTGAGGCAGGGCCTGATGCATTTTGATACCGGGATGAGGGCCCAGGAGGATATGGCCGGGGGCCTGCTGCTCATCGACTTTGAACAGCTTAAGATTGAGAACCAGACCTTCAATGAGAAAGTTGAGGAGCGAAATGAGGAGCTTTTAAAACTGCGCAAGAAGGTGAACAACAACGTGCAAATAATTACCCATGTGAAAGAAAAGCTCCACTTTATGGAACTAGGAAACGCAGGCAGAAAGTCACAGCTTTCGGACATTGAGGCTCAGGTGGCCCTAAAGAGGGACATCCTGACCAAGACTAAGCAAGCCAGAGACAGCCTGCGGCTTGACAACATCAAGCTGAATCAGAAGAGTGGGCTTCTGGGCAAGGAGTCTCTCCTTCGGGACATGGAAGAGAAGGTGGGCAAGACGGAAGGGCTCCGGCAGCGCTTAGAGTCCCTGAAGCACCACCACGCTGGCCTCACCCTGTCCTGCCAAGGAGTGAGGCAGAAGATCCGGGAAGCCAGAGCCTTTCTGCCCTGTTGACCTGGCTGATGAGAAGAGGCGGCAGAACGGCTCCAATCTCAGCACGTTATCCTCCATCAACTTATTCTCCATTTGTTGCCACTCTTTAAAAGGCCTGTGATATTTAGGATGGAACTGCACTTTGTATCGCATAATTTTTCAGCTTCCAAAATTGGGTTAGCAGTCAGTTTTGTAGGGGTTAAGTAAAACAGGTCCAGAGAAACAAACAGGTAGTATACCTGACTTCTCCTAAAAAGCTGCGAAAAGCCTTTTTGTATCTGAGCAATTCCATAATTTCAATGGCCTGATACTGAGAACTGTTCCTCTGCCATATGTGGGAAGGTTCAACCAATGGGCAGGATACCCGAAAATTCTTGTGCATTAAGCTAATTATTAAATCCCTTTGAATTTATTAAGCTGTGTAGTCTCAAGTCAGTCTCAATTCAAAGCTCACTAATTCCCTTAGATTAACCTAAAGTGTGTTTCCTTTGAAGCCAATAAAGGTTGATTAAAATCCCTTGCTACATTCCACAGCTTGAATATACTTTTAAAAATAATAATATACTTATCCAACCACACAAACGTAACAATGAAGGGAGTAAAATCTTTGACTTCTTACTTCCATTCTCCTTATCCTCTACAATTTTTGTTTTCTCTCGACCTGTTCATCAAAGCCAGAGTTAAGTAGTAAGTCACTGGCAAACAGAACGTTTGCTGTGAGCCTCCAATGAAAAGCAGCATTGGGTTCTTCTGTGGTTGGGGAGGCTTCAGAATGAAACTGGCAACATGCTTGGTGCCTTCACCAAGCAAGTGGCTTTCATTATAAGTGTCCATCCCTTTGGTTCACTAGAGGGAGAACGGGTATCATCAGCTGATTTTGACCCATTGGCAAGTATCTAGGGTTGTGGGGACAGAGCCAGGAGTGCAGTTTCCAGGCTCTCGGCCTCACGTGGAAAGGTGCTGGCTCAGGTAGTAAATGGCCATCAGCTGTGATTGGATGGCCATCAGCTGTGGCTCGTTGGCCATCAGCTGTGACCACTGAGCCATTGGCCACTAATATAACTGCCATGGCTAGGCTAGCAGCAAATGGGGGCTATCAAGAAGATGGTGGCTGAGCTAGCAAGCGCGGATTGCAGTTAGCAAGTGAGGTTGGTTGATTGACAGAAGTGGACAGTGGGTTGCAGATCGTGTGGATCCTGTTTCCTGTGTCTCCAACCCAGCTGCCAGCGAGAACATAGTGGTGTGACTCCCCTACCTATGGCTCCGTGGGTGTTCCTTTTTGGCCTCACCAGGTCCTGCGTTCTTGTGTGGGGAGCGGGACCAGAGACCCTGCATGACACCCTGCATGACAAGGGTGAACCAAACATTCCCTCATCAGCCTTGACTCCAGTCACAAAGAGCACAGAAACAAAAGAGATGGAAGAGGCTGGCCTTGCTTTAACGGGCACAATTACTGAAGCTCTCTCAAATTACATTACCGCATGCTGGAGATGTTACAGTTAATTAGAAGATACATAATCTGTTGATTACTTCATAACAAGGTTCTTTCTAATTAGATTATAGGCGAGCTCTTAATCATAAAATACCAACACATTCACAAATTGTTTCTTTAGACAGACTGCGTCTGAGGAAGCATGGCAGACCTAACGCACCCTCCCGCAGTCCTACTGACATGCTGTGCTTAGCCCCGTGCCGGCCTTTGACCCACTGCTTTGTGACTGTCTGCTTAGTTCTCTGCTCCCCAATGAGGCAAAGTCCCTGGACGACAAGGACTTTTGGTTTGTCAACCTCCCCCACAGTGCCAAGGACATAATCGATGCTCAATACATTTATTAAACATAGGGTTGGCCTGGTGGCTCAGGCGGTTAGAGCTTCGTGCTCCTAACTCCGAAGGCTGCCGGTTCGATTCCCACATGGGCCAGTGGGCTCTCAACCACAAGGTTGCCAGTTCGACTCCTCGAGTCCCGCAAGGGATGGTGGGCTCTGCCCCCTGCAACTAAGATTGAACATGGCACCTTGAGCTGAGCTGCCTCCCGGATGGCTCAGTTGGTTGGAGCACACCCTCTCAACCACAAGGTTGCCGGTTCGACTCCCGCAAGGGATGGTGGGCTGCGCCCCTTGCAACTAGCAACAGCAACTGGACCTGGAGCTGAGCTGTGCCCTCCACAACTAAGACTGAAAGGACAACAACCTGCATGCTCCACAACTACGAGTGAAAGGACCACAACTTCACTTGGAAAAAATCCTGGAAGTACACACTGTTCCCCACTAAAGTCCTGTTCCCCTTCCCCAATAAAAAACAACAACACATTAATATAATGCCAGTCTTGCTTCCTGAAAATAAGTGTTACTTGAATGCCTATTATGTGTATCAGGCCAAATTCAAAAATAATTATAGGTAGGTAGAGGATCTCTCAAGAAGTACAAGCAGTGAGGGAAATGACAGGGAAGTGGGCTTGTTGTCTTGGAAGCATACTCCAGACATACAGCTGTCCAGTCCAGGGAGAGTAGGTTGGTGCAAGAGTAACTACGATTTTTGCAATTATTTTTAATCTGTTAAACCGCAATTACTTTTGCACCAACCCAATAGAAACCTGTAAAACTAAGATTATTTTTATGAATGCTAAAATCAAAGACTAAAGATATTTTCATCTCCTTGTCAAAAAGCACAGGAACTGAAAAATGCGCGCACAGTAAAATGTGAGTAAGAAGTTGTGTGAAAGCAGACTTTTAAAAAATCAGTCTGAGTCGGAAGTGTCCCCCTTCAAGGTTCCTGGAGGTTTGTGTGTTTTATGGCGGCACCCGCTGGAGTGAATCAGGCACCTACCTCGGTACAGCCCGGAGCATCTGAAAAGGACACACTTTCATTAATGAGTGAAAATCATTTTGGTGACTTACCACATCTGGGATTTTTAATTATGTAAATAAAAATACGTTCTTTTTTTGTAAGTTCATCTGCAGCCATAATTTAGATTTTGCCATTGGTTGGGGGTCCGTTAAATAATATTGGAGTTCATACACCCCAATCTGGTGTTTTGTTTTAAACTTTCAGAAAGTCTTAATGTCAGAGTGAGGAATCCTGCAAAAGCTAGGGATGGAAAGGACTCCAGGAGACCACGTCTGCTGTGTTAGGGGCATGTCAGAGAAGCTGGCCGGAGCTAGGGCTGGCAGGAAGAGCACCACTAAAATTCGTGTCTCCTCCTTCCCAGGTAACAGTCCTTTCAAAGGCTCGTCTAATTTTTATTTAAATAACCAATGATTAAATACATGCATATTTTAATTAACAAATTTACACCGTCTCCAATTTTTCAATTGACGTCTTCTAATAGTTCACCCACAGGGTGCCAAAGATGAGGTGTGGGGAGAAGACAGGGAAGGGCTGGAGAACAAAGACTGGAATCCGACTGACCTGGATTCATTCTCTTCTGACGGTGACCTGGGACAAATACCTGGGACAAATACCGCAATCCTCTAAGCCTCAGTGAACTCACGTGTAAACTAGGAAAATAATATACTCTGAAGAAGCATCTCTTTTCTGGGTGGTGAAATTAGGATTGTTCTTTGTGCTTTCCTGTAATTTACAAGTTTTATACAATGAACATGCATTTAACTTGGGGGGAAAATCCAGATTTTTAAAAATTCCTAAGTTCACCAAGAGTGCAAGACACTGAAAGTTTATATGTCAAGAGTATGAGTCTAGCTAGCTATCTACTGCAATTTGTTTCTTTTAATGATCCAATCTGTTTGGCATCTTATTTTAATCCTCACAAATCAGTGGATAGGTGCTTTTTAACCTTGGTTATAGAAAAGCAAGATGAGGCTTAGAAAATTTCAATTCTCCTTTTCCTAACCATGCAGTTAACCTGCACCTTAAAAACTTGGGTTTATTTTTGATTGGAGCAGTTTATTAAAAAAAACTGTTGAGGTTCTGGGGTCCAGCCTGGAGTAGGAGTAACTCGCCTTGTGTTGTCAGAGAGAAGGCCACTACCCCGCCCTCCCTCCATAGGAAACCCCGCAGGGCTCAGGCATCCCGGGAAAGGGCTTTGGCAGTTAGTCCTGAGGACAGTGCCTGGGCGTGGCCTGCCCAGTGGAGCAGCCCCGCCCTAGAGCAAGAAGTGCGCAGGGGCGGGCGGTGCTCACCGAGGAGCCCAGAGCCAAACGTGAGCTGGACATGCTGCAGGCCTCTTAGAAATACCTGGGACCTTAAGTCATGGCCAAGTTCCTGGGTGCTCGAGCTTCACATGGCCCCATCTGAGGACTTGCTTTGGCTCCACGGCTTCCCTCTGCTGGTCCATCTCGTGACCCAGGGCTTATCTCTAGGTCCCGGCCTCTCCGCCCATGCTGCAGCAGCATCTGTTCCCTCTTGCCTTCGTGGCAGCCTCCACGCTTAGGGAGGTGGGTTTTGAGCTGGCAGCACCCCCCCCACCCTGCCCTGTTTCGCTTAGGAAAACATTGCCCAACTTCAACCCCCACTGCCTGTGTTTCCCTGAGGTCCGCCCCCAGGAGCCGGCCACTGGACGAGCACACAGCTGCTCAGGTGAGTGGCTCCGGGCCTCCCCTCAAACCCTGCACTTGGAGTTGAGGTCAGCTAGAGACGAGCTTCCGGAGGCCCGAGGCTGGCGTGTTCTCTGGGGAGGGGTGTTTCTGTGCCAGAGCTCAGCCCTGCCACTCACTGGCTATAGGAGCCCAAGCAGACTACTGTTCTGAGTCACTGCCCTGAAGCGGGACAATGACAGAGCAGCTGTGGAGACCGATGAAGCCATTCACAGAGCACTTCACCCAGGGCCTGGCATGGGTGGGGCAGCCAGCAAGCCCCCAGCAAACCTGACTGCCAGCAGCCATGACCACCCTCGTCTGTCACTCACCTCACTGCCTGTGCAGAACGGCGGAGAGGCAAAGCAGCTCACTGCGGTCAAGAACGGGACACTGTTTCTGAGCATCATGCTGGGGGCCGAGGACATCTGAGCAAAGGCCCCGAAGCTGCTCGATGTCCAGGGGAGGATGGACCGGGAGGCAGGTAAGCGAGTTCCCCAGCACAGGCCCAGGAGGACCAGGGGCGACAGGAGGGGCGTCTGCGTCTGCTCAGGGGAGTCACAAGACAGCCCAGAGCACGCAGGCCTTGAGGGTTCGCCCCTCCCTGGGCCTGAGTAGCTGACACAGTAGCATTCCCTCTGCCTGGTCCCAGGTGACCCGGAGGACCACTTCAGGCTCAGCGCCACTGTAATGGGAACGGAGGCACACACTGGCCCAGGGTCTCCCCGCTGACAGCTGGTGGGGAGCAGGTTTCTCAGGGAGGCAGGAAGAGCCCATGGGAAGCTGACCACCTGCTGGGACCTGCTGGGACCAGGCTGCGGGTTTCGGGCTCGGAGCAGGAGCGGGCGAGTGTGGCAGACACAGGGACGGGGGAGAAGGGGAATAAAGCCGTGGGCAGAGATCAAGCTGAGCGGAGCAGTGTCAGGGTTCCCCTTCGGCTTGGAAGGGGCGCACTGAACTTTAGAATCCTTGGCCAACTTACCATAACTGCACCATCTTTTTTTATTGAACTCATCCTAATAAGTGGATTTTACCTGAAACAGCACAATGCTCAAAGTCAAGTTTTTGCCCTACTTCAAGGTGAGAACTTCAATTTTAAACCAAACTACACTGAATAGGAGTAACAATTTTACAAGACTTTTATTTAATAAAACCACATATTTACAATTCAAAAAGTTCTAATTTGATACTTTACTAAATAAAATTAAAGGTTAACTGTACAAGCAATTAAAACATGATATGTCGCAAGTGTTATCAGGAGTTTTCTATCAGCAAACTATTTAAAATAGTCAAAACTGAGCAGTTAAAAAGTACCTCTTAAAGTGAACCTTGTTTCTGGACAAGATTTCAAGGGCTGGTGGGGACGCAGCTTTCACCTCAAAGTGCCAGTTGCACAAAGGTCCCAACCCTGAAGTCTGAGGTTCTGCGAATCAGTGGCCTGGGAAGTGGAAAGTGCAGATTTCCAAAGTGTGCAGCATTTCAGTTTGTTTCCAATTTTCTTCAACGATAATGTCACACAGAGAGCCAGCCATGTGCTCTGTGTGCAGCAGCCCTCTCTCTGTGCAGGGGGCCGTGTGCCCCTGGATGGGGACCTAGAACTTCCCAGCCTCTGAAATGGGCACAGCAAACCAGCAAGACCTCATGGGGTCTGGGCACAGGTCATAAAAACCTCTTCTGAACCAGAGATTTGGTAAGTACTCCAGATTGGCATGGGATCCTGTTGAAAAACTTAACGTATAAATGGTGCTATCCAAAGAGATTTATGTCAAACTGTTTGACAAACGTGTTAAGGGCTGCGTTGGGAATGCACGAGCTGTTCCGCGTGCAGCTGAGGGGACTGCATGCCTCCCCGGTGCACTGCTTTCTGTCACGACTTAAGGGACATATTTATGTACAGTAAGAAAATATATACATCTTTCAGGGACAGAAAGCCCACGTCATGGAGCGAAGCAGGGCACACTGGCGAGGCCGGCTGCCCGGCTCAGTCTGGGTTACATTCAGCAGTGTGGTATCAGGGAATGGCTGTGTTGGAAGGCTGCCGAGGCCTCGGGAAGGCAGAACCGTCCTCCCAGAGGCCGGGCGAGTCAGCATTTAAAGGCTGAGGCAGAAAGTGGGATCCGTGATGCTCTGCAAGCTCCCTGGCAACTTCCGGGAAGGAGATAAGGGAACAAAGGCGATCTCGGGAAAACCACACACAGAACAGAGCTGGGATGGAGGGCAACCTGCTACGCACCTAGAAGTGCCATCTGCAGAGATGGCAGATAGAGGAAACCAATCAAGTAACGCCAGTCAGGCTTCACCCCCCACCCCATGCCTGCTATTCTCAGAGCCAAGGGCACCCCCAACATCACCAACAAGAGCAACCCTGGGACGCTCCTGGGGGTGGGAAGAATGGCTGAGAAGGACCGGGGGTGCCAGACCACGCTGCAGCATGCACTGTGTCACTAACGGTGCCCTTGAACCTGGATCACCCAGCTCTCCCAGAGACCAACACGCCAACGGATCGTCACGTGGGAACCTGTTTCCATAGAAATCTGTCCTTTGGACTACTCTGTGCAAAAACTATTCAGTTTTTTTGAATTTGGATAACCAAAATTCTTGATATAAAGTTCTCAAAATTAATCAAGGAAAAGCTAGAACAAAACAGGTGCTAGTGAACTTGGGGACACTGGCTAAAATGGGGACAGGCTGCTTGCAGATACCGAGAACTCTGCCAAGGCTGTCTGGGCCGCTGGATGTTGCTTGTTCCTCAGCCCTAAGACACTCTGTTAGAGCCAAAGGCGTGAGGAGGGGAACACTGGCACTCAGGGCTGGTCCTGCCATTCAGGTGACAAAGGACAGAGGTGCCTCCTTCTGTCAGAGCGAGGGAGCAGCCGCCTGCCCCCCCGCCCCACATCGTGCTGTCCCCAGCCTGCACAGAAACGAGTAGGTGCCAGAGGGAGCAGGTCTTAACAGCCCCCTTTTACTGAGAAGGGGGCTGTCTCCATTCTCTTTCCATCAGCTTTAAGACTGTCTGCTGTCATGGCCTTCATCTGTGTGAACACTTCTTCCTGCTCGAACTTTCCACCTCTGCTCAACAGGTGTAGGGAGCCATCTCTGGGAGCGCAGGGCCCCCCCAGACCTTCAGCACGCATTTCCAGCCCTCGTACTGTAACTGTGTCAAGGCAACATGGTACAACGTCAACCCGAGAGTCAGGCCGGGTCCAAGGCGCCCATGAGCACGTGTCCGGGACTATCCTGCGAGCCCACTTTCCCCTAATGCATCTTTGGTAGGTGGGCTTTCAAATGCCCTCCGTTTCTGGAAAGATTATCTCGATAACGAACTTAGCAGTCTCTTTCTTACTCAACTAGGTAAATAGGAGCCAGTAACAGCTCTGAGGTCTCCCAAAGCCCTTCTCGGGCACCTCAGCTAAGAAAGACTGTAATGTCCTTTCCAGGGGTTGACAGGAACGCATGACGGTTTAATTAACTTTGCTGAAGGAAGGGGAGGGAGTTAGCCACTGCCCTATTTTTACACCATGCAGGAGATGCGGTGGTTGGCCACAGCCCACACCAGGTCACCATCCATGGAGCTTCGTAAGGCTCAGCCTGGGTTGAATTCTTGAAAATTGTTTGTTTGTCGTGTTTAAGGCCAGCTCCAGTATTAGGATCAGACGTGCAAGCAGCCCTGCTCGGCTGCCAGCGCGTCCGTCTGAAACGACACCGGTGCTGCCTGGAGAGCTGCCTCACCGCCGCACATGCGTCCGCCGCCTGCCGCCTCAGTGCCTGAGAGATGGGCTGCCTTTGTCCATTTCCCGGCTGTCCTTCTGCAGGGCAGTCAGCACCTGGGGAGCACAGGGAAGACGTCCGTGGGTGACACACACGGAAACACCGATCCCGAGAGGCTCCCACTTCCGCCACGCGCCCGGCACCTCCCCCCTGGATCCAGATTCATCTTTCTGACATGGAAACACGGCCATGCCACGCACGCGAACGTCCCACAACGACTTCCCACCAGCCACCGTGCCAGCATCCAGACAGGGCTACAGGGCTCCCTTTCCACGTCCCACCCGGAAGCCGCCACCACCACAGCCGGGCTTCCAGCTCCCGGCTGCTCGGCGGCCTCCTGGGCCCGTGCACAGCGGCTTGCACTGCCCGGTCCCCCGCTTCACCAGCCAGTTCTGCACCCCTCACGGCTGGCCCGAAGTCAGCTCTTCTCATGCCTGCCTGAGTGCCTTCTCCCTGCCCTCGTAGCCCCTGGTTGACACCTTCACTGCTCACACATTCCATCGGCTGGGACTACTCAGGGAGGGTAGTGACAATAAGGATGGCTGCATGTAGTGAACGCCCACTCTAGCCGAGCTGAGCGCTCAGCTTCAGCACCGTGGCCGGAATAGTTAACACCCCCTCGGAAGGCGCCTGAGCAGCGGGCGCTTACAGAAGTGAGCTGCTCATACGAACTCAAACCCCGATATTCTGATTTCAAAACCCAGGGATCTTCGTAGCACCAGCGCTAATGATGCCACTTTAATGGAATTACAAAGTACAAGGGGTAAAGCAGAGACATTTCTGTGTAGGTTTCAAATAGGAGGCACAGAAGGACTAACAGTAGAGAAGCTCCCCCACTGCTAAGCAATAGGGACGCCAACCAGACATCCACATTGACTTGTTTTGGAAAGCTCACCAGGGTCTTCACCTCAAGTGCAGCGCTGAAGAGAAGCGTGCGCGGCACCTGGGACAGCGTAAATCTCCACGATGCTCGCCCACCACCACCAGGCTCACTCCTACCACTGCCCCAGTATAATTAGGAAACGTCCCACAGGCAGTAATGTCTGAGCTGGTTTTAACCCATTTTTACCTAGTTCCTGAAACACTAGAAACAAAATGACAGCTCTGGCTTTAATCCTTCCCTCTGCGCTCACGTGCGTGCGTGGGGTGGGGGTGGGGGCGGGGCACACGGAAAGCACCGAGATGGAAAGGAAGGTCACAGACCCGTGAGTGCGCAAGTCGGAAAGTCAAGGTCGTAACAACCCCAGGGAAGCTGGGGCGGGAGCTTTGCCCTGGGACGCCACCCTCCTGTCCTCCTCTGCGGAGGGCACACATTTCAGCCCTCTGGGTAGGGACCAGTGAGACAGGGACAAGGCCACCTACCCCGCCCCAGGGCCGCGGTGGGGGGAGAGGGGCTTGGTGAGTGTTAGTACACTGTGCTCTGTCTCAGGCATTTGTGGGGCGGGGGGGCTTGGTTTACAAAACGCTACCTAACAAGCGAGATGGCAAACCAGAAGTTCTGGCACTGCAGAACAGGCAGGGAGGTTGTCATCCTCCAGCACCTCCATGTGCCAGAGACCCAAAGAGGAAATGACTGCCCACGGCCCCTGTGGCAGAGCCCAGCCTCAAACCCAGGTCTCCTCACTTCCGGCCCAAGGACCACTGTGGAGAAGGGTGTTTCCTCAGAGGGATTCTGAATAAGGCGCTTCCTAGACCGAGCCAAGTCTCTCTGGGGAAAAAGGGAACCAAAGATCCACGCACCTGCGCCCACTTCTTGTTCCGGCTTTGCATCTGAATGGTAGCTATGGAAGCAAAGAACTCGTCCACGGGCAAGTGGTCGGGCAGCCTGGTGAGGAACTGCGCTATGTGAATGAAGTCCATGCTGCTCAGGACGTCCTCGAACAGCTTCAGGATGCCCAGCGCCGTGCGGAACAGGAACTCCTCCCCGTCACGACAGAACACGTCCCATATGCGACAGGCCAGATCGAGGGGCAACGATTTGCTGTACAAGGTGAAGATCCTGGGGGGAAAGGTGGAGTTTTCAGATTTGCGCGGCACAAAGAAAGAAGTCTGAATTCAGGTGACCCCATTCAAGATGCTCCGAGTCAGTCGCCTTCACGCCGAGGTACGCACGTGGGGGGCCGGGGGCAGCACCTGGCCTACACTCATTCCGAAGGCCGAGTTTAGTTTTATGAAACAGCATCATCAGCTTTCACTCGGAGTCAAACACTGGACAGTGTCTGAATTCTACAAGCAACAGATACTCATCAAGCACCTACCACGTGCTTACTCTGTGGAAGGCGCTGGATGTGAGGGTGAACATGCAGACAGAGGTTAGAACCTGGCGGGGGATGAAAACGGGAGGCAGAAATGCGCAGTTCAGTGCACGCGGCTCTGAAGCGTCCTGTCCACTTTTCTCCCGGAGGCTCAGTGCAGGAAAGGGGAGTCCCATGAACGTGTCCTCCCTCCTCCGCTGTGACACGCAGTGTGGGTGTCTCCTGACCCCCGGACCCAGCTAGATGTTCCTTCCTGCTGCTTATCCACGTGCTGGCTGCCTGTCTTCCTACGGAGACTGCACAAGAGCTGGGACCCTGCCCCGTTTGTCCCCACACAGCACCGAACTCTCACACCTGGCAGTTGTTGCTGAGTCCGTGGGCAGACTCCTCTCTGCTTTAGATGGCAGACGGCGGGGGCCCTCACGCCCTGTCGGGACTAGCACTCACTAGAAGCAGTCCTCCGCTGGTGAGGCACAGTTCCTACACGCCTGGAAAATCACTCTTCCAGATTTCAGGGCTGCCTTAGCGCCCGCGCCAGCTCCAGGGGCACACGGGCCCCATAAAGGCACCTGAGCTCAGGTGCTGGGCTGAGACTGCGGAGCAGCCTTGGTCAGGAGGGAATGTCACCAAGCCGTCCACAGCAAGACTCACCTCCCTGTGACAGACCCACCAGGAAAATCACACCACACTAGCCAACCTGCACACAGGCTTCACAGGTGCCACGGGCACAGGCTTTCCGTCTGCAGCAACCCCCAGGATGCAATCCAGTTCGAAAGCTGCCCGGCAGGGCGTTCTGCCCAGCAGCAGCCTTTCCTCCAGGACCCAGAGGAGTCAGGCATTCAACACAGCATGCTATTTAAGACCTACTAAGCTTCAAGGCTGTCCCTTGTCAGTGCTTGAAAACTCTAAGAGATTCGAGGAAGGCATAACAATTCAGGTTTCATTCAACGCAGATGATGGAATACGGAGACAGATGTCAGAAAAACCACCCCAGGTCCTGCCAACAATAACTGGCAGAGCCAGACTTTGAACCACGCCCACGCCCACGCCCTGAACGTCCAGGCTGTTCTAGATGTCACCAGGAGACACTGTCGTGGGCACGTAGGACACTTTGTTTTTAAAAGGCACAAGCAGCCCTCAGCCCGAGCTGCTTACTACCTCTACAACAGAACATGGTCTCATTCGTCAGTCTAGAAAACATGGGGAAAGGGAGATCCAGGAGCTCTTCTATTTCTAGTCTCGATCTAGAGAATATTCTTAATTCCATACAGAAGGTGTTCATTTTTAAAATATGAAAAAGAACTGACCTAATCTGCAGTACTACCTCTCATGTGCCAGCTCATTCATGGAAATCAAGCCCTTACGTCTTAAAAGCGGAGGCTTAGTTAAAAAAAATGACCAGAAGATGATGCCGATATAGGCAAAGGAGAGTTAGCAACCAAAGAAATTTCTTCAGCAACATTCTTGAGCTCAGACGTGTGTGTGGGTCTCCATCAACTACTTTGGATACTTTGAACTTGATAACGAAGCCACCGTCTGAAGGACCAAGAACGCCCTTGCCAGAGCCCGGAGGCCCACCCGCGCATCCTTACGACCCCGTAGGCGTTGCCGCTCTCCAGGAGCTCACGCTTGACATCTCAGCCCTCCTGAGTCTGAGCCTGTCAGCCCAGGTGGCTTCAGTACTTTTTAAATCCTGCTATCTGCTAGTCACTGTTTGTTGGCAAAGAGGATACACAGCATCGGACAAAACAGACAGCATTTCCTGCCCCTGGGGGTGGAGGGTATAACTGAAAAACACAGTTTGTCAGATTGTGATTTAACTGCAAGCAGGGTAGGGGACGGGCTGCCAGTCAGGGTGTGCATGTGTGAGAGAATCGTGCACATACACACACTCATAAACAGGGTGGTTAGGGAAGAACACATCACTGCAGAGTGACATCCGGAAAGCCCTGAAGAGGAAGCCCCAAGCCAGGAGAAGGGTCTGGAAAGCATCCAGAGGGAGCAGTGAATTCACAAGCTCCGAGGCAGGAGGTGCTGTGACCCAGCACATCCAAGGGCTGAAGCCAAAAATAGCAAAGGGGCAGACTCATGGCGACGCCTTGAGACCAGGGGCCCAGCACGAGCAGGACCTCACCGGCTACTCTGAGACCCTTAGATCGTATTCTGTGTGAAATGGAAAACTAGTGGAGGGTCCGCTGCTGAGAAGCGCCTGCTGGGGAAGGCAGGCTTCACTGGGAGGCCATTGAAACAACCAGACAAGGTCAGAAGGGGGGCGGCCAGGAGTACAAAGAATCTGGACAGAGCTGGCAGTGGATTTACCTCACGGGAAGTGCAATGGGAGTCAAGGACGCTGGGCTCTGGCTGAGCAATTCCAAGGACGGAGCTGTCATTTAAGGCGATGGGGATCTCTGGTTTGGACCCAAAGGCCAAGTCACTTGGAGTTCAGGGCAGGGCTCTGCACTGGGGGCCATCTGTGCACAGATGCTATCAGATAAAGGAAGTAGTCCAAGATCAGAGCGCAAATGTCAAGTACGACTGAAAACTGACCTCCAAGCACGTATTTCACGCAGAAAAGTGTAACCATACTTGGCTTCAGTTACTATTTTTTATGTACTGAAATGGAAGTATTAAGCCTTTAATATTATTCTACTTTAAATAAAATGTGCCTTTTAAAGAAAACGCTTTTTACCTTTTCACCTGGCCGATGCCTATTCATCCATGTCTCAGCCTTCATGACCGCCTCTTGGAAGGCCATTCCCAGGCCCTGGGCCAGGCGGGTTTCATGCAGTCATCAGACGGGGCAGACACCCCGGCGACCTTCCCTCCGCCTCCCTCAGCCTCCCCGCTTCTAAGCCTGGCAGAGTCCCACAGGCCTTTCAGTCACCAGCTCCCGAAGAGCCCAGGGTTGCTGGGCTCTGTCTCCTGCTCCAGATGGCCTCTGCCATGGTCCCCTGCACCCCTGCAGTCTTAGAGCAGAGAAGGTCTTCTCCCCCTCCCTCCTGCAAGCCGAACTGCTCAGCTGTGCTTCCTGCTCCCTCCCTCCCTCCCTCCCTCCCTCCCTCCCTCCCTCCCTCCCTCCCTCCCTCCCTCTCCCCTTCCACTTGAAAACCATTCATTATCAGCAGCTTTCAAATGCTGGACTGTATTTTAAACCACATTTAAATTCAAACACTAGCTATGGATAGGACACTGAAACAAGCCTCTCCTGGTTTACTCTCATAAAGTGGTTAATTAAGCAGGTGGCGTGCAAGGATCCGAAGAGCCCACTCAGCTCCTGTGTGGCTGTGAGGGGAGCCAGCCCAGCCACGGCCCCGGAAGCTGACACCAGGCCGTCCTGGTCCCTCAGAAGCCCTGCCATGGATCTGGACGGCTCCCCCAGGTGCCAGGAACAAAAGCCGCCCTCCTGCCCTCGGGGTCTGAAGCCCTCCAAGCCCACTGCCCTGCCGCAGTGCACTCTGGGCTCCGCCCGGCTCCAGCCAGGAGGCGTGTGGGAGAAACAGGGCCGGGCCTTCCCAGGACTGCTGCTGGGCTCTTCCCATGGAAGGAAGAGAGAATTCAAGGAGTTTTCTCCCTCAAGAGATGTTTGTTTTTCTCCCCTGGACCACTGCATATTAATGCACTGTACATCAAAAGTGGTAATTTCAGGTACAAATTCAACTGACGCAAAATACTGGACGTGTATTTCTGTGCTGCTAGATTAATGAGGTGGCTATAGGTTTATAAAGGACACCAGTTGTGCGTATCTGCCCCATAATGTGTGTGAGGAACCAGATAGCTGTTTTCCTGTCAAGCCTTCACAATTCCCACAAAACCTTCGTACCTGGCCATTTCTCTCTAACTGCGCGCCTGAGCATGGTGAGGGTGGAGAAGCCAGCTCTGGAGGCAAGGCTCGGGCTCAGACACAGAGGGGAGGGGCTGACCTCTCCCCAGGCCCACTCCTCAGAGGCCCGAGCTGCAAGGACCCATGGAGCTGACAGCGCGCGCTCCCCCGGGCAGGTGCGGCTTCATGCTGCCACCACATAGAAGGGTCACCTCCATTTTACAGGTAAGGGAACTGCACAGAAAGGGAGGCTGTGGAAACAGATGAGGTAAAGGGCAAAGGTCATCTAGCCATCTCTCCCGCTAAGAAGCCATACCAGAGACTGGACCTTCAAGGCCTGACACCACCAATTTACAGCTGTGCCCCCATTTTCCCACCCTGACTGGTTCCTAAGAATAGCCTTAGCTCCCAGGGCTGGTTTAGGAAGTGGCCCTGAGCCCCAACCCCACCACTGGTGCCTCGGGTGCCCCCAAAACACTCGGACAAGCTGTTAGCACATATGCTTCTAAGCTCACTACTTAGCCTCGTTAGATTGTGTGAGGATTAAATAGAACATTAAGCACCCAACACAGAACTGCATTCATTAAAAATTGCAAATAGTTATTTAAGACTCACTTCAAAGTTAGTGAGCAAGTCCAACCTCAGCCCGGATCCTGGAAACAATTAGATCTACCTCTGTGCCCCCAGAGCAACTTCTAACGTGAGGCCAAAGGGCATCCTCACCTACGCGCCAGCACCTGGTCGGGGCTAGCAGGCAGCAGGGAAAGGATTCGAACACCTGCATTACAACACAGGCTCCGCCCGCAGCCAGGCTGGGGAGGCTGGTCATACAGCGGCTGTGTGGGCCCTTCCTCAGAGCAGGCGTCCTGCCTGCAGGCCTGGAATCCGCCTACACACGCCCCTCGTGAAGGCCCCCGTGGATGCCACACACGACTGGGTGCTCAACAAGACAACCCCTGCTCTGGAGCAGTTCTGAGGCAGACCCACAGCCTGCAAGTTAAAAGCTATAAATGAAATGTGTACAAGATGAGATGGAAATGAACACCTTCCAACAGTAATTTCACGTTGAACCTTTCCTTTAAGGTAGAGAGTCAGTGTAATGATAGGATCTCCAAGTATCACTAAACAATCATTATAAGAAACATTAATCATATATGGAATGTACTACTGGATTCTTTTTTAATTCAAGATTATTTATTGCAAAACCCACTGATGCCTCTAAATAATTCTGCCATTTGAGAGCAATGGGAAATATTTTGGTAAGTTAAATGACCACGTCAGCTCTCCCACAAAACGTGGATATCTGACTGTCTGAGCACTCAGACCTGCAGGAGAACAAAGGCAGCTGAGCTGGCGAGGCCGTGCTGACTCTCCCTGTGAACAGAAAAGATGACAGCCACACTAAATAAGACGCTGTGCCAGGAAGGGAGTATCGGCAAGAAAACCTCCTTCTCAACTGTGAAACCCTTATAAGCCACGGGGCAGAGCAGTCATGAGCCCACGTGGACGAGTGGCTAGCACCCAAGTGGGCCTCGGGCTGGATTCTGCGCATGTGAACCCAGGAAAGGGGGTGGGGGGGCAGGCATGAGGGACACAGAGGTGAGCTCAGTGTGTTACAGGAGCAGCTGTGGGTCGGCTGATGGGGTGGGGGGAGCATAAACTGGGGGAGTGGAGGGGAGGGAAAGGAACCTGCTGAAAGCATAACTCACACTGTGCTAGGTACTGTCCTACAAAGCTACAATGTGGCAAGCCACAGGGCAGGGAAACGGTCATAGGAATGAAGAAGGAACAATGCCTAGCTGGCCTCCTGTGGGCAGACGGCGTACAGGCAAAAGTTTGTCATGTTATTTGAGCACCTGTGCAGCTCACCCAGAACATTCGCTGGCTAACCCTCTGACATGGAGTAGGACCAAAAGGCCTCACTGCTCAAGCAGCGTTACCGGAACCCTAGAATTCATCGTGTGACACAGACCACGTGCAGGGTGCAGACGCACCGGGCGTATGCAATTCGGAGGCAGGGCCGGCCGTCACAGGGGTAGATGTGCTTTGGGGGAGGTGCTGTGATGTAGGAGAAAAAGTAGGCCGACCTGGACCACTCACTACAGGTGTGCTATTGGGTAAGCGGCCTTGGGGACTTCCTTTGTGCTAAGACATAAACCTGCTCCGGACACTGCGAAGGTGAAACAAAGCAATGAGTGTCTCTGGAACGTGAGCTTCTCAGGCAGGTCCTCAGCAAAACCTGTCCTGCCCCAGGGACCACCCCGTTTCTGAGCTGAGCTTTACCTTCCGGTCAGCACCCGCGAAGAGCCTTGACCACCGCAGACTATTATAATGTGGCCTGGACTAAATGACGAACTATTTCTGGAGCCTGAGTGAGGGGCCCCACCTTATGGGTTATGTGGGCACAATCCCTTGGAAAGGGATCGTGGGACAGCATGCAGGCTGTGGAACACCAGCTGCCATTCGGCTAGCCGTGTGACCCGCGCGAGTCACCCTGCCTCTCTGAGCTTCAATTTTCTCATCTGCAAAACGGTGTCACAATTCCCTCCAAGGGCTTGTGGTGCAGGGTAAATGAGGTCACGTGTGAAAGCGCTGGCGTCAACAGTAAGGGCTCCCTGGGCCTTTGCACCCACTTGGATGAGAAGCATCTCCAGCCTAGACTGGAAACAGACAGGCATCCTCCAGGGCAACGCTTGTCACTTGTCACGCTGCCAGTCGTGACCCAGTCAAGCAATCAGAGTGGACTGCCTTTTTTTTTAATAAATAGAGAACAGAATAGGAAATTTCGGAATGCCTTCCACAGAGTAAAAGCTAGGCACTGTTTTATGAAACATGTTTCAGTCCTGTATACCTATTACGTTCCTGCACACACAGCCACACATTCACACCATAAAATTTATTTCCTTTTGCGAGTCAGGTGGAAAAAGTTTGGAAGACACTATTCTAGGACAGTGTTTTCAAAGCGTCACTTGTAGCCTGGAATCCTAAGAATCTAACTTGGGGGCATAAAATAGATAAGGACGACGTCTGGCCTTCTCCTAACACCCTCCCGCAGTGGTCATGTGCTCCAGCCCCCAGAATCTGGAAGGTCAGGGTTCAGTCAAATGAACAGTCAGCAATGGGAGCAGAGTGCATGCAAGAGCTGAATGTCCGCTGTGGAGAGAGTGCCATGTTAGGTAACAGGCCCTGTGCGGCAGCCGCTTCCACTCTGCACGGCCACAGGCCAGCCTGGCATCCCCGCCAGCGGCCACTTCATGGCCTGATGTTGACTGTTCCCCAGTGACACCAGGACTTGTGGCTTCAGCTACAAGCTCCACCCTCCAAACCCTTGTTCCCCCAAGAATTCAGTGAAGTCACAACAGTCTCAGGGTTTAGGACAAAAGCAACAAACGCCAAGAAACCAGAGGCCCGTTCCCCAGGGTGCAGACGAGTCTGTTTAAGGACTGAGCCTCATTTCAGGTGACATTCGAACTTGACCTTCTAGCAGTAAGCCTTTGCCTCCTGAAGACGGTGAGCAACCAGCAAAACCAAAGCAGCTCTGCGTTCCCAGCAGTTTAGATCTACCATGCAAGGGAGTGCTGGAGCCTGAACGGGCCTTTTTGGTCAAGTGACACCGCCTTTGCTTCTGCAGAGCTCCTTGTGTAAGTTGGGGGGCTGGGGCGAACACCTCACAATGCCCTGCAAGGTTCAGCAGTGAGGTCGACAGAGGAGGAAACAGGCCCAGGGAGGCTAGTGGCCCTCACCAAGGCCACAGGCAAGTAACGAGAGGCCATGGCTTAGGATGGTTCCGGAACCACACCCTTCCCACCAGTTAACTGAGAGACCCTTCACTTTGTTCCACAAATCTGCCAGCCGTCTCACCTGGCCCCCCAAAACCAGTGTTTTCTGGGGTGACATCCCACCCTTTCCTCAGGTGACCACATCTACCTCTGTATGAAGACGTGCCCGGTCTACTATCCTACCCTAGAACTCTCTGGAACCTCCTATATGTATGTCTACCTAAGATGTTCAATAGGCACCTCAAAATCCCCGTGTCCAAAACTAGATCCATTCAGCATTTTGCCAAATTTGGGCCCCCCTGATCTCAGCTGGTGGCACCAGCAACCCCCTCACCAGCTGGATACTCAAGAGCAGATTCTCTGCCTTCGCTTCCACAAAATACTCCTGGGGACCCACGGCTTTCCTCCACCAAACGTCTCTCCACTCCTTACTCTCCACCCACCCCTGCAGCCTCAACTCAAGCCCTTGTCTCTTTGTCTCCGCCTCCAAGCTCCCCTGCCTCCCAGGCTACCTGAAATTCCCTTCTGGATATAACCCACCTCCATCCCCTCCCCCAAGCAAAAGCCTTCAGCGTTCCCCGGGGCCCTGTCATCCTGCCCAAGCTCCCCAGCTTGACATCTTCGCCTGCCACCGTCTGCCCTTTACTTTACTCTCGGACAGGACCAAGCCAATGGTTTGCACCCTGCTAATTCTGCAACAGCTGCCTCAGGCCTGGGCCCAGGCTCGTATGTCACCTGTGTTCGCGGATCCCTACGCCTGGGCCCAGGGCCTCTGTCCTCTGTCCCGTGCTGCAGAGACAGCACATGGCACAAGCTGTGCGGGTGACCATGGACACGTCTCCCTCCACACAGCGGCTCCTACAGGTGAACGCCGGGTCTGCTCCCCACCTGTCCCAGGATCCCAGCACCACGCCCGGCACACACCTGGTGCTGCCACGTCTCATCTAACGGACGGGTAAACGCGCTCTGGAAACAAACAGGTCCAAGACACCATTTCTCCTCAGGACCAGTGCGAGTCATGGACAGTAACAAGAAGAGAGCTAACAGTGCCAGCAAATGCCTGCAGGGCCGGGCCTTGGAAAGCAGAGGCAGCTGGAAGGCAGGGCAATTGGGGGAGGAGATGGGGGTAGAGGGTCAGCAGGCCGCCAGCACAGTGGAAAATGGGCGGGGAGATGTGAAAACATAAAAACACAGTCTTACCAATCAATTAGGTAGATGTCTGGAGTTAAGTTGTTTTTCTTGAAATGAGCAAATAATTTCGGCAAATTTTCTTCAAAGAATACCTCAAATGCAGCAAAATAGGTCAACATCTGGGGAGGTAATGTAAAACACACGAATAAACTAATTATCACAAAGTTTGTAATCTACGAAACAAATGAATGTACTTACACCCTCAGGATCTAACAGGTTCTCCTGTGCAGTTGCTAACACTCTTCAGTAACTCGTCACGAGGCACACAGGCCATATCTAACACACGTGCACCTCATTTTCCTGTGCCCCACCACCACGCTTCGCAAATATTATTCTTTACAAACTGGAGGTTGTGGCAACCCTGCGTCAAGCAAGTCGATTGGCGCCGTTTTTCCGACAGGCACCAGTGATGCTCAGCCTTTTTTAGCAGTAAAGTATTTTTTAATGAAGCTATGCACACACATTGTTTTAGAGACACCCTGCTACTGCACACGTAACAGACTGCAGTATAGTGTAAACATCACTGCTAGGTGCGCTGGGAAGCCAAAACATTCATGGGCCTCACTGTACTGGGATACTCGCTTCACTGCAACCTTAGCTTTAGCACGGAGGTGTGGCCCTAAACCCGCAGTCTCTCCGAGGACGCCTGTCTTCTCTAAACGTCACGAGAGCATCACTAGTGACATCTTATTATTTCTTCAATTCACAGGTAAGGATACTGAAACCCGGAGCGGTTACACAACTTGCCACGTGAAGTCACACCGTGAGTGTGTGGCTGGGACCTGAACCCGTGCCGGCCCCCTGCAAAGGCTGAGTCCTCACTGGCGCGTTCCTTTCCGAGAACCAGGAACGAATGAAATGTTGAACATGCTCTGGAAAAGCATGCACGCTCACACCCAACCCCCTGCATTCCCAGAGGAAACGTAACACCAGTATCTAAGGCACAGGTGGCAACACACAGGGAGGAAACACGAAAGGAAAAGCAGGTAGTCACAGCCCGCCTTTGACCAGCATGTGCTTTTCAACTTCTCACGGGGCAGGCAGGAAACCAAACGCATAGAGCAGGGGGTGGGAAACAGACAGAGCAGCTACCGGCTTAGGGGTGAGACACGGTGGAGTTCCGCCGTTTGCTCGCTGGAGGCCTGTGGGCAGGTGGCAGCTGTTGAGTGTTGCCTGCTCATCTTATGGAAGGTGGTACGTACTTACTATGGGCCAGAGGTTCCCGACAGGAGGACCCACCTCCAGGGGCAAGTGAGGGGCCGCCCAGGGCAACTACAGTCATCTTTGTGCCTAAGGCTCGTCACAAAGGTGGAAATGAATAAACAGAACCCCTCCATTCTTCCACTGCTGCCTTTGTCAAATGAAGGAGCTAGGCTTCACGTCTCCGGTGCCGTGTGGGAGCGTACTGCACGAAGCACGTGACCGTGAGCAGCAACCAGGTTCAATTACACCCTGTTCTGTGCGACAGACCCAAACGTGGGGACTGCTCTTGACACGAGTGTGTATGTTTGTGTAGGAGCCCCCCCTTCTCCCTGTTTGAAGAATGAATTTTCAGAAACACTTTCTGAAAGAATGTATTCAGAAATTCGTACATATGGCAATTAACTACGTGTGTTTAAAATTCAACACAATGCTCAAATAATCCCCCACCTTATACAGTGCACCTTATTCCAAATTCCTCTTACAAGAGGGACAATGCGTTCTTTTTCCCACGGGAAAGACAGAGTAATTAGACACAGAGCCAGGGCACATACGCAGCGGATACTCACAAGGCCATGGTCCACGCGGAAAAATGCCATCTGACAGGGTTTATTCAGAAGATTAGAAAAAGCAATGAAGGCATCTGCAGTGTCTAAGTTCAAGATCAGCACTGCCGCTATAAAGGACATGCCCTGAACCTAAGGAAGGAGAGACAGGCGTTAAACTCACAGCAGCCCACACGTCAGAACAGCTGTCATTTTATGACAGGAGGAGCCCACATGCCCTCAGGCTAGAAGGGCCGGCAGCCAGCCCCCCACCCACTCGCCCACCACAAGCTGAACCGACTAGGTTCTGACCCACTTGCTCTTGCTTGGAACCACTGCTCTGCCACATCGGCTGCCTGGTCTGCTCTCCTGCACCCCATGCCCCACATCCACACGGGAAACCACCAACCAACCCCTCCTTGTGCATCTGTCATTTGAAACACTGCCCTCTCAAATGTCTGGTTTTCTGGTGCCATCGAGATGCATGTCTAATGGAACGTGTTAAATCTGTTAGCATGCACACACACATCTGCTAAGCCACAGACACCGGCTGCAGTTTCAAATGGTTACTGCTAAAGGCTCTTTGCATTTGATGCTGAAAAAAAATCACATGCAAAAAACAAAAATCAAATCCAATTAAAGTCTAATGACAGCCACGGAGCAGCCGAGCCGGCTCAGTTTCTTTACAAGGAAACAGGCAACAGGCTTCTCAGACGCCTCAACAAAAAAAATGAAGGCATTCAACTTGACAGCTGCAGTTACGATGTGCTGGGCAATACTCTGACTTTTTTCATAGGTGGTAACATTATAAAATATTGAACAAGTTCACTTACATAGCCCACATCCGGTCGGTAACAAGTGTACGCGCCCAAAATACTGTGCAACATGTCATGGTACGGGCCGCCCTGGAAGGACCAACACAGCAAACAACACATGCAGAGGTCTGGTTAGTGCTCAGGGGAGACTGCCGCTGCCACCGCCACTTGCAGTCACACCGCTGTTTACACAGGAGGAAGTGGTTGCCAAGCGCGACGCTAGCAGCTCTCCATGTATTACGTAATTAACAAATGGGCTACAGATCCAGTTAGCAAGGAGTCTGCGGCTCCTCTACCAAGCTGCTCTGCAGAAAGCAGTGGGTCAGGCGCTAGAACACGCCTTTGAATTTGCCTCCTGCTGTGTAATTTTATTCCCCTTCAAAGTTCCACAGGTGACCAGGTACCCCAGGGTTCTACAGAGCAGGTGAGTGCTAACAGTTCTCCTCACTCTGCCTCCCAGCTGGGCCCCTCCCTCTGAGCCCCCCCCCCCCCACCGTTGTCTTTGTTTCTTCTGTGTTTTTCCGATAGGGCAAGTTTAGGAAATACTCTCTAAATCTTAAGTCCTAACAGCCTCCATTTTATTCCCAACGTTCTCCCAACTCTCCCATCCCTCCAAGATTTCCATTTGCTGCTGTAACTCCTCCTAAAACCGTAAGTGTTACAATTTCAGTGTCCTGATGTCAGCATGTGAGGACTGGCCCATCCCACTCAGACACTTACTGTCTGCATCTTCCATGCGGTTACAGTTAACACAGGGAATAAGCAGGGTGCATGGTGTGACCAGGAAGTCACTCCCTGTGTGGCTTTCAGAAGAACACCATGGCCCAAACCATCACATTCTGACATATAAAACGAAGAGACACTTGCGGAACACAGAGGGACAAAAGAAGAAAACACAGCAATGGGAGGGTAAAAAAGAAGGCACACAGAACTAGAGGGAAAGAGAAGGGGGGACAGGGAGGGGTCTCGGTGGCAGCACCAAATGCCCAGCTGAGGACTAGTGTCCTCACCAACTGTCACCAAGTTATAGCTGGTCCAAGGCCAAATGAGAAATATAAGAGTGCTGTACTGGCCGGCCCAGTGGCTCAGGTGGTGGGAGCACCGTGCTCCTAACACTGAGGTCGCCGGTTCAATTCCCACATGGGCCAGTGAGCCGCGCCCTCCACAGCTAAGACTGTGAACAACGGCTCTCCCTGGAGCTGGGCTGCCGTGGGCTACCGTGTGCTGCCAGGAGCGGCTGACTAACAACTGGGCACCAACTGCCTCAGACAGGGGGAGCGCAAGGCTCATAACACCGGCGTGGGCCAGGGAGCTGCGTCCTCCACAACTAGACTGAGAAGCAGAGGCTTGAACGGGGGGCGTGGGAAGAGGCAGAAAAGGGGGGGGGAAGAGCAACTGTACTGAACTTTTCTAACGATAAATGTTTTTAATTTAGTGATTATGTCCTTCTCACTTTGATGCTAAATGTCCTTTCTTTGATGAAAAGATGGTGCTAATAGATAGCAGTTCCTTATTTTAAATGCCCTTAACTTGTTCTGGACATTTCATTGTTTCCCCATCCCCTCAGCCCACCCTTTGCTTTTTTCATATTGCCCATTTATAAAATCTAGACCTTTGGGAACCACAGTTTGAGGGAGATACCCCCAAAGGAACCCACAGGGAAAGAGAAAAGCCATCTGCCCCCCACCCCACGCAGAAGAGCCCTCTGGAGCTCATCCTCCTCTTTCTGCACCAGGACAAGCACCCAGTGACTCGCAAAGTCAGTGGGGCTGAGTACCACTGATGCTCCATGGAGAACGTCCGGGTCCTGGGTGTGGGAAAGGCGGGACCGCGGCTCTAGCATGGCGTCAGCACCCTCGGGACTCTGTCCCAGTGCTCTGACCGCCCTTCCCAACAGTGTGTCTCCAAGCTGTGCCCTTCTACTTTGTCCAGAGCAGGGACTGCCCCGCAGCTGGCTCCTGCTCAGAGCAGCCAGTAGTTAGTAAGCAGGGCCCATGGACCTGAACTGCGTCCTCTCGGTTCATTCCTCCAGTGAGGGTCTCTCCCCCAGAAGGTGGGGATTCCTCGACCCATCAGCTGTCTGATGCTCCCATTCTCTGGAATGTCTTTCCACTCTTGGTCAGGCTGTCCTTCAAACCTAGCCCACGTGGAGCCTAAGGGCTGTGTCCCCAGTGACACCACCCCTGGCCCGTCCCCACTGCTGCACCACCCGGAGACGGCACCATCATTGTCAGAGTGCCCGGGACACACCCACATTTTAGCAAAGCCCAAGTGCCAAACCTCTGCATTTCCTGGCCACTTACTGATCTGCTCTAATGTTCCCCACTATCCTTTCCTGGTTACCTAGTGTTGCAACGTCTGATGCCAGAAACATGGGCCTGACAGCATCAGCCTGGGGAATCACAGGTTACTGTGGGGGCAGCAGGGTGACTGGACAGAGGGCAAGGAAGCCAGGAGACACATGGAGGCAGGTGCGGTGACTCACAAACCATGAGGGTCTGACTAAATACGGGTAGTGAGAACAGAGGAGGGATAGGCTCAGGGATATCTCGGAAGCAGAACTGGCAAAAATCATTAAACACCGGACAAGGGAGGGGCCAAACAAGACTTCAGGCATGTGTGTGCTGGCTGAAAGAAGAGAAGGTCGTCTGACACCTGTGCTCTCATGACCCCAAACCTGCTGCTGGCGGCCCCAAGCCTGCCGCCCTGGACTGAGGCCCATGGGGATACGCCACTTTTCTCTTTACCGCGGTCCAAAGGACAGCAGTCCATCCCGTCTCCCACGGCTGGCTTCAGGGCCCAGCGGTGTCACCATTCTCTGGGCTCCCTGCTCAGAAACATCCCCTCACTCCGCCCAGATTGCCAAGGCTCTCCCTTTCTGCCCCAGGCTGGATTACACCGAAAGCATGTCCGGCGTCCTACTGTGTGTAGTCCTGAAAACAGAAGCAGCACCGAGGACGCACGGACAGATACCGCAGCCCACGGGGCCTTCTGAACCAGCCCTACCGGGGCTTCTGACACATACATTTCAAAGGAAGGACAGAACTGTCTTCAAAAGCAGAAATATGGCCACATTAAATATGTGTTTGAAAGTATCAGTTACTCTTATTTTTAAAAGTGTAAATGTATTAACATAAGACCCGCCATCCCCCTGGACCCCCCAAAAAACCCAAGTACTCTTCAAGCTTGATTACAAATATATGCAGTTTGACATCTATGAATTGTAGACAAAACATACTTATAAACAACAAATCACCATAACCTACTTGCTGGAAAATGCAGAGATTAGGAAATGTTCTGGAAATGTCCAGTTTAATAAGCTCCAGACTGGCTTCTCTGTCTGCTGCTGAAAAACTGGCATCTACAAAAAGATCAAGAGCGTCATTACGCGTCTCGGAGGGAAGCACGTGGCAAATTCCAGGGCTCTGACTTTTATGAGACTGAGACAGGGAAAGGAGCTCTCCGAAGTGCACGGCCTGATTACAGCTGAGAGCACAGAGTCGGCCTTCAGAGTTTGGAACAGTCTGTGGAGTTTCTTACTTCAACAGCAAAAACCTCACAGCACCATCTAAGGTTAGGTCATCGTCAGATATGTTCTAGAGTGCACAATGCAAACCTCACTTGCTATTACCTTTCATCAACAAAGGAAGCAATACGGACGGGTAAGGAGATACACAGAGATGAATCCCTGGCAGAGAAAACGGCAGAAAATCATTGTTTGATCTCCAGCATCCCTGGGATACACTCAGACTGTGGGAGTTGTGGCAGCGTGACACTCGGGTGGACTGTTTCCAACAAATACGTATGAATCACTTTGTTTATATTTTTTGAATTTTAATACCATGCAGATGGTATAAAAAAAGTTCAGTGAAACACATACTACTTGACCAGCAGAAGTACCCTTGCTGTGTGGAACCTAGCAAACACGCAGCATCCCGTCCCCTTGGAAGCGGCTCCTTTGCTCCCCGAAGCCAGTGCTGCCAGAAGCCCGGCTGCCAGGCGACTGGACACCACGTGCGTGTGAATACAGGAAGCGGTAGTGCTTGCCACCGGCCCTGCAGCGTGTGTAGGACGCAAACACCTCATAGGACCTGCTATGTTCTCTTTCTTATGGCAGGTTCCTTCTTTAACCGGTTTGCTCTAAAACATCCCTTTTCCGGGCCACCTTCTGCAGGCGGGCACCAACACTTCTGCAACTAAGTGCCTTTCTTCGTAACGGAACCACCATAGGCCCTGCAGCTTTAGCATCGGACTCACCTTCACTCTCCACGTCAGAGCCTGCCGTGCTGAGGGACCGCCACCTCTCCTTGGCTCGGGCCAGACAGATGTCAAAGAGCTCTGGAAGAAGAGCCTCCAGTCAGTCTGACGTGCACGTATGTCCTCGGAAACACCAAAGGACACACTACCGCCACCTCCTCCGAATATTTAAACTCCAACTACAGCCCGCACGCTTGCTAAGGCTGTGTCTACAATTCCCCACTTGGCCTGAAGGAACGTCTCATGTCTAAAGACATCACCAGGTATGAAGAAAGGACACACAAAACACCACGATGCCTGGTATCTACTTCCATTACACAGTCCACCCAGAAAACGGCTGTGTTTTGATTTGTGAGTGTGTTGCCTCTCAGGCTGTGAGCTCTTTGGGGTAAGCCTGTGAGGGTCCCTCGGTCACATCTGCACCCAGAGCAAAGAGCCTTGGGACAGACAGACCTGCACAAGCGATGAACTGAGTTTTGAAGGGTGGGAGGCGTGAGCGGAAAGCCCACCGCCTGGTTTCAAACACAGACAGGGCGACTGGCCTCCCCGTGGCACAGCCCTCCCAACCTTCTGTCTGAAGCAGGTAGGGGTGCAAGCAACAGGCAGAGGCTTCAAAGAAGAAGGATGGTCATGGCAGAGAAGGCTCAAGACAGGTCTCCCACAGACGCCTCCAAACCCCCTCTACACGCTTCCCAGCCCCTTGTGGCCTGGATCACTAACAATCGCTACCCAGAGAATTTTTATCACTTTAGTTTCTCCCTCACTACTTTTGGAAAATAGAGCAGGACACATCTGCTTTCTGGGCAGTGCACGTTACTGCATTAAAGACAAAACTACATTCTAATCACACTGTTGTGCTCCAACAAGTCATACTGATGACTGGCCTTTTTCTGGCCCTTGTGAAGGACCTGACCTCCCACCTACGCTAGTCCGCAGGGGCAGAAGAGGGTACATAAAGAAACGTAACTCGGGCCGGCCCAGTGGCTCAGGCAGTTGGAGCTCCGTGCTCCTAACACCGAAGGCTGCCGGTTCGATTCCCACATGGGCCAGTGGGCTCTCAACCACAAGGTTGCCAGTTCAACTCCTCGAGTCCCGCAAGGGATGGTGGGCTGCGCCCCCTGCAACTAAAATTGAACACGGCACCTTGAGCTGAGCTGCCTCCCGGATGGCTTAGTTGGTTGGAGCGCGTCCTCTCAACCACAAGGTTGCCGGTTCGACTCCCGCAAGGGATGGTGGGCTGTGCCCCCTGCAACTAGCAACAGCAACTAGACCTGGAGCTGAGCTGCGCCCTCCACAACTAAGATCAAGAGGACAACAACTTGACTTGGAAAAAAAAAGTCCTGGAAGTACACACTGTTCCCCAATAAAGTCCTGTTCCCCTTCCCCAATAAAATCTTAAAAAAAAAAAAAAAAAAAAGAAAAAAGAAAGAAAGAAAGAAACGTAACTTCATATTCCCATTACCAGAAGGCAGCATGCATCTTGACTCACATGCTGACGTACACTGAGCTGGAGGCTGGAGGGTCTGGGAAACCTCTGCCCCTCTCAGTCTCCTGGAGGCGGGCTCAACTTTGATCATTTTGGGAGGAGATGGGGGAAAACGACCGTGTGCCCCTGACCACTGGAACCACTTCCCAAATGAGGAATTTGACAGTTAAAGCACAGATGCTGGCAACCCCAGGGCAATGCTGGCTTTCAGTGTCAGAGTTCTGAAGTATCTCCATGGCTTTACTGGCGTGTGTTTTTGAGGCAGGAGTGGGAGGAGGAAAGAGAGCTTAGAACAGCAAATGTACCTTCTTCCCAGAACCAATTTCAAAATGCAAGGCTAACTGCCCTAAGAGTGAAACTGTAATAGTACTATCAGGTTGGCTTTCAGTAAGTTTCCAATTGCACAACCACAAAAATGTGGGACTTCCCAAATCAGACCACAGGCTTCAGTCAGCCAGGGCTAGCACGAGAAGCTTGGCTCCAGCACACACTAGCCACAAGGCCGGGGCAATCCCTAACCTTCTCTTCAGGATGCTCAACTTTCTTGACAGGAAAGTAAGGTCAACAATACCTGCTGTCAATGTCAGACAAGACCTGTAAGGAAAGAACCTAAGACAATGCCTGGCCTCAACGCTGGAGCTCGCGATCATCTGTGTTCTTAGACTGGCTTCGGTATGCAGTAAAACTGGGATGAAGCAGGACCCAGCCACCAAAAAGGTGGCATTCATTCATTCATTCATTCATTCAACAAATACTTCCTGAGGGCCTGCCACGTGCAGGGAGCTGTGCTGGGCCTGGTGACAGAGTGAAGAGCATGACAGGTGAGGTGGAGGCAGCTGACATTAGGCAGCTAATCATACAAGAAAGACACAATTTAAATAAAATGAGCCAATATCAAGATCCAGACAAACTTTCAAGACATGTAATTGATTAATTAGCTGTTTGGTCTAATCTACCATACGGTCTGTACAAGATTTTAATTTAAATAAAACCAACCCAGGCATCAGTGAGAAGCAAAAATTACACACACACACACACACACACACACACACACACACACTACTCTGCATGACATTCAACCGCCTTAACAGAGTTGATAGTTTAGAAAATTTTCAAGAACAAGGACTGAAACAATTGCTCAGCAATTTATCCAAACCTCTACGTCCAGGGATGCTTTTTAAAAACTATGCATTTCTACAAGTCAAATGTTACATCTCTTCTCACATAAAGATGTTCAATTTTTTGCAGGTGTGGATTAGCCAAAAATAGAGGTTTGAGGAGGTCGCTCTACAGAAACCAGCCACCAGCCACCCACCCAGCTGGCATCACTCCAGACGAAGAACAGCGAGTGGTCACGGCTACAATCACGGGGCAGATGACAGTCTGACACATACAACCATAACATGAACCCCAGCTACACAGAGAGCATACAAATCAATCTGTTCTCAACTCAAAGGTCTTCTACAGGGTAAAAAATGCCACCACCAACTCCACCAGCGTTTAGTGGGGACGAGTAACAAAGAAGACGAGGAAGGAGCTCCTCCCTGCCTGCTGCAGCTTGGCCTGAGGACAGAAGACCAAAGGAGACAGCAACGACGACCAGGCATTCAGCACTGGTTCCAAGCCGGGGCACCTGGCAGGGACTCCCCCCGGAGCGCAGCGCTGGACACAGACTGGCGGTGAGTGTGAGCGCAGCTGATGGGGGAGACGCACACACAGGCTGGGCCGACGCACACGGCCTGACAGTGAGTATGGACCGCCCCTTGCCTGCTAGACTCAGCTACTAGGGCCTCAAGCGCCCAGTCCAAGTGTCACACGTTGTCTCTCTCAGGTGCTTATACCGTGTTTCCCCGAAAATAAGATCTGGCCGGACCATCAGCTCTAATGCGTCTTTTGGAGCAAAAATTATAGTAAAATAAGACCGGGTCTAATATAATATAATATAATATAATATAATATAATATAATATAATGTAATACAATATAATAAAATATAATATAATACCAGGTCTTATTTTAATATAATAAATATAATATAATATAATATAATATAATATAATATAATATAATATAATATAATATGATATGATACCAGGTCTTATTTTAACACAATATAATACTGGGTTTTATATTAATTTTTGCTCCAAAAGATGCATGAGACCTGATGGTCCGGCCCGGTATTACTTTCGGGGAAACACAGTATGTAAGCTGCTTGGGAAAACTGCCACATAAAGCCAACAGCACCCCTGATACGATATGTACCTCCACAGAAAGAAACCCCACCTCCCTTCCATTTTCCTGTCCTGATCAAGCTTTGCTTTCTACGGGGCTTTGAGAAGAGACCCCAACATGACTCCACCCACTGATGCTGTGGTGATGACGTCACAGCCGTATGTGCTACCACGTCTCTTCAGAGATGACACGTATCAGGAAGAAGGCAGGTGTCGTCGCTGAACTACCAGGTACTGAAGCACCTGGGAGTGAATCCAGGCTGCCCAACGCGCTCTCACCCCTAGAGGGCAGTCACATGGCCTCCCAAAAGCCACAGCCAGTGGTCGCCTTTCTTTCTAACAGGGCAGACAGGACAGGAGAAACCACAGGACCCAGGGGTTGGGCTCCCTGAGCCTAGGATCATGCAAGCCACTCACCATGGGTGATGTTTAACTCGTTGCCAATGGCCAGGCCCCAGACTTTGCCTCTCACGCTGGGCGGGATTCCCTGCCACCATAAATCTCGAACTTTCCTAGAGCACCACCTGGACAAAAAAGGAAGCGTGAGTTTATGGGCTTGTTCTCAGTGCAGAACTGTCTCTCTGCCCGTTTGCCTAGCTCCAAACCGCAGGAGCAGGGGTGCAGTCGTGTGTCACAGCCCCTGCCCTCGGGGAGCTCTCAGCCCAGTGTTCCACAGAGACCAGATCAACGACCCCCTCCACTGGGCAACTACTGGGACAGCTCCGCCAAGGGCACCAGCAGGGAGGGGCCCTGTCCTGGAGCCACTCCTCAGTAACCAGCAGTAATTTAAGCAGATGAAGGATGGGGAGGCCTTTCTGAGCAGACAGCACGCAGCAAGAAATAACCTTGCTGCGAAGGGAACCGCATCCAGCCGGGCAGGGTGCAGGGGTGCGAGGAGGCACTGCTGCAGAGTGGCGGGTGGAGGGCAGACCCCAAGGGGATCCCCGTGAGCAGAGCAGCCAGCGCCACACACCTGCACACAGGTGGAGCACCTGGGGGTGAGTTGCCAAACTGCACAAAGTCGCTGAGGTCTGCTGCTTACAATGACACCATTGCCAACAGACGCGGCCGAAGGTGCCAGGCTCCCCTCGTGCTTCTCCACGCAGCACAGTGGGGAGAGCACAGGCTGAGGCCGCAGAACCAGGTCTGCACCCTGATTCCACGCTCCCCTGTGGAGCGATTACTTCCCCATCCTGCCCTCTCTAACATCCAGAAGATGAAGCCACCGCCTGAAGGGCTACCGGTATCGTGCAGATGTCACGGGATAAAGCACACACCCAGCACTCCTGGCACCTACGCAGCAGCTGTCATGCGAGAGCGTGCATCTGGACCAGGGCTGGCTTCTGTCGCCACCAGGGAGATGGCCCACGGTTCTGAGGCCCTGCACGCTTGTTACTGGCTCCCATGTGAGAACGCGTGTTTCCTGACTGTGTCTAGCCTATTAAAGACACTGCCTAGAAAAGCAGGCTCTGGGAATAGCTTGTTTCCCTAGTGGAACTCTTCACCAGGACCTGTAATGAGAGTGAGTGACACCCAGTAAGTGCCAGGAGTGAGTCCCCAACATCCCATATGGTTCAGGTTAAAAGGGACAAGAGCCTGGCATCCAAGCTCCCTGGCAGCTCCTGCTTTGGGGGAGGGGCCCAAAAGGAGCCACCCGTGTCTGTGCAAGGTCCTTGGCCTGCCGTCCACACCCTGCCCAACCCATTCTGAACACTCAGGAAGAAAAGACCTCCAGCTGTCCCTCGGGTGTAAAGATGACACCAGCTGCCAGACTGCTGGCTACTGGCCACAGGGGGTTGTTATCAAAGACCCGGCCCCATCGTCAGACAGAGGACGACAGAAGCAGTGAAGCTAGGGGAGTCTTCTGCAGTCCCCTCGGCAGGAAAGTCTTCCCCAAGGAAGACTCAGCTTTAAAGAACAAAAGTTGGCTGGATGAGGAGCTACTGGGCAGGAGCACTGGAGGTAGGGGGAATGGAACATGCAAAGGCCCTGAGGCCCGCTAATGAGAAGGCTCCATCCAACTGAAGGAGAGAGAAAAGGTGAGACTACACAGAAAGGGAGAAGTTCAAATTTTACACAGAGTCATAGAAAGTTACTGAAATTTTAAGTAGGCAAGTGACCCAGACTTGGGTTTTAGAAGATGCCTCTGGCTGCTGAGCAGAAGATGAACTGGCAGGGGGGCAGGGGGAGCTGTCACAGGATCCAGGCAAGGAACGAGGCCTGACCCAAGGCAAGGGGAAGGGAGATTCTGCATCACTTAAACCTATTACGTCATCTTATCAAAGGCTGTGGTGTGAGCGACGATGAATGCAGCTGCTACCTACAGATTCCAGACACAGTGGCCTACAGTCTCACTGCCATCGCTTACATTGTCTCCCAGTTAGGCAGAATCTCATTATTCCAAGTAAGGACAGCGTTCCCGATGCTTTCTTCTAATCTGCATCTTTCTTCCAGCTGCTTTTTCCTCCGCTGGGCTTCTTTCAGCTCTAGAAATCAAAATTGAAAATAAGAAGAGGAGAAAACATCTGCTAACAACACCCACCATTTTCAAGCGAGGTGATTTTTCTCAGAGTCGCGCTGCAAAACCCCGAGGAGGACGGCGCTGAGGGAGAACAGCGAGAACGCCCGCACCCACCCCTAGGACTCATCTCATGCCCTACGGGGTTAGAATGCTCAGGCCTTTTCCATCTTTTAGTAAGCGTTAAAATATGACATACATACAGGAAGCTATACAGATAAGACATATCAATGATCACAAAACAGACAAACCCATGAAACTACCAGCTCGATCAGGAAACGGGATGTGTCCAGAAGGCCAGATGCCCCTCGTGGGCCCCCCAGTCCCTTCCCCAGCATAATCTCTGTCCTCACTTCTCGCAGCTTAAGGCAACTCTTAGTGCATAAATAGCAACTCTGAGAAATACCACACATTTAATTTACATATGACTTTGTATTTTATTGTGGTAAAATACACATAACACAATATTTACCATTTGAACCATTTTTAAGAGTCCAGTTCAGCGGCATTGAGCATTCACACTGTTGTGCAACCATCACCACCATAATCTCCAGAACTGTCTCATCTTCACAAACTGAACCTCTGTGCCCATGAAACATCTCCCCCGTCCCCTCCTCCCCTGCCCCTGGCACCCACCCTTCTACTTTCCGTCTCTATGATTCTGATTACTCTGAGGTCCCCACAGAAGTGGAATCACACCGTATTTGTCCTTCTGTGACTGGCTTATATCGCTGAGCATAATGTCCTCAAGGTTCCTCCATGTTGTATAACATGTTCCAGAATTTCCTTCCTTTTTAAGGCTGAATAATATTCCATTGTGTTACAGATTACATTATGTTTATTACATATACTTTTTAAACATCCGAGAACCACAGGGTTTTAGGTGCAACAAGGGATTTTATCAAATCCCATGACACCTTTTTGTGAACAAGGAAAACCGCCCAGGAGAGGGAGAGACCTGTGGTTACTGTTGGCCGAGGCCTTCTCCCGTCTAATACTTTCCTCCTACACAGTCTCTTCTCTGGTGTCAATTCACTAAAGCTACCAGGCAGGGAGAGTGAGTACACGCACACATTTCTGATGGAAAATTATCAATTTGAAAGTATTAAAGCATTCACGCAAGTTCAGGTTACAGGGCTCCAGATGGTAAAAAGAAAATACCCAGAAAGACACAAAATCCTGTGCTGCCTTACATAAGCAGACCCATGCGAGTTCCATTACCTCGTTTTTTGGCCTGAACCACCATTTCTTCATACTGCTGTCTGTGTTTCTGAGCTTCTTCAGCAGGCTTCGCTGGGAGATTTCTTGATAGAAAATAAGTGATTTTGCACCATTATAAATACAAAATAAAATTCTTAGGGAAACAAAACTTGAAGCATTATTTACTAAAAAATTGATAAGCTCAAAGTCCAAAAACTAAATATGTTCAGATGACAAAGTCAGCTCTTTCATAAACTAAAAATATTTTGTTACAAAAGTAAACTCATTGTAAAAAATCTGAAGTATGGCAATTACCCATAATTCCAATAGAGATAAACACTGAATCTCTCAGCATTTTCACCTCAATCTCCAAAGAAGCTTTGATTTGACCACAATGCACTAATAATTGTCGACAGCTATCCTCGAAGGAGGGTACCCTGATGGTATATATGACGTATGTGTATGAATACATTCCCTGGCCAGTTTTTGAAGTGTGCAAGTTTCATATCAGCTGTGTGGGCCATCTGCTTGTTTTTCACACAAATGTATACCATGGTTCTAAACAACTTCAAATCCTGTTTAAAAAATAAAATGCATGCTCTCTGTCAGGAATGTGCAGTGAGCATGCTTGCATTTGACAACTGGGAGGGCGGCAAGGTCTGGCTGCCAAGCTCCTTTCACAGCGTCACCCACACTCCCCGGACGTTCGGAACGCCTGGCATTTCAGGTGGGAGAACATGGCCCAATTTCGCACAGTTCGCATTTCAGAGAGCATTGTAAGGACTCGTCCTCACAGGACTGGCTTTTACCAAGTCTCCATCTACCCTGTTAATCCTCAGTTTCAGGGGTTCTCTCCCCATCTATCCACACATCCACAATTTCCAAGAACCAGAAATTAACAGTACAAGACATGTTTCTTCTTTATATTTTACCAATTTAAACTTTCAGGGTTGGCAGGAATCTTGGGAATTCTAGCCCAATGTTTTATAATCTTTTTCTTTTTAAGCAGTGGAATCTTTCTAATCAAACACAATGCTGTATGGAAACGCAATACTTCAAAAGAGATATGAGGTATGATCAAGAAATATGGTGAATGTTTAATTTTAAAAAAATTTCTTACAGTAAAAGACACATTACCATTAATCCCCCTCAAAATATTCCCTTCTCGCTTCGAACACACTTATCCCATCATTCTTGCCACTTTCTGAAGCAGTTCTGGAAATCCTTTCGTGGGTGTCTTTAGTTGCGCTGTCATGGCTGCCTCGATGCCCTGAATCATTTTGACTTTGGGGAAGAGCCAGAAGTCACATGGTGCCAGATCTGGTGAATAAGGTGGATGAGGACACACCGTAATGTTTTAATTTGACAGAAATTGCCGGACCAGAAGTGAGGTGTGACACGGAGCCTTTCCGCTGTGATCACAAAATATGGTGCATGCTGCCCAGTGCCATCCAACGGAAAGGCTAGGATCTTCAATATGTGAACTGGTGTGTTGAACTTTAGTAACAGTGTGTGACAAGTTTCAACTTGTTTGGTATAGTCAGTCGGGTGTAAGCTGTGGTTAAGAGAAGGTGTGTTTTAAAGGGTGCCATAAATCATCCTCCATCATGACAATGCTCCATGTCACACATCGCGTCTGGTACAGCAATTTCTGTCAAATGAAAACATTACGGTGTGTCCTCATCCACCTTATTCACAGGATCTGGCACCATGTGACTTCTGGCTCTTCCCCAAAGTCAGAATGAATCAGAGCATCGAGGCAGCCATGACAGCGCAACTAAAGACACTCATGAAAGAGGACTTCCAGAACTGCTTCAGAAAGTGACAAGAATGATGGAAAAAGTGTGTTTGAAGCGAGGGGGCGTATTTTGAGGGAGATTAATGGCAATGTGTCTTTTACTGTAATATATGTTTTTTACTTAAACCTTCCCCGTGTTGTGTGACCCCACCCAGTAGGTGTGGCCTGGTACCAGGGAGTAACCCCTTTACGCCACCAAACACAAACCCGCCTCCTCATCAAGCAGATGGACAGCAGGGAGGGACTTGCTAAGCTCCCGTTTCCTGCAGACCCCGAGTGACCCAGCAGGCTAGTGCAGGCCCTGCTCGGCACTACTGGCGTGCCCCCTCCACACCACTTCAGTTACAAACCAGTCTGTGGTTTAGAATAGCTATTTCAGTATTTGTAAATGCTACATTAAAGTGAAAAATTACCTGAATGGAAAATCCTGGGCAAAACTTCTATGTTGAAGGACAGTTTTCCAAGTCAGTCATCTACTCTCATTCTAGAACCCGTGTTAGTTAATACAGGGAATAAGGAGGAAGTCGGCGTTTTTAATGAGTGACATGCTTGCTCCCCTCCCCTCTTCCCTAATGACAAGGTAATCAGCACGCGGTACTTATCTACGACAGCAAACACTCTACAGACTCTTCTTAGGACTCACGCTGGTCTGTCTTCCAGGATGAGTGCGGTGGTGGAAAGTGGCTCAAAATCAAGGTTCTTCCTCACATTCTGCTTTGGAGAGGGCGGCTTGCTGGCTCGTCCAGGCTTGTCTTCATATTCCTAGGACAGAGACAGCAGGGTAACTCGGGCCTGGTCTTCTGAATGCAGCAAAGGGTTTGTTAGGAGTCCTGTAAGCTGGTTCTGAATGTTGGCTACTCAGGAGGGAAAGTGCCCAGGGAAGGGGTCCTACGGCCCCGCACGCTCATCGCTTACTGATACAGGCCCATGGACCTCCCTTCCTGGGGGAGTCGCTAAGGAGCTCATCCCAGCGGTCCCTTTATAAGGACCCGCAAACATCGCCTCAGGCCTCCTAGGCTTCTCCTGAGTGAGGGCTATGTTTTCCAGACACTCAATCTTAACTGATTATCACAGTGGCCCCTGGGAAGCTCCAAGCCTGGTCAACAGCAGCGCTGGCGTCCACCTGATCCCGGCCTCCTCAAATACACCCACTCCCATCCTCCATTTCTAATCCATTTCCTTTTATCCCATAACACTTTACATATTGTTGTTAGTCCTTTAAATCTTTTCTGAAATGTTGAACGGGTTAAAAATCTTTTGCCTAAAGGTGGTTAAAGCTGCTTCATTTTCCTAAACCAGAAACATCAAACAAGAACTGGTGAACACCTTTGTATGGGGCCATCACTGCAAGTTGGTACGTAAACAACTGTGCCGTGTCCTGGACATCGAGGAGCAGCCTCACACACCGAGTCACTCATTTGTCCGCTGGACTGCAACCACGAAAGCTCTGTCACACCTGCTGACCCACATTCCAAAAACCCAACCAGAAGAGTGCAGGAGAGCCGAGCAAGTTGGCACCAAAGAGCCCGGCTTCTGAAATTCCGTGTGTGTCAGACCATGTGTACCCTAAGCCCTCTGCAAATTGAAGTAAAAAACAACATTTTCTCGTCAATAGTCAAGGCTCTCTGAACCCTCCTTTCACAGAAGACAATCTAGCTGGGAAGATAGGACACACAAGTAAGTAGTGAACCTAAGATTTAAATAACCATTCTGGATAATGCTAGAAGCAGTGTCATGAGTGGAAAGTGATTAATTACTAAATGAATTTTATTGACATTAGCTGCCAAGAGGGGTGTTACTGGTAAAACGATTTGACAAGCAATTATTCTCAGCCAGAAAAGCCTAGGGAGGCTTCTGAACGCGGAAAGGGTCTCCAAGTGCACAGGTCGTGAGAAGGGAGCGCACCCAGGAGCAGCTGGGTGGGGAGTTTCTGCACCTGTGGACGGACAAGCTCCGACGCCCTGAACTGTGTATCCTGACTGACGGTGGTTCCATGAACATACTGGAACGACCTCCGCTTACCGAAAGCTGAGAAAAAGGCTCCGCTGCCACTCACCACGGCACCAGCCACCGGAAGCTTCAAACCCAGCGCCTGGATGTCAAAATCTTGAATTTTATAGGAAGCCTATCAAAAGCTGTGTGGTGACAGAGTCTGAGGCGCATTGCATTTTAACAAGAATCAGGAATGATGTCCCGTAAAGTGCTCTCACCTGCTGACCCTGGTCTAGTGAACTACTATTTGCCAAGGCCAAAGAAGTTAGCCCGAAAGTTGGTGTCCCAGAATCGGGATGCCCTTTTCCATTTGCTTTATGTATTTCACACACACTGTCTCACTTTACGTCTGTAGCAAGCTCTACGGCAAGTGTCACCCCCTTTTACAGATACATACGGTAACTGAGGTTCAAAATGAGCTGCCCTCAATCACACAGCCAGCGAGGGGCTGGGCGTGCAGGGCTCGCCGCCTGCCCCTCTGAACAGGCCCACCTTCTCTGTGAACACACTCAGACAAAGCGGCGTGTAGCTTTAGAGGGGAAAGTCCGAGGCCCACACAACTTAAATGTGGCCTGGGGAGCCAGACAGGTCAGGGAGCAAATTCAGAGCCACCAAGAAGCAGCTGTAACCTCCAGCAAAGCCCTTGGCTTCCCTGAGCCTCATTCCCACATCTGCAGAAAGGGAACCAGTACCTACCAGGGAGGGCTAAGGGCCGGGAGAGGCTTGTGAAGCCGCGGGCACAGCCCCTGGCACAGAGAGAGCACTGCCTGGCCACTGCCTGCCACCACGTGTCTTTTCCTTGGGCCTGCCACAACTATAAAAGGCAGGAAAAGTGCTCTAGGGCCCGACAACCACCAAGGAGCCCTGCAAAGTCTGCAAACAGCACAGATGTGCAAAGGAGAAAGGAGTAAAATGAAGTCGAGACCTTGACTCATGACCCGGAAACACCGGCTCTCTGCAGTAGCGCTCAGAAGCTCTCTGACTAACACAGAACCACAGCAGCCAGGGTAACGAGCCGAGCCCTCTGCAAGGGCTTCGTACACTGAGCTGGCTCCATTTCCTCTTCACACTAGCCTCGGAGGGAGCAGTCGTCCCCACGTCACAGATGAGAAGGTGGAGGCCCAGAGATGTCCATGGCAGCCGGCTGGGCAGCTGGGATGAGATCCGAGCATTCTGCCTCTGCAGCCCCACATCTCCGCAGACTGCCACCCGGCAGAACTCACGTAAGCCACTCACAGACACGACGCACGAGTAACGTCAGCATTCACAGTCAGCCTCCATCAAGCCTGTCAACTCTGACACAACCTGTAATACAGAACTCCTGGCAGATGCAGGACAAACACGGACGATTTCATCACAGGGAACTCTGCATGCTTACAAAGAAAACAAATACAGGGGCCTGGCCTGGCCTGTCCGTACCGGGATCCCAGGCAGAGCCTTTTCCCAATTCGAAACAGCGCTCCCAAATACGAATGGCACCGGAAATTGTCACAGGCCCCACTCCAAATCTAGGTCTCCCATAGCTACCCAGAGGTGTCAACAGTGAGCTCATTTTCCAAACCAGACAAACCAACTTCAGAGACAAGAAAGAGGACTATTCACTCTAAGGATCCTTGGATCCTTGGAGGTGGGGGTGGGGGGCGCAGCAGCAGATAAAACATCCCTGGAAAAGCAACTTTCAGCTGCGAATTATCAACGTTGGGGTCAGCCTGTGATGTGGCAAGAACTGGGCCTTCAGAAGCAACAAGACTTAGCTCTAAGTCCTGGTTCTAACCTCAGGCAAATCATCTCGCTTCTGTCTCGGCCTCAGTTTCCTCATCTGTAAAATGGTAGCACCTGTGAGGGCATCTGTGCTGGTGCGATGAGATGACACACGTTAATGGCCGCCCACTAAAGTAGGAGCCCTCTCTGCGAGCCAAATGTCAGGACAGCCCTAGCCTCAGTCCAAAGTTTCTTCTCTTCACGGAACTCTTCTGGGATCAAGTTCTGCGAGACAATGCCATTCATTGTCGTGCTCAGCAGCAGCCCTGCGGCTCATCAGTATAAATCGCCCATTCAAGCGACTGCCACGGATTCCTACGCCCTGTATAACCCGAGAAGGAACTGAGAACAGGATTCTTCAAAGTTCTGGGGGCAAATCAGTTGAAGCGATCACGCCAGCATTTAAAAAAACAAACAAACAATAAAAAATATCGGAGTGCACATAGTCAGGCCAGTTTGTTTCAGTTCTATATTGAGTTTTATCTGTGTGCTGTGTCTCAAATTGTCTAACGGGGGAGGGGAGTGTCATGTCAAAAAGCCTTGCGAGCTACTAATTTAGAAGCGCAGTAGGTCAGTCCCTGCCCCAAGCAGTTCACATACCCTGCTGGGAAGACAAACCAACACCCCTGAGATGGAAGCAAACTAAAGGAGCTGCACCTGACCGGGGCTAAGCTGTGGGGTGCGGTCTGATGACCCGGAGCAGGGCAGCACAAAAGCAGTCAGCAGGGTGAATAAGCAGGACCTCAGCCGGTCCTGCAGGAGGCCATGCAGTAGGAGGAAGAGGAGAAGGCCCTCACCTGTGAAGGGACCACATGAGGCCAGCATTTCAGGAGACCTCAGACCCCGCCCTGCAGGGCTCACCCCAGTAGGGCCAGTAAGATGCCAGCAGAGGCTATGAACCCAGGGTAGGTAAGAACACTGCCAGGAAAGGGTAAGCCACTGCTATGGGAGCGCCGAGGACAGGATGCCTACGGCTGGGGGAATGCAGGGAAGCGTCCCACAAAGGGTGCCATCCAAGAGGACCAAGCACAGCGGGGATCTGCGCCGTGAGGAGAGGTATCCTGACAGCACGAGCAGCAGCCAAGAGATACACATCAGAGGCTCCTTCATGGGCTGGCAGGGCACCTCGCACGGGGAGTGATGCTGACACGAAGCTGTTCTGCTCTAGGTTTTAAGGTCTCAGCAATAAGCCACTTAGAGCTGGTGGGACACGCAGAGGCACGGAGGGAGAGGGGAAGCGCTGGACTTGGGCAGAGGCAGACAGTCAACTGTGAGGGACGGAGAGCCTGTGAGAGGCATCTGACGGCAGGGTCCACCTACACCACGGGTCCGGTCTGAGCACGCGGAAGGCCAGCACAAGGGCGTGAGATGCCTGACGGAAGTGTGTAATTCACCACTCCATAAAGAAAACACCTACTTTAACAGACATCTGTTTTAAGAGAAGGGAGAAGAGATGGAGAGTCTCAAACAATGGAAAGCATGTACTCCTGTAGGATGACAAGCAGGCTGGAGGCTGCTGTAAGGACAGCCTGTTGTGCTAACACTCGCCCGCAGAAGCCCCCGGCCGCCTGGAAAGCTACACGAGCTAGAAGGAGAAAGGGTCCTCAGTCAACACCTGTGCTTTGACTCAACTGTACACCAGAGTCAAGATCAGTCTTTAGCAACAAGCGCTGAGGGTCTGGGAGGTGATGTCTGGAATAAAGCATGGCAGGCAGGTCACCACATGCACCTGTGAAAAGACTGACAGGAACCGACAACCGTGACAACACAGCCAGCACACGCACAGGCTGCGGACCAGGCAGCAGCCGGGGTCTGAACCACCGCCTCCCCATCCTCCCCACCAGCGGCGTGACCTAGAGCGCGTGACCTAGAGCGTGTTCCTACCCCTCCCACCCCGCAAGCCTGTTCCCTCATCTATTAAATGAAAACGAATTACCGTAAGACAGGCAGCCACAGCAGGAGCCCAGACACGGGCAGGGAGTGTTCCTGTCACTGTATTACTACAAAATCACCTCTCACAGTATTTCCCATGAGGGGGACTGAACAATGGGGTGCAGTGAAGATTAAATGCAGGTGAAGTTCCTGCAACACTCTCCCATTTGTAACAAGCAATTTTGGGGGGGAAGAGGGGCGTTGTTTTAGAATCTGGGACGAGACGTGTGGTGCCAGGTTTAGTGGGGAAGAGTGGCCTGCAGCAGTCTCACAATACTCAGCCTTCCCTAAGACAGTCCTGGTGAGCGCTGAGACCTGCGCTCACACTGAGAAGGCCCCTGAGGCCCCCGAGGGGCTCCTCATACCTGGAGTCTTGTACTTACTTGGCCCCAGTCCTTCCCCAGAAAGCATGCTCTACGTTACTGGAAATGTTGGCATTTGGGAAATCAACTCTCAAGAGACCTTTTCTAATCGTCACATTCCTTACAAGACATCTAGAACACAGAAAGTGAGTATGTGGACTGGTAAAAGCAATGTGTTAAAACAGAACTGTGGGTTTAAACAAGCCTGGTTGCTGTTGCAATCTGACCGCTTTATTCCGACCTAGAGCCAATAGGGTCCAGTCCGATCTCCATACAAAGGCCTCTCCCAGGATCCCGGGAAGGCCATCCTGGCCTCCAAGAGGGATGCCTGGCCAGGACTGACCTAAATCTGACAACAGGATGCAATCGCATGTCGGGGGATAAGAATTAGGACCCGAAGGACGCGCGGGCCCTCTCTTACAATCTCTCGCTACGCCCATTAAAACTGGACCCAGTTAGCAAATGATAGTCTCACAGACACAAAGAACGCAGGGAGGAGACAGGCGCATCCCAGCGGCCCCACGCAAGCTTCAGATCGTTGGAACCCATGAATGTACCACACATGCACACGGGCGCACCCACGGAGGGCTCAGGGCTGGTGACAGGCGGGCAGGCCCCTCGGAGGGGCGCGGGCGGCCCCGGCCCCACTCACCATGAACGCGCGGGGCTCAGAGGAGCGCAGCCGGCAGCTCCATGCCCCAGCAAGCAGGCGAGCGGGGCTCCGGCGGGACCTCGGGCGGCGGCTCCGGCTCTGCGCTGGCGGGGGCGCCAGTCCGCTCAATCGCGCGCAGATGCCGCGTAGCCGATCCACGCGCTCCGTTTCGGCGCATCAGGCCTGGCTCCCCGGACCCCGGTGCCTCCGAGTGGGAACCAAGGAGGGAAGACCCCGGTTCCCCCGGGTCCAGGCAGGTGTGTCCACTGTCCCGCCAGGGAAGGTGGCATGGCGTCCTCAGGACGCGGGACACACGACGCAGGCGGCGACTTTCGATGCGCGCTGTCACCCCATCACAAACCCAGCGGCCTCAATGCCACTCGCTCTTCAAGTGATGCTGCCTCCTCGGCACACACGTCACGCTGGGAAATGTACGTTCTCAAAGGGAAGCAGCAGACGCCCAGCAACACACAGCAAAGCTCTGCCTGGTGCAATTTTCTTTTAAATGAGAAATGTATGTTACCTAAAGGAACCACAGAAAAACAACACCAGCAACCTCTGGGTATGGGGTGATTAGGAACAATTTTTATTCTGTGGTTCATGTTTCCTACAATAAGACGGTTCACTCAGAACGTCAGGGCACACACACAAGTACACACTGAGGGAAACCTGACGCGTGATGCTTCTGGGAGAATGGCTGGAAAGGGGCGTTAGAAACTGTCCAGGGGGTGACAGAAACAGTGTCTTGACATGAGCTCATCAAAGTAATTAAACAGTGCACTTCAGATGAGGGCGTTCCACTGTTTCTAAATTATACCTCAATTACAAAATATTTAAAATCTGTGTAGGGTCAGAATTATTTCTGGTCTGCCCATGGATCCAATGTCCAAGGACGGAACAAACTCGGTTTGTGACCACATGAGACTCTTCCAATCCTTCTGTGACGGAAATTTACAAGTCCCGGGACAGTCAGTACCAGGCTATGCCCGGCTGATTTTCTCGGTAATAGCATTACCAAGTCACCACCAGAAACTTCTTCACTCGGACGAACCCTATGATGTCCACCAGGCTATAATCAGAGAGACAGAAATGACAAGTGGTGGCAAGTATGTGGAAAAACTGGAATTTTCCTGTCACTGGTAGGTGTGGCCATTTTGGAACAGTTCGGCCTTTTCTTATATAGTTCAATATACACCTACCACACTCCTAGGAACCTACGCAAGAGAAATAAATATACATCCACAAAAAGACTCGCGTGGAAATATTCTCAGAAGCATTATTCGTCATAGCCCAACACCAAAAACAATCCAACAGTCTATTAACTGAAGAACGAATGAACAGCGCTGACACCACGATGGAAAGGAACGTACTACTGATACCTGTTACCACTCAGCTGAACCTCAACAACAGTATGCTAAGTGCTAAGTGACAGACGCCACACAAAAGATAGTTGGCATGATTCCACTCATAGTGAATTATATGGAAGTTCTTAAAAAGGCAGAGAAAAAGGAAAGAAAGCAAATTAGTGTTTGCCTGAAGCTGGAGGTCCACTGCACACAGGCACGAGAGAACTTTTGAGAAGAAAATATTCTAAAACTGGATTGCAATGATAGTTACATAACTGCATAAATTTATGAAAAATCACTGAACACACACCATGATTGAATTTTATGGTATAGTAATTAAACCTCAATAAAGCCATTTTTTAAAAGCAATGGGATTAAAGTGGAGAGGCTGATTCTGGCTGGAAGGATTTGAGAAAGCCTTAAGAAAAAGTACTCAAAATTTGGAAATAAGACAAAAGCACAGCAAGGAGATAGTGTCTGTTCAATTTATACCTGGGCGTTTTTAATATGCCTGCCTAAACTTTATTTAATTCTCTAGGAGAATGTACCTCTGCTATTTATTACTTGGTTAGAGCCCAGAAATTGCAAAGTGACATATTAACTTGTAGATTTATGTCTAGTAGAAAAGATAACCTCAAAGATTGTTTTCTTGTCCCCACTAATTTGTTTAAATCTAACCTCGCAATCTTATTCTAATTCTTTTTTGTTTTTATGCCTATAAATATCTAGTTTCTCAAATGCCCTTGTTATCAATTTTACCATCTTACTCAGCTCCTCAATGTGTTAAATAAATCGTTGACCCATGGTCATTAAAAAAAAAAATGTATGCATGAAAAAAATGGCAGAATAACTGTTTTCTATTAAGACACTAAAGGGACAAATACCTAAGGGCAACTGCGGAGAGCAGAACATGTTCTCATCGTGAGCACGGCCTGAACATGATTATGGTCGAATGCTATTATGGAATTACTGAGAATTTTCTTAGGTATGTGAGCAGCTGCGTGGTTATGTGGGAGAACGTCTTTTCTCTGAGGAGCTGTATGCTGGCATTTAGGCATCAGATGTCATGACATCTGCAATTTACTTTCAAGTGGTTCTAGTTTTTAAAACACAGAGGCACAATAAAATGAATAAGGCAAAATGTCAACAGTGGTTCGATCTAAGTGGAGCATATATGGGAGCTCATTAAATCATTCTTTGAACCCTTCTGTAGCTTTGAAATTTTTCTTCACAAGAGGAAGAAGCCAGTAAGAAGGCTGGTGACAAATTGTTCAGATCTCGTCTTAAATACCCGCTCCACAGAAACACTTCCCTGCCCTGCTAGTGTCTGCCCCGGCATCACGCTGTTTTCTCACAGCACTTAATCACAACTTGTAATTATGTCACTATCCCATTAATAGTTATTTCCCTCAAGAGACTGTAAAACCTCTGATGGAGGGACCTCTGTGGTCTTTTCTCCACTGAAGACTTGGTTAAGAACACAGCACAGAGGAGACACTCAGCCTGTGCAATCAATAATTTGCTTGCCCTCCCTACCCCCGACCCGTCCCTCCCTCTCTCTCTCCCTCCCTTCCCCACTCCCGCGTCTCCCCACCTCGACCCCTCCAACAAGCACTTATGGTGCATGGCCCCGGGAATAAAGATGAACAAGGACAGTGCCCTAGGTCACTCAGACCAGCAAAGAATTACTACATTAAACGGGTGCTCTGCCCTGTGACTGACAGGAACCTCTAAAGTTTCCAGAAGCCCCAGGAAGCAGCCCACACAGCCTGCTGAGGGGTTCCTGGTGATTTCTAGAGACAATTCCTGCAGCTGGAAGAGGGCTAAGCTGTGAAGAAGCTCTGCTCTCACAGAAGCGCAGGTTCTCAGCCCCTCAGCCTCTCCACACCTCCTACCAACACCTAGTGCCGCACAAACTTTATCAGTCAGCCAACCTCAGCCACAGGCTCACTCAACTTAAATGTGAGATACGAGGTGTGAAAAATACGGTGAATGCTTAAATAAAAAAATTTTATTACAGTAAAAGACATGTTACCGTCAATCCCCCTCAAAATACTCCCCCTCGCTTCCAACATATTTATCCCATTGTTCTTGCCACTTTCTGAAGCAGTTCTGGAAATCCTCTTGTGTTTTCAGTTGCGCTGTCGTGGCCGCCTCGACGTCCTGAATCGATTCAAAACATTTACCTTTCATGCTCATTTGGACTTTGGGGAAGAGCCAGAAGTCGCACGGTGCCAGGTCCGGTGAAGAAGGTAGATGAGGACACACCGTAATGTTTTGATTTGACAGAAGTTGCCATATACCAGGAGTGATGTGTGACACAGAGCGTTGTCATGATGGAGGATGATTTACAACACACTTTAAAACACACCTTCTCTCAACTGGAGCTCACACCTGACTGACTGCACCAAACAAGTTGAAACTTGTCACACACTGTTACTAAGTTTCGATACGCTGCCTCCCATATTGAAGGTCCCTGCCTTTCCGTTGGATGGCACTCGGCAGCGGCATTCACTGTATTTTGTGATCACAATGGAAAGGCTTCATGTTACATATCACTGTCGGTACAGCAATTTCTGCCAAATAAAAACATTACGGTGTGTCCTCATCCACCTTATTCCCTGGATCTGGCACCATGTGACTTCTGGCTCTTCCCCAAAGTCAAAATGACCATGAAAAGTAAATGTTTTGAATCGATTCAGAACATCGAAGCAGCTACAATAACGCAACTAAAGACACTCACAAAAGAGGACTTCCAGAACTGCTTCAGAAAGCGGCAAGAAAGATGGGATAAATGTGTGGGAAGTGAGGGGAAGTATTTTGAGGGGGATTAATGGCAATGTGTCTTTCACTGTAATAAATTTTTTTACTTAAATATTCACCGTATTGTTTGATCACACCTCGTATGTGTTAAGTATGTGTTAAATAGGCATTAAGATATACTTACCCAAACAGTTGCTTATCTCTTCTGGCAGGCTGTAACCTGAAAGTTACTTTAACAATAGTTTCTAGCATTTATTTTAGTATCCTTTATCATATTGAGTACCATTTACAAAGTTTTAACTATATACTATACCTAATGTGATGACACTGAATTTTGAAACTTAAGGCAAAAATCAAAGTTAACAAACAGCCTTTTTCCATCTCCATCTGGCATCCGATTTCACATCTATCTTAAACCACGGGTGCAGAACCCTCCCTCCTGAAGTTGGCTGAGTTACCCAGTTCATTCCCAGGCTTCCTGGTCTCCACTGGACTGCCGTGCTTATTTGATTCATCTATCACAAGGTCATCTCTGCTCTCTGAGGTCAAGGAGGGAAGACTGGTTCATTCGTTCGATGCCACATCCTAGCAGACAGGCCGGCGAACTCACGCTTGCTACAGACCACTGGATTTCACAGTGGGAATGCAGGGCTACGAAGGCTATATAAGCAAACCTTTGCTACTTCTTTACTAATTTACTACAAACCTTTGTCACATCAACTCTTCACACATTTAGTGTCTCTTTGTCTGAAAGATATAAAAGCTTCCTGCTTTGGTCACTTCTTTGAGTCTCATGTTTTTATGGGGCTCCTATACGCATGGAATTAAATTTGTTTTCCTCCTGCTAATCTGTCTTTTGTCGATTTAATTATTAGACCAGCCAAAGAACTTGGAAGGAAAGAAGGAAAAGCTTTTCCACCCCTCCACTTGCTGCTTCCGCCTCCTTGGCAGTACCCACTGTGTGCTGGGCCCCGGGCTACGCACGGGCAGTACAAGACAGGCCGGCCAGGCCCATGCCCACTGACCACTGGAAAACGCTCCAGGAAGTGTCCCCCTGCTGCTCCAACAGTGTTTAAGAGATTATAAAATACTTTAAAGTCTCATTCTTCCACTGGGAATTAGACCAATGTGAAAGCGCAGTTTTCTTTGGCTGTCACTGTTTTCATAAAAACCCATTAAACTGTGTGGGGAGGGCAAAAGCATTTGCAAGTTCCCAAGGGCCACCGCTCTGGGTCTTTCTAGGAAGCTGCCTGGATTCAGCTGGTTCCGTGAAATGCAGCTTTCTGGTTCGGGTTACACGACAGGCCACCGGACTGCAGACACTATCGCCCAAGCCCCAGGTCAGTCAGGAAGGAGATTCAGAACGTGGACCGTCCTCTACAAACAATCACAGAGCTCTCAGTCTTCACGTTATGTGTCCAGCCAGTTTCCTGGGGACTTTGGCGTGTTCATACCAGAAACTGCACAACTCACACAGCCTATGATTCCAGCACATAACTGTACTTATGTGGGTGAGATTTACATGTGTGTAATCTGACGCAGACAAAGGCCTGGGTGGGTGGGAGGGCCAGCAAGACACTGCCAAAGGCTCCGCCAGGGAGGGGCTGTGGAGTCTCGAGGTGAAGGGGCCGTTCCTGTTTATGCTGCCCGCTGCCCGCCGCCCACCTTTGGCTTGTCACAGGTGTTTCTTCATGCACTCCTGTTACAATTTGAAAAAACCTCTTAAAGCCATTTCAGATGGAATCCAAGCCTGATTTTTACCAACTGCCATTTCCAAACCACTCTGAACACGCGTGCAGCAGTCGTTTTGAGGTTTTCAAGTTGATCCGCCCGTGAAAGTGAAGGTGTAGCCATGAAGGAGGAGCAGCATGGAGGAAACCACGGACCTTGACTGCACTTCCATGGGACACCAACTGCTGCTCCAGGAGCACCCACACTTCCTCTGACCTGGCCCTCAGAGGCAAGATGGGCTTTTCTTTGCAGAGGAGAAGCAAAGTCGCTGGCCTAAGGCCATACAGCTGGCTATGAATGACAGAACCAAGCCTGTCTGACCCCAAAGTTCAAGGCCTTCCAGAAACTAGTACCTACCTCCCAGTGTGAACAACTGCATCAGCTCTGCCAGGCTCAGAGCCATCTTACCCCCACAGAAAAAAACGAAGTGCGCTAACTGGCTAATCTATGTATTGTAATATTTGTGTATTTAATGATGTAGTTCTAAGTTAGTTTCTTTGCCCCTTTTACAGTTTACGGTAGAAAATGAGATTACGGATTTGAGAACTGTTTTCTAATATGAGCGTTTTAATACTATAAATTTCCCTCTAAGCACCGCATGTCACAAATTTTAATAGGTTTTATTTTTGTTCAGTTCCAAACATTTTCTTATTTTCCCTGTCTTCCTCACTGTCCTCTGATTTATTGAGAAGTGTTACTTGTTTAATCTCCAAGTTTGGGGAGATGTTCTGTTACCTTTGTCACTGCTGTCTAGTGATTCCACTGTGGTTACAAACACATTTTGTATCATTTTAAAGACGCTATTCAACTGCATAGCTTCCTTTACAACACAGGTTATGGTCTACCTTGGCGAATGGTCCATGCGTGCTTGAAAAGAATGTGTGCTGTGCTCTTGCTGGAGGGTGGCGTGTTCTCTAAATGTCAATTCGTCCACCTGGCTGCCGGTCAGTTGTTCTGCCCTGGCTGATTCTGCCGACACTTCCATCAGTTACTACGTAGAGAGGAGCGCTGGCAGTTCACCTATAATAGTGGACCTGTCTGCTGGTTTCAGGTCTGTCAGTTTCTGCATCATGCATTTTGCACCTGTTATTATGTAGCACATACACATTTAGAGTCATTATGTCTCCATCAGGTAATGTCCCACCTTATTCCAGATAATTTTCATTGCTCCGAAGTCTACTTCTTCTGATATTAATGTACACGTATTTACTCCATCTTCATTTTGATTAGTATTTTCATGGTATATCTTTTCTATCCTTTAATTTTAATCTACACATTTTATATTTAAAGTAAGTTTCTTTCATACAGCTCAGAGTTGCGTCATTCTCTTTCAACCCATTCTGACAGTCTATGAGAATTAGGTGTTCAGACATACAATTGGTGTGTTCAGACTATTTACATTAATGTAATTATTGATGTTTCAATTTAGACCTGCCATCTTGCTTTCTGTTTTTCCTTCCTCTGTCCTCTTTCTTGCCTTGATTTCAGTTTTTTGAACTTCAGAATTCCATTTTAATTTTTTGGGTTTTTGGCTCTCTTCGTAAAGTAATCTCAGGATTAAAATATCTATTTAATGTTTCACAATCTACTTAGAATCAATATTTTACCACTTCAGGCGAAACGTGGAAACTTTTCCACCATATCTCCTCCCTCCCCCTTTATATTTTCTTTGTCTTATAGATTTCATTTACACACATTAAAAACCCCAGACAACATTATAATTTTTTCTTCCAACCAAACACGTTTTAAAGAACTCATTTGGAGAACAATGATCTGTACTTACCTAGACATTTGCCATTTCTGTTCCTCTTCCTAACATTTCAAGTTTCCTTCTAGTATAACGTCCTTACTGTCTGAAAATTTTCCTTTGGCAATTCTTTTAGATCTGCTGGCAACAAGTCTTCCTTCACCTGAAAATAATCTTCATTTCACTTTAATCCCTAAAAGGTATTTGTGCTAGATACAGAATTTTGGGTTGACAGTTTTCTTTCAGCACTTAAAAAAACGCTGTTTTACTTCCTTCTGGCCTCCATGGTTTCTAATGACAAAATCAGTCATTCAAATTGTTGTTTCCCAGTAAGTAACGTGCTTTCTTTGGTTGCTTCTAAGATTTAAAAAATTTTTTTGGTCTTTATTTTCAACAATTTGGTTATGATGTGTCTGGGCATGGGCTTCCTTGTCTTTATCCTATTTGGAGTTCACTGAGACCCCTCCCCCAATTCTGCAGGTTTGTCTTTTGCCAGATTTGGGACATATTCAGCCATTATTTATGCCAAAATACTTTTTTCCATCACATTTTTCTCCTCTCCTTCTGAAACTCCAGTAACACAAATGTGAGACTTTTTAGTATTCTCCCACATGTCCCTAAGGATCTGTCCGTTTTTTTCCAATCTTTTTTCTCTGTATTATTCAGATTGGATAATTTCTATTGATATAGATTAAAGTTCACTCTTTTCTCTGTCATCTCCATTCTGATATTGAGCCTATCCAGTTAGGTTTTGGGGTTTGTTTGTTTGTTTTATCTCAGTTACGGTATTTCTCAGTTATAAAATTTCTATGTAGTTCTTATTTATATTTTCTATCTATTTACTGATACTTTCTATCTTCCCATTTCAAGAGCATTTGCCCTTACTTGTTGGAACATATTTTAAGGCCTGCTTTAAAGTCTTTGCTAAACTCCAACACCTGTGCTGTCTTGGCACTGGTGTCTGTTCATTGTCTTTTCCCATGTGAGTTGAGATTTTCCTCCTTTTTCATATGCCAAGTAACTCTGAACTGCATTCTAGATATCTTGAATATCGTGTTTTGAGACTCTGGGTCTTATCTAACCCCTATGGAAAACGCGGATATTTTTGTCTTAGTAAGAAATTGAGGGCGGCTGGTTGGCTCAGTGGTTAGAGCGCAGTGCTCATAACACCAAGGTTGCCAGTTCGATTCCCACATGGGCCAGGAAGCTGCGCCCTCCACAACTACATTGAAAACAACGACTTGACCTGGAGCTGATGGGTCCTGGAAAAACACACTGTTCCCCAATATTCCCCAGTAAAAATTTTAAATAAATAAAAATTATTAAAAAGAAAGAAAGAAAAAGAAGTTGAGCTGGCTGGATTCCAGACCCAGGTTCCAATCAGCCTTCTGTGAGCTGTGCTCCAGTCTGCTAAGTTTTCAAAGCTTTTGCAGTCCCCGGTGAATCAATCCTTCCTGTGCAACACGCAGTGGCCAGCCTGGGACCTGTGCGCTGGTCTATTGCGAAGCTCAGTTCTCAAAGCCTGGGTATGTTATTGGGGTCAGATCCATGTGTCCACAACTTGGGAGTAAGCCCAGGAGCTCATAACAACCTTAAAGGGTCACTTTCCTGTGCGCTTCTCCCGCATACTGCCCCCAGCACTTGCTGGTTCCCTCAGCTTCCCTTTTTCTGGTTCTCTAGCTATGCAATTCCCACAACTATGTCCACCTGGGGGCCAAGTGCTGGGGAGAGAGAATAAAGCATCAGGGGTTGGCCCCAACTTCTTGGGAATGAAGCTCCTCTAATCAGTGGCCCATCCTGAGAGTTTTAGGCTCCTGCCAGCCCTTGTTCTGCTACCATGAGACTGCTTGAAGGCTGGAGTGCAAGAGAACACAGACAAAAAGGAAGAGCAGAGGTTATGCACTCTCTCTGAGTGTTGGGGACCCACTCCTCACCCCAGAACTAGACAGCCTCTCCTAGTTCTCTCTCTGTCCATGTTAACACCACTTCTGGGTTTAGGGCCACCTTGAATTCAGGCTGAGAAATATGGGGGAGGGGGTGCCAACTCAGTCAATTCAATGGTACTTCAAATTCTGATTTTCCTCCACAATCCACCTGCTACTATTACTTTGCAGAACCCTCAAATCGCCATTCCATGTATTATGCTCGTTTCATAGCTGCTCGTTTCATAGCTGCATGCACTGGGAGAGGCGGAGTAGAGCATGCGTACTCCTTCTTGCCCAGAACTGGGGTCTGCTTTTTTTTTTTTTTTTTTGCAGGGAGGATATTGGGGAACACTGTGTTTTTCCGGGACCCTTCAGCTCCATGTCAAGTCGTTGTTTTCCATCTAGTTGTGGAGGGCGCAGCTCACTGGCCCATGGGGAAATCGAACCAGCGACCCTGGTGTTGTGAGCATTGTGCTCTAACCACTTAGCTATCCAGCCGCCCTGCTCTTTTTCATAAACTGACTCCAACCCATTTTGCAAAGGCATATGGGATGATGGAAATGAAGAAAGTTTTCTTGTTTTAGAATTTACCTGTAGGCCCACCCCAGTTACTTGCACTGACCACCCAGGCTTACCCTTTCTGCAATTTGTGATCATTTATGATTTTCTGAGTACCCCAGACTTCTCAGCGCCCAGAGGGAAGGAGAATACATATCACTTTAAGCTGCCCTGGATTTGCCTTCTTCTGGGATTCTCTCTCTAACATCTAAGAGCTGACTTGAAATTCCAGAAGGCCAACGAAGACATTCCAGGTTGTGCAAACCCAAACCCGTGTACTCATCCTCGCTCACATGCCAGTTTTATCCAGGACACTGACATCCACGAGCCTGTCCACTCCTGCAGCTGTCCCTGCCACACTCAGCAGCTGCCTCGGAGCCCAGCCAGGACTTCAACTTGCTTCCCAACCTCATTTCCTGACAATAGCGCCAATTTCTCAAGTCTATGAACAATAGTGTTATGTCTAGAAGAGTCACAAACTCTGTTCTAGAGTCTCCACAAATATTTGCAGCCCTAGGCTCCTCTGACATCTACTCAAATTACAAAGACTCACTTTTACTTTCTTAAGTGGTCTTTTCTTTAAAAAAAAAAAAAAAGGAAGTGCATGGAATAATTACTGAAAGGAAAAATACCAAAATGCACTACAGTAGTTACTTTGGAGCAGTAAGATTCCAGGTGTTTTCTTTTTCTTAATTTGCTACTACTTTATACATCTTCTACAAATTAATATAACCAGGAAGTATTGCTAATTTATCTTTAAAAATCCATTCCCCATTTCTCAGTAACTCGGGCAATTGGGGGACCATTAAGCCATAACCATCTCTCATGCCAGGCTATTCCAGTAAGACCTCTTAAATAAGATGTCATTTGCACAACTTCACTGTAGTGTGAAAATTTCCCAGCAAGTCCCTGCATCTCAAACAAGATTGCACACCAGTACACTTGAAACTAATAACAACAAAAAAAAAGAAAACAAATAGTCACGGGATATAAAACACAGCACAGGGAATACAGTCAATAATACGGTAAGAACTCTGTATGGTGCCAGGTGGACACTGGACTTATCAGGGTGATCACTTCATAAATTATATAAATGTCTAATCACTATGTTGTACACCTGAAGCTAATATAGTATTGAATGTCCTCTGTAATTGAAAAATAAAAATAAAAATAGGTTGAGTTAAATTAAAAAAAGACTGCACACCAGATGTACCTCCAGAGCTAAAACATAAACACACACCTGTCAGACCGGAAGGGGATGTGAGAAAAGAGAAGTCAAGAACAATTCTAAAGTTTTAGACCTGAAGTAGAGAGCTAAGTCGATCATTTACCAAAACGGGAAAAGATGTAAAGGGAACAGGTCTGAAAGAGTAGGCAAAAAGAAGACAAAGGTTAGCCCTGTACTTGTTAAACAGAAAATGCCTAGCAGACATCCAGGTGGAGCTGTCCAGTCGCAGGCAGCTGGACGCCACCTCTGGTGTCAGAGATGAGGTCCCGGCTAGAGAGACATCGGGCTTGTCAGCGTAGGCCTGGGGTCTACAGCCGAGTCCAGCTGAGCTCACCTAGAGAATGGCCACAGTCCGAGAAGGGCCTGAGACACACTAATAGTTAGAGGGCACCCAGCAAAGGACACTGAAAAGGACGAGTATGGTGACCTAAGAGCAGAGGAGAGGTTAACTGAGATGAGGACTGAGAAATGGCCGTCGGAGCCGACAACCGGCAGTCACTTGAAAAATCTGATTTCTGAGCCACATGCGTAGTGGTGCAGAAACCTCCAGCGTGGCTGCACTCCACTTCTGCACAACATTTGCCACAGCTGCAATGACCTGTAGGGTCACTGGTTGAAATCTGTCTTTCCCTAATTCGTGGTAAGTTCCAACGAAGGCCAAATAAGTCTTGCCCTTCGTTATAATCCTGGGATGGCTCCACATAGTGGCGCAAACTTGTGGAACAAATGGAAGGGCCATGGAACCCCAGGAAGAAGGTTCCTCTTTGCTCACTAGGCAAAAGACTGCACTTCCGAGGCAGCATAATCCCCGTGCCCATGTGGCCGGAGCCGCACCCCACACACACCTGAGGCAGCCAGCCATCGGCAAGCGCAGCCCCATCTTTATCCACACACACCCGAGGCAGCCAGCCATCGGCAAGCGCAGCCCCATCTTTACTCTCAAGAGCGTCTCCAGTCCACCAGCAACTGCCGCGCTGTGTGCGCGCTGCGCCCTGGGCCCTTCCTTTAACCTGCTGTGACAAAGACGGTTATTTCCCTCCCCGAATCCAGCACCCCCTTCCCACACAGCAGGGGCTCTTAAGTTTCGGGTGCACTAGAGCCACCTGGGGCGCTTGCTGTGCCCCCGCTCAGGAGTTTGTTCTGTGTGTTGGCGGAAGGCCTGCTGATGGGTGTTTCTCACAAATGCCCAGGGGATGACATCACTCCGGGGCCACACTCTGAGAACCACCGGCTTCGTGTGAGTCTCACGCTCGCTATCCTTGGCCATTTTTATTTCCCCTATTAAGAAAATCTCTCTGAAATCATAATGCACGCTGATAGAAAATTACTTACTTTGCAATATTTTTACAAAATTTCAAATGATAACTGAAAGTAACATTTCAACGTTTCCTAAAAATCGTAGCCATGTAGACATAAGGCTCAAGCCAAGAGAAAATGGCCCAGTTAGAATGAAGGCAGATGTCCCCCCAGGTGCCCTGGGAAAACCACCTACTGGGCCTCTTTATTATCTAAAAGTCACAACCGCCATTCCTTGAGAACTACCTCTGGGTCACATACTGTGCTACACAAGGGGCAAAAACATCTCACAGACATTCTTCCTTAATTTCTAAGAGTCCAGGGAGTAGGAAGCACAATGCCCATGTGGCAGATGAGGAAACTGAGAAGTAACCGGCCTAAGGCCCTACACCTGAGAAGAGGTGAAGCCTGCAAGCCCTAAGACCCTCGCAGGTAGGCACCTGTCCCCTCAGCTCTCCCAGGGCTCCCGGACGCGGGCTGACCCGACCGAGCGCCTTTGTGCTCCCGGCCACATGGCACGTGCCTACTAACTACTAACGAGCTAACGAAGGGACCTGAGCAGGGCTCAGGCTCACTCTCTCACTGTTTCATTGCCTGTTGTCCAAGGTGGACTCGCCCCAGGAAAGAAACAATAACAGTAAACACTTCCCAGCACTTAGGACATTCAGTACTGCTCTGAGCACATGATGAAATTCACTCATTTCATCCTCACCTCAGGCGTAAGTGCTACTATTCTCCAAATTTCAGAGAGGAGGCAAATGAGGCTCAGAAAGGTTAAGGAATGTGCCCAGAGTCACACAGCCCAACTGTGGCACAGCTGGGCTACCAACCCTGGTGGTCTGACTCCAAAGTCGAATCACTATGTGATGCTGCTTCTCTCAAGTAATAAAAACATCCAAAGAGAAAGGGGAAAGAATTCGAGTTTCTTAACCACCTGATCTTTGCTTCCGCTCTAACTGGAGTTGTCATCACCTTTAGGGATCACAAGTATAGACACACGGGCCCCAGCCCCAGGCTCCCTAAAGTGTGGGAGCTGACATCTACGACACCAGGCAGCTCGAGCCCCAGGCCGGGAGCCTCCCCACAGGGGCCGGTCCCTGGCTCTGGATGGCTCCCAGGCCATGCCAGCCTGGGGGCAGAGGGGATGGGGCACGAGATGAGAGGGCCGGAGACCCAAAGCACAAGCAGACGGAATGTGGCAGGATCGCATGACTCCTGCAGGTACAATGACATCCTTTATTATTGATGGCTGAAGCCAGGCAGTCCTCTGCTCTGCGCGTTGTGTTACCACGTAATGAGCTGACCTAGTCATTCCAGTTCACGAAAATCCTTCAAGTCCTAGAACATAATCCATTTCACCTTAAAAATGAAAAAAATGATACGAAGAAGATAGCAAAGAAACTCAAACACGATGCAAGTGGCATTAAAAGCCATGGGAAAATCTACTTCGTGCGATAGTTACTTTTTTCAAAGTGCGAACTTCTTTAGCTATTTAGTTTCCTAAGAAATTTATAGCTGAGCTTTGCAAACAAACTTGTCATATTTTAATTTGATGCTATTTTAATAAGCTTACACAATCAGTGATTCAAATTTAAAATGGAACCATCTATAAAAATGAATTCCAACAGTGATTTACTTTGTGAGTCTCCTGGGCCCAGACAACTGCCAAACGGAATGTCAGACAACATTGAAAACAAAAGTAACTTGCCAACACATGAAAAGTGAAATATGTGCAAATCTACCCTATCATCCAAGCTGGAACCCCAGCCTGTGCTCACTGCCTCACCCCACACACTGCACCCCTATATCTAACATGTTTAATACTCAAAGGAACTGTCCTCTGCACCCCAACAGCACCGAGCACTTTCTCTCTCCTGGACTCGTCCAAGAGACCCATTCTTGCCAGGGTGACCTCATCACTCTTTCCATAAGTAGAACCCTAGGGGCTCCCCGGAGCCCTTCAGGGCAGAGATGGGTTCCAGACACATCGTGTCACATCATGTCACACAGGCCCCTGGCCAGCCCCCTCTCACTGCTTCCTAGGCTCATGCTGCCCCTTCCGGGGGCAAGGCCGGGGCGCAGGGAGGGGCCCGGCTGCCTGGGGCTGAGTGGCAGTTCTGCCACTCACGAGCTGTACACGTCGCTCAGCCTACGTCTCAGTGCGTCTCTGACAAAATGCAGACAATGGTAGTATCTTCTTCGTAAGGCTGTCACGAGTTTCAAATGAACTAGAAACCCAAGTGCTGGCTCACTTGACACTAGTGCACAGAACCCCTCAGCACATTCCACCCCCACCATTAGTGCTTCTCCATCACACCTGGACCCTCCGTCACCTGCCGCCCTCCCACACACCCGGGACGTTTCCTCACCAGAGGGGTGCTCTTGAGCATGAGGCCGGCACTCGGCACTCGCACGAGGTAGGTCCTCCAGGGTTTACTGAACGGTTACCCATGAATACAAAACTGAGGCTGCAGGGGGCAGTGTCACAGCACCAGGCAAACAGCTCGGTAGGGATGCTGAGACTCAGGGCCCGGGACAAGATGCAGCTGGCGCCAGTCAGGGCTGCCTCCCTGTGTCCAAGCGCCCTCCTTGGAGAGATGGGCACAGGTCTCCAGTGGCTGGCAGCGCCTCTCCATCGGGAGCCGGGCCTCACCCTGAACGCCGTCCCCCCCACCCCCCACAGGTGGGCAGCCTCAGAGCCAGCAGGGGAGGGGGCAGGGGTCACTAGAGCCTGAACAATGGCCTCGCTTTCCCAGCCAAAGCAGTGCTGGCGGGATTATGTTCCAAGAAACCCCTGGGATCAGAGAGTGACATGCTTTAACATCACACAAATTAATAAAAATTGACAACAGACACATTTGCAATCGGTATTAGAAAAATGATTAAATCCAATCAAGCTATAAATATCCAAGTCAAGCCCAGCTCTCTCAACTGAGCACTTCTCTGTGGTGTTAGAAACTGTAAGAAATGAAAAACGTGAGCCATCGGCATTCTGAAGACAGACTTAAATTTTAGGAACTTGACATGCAAATGAATACAGTTTTCCAGCCTCAAGCATAGTCATTTGTGCAAGGTTCATAAATATATGCTACACAGCATATTTCTGTATGTTTTATCTTGTATACCTTTTGTATTTTCTTTGACTCTTTCTGAGCATTCTCTCGGAGTGGTATTTTTCCAAACAACTTCCATCCCAAGTCATTTTGTTTGTCAAGTCTTGCATTTTGTTTTCTAGCAAGCAAATTCCTATAGGAAGAAAATAAAAGGGTTAGGAACTTCTGGGTGTTTACGGCCACACTAGGACAGCTCTAACGAAAACAAGCAGACTTCCTACAAGAGAACAGTGCGATGAACCACAAACTTTAATTCTTCAGATTTGATTTTCACACAGACACAGAATTATGCAGCAGGCGAAAGACCTTGAACCACAAATAAGCTTTTTGTTATTCAATTGTTACATGTTCAATTGTTTGGAGTAAGGAACTGTATTATTTCATAACAAAGTAGATCAGAAAAAGTGAAGTTTGAAGTCAGAGCAAACTGAACTGAAACCCTGGCTCAACCACTCACTAGCTGTGTGACTCTAACCAGTATATTAACCTCTCTGGACCTGTTTCCTTATGTTCAACAAGGGTCTTTGTCTGAATTAAATTACAAGTACACAGTCAGTGTACTTAAAGAATAACAGCTGCTTTAGTACTTAAGCTTTAGTTTAGTTTAAATGATCTGTAAGGTACATAAATCTGCATTATTCGTTTATAAAGAGTCTCTATGTGTCATAAAAAGCAAGCCACCCATGAGGCACTCACAAGGTCTTCTCTCCTAACATGTCAACAAAATCCCCAAATACCACAAATAAACCCCACATGGTTTACGAGATAAAATCCGTTTTGGAATGCACTGTATAGATGTACTCATTAAAAGCAAATGATTTCCAGGGCTCAGTGGGAAGTATAAAATGAGCCTGCAGTATCTTGTGTGCCAGAAAGTAAGAAAAGCGCTCAAAGAAGTATGTCTAACGGAAACAGCTGCCAGCTTGAAAGGGCTCCCATTGGCCAAATCTGGAAAATTTTATCACAGAAATAAACAATGAGAACAGGGGATTCTAATCCACTGAATAAAAGAGAAATGCACAAGCCCATGTGCATACAAATAAATGAACGTTGTTAACAAATGGAGGAGGAAGGCAAGCCTTAGCATGCCACCTACTAAGCACAGAAAGACTGATGGACGTAGGAAAAGATCAACGGATGCTAAACCGAGTAGTAAAAGTTGGATGAGGAACAGGATTTTCACAGAGTTTGAAAGAATCTCACAAATTACTTGTTAATTACAAAGGCAAAAGTAGTTCTGTCTACAGTGGGGAAGCCTTCTTAGCCACGTGATGGAAGCTGGCACCCCCAGTGTCAGGAGAGAAAGCACACGCCACTATGTTGTTGACAGCTACCCAAAAATGCGTTCCTTAAATGCAGCCACGAGGGGAAGCAGAGACACCCAAAGCGAGTCCCCGAAATAAAGGTCAAGACTCTAAAAATGTCAGGGTCATGAGAGACAAAGGAAGGCTGGAGAACTGCCCTAGGTTACAAGGAGACTAAAAGACATCTGACAAGTAAATGCAATGGGTGACCCTGCACCATGGGGGGAAGCTATAAAGCTCGTTATTGGGACAGCTGACAAAATCTGAATACAGAGCGTGGATTAGAAATAGAACGAGATGAATGTTCAATTTCCGATCTTGATAACTATACTATGGTTATGTAAGAGAACACCCTTGTTCTTAGGAAACACACTGACATATTTAGGGGGAGAGGGGCATGACATCTCCAGTTGATTCTTCTAATGCTTCAAAAAAATACTTTACTCGTACAGTATACAGACCACACTCACGAATGGACAAAACAAATGCAGTAAGATGGAAACAGCTGGTGAGTCTGGCTGAAGGATATATGGGAGTTCCTTGTACTTTTCTTGTAAGTTCTCAATAAATTTGAAATTATATCAAAAATAAAGTTATAAAAACTTTCAAAACAGGAAATAAATGATTTCACTGTATTCTTCCTTCTTTTTCTGTTATGGTGATAATGGAATTCATTTCAGAATAATTCCAGAGCCCAAGGCAGTTCCTATTTACAGTTGGAAGCAATGAGCTTGGAGCTGTCTCCAGACCCACCCTACTTAACGCCTAAGATTTAGCCACTGAAACGCACCTGGGAAGGGGAAGGGCCGGAGTGAGGGGTGCAGCTGCTGAGGCCCGACCTTCCTCTGGAGGGAGGAGTCGCTGAGGGTCTGGGGTGGCGGGGGTTAGACTGGAGGAGAGACCCACACAGTAGCAACTGGGTGCAGGGAGACAGGAAAGCAAGTCTGGGTGCCTGACGCCCAGACTTGTGACGTGGGAGGCCGAGTGGAAACGGGGGCGCTATTCACGGAGACTGGGCCAGCAGGAGGAGAACCAAGAGGGCTGGAAACCTTGGTTCCTCCTCCACTGCTACTGCTACAGGAGGCTGGACAATTGCAGTGCGGACCAAACGTAGCAGAAATCAAAGTTTCCTACTTACTTGTAGCATAAGAGCTTAAGCTACACGATAGGCCATGACTTTGGAAAACTTCATAAGCAGTATTCCGGGATATTCCATTTTTGTGGACAAGAGGCTAAAATCACAGTCATCAGGAGCCCTCAGTGGAAAGGAACCCCTCCCCAGCTTCAGCCGTTTGTGTCATCGGGGCTCTTGGTTCCAGCAGTGGGAGCAGGGAGCCAGTCAGAAAAGATTCCAGCCCCGTCTCCCCTTTCAGGTCATGGCTCGTGGGAAGCCTGGCACGGAGCTGGCTGCTGGGCCCAGGTGGCCAGCTGGAGCCCAGGCCCTGCTTCTGCCCATCACCGACCAAACCCACTGTGGGCCCCGGGGCAGGGCGAGCCCATCAGCTCCGACTTTGCCCCTTTACAGCCTGTGCTGTCTTCCTCCCCAGGATCTCCAAGGAGCCCTCAGGGGGTCACCCGATGACCCCCACACACACGGTACAGCTCTCAGTCCAGGTGAGCCCAGACGGAAGACAGCCATGATCCCTCCTGCTGTCTTGGTGAGTTGGCCCAACCTTGGGCCCGCAGACACCTTAAGCCTCCTCCTACCGCTGGGGAAGGCACTAGACACCGCCACCCTCTCTGCCACTTCACCAGGGAGAAGCACACAGGGCCTGCTTGATTCAAGCTTCCTGTTTTACTGTTTCAAATCCACCTGTTCCACCACTGGCTACAGAAGTCGTCATACTTGACGTGTGTTCTGCAGAAACTCTGGGCTTCCCCTGCTCTGCAGAGCCTTCCCTGGCCGGCCAGTCTCCAAGACTGGGCTCCCACCACCGCTGTTTCCACTGTGCTCCCCATGTGACCTTGCGCTTGTTGGATGTACCCTGTCCTCTCCCCTCATCACACCTACCTTTCCCCTGGGGTGGAGGTGCCCAGAATTCTACCCAGCATGCAGTGGGAGCATAACACGGAGCAGCCACCATATATTTGCAGGGGAGGCAGGTGTAAAGCACTAAGGAGGCAGGAGGGGGCCGCCCCCACTCACACTGAGGCCAGGGGAGCGCTGACACACATGCACGCACACCCCACCGGGGCATGGGCACAGCTTTACTCCTGACTAGCCCCTTCGTCCACGATGCCCACTCAAATCCACCCTCCTACCGCCATCAGGAGGGGATGTGAGTGACAGCTGAAGGGGAAGCACCTGAGGACTCTTCCAAAGGTCAGGTGACAGCCATCTCTCCTAAGAGGCGACCTGTGCTGTTCAAAGCCTCTTCACGGAAGGCGCCTTGCCCCAGGAGCCCCCCACCCCACACACATAGGAGACCAGGGTGGATGTGCTCTCACAACCCACCGGGCCTCCTTCACTCCGTGTTTCCTCTGCGGGCCCTGACTACAATGCACAACACTAACACCGCAGCCAAGGTGCTCAGAAAGCCGCAGGCTCTCCGCAGCTCACCTCCACACCTCTGCGCTCGGGCCACGAGGGCCCGGCCCTCCTGACAGGTGGCACGTGCGCTCAGCCCACCCTTTGCTCGGCCGCCTCTCAGGACAGGTCCACATCCCTCAAGCCCTGGGCCTGCAGAGGGCCAACTGCGTCTGCCTGACGCGGCCACATCTCCACACAGCGGTGAAGGCCACGTCCGGAAAGCAGAGCTGGACCACTCCAGTCATGTCCCCAGACCCCTTCACCGGCTTCCACCTGTTCGCGTGCCATCACACATGCTGTTCCCTCTGCCCTGAAAATGCTCCCGAAAGAGAGGACACGCTTGCCTGCCTCACACGGACCTTACAGGCCTGGGCCAGCGCCTGGCACACACACTTGGCCCCCTGTCACCGTCCAGGTGGCTTCTCCACTAGGGAACTGGGAACGCTGGCCAGCAGGGAGTGACTGTCCCAAGCTCAGCCCCTCCCAGTGGGCACTCTGCACAAAGCGGCAGCGGAGAGGCGAGGGTTACAAGAAGGTGGGCTGAAGGAAGGCGGCCCGTGGCTGCTGGCCGCCCCCCCAGGACTCCGTTGCTAATGACCATCCAGATCCATCTGACAGTAATGCTGCAGAGGCCTGGCAAATTCACTTTGGGTTGTCAGAGGTTAAGCCACACCCAACTGTAAGGGAAAAGCCCAACCCTAACAGCCTGAGGGAGGCAAGAGAACCTTGGGCAGGAAAAGGGCACTGGGGCTTCACCTTATCCAAGGGCTTGCAATCGTTCTTCTCACCTCAATAGGTAACAACTCAGAGGAACAGATACAGGACATCAATGTCTGTAACAAAGCTGACAAACCAGTGACTGAAACTGACCTCACGGGTGACAGGATCATAAACCCCTAAATGGCAGGTCGTGGCGGGTCGTCAAACCCCAGCCTCGAGCGTCTCTAGTGAAAGGCTTATCTTGGCCGTGAGCTGCCCTGTCTGTTGTTTCTGCGCATCTGGGTCTCCCACCTTTGAAATAACCCATAACCACCCTGAGCAGAGCACACGATCTGTTAACTTTCCTATAATCCAATCCCCAACTTGCTTTCCCACCTCCAGGTCACCTTCCTCCTTCCTCCCTAAAAAAGAAGCTGCAAAACTTATTCTCCGGAGCATTTGAGATCTTGCTCCCCTATCACATGGTCAGTTTGGGCTCAAATAAACTCATAAAAATTCTCTACAGGTTTGGACATTTCTTACGCCAACACCAAGGACAATGTTAAATAATGGCGTGTTAGCTTCTCCTGGCAGCGCTCCTGTGAAGCCAGAAGCTCACGGGTACATCGTGGCATGCCCTGTCACAAGTAACCAGTGTCCTCAGAATTAGGAGCAGGAGCAGTCACGGACACCTTTCACTGGGACAAAACGGACCATTAGAATCCGGGTCCCCACCAAGCACAGGTGAGTATGAGTTTGCCCAGATTCGGGCCCACACTTTCCTTCCCTCAGCCTCCTCCACGCTCTCAGTCACCAGCATCTTTCCTTTCACTGTGCTGTGTGCATCCCAACAATGAATCCTAAGAGGACTGCTGAGCAGGACGCTGTGCAGAGAGCCACACCTGTGGAGGTACTACCTGTGAAGGCGTCACCTGTGAAGGCATCACCTGAGAAGACACCACCTGTGAAGGCGTCACCTGTGAAGGCATCACCTGTGAAGGTGTCACCTGTGAAAGTACCACCGGCGAAGGTACCACCTGTGAAGGCATCACCTGTGAAGGTACCAGCTGTGAAGGCGTCACCTGTGAAGGCGTCACTTATGAAGATACCACCTGTGAAGGCAGTGGACCCTCAGCCCGGGTGCTTCCCACTCACTCACTAGCTCTGCTGAGCGAGCAGCTGCCCATCATGTGGGAGGCAGTTTGCAACTAGTGACAGCGCCCCAAGAACAATAGCTTAGACCTAGTTCGGTGAGCTCCCAGTCAGTCCTGAGGCCTCAACCCCGGCCGTTGCAGGCCCCCCCGCCCAGAGCTGCTGACCACATGGAGTGCGTTCCCCAGAACCTGGCACGTCTCTGCAGACCCTGCCAACACAAATGGAGATGGGCGGGCTGCCACCCTGCAGAGGGGCACAGCCAGCACTGTGCTTCAAGCAGGGCCAACAGGGCCTGTCTCACTCCCAAACTTTCCCTGCGAGACAGCACAGCTGCGAGGATGAGGAGGAACAGAAAAGAACTGGGAAAAGGCAAAGCTGACCACGAGGCCACAGCTGCCCTGCTGCCCTCATTCTGGCAAACAGAACCACAGCCTGCCTGGTGACAGGCCCCCAAACCTAAACCCCAGCGTCCCTAGCACGAGCAGCGTGGGTACTTGTCTGTTCCCAGAAAACCTCAAGTTGGGAGGTGACCTGGCATCACCTGTTTCTGGCTGACAAGTAAAGCACAGGCCGCCACAAGGGGCCCGCCGGCCGTTCCACTTCTGGCTCTGCATCTCCCAGTGGGGAACAACTGGGCCTTCTGTTCCTCATCTGTAAACGGGGTGATGCGAACTTCTTCCCGGGGCCATTGTGAGAAGAAGTGAGATAATACTCTAGTCAACAGGGTAGAGGGGTGTGCAGGGGCCACAGCGGATAGCCTGTTTTCTGTCTACAGTGTTTTTCAGTTTGAAATATTTATCAACGCTTTTAATTACCGAGAAATCACAGAAAACCCTGGCTTTCGGGCTCCCCCTGGCAACCCTGGCCTCTGTTCCTGCACGGCCATAAGCCAGAGCTGAGCAATGGCCCTGGTTGGGCCCCCAGAGCCCCACATTTCATTACCCCTGTGACCTCAGCATTCCCCACACCCATCTGCAGGGGCAGAGACCGGTTTTGGAGGGCCTTGAAGCTTATCACTTGGGGAATCCTCTTTAGGGAAAAAATTGTTTACCTATGAATACAAAATTAGGTACAAGTGAGGGCTCCTGAAGGTCAGGTGTCATTAATGTCATAAGTCTGTCTCGTCGGCTTTTGAAATCTGGGACAAGGGAAGCAGCTGCTGCCACATGCTTACAGGTGCTGAAACGCCAGTAAGGACTTCTACCCTGTCTCCCTGAAAATAAGACCTGGCCAGACAAGCAGCTCTAACGCATCTTTTGGAGCAAAAATTAATATAAGATCCGGTCTTATTTTACTATAACACTGGGTATAACATAACATAACATAACATAACATAACATAACATAACATAACATAACACAACATAATATACCACCAGGTCTTATATTAATTTTTGCTCCAAAAGACGCATAAGAGCTGATTGTCCGGCCAGGTCTTATTTTCGAGGAAACAGGATATACAAGTTTTGTGCCCCCATTTTTTGACAAGAGAGCGTACAGCCAAAGGACCAATCCTCTTTCTTCCTGGGTGTCGTGGGCTAAGGCTGTTGCGTTCACCCCCATACCTCACCAACCTAACGTTCAGATGTCACTGGAATCCAAAGGAGGTGACTCCCGGAATGACTTAAAAAGCTTGCGAAGTGCTGGACCTGGGTCCCTGTGCTCGTGCATCTCAAAGCACCAGCTGTGTGCTGGGAGCAGGCACCCAAATACATCCCAGGTATTCGCAACTTGGGACTTGTCTCTGTCACCAGAGTGTCAAGTCCATGAGGATGAAGACAGCAGGTCCCTCCAACAACAATGCCGCTCATTATAACCTGATGGGAAGCCACAGGAACCTAACTCGTTTTGCCAACCAGCCTGTGGTAACACTGGTTTGGTGACACACCATCTCACTTCAAATTGCAGAACCTGTTAACACGTTGAGGGCTCTTCTGTTTATTGTGGTGCCTCTCGTGTCTGGAACAGTTCCTGGCATTTAGGAAAACATTCAAATCTATTTAATGCATGCTTTCTCGGGGGATTTTCATAAATATTACGCAAACTATTCCTGCCCATTTAATACCAGAAGAAGCCAGGACGCGGAGAGGTTGTGGAATCCTGCCCAGAGACACACAGCTAAGCACCACAGAACCAAGGCTGAGACGCGCGTACCTGAGGGTGTCCCAAAAAGCAGAGGACAGCGGCCATGGGAGGACGCAATCGCCTGAGCTGGCGGAGCAGGTTCCACGAGCCACGGACTCTCAGCAGGGATTTCTCAAAACTTGTCCGGCAGCCTCCAAAGCCCTCCTCCCTCAACATACTCAGTGGAGCTCCTGCTTATGTTCAGCAATTCCCTGGGTCGCTGGCTTTTCCCTCCTTTGTCTCACTAACAGACTCTTAACAAGCTCTGACCCCAAAGCAATCAGAAACAAGCAGGAGCCCGTAGCCCGCGGGTCCCACGTGAACAGATGGGTATCTTCTCTACCATTTCCTGAAGCATAGTTACCTTTTACAGAGCACCGTCAGGTGCCTCCTCCTGCACCAGGCACTTCACCTGTATCTGACGTCCGCAGAACCCTACAAGGCAGGTACTACAGTCACTATTGTACAGACCAGAGACAGGCTCGGTGAGATCAACAAATGTAGCCCTGAAGGGACACGTCAACCCTGGGACTCATCGGGGTAGAGAAGGCAAAAACCTTGACTGATTCTTCTGAAGCCCATTTCATGGGTATTTTTCTCTAGATCTCCACCCCCCAATCACCAGCACGCTGCACTGCCACGTATATTTACCATGGCCCTCCAACTCTGCTCTGGAGATGCAAGGGGAAAAGGCCAGCCCACTTCAACTGTCACAGACACGCGAAAAACAAAACGGCATTCTGCAAAGCCAATCTCCTGTGTCATAAAATCCTGCCTACCCCACGGGAAAGACGAAGTGAGTAAGAAACACACTGCGGCGTTATTACTACGGTCAATCATTGTGCCCAACGTTCCTGTCCACACCCCATGAAAAGCACCCAAGAGCCAGAAATACGTGGAGTCTCTCCTCCTTTAGAAAACGCTACTCAAGTAGCATCTGCTGCTCAAAAGCTAATCCTAAAAACAGAGGTAACAGACAACTCTGGAGAGTCAGTGAACACACACCGGCCCGAGAGCTCCGGGCACAGCTGTCCATGTGGAGATACAGCATCACACCCATTTAACCAGAGAAATAAATACTCAAGGAAACAACTCTGCCCAATGTGTGTGGGGGAGGGGGGCGCGCGAAATCATATTAAAACCTCCATACACGGTAAAAACCTTGCTGCAGTTACGTCTCCAATCACAAAAGCAAGAAAGTCCAAACTGTGACCACAGACCTGTCCATGAGCAGGAACGTGGAGGAGAAGGACATGGCGTCTAGTGTGACCACACAGCTCTGCAAGGCCAGCCGCAGAAGCACTGACTCTCCTCTCGCCACATTCCCGCCAAGCCGGAGCCACCGTCCCAGGGAAGCACCACGGACGCCCTTCCGAGTTTTGCTCCCCACGGTCTGGAAGGCTGAGGCTTGCAGGAAGGAGTGGACCAGCTGGAAAGGCAGGGGCGGAGCGGGGCGGGCAGGGCTCTGACTCCTAACTAGTCACAGGGAGGAGGGAGGGCGGGCAGTCCGGGAAGCCGTGTGTGTCACAGGTTCCAGGGGCTCTGCACAGCTCCGGGCCACATCTGGGCACCCTGCAGAGACCCAGAGCCACACACCATGCCAGGAGAGGCCAACGAGCCACAAAAAGCCACAGACACTTCTGTCCGGGAAGGAAGGTGAAGTGACATTTGGAACAAGCTAGCATGTCTTCTGTGTGCCAGACCCGTGCTTTGGGAGGAAGAGCTCAGGTATTTAGGTGAGTCACAGCCTGGTCGCCTCACTGCGGGGCCAAATACCTGCATCGGAAACACCACCAGGGGATTCTCACCATCCCTGACTTCAAGTGCCATTAAAAGCTTTTCAAAGACAACTTCAAGGTCAGGAAAACCAGTCTATTCTAAACCCACAAGAAGTTACTCCAGGCTGGCCACCCATCCTGGGGCAGGCCTCATGTACTTGATCACGTGTCAACAATGAGCCACTGGTGAAACAGCGCTCCGTTCACACGCCCTACAGGGTCCTCTAATAACCAGCTCCACAATCGCTTTAAAAGAAGAAAACCACCTGTCCGTGTGTTTGTCTATTTCCAAGTGCACAAAAAGTCGGACTAGAGACAGTCAGTAGGTGGCCATCTCCCGCAAGAGAAGGTGGCGAGGGGCAAAGAGGGAAATTTTACTTTACAAATTTCTGTATTGCTCAAAAAATAATCCAATGAGCATGTATTACTTCTGCAATGAAAACAAATAGAGACAATCAGATGTGGGAGGCAACATGGCACCGGAGTGTTAGGGCGGAGTGGGGGTGGGGGCAACTAACGCCAGGGATCCCAAAGGGGGGTTTCTGGACTAGAGGAAACATCACCTGGGATCTGGTGGGAAACCCAAATCCTTGAGCCTCACCCAAACCTCCTGAATCAGAAACCGGGATGGAGCCCAGCAATCTGGCTTCATGAGCCCTCCCGGTAGCTCTGATTGATGCTTGCTCCAGTTAGAGAAGCACTGTTCTGACTACACACTTAAAATTCCTGCTACCCTACTTCAAACTTCCGGTCAAAGCCCGCCCTCCGCAAGGAGTCAAATCCATGTTTCTGGATCCTGCACATCAGCAAGCTCAGGGTGAGGCCAGAGCAATCAATCATTCACAGAGAAGCCAGTCAGGCAAAGCCCCGCCCCCTACTTCGGCCCCATCCCGCCTCTTTCTCAGGAAACCTGTGTTCTCCCTGCAGCTTCCTGTTCCCAAAACTCTTCAAATTCCTCAACCTGCAATATTCATGTTTTATGATTATATATCAGCAAAGAAATTTCCAAAAATATCTATAATTTAAAAACTCATGAAGAAAACTCAGGTCCAGATGGCCTCACTGGTGAATTCTTCCAGACATTTAAGAAACACTTTCAGAGAACAAAACTTTTATTCTTTCCCCTCCCCGACTCTGGAGGGAATTTATTAGGTCATTCAATAAATACATTTATAGGCTTTATTCGTCAAGAAAAAACGTAGCCAACCAGGACTTTTTGATACCCTTTTGAGGTTCATTTGGCATGAAGTACAGGAAGAGAGAGACAGAGACAGAGACAGAGACAGAGAGAGAGAGAGAGAGAGAGAGAGAGAGAGAATCCATTTGTTAAATTCCCTGTGAAGGCTTATTATTATTTTTAATTCATATACAATAAAACTGACCTTTTTTGGTCAGTACTATAAGTTTTAACACATTGGTAGGTTCATTTAACCACCAGAGAAAAATCTTACTGAGAAAACACAAAGTGGACCAACCCATTTTATAAGGCCAGCATAATCCTGATAGCAAAACCTGACAGGCAGTATAAGAAAGGAAAATTACAGGCCATACCCTTACGAATCATAAACAAAGCATTAGCAATCAACTCCAATGATGAAATATAAAGGACGATGCATCACAAGCAAATTGGGATTATACTAAGAATGCAAAGTGAGCTCACTTAATGTGAGGAAAATACAATGCTATTCACCACATAAAAACAAGTTAAGGAGAAAACCCACATAACCACCAAGAAATGCAGAAAACAAGCATTTGATGTTGTTTTCATCACATTCACGATCTTTTTTAAAATCATAAAACTAGGAATAAAAGGAAACTTCCTTAACCTGATAAAAGTTTTTTAATAAAAAGTAAGGTATCTGATAAACAGACATCCCACAGGAGACATCACACTTAGCGGGGAAATGGGGGGCGCTTTTTCCCAGACGGAGGCCAGGACGCAGACACGGATTTCCACCGGCAGCGCCACTTCAGTTCAGCACAGCACGGGAGTTCCTCGTCGTGCAACAGGCAAGAAAACTAAGTGAAAAGTGTAAGAACTGGAAACAAAACTCACCCACAGACAGCAGGATTTTCTACAGAGAAAATCCAAAAGAATCCACAAATAAACTATTAGAGAAACTGAATTTAGCAAGTGCATAGGATTCAAGATCTACACACAAAAATTAACTGCATTTCCAACAAGCATTTCTAACATGGCATTTGTAAAACCATCCAAAAATAACAAATATCTTGGAATAAATTCAATAATAGAATCATGACACTTTTACATAAAAACTATGAAACACTGTGGACAAATTAAAGAAAACCTACATAAATAGAAGAACATACCATATTCAGGGATCAGAAGCCTTCATAGAGTGAAAAATGATCAATAGATTCAATGTAATCCCAAACAAAACCACAGATTTTTTGTAGTAATTGCCAATCTGATTTTCAAATATATATGGAAATGAAAAAGGACCTATAATAGCCAAAATAATCTTAAGGAACAAAGTAGGAGGCCTTACTCTGTCAGATACCAAGACCTATTTTAAAAGAATATTAGTGATATTAGTAAAAGGACAAATAGATGATAGGAAATACATGGTCACCTGATTTATTTCAAAGGTTCAGTAAATGAACCACCACCTCACACCATAGAGAAAATTAATTCCGATGGATCATGGACGAGTTGGTAATGGCAAAATAAAGGTTCTAGAAGATAACAGAATTTCTTAAATAGGACAAAAAAGGCACTAACCATAAAAAGAAAAGATTCTGTAAACTAGAATTCATTACAATTAAGAATTTCTGTTCATGAAGAAAACAAAACAAAAAAAAAACATTTCGGAAAGGAAAAGGAAAGCCATAGCGCAGAGAAGGTATTTGCAACACACAGATCTCACAAAGGACTCTCACCCTGAAAATATCAAGTATGCCTACAAATCTGAGACACAGCCCCTCATAGGCACCTCACAAAAGATTTCAAGGGGCCAACAAAATGTGAAAAGGTACATCTCACCATTAGTCATCACGGAAGTGCAAAGAAAAGCCAAACATCCCCGCCCTATCCCCAGAATGGCAGCAAGAAAAACCGCGACAAAAAACTGACAATGCCACAGCGTGAAGAGGATGGAGAGGCCCAGAAGTACGAACGGACCCAGGCACCTTGTTAAAACATTTAGCAGTGTCAGCAAGTCCACACCCCTGGTCATATGTGCACCGCACGACACGCGCGAGAATGTTACAACAGTCACGCTCCCGAAGTGCCACAAACGGGACGAATCAAATGTCCACCCAGCGGAACAGACAGAGGGACGTTTGCGCGACTGAAAACTACACAGAAGGAAAGAAAATGAAGATGGCCACCATACAGTCGCAACCGGGGTCCACTCAACGGTGAGCCAAGTAAGTCAGACACCAAGGTATATGCTGCGTGACTCCCTTTCTCCAAAGTTCACAAAAAGGCAAAACTAATCTCTAGGGCCAGAAGTCAGAAGAGCAGTTGCCCTTGCTTGGGGCGCGAGACTTGAGGGGTGCTGGTACGGCTCCCGACACGGCCCAGGGACATGTGCGTGCACGTCATTACACAGGACACTGCAGGAAACGCTAGCTCAGCCCAGACCACCCCCTCGGGAGCCTTTCCTGCTGGCGGGGGGGACCCCCCCACCTCGGCCCTCCTCTATGCTCCCAGGGAGCTGGCTACTTGTGTTTCAGTTCTGCCTCACCTCCCACTACATTTCAGGGGAGCGGAGGGGGGCATCGTACTTGGTCTTTGTATCCCCGAGGCCTGGCATGAAGCCACTGGGCAGTGAGTGCTACATTAACAGGTAATTCATTAACTAACCCTGACATGCACTCCAGCCCGTACGCCTCTACTGATAAGTCAGAGTCCAAAACAAGACCCCGTGCTGTGTGTCCCAAGCTCCTTGAAGTGTCCTTCACACACTCGCCAACGTTTAAGTACAAGAAGGAAACACTGAACGGGGATGCAGTCTCTAACATCAGCTTGGGTTTTTACAAGGAGAGAGAACGCAGGGCGAAAATGGTGCCGGCACTGAATACAGACGGTGCTGAAGAAAAGAAGATGGATTTTTTCTTCATCTCCAAGTGAAGCCCACGGAGAAGAGCTGCGAGGTAAAAATCATGTGGAAGCATCCCAGATCAGGAGGGGCCTGGGCTCACGAAGAGTTGGGAAGGGATGAAATGACTTGTTTCAACTTCAGGAACCTTAAGGAATGAGCTGAGCTCTAAGGTGGAAAGTCTGTCTATTTGTGGGACTCTGCGTCGGCAGATCTGGGCTCCCACCCCAGCTGCAGAACCAGCTGCCCGACTCCGGGTAAGAAATGCACCTTTCGGCTTTCTCAGCTGCACAAGGTACCACACGCCTGAGCCGACTACTGACTGATACGTGTGCTCACAAGTGACACTAGGGCACTTTATTCATCTCATTTACACCTAAGCCTATTCACACGTCATTTCTTTCACTCAGCACATGCGTACTGAGCACTGACTATGTCCCAGGCCAAGTACAGGGAACACAACCGTTGACGCCCAGAGACTCAGGTCCCCAGTCCTCAGGGGGCCTACCTACGATTTTCCTCGCCTTTAGGTCACACAGTAAACAGAAGGGCGTGGATTTAGACTTCAGTCCATCCTTTCCGCTGGTGGTTCTCAATTCTGGCTGCAAGCTACAATCACCCAGGGAGCTTTTTAAAAAACCCAAATGCCCAAGTCTCACCCCAGTAAAAAGTGATCTGTGACGGCGAGGCCTGGTTATCAGTTTTTCTTTCGGTTTTCTGGACAATTCTTTAGTGGAGCTAGGCTGGGAACTTTGCTCCCTCACTAATAAAGATTTCCCTCTCCGTGCTCTCTGGTTTCTTGAACCGATGCTTTACTCTATATGAAGATTAACTCCTTCCAGCAGTTGCCATGAACAGTGAATGATAATCTTTCAGGTTTTGCTTTAAACGATCCCAACAACTCCACTCCCCACCGCAAAACAAAACTGTGAACACCTGCCTTACAGTGTAAACGTTTCTAGTGTCTTCCAACCTCCTCTGCTGCCATTGATCCGGGGGCGCAGATTCCTTGGCCAGCAGGAGGCCAGAGCTCGCTCACCCAGGGTGCCCCGTCCCTCCACTGCAGCAAGCCTTGGCCATGCCCCCATCCAGCACACCCGTCTTCTCTCACAGCCCAGGGGCGCAAAGAGGATCTGCCCCTGGGGTTCAAACAAGTCGCTCTCACACGCGGCTCCAGGAGCAGGAGCCACCCTGCACAAGTGGACAGGAGGCCCAAGTTCCAGGGCCAGTCAAGAACATGAGCTGGGCAATATTGGGGATCAGGGATGACTGAGACCAGGCTCTGCCCTTGAGGGGCTCACAGTAAGAAGAACAAGACACAGAAAATGAAACTAGACTAAACGAGACTAAAGGCTGCAGGAGAGCAGAACAGAGCAGCGTGCCTGGAGGGGGCTGCCTCTGCCCTGGGATGCTGGGAAGGCTTCACAGAAGAGGTGTCAGCTGTGCTGGGCCATGGAAACGTGCAGACATGGGGACTAGGGCACACGGGGAGCGGACGAGAAGGGGGGAGGAAGGGAGGTGTGAACCAGCAATGAGGGGTCAGGGCCGGGCCCAGAAGGAGGAGAGAAAACCAGAGGCATTTCTGCACTTTGGAGCCGAAGGCCCTGGAGGACAAAGCGGCCCCCACTTAACCTGACGCCAGGGCGATGCCAACCTCTAACAGTCCATCAGCCCTCGCTGAGAGTGTCTTCATTCACCAACCAGAGGCTGGGTTTTCACCACCAGTAAACTCGCACAAGGTCAGAGGGCTCCTGGGGGTTCACGGCCGCCGTCTCGGGAGCGGGCAGGTCAGAGCTGACCCGGGGTCGGGACCAGGGCTGGTCAAGAAGCAGGTGGCGGTTCTGGAATTCTGCCCCCGGAAATCACCTGAAATGCGGACCACACACTGACGTGCACACAGGTAACGTTATCATCAAAAAGCAGGAAGAAAAACTACTTCCTTATTGTTTGACAAGTAAATGATTCACAGGATGGAATATCACAGACATTAATAAGCATATAAATTTTTAATTTTGGGGAAACGTTTTCTATAAGTAAAAAAGCAGGATTCCACACTGTAGAAATAGTATGCATTTTCATATTTTAAATTCATAGACAGTCTGTAAGGAACTAGAGAAAGGAGGAAAATGTAGAAGTAGGTGTAAAAGTAGGATAAAAATCGGATGATAAACACAAAAGTTTTCCTGTACATAATTTAAATAAAGAGAACCTTTAAGAAAGCACATAAAAAAGGTTTATCATTTTTAAAAATGTCTCAGAAGAATGTGCCAGCTTTGCACACACCAGAGGTGTGGCTGCCACAGGTGCCATCTGAAACCCACACAGCTGTGGGACCTGATGTGGGAGGGTTGCGGAGGGCCTTCTCCCAACATCTAAAATAAGATTAATAATAACATAATCGAAAAAGAAGATATTTAGATTTTCAAAGTTAAGTGTACCAGATCTCTTTATTATGTTTTTTAGATTTACAGTCTACCCCTCATTCACTTAAGATTATTTATCGAACATCTACTAAGTGTCTGCATTGGCTGGGAAAACAAAGAATGAATAAGACGCAGGCCCTGCCTTCCAAAAGCTCAGTGTCCACAGGGTGGGCAGGGTGTGAGTGTCTCAAAAGCAGCCCAGGACTGTGGCAGGCAAATGAGGGCGCTGGGAGGGGTGGGTGATCAGAGAGGGCTTCCTCAAGGAGGTGACACTTCAACTACAACAGGAGTATGCCAGGCACTGGAAGCAGAATGGGCAACGGTGCAGAGATAAGACGGCTGGTTCAGAGAACTCGCAGTAACGAGTTCAGTTTTTATGGCTGCAGCACAGAACGGGAGCTGGACTCCTGAGAGTGGGGCAGGGGCAGGATCCAGAATGCTCCTTACACCGCCAGGCCAAAGAGTTTGGAGTTTACTCTGCTTGGGGGGAGAACTACCATTTAGGCAAGAGAATGCAAAGCATTTGTCATGCAGGGCGGCCGGCAGGGTCTCTGGTCCCGCTCCCCACATAAGAACGCAGGACATGGTGAGGCCAAAAAGGAACACCCACGGAGCCATAGGTAGGGGAGTCACACCATTATACTCTCACTGGCGGCTGGGTTGGAGACACAGGAAGCAGGAGCCACATTGTTCACAACTCTCACTGCTCCGCTTGCAGGCTCAGCCCCCATCTTGCTAGCCCCCATTTCCTGCTAGCGTAGCCACAGCAGTTATATTAGTGGCCAATGGCTCACTGGCTGACGGCCAACTAGTTACAGCTGATGGCCATCCCATCACAGTTGATGGCCATCTACTACCTGAGCCAGCACCTTTTTTCCACATGAGGCCGAGAGCCTGGAAACTGCTCTCCTGGCTCTGTCCCCATAGTATTCAACTCATTTAATTCTCAGGAAGAAGTTGAGAGGGGAGGGAAGGCACATCAAAGAAAACCCCCAAAATGGCCAGTGCTCCCAGCTTGTCACCCCACCCATCCGCTCAGGGTCCCAAGCACCGGTCTCACTTCCCAGCCTCCCCTCCAGGTAGGTGTAACCACAGGACTGCGTTCCCAGCCATGAACGGCCAGGTGCGGTGATGGGGCCACTGCAGCGTCCTAGCCCACAGACGCCTCAGGCTGCCCTTCAGGAGCTTCCCATTCTTGGTCTGATACAGACCTCGAGTTGTGTCGAAAGCAACAGGGCCAGGAGGTGGCAAGAGCTCAGGAGGGCATGAGCTAGAAACAAATGTCCATTGTGTCTGAGCCATCACCCAGTCCAAGTTTGTTACAGCAGCTAGCGGCTCACCTAAGGAAATATAATTCATGTGTTCTCCCCCACAAACTGTGGCTACCACTCGATTTCTGCTTTAAAAATAACCGCTCTGAAAGGAATTTCTAAGAGGAATGAAATCTGCTCATTCCAGGGCAAAGACTTAAAAGTAAGTGCGCAGCCAGGTGCTAGGGTGAGGGTTGATCCAGGAAGCGTCTTTCCTCGTCTCCCTGGCCCCTCCCCCCCCTTTCCTTCTTCCTCGTGCTGGGCTCCCTTCCACCTCTGCAGGACGTGGACACGGGGGCACTGAGCCCGCACCCTCTCAACCTGGTTCCTTCACTGTATCTCCCCTCCTGGTAGGAAATGTGTTTTGATGCCCAAATCTGAAACCTAAAGGCTATTAGGACTTAAATCCAAACCAACAAACATTTGACTATTTCCTATAACACTGTACACGAGCCTGGATTTGAAAAGCCTCTGGCTAGAAGCAAAGGGGAATGAACAGGCAAACTGGCCCGCTGTCCAGCCCAAAACGGCGACTGGCAAATCCGGATGATTCATCATTCCTCCATGTATAGAACCTTACAGGAATCCTGAAGGAAACCGCAACTATTCACAACAAAGAATCAGCAAAACTGGAATTGAAACAACTCTCAGTTACAAACGCAGCTCATTTAACATAAACAGGAACTAGCTGATGTGGCAATCTAGTCAGATATGTGTACACACGAAGACTACAGGAGGCGTAAAATAATTTCATGTTAGCAACATCGAAGAGTCAATGTCTACCAACAAAATAAGTAACATTTTAGAACGTGCACTATTCAAGGTAGAAATCAGAATAAGATCATTTAAATTGTTGTGTTATTCCACTCACATTTTTTCAGTGGAACAGATTTCATACCCACCTGAGCAAAGGGAAGTTAATTTATTAGTAGAAAGTGGCTGGTGGCTGAACAACTGCTTTGCAGGAAAGGGTTTCACAAGACCCCACAGACTCCTTGCTCCCACAAAGTGTCCTGCACTTCACACTGAATCATCCCTGCCAGGCTGACCATGACCTCACCAAGGGCAGAAGCAAGGCAGGTTGGCAAGGCTCGAGCACAGAAATCTGGGAGTTCCTGTAAAGACAGTGTGTGATTTCCCAACAGTGCCGGTCCAACGGGGGGTGCTTCTAAACTCAGGAAGCCCAATGAATCCTGCGAAGAATAAATACATCCTCCTTTCCCCCACTTCCCCAAATGAGCTTTTCTGTAGCTGTGACATTTCTAAGGACATGACACCTTCCAGAAGCCAGGGCAGACAGATGCTGCAGAGGAATCAGTGAGGCCTGGGAGGTTTATCAGGGACACGAGCGGCTGGTGAACAAGACACATGCAGAGTCCCTCCCTGGTCCTGACTGTTACAAAGGGGTGAACTTAAAAGGTTTCTTCCCTCAGATCCGAGAAGTTTCCTAACCCACCCAAGGGAAGGCAACAGATGAAGCCCAGCTGGGCCACAGAACAATTCCTGTTCCCTGAAGTCCAACACCGAGGAGAGAACCGGCTGGACCACAGAAAAGCCCGCCGGGGGCCTGCTTGTAACCAAGTCATCAGGAAGGCAAGGAAGTGTGTGGTGGTCCCCCCTCAGGACGGAGTCAATCCTGTTTCTCTGTTTTCCCTGTTCTGCCACTCATCTCGGGCCAAGGCAGGTCGGCGTTTACTAGCCTTCATCCATGCATTCACTCGCTCAGTCCTTCAAGTGATAAGCAGGGAAGAGACCCCTAATGAACTCTAGTGAGAACGCAGCCGCCACCCCAGGCCGAGCCTTCTATCCGCATCGCCTCCTGTGGGCATTTGGGGATAAGGAAACCAAGCTGCAGGGAAATAAAGCAGCCGCGCAGGTGCCCGGCCGGAAAGGCAGAGCAGAGTCACAGCTAGGGTCACAACTGCCCTCTCCGAGTCCCCACCAAGTCCTCTGTCCCCAGGCTGAAAGCACAACAGATACTCGGAGGCTCCCCCATCTCCGCTGTCCTGAACATCCCGGGATACCCAGATGTGTGCTCAAGCCCAGTGTCACACAGGACCTCGTGACATTCTCAGCACCCTGCACGGCGGCCATCGCCCCCAGCCCCTGAGGAGACAGCGGGTCAGGCCTGTCCCCCACGCCTCGTTTCCCCTCCCTCCCCAGGCCCCGTGGACGGCTCCTTCTACAGGCTTCCCTCGGCTCCACACACCTGGGGACTGACGCACTTGTTTCACAACCACCGTGTGAGCTGCTTTAATACACCCACCAGAACACAGGCTAAAAATAAAGTCACAGGCTGCCATCTAGACTGTGTGGACCAGCACCGAACACCAGAACTTCCCTCAACGGCGGAAATGTACAAATCCGAGCTGCCATGCGGCAGGCACGGGCCACACGTGGCTACTGAGGGCTGGGACGTGGCTAGTGCGCCCGAGGAGCCAAAGTTCCCGTTTCCATCACATTTAAAGAGCTACATGTGGCAAGTGGCTGACACACTGGACAGCACAGGCCGGGACCCCAGTGCAAGCACCGCTGGGCCCCGACCTGAGACCGCGGACAACCAAACCAGGCGCCAGCTGCAGCACGCACAAGCTGCTGTGCGACAACGAGCATGGCACAGGTGGCGGAGGCCACGCAGACGTGGGAAAAACAAGGCAAGCTCCTGCCAGCCCCAGGACCTGTTACCTGCCATGTCCTGTGACCAGAACACGCTCGCCCTCATCTTGTTCAGACCTCTGCTCAGATGTCAGTTGCCCAGTGAGCCCCCTGCACCCTGCGCGACACCCTCCCAGCACTACAGCCTGGCATCGAGCTCCTCTTGCAGCCGGGTGCCCACAGCAGACTGCAAGTGCCACGCGGTGCTTTGATCTGAGGGAGGGGCTTGCTGGCTGCTGCGTCCCCAGCACCTGGTCCTGGGCCCGTGTTCACCGAGGAACTAAATGACGTCTGAATTCAACCATGGGACAAGCATTGGCTGAGTTCTAACCTAACCGGGCGCCAGCACGCGGTGAGTGACATGAGGTCCCTCAAGGGGCACCCAGGCTGGGGGTGCCCACCTGATGACACTGCACAATGGCAGCTGCCATAGCAACGGCAGGAGCTGGGGAGCCCTCTTCCTGGGAATCTTCAGTGGGTCCTTCTCATGTCCAGTAAGCAGTGAGGGGCACAGATGGCATCTCCTCCAGGAGGGGTGGCCCCGCCTGTGGGCGGGAAGAGGAGCCACTGACTCAGGAAGCTACCTCCCGCTGGGTGGTACTGGGGCCACCCTCTGGAAGCCTTGTGGCAGGTGCAGAGGGAGGGACTGGCAGAGCCGGGACGGTGCCCACTGCTGCTGTGAGGGCTGCACTTGGGTTCCTGCGGCCCTTTCAACACATCGCTCCAGCTGCGCCCACAATAGTGTGAAACGGCAGTTGTCCTGTCCCCGCGCGTGCAGGGCTTCCCCGGTACAGACCCCACGCTGCCCGAGCAGACTCCAGCCCCGAAGGCGTGCTGAGGGGTGCTGCTGCAGGGGAGGTCCCCACGGACCCCGAACAACCGGGAGATGGGGCCCACGAGGAGGGCAGCTTCGATGCTGCACAACAGCCCCCCAGCACTTTCCATGGGCCCCTCTGTGTGAGCATGGCCCTGTGGGGCACACAGCAGGCCGGTGCGGCTGGTCCCCACACAGGGGCTGGAGTGGGCCCTGCTGACAGTGCCTCAGCCTTTGCAGAAACAGTTCGGGGATGCACATCTCAGAGATGCAGGGAGAGGGTGTCCCTGAGTGAGCGAGCCCCACTGTCTGCAGGCCTGGTCCTGGGCCGGTGCCTGGTGCAAATGCAGCCAGCTGGAGTGAGCCTGGGGTCTGCCGCAGAAGGTGAGGACTGAAGAGGAAATGACACCCACGTGCAGCATGACGATGGTCCACGGTCTTCTCAGAAGTTTCCTCTGAGCATTTCCTTCCCTTCTTGCTCTCCAGAGGATCACACGAGGTTGTGTCCACTCCACGGCAGTGCCCGCCCCAGAGCAGGGCACCACTGCCCCACACAGCTGCTGAGCAGTGGGCCCAGCAGTGAGCCCCAGTGGAGGGGCTCCACAGCTGCCCCCCCTCCCCGCTGAATAGCTGTCCAAGGACAGAGTGCTATTCACAAGTGGGAGTGGACGTGTGGCCGAGGCCAGCCCACCAGAGCAGAGCCTGTTGTAACGATGCCCCCAGATGGAGCTGCTGCCCGCCGCTCCCCGCCAGCACACGAGAGGAGTAGAAAGAGGGCCCTTCACCTCCTTTCATCAGCCCTCGCTGACCAGTTTCACCAGACACAGTTCCAACATGATTTGGCGGCCCAGGGTAGAGCTTCACTGTCAGACAGACCAGGGTGAGGAAGGAGGGGGGCTGACCCTCCAAATTCCACCACTAGCCACCCGGGGGGCCATAACCACTCAGTGAAGACACCCCAACTACCCTCAAGCCTTCCATCTTTCCCTCTCGCTCCACTAACCCCCAGCCTCCGGTGTCGGCACCGTCCCACCTCACGGATGTCCCCCCACCCGTTCCCCGCTCAAAGGGCAGGTCACTCGCTTACACACGCCCTTCCCTGCCTCTCATTCACTACACTCACTCAGCAGAAGCACAACCTGCCCCGGGCACCTGCGCAGGGCACCCCCTGGAGAAAAAGCACCACGCTACCCGGTCTGCAGTCACCGAGCGGGCCTGGCGGCCCCCCCGCCACCCCACCCCCTCCTTTCCACTCCACACTCACTGAGGGGACTGTCACACCTCTTCCTCACTCCTCTCACCCACTCACTCCAGGCCCATCCTCACTGACAGCTGAGGACCTTGCTTCCTAGTTCCCCAAGAAAATGAAGCAACAGAAAGAGAATTTCCACCGACCCCACCACAGAGGCGAGGACGTGGAGCGGCAGGCACCCTCCTCACGCTGGTGGGAGCGCAGACGGCACAGCTGCTCTGGAAGGCAGTTGGGTGGCTTCTTACAAAACTCAACACACTCTACCCTTTGATCCAGCAATCAGGCTCCTTGGTATTTACCCAAAGGAGCTGAAGCCCCACGTCCACGCAAAACCCTGCACACAGCTGTTTACATCAGCCCCATCCAGAATTGCCAAGCCTTGGAAGTAACCAAGATGTCCTCCTCCAGTGGGTGACGGATAAACAACTGTGGTCCATCCAGACAATAGACTATTACTCAGCACTAAAAACGAATGAGCTGTCCAGCCATGAAAACACACGGAGGAACCTTAAATCCATGTCACTAAGCGACAGAGCCAATCTGAAAAGGCTACATACTGTGTGATTCCAGTGACATGACACTCTGGAAAAGGCAAAACTGTGGAGACAGTAAAGAGATCAGTGGTGGCTGGGGGTGGGGGGTGGAGGGTGAACAGGGGAAGCAGGGGGATTAGAGCAGTGACACCCCTCTGTGTGACGCCATAATGGTGGACACGTGTCATTACTCCAAATCCACAGAATGCACACCCCTCTGTGTGACACCGTAATGGTGGACACATGTCATTCCACCGTCCAAACCCACAGGATGCACACCCCTCTGTGTGACGCCGTGATGGTGGACACGTGTCATTACACCGTCCAAACCCACAGAATGCACACCACCGAGAGACCCCTGATGCAAAGAAGGATTCTGCGTGACTATGACGTGTCGGTGTAGGTTCCTAACAAAGGTACCAGGATGGCAGGGGATGTGGATTTCCGGGGGGTGCTGTGCGTGTGTGGGGTACATGGGAAATCTCCATACTTTCTGCTTAATTTTGCTCTGATCCGGAAAATGCTCTAAAAGATATGTGTAAAGTCCAATGCTGAAATTAAACATCTATATTCACACAAACAATGAAGGAGCACTGAAAACAATGACGTCGTCTGTATGCACACAGGATGACGTCTCCGGCCACCTCTGTCATCCAGCACCTGTACCCACCCCACCTGTTAGCCTGGAGGATTCCAGCAGCGGAAGCCAGCTTCTCTACTGCAGCTCTAGATCCCATTTCTTCTAGACGAGGCTCCCGAATTCTCTCCTCCTGCTGATTTGTGCAATTTCTAATCTTTACTAGGTTGTTTGTTCTTACGGAACAAGGAACAAAAACACACACTTCACTCATCTTGAGAAAAGCAAAGACTCTCACACCACTTCCGTCTCCAGCCATCACCCCACCTCTGCAGCACCCACCAAAAGGACTGTCAGTGCTGGCTCTGTCCCCACCCCACTCTCACTCCAGTTACCCTCCCACCAAAGCAGTTCTGGCCAAGGTCACTCCTCAGTCCGCTTCCCTGACCTCAGCACCCTCTGCCCACTGCCCACCTGACACGGCGCCTTCGCCTGGCTTCCAGGCTGGCGCACGGCGTCCCCCCAGCCCCACCCCGGGGTCTCCGCGAGGTCCCTCCTTCCCGAGACTGTGCAGCTGCTGCAGACTCACTCTTTGGTCCTCTTCTGGCCCCTCACTTCCACAGGGGCCTTACCGAGCTCCAAACGGCCACAGTGCCAACAACTCCAAGCTTCTATCTCCTGCCCAGACCCAGCTCCCCAAGTCCAAATTCCCAGCCAATTGCCTCCTCCACCACCTTCTCGAAACGGCTGATGTCTCAGACGCAGCTCGCCATCTTCTCTCCCCACCTGTCTCCTTGATGACAACTCTGTTTCCCTGCTGGCTCAGGCCCAAACCCTGGCCACCTCCGACTCCTCTGTCTTTCCCACGCCCACGTCCATGTCTCACGGTACAACTATTCCTCCCCTCTCCGCGACCACCGCCCGCCCAGTCAGGGCCCCTCCCCCTTGCCCAACAGTCCGCTCTCAATTCAGCAACTCAAGTCCTTCTGGTGAAAGCCAGCGGGAGCCCTTCCTCCCTCCTGGGCAGGTGGAATTCTCAGGCGGTCCCCAGGCCTCCCTCCCCTGGGAAGCCCCTCCTCATGAGCATGGGCAGAAACGAGGAGTATGACGGCCACCCTGTGGTCAGCTCATGTCCTATGCCACAGATCACTTTGCAAAAGGGACCTTATGCTCAGTGGGCCTTAACTGACCAGTGAGCTTTTAAAACAACTGGGCTTTTCCTGCAAAAGAGACTCAAAGTGTGAGGGACTCGACCCAAGGGACATTCTCTGCTGCTGGCTTTGCAGACGGGGGGACACAGGACAAGGAAGGTGGGAGGCCTGCAGGAGCGGAGAGTGGGCCCCAGCTGGCCGCCATCAAGGACCTGAGGACTCAGTCCTATAATCACAAGGCACTGGTTCTGCCACCAACCTGGACGCACAACAAAGTGGGCGTTTCCTGAGGCCTCCAGATGGGGCCACAGCTGGCCGACAGCTGGCTGCACCCTTGGAAGACCGAGAGGACCCAGCCACGCACGATGAAGCCGTGACATTGTTTTAAAACACGCGAGGTCATCTGTCAGGTGGCAGCCGACAGCGAGTACAGCTCCTCTGCTCAGAACCCTGCAGCTGCTCGCCCTTCCCTGAGTCAAAGTCACACAGGCCCACACAGGACCTGGTCCCACGGACCGCACACCCCACGCCCTCGCCATCACTCACTCGGAGCATCGCACGCGCCTCGTGCTGTTCCTCTGCGTCAGCCGTGCTCCCAGGGACGCGTCCGTCTGGTTACCTGCCTCACCTCCTCAGGTCTCTGCTTCCATCTCTCCTCGTCACTCATGAGGCGGGCACCACGTGGGTGGGCAACCCTGACCAGCCTACTCTGTGACCTGCCCTCCTACCACCTCTAGGTCCTCATTTTCTCCCCAGCACGCGCTCCTCGCCGCATTTCCCTACCTATTTAGTGGATTATCTGCTTCCTCCCACTAGAATATAAGCTCTTCCAGGGCAGGGTCTTTGTTTTGTTCACAAATACACCCCGAACACTTACAGTGCTCTGTAAATACTGCTTGACAGAATGTACGAGAAACATTTTCAAGGACACAGCACAGTGCTTGGTCCCCTGCAGGCACTCGAGAATCATGGCTACGTCTCGCTGCCTGAAGAAAACCGAGCCCAGCAGGGCCCAGGCGGCTGCTCGCGCGCAGCGGGACCGCCGGCAGCGGGCTCCCCAGGTCTGCAGTGGAACCAGACAACTCCCGCGCGTCCAGCACACACACAGCTGACCTCCTGGGGCTCTGCCAGCCCTGTTTGCAGAGGGACACGACTTGCTTCATCCTCGCCAAACTCAAAGGGCAACCTCAGCACTCACCTGGAGTTACAGAACCGTCTCCAGCCAAGGGCAGCACTGATCTCCCAGGTGCTAAAACACTGGCTGGTGAGAGCACAGCTGTGAAGACCAGTGGTGAGAAAACAAGTGCCGGCATTCCGTAAGCAAAGGGGCTGCGCGGCTGAAAACCCATGTGGCACAAGAACTCACAAGGGAGGAACTGAAAACCTTGGGGTGGGGAGACCAATCCAGTCCCAGCGGCCCCGGGGAAGGGTGTGCGCCTGTGAAAACACTTAGAACAGAGGGCACAACCAGAACGGTCGAGACTCCTCACACGCCTTCAGTTTGTAATAGGCAACCACTCAACCCGTTTGCTTGATAAAGGCTTTCCTGCTTCTGTCATGCTCAGGGCCCCCCCCCCCCCCCCCCCCGAGGAAGGCAGGCACCTGACTCCGCTCTGTCCCCGTTCTCCTCCCGGGACAGCCAGCCGGGAAGGCCAACCACATGGTCAGCAGGCCTCAGAGCTGACCAAGCCTCACTGCCACACCTGCAAACGCCTGCATAGCTCCCACACTCGGGGAGGAAAAGGCTTTCTCCACCTGCTTGCCCACGAGGGCCTCCTCCCACTCAGGAGCGCCCGTGCCCTGAGCAAGTCCCGGAGCTGCGCTCCCTGGCCTGGTTCAGCGCCGCCCGACACCTTCCGTTCACCCTTTGCCTTAGCTCCACCGACTCGGCCTGCAGACTCTCCACTGCTCCTGAAGGCAGCTCACTTCCTCTCGCTCTCCCGGCCCCAAACCCCCCTTTCTGTGCACGGTACACACTCATGAGAGGCAGTGGAGTGTCTTCTGCAGAAAGGGCGCGGACTTCAGAGGTGGACAAGTGGCTGCTCAAGTCACAGCTCCGCCACTGGGAGTCTGCGCAGGTCGCCTCTCTGAGCCTGTCCCCAGTGGGGAGACGATCTCTACAGGAAGGGCTCCGGAGAGACAGAGCCGGAAAAGTGCCCGGCTCCGAACATGGCAGCTACGCCTCCCCCAAGGGCAGCTGCTCAGAAGGCAGCTCGGAGCCCTGCCAGCTAACCAGGTGCAGCCCCGCCCCTCATCCGGGCAGTTCACCTGCTCCTGTGCGGACCTTTCTCTCGTGCACTTGGAGCTCAACCTCTCGATCAGATGGCTCCTTCCACTTGCACCAGTCTGGAAGGCGGGTATCCTCAGCTCGTTTTGCAGGCAGGACACTGAGCCCCGAGAGGCTGGGTGCTGGCCTTACCCGAGGGCACAGGCCAGAGAGCAGCCATCGGGGCTCCGTCCCAGGTGCCAGGGGTGTGTGCCTGTCCCCACAGCCGCATACCCCAGCAGCTCAGGTACTCGGCGGATGTGTTCTGCATGTCCCCATGCCAGGCCAAGTCCCAGGAACGTTAGCAAGCAGACTTGGTAGGAAAGCACAGTTACAACGTTACAGCTCAATGCACTGATGCTAACTCTGAAATGCTCACAGCAGCAGGAAACTAGCCAGTCAGTAACAATATCCATAATACGATAATACGCCTGCCATGTGCTCACTGCTTCACATCCGTGTACGTTTCCTCCCCATTTAGTCCCAACAACACTTTGAAGAGTGAACTTATTTCTATTTTCCAGATAAGAAACCTAAGCGCAGAGACCCAAACCTTGTATTATCTTTGTATCCCCTGTAAGCTACCTAACCACCCCTTGCCTCGGTTTCCTCACCTATAAATGAGAAGTAGTTACAGTACTTACCCAAATTCATCAGCTTTCAGTGCAGGATCCAGAAACTACTCCAGGAATTTTAAGAGGAAGGGATTTAACTCAAGGAATTAGATGATCTCGAAATCACTGTAAGGGCGGAAGTAGTCAGATCTCAATGGAGCCCCGGGGACCGGCTCCCTGAATACTCCAGAATTGAGGCACCAGGGACTCAAGAATGCAACAGGATCGGGAAGCCACCAGAGCGGCCACCAACACTGAAGCGCAAAATGCCTCCACCGCCTGCACCACAACTGCCTGAAACGGCCTGAAACCTCCAGGAAACGGACACAGATGCTGCTGCAGGGGGGCCTCCACCGCGATGACGTCACTCGGCAGCAGAAACAGCCAAGAGGGGAAGAAAAACTGGTCTCCATTGAACTTCTGCCTCGAATCTCTCCTATATAAAAGAACTGGACGGCACCCAATTCATATGCAGAACCCCAGCTGCAAGGGACTTTGGGAAATGCACGTTTTGGTCTCCAGCTTCCACATGCAGGAAGGCACCTGGAGGCCTGAAGGAAGAAGCAGACGCCCGCTGAATCTGCCCCCCCACACTCTCTCACGGCTACTGAAGGTCACACAGGCAGCCACTGAAGGCTGAGAATGGCACCTGGGAAGCACCTAGGGCTGCCCAGGAGTCCCCGAGCTGAGGGCTCTGACTGTCCCGCATCCCAAGTCCATCCAGCCTGTGGGGGAGCTGACTCAGCCCCCGAAAAAGAAAGCAAAGAGCACATTTCTCCCTCCGCCCTGCTCATGGTGCCTCCCAAATCATCAAATCCCAGAAGCCTACATCGGTACAGGGACTGACATTTTGGCTGACCACCCTCACAGCAAGTCAAAGCGCCCGTTTGAAGATTTATTTTTCTTAAGCCAGTGGTTTCAAACCTTTCCATACAGCAGAACCTTAAAAAAAAAAAAAAAAAAGGGGGACATCTTATGTGAAACCCCAACAAAGGTAGAGGGCAGGGCCAGAAATCCAACCTGCATTCTGGGTCTGTGCTCTGCCCAAAGCTTTACCTGTAAATCTTGTTTAACCCTCAAAGCAACGCTTCACAAGAGGTACAATTAACCCGATGTCACCTGTACCCCTGGGGATCACAGAAGTTGTTTCTTGATGTCACACAGGTCAAAAATGGCAGAGCTGAGGCTTCAACCCTGGGTCTGAGCAGCCCCAGCTCTCAACGACCACACTCCCCGTCTGTCTCAGGGACGCCTCAATGCGAGGGTGAACCAGACGCAGACGGTGCCCAGGGGGCTGTGAGCCAGGCCGGGAAGCAGACCGGAAAACTGCATCATTACGGCTCTTTACACACAGCCGGGCGCCCCGCCCCGCCCCGCCTTCCACAAGCTGTTCCCTCTGCCCGTGTCACTTGGCAAGCTCCTGTTAGCAGCCTTCAGAGGCAGTTCTAGCATCTCTCGTCAGCAAAAGCTACTCGTCATCTCTTCTGAAAGCTTAATAAAGGGCTACACAAAATATGTCGTCAGCAGTCAGAGCTAATTGTCACCTTCCAGGCCCATGCAGATCAGCAGCCCTAAACCCGGGGCCTCTCAGAAACAGTCCTGTCTCCTGGGGAATGCAACCGTGTCACTCAATTCCTCTCACATCTGCTGTCCGGGCTTCGAGGTAGATACTGTCAAACTACACTGGGCGCACAGGCTCCTTTAACCCCTCTCCTCTGCACAAGCTGAGGGCCCCGCTCAAATTACATTACAGTAGTGAATTTCCTTCAAGGAAGCAATTAAATACCACATTTTACAACCCACTTGCTCAGTAGTTCTCAAAGGCTGGGTGATTTTTGCCCACCCCTTCCACTCCACACCCCATCCCACTCCCCTGGGACATTTGGCAACGTCTAAGGTCATTTTGGATTGTCACAATTGGGGACTGCTACTGGCATCTAGTGGGTAGAGGCCAGGGGTGCTGCTAAACAGCCCTCAATGCCTCCCCCCCAGATTCACCCGTCCCAAAATGTCAACTGTGCCAAAGTGGGAAATCCTGATCTAACTTTTCCAATAATGGGTTGATTTAAGCAAGCACAATACCGAGATGAGAACTAAACAAAGCTTTTAAAAAACGTATTTTTTAGAAATAATAAGTATTTATATTAGAATCACAGATCGCTACTACTTACACCATGCCAGGAAGTGTGCTAGATGCTTTACCTATTTGACCCCTAAATGCTCACAGTAGTTTTATGCCCCGTTTTAGACTCAGAGAGGTGAAGTAACTTGCCCAAGATCACACAGCTATTAAGAAGGGGAGCTCACACTGAACTCAGCCAGCCTGAGTCCTGAAACAGCACTCCTGCCTTTGGCACCCCCATACACACACACCACACACACACTCACACACACACATACACCCTCACACACTCACACTCACACATACTCATACACATACACCCTCTCACACTCACACATTTTCACACACACACGCACACTCACACACACACACTCACACTAACACTCACACCCCCATGACAGCACTCATCCCCCAGCCCCGCAGTGGCTGGTCTGTCCCCGCTACCAGCGGCAAGCTGCTGAAGAGCAGGGACTCAGGGACTATCTCCAAGCTCATGGTGGAGTCTCCAACAGAGCTGCCATCACAGTCTGGATGGAGAAAGGATGGGAGGAACAATGGGAGCTGGGCCTGCAGCGTCCTGGAAGCAGTAGTCAGGCCCAGCCAGCTCCGGCTCACCCAGGCCACCCTCATCAGGCAGTCAAGGTCTGCTCCTTCAGGGCATGAGTTCCCTGACTATTCCCCCCTTCCTGAGACCCCTTCTTCTGGACTAACTGCCCACCACGCTGCCCACACTTCTACAACCTGGAAATTGACTCAGTGAGAGTAAGGAGAACAGATGGCACTGGGGTAAAGGGGATAAAGTGGAGAAACAGGAAGACTCAGAAGCCTGGGCCGAGAACCCCAAAGGATCTACCCTCAACAAAAACTCACAGTCCAAAGTCCTCTGAAGACCTACTGTGTGCCAGGCCCGCTCTGTAACCCCTCTGCAAATTTACTCACCTGTAAAATGTTTAGTGGGTTCCAAACATTTTGGGGACAAAACCCTTCAAAGCAATTCTAGATTGAAACTCTTTTCTAACACTTTTAAGAGTCACGGACAAGAAACTCACTAGACGTGGCCCGTACTATCACATATTCGATTCACTTGTCATTAGCAGTCCACCAGCTTCCCAAAGGTGCTTAGTGATGGTTCACAATGTCACAGCCATCAAAACAAGGGTAGGAGACAAGAACCAAGGAATAAAACAAAGAGGAGACATTCAATTTCTGTGGCAGAAAGCTAAAGAGGATTTTCAAGAACCAGAGCTTTAGAAATGATCTGCAGTAACCGATGGTGTTTCCTTTCAAAGGAGAAGAGGCTTCAACCCAGACAGTGAAACAAAGGCAGCAGATGCAGCCAGGGGCAGTCACGGTGATCACAGCAAGGACCCGCCACTTCCCAGCTCGCTGCCTGGGTCGGGATGTTTCACACACGGGAACGCACGTCATCCCCACCCACCCCGTGCAGCAGGGCTCAGGAGCCGCATGTGCAGATGAGGAAGCCGAGACACAAAGGACAACAGAGGTGAGAGAACATCACACGTGAACATAATAGGCCTCCGGTACTAGGCACTTACGAATGCTGTTTTAGAGAGAAAACTAGCTCAGAGAGGTGAAGTAACTTGTTCAAGGTCACACAGCTAGGATGTGGGTCCAGGTCTGCTGAATTCCAAAGCTAAGCTCTTTCTCTATGCTACTTCCAAGCCAGCCTCGTTTTGAGCAAGGTTTCCCAAATCTGCCAAGAACCCCAAGTGATTCTGAAAGCCTGTCCCCATTGGCACTTCCCCGAGACCCTGAGGAACCACATTTAACAGGTACCCAAGTGGCATTCATAAACAGGAAACGTTGAAAACACGGACCTGAGTAGAGATCAGCTCTGCCACACAAATCTGAACTGCAACAATGCAGTATTAGGACTATGGCCTGAGCAGGGAGAGTGACAACAGTCTCCCCTAAAGTTCCTGGGTTCCTCCCAACGATGGCAATCACTGAGCATTCGGAGACCAGGCACTTACTCCTGGTGGCGCCACACCTGGCAGCACCTCGGAAAGAAAAGGTGCCCACAAAACCACAGCCTGCGTCCGAGACCCTTTCCCTCAGGACAGGTCTTAGACTCGTCTGCGATGAGACCACGTTCAGCCGTCTGAGGGGGCGGGGGTCCGTGGGCGTGGCCACGGCACAGAAGCCTCTGGGTGACTTCGGCCAGCTCAGCGCCCCATCCCGAGGGACACCCCGCCACAGTGTGCAGCGTGGGGTTTGCTGGGGGCACACTCCTATGGGGCAGTCAGGGTCGGCCGCGGAAACGCGCCCCCCTGCCAGGCCCCGGCCCGGGGCCTCTGAAAGCAGCTGTGGAGTCGATCGCCATTACCCTGCACCCACTGCCCACAGCCGTGCCCTTCCTCTCCACACTCCGCGGGTGGGGAGTTCACGTTTGCTTGTGTGACTGACCCCGCGCCTGGAAGCCCACCCCATCATGACCTAGGACCGTTTCTACCGCCCGTTCCTCCCGAACTAGCTGCTGAGAGCAGAGCCTAGGACACACACACTGAGCGAGAATATGAGAGCATAAGAAGAGGCCGGCGCTGCAGGAGACGCCTGCACGGGGCCTGAGGTGCGACACAGAGACCCAGCAGTCCTGGCCTGGCGCCTGGGAACAGGTGAGAATGCGTGTGGCTGCAGGGCAGTGACAGCACACAACTCGGCAGCACGGCCAAAACACTCACACAGGTGCCCAGGCACACAGGGGACACAGCCAGGGCCCCCCCGAAATGCCAGCCCTGGGTTAGGAGACGGGGGCTGGAATCAGCAATGTGGGTTCCTAACTGACACCACCCTCATCAGTACCCAGCAGCTGGCCCGAGAAACTCACGTTATCAGCATAAAGGGCCCTGCAGAGGAAAGGGTGACAAAGCAAGGCTGCTGATTTGGTGACACAGACCACTGTGGGTCACCCTCAGTGACAGCAGGAAGTGACAACAGACTGTGTGAGCGAGCCAGGGACACAGAAGTGACAGCTAGCAGTGAGGAGGCAAACAGCAGAACCCCCAACAGACGGGCCCTCACACGACTCCAGCGTTCTGGGCTGTTAGGAAAAGGTGTGATCGTCTATGTGACAGAGCGTCTGCTCCATAGGGCAGGAAACACACAACACGTTTTAGACAAGAAGAACATTCCATGCGTCTGATGTCAACGGCCTAGACCTCCTGCGGAGACAAAGACCTATTACCTTGTGAAGAAGCTACTGAACGGTCCCAAGATTTTCAATTTCCTCCCCTCCTCCACTGCGTCAACACATTCCTGCCGCTGTGGGCCCTGGGTTTCCTTGACGGAGCTCAAGGTGACGTCGGTGAATTGTGCGCCATCGTCATTCTCCAGGGTCACGATGGCACTGGAGCTGCTGGCGACCACCAGGTCCAAGATGTCCTCATAGCTGACGGACAGCGTGGCTGACAGCTCAGTGCCGAGGCTGGACACGCTGCACACGGAGACATTGTCGCCGCGGCTCAGGCCTTTGGCGGCGGGGCTGTAGAGCTTCACCGCGTCGTAGCCCGTCCTGGGGAAGGTGGAGGACTTGCGGGCACTCGGCTCCTGCTCCGCGCCCGGGGCAGCTGGCGGCGCGTAGGACGGCAGCGGGCAGGCGCTCTGGCAGGCCCGCTCGGGGATTAGCTCGGACTCGGACGGCTTCCTCTTCGCATGGAGCACGCTGCAGGGCACAGGCTCCGGGTTGCCGATCTCTAGGGTCGGGATGCCGGAGTCCACCGACGTCAGGCTCTGCTGGTCTAAAGCACCGAGTTTCGGCGCAGGCCCGTACTCAGGCAACGAGAGGGATCGGGGCGCCTTGAGGGGCACGTGTGGCAGGTTCTGAATGTGGTTCCCCGGTCGGCCGTCCAGAATGCCCATCAAGGCGACGCCATTTGTAGAGCTGGAAAGGTTTCCATCAGTCATCTTGGTCCGAGGAGAAACTGGGGGAAACACCAAAATGGCAATTAGGGCAGTGGATGTGAAAGCCAAGACTCCACTCTTCTGACGCACAGCTCGAATGTTCTGACAGCTCTTGTAAAGGAGGAATCCCTGAAGACAGCGCCACACACTCAAGTTCTAATTCAGGACCAGAAGCTGGACTTTTAACATATATTATCATGTCAGTTACCAGGAAGGTAACTCAAAGGATACGTGTCGGGTAAAAACATACATCATCTTCACCATCCTCCTCACACCCTCCAGCCCCATCTCTGACGGCCAGGACAGCACTGGGAGTGAGGGCATGCTAGGCAGAGAGCGGGCTTGCTGTCTCTCGTGGGGTTTTAAACGATCAAAAGGCCACCTCTGTCAAAAGTATGGGAATTCATAACCCACATGAATGAACAAGTCAAGATTCCGTGTGTTCTGAGACAGCATAAAAATTGAGGTGCTTTCAAGGCAGAAAACAAGACAGTCCCACGTGCCACGTGCAGTGGGACTGTCCCAACCACATCCACGTTAGCAGAGGCCTGCTACAAAGGGTTCAGTCAGCTGACTCAGGCCTGCGAGGCAGGGCATGTCATCCCCTTCACCACAGAAGAAACTGAGGCTCAGAGAAGTTCAGAAACAAGTCCAAGGTCATACTGTGACCTAGCAGCAGGGCTGGGATCTACGGGACCCCTCCTCCCCCACACAGGCCATACCTGGTGAATGAATGGCTTAGTTTGGAGTTATAAAAACCCAGGTCGGAAGGCTGGCTCAGTGAAGACAATCAATAAAGGGAAAATAAGGACCATGAACCTGCAGTAGCCTTGAGTGAGAAGAGTCTAAGCCGTCAGTGACACACACACATTCAGGGCCCTGCCTACAGCTCCCTGGTCTGAGATAGGGGTGGGAAGAGGAAGTGGGAGGTGCACCAGCTGGGGCAGCACAGTCCCCAGGGGACTGAGAACCCTGGCATATGTTATGTCACCTTCTATTGTCCTTTAAAATGGCAAAACCGAAGAGCTCTGGCGGTGCATTTAAATCTGATCCCAGGAGTAGAACAACGTAGAGAGCGGGACTCGGGACTCAGACCTGTCTCTGGGTTCTAATCCCAGCGCCACGAGGCCGCCGTGGGAGAACGAAACCAAGTGCGTGAGAAGCACTGGACAGGCGCCTGGCCCCCCGCAGGCTCTCTGTCGGCAGCTGCTGTCATCAAACAGCAAGCAGCAGAAGGTTTGGAATACGGCAGAAGAACAATGATAACCACTCCCTTTTGGGTGTTATTTTAGCTTTTCAAAGAGCCTTCCTGCTCTCCTTCAGGAAGCCTGGCCTGCCTCTCAATGTCAACACAGCAAAAGCAAATTCATTAAAAGCAGAAAAGGGAGGAGGGGGTCATTTCCTTCCCTCCCAGAAACTGACGAAGCCAGTCAGTGCAGCACTGGAGCAAAACCAGAAATATGAAGGAATGAATCGAAATGCAGAACTCAGAAACAGACTGAACTACATATAAAAACTTGAAATAAAACCCAGGGAGTAAGGAAGGAAGGACTACCTAATCGTGGTGTTACACTAATCAGTTCTCAATTTCTCTTGGAAGGTAGAAGCACACTGTACTACATCAAAACAAAAACACAGACAAAATCAGAATTTAACACAAAAATGAAATTATAAACATGCTGCATAAAATAAGGTGCTTCTCTAACCTACAGAGCGAAAACGCAGTTCACCCTCCAAAGAGACGATTCGTGGGCCCTGAACTTCCTGGGCTGGAAGCCCACCCACCAGGCAAAGCCCTGCGCTCCTCCCTGGGAGGCCAGGGCGAGCTCTCGGGGAGCCCGCGCTGGGGAAACCCCAGAACTGCACGTGCTGTGGGACAATGGGAGCCACCACAGGAAGATGCAGGAGAGTCCAACGACATGAATCTGAAAATTCTATTTTTGTTTTTTGTGATTAAAAGGAAAATAGGGTAACAAGCATTTTCAGCACATAGTGAAGAGCTAATCTATGGCAAGGTCAAAGGTAATCAGAATGAGCAACACACCGACAACACTCTAACAGGTCAAACTGGCAAAAAGCCTCAACACAAACGGAAATCCTCACTGAGCTGACAGACTGACAGGCCTGGCTGCCGTTCTGGCTCTGCCACTTACCAGCTGGGGCGACCTCAGGAGAGGTGCTCACCCTTTCTGCGCCTCCTTCCTCCTCCCCAGCAGTGCAATGGGGCCACCCTACAGGAGTCCCAGGCACGTCTGACAAGTGAAATGAGAAGGTCTGGTGAGAGCACCAGCCACCCCGGCATCTAACACACAGTAGGTGCCCGCTGAACATGAATTCCCTCCACATTAGCCACAGGAGGAGCTGAAGTCCCTGCAAAAATGAACTGAAATGGAAAGGCTGACACTGGAATGACAGGGGCACACAGCAAGTGCGGTAAGTGAACCCAAGGACCCACTCTCCGAGTCACCCAGATGAAAGCACAGCACAGAGTGAGACAGGGTATGACCGCGCCCAAAGCCGCTCGGCGACGGCCTCATTCCCCATTCTCTCCCTTCTGGCCCGGCTCACGGACAGCGGCCAGAAGGCCTCTTCCAGGGAGACACTGAGCCACCTCTGAGGCCTCCACTGGCTCCAAGTCCAGTCGTTCCTCAAACCTCAGGAACAGGGTGTCAGTCTTTGGGGAAACAAAACTAAAAGGGAAAAAGGACTTCCACTTGCAACACACTCTAAAACCAAACTACAAGGGCCAAGGCCGGCTGCCTCAAACCCTTCCACCTGGTGCCAGCAGTGCCATAGAACCAGAAGCCACACTCCGGAGCCCCTGCCTTCCAGCGGTGCCCTGACGGGGACAAAGTGCTTGCTTCTGAAACAGGCTGCAGGGTGGACTTCGGAAGCCCGCCAGGAGGCCAGCTGCCGATGGCCTGCCTCCAAGTCACATGCTTTTCTACAGACAGAATCAGCCTCAATTCCCTGAGCTGGCATAGGGCCCTCCTAATCCGTCCCTGCCAGCCTCACGAGCCTCGTGCTGTCACCTCACCTCTCTCAATACCCAGGCTCCCTGGGCCATGCTCGGGGTGCTCTCCCAGCATGGCCGTCAGCGCCTCTGGGGATCCAGCAGCAGGTGCCACCAGGAGACACAGCAGCCTTCCAAGGCCACCTCTTCTGAGAAGCCCTCCTCACTCTCCCAGGAAGCTGCAGGCTCTCCTTCCTCCTGGGCTCCCTTTGGCCACACCCACCTGAAACAACTATATTTACAGCTGCTCCCACGTCTCTCTGCACTGGCTCCTGAGCGTCAGGCAGGCACAGTGCTAAAAGCTTCCGGACATCACTGGCTGGCCAAATGTCTGGCATGGATTAAGGATTCAAAAATCTATTTGCTGAATTCATTATTACTGACAACTACATTCTAAGTGGGCAGTTTTTAGGAACAGTCCATTCAAGAAACATCTGCTGCAGGCTGGGTTATGTTCCAAGAAAAAGGAAAGCAGTGGGGAGACTAAGACGAGGAAGAAAATCCATCCACCACACTCCCGGCACGTGTGCAGATGACAGCCACAGCAAGTAGGTGATGACCAAACACGCGGTTTGTCATGGCCGCTGCCAGACCGGCTGGGGGGTCACTGTCAGCAGCTGCCAGTGCAGGACAGTAAAGTGCAATTTCTCCCTCTACAGGTGTTTCCCCGAGTGCAAACCCCGAAGGCCCAAGGACACAGCCCTGCAGCAGTGACCACCGCGGGTGCCCTCAGGCTCTCGGCGTCTTCTGGGCACTGGCCGGCACCAGTGCTGGGAGCTCTTGATGGAAGATTAACTAGCCATCACCTCCCGGACAAGAGAAAAGCACACAAAACATCGAGGACAGATAAGAGGAAGATTTTAGGCAGCAAGACCGTATGAATGTTATCCACCCGCCACAAAGCGGCGTTCTGCAGGAAGCAAAGGGGCTAAGTGCCGAGAGATCTGCACAACCTTCACTCCACCGGGGCCACACCTTAGGACTAATACAAGCCACCAAGTGGACAGTGGCTGGCTAGGCTTTGGGCAACGATTCCAACTTGAAGCAACAGTTTAATTTCCTCCTCCTTAGAAAGCAGTAAGACTAGGAAGCCTTCACAAATAAAAGGAACAGCTTACGAAGCCCAAAGCAAATGATGTAGCTGTGCTCCTTGTGGGGGGGGGATGCCCTCGCTGGCAGCTGCGGGGAGAAGTACTGCTGCCCATCGAGCAGACCCCTCCAGCAGTGTCTTTCCTGCGGTGCCGGCCCGTCCACGGGCGGCCCTTGTCCGGGCTCCTCCCTGGACACTGGCAGCCAGCCGCCTCCTCACCCCCATTAGCGCGGGCACTGCTGCCCTCCCTGACCCTCCAAGGAGACCGTGTGCACGCCTCTGTGCGGCCAAGCTTCCCATCCACTGATGTCGGAATCCTTCCTCTTGAGAGTCCAGCGCACAGCTCCTGCCTGTGAGCCTGGTCCGAGGGCACGTCTCTCACAGAGCCCAAGTTTCAAGAGGGCAGGACCAGGGCTACAACACCAGAGCATCACCATAAAACCACAACTGAGCGAGTACCAGGCAGGGCGCTAAGCTCTTGCTACAGCGTTCTCTTTTATAGCCTGACGCACTGGGTCCTATCCCCATTGCACAAAGGAGGAAACTGAGGCACACGGCTTACCCAAAGTCTGCATTTCTATGTGGCAGCCGCTGGGCTCAAACACACCTCTGTGACTCCGAGACCCCTCCATGTCTCATCCCTCCTGTGAAGGAGCAGACTGTATGCTCCCATTTTACAGATGGGAACAACACTGCTGGGCGAAGCCGGATGCAGGGAGTGACCTGTCCCGGGTTTTGCAGGAGGAGCCCCAGCTGAGTCTCCGCGCCCCAATACCCATGTCATTCTCCTCAAGTCGTCTGGGGGTCCTTCCTGTTTCCTGGTAACCATTCCGGAGGGACCACAAGCCTCCCCAAAGGAGTGGTGGCTCCACCTGGCCTTCAGCTCGACCCTGGAGGGCAAGACCATTCACAAGAAACAGGCCCGTCAAGCCTCTGAATGAGGTTCTAACGCCGAGGGGAACCCGCCAACCTGTGTGGCACCTCCCATGTGAATGAATGAGCCTGCTGTACTCGCAGAGGGCGCCACAAGCACCCACCTCCGTGAGTCCTTTCTCTTTTTCATTCAGTCCTGGCTCAGGCAGAAAGGGTCCTGGAAAGAAAGGCGCAGGACGCCCTGGGTCTCGGGTGCCTCAGCATTAACAATTAAACAGGCAGCCGCCTCTGCTCACCAAGTGTGCATTACACGTCGGGCACTGTGTTCTGCGCCCACACCCACCATCTGTGGGACCTCCACGAGGCCCATCATCACCACCTCAGACAAGACAGAGGCACGGAAGGAACATGCAATAAAGTGCTGGGGCGAACTGGATCTGACTCGCCAGTGCTTGCTCTTTCCACTGCTTGCACAGTGGCCTCAACAATGGATTCCTCTGCAGTATGTAGAATGGAAAAGTCGACTAGAAAAGTAGTTTGGTTTTTAAATGGGTTTTCTTTAGGATAAAAACAATCCTAAAAAAAAACAAAAACAATTTCTTAGAAGCTCAACATATTCCTCTGGAGGGTGAAAGGCAACTTTCAGGCTCCTGGAACTTAACACAATGTTGTTTAAGTTAAGTTTTGGTCCGTCAGCACACCGGGCAGATTAGGGGTTAAACTGTGAGGGTCTCCAAAGGCTCCTTTACAACCCTCAGGAACAGACATTTAGTTACACTGCCCAAAGGTGGTTATGTTTAAAAGGCATAGGTGGGACATTTTAAGTTAAGGACTTTCAATGCATAGGGGATTCCACACAACCCCAAAATGCTTCAGCTACATTTAGTGACTTACCAAAACTAATCATTGTAAGTATTTATGAAGTGATTGAAGAGGCAACTGACAGGTTAAGAAGACAGACCACTTAACAAAGCCAACGTAGTTTCTATTACCAATAATTAAGATTACAAATTATTTACTGAACATTTACCATGACCAAATATGCTAGGTTCTATCATGTGCTCTAATTATCACAAGCCTGACAAGTACATTAAAGAAACTGAGATTCAGAGAGGCTGAGTAACTCACCCAAGGTCACACAGCCTCAGAAACTGGATTCAAACCAGGTCTGACATGAAAGCCCACAGACACCATTTGCTGGAGTGCTTAAGCATATGGGCCCTAAATTTTGTGATAATCAGTAAATTACACAATTAACAACTTTTATACTTTCCTGTTTATGTTAGCCTCAATAGAAAAGTTTTAAAAATAAATGGGGGGTGGGGGGCTGGCGGCCGGATGGCTCAGTTGGTCGAGCTCTCAACAAGGTTGTCAGTTCAATTCCCACGTGGGATGGTGGGCTGTGCCCCCTGCAACTAAAGATTGAAAACGGCAACTGGACTTGGAGCTGAGCTGCGCCCTCCACAACTAGATTGAAGGACAACGACTTGGAGCTGATGGGCCCTGGAGAAACACACTGTCCCCCAATATTCCCTAATAAAATTTTTAAAAATAAATAATAAATAAATGGGGGGGATGCAGGTTCTGGAGATAGATTGCCTGGGTTCAAATCCCAGCTCCTCCTTCTTTGCCTGACCTTGAACTAGTTTCTTAACTTTCCTGTGCCTCAATTTCCATGCAGTAAAATGGCGCCAACAACAGACCCTATCTCCTTAGGCAGCTGACAAAATTAGGGGAAGCAATCCACATAAACCCTTTAGAGTTGTGCCGGCAAGAGTTAAGTCTCAGAAGAGATGGCTGGTGTTCTTTGCTGGGCACCGAAAAGGTCCAGCCAGCTCGGGCCCACCATTTTAGCAGCTCATTTGCATAAACCAGCTCACACACAAGCCCGTGTGTGTCTGCACAGCCGTACTGTGCAGCGTCTTCCTGTCACTAACATCTCCCCTCACACCTGCTCCGTGGCACTGAGCTCTGGGCCTCAGCTTTTCCATCTATGAAATGAGGTGATTAGCCCAGCTGATCCACCAGAGGTCCTAGTACCTGACAATCGAGAATTCTAAACCACCCAGGCCTTAGAAACTTTGTATCCCCCTAAAACAAACATAAACATCTCAATCATTTTCCTCAAGTCCTTTCACATACTATGTATCAATCTCTATTTTGATGACAAATCTCCTCCCAGGTCTCAAAGCTCCACCAGCAGGCACAGCATGCTGGAGGGGCATCCTCTGTACTGGGGCTGAGACATGACGGGCAGAAGCTCTGACCAATGAGGTTCGAGAAAGACTCTAAAACAAACTGTTCTGATAAGCTGGGTCCTCAGCGTGAGAGAGGCCGTCTGCAGATCGCAAGGGAGGGGAAGGGGAGGCAGGATAGGAATTCACCCAGGGGCTGAGGAACTGCAGGGGTCAGCAGACTCCAGGTGAGGCAGCGGGGCCTCCACTGAATGTGAGAGGGGGGACTGGGCCAGAGAGCAAACCCAGCTCAGTGCAAAGTGCTGAGCAGGGACCTGCCACAACCTGCTGGAACCGTGGAGAACACAGGGGAGCAGAGCCTGGCCCAGTGACCTGTCTCTGTTTGAATCCCACCTCGACCTCTCTCCAGCTGGGCGACGGAACCAGTCACTTTACGTCCCTAATGTTTCCCATAGGTGTGTTCCCTCAACTATCCTGGGCCCCAGGTACATGCCAGGCTCTCATGAGGGCAGGGGACCAGGTGGAGCCCACAATGTCAAGGGGTCAAACACGTACCACCGCTAAGACGCAAGACAGCCTGTACCCAAACCTGCGCCACGGGCTGGTGCTGGCCAGATAAACAGGGCGGGAGGAAGTGTCCCGAGGCTGCTGGGAGGACTGGCTGGGGCCCTGCAGAGAGCCCACCAGTGCACAGCAGCAACCCCCCTGCGAAGGCAGCCAAGACAACACGGGGCTCACATCCTGCAGACCCGGCTCCTACACCTCACGTGCCTCAGCGCCTCAGCGCCTCAGCAAAGACGTCCACGCCCAGGAGCCTCCTGCACAGAGAACTTCCCAAAGCAAAGCTTCTAATCCATGTTGGGGAACACCGTCCCCGGCGCAACTTTAGGGCACAAATGGTCTCCTGCGCCGGGGCAAGGACCCAGCCCTAACGCCACGCCCACTGCCAGGGCCCCGGGGCTCCGTGCAGTGTGCGGGGCCGGCCGGCCCGCTTCCCGAGGAACCGCCTTCATCACCACCACCCGCCCTGGCAGGGACCTCTCAGCCCTCCCCGGGGGAGGGATCCCCAGGCCTGGGTCTCAGGGACGGAGGGGATGGATCCACGGCCCGGGGACGCGAGTCCGAGGCGCAGGGGGTCTGGGGCCCATGAGCAGGGACTCCAAGGTGGAGGGAGGGGCCCGGGGGTCGGGGGCTCCGGGGACTCCGAGGCTCCCATACGGGTGAGGCCCGGGGTGGCGGAGTCCCCGGGATCCGAGGTCCCGAGGTGGAAAGGTCGCGGCGGCCGGGCGGGGCGGTTCCTCGGGCCCAGCCGGCTCACATCCCGACCGGGGAGCCCCGCGAGCTCGAGAAGGAAAACTTTTCGGCAAGTTCCGGAAAAGAAGCGTGTCAGGGCGCGCGTCTCACCGAGGGGCGGTCGAGCGCCGAGAGCCGCGGCAGCCCCACAATGTTCCCCGGGCCTCACGCGCTCGCCCGCGCGAGAGGAAGCGGCGGCCGCGAGGCGCAAGGGCGCCCAGGCAAAACCCGGACCAGCGCTGCCCTGCCCGCCCCGCCTCAAGCGCCCCCCCGCTCCCGCCGACGCTGCAGCAGGTGGCAGCGCCCCGCGCGCCTGGGTCCCCTTCCTCGCTCCCGGCCCGGCGCCCGCCGGAGGCCCTCAGTACCCGAGTTAGCGCGGTTCCGACGCCATCCCGGGGCCCGTGAGCCCGCACTCCAGGTCCTGTGGGACCCGCAACTTGCTAAGCGCAGACGTCGGGAGCGCAGTAGGCGGCAAGTCCCGCCGGCAGGTGCGCGAGGCGCCCGCGGCCAACCGCACAGCGCGCCCTCGCCCCCGCCCCGCGCGCCTCGCCCCGCCCCGCGCGCCCTCGCCCCGCCCCGCGCGCCCCGCCCCGCCCCCTATTGGCCGCGGCCGCTCTTAAGCCTGAGCTGCCGTCTCCCGCCGCGCCGCCGCCGCTTTTAGAGTTCGACGCTCTCCGCGCAGACCTTCCTCGGGCTTATTCGCCCGTCCGCCGCGGGCCCTAGAGCGGCGTCGCCGGCCCCGTCCTTCCCCGAGGGCCGAGCGGAGCCGCGAGGGGAGGCTTGAGGGTATCTTCGTATCCGCAAAGCCCCCGCGTACACCCGCCAGGGGCCCCCTTACCTGGTCGGCTCCACCCGCGGCCATCTTGGAAGTGGCAAGCGGACGGGAGGGGGCAGGGGCACGAGCGGGACAGGACCAGGCGTGGGGAGCCGAGCGGCGGAGCGCATCGATGGGAGCCCCTGCCCCAGAGGTTGGGTGGGCGGCGGAGGAGGGGCGTGGCCCCCACCGGGCCGCCGGCGGGAGGTTTGTGTGGGCTAACCGCCTCGGGCCCGGAACTGGCGGCCTCCCTGCCCAGCCTTAGTCTCTTAATCTGTAAAACGGGCTTTTCTGGGAGTTGCCCTTTATTGAGAACCGTGCCTGGCGTGGGACCTTTGAAAATTCCAAAGCCCAGGCTACACCCCAGGCCAATTAATCCGGATGTGAGGTACAGTTTTGGAAGTTGTGTAATGTGCACAGTTTGGAAACCGCTAGCCTAGCGTTTATGTGCATTACTTTGCGTCAACATTGCAGAAACGGCATGGACGGGGTCTGTGATCAAAGCCGTGTACAGAGTGGCTTGCCCAAGGTTCCAGGTCGGGTCAGTAGCTGAGGGGGGTCAGCAGCCAGATGCCCCGCCCAGACCACCCTCCAAAACCTTGCGAGACCCTGAATAAATAAGAAAGCTCTTGTTACCTAGTAACATCCTCCCTGTCCCCCTTCCAGAATGTGGGCTTCCTGAGTCAAATCGGGCTTCTCTTGTTTACTGCTATATTCCCTGGACCTGGCAAACAGCAGGCACTAACTATTTGTTGAATTATTATAGTCTGGGGACATCAAGGTAAAAGGAGAGACTCCAGTGGCTGGGAGCCAGGTTTGGGTTCTACACTAGGCTGGGATCCTGCCAACCAGGAGCCCCGAGGACTGTCACAGGCCGTTACCAGGGAGGAAACCTTGGAGAGACTGACCAGCTGAATCTAAGGGAGGCCTCGAGAGCACAGTGGTCAGGGACAGGAAGGCTAATCTCCATAGAAGCATCTGGAAACATGCATGCAAGATTACTTTGGGCTATGGTGATGCGGTAGTGCTGGTGGGGCCCAAGAACCCCAGATTTGTTTCTCCTGTCTCAGCTTTGCAAACTCTTAGCACCTGTTAGTTATGGCAGGAAAGGTGAGAACTTGAAAAGGGCATGCTCTTAAGCGAATACATTAACACCTTCGCAGGGCTTGATGCATAATAGAAGCTTTATCAATGCTTACATTTCTAGGTGGTTTTAAGGAAAAATAATGCCAGGTCTCCTTCAAAGCCCAGCGTGGCCTCTCCTCCCCAGCTTATTTTAAGAAAACACAGGAAAGTACAGGCTTGCTTCGGGCCTGACTTAATTCACAGTTTAATATATCAGATTAATAAATCTGCTTTGACAGTGTTCCTTGCGAGTCCCCAAATCCCTTCCAGCCCTCATTCTGAGTCTTAGCACTTTAAAATCCCACCATGACAAGGAACCATTGTTCTGAAACTAGAACAACACAAAAAAATGTGTGGTCCACAGATGCATTTGGCGCCCTCTGCCTGCCTTTTCCTCACCCTCTCCCCATCCTCCTGCACCCCAACCCCCTTGCCCCAGCCCAGAACCCTTCCCTGGAACTCACCTGTCGCTTAGACTCTCAGTGTGGTTTGACCCACCTCTTTCTCATCAGCACCCACAAGTGTCCTAAATAAATCCTCATCGCGACCTAAGTCTAACAATTAAAACTACAGTGAGCAAGAGTAGCTGCGTGGTCGTATGCCCTCGTGTCACCACTCAAAACCTCAGCACATCCTCGCCCCTGTCCATGCAGAGACAACTCAGGGTGGTCAGCGCCTTGTCCCCCCTCTGCTGGCTAACTGCTGAAGGCCTAGGTGAAGCCATGTTCCCCCCCATACAGACTTAACCCCGAAGTTCCCAGAATGCTTCTCATCTCACACTTGTTCCTTTGAGGGCTGTAAAGCTGGTGCTTGATGTAGACAAGTACCAGGCCTTGAGCTCCCTTTCCTGGGTTCCAGGCACAGGACTTCTAAGTGGCAGCCCCCGGGGCCCACCTAAGCCTCCTCCCCAACTTTCCCTGTCTCTACAAGGCTCATAGCACCTCCACCTCCCAAGCTGTGTGAGGGTTAAATGAGAAAGTCAGTGGGAGTGATGGACAAATGTAAGAACTGTCAGACTTTGTCAGTCGCGGGCATATTTGGGGAATGGGGCACCTCCCCAGCAATTTAATGTAGGGAAAGTGTCGGTCAACCCGTCAGGGTAAGAAGAGTCCCCACAGAGGGCCTTCTTCAAGCCTGACCTCTGAGCCTCCCCAACCTTGCTAAGCAGGAATGGGATGCTCTTCCCAGGATGCCCAATATCCATGGAAACCACTTCTGAGCCCACTCTGTGCCAGTCTCATGCTGGGACCTGGAACACTCGCGTGACGGACAGCTCACAATTCCTGTTACAAAGTCCCAGGCTCCTGGGGCACAGACAGGGCGCCTCACAAAAACAGCCACATCCCCTTGCAAGGAAAATGGTTAACTGACCAGATGCAGACCCCAGAAGCATCATAAGCAGGTGTCAGACCTGGCAGGACCCTTACAGATCCTTAAGCCCAGTCCTCTCATTCAGAGGGGAAACTGAGGCCCAGAGAGAGACAGGGAAGGGCCCAAGGTCAGGCGGGGTAGGAGGTCGGCACAGAGGTACCCAGGCCAGAGCCTCCTGCTCTGCCAAAGCCCCTGTTAATCTCAGGAGATACGGGGATCTAGTTTCCCAAACACATTTTGCCCTCAGTTTTCCCCCAGCCCCCGGGCTGTGAGCTCCATAAATATTTGTGGAAGGGGTGAGTAAATCTTGCTCATAACTGAACCTGGGGCCATCCCAGGTACCCTGTGCTGTGCTCGCTGTTTCACCTGGGGAACAGAGCCCCCCAACCTGCCAAGCTGGCACAACTGACTCCCATTCTGCAGGTGAGGAAACAGGCACTGGCAGGTGAGGCCACTCAGCCCAGGTCTCGGAGCTTTCCCTTCATTGACCAGAAGCTCCCTCCCACCCTCCTCGCCAAAGCTTCTGTTCAGAGCCACCGGGGGCCAGGGCATGAACAAAAGGAACCACACTCCACACGGAGCCCGCGCATCTGGCCATGGGCTCCCCCTACTGGGCAGAAGCAGATTGTGCAGCCTTCGTTTATTTCCAAAGAGCTGCCCTTTGGCCCAAAGGTGTTCAGAAATCCATGGCAAGGCTTCTTTCTCTCTTCTGCCTTTATTCCTTGCAGTCTTACCTCCTTCGCCATGGACGTGGGAGTTCTCATTTTTAGGACACAATGCCTAGAAATTAGGTTTCTCTTGTTGGTTCTGGAAACGGCAATATGCAGGAAAAAGCAGGCAGGAATAGCCCAGATAGCTGGAGGTCAGCCTTTCAGCAACCTCAGGCGCGTGGAAGACAGCCAGACACACACACACACACACACACACACACACACACAGAAAAGCGTCAGAACCACCGGAGTAGCCACCACGAGTGAGCTTCTGCACTTCGCTGCAGGAAGCAGCACTCAGACCCTCACACCAGAGCCATCAGCTTGTATTTTACTCAGTTTTAACAAGTGCAGTTACCAGTCTCATACGTGCACTAGACTAAAATCATTGAATTCAGGGAGGTGGGACTCCCAGAAGGACCGGGATGAGGCATGGCCGCAGCACAAGCAGCAGCAGCAGAAAAAGCTATAGCACTCAGCATCCCTGTGGTCCGATACCCTTGAAGGGAGCTATCCTTATCAAATTACCCCAAATTCAGGCAAAGCGTGTTGTAAGAAGATACCACAGCGTTATTTACATCAGTGAAATGGACATAATGTAGCTATCCAGCCAGGAGGGAAGGTTAACTAAGCGGAGCCATTTAAAACCACCTTTAAAAACCTGAGTATATAGCACAGAGGAAATGCTTATGTTACAAGAGTGATACTGAATTTTAAGTAAAGTATAATCAAAGGATATGGAATACTCATCATCCACAGGAATAAAGACAGTAAGAAACACCGACGTGAGTGTGAGAACACGCACGATTCTCTTCTGCCCCTCCCTAATTTGAAACGTTTAGATTTCCCCAGAACAAACATATGCCTTATTTACAAGGAAGGTGTGCTAAGATGTGGAGAAGCACAGTAACCTGGGGCCATCAGATGAGGGCTCTGAGCCACGGCCCCTTCTCACTAAATCCCCGAGATAAGCCAGGCAAGTACTGTTGGCGTTCTGTGAATGAGGAAACTCAAGCTCCAAGAGGTTAGGTAATCAGTGCAGGGCCAAGCACGCTTGCTGTTGCGAAGTGCTGACCACGGAGCCATGCGACTGCGGTGCATGGCCCACCTCTCTCAGCCCCAGCTACCCCGTGCTGCTGTATTTGACTCTGAACGTTTGAATCCAGGTGGGTCTGGCCCAAAATCCAAGGTCACTCCTTCCCAAAGCATCCCAAGTAATTGGCAGAAGCAAGTGACAGTGAAACCAACAGATCCTCCAAAAAATGGCCCCCATGGCTGGTGATGGTGGGACACCCAGGGATCCCCCGTGGCCTGTGGCTGATTGTTGAGAGGTGCCCAGTGCTGGAGGCTTCAAGGCTCTAGGTAGGAAGAAAACAGAAAGCACTTGGGGGCGGGGCTGCCTGTTACAGCACTCCACAGTGGAATTTTCCAAATAGCCTTGTTTTTTTAAAGGCATTACCCAGTTGCCTGCTGCTGCCACCACCAGAAAGCAAAGCCCGATTTAGAGGCTGCAGGAATCAGGTCTCATGTGGGAGCCACGTGAGGTGGGGGGCAGGGCACAGAGGTGGGCAGGGACATGCAGCTCTTTCCCACAGCAATGACCCACTGTGGGCAGCCTCCCCCCACCACACATGGCCCGAGCTCTCTCCAGGCTCCCAGAGCTCCCTGGTGCCCTCCAGCGCACCCCGAACTCTCTCACATCCCTTCCTCGGCACCTGCTGGCCCTCTGCCTGGAACTCTGGGAATCCCTTCCTCCTTTAATTCCTCCACCCCTCCGGGGGAGGCTCAAAACGGTACCCCAGGTATCCGGCCATCAGAACATCCCTGACTCTTAACCCACATTCCCCACCCCCACCCCCAGGCTGCCACTGGGCTCCAGCAGCTCGTGGGCCACCTCCCAGACACTCTATTGCCACGTAGGGTCTCTAGGTCCCGGGCAGAGGAGGGACTACCCGCAAAGCTTACTGAGCCCTGCACCACGTGTGTGTCTGCTCCCTCCATCCTGGCACCTGCCCTGGTGGCAGAGGCTCAGAAAGGGGAATCTTCCTGCCCACGGCGCACAGCTGCCAAGTCCACAGGCAGGACTTGAACCCAGGCCCTCTAACAGCTACACACACACACACACACACACACACACACTGGCCCCAGCTCCCTCGGCTATAGAAACTGGGTTCCTAAGTGTCCCAATACTCCAGCCCCTGTCCTTCCTCCCTCCTGCACCTGGCATGGTGGATGTTCCCAGCTCCCACGAAAACACCCCTTCCTCACCCCAGAGCAGCTGCCCCCTCCTCTTTAGAGAGGGCGCAGGTCTCAGCCTCCCCATCCCTGGGTCTGTGCCCTAAGGGGTCTCACCAGATCCCCAGGCCTGCCGACCTCCCTCCCATCACCCCCCCCTCAGGAGACCCGTCCCTCCGCCTGCCCAGCCACACCCCTCCTCCCCCTCTCTGAACCAGCGCTGTGCTAGGCACGGATACCCAGGAGCAAACAGACATGGCCCATCTCTGCCCTCAAAGGCCTCAGAAAGCTCCCGGAAAACCCTCGAGATTCTGCCAATCACAGTGATCGCGTGTACCCCACTCCCTTCTACGGAGGGCGACCTCGGGGCACAGAGCTGGTGAGTAGGCTCTTCTTGTTTTAATGGCGGTGGGGGGAGCTTCCCTAGGACCAGCCCAGAAGAGTGAGGGTGAGTGGGCCCAAGAGAAGCAAGGTAGGTGCCGGGCCAGTGTCCCAGGAGGTTGGCTGGGGTGACACAGCAGAGGGGACAGATCCACCCCTAAAATACTTTTTCCACTTCCACCCACCCACAGCCACCAGGGTGTTTCAAGGGGCTACCAGCCCCAATCCTTCCAGCCCTCACTTCCAGACCTGGCACCAGCCTCACCCTACAGCCCTCCTCGCCCCTCTCCCACCCAGACGCATTTTCCAAACACATTGCTCCTACCTCGATGGACTGACCCAGCCTCTCATCTTCTTTCCTCTGCCTGGACCGCCTTCCTCCTCCTGCCACATACCCCCTCCCCCAGCACCCACGCCTGGCAGAGCTGCTCACTCCCTCCTGAGGGGGCTCCAACCCCTTGGACGTCCCCTGTGTCCCTCTGTAGCTGACGTGTGGCAAGGGAACCAGATTCACCAAGGGGAGGTGGCACCAGAATTAAGGATCTCCCAAGTGCATGCAGCCTGGCCCGCGAGGGGCTCAGTAGTAAGTGCCTGCTGGATGAGTCTTCCTCCTCCCTCATGGGGGAGAGGGAAATGCCCCTAAACTCAGAACCAGGACAGGAACCACATGCGAAGGGCGCTCTCTGGAGCTGCAGGGGAGGCCTGGGCCCCCTGGACATACATAGCCTCCTTGGGTCCCGGTCAGCGGCCTCAAAAATTGTCTGCCCATCTGTCACCCCCGTTAGACCGTGAGCTTGACTGGCACGCAGGACATGCTCAGAGGATGGCTGTTCCAGACCCCGGAGTCCCACCACCGGGCCGCCAGCTGCCCCACGCGGCCTCCCTCCATAGGGCTGGGAGGTGGTCGGCCTGGAAAGGGAGGCATTGGCCTCATTTCTGTGTCGGCCTCCCCGTCCCAGGGGGGCTGTGCCGGGGCATTGGTTTCTGCAGCTTTCTGTGATCCACAGCTGTGCAGGGGAGCCAGACATGGCCAGGGAGGAAACCGCATTGTCAATGACCAGTCTGCAGAGTCATGGGCTGGACACGGACCCTCATGTCTCTTTCTAATGAAATGTGTAACTCATTCTGCAGGAAGTGCTGCTCCCCCTGAGTGTACGAAATCAATGACTGTGCCTCCTGGCTCCCCCTGCCCTGCCATGCCACTTGTCCTTATGTAGGGCAGAGCTGGGCACTCACGTTTCACCCTGCATCACCAGCCTGCTGAGTTCCGTGGTCCCAGAGTCAGGTGGGGTGAAGGTGCTGCCAGGCAGGGAAACTTGGGGAAAATTTATCTTTAAGTAAGAGCCTTCCAATAAAGAGAACTGCCTAGGCTTGCAGGGGCACCACAGCTTTCCGTCAAAGTCCTGAAAACTTACGCATGCGCATAGCTCAGGCAGGCTGGAGACCCTCTGAAGTTTATGTAGGAGAGATGAAGCTGTGATCTTTCTCACCACAGAACTAGGGCCGAGGGAGGTTTACTGATTTAGAAAAAGCCAATGCATTTCCAGCATCAGGCTGAGGACCCAGCACATAGTAGGCTCTTCATACATGTTTGGTGAATGAATGTTTACAAACCCTATTTGCAACCAAGGCCCAGAGACCCCCTTTTCCTCCTAGTTAGCAGTTTAAAGCCAACTGGAAGACATCCCGGTCCCCAAAAGACCCCCAGCTGCTGTCCCCATGTCCGCCGTGCCGATTCAGTAAGATCAGTGAGCAAGTAAGTCTCCACCGCTCACCAGCCTCGTCCAGGTAACAAAACACCTTCCCAAGTGCAATGCCACCAAGCCTGGGAGGAGCATTTGTGAGTGGGGACAGAGCTCAGTGTGAGGACGTCACCCAGAGGCCCAGGTCTCTCCACTTCCTCCCCAGCTTGGGAAGGGGGTGCAGGTGGAGGGGGTGGGTCTGGGGAATAGCACAGGCAGGGAAGTGAGGTGCCCAGAGGGGTCACCTGACCACATGGAGGAGGCGGGCTCACCCAGCACCCCAGCTGGGGCTTCACGGGGTGAGATGGAGGCTGCCAGCAGGACAGCCTGCCGGGCACAGATGGGGCGCCGAGACAGGCACAGGCTGTGTGGGTGGCGTGGCAGTGCCATAGCTCAGAGCCATGGCTGGCCACGGAGAGGCTCCCTCACCGAAGCAGTGCCAGACCACGCACAGGGGTCTGTGATCACGGCGGGCACAGTCTGCCCCGTGCCCCCTGGGGCTGGCGCCGGGCACGGCTGAGGTGGGCCACTCCTGTCATCCCTGGCTGGCAGCTTGCTGTGTGTGGGAGGCCGCTGCGGTCCTATCTGACACTTGTGACCAGCAGAACTGGGTCCTGAGCAGAGCCCCAGCAGATTCCCCCAGGCCCGTGATGAGAGCCTGATGGGGGCCAGGACAGGCGGAGGCCCTCAGGGAGCTGGGGTTTCGCACAGTTCAGGGTTCTTTCAGCAGAGGGAGCAGCTCCTGGGTGTCTGTGCTGCCACCCTTGGCTCCCAGTCTGAACCCCATCCAGGACGCCATATGCCCTCCAGGGACCTGAGCCCAGTTCTGCAGTCAGTCGCGGGTCCCCTGGAGGCTCTTCCCTCTGCCAGAGGGTCTGAGGGTGGAGGAGAAGGGAGGTGGGAAGTGGGCCCTGGCCTTGGGAGTGAGGAGCCCGCAGCAGGCCCAGTCACCACTGCTGGCCCAGCCACCAAGGGGCAGCAAGCCCCTTGGACTTGCCAAGTGAGCTGGCAATGGTCACCTCCACTGGCCAGGAAGGACAGGGTGGTGGGCACGTGGTCAGAGCAGGAACTTCTGCTGTGGGGAGCCTGACCCAGCCTCCTGAACCCGCCCCAGGACTCGGAGGTGCGTGGGGACAGAGGGAAGGGAGCAGGGAGGGCAAGTTGCACTCAGGAACTTGTCCTCCGTGCTAGGTAAGGAGGTGGAAGCTTTACCTGCCATGCCAACTGGCCTGGCCTAGCCCTGGAGGGAGCGGGTGGTGTCCTCACCCAGTCACACAGCTGGTGGGGGGAGGGCTCTTTACTTCATACCTCCTCAGGTGCCCAAGGAGGTTGTAGGAATGCCCAAGTTCTAGGCAGACCTGCCACATAGCTTCCGACACACATGCACCCACGGGGCACGAAGGGCCAGCATTCAGGTTGCTTCTATCTGGGCCTCTCCATCATCTGGAAGCTGGGGACCATCATCCCATCTGACTGTCGGCCGGGGGGCGGGGGGGCTCCCCAGGCCTGGGGCCCAAAAGATCCCCTGGACTGTGACAGGAAGTGGCAGCAGGGAGGACAAGTGGCCAGGCCCCCAGCTGCCCCTTCACCACAGGGCCACGCCCTCACACCAACCACCTCGGTGCAGCTCTGATGGGCACAGACGGCTCTGCCACTGCCCGGGCCTCCGGACTCTGGCCTGGCCAGCACCGGGAGGAATAGTGTGACCTCACTTTCAGGTGACAGGGCAGGACTGAGCCGGCCCCATGAGTCACATGATGGGCAGCAGCCAGCGGTGCAGGCCTCTGCAGGGCCTGACCCTGAGACCAAGGGAGAGCCAGGCGCTGGAAGCAGGGGCCGCCCGCACATGGGATTTTCTTGTTACCAGACTGGCGTGTGGCAACTTCTTTCTCATTTCCCCCTTTGCTCTCTTCCGGTCCAGTGACCACAGGGAGGGCAGGGCTGCGTCTCACTGACTTTGCACTCTAGTGTCTGTATGGCTGGACTGTCTCATCTTTACAGCCAAGCGAGGGGTCCTGCTGTGACCTCCACCTACACCCCAGGATGCCGAGGCATGGAGACGACCGACTCGCCCAAGGGTGCATGGCCAGAGGGTGGAAGAGCCAGGTTCCTCACCCAGCCATTCTTACTCAGTCTGGACTCCTGTAAATGGCTCCCGTATGATGCATAACTCACAACGATCAGAAAGATTACTTCACAAAAGCAGTTACCAACACCCTCTATATATGTTTTACTTAGTGGGATTTTGGCAAGATGGACATTTGGGGAGTGTCCAAGGGGCTCTGTAGTCACAGTGCCCAGTTTGAGTCCTGGCTCCACCTTTCACTAAGGTGTACGATATCAGCAAGTGTGTAACTTCTCACCGTGCCTCAGTTTTCCCATCCATAAGAATGGGGGTATTTACGTACCTCATAGGGTTAGTCAGCACTGCATGGTGCCTAGAAGAACGCTTGGCACACGGCGAGTCCCCAGCGCTGGCTGTGACTATTACTAGCACAGACAATACCAACACATCCAGTGTTAGGTGGTGGTGTCATCACCAGTCATTGCTGCCTTGGTAAAATGAGGCAACGGTCCCTGAGAATGCTCTTAGCCACTTACCCCAGTGATGCAAGGCCAGCAGCGGGGACCCGAGCTGAAGCTCATTTCCCAGCCTGTGCTCGCCATGTACCCAGCCTGAGGCAACCCGCCAGGTACTTTCAAGGGAAAGCGGGGCTGGGCCCGCCTTTCTGTTCCTGGACTGCCGTGCAGACACAGGCCACCGGGCAATGTCATAGCCACTTACCCCATGTGCCCAGAGCCTGCACATGTTATCTGCAGTGGCAGCAGTGGCCTGAGCAATTTTAGATGCAAGTTATTGCATCTAAAGAGGCCTCTACACCCCTTGGTTGTTCAAAAGGCACTCAGCTGTGACAGGAGAACTCCTAGGGACAGTGACAGGCCAGAGCCCCGTCTCTGTGTGGCCAGCTACCATGCACAGAGCACCCCACCCTGCTCTTGCAGGTGTGGGCACTTGTGAATCATGCTGACAGTATTTAAAGAACCAGAGCAAAGGGGGAGTATTTGGTCAGCGTGGCCGCCAGGCACACACCTACGTCCTGAGGTTACATAGATCTGAAAGGAACTTCCTGTTGGATGGCCCATGGCACCTGTACAGGGGCTGCCCTGCTGTAGTAACGCCCTCCAGTCCTGTGTCTGTGCCACCTCCCACCCCACCGGACACTGCCCACGGCCACCACACCCAGAAGACAGATCCTGGAACGATGCCCACGGACAGGTCAGTCAAAAGCTAGCAACTCAGAGGGCGTAGGCACAAGGCACTGCTTTAAGCATCTGACTTGCATTTACTTACCCAAGGTCACGGAGCCAACAGCAGTCGGGCCTGGGGTTCCACACTGAAAGAGCCCATGCAGACATCACTTCAAATCAGGGCCAGTAAGGACTCTACAGAAATGGCGCCGGGTGGCTGGCCAACTAGCGGGGGGAATGAGGCTGAATCCATAAGCCTCACTCTTTGTATGCAACATATGCTTCACCGATTACCTCTACAGAAAGCATATAGGTTCTAGAAAAACATGGGAGAACAGTTTTATCCTCCTAGGATGGAGAAAGCATTTAAAAACATGCCCACACATTCCAGTAACCATAGAGAAAAAAAGGGACAGGACACAATTTAAATCCTCCTGTACGGAACCCATGTCCTTTGCCCAGACAAAAAGCAAATGCTAACCTGAAAACAAGTACTTGCCTCAGGTAAGCAAAGGTATCAGCTTGGGGACAGTGAGAGCAGGTGTCCAGCGTGGAAACAGGCCCTCGGTTTCATACAAGTTGGCAACATCAGCGCTGGCAGCAGGCATTCCAGAGGCTGGAATTCCCCTCAGGAGCGATGTTTGAGGAGGGCCACAGAACTGCCATCCAGAATACGGGACGTATAATAATGCTGACCAATGGAAGACCTGTTAAATCTATATAATGGCATAATACAGCTATAAAATTATGTAGACCTAGAATTACTGACATAAAAGACGTTGGAGTAAAAACCTGTGTCTGTGTCTGAAGTTACAGATGAGCAGGTATAGTACAACTCTTTCGTGTAAATTTCTCTCTCTCTCTCTCTCTCTCTCTGTGTGTGTATATATATATATATATATATACACATACATACATATATTCATAGGTACATTTGGCTGCCTAGAAGTGTTTTGCACAAATGTCAGAAGCTACATCTCGGGGTGATGGAAATATAAATGACTCTTCCTTTATACTTCCTTTAAAATACATTGGTTTCTTTTCTACAATGAACATTATCATGTTAATATATACAGTATACACAGAATTTTTTTTTTTTCCAGGACAGAAAGACTAAGCTTTGCAGGATTCAGGGCGTCGTTGGAGGGGAGGGAGAAGGGGAGGAGATGGACTCATTTCTCGGCAGCCCCCTCACCCCACTTTCTTCTCCAGCAAAGCAGAATGCCTGCGTTTTCGGCAATACCTGTCAGAAGGGATCCCCTTCACTTGGGATGCTGTGACCCGCGCACTTTCTGTCTTCCCCTGATACACAATTAAGAGGCGGCTGGGGGAACGGGGGTTTTGCTATGATAAATAAAGACAACCAACTTTTTTGAAATTTTTTATTTGGTGTTAACTCCACAAGAAAACAAAAAAAATCAGTTACTCTGGTGTACGTGAAATCAGAACAATACAACCACGGGAAAAAAAAAATCTCAGCCCAGGAGTGGAAACTGACACTTTGAGTGCTATGGACACGCAATGCGCTTCACACCACAGTGCGGTTCAGCGTGTTGCCAACTTTTTAAAAACTGCTTTTTCCTTTGTGATCATCCAGTCACAAAACTAAAAATCACACTTTCAACTCTACGGCCGCAAGCCTCTGGGCCTCAGCCACTTAGCTGTGAAGACAAATAAATCCATAATCTGTTACCCCCTCGCTCATCTGTGATCTGCCCCCATCCCCCCGTGGAAGGTGCACTTAACTTCCCGCCCGCGTGTCAGGAAGTCTGCGCTTCTACCACCTGGAGCCCTTGCTGCTCCAAAGCAGCTGTCCAGTTGACGAGCTACAGGTGTGTCTGAGACACATTTATTTGGTCTCTGCTACATAGCGACGATTTCTAGGATGATAGTCACTGTAGTGATTTTAGGAATTTACAACTTCCAATTCTTTTTTGCCTTTGCTGTTAAATTATATTTCAGTGCAGATGCTAATCAACTTTTTAGGAAGCTCCGGAAGAAAGAAAAATACATAAAACCTTATAAAGTCTGTAAATAAATAACAGCAACATAAAATCTTACACACGCGCACGCACCACACACATACATACACACACACACACACACACACACACACACACAAACCCACTTTAAAGTGTCAAAAGCTGTGCTGTATAAAAACAAACCCTGACATGTGGTGAGATCCAACCCAACGGTCCATCAGGTTTCTCACAGTGAGGACGCACAGAACCCGGGAGAACTCCACAGCCTCGGAGGGAATTTTCTGTGTCATCAACTAAGAAAAAGGCAACAAAACCCAACGCTCAAAGCAAATTGCGTATTTCTCAGCCAGGTCAGCTCCCAGCTGGTGAACCCGAGGTGTGATCTGCCGCCAAGAACCAGTGGTGAAGCGGTCTTGTCCGTGTTAGGCTCTTCTGCTGGTCCTGACGTTACAGACACGCTAAACTGATTTCACACCTTAGGTTTTTAAAAAAATAAGGAGTTGGTTCAAAAAGAAAGACAATTTAAAATGTTTAGGCTTTGCAAATATTGCTCCTCCGAACGCCAAGCTGTCGCACCGCAGTGTGACAGCTTGAGGAGGTGATCACGAAGGATGGGGACGTGTACGAGATGCGCTGGCCCTGGGTTCCCAGGACAATGGGAAGCGAGTCCCACGCGGCAATCACATAGGCGTGGGAGAAATCATCGCTGCCCGCCCCCAACCCACCACACACAGAACTTGCCCAGAACATTCTCTCAAGCACAAAATGAGATCTAAGCTATGCTAAATCACAACCACAAGAGTAGCTAGCTGCAGCAGCCAAGGTTTCTTTGGGGTGATAAGGTGGCTTTTATTGCATGTCAAATGTTTACAATTTCGAGTTCGAGGGCTTCCGTTCATTGTGGGTCACCAGAAAGACCCTAATTTGCAGCTAAGACCCTCACTAAGTACTGTAAGACTTGCCACAAAGAACCCTGAAAGGAGTTTTGGTGCAAACAAAACTGCAACATAAGCACAGGCTGAGGGGTGCACTCTACCCCGCCGTGCCTCATATACGCCCCCACACCCCAAATGCTTGGCTTCTTCAGTTAGCAGTAAAGTCACAAACCATAGTATCTTCCATGATACTTCAGGGGGAAAAGCCTAAGATAGAAAACACAGTATTTTGCAAGTCTCTGAAAGCACTCCCTTGGGGGTCCTACTTCCAACGTATATGAGATTTTACTGAATGGAGACCTCGGATGAGTCACCCAGCTCCCCTGTCGCCTTCAGGAAGGCGCTGATCACTGCAGGAGGAAGCATCCCAGTTCCTAGAGAACGAAGCCTAGATGTGCCAAAGCTAAAGTCTCTGCAGAGCGGAGGTGGTTGCTGACACTGCAATGCTACCACAGTAAGAGGGAGCTGACTGCAGTTAGAAGGGAAATGACTGCAGTTAAGATGCAAAAAGCAGTGATACTTCTAAGACAAGCACATGCACACCCATTCTTGATTTGACAACACAATCTAGTCTATTTCAAATAGCCAAGAATTTAACAGCTTGGAAAAAAATCTTCAACAGGATAGCTGTCCTCAACTCTAAAATAAGCAAGAAGAGAATGGTATTTACTGATCTGAATCAGTTAATTGAGAAGAAACCTACGTTGTTGTTTTAGATTAACAGGCCTCACAAAAGGGTAAATTTCCATCACATTTCGTTTTTAAAAAATAACGCGTACTACTCTGCAGGTTTAGAGATGAGTTCGAGAAAAGAGCGCCTCTTCGCCGGGGTCCGCCCACTCGCCGCCGCCCTCGGAGCCCGTGTCGTCTGAGCCGGAGCTGGCGCTGGAGCACATCTTTCTGCGGGAGCCGTTTACTTTGGCTGCAGAATTCCTCTCTCCTGTACACCTTGCTTCATAAACAGAAGACACCTAAGATTAAAGAACAATTTTCAATAGATCAAAAGCCAGATTTTTTCAAAAGGGCTATGAGATTAAAAAACAAATCACCAAAGTTTTCCTGTGAAGAACTAAAAAATAGGAAGAGTTTTACTGTTTCAAAGCAAAACCACCTGTCCTCCCCTGACGCAGAGGTGGGCACAGAGGTGGGCGCCGGGCTGCGCTCCACGCATGCCACACCCTTCCAGGGCTCCCACTCCAGGAGAGACCACCTAACCAACCACCAAAACCTCAGTGTGTGTGTATGTGTGTGTGTGGGGGGTGTTACCGGTGACCACGGAGGGCCACGTCAGGTAGGAGGGGCAGAGAATATACTTCTTTGGAGGAGAGGTGTCCTCACCCAAAGGCTGAGAAAAGCGAGCCGAAGGCACAGCCACAGATCGCCTGGGATGTTGGGGCTGCGCTTCTCCACTTAGGTTCTGTCAGTACCTGGTACTTTGTAGGGAAAACTCTGTTGTGTGGGACTGTCCCCAACACAACATATCAGATGGTCAGTATCTCTGGCCCCCATGACACTAAATGAAGTGGGGGCCCCTCCCCAGTCATCACAACTAGCAGCGCTCCCTCCACCCTGTCATAGTAAACTGGCAACAGTGCCCTCTCCCCCTAGTAACTAGTAATGCTTCCCCCACCCACTGCAGCAACGCCGCCCAAGGCACAGTCACTGGCAGTCACTAGCGAAGTCCTCCAGTCAGTTACTTGTAACACCCCCATCACAGTAACTAGCTATGCCCCTCCCCCAGAGTACATACCAACAGCCCACAGTTACTAGCAACAACCCCCCCCCCCAGTTACCACCAACACCCCTCAATTTTCCAGTGACAGTGCTGGCCCTGTTGAGAACTCCGGAGGCAGGAGCACAGTAAGGCAGCCATACTAAACAAGGGGGGAAGGACAGGAGAGCAGAGGGGCTCGTGGGGACCAGGGCCTCGCAGGTGCCTCACAGGCAGGGAGTGTGGATTCTGCTCTCAGAGCAACGGCCAAAGGACGCTGGCTGGGACGTGGGGCCTGAGTCACACGCTGAGTCCTCACTCCCTCAGCTCTGTCTGCGCTGGGAGGAGGCTGCATGACCTGGGACACACAGTTTTGAGGCTTCACGTGCCTCAGTTTGCGCTTTTGCAAAATGGTTACCAGCACCCACCTCAGGGGGCTGAGGTCCCCCTGCCTTGCTGTGTGGGGAGAAGACTGAGGAGGGACAAGCCGAAGAGGCAGCCAGGGAGAAGGCAGGGCAGCCATCCAGGGGCTGGCCAGGCGATCTGCACGAAGCGATGGGGGCGGGGGAGGGAGAGCGGAAATGGCTGACGTGGGATGGCAGGACTGGTGACACACTGAACGGACGGACTTGTAGGTCTGGACTGAAGCTGGTGGTGGAACAGGGCATGTCCCTGTGAGGGAAAGAGTGCAAAGGTGGGGGGGGTCCCCAACACCCAACAGGCCCATGTGGCTAGAGCACCTTTAAAAAATACTACAGGATGCTCGGGGGGTACATTCCCATAGCACCTGAACTGACACTGACAGTCACCCCGAGAAGGAACACAAGTTTCCTTCCATCATTCCCCTGCCTGCTTGCCTCACTGGGCAAGGTCTGGGCCTCCACGGAGCCAGACACAGGCCCGGCTCAGCTCTCAGGGAGCTCACAGGCCCGCGGGGGAGGCAGACACGCAGTCAGATGCTAGGCCAGCGACAAGAGTTCTGTAGCCTGCATGCGTGTGTGGGTGGCAGGGTGGGTAAGGCGTGGCCACAAAGGGCGGGTCTGCCTGTGGAGGCCGGGAGGGCTCCCCTGTGCTGTGCTGTGCAAGAGGAGCAGGGTTTTCATGGGGAGTGACAGGTGCAGGTCTGGATTTAGAAATCCCCTGGCAGCAGTGCAGAGGGCAGCTGGGGTGGGGGAGTGGGAGGATTTGAGAAGCCTCGGCAGTGAGGGTTCAGGTGGGAGGTGACACAGACCAAGTGAAGGGCCACAGAGGAGAACGGTCACATCCACAGAGCTGGGTGACCCAGGAGGCCGGGGAGGGGCAGCTTGAGTGCCAAGGTGGGGGTGGCCGTTGGGAAGTTGGTAACAAGGAGCAGGACAGTCCACTTACCCTATTAAAATCTAACAGACGCTCCTCATTACTGGGTATTTCTTTAGCATCTGGATATTCTTCTAGATCATTCTCTCCCTTGGCATTTGTGTAACATTCTTAAGCATTTTGAATGGAGGAGGGAAAAGAGGGAAAGGGGGAAATTCCATTAAGACACCGTTCTGAAACATACATTCTTGTTTCATTTTCTGCTCAAAGCCAGATCACTCAGGCCTACCCACCCCCGGGGGATAGGCAGTGGTCACTCAAAGCAGACATGGCCAGCATCAGTCAGCCCGGGGCGCGCGACAACACCCGCCAACTTAAAACTTCTGGTAACAGGCTGTTTACGGGGCTTCCACAAAGCAGGCCAGCATCACTACATACTCCTGCTGTCCCACCAAGGACATTCATTTAGCAAACACACACAGGCAGACCTCGTTGGACTGCACTTTATTTAATTGTGCCTCACAGATACTGCTTTTTGTTTATTTTACAAATTGAAGGCAGGACCCGCCACCAGTAAGATTATGACCCGCTTTGCTGCGGTGGTTTGGAACTGAAGCAGTGCCTCTGAGGTCTGCCTGTGTTCACAGCGATGGTGTGACAGGCGCTGGGGACACAGGATGAAAAGGATGAAAAGACCGACACGTTCTGAGCTCCGATGTACGTTGTATGGGGGGGAGACAGACGATGAAACACATGTATGTTCACATAACAAATGGACAAAGGAATTCCAGACAGGAGGAAGCGCAATGAGAAAACAAAACAAGGCAACATCCTTGCTCGTTCTCCCGCAACCCAACAACATACTAAACGCTGCATTTCTTCTACCTGCGGACTAGGGAAGAGAAATGACGCTAGTGGTTTGGTTGGGTAAGAACCCCACAGAAGGGGACAGAGAACTATAAAGTGAAATGTGAAGAACTCAAACCACTTAGTCCAATGGCTCCCCACCCTGGGTGCATATTCCCATCACCCGGGGCCCTTTAAGGAGAATCTGCAAATCCAGGACTCTGAGATTCTAGTTGCATAGGTCTGAGGAAGAGTCTAGATATCAGGCTTTTCTGAGGAGCTCCCAGATAATTCTTTTTCCCTCCCAGTATTCAATATACATACATATTTTACTTATTTTTACATTATAGTTGCCTTTCCCCTGGTAATCCTGCTGCATACCCAGGGCTCAGACGCACCAGTCTTGATCCAGACCAACCCCTACTCAGCTTAACCCTACGGGAAAGGCGGCTGGAGCAGAGGTGCAGGGAGGAGAGCCCTCGGGCAGACCTGGCTTTGGACCCTGATCCTGACATCACTGTGTGTGCAAGTCCTGTTTCCTCAAAACCAGGGCTCTGCCCCTGCTGCCGCACTCCAGGTGCCCGACGGAGGTTCCATGAGATGGCACACTACTCCTTTGGAAACCCAGACAGGGCAGGGCCAGCGCTCAAAGGCCACTGCGTCCTGTTGCCATCGAGGGGACCTGTGCTCCAGGGAAGGCCATCTGGGCCCTGCTCGCCTGTCCGCAAGCCCGCGCTCCCATGCTGTCCTCGTCATAACCTGGACTCTGACGGCTTCAGGTCCTCAAAGTCGCTGGCTTAGGCTCATGACCATCGCCAGGCTCTGGGATGAGACAGACGCCGGGGACTCCTGGTGAGGCCACTTCCTTGTGATGTGATGGGCACATCACAGAATCTGAGCCCCAGATCCCTTCTCTCCAACACAGGACCACCATTTGCCCTCACAGATTCCCATGCAAGTTCAGAGAGAGAATGCGCATGCAGCCCCGAGTTCAGTGCATCTCCATCTTCTACAAGTGCTAACCAAAGCCCTGGGCTTGGGGGCTGGCCTGCTCCAGGCGGCCGGGGAGGACACCACACGCTGGGAACCCCATTCACCCGTTCCAGGTGACCATCTTTTCTCAGCTTGCTTGGCCAAACGCTCAGGGTCCCCCCTGCCCCCCCACTTTGGTTACCGCTTGTACTAGGGGGATGTGAGTGGTGGGGAAGGGACTCTTTTCCCGACTAGGATATGCCCCCAGATGGAGCTGCACACATCCCCGCCCCTACCCCCTCACTTTCTCTTTTTGCTTTAGGAATTCTGTGTGTACGTAAGCACATTGTGGGGTTCCGCGGAAAGGGCCATGCTGAACCTGCCAAGGTCGCCGTGACCCGCGTGTGGATGGCTACCACGTTCCGGGCGTGACCAGGCACCAGGCCTGCTCTGGACACTCTACTCTTCACAGCTGCCTTCTAAGGAAGCCCTGCTTTTAATATTTTGGACAAATACAGACAATGGAGGCACAGAAAGCTCCAATCATTGCCCAAGATCTAGCAGCTGGTAATGGAGGGAGGCACTTGATTCCAACTCAGGTTTGTCTCCTGATCCCTCACCCTTATCTATACTGTTTCCTTCCACGACTCTCCCTTTAGGACTAAAATAATACACTTACAGTGGCTCTTCCAACATTTAGAATCCAGTACGTGGGCTCTGGAGTTCGCCACTTGGGACAGACGCGCCGTGCAGAGTCTGCAAGGCCCGTGTTCCGGCTCCTGGCTGCCCGGCTGACCCCGTTCCTCACCGCACTCCCGCACAGTTCCCCTCTGCCAGGCACAGCGGGGCACCACATGCGCTCCTGCTCCCGCCCGTGCTTCTGCCTGGTACTTCTCCCTGCATGAAGCCCCAGCTGTCCCCTGGCTTGCTTCCTGATGCCCCAGGTCCTGCTCAAATGTCAGCTGATCCGAGGGCAGGACCTGCCATGTTTGCCTCTGCATTCCCAGTGCCTAGAACAGTGTTTGGCCCGAGGGAGGCACGCCAGAAATATTTCCTGAACAGATGCACGTATGCATGCACAGACAGGCCGGGAGGGGGCAGAGTGCATGCCAGATCGGCTCCTGCGCTGCTCTGGGTGCCTGGACAAGCTGCCTCCCGGTGAAAGGGGTGACCCTCCTCCTTCCCAGGAGGCTGAGCATCTCCAGGTCAGCCCAGACTCGGAGCAGCACGTGCTTGTTGAACATCAGCAACTTCAGAAGCTTCAGGAGCTGAGCCGAGCTGAGTGGGTGAGAAGCTCCCTGTCTCTCTGGCTGAGCTTCCCTGAGACTACACACCCCCCTCCCATAAGAGGAAAGAGCGATACTTCATCACGTCACTCCAGGGCAGCTGTGCAGTGACCATCTCACAGTCGTAAGGGAAAGGGCATCCGAAAGCCTGCTTACCATGAGTTGCCCACTGGGAGTCTCTACATGCCCCCCCCACAATACAAAAGCACTGCTAACTGGACGTGCTAACGCATGGACAGCACCTGCCAAGCGACTGACTGCAGACACCAAGGACCTAGAGCTAAGAGCTGGGACTGGGTTCCTTACTAACTAATGAACGATGGAAAACCGCACAGAGGCCACCTAGACAGCCTGGGACAGGCTGGCTAACAGAACAAGACCTCGTGCGTCTGGAAAGCCGTGCTCCACCCCCCAGGTGCTGATCTGTCTCCACCCCCGGCCCCACCCCCTGGCTCCTCCCGGGAGGGCCCCGTGGCCCTGCTCTGGGATGCCGGCCCTTCCTACTTGTATTCCTGTGCTGCCTCTGTGACTTCACGCTCACCCAGTGACCCAGACGAGACCAGTCAAGGCAGGTTTGTGCTCCTATCACCCTCGTGCCTCCCTGGGCACCAAGTGTGACAGCTGCTGCGGGAAGCCAAGCTTCTGAACCAGAAGAAGCCAGGCTAGACTGCAGCCTGAGCCTAATGGCTAATGCCCGATTCTGGGCAAAGGACTAAACCTGAGCTTTTTTGTTCCCCACCTGAAAACCAGGGGTGGCATCACACGAGGCTTTTGTGCAAGTTACATAAAAGAAAAGCTACTGGGAGCACCTTGTAAATAACAAAGGGCAACCAGACATTAGCTAACAGTGGAGCAACAGGCCTTTAATAAATGCTGTTAAATATCAAAATTGCTAAAAATGAAGACCCCCTGTGCACTCCTCCTGACCCCGCAAACCTTTGGGAAGGAGGGAAGCAGGATTTGGAAGCTGTGCGCACACAACAGAGAGAAGGAGGCGACCAGCTAGGCGGCCAGGGCCGGGCTGCGCAGGCGCACTGAGCACCTGCAGCGGGCGAGCGAGGCGGCGTGGGCAGTGAGGGACGTCACTGGCTCCACCTTAACCACTAATTAGCTGAGGAGATGCGACAGACAGGTGGACGTAGAAATAGTAACGAAGGGTTTTTCTGTCCCTCAGGCTTCTGTTAAATAAACCCTGCAGCGAACAGAAGCCCAGGAGACCACAGCAATCCGGACAAGCTCATCCCCTTGGCTGATCCATTTAGGTGGTCACCCCCTTAGTTCTCACTTCTCCCAAAATTTCAGGTCAAGATATTTTATAGTTTCTGGGTAGGTGCACCGGGAGGCTCACAGACTAAAAGCACCTTCACTAAATCTGCCCCAGCCCCCATCTCCCTCTGCCCAGACTCCCCTAGCTCCCCCTGGCTGGTTTTTGTTTTTTCCCCTCTTGCCCTTTACTTCTCACAGAAAGTCATTCATTGAACTCTGGCATCTTCTACAAAATCTCCCGGGGCTGTTCTCTTCTGTCCACCCCCAGGAGTGCCCCAGGCCAGGCCTTGGTCCTCTCACTGCAAGAGCGTAAGAACCCCTGCAGCGCCCTTCAGCTTTTCTAGTCCGTCTCCACTCTGCTGCTAGAACTGTTTTAAAACACAGAGCTGATGTCCTCCAAGTTGAGATCCTGTAAGTGGCCTTCCCTTCCTGCACGTTAAACGCTATCTGAACCTGCCAGCAAGCTCCTTCCCATCTGCCTTTCTGGCCTCAGCCACCAGCCAGCTGGGCCCTATGGGTCCCTGTGCCCTCGACTTGCCACAGATGCTCTTCCCTTTGTGCAGCCCCTTTGCATGGGACCACCTTCCCTGGCTTCCCCACGTGGGGGCCTTCCTGAAGGCTGATTACTTTCTTCCCCACGATCCACTGGGAGCTGGCACAGTTCTCGTCAGAGGTATTTCCACATGTCCCCTACATCAGGCTGTGGCTGAGTTTCAGAGCAGGGTCCAGCTCTCATTCATCTCTCTGTCCCCAGTGCCTGATAAATGCTGGCCACACAGAAACCTCTTGGTAAACGTTTTTTGGACTAATAGTCACAGCAAAAGAACTTATTGCTCTTAACTGAATTAGAAATCAGAATGAATGACCTAACACAGGTCCCCTTACCTTCACACTCGGATGCAGGAAAAAGAGGCGAGTACAAGGCTTTTTCCCACCAGGTCTGTTTTTCTTGACTTCTATTCACTCCTTGTACATCAGTGTCCAATACGGGAAACTATTTAAACCAAATACAGAAAAAGTTTACAGACTTTCAGGATAAAAGAAAAATTCAAGCATTAACTAGGGACTACAAACCTAGGATTTTTACAGTGATGAGTCTACTGTACTAGACAAGGTGAATAAAAAAAGCCAGTGTTCATAGCATATAAAGGAAATTTCTCTTAAGAGCACTTATATTGGAAGTGGAATAAAAATCTTCTTAAAAAAACACAACAAAACTCTTACAAAGCAAAAAGCCCCCAAACATGTAATATAACAGGAAATACCCGTAAGGCAAATGCTAATTTTCAGAGGTGCAGCGAGGTCAGGGGGCGGTCCTGTTTCTCTGCTGGTGTGAGGTGCTCCAGAGAAAACAGGGAGGCCCCTCTTCTTCACGCACCAGGGCCGGAGGAAGTCAGAGAAGAAATGGGACAGAAGGAAATTTTACAGGCGGAGTCACCAACCAAAACGTCTTTATAACAGAATTATCTGCTTCAGGGTGAACCAGAAGGAAGCTGCGACTAAACCAAATGCAGCTGCGAGTGATTCAGACCCCAAACAGGACACGGCCACCGACAAGAGGGGAGGGAAGGACCCCTGGGAGCAGGAGACCCATCCTCTCGGCATCTCCACATCCCAGCGGAGCGGACGGCACCCAGGTCGTCAAGGGGGACCCCAGTCTGAAGCCAGGCTCCACCCTTTACTAGTGAAATTCTCAAGTCCTAGCTGGACCCCGCCCACCCGCCTGGGCAGTGAGGCCTGGATGCGATGCGGCCAGCGGTCAACAGACAGCAGCTGTCATTAGCGCTCAGGAGTGTCCCTGGAGTGTGGCCAGCTGTGGCCGCGCGTGCATCCCGGTATGCGGGGTCGGGGCACCCTGTCCCCTGCTCCTTCACTGGGCCTGACAGCAGCCCCCAGCGTCCTGCTCTCCCCGTACCCCACAGCTCCTACGCTCTCCGCAGGTGGTCTGCTCCACGGACAGGCCTACAGACACTGCCCACATCTGTATGGTTTTAGGAGGCATTTCCTTATGTGTTCAAGTCTACAATCTGAACTGTTTGAGCCACTAATGATCATCAGTTCTCTAACAGAATTTTGTTCTTCTCTGAAATGCAAATTATTTAATTGGGTCTAAAACTTTTTGATTCAACAATGTGTGTTTTTATTATTTAACTAAATGGGAAACACACTTCCAACTTTCATTTTCAGAAATACTCCTAGATCAGGAGCTGGAGGAGAGTCGTACTGTCTACCCTGAGTGGTCAGCTGGCCGTCACTATCTCCTGCAGCTTACTCTAACAATAAAAATCACGTAAACAGACACCAACAAAAGCCAACAGAACTGACAAGGCCAGGCTGAATGCAAAGAAGGCCAGCAATATGCACCGTCTGTAGTTAATGCAAGGTGATTAATGGCATCTCACACATAATTCACAGCACCATACGACCTTTCCAGAAAGGCCTCCTTCTCTCCAAGGCACACCTCTTCTGCCGGATTACTTAGTGCTATTCAGGAGCACAGAAGGCTCACTTCACAGAACTCGCTCCATAGTCCCCAAGGCACGATGGAAAGAGGATTTGGAGGCAGCAAGTTCCTATCTGGGAAGCAAGTGTCCCGCAGGCTGTGGAGTGAATGATCGGGGTTTTATTGGGGTGAATGTAGCGATGCTGCCTGTCTTTGAGTCCTTTCTTGAAGCTGCGGGAACGGCACCAAAGGTAAGGGCAAGAGGGCAGGACAGGCTCAGGCAAGCAGGTGGGAGGGGCTCACGGCAGCATGGAGGGGCTGGGCCGGCTCCGACAACGAGCAGGTTAGATACGAGTGGAAGCAGGCTGGAAGCTTCTTAAGGGCAGGGACCATGTCTTCTTTATGTTTGCACCTCCAGACACAGGGCCTGGCACAGAGCAGACACTCCATGTCTGCTGACCTGAGGCAAAGCTGCCACCAGGCCTCAAGTTCCTGATACCAAGCACGCCACGTTTTTCTCTCTCCTGCTGAAACCACTGTTAAGATCATGCCACTTTCTGCCAGTTTCAAAAAAATTTTTTTTCTGCATCCTCCATTTAAGTGTCAATTCTAACAGCAGGGACTTTGTGTACTGTTTTATACTGCGCTGAACACATACTCAACGAATATCCATTATTCTTTTATGCTGCCTTGTCTCCTGATTTTTTAATTAAATAATAGTTAGTATACAATATCATTAGTTTCAGGTGTACAACATAGCTCTTCAACATTATATACCTAGTGAAGTGAACACCTAAGCCTAGTACCCATCTGACACTGTCCAAGGTGATTATGGTATTATTGATTCTACTACCTTTGCCATATGAATATGCTTTAGTCTATGACATCTTTCCACTCAGCTATTTCCAACTTCTAGGTTGCACAGTAAAGATGACCATGCTTTGCTTAAGTAATGTCTGTTTAATGTATTAATTCAACTTTTGGCTTGGTTGACAACGAAAAAGAATGAAGAAAGACAGGAGGAGAAAGAAAACAGAATGCAACCTTGAACAAGCCAGGCACGCGTCTGACTTGGGACCTCTCTCTCTGTCTCCCTCCAGACAGCTTCTTGGTTCACTCTCTCTCCTGCAAGCCTCTCCTCAAACTGCACCTCGACAGGAAGGCTGCCCGACACCACGTGTATCACGGCCAACTCCTCCACGCACGCTCGTCCCCCCAGCCGCTCTGGCTCTCTCCTCCCCTTCCACAACACTGCGCCCTCACATACCACATAACTGCACGTTTGCTAACTCCACACCTGCCGTGAGCTCTGTCTGTTCTTATACGCAGCTTCTAGAACAGCGCCCGGACATAGTAAGCTCTTGATAAATATTTGATGGATGAATGAAACAGTGGAAAAAAAGAGAAGACGTAAACTTAATCCAGAAAGCCTGACCACTCGTGGTTTAAGCAACAGATGTAACGTTCAGAACGATGGAAGTTGGGTTTTCACTTCTCCCTCGATACCCTCGTCCTGCTGTGGTGAGGCGCTCGGTGTCCCTGTGAGCGCTGCTCTGGGCGCAGAGCACTGAACAGTGTCCCTTTGCCACACTCCACTGTCAGTTATTTGGGTCACAAAAGGAAAAGAAAGCCTTCCATAAGCCTTGTTCTTTGGAAAAAAGGAAAGGAAATGTAAATGAAGAGATATAGAGAGAGACAGCGACCAGTAAGAGACATGCGCTGCCTGTCTTCAGTTTCCCTTTACTGACAGGAAGTGCAAAGTACAGTGGTACCTCGGTTTTCGAACGTAATCCATTTCGGAAGACCGTTTGAGTTCTGAAACGTTCGAAAACTGAGGTGCAGTAGTTTCCCCATAGGAAGTAATGCAAAATGGATCAATCCGTTCCAGACTTTTAAAAATCAACCCCGAAAATTGCAAATTTAGCATGAATTTTACTATCTAATGATATCATAGACCCATAAAATTTACGGCATTCGTAAACCGAAATGTTCGTCAACGGAGACGTTCGAAATCCGAGGTACCACTATAATGGAAAGGACTTGGGCTCCGTCTCAGCCTGTCCCGGGGGCAGGTACTCCACCCCTGTGGACCGAGTGTCCTCAGAGCACCCTTAGAGGTCACGGGGAAATCTCTGCAGGTCACCATGGGCACTCAGCAGGATCACGGTGACAAAACAGCGGGCACGTGCCTGGCACAGGTGGGTGGGTCCCATGGCCCCAGGATGGCCCCGCCCCTCTCCTTCTGGAAGACTTCTGACTGCCCTGGAACACGATGACATCCTCTCCGGACAGAGAGTAAAGTCCCATAAGCAGGACTAAGCCTTCCGTTTCTCTGCTATGGTTCAAAGTGCCTGGCACTGAGTCGGCACAAAAGTAAAGGACAAAGAGAACACCTTCTCTACAAACTGATGCACAAATGAGCCCCGGAGGCACACTTCGCTACGCCCTACCTTCCATCTGATACTTCAGAAGCCATGTCGCCAGCTACCTGCACGCGTCAGAAGTTTCAAGCCTCTTTACCTTCGCTTATGCTGTTCCTTCTGCCCTGAGTCCCCTGCCTCCTCCTTTCTGCCCCTGGACCCACAAAACGCCTTCCTCAACCCTCACAGGCGGGGCGGGCTCTTCTCTGGATTCCCCCAGCGACCTGTGCTCACCTCCAACACACCACCGGCCGTGCTGCCTAAAATTACGTTTGCCCGAGTGCCTCAAAGATAAGGGACTAGCTGGGGAAATCATGGGACATCCATACAAAGGAAGAGAGTGCAGAAAATGAAAAAAAAAAGAAAGATGATAATAATAAAGTGCCATTTCAGTAAAAAGAAAAAATAGGAGGAAACAGATGTGAACATATATTTGCTTCTATTTGCATAAAAGGTCCTAGGAGGAGACACCAGACTCATACTCGTGGTTGCTTCACTATGTACACACCCTCTTGTAACTTCTGAATTTGAACCCTGTGAAGGAATTACTCACTTCAATTAAAATAAATGACCTGGGTACAAACTGGTCTTCGTGACTAGACTGAATTCCTTCATGCAGGGCACCTATAAATTTGGCGATGGGCATGTAACAGGTATTCGATAAATGTTTGCTGAATTAAACTGACTTAACCTTTTGAAAAGAATTTTAATTCATGCACTTGTGCACCAATTCTATTAGAAATCCTACATTTTAGGCCCCTAGCTCTGAGATAGCCGAGCAATGAGTGACCTTTCGAACAGGGCTCCCAGATTGCCCTCTGTGGACTGCCCTCCCTCAGGAAAAGGGGGAAGACTCCCAAAGACTGACCAGGCAGTGTGACCCAGCCTGGCCCCAAACTGTCCCTTCAGGCCACTCTCCCAACCTCTCCACACTCAGATGACCCTAGAAGTGAGCTCCACCCGGCTCTAAACTGTGGCGATGAGACCACGGCCGAGAGCGCCAACGACGTCTAGACTACGCTAACTTGGTTTTGAACGTAATCCGTTCCGGAAGGCCGTTTGAAACGTCGAAAACAGCCGACAGCGAGGCCTCGGGATCTTGCACTCAGTGGAAGCCGTGTGACATGTTCGACTTCCGAGGTGTGTTCGAAAACCGAAGCATTTACCTCCAGGTTTACGGCGTTCATAAACCGAAATGTTCGTCAACGGAGACGTTGGAAAACCGAGGTGCTACTGTATTAGACAACCCCACAACGTCCTCTGAGGACTTTCTCAGTGGCTAAAACCTTTCACGACAACCCAGAATTCTGATAACACATAAATACATCAACATACTAGAAAGCGAAGGAATATGGTAGTGGTATGATGCAGAATCTCGCTTCTTTCCTCTTTTTCTTTCTTCCCAATCTGGAACCAGGTGAGATACAAAGTACATAAAGGAATATTTAAGGATGAAAGCGGGGCAATAAACAAACAGATAAAGCCTAGCAACATTGTTTTTTCCCCAGCAAGTTCAGACTTCAGTGTTTCAGTGAAATTCAGTTCACGTCTAAGGACTTCCAGGCAAGCTAATCAGAGCAGTGACCCCTTGGTGCCCGTCACAGGGGTGTCCTACCATTTAAGCACCCAGGTCCACACCTAGGCGCTGACCCGACAAATGAGGAAGGCATGGACCATATCCATAAGGAGCTTATACTCTAACGAGAAAAAGTACAGAAATGACTCAAGAAAAATGGAAAATGCAATAAAAAAGAGGCATGCAGTGCATGAAAATTAAGAGAAGGGAGAAACTGCTTCTGACGTGGGGAGGGGTTGGCGTAGGGAAGAGGAGGGGAATTAGGGAAAGTGTCAGTGAAGGAGGTGGGATCTGAAGAGCTGCACGGCGTGGGGAGGCTCTAGACGTGCCAAAGGTGGGTGGAGCGCGCAGAAGGACAGACAGGGGAAGGCAGACACTCAGCTGCTCTCTGGCCACAGGGGTCATGACCTCTAACTACCACCTCCAACTGTCTTTTCCATAAGCTGTTCTGGAAAAAGGCTGGGAAGTGCTACATCCAATAATGGCTGAAAAGTGGGCAGATCACTGTGCTTCTTTGGTGAAACAGGTTATTGTCTTAACTGTTATTTCTTGTACAATTTAACCTCAAACCACTTCTTAGGAATAGTCAAAGGGTACGACTCCTGCTATCAAAACTGTTACGATTAACCCCATCTGACAGACTGAACACGTCCTTCAAACAGCTTCAGGAATATGTACATTATATAAATCGAGGTCCATTGCTACAGATTCTGTAGAAGCTGTTCTGTCACATTTGGATTGTGGGTTAATTTTTACATGTATCACAACACATTTTAGAGAACTCTATACAGATGGGATTTATTTCACATGTAAAACATAAATTTTAATAAACTGATCGATGTTACAGAGGCACTTAGATGGACTTTCTATACTTAAAGAAACCCTGTGCTGCTCCTTCTGAAGAGCAACGGGCCTTTTGAAAATAAGCCGCCACTTCCTGATTCATCTTTGAAAGTTGGGACACATATATATTAGGTTTTGCTTTAAGCATAGTATATGCATATTAAAACATACAAGCTCATCATATCCTGTGATTCATTTAAAAATGTCTTTTCTCTGCAGAAAATGTCTACTGTCTAGTTCAAGTCCACAAATACCAAATTCATTTTAAGTCCTTATGTAAAATCTTAAGAGTGATAAGTTTTAAGACAGTTAAGCTCATCTCCCAATAATTTAACCCCATCTTCCAGTGCCTGATATGGCTGTTCTTGGATTCAAGTCTGATCAAATCCTTTTGTCAAATAGCAACACACACAGACACATACCTCCTCCAGCTGTCCCGAAGAGACTGGATTATCTTCATAAGCAGGGAACTGACAACCTGCTTTGCAACTGCAAAAATTATTAATTTCTTCCTCACATTGTGCCATTATTTTACAATTTGCTTCTGAGCTTTCTAAATTGATTTCCAGAGATTCACTCATGCTACATTCCAAACACTGACTCTGCTTTCCTACTGGCAGAAGCCCAGCGGACTCCTCTTGGGAATCCAGTGATGTCTGAGCGCTCTTCTCCATCCCGGATTTTTTCAACCTGGGAAGGAATTTTCCAGACTCAAGCTCTGATTTTCCATAATAATGGCCTTCTTTCTCAGCATCTTCTTCCAGTGGTTTGAGATCTGCCTGTGGATCTTCAAATGCATCGACTTGAGAAGGAATGAGAACATTTGCTTCGTCTTTCTCAGATTCAAACTCTGACTCGCTTCCTCCTCCTGGGGACAGTTCAGAGGCAGAAATTGGGCGAAAGTGAGTCCTAGGAGAAATCCGAATCGCCCTGTACTGTGTCCTGTCAACGCCACATATCCTGGGGTGAAAAACGTCACTGTCTGAATCAGAGCAGAGGATTGATTTCGGTTTGAAACTAGGGCTGAAAGATGCAATCCCTTCGGGTTCAAATGAACATTCTACGTGAAGAACTTGTGAAAATGGATTGCTTAAGTCAAAGGAAGAGAATGAATATTCAAGTCCAGGATCTTCAACTTGAAAGTTACTACAGGCTCCTAGTAAGTCTTCATGGAAGATAAAAGAAAATCCCTTGTTTAATCCATTTTCCCCACTCTTCGGCTGGTCATTCTGTTCAAATGACATGAAGGGTTTCCATAACTGCCTGTGACCAGGAGCAAAACTGTTTCCTGGGGTCATAAAGACATCTGTCCCAGCTATCGTCACCACATCAGAAGCTGCACACTGCAACAAACTTCCTTTTGTGTGACTGGGCGGGACAACGGCCCATTCCCCATCGCTACTGAAGGTCTTGAGTTCTCCGTAAACTCCTCCAAGAATGAAGGCGTTCTCTTTCTCCTGGGCGACATCCCAGGGCTTGGAGGGTGTAGTATAATCACCACCGTCCACCTTGGAGAGCTCACCAGAAACGAAAGCTCTTTTCTCCAGGTTCTCTTTCTGCCCTTCCCACAGATGATACTCTGACCTCCGCACGGCCTTGCTGGGCGCCTGGCGGGGCTCCATTTGAGCTTCGGGGTCCAGACAGCAGCAGTAGTTATTTACATCTGGCGAAAACAACTCATCGTCAACTCTTTCTACGTCTCCCATCGCTACAGAATTTCCATCTGCCATCTTTGTCCAAATGTCTTTAATAACCCCTGAGCTGTAGCCACCTCCGTGCGGGCTGCTTTCACGACACACTTGTGTAGGTTCAAAGGTTTTGTTTTCTGTTTTTTGTTCTAGCTGAATACCACAGACAGATTCTAGTTTAGATTTTTTTTTGAAAACTAACGCAGGAATTTCTCCTAAAGTCCTACTGTTTTGCTGGCAAGTTTCATCTTGCAAAAAATCTAGAAGTTCTTCATCTACATAATTTGACGAGACTCTAGGAACTACATAATTAATATCTTCTGCATTAAACTGCGTGGGTTCTTCAAACTGAATACTTAATGTCTCGTTATCCGAACGCGTTTCTTCTGAATGGGACCACGGGCTACAAGTTCTTGTTGAAAGATTAGAACAGTGTTCATTTTCTTCAAAGGCACTATTTTTGGTCCATATTAGCAATCTAGACTGTGTTTTCCCAAGCATGTTAGCACTAGAATCTGTATTTTCATTTCCCAAGCTGAGTGTTTCAAAAGAAAATGGTAAAACAGAATTACTGCATTGCACTTCAAACACTGAAAAACAAGAGTTTATACCAGATCCTTCATGAATATCTGAAAAGAGCTCTTGATTGCCAGCGAGCAAATGCGGGGTGAGCGCCGTGCTGTCTAAGAGGGGAGAGAGTCTGCTCGGAGAATCTCCCCCAAAACTTTCCCCGTCGGCGTCGCCAGAGCTGGACGAACAGCACTCCCAGAACTGAGCCAGGTTGCCGAGACCCTGCAGGAACAAGCCCTCGGCGCCCACAGTGCTGGAAGACTCTGTCCACATTGCACGTTCCCCTTGCAACTCCATTCCATCTAACACTATGCAACATTCTGCCTCAAAATCTGTGTTCTCTTTGCTTTTTTGTCGAATCATGTTCAAAATCCGACTTTCTCCTTGCATCGTTTCTGAGGCACCAGGATCCAACATGGATTGATCAATGTCCACTTCATAGAAGTGTGTTAATTCTGACAGATGAATATCATCCAAGTAGTTGTCCTCCGGGAGAGAACAGAATGAGGTCCCCGTGAGGTCAAGCCCCTCATTGATAACTGCAGGCATTTCTACAAAATGACCATCAATGAATGTACCTGCTGCGAGGTATGTTTTATGAATATTATTGTTGCTGATACAAAGACCGTGCACTGAGTCAGACAATTCTTCCACCGCCTCCGCCGTCGGATCGCGTGCGTCCTGCCTGCTCCGGTACGTGGTCTCCAGCTTGCTCCTCCTGCTCAGAGGAACAAAGTACTCAGCGATGGGCTCGGTGTACCACAGCGGCTCCTCTTTGTATTCCCTGTCGTTCCTGCTCTCCAGGCACCGGTCTCTCGCCTCCGTGCCCCCGGCGTCTTTTCTCCCCATGTCCTTGAACGGCCTCTTTCCCCGCTTGCACAGCTGACCCACAGAACCCCCGCTGCCGCTGCTGCTGCTGCTGCCGCCAGCGTGAGCGTGCCGATCGGCCCTTTCTCCAGGCTTCAGGGAAAGCCTGCTCTGCCCATTCCGCCCTTTTCTGTTCCGGATTTCGCGCGTCTTGTGTCTCGCTTGCACACACTTCATGGGTACCTTTGACTCCCCCTGATTGCCACTGGAACTGGAACCTGCTTCACTGGAGCCGGAGGACCACGAACGAGGACGAAGCTTTCCTTCGGCTTTGTGTCGGATTTGCTTTTTGTACAAGGCAGGCTTTTCTTCACTTGTGCCGCTGCTAAATCTGCTCTCCTTCTCGTTTTGACTTCTGCTCTGGGCTTTGTCGCGCGTGGTGGTGGCCAGGCCATCGCTTCGCTCCTTGCCGACCTCACCTTCGCTGTTGCAGGCCTTGGGGGAGGACGTGTCTGTGCTCGCGGGCGGGGCTGTGGACGACGAGGACGAGGGCGAGCTCGAGTAAGAAGAGGCCTTGGACTTGTTCCACACCGTCATGCTCTCTTGCAGGCAAACTGGTTTCTCCGAAAGGGGTGGAAATGCTTCATAGTACCTGGAAAATAGGGTGAAGACTTCAAAAGTGGGTACTGAGAAGTATCAGAGATAGTAAGACAACGTCACTGAGCACAGAAGTGGGATCTTTCCTTTTACTCGTGGACGAGTAACTTTTAACCAATTAGTAACACAGCAAAACACCCTTTACATTTAGTGCAAGGTCCCAAGCACTGAGATAAGCAGTCTAAGAAAACATGTAAGATGACAGTGTTCTATTTTCAAAGGCTGACTTTTAATTAAGAAGCCATAGTGACAAGTACAATGTAGTGGAGAGAATGTAAGCTTTTGATGAGCGGTATCTGAATTTGATTCTCAGCTCAGTCACTTACTATGTTTGTGGCATGAAGCTAATTATTTAATGTGTTGGTCCATATTTTTCCCAACTGTAAAACAGTGATAATACGACCTTCCTCACAAGGCTTTGTGAGCACTGGAAGCAGATGTAGTTGAAAAGCTGTACAGCCAGTAGTTGAGAATATGAACTCTGAAGCCACACTTCCTGAGTTCGAATCCTGACTGTCAGTTACTAGCTGTGTGACCTCAGGCATGTTCCTTAACCTGTCTGTGGCTCACAGCACCTACCCCACAGAGTCGTGAGGACTAAAGGAATTAATATGTGAAACGAGTCAGAACAGCACCTTCTTCAGTGATTATTGCCATTCGTGTTATTTGTTCTCAGGAGGCTGGCGCAATGCCGGGCATTAAGCAGGCCCTCAGAAGTAGTAAGGATTACGGAATTCCAGTGTTCAGAAAAGAGGACACTAGTGAGGCCCAGAACCGTGAGAGAAAGGGGACCACAACTGAGCCTCGCGGCTCCAGAAACACAGTTGCGTGAGTACAGACTGTGAGCTATGGGGACCTGTGTGAGGACACACAGATACGCCCCCGGAACTGAGCCCGGTTACATCAGCGGCACCGGAAACGCAGAGGAGGAAAAGTCAGGGAGGCTGACTGTAGAGGGCTTGCAAACAAGGACAGAGTTTCAATTTGCTAGGACACAGGCAGCCACTGAAGATTGCAGAGCAAGACAGACCGCCAAAGGGAGAGCCTCGCAAAGGGTCAGGCTGGCTACCAAGGGGACTGTCATTCTGAAGGCCAAGGTCATGCATGATGTGATGAAAGGCCACATTGCCAAGGGCCTGTACTTGACTCTCCCTTTCAGTTGTACCAGAGCTAACGGAAACATGTTATGAGCCTCAGATGTAATTTTTACTGTTCTAGGAGTGACATTAAAGTATAAGAAGAAACAGGTGAAATTAATTTCAATAATGTATCTTACTTAACCAAACATAACCATGGTATATTTCAACATATAATTAATATTAAAAGGCATTAATGAAATAGGTTGCATTCTTTTTTATGCTAAGTCTGAAATCTGATGAGAATTGTGCATCTCAATTTGAGGCAGCCATGTTTCACACACTCAACGGCCACACAAGGCTATGGCTCCCGGGCCATGCAGAGCAGGGCTACACATGCCACTGCAAGGCTGTTTTTCCCTTAAGTTGTAGAAGTTCAGAAGATTCAAATAAAATGTATAATAAGGAAGTCTACTTATAATGCCGCTGATTTTAACACTAAGCATTGACAAAGAAAGAACCAAAAGCGTCTTTAGCAAATAGGGCTGACGAGGCCAATGACGCCCGTGTTCCCTTTGGACCCCGCAGTGGAAACTTGGTTTCCTTGTGTGTAAAACAAGGACAGGCATAATATCTCACAGCTGTCTCCACGGACAGGTGTGAATTTCAAAGGTGACAGCCTATGAGGGGACTGTAAATAATAACTTGTTTCATTCAATCATTGGACAAATACTGATTCAGTATGTATGTTAAGGCTAGAACCATCTTGTTCACCTTTGAATTCTCAGTGTCAGCACAAATGTTAAGTGCTCAATAAATGTTTTCTGAATTATAAAATACGAAACTAAATACAAAACAACGAACAAAAACTGTAAAGCATGTAGCAGTTATTAGTCTGATTGTAACAAACGCACACTTTATTACTGAATACAATCTTACATACATTTCCACTTGATCCTTTGCTGTAGGGGATAATTCTGCCTCTGGAGAGGGAGACCCCTCTAACTTTTTGTGAATCTTCTCTTCTGTTATGAAACAAAAATTCAGAAAGAGTTGTCTTATATCTAGTTAATAAAGACTGTGTTTCTAAAAGTTTCTCAAGTAACTTTAATAAAAATTATACAGGCTTTTGTGACTTAAAAGGACTCTAGAGCAGTTTGTCTTTTTAATACAAATCCACTTCTTCAGTGTGCTGGAGGGAATTCTCTGGCTAAACCATGTGAACACTGAAAGGGCTGAAAGGTGAGACTTGTTCATTTCACCCTGCTATAGCCCGCCAGAGGCACTTAATTAAGAGGCTGAAATCCCCTGTATACTTACTAATTACACCACAAGGAGAACATTTGTTTAGATTCCAAAAATATTCTGCACTCATGGACCTTTCTATTGACTCATCCTGACAACTGCTAATTTGCAAAGAAAATTCTTCATTACCATCAGCTCTGTTAACATTTAGGTGACCAAAGGCTGTGTTTCAACTAAAATAGAAGCAAAGGGCTCTCTGTACCTTTACTTCAGCTCATGATACTGCCTCAAATTAAAAACAAACCAACAAACTCCCTGTGACCTTAACAGGAAGGCCCGAGGCTTGGCAGGCAGCAAAGTGACCATGGAGAGGACAGGACAGAGAGATCCATCATCTTTGTACGCAGTCTCGTTCCAAGGGCTTACGGAAAAGTCGGGACAAGCAGCTACGAGCATTCATGAGTCAAAGTGACTTCATGAGCCTGTCAAGCCTGCCCTTCCAAACAATCTGAACGTCCAGGAAGAAGTTCCTTCCAAACCTGCAATAACGAGTGTCGGCACCTTTGGAGGCCTTGCTGTCAACAGGCAGACGTTGACAGGGGCACAAGGCTGGGAAAGAAAACACTGCTCCCGGCCTCTGAGCTTCGATTTGAAGACACACAAGTGAAATGACTCCTCTCTACCAGGACACCTATGGGTGAACCCAGTCCTTGGACAGCAAGTGACTGCTGAGAGCTGACCCAGGAGTGACAGCCGAGGACGTGGCATGACGCTGGCCTGGTGACACACACTGAGCACAAACTTCACTCTTGTTGCTTCTCTTGCCCTGGTCAGCTGAGTGCCCCCCAGTCACGCGCTGGTGACGACAGCCGTGTGTAAGCGCCCCTCCATGGCACTGTGCTCACCTTGCTCGCTCTGAAGGTCCTTCAGTCGGGAGCACAGCTCCTCCACTAAGGTCTCGATGCCAGAGCTCTGCGTGACAACAACCATGCACGTTAGTTCACCACAGGCAGAGAAACAGCAGGTATCTATAGACTTTTGTTTTAATATCAAGCTTTTATAAACAAATACATTTTCCATGTTCCAAAAGAAATACATTATCGATATTTAAATGAAGACATGGGTTTAAAAATGATCAGTTTGTAGCTCCAATTTTGTATACATGTTTCACTAATACAGTGTATGCAACGGCACTTACTGATAAACGGAAAGCACTACTGTACCTCCCAGAATGGCGTCCGTCTTCCCAGCGGTACAGCATCTCGCTCACAGGGAGGGCAGCCTAACACCTAAGTGCCCACCGGACGGCTCAATGTCAGCCACCACCACCAGTGTGACGGATGTCGGCGAGGCCCCGTAGCAAACCCAATACAAAGACAACCCACGCAAAGCTCCTGTGGTCCCCTAGAAGCTCAGGTCTAGAGAGCAGAAGGCGACTTTTCTTTTGTAAGGAGAACACTCATGACCCCAACCAGAAGCACAGGGCAGAAAACACAGGCCAACACTGTGAGCGGCTGGGACAGCTTCGCTTCTCGTGAGGGTCACCAGCAGGTAGTGGCCTCGCTACAGAAACGGGGTCAACTTTAAGGAGAGTGCATGGAAGAGTCTGAAATGGGGGGTAAGAGAAGAGTCAAGCTTTAAAGGAAAGCGAATGTGGGAAACAGGCACAAGCAAATCATCTTTCATTTACGTCAACTTTTAAACTTTGAAAATGCTCTATGTCTCACAAAAGGAAAGGAAAGTCTTTGACAAGGCACAGAAACAGGGAATGTTTTTCCTGGGACCCTGGCATTTACGCAGTGGCTGAAAGCACTGCAAGCGGAATGAGCCGCTCTAGGTGGGCACCGGCCGAACAGGCACACATGACTGCTCACCCTTCGCCCTCATGGGCCTTGGAGGGCTAAAAATAGACCTTTACCCCATTCACTTAACTCAAAATGACTCAGCACAAGTATTACAGATATTCTAAACAAGAAATCCGGCAGTTATACAGTTTGAGCAGCAAGAAACAGATTACAAGGAAAACGGCTAATTGCAAACACCGAGAGGCACATGCTGTTCATCCCAAATCATATAGCTTTTACTAGGGAGACAGGACAGAGGGAGCCAGGGAAACGGGCCAGAGAACTGCTCTCTCCTTACACACAGCCTCAACCCACGGCAGCTGCCAGTCACAAACTGCTCCAACCACGCAATCCGGCACAAAGACCCCGCTTACCATCGTGCTCGAGGTGGGGTGAGTGTGGCCGTTTTATTCCACTTCCTCCCGATCCCGAACCTAACACCCGTGTCAGCTGACACACTGCCGGGAGCCGTTCTGTCCAGCAAGCCTGTGTCACTATGTTTCTAAACCCAGCACCAGTCTCAGGGCAGGACACAAAGCCGCCTGGGCTCGTTTCTTCTACTGTGTCTAACCCGGCTGGCCATTTACTAGTCTACAGAGAGCCATCAGACAACCCAGTGACCAGACTTTCCTTCTTGTGCTTTGTCTTGAAGTCACCACCACACACTGTAAAATGGACTTGTTCTGGGCGCTAACGCAGCTTAGACGTCTACACATTTGCTCCCACATATAAATGGCAAAGAAACAATGCCCCTGCTCCTTAACCCTGGGCACAAAAGCAAGCTCTACCCACAAGGCTTCTGTCTTTCTTCCTGACAATGCGCATGTATTTTTTTTTTTTTTTAATCATTAGAGCACTGGGTTATAACAGCAAACTGAGAAGCAGAAAGGGGAGTCATAAGCAGCCATCGGACCCTGGCACCCCCTGGCAGGTACTCCAAACTGTTCATTTGGAGCTGTTAATGAGAAATTTTACTCACTTTCCGAATTATAATATAAACTATTAGATAATCTTAATATTTTAATAGTATACCACATCCGCAAGGGCATTCAAAACTATTGAGTGCCTGTAGTATCTTAGGAAACACAATACATTATATTTTAGTGAGAACATGCTGTAGGTGTAAGCACTTCTACCACTTAACTCAAGAAGTGCTTTCCCTAACTATGAAAAGGATAATACCCACTTACCTCCCAGTACCCAACAAACATGTAGAAATGCTCTGTAAACCACAAGGACACTCTAAAATTGAAGTTACAGCACTGCAACCCTGAAAAGTGGGGAGCACCCAGGTGAGCGCGGGCTTCAGGATATGCTCAGCCCGCAGCCTGTCGAACACCGACCACCATTCACCAGTTCATCAGTCAGTCAGTCAGTCAACAAACGGTCGGGGGCCCCCCAACGTGTCAGGCAGGGCAGACACACGAGGTCCGTGCCCCATGGCATCTGTATTCTAACAACTCTCACTTCTCAGAGCTAATGGCCAAGTGGCACGTATTTGGGTCTGCGGTCCCACAGGCCTGGCACACACTCACTGGGCAGCAAGGCTGCGTGCCACCTGCAATCCCTAAACCGACAGGCTGTGCTCCCTACTGCCTTACTCACGCAGCATCCTGCTTGGCCCCCGAGACATGTGAGAGCGCAAGCTCAATGGTCTGTTATTTAACCCCCTCCCCCCAACCCCCCCCCCAGCATCCCCAGCCATATGCATCTCCAACTGCCTTTTCAAAACCTCCACTGAGCTCTCCCGCGGGCATCTCACATTCAAATCTTTATTATATTCACCCATAAATTACTGTTCTTTCCCTAACGGCCTTTTCCTCAGTACACGAGCATTTCATCCTTGCAGTTACTCGGACCAAACACCTTGGCTGTCTTCCTCCTCCCTTTTCCTCCACCCACATCCAGTCCTGGCAGCTCCACTTTCGACATGTGCGTAGACTCCAACCAGTTCTCACCGTCACCTGCCTCCTGCGTTACGGCCACAGCTCCCTACCTGTTTTCTCCGGGGCTGCCTCTGCCCCTCCATCTTCCCACCTCACCCCATCCTGGCTCATCTCGGCAGGCAGCAGCCAGAGGAAGCCTAGTAGCATTTCAGTCAAGGCACATTACCCCTGTGCACCAAACTCCAACACTTCACGGCGTCTCAGAGGCAAAGGCAAAACCCTCTACGCCCTGTAGCTTTCCCTGAACGCCCCAGCTCCATCTGTACCCAAGAAGATAAGGCCTGGGCGTCCTCCGTCAGGCGGGGGCTGGCTGTGAGCATTCTCAGCCTGCGTCCCCATGGGCTCCTGGGGGGTCTGGCCTGTAGAGGGAGCGCAGCACCACCTTATAAAATGTAACAGGGCGCCCAGACAGCACAGCACCCACTCACGTGCTCGTGCTCGGTGAGTGTTCTGTATTATCCAGAAGGAATTAAATTCAAACATCAGCATGCAAAGAAACAATTAATACATATGGTCAAAACTAACCTTCAAAGTAAACTGCCATGAAATACTGTACATGGTTTTGTATATACAACCCTGTACAGCGTATAAACATTTCATGTGCAAAACACAGGTCCTGTGTAATTTTACTGGCAAAAAGCATCCTGCCGGTGACTTAGCTGAGTGTAAGGATATGAGGAGCTGCAGGCAGACCCCACTGTGCCCAGGGCACAACTCCTCTCTCAGGCTCCATGACAAACCCAGACCGAGTCCGGGACCTAGAGTTCGCAGCAGCGTTGCGACTTTCAAAACTAACTCAACTGAAGTAAGTTTTCATTGCCTTCTATCTCGATTTACTCCCCAAACAGGGCCTTGCTGACTTTCTAATCTTCCAACCATCCCCAAAACGGCAGATGAAATACTAGCTCTGATTCAGTTTTAAGCAGCTCAGTAGAAACAAAACAGAAATATAATTATTAAAAAACAAACAATACAAAAAGCTCTAACTCTGGGGACAGAGAAAACAGAACAAAGTAAACATGCGGATTCAGAAGACCAATGGCTGGCATAACCCAACATTCTGTTTTCTGTGTTTTAAAACAGGGACAGGGAGGTCTGGATATATTAATGGTAGGAGGCACGTGCCACATCGGCTGCTGACAGAAACAAGACGTACAGCTCAGGACACACCACTCACTACAAAATACCCGTCTAGGGGAGGTCTGAGTTGCCTGTCACTGAGTTACAGCACCATTCCTCTGTGCAGGTCCCATTACTAACTGCAGTCAAAGCAAAAGCAAAATATGTTCTAGAAAATGAACACCCAGAGAACTGTGTTTATTTACATGTGTAAACAAAGGGAATTAGCAAAGGCCGTGCCCATCAAGGCCTCGGTCTCCGGGCGGATCGAACACCAACTGCTTCCAGATCTTCACAGGTGCTGCCAAATTTTAATCAATGTATAAAATTAACTTTGACACAACTGAGTTTCCACACTGTTTCGGCAAGAGCTTGCAGACAACATTGGGCTGAGTAGGTCAAGAGCTGTGCTGTCCGGTGGGCACAACTTGCCGCAGGGATAAAGGAGGCATGGTCTGTCACGGGGAGTCAGAGAAGCAAACGGAGAGGCAGGGAAGAGTGTGGTGACCACAGGTGCTCACAGAAACAGCGCTGCACCCGTAACAGTCACACATGCACACACAGAAATAACGAGAAAAGAATTCGTCTCACACACCTGCTAACGTCACCGCCACCACCTACCTACCGACCTACCATAGTGTCCCGTGTTACTGTCTTCTCATCATGTCAGGAACAGTTCAGTCGATTAGACTGTAAACTTGTTAGTGGCTTTGGATTTTGATCAGTTGGTAGTGAGTGCAGCGAGTCGGCATTTGGACTTGGGAAAGCAAAGCGCAGGGCACGAGCACACCATGCTCGGTACGCAGGAAATGAGGACACTCCCCTGTGCACACACTCACTGTGGGCAAGACATAAAACAAAACACAACTTCTGCTTTATCGTCTCCTGTGTAGGGTCTCTTTGCTCCTTTCTTTTCGTTGAAGCCACCAGACAGATTCTAGAAAGAAAAGCCAGGGACACACAGATAACCGACCCCAGTGACTGCTTCCTATTGGTACAGACCATAATTAAAGAGGTCCTTTTCAGGTTCTTCCCATTGGCCCCCTATGAGCCAGGAGAGCTGGCTGAGGAGCCGTGCACCGATGCGTGCACGCACATAGCACCAGCAGGCAGGTTCGGCCTGGCGCTGGGGCCAGGGGACTTCCTCCTTTCTCTTCATCCATTTCCCACACACGCACATGCTCCTGGTATATGCGCAGGTCTGGCACACTCAATTCCTCGGTCGATTTTAATTTGATAAGATTTTTAAAAATCAGCATTAGGAAAAAGCAATGCACCAATTTTTATATATATATATATATATCAAATGAGAAGGAAATAAGATAGGACAAATATGCTTCATTGGGTTTGAAAACAAAACTCCCACCTTGACAGCCCGGCAAAGGAAAGCATTTTTCCAAAGCAATCATGTGAGGAATCCGAGATCTTTGCAAACTACTCTCCATGCATTGCCGTTTCCAGCTCACACCACATTCTTTTCCGCACACGCTCAGCTCGGGTGGCTTACACACACGCTCAGCACGCCCCTGGCCTGAGCCCTGCAGTACTGTGATAAGAAGCCTGTACCCCTCGTGCTGTCATGGCTGATTTCGGCGGGCCTTGTTTCCACTCAGCAGCAGCATGTGAGTCAAAGCTAGGGTCATTTCTCAGCAAAGTGGGTCCAAAGCAGAAATAAGATCCTTTCCCACATTGAAACTCCCTGCTCATGTTTTCCTCCCAACCATGACTCAGCAGCTTCTTTGGATTTTGATCAAAGAATTTACCTGAACTAACCTCTCACTTAAAAAACCCATCTGCATTTTGAATTCCTTTAACAGCTCCAAATTACTGTACCAATCTAGCAAGCACCTTTTGGGTAACCATCCCAGCACCCTCTTTTGTCTGAGAACTGCTCACCACTCACAGCCCTACTGCGGGAGTGACCTCGGGGCAACTGTCCCCTCCCCACAGCTGAGCAATCCAGGCCTGGCCAGTCAGATTCTCAGACTTGTCTGCTGTTGGGTACGTCACTGGGCAGCGGCTGAAGCCTGTGTGTGCTGAAGTAGAGAACGCCAGACTTCAGACAGAGAGGAGATGACCCAGAAGCAGAGAGAAGCAAAGGAGTGACTGTGGGTCATTAGAGAAAATGGCTTTGGTGCCCATCTTTTAGTTCCCAGTTCAGGCCACTGCACTCCCAGCTCTTGCTTTCAGGGAGATATCCCTGTATCCTCTACGTATATTCACATTTTTTTCTTCAACTAGGTTAATTACGTTCCTACTCTTTGTAATAAAATAGCACCTGACTAAATAGCCACATGAGCGGTAACTTCCAAATTCCTATCCCACAGTACAGCAGGCAGCAGCTTCCAGAAATTAGAAGTTAAAAAAAATCAAAGGAGTCAGGGAAAGAAAAACAGTGCGAAGAGGGAAAGAGGGGAGTCTAGCAACTGAGGGCTGAGTGTTCCCTTCAGTACCTTCTACACGATCACGCTCCTTCTGGGGCGCTGGCGACACTGGCAGTGCCAGCCCCCAAGGAGCACCGTCACCACAGGAAGACAGAAAAGAACAGCTGCGGTTTAGGAGGTGAGGCCCGAATGCCGCACGTACCAGGACTATAAGCTCACAGGCGATTCTGAGCAGGTGGAGAACACACAGCTGGGAAGCAATGAACAAGCTTTAAAAGCTAGGTGTGGTACATAGGTGGTAGCCAGACAGAGTAACCTCTAGGTTATCAAATGTAGCAAACAAAGCTGGTTATCCCAACACCAGACCACTGGATAACTTAGTTCCGGATGGAAGTTTCTGGAGGTTGGAAATTTCTCTAGGTACCTTGCACGAATCTCTCAATTTAACTCTGCATTATAAAGGTACTGAAACCACACTATCTCAAGTAAGTAGCACGGTAACAGCAAAAGGACTTTCTAAGTAGTTACGGTCTCGGACATTGCATCTTGCAGTAAGAAAATAAGAATTCTGCGACAACATGGATGGATCTAGAGATTATAATGCCAACCGAAATAAGTCAGACAGAAAAAGTAGAGAACCATGTGATTTCACTGATATGTGGTATGTAAAACTGAAAACAACAAAAGAACAAGACAAACAAATGAGAAACAGAAACTCATAGACACAGATAATAGTTTAGTGGTTACCAGAGGGTAAGGGGGGTGGGGGGTGGGGGATGAGGGTAAAGGGGATCAAATATATGGTGATGGAAGGAGAACTGACTCTGGGTGGTGAACACACAATGGGATTTATAGATGATGTAATACAGAACTGTACACCTGAAATCTATGTAACTGTACTAACAATTGTCACCCCAATAAACTTTAATTAAAAAAAAAAAAGAAAAGGAGAATTCATAGTATTAAGTGGGTGATTCTATTCTAAAACTATTTTATTTCAGGATTTTTCTAAAATACAAACAAAAAATTATAAATCAGAAACAAACACAGTGTTCTTAAAATGTTAGAACTTCTATCCCACTTCTAGGAATGTATCTAAAAGAAACAATATAGACCATGGAAAAAGCCACACATGAAAATATCCTAGAGAGCACAGCAAAAAAATCAACAATAAGCTAAATATCCAGTAACGATGAGTGTATTACATCGCATTGGAATATTATTTGATGAAATAAAACTTAGCACTAAAAAGAATAAAGATAATAAAGTAACAGGATGAAATATATGTTAAATGGGGAAAAACGATATAAAATTTTGTGGCTACCCTAATTACAAGAACACATATTAAAGAATGTATTATATAAAACTCAATATATAGCACATAAAATACCATAAAGGAGAAAGCGATTCATGTTCATGTTATAGTAGAATGATAATGAGTAATTTTTCTGTCTTTTTTGGTCAAGATGTTATTATATTTGTAAAATTTTTAAAAACACCCCCCTTTTTGTTCCCCTCTTAAATATTAGAAATAAAACGTAAACTTACTTCATCAGAAGCAGATCGAAGACACTGGACAGCAGCCTGTTTTTTCATTTCTTCTAGCGTTAGATCTGAGCACTTCTTCTTACTCTTCCCCCATTTCTTATAAGCTCCTTTTTCCCAGCCCAAGAAGATGTCATTCTCCTAAAAAAAAAAAAAGTCAGATAAGTTTCAATGACTAAGACTAAATAACAAGTTTCAAACACTATTATTTTCCACATATTTACACCTACATTTCCCTACTAAATATATTCATTCAAAAAATGTACACACTAATAAGAGACCACAGAACACAGAGCACTTCAGGATGACCCATTTGTTTGGCACCTGTTACGGAGATTATTGATTACTTATGATTTATTATGTATGATCACAACAAATCTGATCCACTTATATTTATAGTAAATGCTAATAAACAAGTCAGACACTTGTACGTACATTCCAGTGTTACTCTGGTTTCGGTGGAAGTCCTAAACTATACACACAATCAAACGTCCTCTCTTCTGTACTCCGTGCTCTGCAATGGTGAGCGTCATGTTACTATCAGGTTTTAATGCTGAAGAGTTAAATGCTTCAATCCCCATCCCTATATCTTATAGTCCAAAACAGATAAAGTATTTTGTTAGTATTTGAAGTTTACTTTTTCCTTTGATTATATACACCCATTAGAAAAATCTAAAGAAATTTTGAAAAGCAGGAAGTCAGCCAATCATCTGTGGTCCTACCACCCAGTGAAAACCAGAACGGTTTGCTCTGCTCCACTTGGTCTTTTTTGTACGCTTTAAAAGAACACATAGTTGAATTCACATTACTTGTACATTTTTGTATTTGATTTAATTTACTATGTTGTAAACGTTATCCCCATGTTACTACAGATTTGGCTACATAATATTCCAAGATGTTAGGTTTACTTAGCCATTTCCTTAGACCGGGACTTTTAAAAATTAGTATTTTTAGGGGCCGGCCCGGTGGCTCAGGCGGTTGGAGCTCCATGCTCCTAACTCTGAAGGCTGCCGGTTCGATTCCCACATGGGCCAGTGGGCTCTCAACCACAAGGTTGCCGGTTCAACATCTCGAGTCCTGCAAGGGATGGTGGGCTCTGCCCTCTGCAACTAAGATTGAACACGGCACTTTGAGCTGAGCTGCTGCTGAGCTCCCCGATGGCTCAGTTGGTTGGAGTGCGTCCTCTCAACCACAAGGTTGCCGGTTCGACTCCCGCAAGGGATGGTGGGCTGTGCCCCCTGCAACTAAGATTGAACATGGCACCTTGAGCTGAGCTGCCGCTGAGCTCCCCGATGGCTCAGTTGGTTGGAGCCTGTCCTCTCAACCACAAGGTTGCCGGTTCGACTCCCGCAAGGGATGGTGGGCTGTGCCCCCTGCAACTAGCAACGGCAACTGGACCTGGAGCTGAGCTGCGCCCTCCACAACTAAGACTGAAAAGACAACAACTTGAAGCTGAACGGCACCCTCCACAACTAAGATTGAAAGGACAACAACTTGACTTGGAAAAAAAAAGCCCTGGAAGTACACACTGTTCCCCAATAAAGTCCTGTTAAAAAAAAAAAAAATCCCCCCCAAAGTAGTATTTTTAACTGCATTGCTACTTTGTCTTTTTAAAATCCTTTGCTTGATAAGTTACGATTAAAACCAATGGACAAACAACAAGGGAAAAAAAGATTAGACAGACAACAGTAAAATTAAGAAAATTACTTAGAAGAGTACTTGGCCTACAGTGGGCCCTAAAGAAATAGATATGAATGAATGAATGACACGAAATAAATAATAATTTATAGCATAATAAGCATAATAATAATTCATTCAAAAGATTTTTGAGACCAAATCATATACCATCAACTATCTAACCCAATTTTTACTTTGATCCGATATATAACAATTATTTTTATGCCACCAAGTAAGAGTGGAAGAAGGGTCCCTCCCCCACCTACAATCATCATAATTAGCATACTTTCTACTTAGTTTCTTGGGCATATTTACAGATCTCATGAACCTGAAAAACCATATTTTCTGGCTGAATGGTGTCAATTCCATTTTCCAAGGGAAAATGTGCTCAATGGCCAAGAACTACCAGTATGTTTCCATTTATCTAACGTGTCTGGCTGGACTACACCTGAAACCTGACATTTCTTATCAATGATATCTTCCAGAGATACTGGGATAGAACCTTAGCCACGTAGATCCGTAGCTTCTGAGCGCAGAGAAAAATGTTATCATTTTCTCTACTGTTCATAGTACGTAAGACAAGGCAGAAAAGTTATGTGTGTGATTACTGAAAACAGGACTCCTTGCTGTTTGAGCAGCTGAGACTGCCTGTTTCTCTTCACTGAGCGTTAGAAACACGTTTCTCTACTGAAGCTTCATTACAGCTCAGCAGAGGTACACACATTCAAAGGTCCTAATAAAATCTTCTATGTAGACAGAGGGACTTTCAAGATCCACGTGGACGCGCAGTGCTTCTGGAGGGCAGGTTGACAACATGTATCAAGCATCAGAAACATGTCTGTGTGCTTTCAATCCAGTACTTCTGTTTCGGGAATTTACCCTAAGGAAATCACCCTGAGGGGAGCACAAATTTAGCTTTTGTGGTGCTGATAATGGCACACATGTAGAAACAACCTAAATGTCCCATAAATTAGTAAATGGTTCAATAAATTATGATGCATCCATGTGATAAGATATCATAACCATGAAAGAGATTTGAAGTATATTTATTGACATGAAAAGCTATTCACAATGTATATAAGCAGTTTACACAACAATATGATCTCATTTTTAGTTAAAACAAACACACACACACCATTAACGTGCATTAAAAGGTCTGAGAGAAATGTACTATGAGGTCACCAAGAAGCTTGTCTCTTGGTAAGTGCAGGATACTATGATTTTTCTTGTAATTAGGTCATACATACTCCTTTAATAGTCAAAAGCTTCTTTTGGGGGGCGCGGGGGGGTGTTGGTGGAAAACTTGTAAGTCAAGAAGAGAGAAATGAGACGGGTTTCTGGAGATGGTCCCCTGGGACAGGTACACACATCAGCTTTATGTTTCCTGTCTGGCACGCCTCTGCTTCTACACAGGTAAGGAGCCAACTTCTCACCCAGAAACCATTTCAGCGTCTTCTTGGTGGCCTTGGGGTTACAAGAATGACCACAACCCAGTCCGGCCTGCCAGAGGCACACAGTTTAGCGTGGAATAAAGACCTATGAGCAAACAACTACAGCATGGTTATTGCTCTTATACAGGTTTGCAGAAAGCACTTAGGAAACACCAAAGGGGCACCTTTTTTAGCTTATTGGTAAGAAAAAGGCTTCCTACAGAAAAAAGGGGCACCGAGGCAGAGTCTTAAAGAGTGCGCAGAAGTCTGGGCTGGAGTGAGTGGGGATACCGGGCAGAAGAAAGTGCTGAGTGAAGCAAGGGACAGCAAACTTTTCTACAAGGGCTGACAGGAAATATTTTAAGCTCTATAGGCCAAGAGACTAAATCAAGAGTAAAACATAGGTACGTTCACAAAAAAAAAAAAAAAAAATGAGAGAGAAAATATTTTCTCACATTTATTGATAAATTCAAAATATAATTCAGCACAACCTTTTGTAATATAGGTTGAATATTACCTATATGAATGAGAAGAATGGAATTCTTTTTTGGGGTGAGAGAACGTTTGCTTCATCGGGGCTCAAAGTGTTCTCTATCATTCAAATCAATTACAAATGTTCACCTGTTAATGCTCATTTTTTATAATAGCTTTATTGGTGTATAATTCACATACTATAAAATTGACTCTTTTATAGTGTACAATTCAGTGGTTCTTAGAATAATTCACAGGGTTATACAACAATCACCACTAATTTTAAAACATTTTCATCACCCCAAAAGGAAACCCTGTACCCCACCCCCAGCAGTCACTTCCCAGTCCTCTCTCCTGAGTCACTGGTAACTACTAAACTGCTGTTTCTATGGATTTGCCTATTCTGGACATTTCATGTAAATGGAATTATACAATACATATCCTTTTGTGTCTGGCTTCTTTCATCTACTATGATGTCCTGAAGACACATCCGTGCTGTGGCATGTGTCAGTACATTTTCTTTTATGACTGAATTATATTCCATTGCACAGATGTACCACGTTTTGTTTATCCATTCATCAATTGATCGTCACATGGGTCGTTTCCTCCTTTGGGCTATTATGAATTTATACAAACATTCATATACAAGTTCTTGTATTGCCAAATATCTTCAATTCTCTTGTTCTATATCTAGGAGAATTGCTGGGTCACATGATAATATGTCCAACCTCTTGAAGAACTACCAGGCCATTTTTCAAAGTAGCTACACCATTTTACAATCCTACCAGCAATGGATGAGAGTTCCAATTTCTCTACATCCTCATCAACATTTGTTACTGTCTGTGTCTATTTTAGCCATCTTAGTGAGTGTGAAGTGGTATGTCATGGATTTGATTTCCCTAATGACTAAGGATGCTGACCATCTTTTCATGATCTTACTGGCCCGTTGGACAAATGTTTATTCAAATCTTTCCCCCATTTTTAAATTATCTGTTCTGAACACGTATCTCTTGTCAGCTCTATGATTTATAAATATTTTCTCCAATTCTTTTCACTTTCTGGATGATGTCCTTTGAGGCACAAAAGTTTTTCACTGCGATGAAGTCTAATTTATTGATGTCGTCTTTGGGTGATTGTGCTTTGGGGTCACAGCTGAGAAACCATTGCCTAATCCAAGTCATGAAGATTTACTTCTATGTTTTCTTCTAGGTTTTATAGTTTCTGCTCTTACATTTAGGTCTATAAGCCATTCTGAGTTAGTATTTGTATGTTGTATGAGGCAGGAGTCCAACTTCATTCTTTTGCATGTGGCTACTCTATTGTCCCAGCACCTTTTGTTGAAAAGACTATTCTTTCCCCATTGAATGGTCTTGTTGGAAACCAACTAACCATAAATATAAAGGTTTATTTCTGGACTCTCAGTTCAATGTCATACATCCAGCCATATTTATGTCAGTTCCAAACTATCTTGATTATTGGAGCTTTGTGGTAAGTTTTGAAACTGGGAAGTGTGAGTCCTCCAACTTTGTTCTTTTTAAAGATTTTTTTGGCTGTTCTGGGTCCCGTGCGTTTCCATATGAATTTGAGGACCAGCTTGCCAATTTCTGCAACAGAGGCAGCTGCAACTGTGATCGAGATTGTGCTGAATCTGTAGCTCATCAGTTGGGAGGGTACTGTTATCTTAATATGAAGTCTTCTGATCATGAACACGGGGCATTCTCCCATTTCTCAGGTCTTCTTTGATTTCTTTCAATGGCATTTTACATTTTTAGTATACAAATCTTGTACCTGTTTTGTGAAATTTATTCCTAAGTATTTAATTCTTTTTGATACGATTGTAAATAGACTTTTCTTAACTTCATTCCTTAGGATTTTCTATATATAAGACCATGTCATATGTCAACAGAGATATTTTCAGTTCTTCCTTTCCAATCAGGATGTCTATTTCTTTTTCTTACCTAACTGCCTGTCATTGCTGAGTTATAGTAAGATTTTAAGTATTTCATCTTTGAAAATGTCTTTTCACACAAGTAGATGCTGCCAAATGCTGACACTAATCCACAGGCATGGGTTTAACTGAACACATTAACGCTTAGACGGCATTTATACAATTCTGTTTGGTATCGGCCTTCAACACGTCGTCACACTGCAGACTGATCACTGCCCAGTGTACGTCAGGTGGGAGCGTCTCCACTGAGCAGGTAAACAGATTCCGAGATAGAGACGATTCCTTTGCACTGTGTGAGGTATGAAACGTGCTACTGGAAACGCAGTGGGCCTTGAACAACACGCGTGTGGGCCTTGAACAACTCGTGTGTGGGCCCTGAACAACACGTGTGTGGGCCCTGAACAACTCGCGTGTGGGCCCTGAACTACACGTGTGGGCCGTGAACAACACACGTGTGGGCCTTGAACAACACGTGTGTGGGCCTTGAACAACAAGCCCACTGCAAACGCATGTGGGAATGGAGATTTTGCTTCTTGTTTTAACTTCTGACAGAATAAAAGTGTGTAATGCAGCTTGACATTACTTGTGATTCAAACAGTGTTAGCTGTTAGAATGACTCGACTACATTATAAATTTTGCACGAGTGTCATTTTACCTTATAATTTTAGGTTGAATTCATTAAGAAACATCAAGTCGTAGCAAAAGCTACACAAAAAATAACAGACACACTTTTCTGCATTCTGCGTTCTACTGTTCCCATTCATTGTATCTGAGAGCTCCCTTAGCCTGTCTTTTTCTGCCTCCATGTGCTATGTGAGTGTATCATGATATTTATCCAACAGCACTGAACTAATAAAGTGTTTCTATTTTACTGTTTTCAGTCACCTGCACTGTACTAATGGAAAGTCCACTGGGACAGAAACATAAAATATTAGACACGTGCCAAGTATTTACTCACTAAACTAAGTAACATCAAGTACAATTTTTCAAAGTCATAATCTTAAAGACAGAACACAATTATCAAGCTCCAAAAGAAGATAAAGAAGTCCGCCTGAAAATCTATCAGGCACTTTCTCAGACGAGGTAACATAAGGCTACGGTCCTGATGGACTTTCCCTCGCTGTCTGTCTTCTATCGAAGAGGAAACTGGGAACTGGAGGAAGCACAAGAACACAGCCTTCTGAAACACAGCTGGTACAGTGACGTCTGCTGTGCACTGCTTAGCATCCTCCCCTGCCTCCCACACCTTCCCGTTAACAGCGTCCTAAAAGCCCAAAACCACGATGTGATTGAATGAGACTCATGCCACCCCCATCTTCGGGCCCTAACTGGCTGAATACAAATCAGCCACAAAGACTGGCTCAGAGAGAGGCATGTGACCCATCAGAAATGAGAAGGGGAAAAAAAAGGTTTTGCTGGGAATGTAGGCAACACATCTTCCAGACAGTGGGTGAGGAAAACATGCTGCGCTCACTGTCACTCACCCTCTCCCCAGGGCGCTGGCTGCAAAACCAGCTGACAGAGGGAGGCAGGCAGGGACCAGGGAGAGGCCCTTATGTCACTGAAGCTCTGACACGAACCCTGCTTCAGAACTTCTACTTGCCAGGCCTTTTCCCCAACTTCGGCCAAGTTAGGCCAAACTTCTGGCTGCCTGGGAAGGAAAGCTAGAGCTAGCATTTGAGGAAAGCCCGCAGTAATAAACCCATTTCTCATTGCTCCAGAGAACTGCCACTGCCTCGCAAGATGAGTGGCTCCAATCAAGCAAGCATAACTTCAGGTTAACTACGTGTACATCCACTTCTTTTCCTACTACGTCTTCTGCCGGCAGCGAGTTTCCTCTGCGCTCTCCCTGCCTGCAGCTGTCCGACCAGCTTACCCACCACCACGCCTGCCATTTTGCACTGCTGGCTAAACATAGCCATCGGTCCTTTTGTCTCCGGGACTGAAATATAAATCCCCTAGCACGACAGATCAGGTTCCTCAAAACCGGCTTCCTGCTGCCTTTCCCGGCTAAGCCACGCCCACGCCCTTACCACACTCCTCTGGCCTCACGGATTCCGGCCCCTTCCTGTTTCTGTGACCTTATGTGCACTCTCCCTTGCTTCTTCCTTCAAGACTATTCACTGTTACCTCCTCTGTCATTCCTACTGTCACCGTCCCCGGGCACCAGGCGCCACACTCTGCACAGCCAGAGCATTTTACAGATTCCTACCTGGCAGCTGTATCTTTGGGGGGCGGGGGGGGAGCACCTCCAGGCATCCCTGTGTCCTGGCCACAGTGTCGGCATGTCATGGGCAGTCACAAAAAATGGTGAGTGAAAAAGCAGAAATGGGCACTAAATGCAAAATTTACATTACAAACATTTTCTCTATTCCACGAACAGATTTCACAAAACCCCCCCACTTTATTACAGCATCTCAGGGAGGCCGTGGGCACGAATCTGTGTGCCCGTCATCAGCACTAACTCCTGCTCTGGATTTATTTTCGTCCCTTGTGTGTAGAATTTCATTAACGTCTGCTTAGTGAATGTCTGCTGACAAACAGCATACGCAGTAAGACACCTGCGGAGCTCAGGATGGGTCAGATTTTTGTAGCTGTTAAAGATTACACTAGTCTATAAAGGAAAACAACACTAATGCTAGCCTTTCCAAGCCGCGAAATGTTAAACTAGTGGGGATGTATACTGCAAGAGCACGTAACAAGTCGGCTGGAAGAACAAACGAGCTTTGCTGAACGCAGAGGTGCTCAGTCTCATCCAGCAACCGGAACGACTGGGATTATTCTTATTTAGCCTACGCGCAAATATATAGATGCTACAACAACCCAGCTATATTTCTAGAATGATGGACTCTGAGCTAAAAGATAAGGTTAGGGGATTTAAAAGAAACTGCAACAAAGCACTGTGGTAACGACACAGACAGACATATAGATCAATGGAACACAAGAGAGGGCCCGGAAACAAGCCCTCACATGTACAGTCAAATGATTTTCAACAAGGGTCCAAGACCATTCAATGGGGCAAAGACAGTCATTTCAACAAATGGTGCTGGGACAACTGGGTATCCATATGCAAAAGAATGAAGCTAGATCCCTACTTTGCACCTTTCACAAAAATTAACCCAAAATGGATGAGATTTATGTGTAAGACCTAAAACTACACAACTCTTGGAAGAAACATAGGGCATAATTTGGTAAGGATTTCTTGGATATGACACCAAAGGCACAGGCAACAAAAGGAAAAATAGTCAAATTGGGCTTCCTGAAAATGTTTAAATGGTGTGCATTAAAAGACACTACAAACAGTGAAAAGGCAACCCACAGAATGGGAGGAAATATGTGCAAAAGACACATCTGATAAAGGACTGCTATCTAAAATAGACAAAGAACTCTTAAAATTCAATAATAAGAAAACAGATAACCCAGGGGAAAAAATGGGACAAAGACCTCAACCGACACTTGACCAAAGAAGACACACAGATGACAAATAAGCACATGAAAGAGGCCCCACAGCATCGTCATCAGGGAAATGCAAAGTGAAACAATGATGAGATACTGCCACACACCTGTGAGGATGGCCAGACTCCAGGACACCGGCCCCACCACACGCTGGCGAGGACGTGGAGCGCCAGGCACCCTCCTCACGCTGGTGGGAGTGCAGACGGCACAGCCGCTCTGGAAGGCACTTCGCTGGCTTCTTACAAAATGCAACACACTCTTCTCATTCCATCCAGCAATCCTACGGTCTTTGTCTCTCTCTGACTTACTTCACTCAGCATAATACACTCTAGGTCCATCCATGTTGTCGCAAATGGTAAGATTTCCTTTTTATGGCTGAGTAATACTCCATTGTACATACACACCACAATATCTTTATCCAATTGTTGCTTCTATATCTTGGCTATTGTGAATGGCGCTGCAGTGAACATAGGGGTACATACATCTTTTTGAATTAGTGTTTTTGATTTCTTCAGCTAAATACCTAGAAGTGGAATTGCTGGGTCATACGGTAGTTCTATTTTTATTTAAGGAACATCCATACCATTTTCCATAGTGGCTGCACCAATTGCAATCCCACCAACAGTGCACAAGGGTTCCCTTTTCTCCACATCCTTACCAGCACTTCTTGTTTATTGATTTATTGATGACGTCATTCTGACAGGTGTGAGGTGGTATCTCACTGTGGTTTTAATTTGCATTCCTCTGATGGTTAGTGATGCTGAGCATCTTTGGTTTTGTCTACTGGCCATTTGTATGTCCTCTTTAGAGAAATGTATAGTCAGGTCCTCTGCCCATTTTTTAATTGGGTTGTTTGTTTTTTTAATTTTGAGTTGTATGAGCTCTTTATAACTCTTGGATATTAACCCCTTATCAGATGTATCACTGGTAAATATCTTCTCCCATTCAGTAGTTGTCTTCTCAATTTGTTGATGGTTTCCTTTGCTGGGCAAAATCTTTTTAGTATGATGTAGTCCCATTTGTTTATTTTTTCTTTTGTTTCCCTTGCTCTAAAAGTTAAACTCTTTAAAAAATATAATAAAGTGACTGGCAACCCACCAACTCTCCTGCCCGAAGGAACAGAAAAGCCAGATAAAATACAAACCAAACCAAACATACAAAACCTGCACTACGGCCTGAGGGGCCTGCTGAGGGGCCCAGACAGTGAGAAGACGGGGGAGCTGCCCGCACAGCGCACAGCGGCACTGACATCTGAGGCTGCTTTCTCCCTCAGGAGAAAAACGTACCCATTCTAGGCCCAGGACAAGGGGCTGAGGAAAAGATGGCCCTTTAAGAGACAGAAACCAGTGGAGCGGGGGCACTCTCTATGAGCTGCAGAGAAAACACTAGAGACGAGGGGACCAGGATCCCAGCAAAAGGAAGGGGGGGAAAAGCCCCCACTCTGCTGGATCCCCCTCCCCCAACATGCGAGGAATTTTGAAGCTGTGGGGCATGAGGGCGGCTTCTGTGTAGATTACGGTGACGTTCTAGCCACTTATCTGGGTATAATTACACAGACATGTTCTTTGTGAAAATCCACCCATTTATAGCCTTTTCTGTATGCATTTTATACCTCAATAAAAAGTTAAAAGGGAAAAAAGCCCTCGTTTATACTTGTACAGAATCCATGGTTGCTCTGTATCTGCAACAGTAAATGAAATTCTGGGAGTCCTAAAAAAATCTAACATTGTAACACCTAAAGAAATCCCAGACTGAGGGACTTTCATCAAACAGCAATGTCTGTCGGGGGTGGTCTGCAAAGATAAAACTAGCAGCAGAAAAGGAACAAACTCATGAAGAGAGCTGGTAACATTAACAAATGGTGTATTTGTTTGAAGGCCAAATCTTAGAATGTAATACAATCAGGGAACAGTTCTAAAATTCAAAAAGAAACATGAAAAGAAAGCGCTACTTTGTACATAGGCACTCCCAGAGGACTCTCTCCGATGGTTTAGCACGCTCCCTAATCGCTCCCTAATCATTCCCTAATCGTTCCCGATTTCATTTGGGGGACCAGCCTCTCCAATTCCTAGTCCCTGTGGTTTCGGGCGCTTGTGTGCCCCTCAAGTGAGTAGTCAGTTCAGGGACCCATCACGCACAAACGAGGGTGGGCTCTGGCCTGCAGCAGGGAGGGGCGGGTGAGGGCAGCCTGAGTGAGGGCAGCAGAGAAGACAAACTGCAGGACGGGCACCGCTTCTGTTGCAGGCTGTGGATCGAGCTGCCACTGAAGGCGTCCCTACCCCCTGGAGACTTCAAGTTTTTTCACACCAATAAATGCCCCAAAATGTACTAGCTGTGGGACCCTGGGCAAGTGACTTAGCTGCCGTCTCTAAGCATCTCCACTATGAAATGGGGACTACAGGGTCACTCCTGGGCGAGGAAAGTGAATGCTGGGACCCGGGCTGGCGCCCAGTGCCTGATATACACACGCTCGTTTATACTCTGACTTCTGTTTCAGCACACCGAGCGGGGGTCCTGCCATAAGCACAGGCTCCTGATAAATATTCAAGACGATGAGGACATTAAAATATGGAGACATTAAGAAACGATTTAATAAACTCTCGGATGGTGGTTTTAATTGGTTGTAAAGGAAAAATAAGAACGTTTGGGGTTGTAAGAATGACACAGGGAAAGGAAGCCTCATCTTTCCCAAATAGTTCTTCCTACTCAGGGAGGATTTGGGGACCTTGCTCTTGGCCATCAGCCTAGCACAGCCTGAGACGGGGCAGGTCAGCTCTCACCTTTAATTACAGTTTTACTATAGCTTCCCTTTTAGCCATTTTTAAGTGAGACTACAGAATATTTCTGAAACACAAATCTGTTTTAAGTTATAGGCTGCAGGCTCGCTGTTCCAAGGCTCCCAGCCACCACACTGCTGCGTCTTTCACTGTGACATAGGGACTCTACTCCTAATTCAACTGTGAACTGAGAAGACAAATTATTCCCCACCTCTAAAAACCACAACTGCATTTAAAAACAGTAAACCAGTTTCTAAAACTTGCCTTTATACAGAGTGTTTTTATGTTATTCATTCAACAATTATTTGTCATATATAAAAACAAACAAAAACACAAAACAAAACTCTCTGATATAAAAAAAGGGGCACATGATTTGGGTCTGACAGACATGAGTTTACATCCTGACTCATCACTAACTGTGTGGCCTCAGACAGATCACCTAACCTCTCTGAATGTACATTTCCATGTGAGTAAAAGCAGAGAAAGTAATACTTACCTTCAAGGTGTGGTGTGTGAGGACCGAATATGGCAACCTCTACATGAGACGTGGCCAGCGCTGCACTGGGCACGCCGCAGGATTCCCTGATTTTAAAAAGAGAAAGGCACTATGGAGAACACCAACAACTAAACGGAGGAGGGATAACCGTGTCAGAAAAACCACCATTCTGCAGCCATCAAATAACTGATTCGCGTGGAATTATCCGTGGACGGTAAAACTGTCAAAGTCTCTTCACACGGGTCACTTGATAATTACACCGTGCTCGGCTTTACGGTGGAGCCTGGCGGACACCACCTGAACCAAAGGCAGCACCGCTAAGAAGCAAACAGACTGACGTCATGTGATGCATGGAAGGGAAGGAAACCCATCGCTTATGGAACGTTACCACCACAGAAGCATAAGCTGACCAAACAGGAGGAAACATCAGACAAACCCAAAGGGGGATCTTCCACAAAACTGGCCTGTGCTCTTCAAAAGTGTCAATGTCAGAGACAAAGGAAGAATGAGGAACTATTCAGATGAAAGGAGACTGAAGAGATGTGACCACTGGGGTCCGTGTATGATCTCAAACTGAATCCTGGACGAGGGAAAACTTTGCAGCGAAGGACACTATTGGGACAACTGATAAAAACTGAACATTCGTGGTGGATAATGACGTGTCAATGTTAGTTTTCCTGAATTTTATAACTGCATTATGGCTAAAAGTCCGGTTTAAGAAAAATATGTTGATTTATTCAGGATAAGTGAGCATCAAAAGGAGCAAAAGCGAGAACATGTTAGCAACTGGTGACCGAGTGAACATGACAGCTCTTTGTATTATTCTTGCTATTCTTCTGATGTTTGAAATTATTTCACGAGAAGTTTACATTTTTTTAAAAGATGAATCTATAATTTCCGCCCTTCAGAATCTTATCACCTACTAAGAAAGATAATACATTCTAGTAACTATTAACGAAGAGCTGCACAGTAGAAATACGATCAAGTGTGGAAGAGGATGAAATGTTTTCACTGGGAATTATCTCTATTATCATAGAGAAAGGTGACCTGGGCCTTGAAGGACGGCTCAGAAAATATGAATAATTTATATTTACATTCTAAAATGATATACAGTGGCCTCCCGATTATCTGAGAGTACATTTCCCAGAGTATGGCAATCCTGACCACAAGAAAGAAGGAAAAAAGAAAAAAAGAATTCATGGAAATAAAACGAGTGTGACACAACTATAATATCTACACGTCAGAAGGCAGTTTTCTCTAGACTCAGAGTGAGCAGCTGAAGCCACAACTGTACTTCCAGCCCTGCTCAATCAGTGGTTTACCTACAACTTTAGTTATTCAGCCTCAGCCAGGACCGGCGTCTGATCGGCCTTCCTTCCTAATCGTCCTGGGCAGCTGAGCCCCAAGTGACGCACAAAATCTGTTTCTCAGCACACAAGAACTCTTTGTGAGTTTGTTTTAACTCAGATTGAGAAAAACAATGAATTAAACATGGCAGACAAGGCTAGTAGTTGAAGCAATGGCCTTGAAGCTGGCCATTTTCAAGTCTAGGTTCAACTAATTCAAGGACTGAGGGTGGAGACAAGATGTGATGAAACGGACACCTACGAGTGGAGCCACTTGGCCTCCCAGAGGGCGAGGCCACCCTGTGTCTGACCTAGACAGCAGGAAGGGGGCGCGCGTGGCTGGTAGCCGGAGTCTGCGTCCCAGAAGGTAAGCGAAGGCCCTTCCATTCTCCTTCCTCCCATTACAGGAGAACTTCCCTCTGCACTGAGCCCTAACTCTCCTTTGGGGGATACAGTGTGCACATCCTCCCCCTTCAGTCACGGACAAGTAACGCAGGGACTAAGGGACCCTTAGGGTCACCTCTTATTAAAACAAGTATCGTTTCCACTTGACCTTACCCCTCAGCATGGGACTTGGCACTGTTACCGGAGCTGAGGGGAAGCATTTCTTAGGGGCCTTTTATTTCCCTGTGGGTTCTCCTTGTAACTGCAGACACGTTCTGTTTTCACTCACCTTAATCTGTCCTATTCCTAAAGATCAACCAGAACTTTGGAGGGAGATCAAACACTGCTGGGTACTGACAGCCGCCTTGACCCGACTACCACGCCCCTACTAATAAAGAAACCGGAGGGATTCACAAACACATCTCATCAGAGCCTGTCCTCGATTAGTCTTAACAGGAGGCCCACGTTTAATGGCCTTTTCGATGTCCTATAGCACCTCGCACATAAATACTTCGTGATAACAAATGTATGGGTATTGATTAAATATTCTAGGCCGATATTGTTAATATACAATTGTAAGAATACATGATTTTTGAGTTAAAAGAAATAGCGTCCTCGTTTCTGGAAACAAAAATTCTTCCATCTTTACAGAGTGAGCATTTTACTCGCCCCTAAAGTAGAATATTTTACGTCAACTGGAAAATAATAGAGCCTCAGTAAGGAAATTATACAAACTACTGAGCAAAGTACAGCATTTCTGATCATGAGGTCCGAAGTCAATCCCCTGAAAACTTGATTTGTCCTAATTCTCACCAGCCAAGGCAGCAGGCAGCCGGGAAGAAGGAAGAACGCAGCTGTGTCCAGCTAGGAGGAGGCGACAGCCCAGCAGTGAGAAGATACACTCTAGACAACTGCCACATGACAAATATTAAGCATACTGGCGAAGCCCTCTGTGTCCACAGGACTTTGAGACTGTTCTGTGGTTTGTGAAGCCAAAGCCAGCTGCTTTTGTCACTGAAACTTTGTTCCTGCTTTGTAGTGTTAGTAACAATGGTTTAAAACAACCAAAACTGTCCACAAAACACTCCGTTTTATGGGCAGTTTGTACACAATCACCCAGAATCCCTTCATTCGCTGGTGGTGATGCTGCTTCCCTTCAGCAGGCCTCGCTTTCTAGCTCCTCTTGGAGAGTGAGATGGAAGCTTTTTCCCCCAAGAACCTGGATTTGGTTGTTTTTCTCACTTTAAACCCAGCACTTAAGTCAAATATAATGTGTAATGGCCAACTTAGCAGGTGCTGTATGAATTATGGCCAAGTTACGTGCTTTACCGAACTTTGAAGTCTGCTGATTTGTAACACACACTTTCCACATCATTCTTGCAGATGACACAGCAAACTCCGGAGTGTTAAGAAGTGTAACTGACACAGTGATTACGGTCTAACCGTGGGGTACAAGGCTCCTAAACAGCAGGAGCCAACGCTAAGACCAGTGCTCCTCAAAGGCAGAAGGTCATCAGACTGTCGCCAGCCCGTGACAAGCCCCAGGTCTGCACCAGAATGTCTAAGGACAGAGAAAACAGCTGAGCTAAACAGGGTGCTTTGTGACACGGCTCATTACCAGTCCCTGGTAGGTGAGGAGTCTGTGGACCACGGCAGCCTGCAAGCCGGGTCAGACAGCGTACGGAAGCACTCTGAAGAGAAACACTAACACGCGGACGCAATCACGTCTTTTCACAGAACATTTACGGACGTAAATACCTGTTCCTGCAGGTCGTAGTCATAGCTGTCATGCAGCAGAAGACTGAGGACGTAACGAGTATAAATCATGGCATCGATGCCACATTTCTCTAGCTCTTGTCCCAGCCAGGTCTGCACTGGACCCAAAGCATGAAGCAGAGACATCTCAGAAACAGATCCAGGGCCTGGGTAAGAGCTGGAGCAGCTTTCTGATGGTAAACCACCCACGACAACTGTCCCGACAGGGCGCATGAATTTAGGTTGCTGACATCCTCAGACCGCGAAGCATTTTCTGTAGTCGGTGTTCTGCGGTATCTGGAGGGGATTTTCACTCCAGTAAAAAGGAGAGAAGCTTGACATCTAGGAGAAGCATTGAGCTTTGCTGGCAGTCATCCGTCTAGAACAGGTTTCCCTCTGTAGGCATGACCAATGAATGAATCAGCATCGTGACAGCAACATACAAGTAGGTGCGAGTTTCTACTTTAATTTCACATTGAGGCCAAATGTAACTCTCCGGCAGAACCTACAGAAATGAGAGGGAAAAAGGTATGCATTATATAGAGATATAAATTAAGTTACTGATTTTTGGGGAAAAATAAATCCAAATGAACTGCTCCTCTTTATTAAAATACCTTTGATATTTTAGAATACTGATTTTTTTTTTTTTTGCTGTAATTTTTCACATTTTAAGCTAAGTGACATTTTAAACTTTTAAAGCTTAATATCATTTAAAAGAAAGGAAAATCCAGAAATTTATAACTTTGTGCTTGTGCTCCACTATATTATGTTTATTTTGCTATCTCAACAGATTGGACTAGTAAAATTCTGTTTATCTGTAATGCTGAAATCACTAGTCATTTTTAAGTATAACAGAAATAAGCAACTGAATAGTAATTTCATTGAAACACTGGTAAAAAAATTAGTCCTTTAAATTTAGGTTTTACCATAAGTAATCAATTACTTTGTATGCCTGAAATCTTTGGACTTGCTCAAAACTTACTTCATAAAAAATAAAGTGAAACATGGATTTGCCTTAGAGCCACGCCAGGCTGCTCTGTTATCTTATTGTAACTTTTCTTCTTATATATCTAGGTTGATTTTTTGATTACTTGTGATAGATACCACTCTTTTAATTTAATAGCTTCCCCCCTAAATTAACATATTTTCAAAATGTCGATCTAATCTAACAACGGCCTTACTAAATCGTAATATCTTTATGCTAGAGCTCTGATTAATCTATGCCACTAGAAAATGAAAACTACCTTAGTGATACGTAAATCTCATTGGCTTAGCTTTTACATAAATTTTAGCAAACAATAAGAGGGCTACCAAAAATTATTGTTAAAGAAGTATTAATACTTATTGTTAGTCAAAGCATCAAGTCAGAAAGACAGACACTCTTTCCAAAGGTTTAAGACTCAGTTTCTTGCATTTCATCTGTAAGTACAAAGTAAATTTTACGTCCATTAAATATAAAGAAAAATTGTCTAAATCCAACACAGGATTAAGTTACTAGATTAATGTGTCACTAAGGCACATCCTGCTACTTTCTAAAAATCCTCTCTGCCACTATCTTTTCTGAGTTGTGAAAACTAGACAAATTAAAGCAAAGATTTTCTGTAACTTTCGCCTGCTGAAATTTTCCAGCTGACTCTCAAAATTTAAAAATTTCCCATGAATTCTCTAGTATGTTTGGATCTCAGGCTGCCAAATCAATTGAACAATGCATTCAATTCTGGGGACGTCACTTGAAGCAAGGTGACAAGCCGGTACTCATTCAATGAAATTGCCCGTGATGGTGAGGGGACCTGAAGCAGGGGCTGAAGGAGCTGGGTGACAGACGCTAAGGCCGCTGCAGTTCACAGGGAGAGAACCGGAGAAAGAACAGGGCACAGAGGAACACATGGGACCTGCAAAGGGCCCCGCCCAGCACTCAGCAGAGCAGTAACCAGAGAACCCGAGTGAGGAGCGCCCCGAGACTCAAGAAAGGCTCATCACAAAGGACACGGGAACAGGCCCTGGTGCCCAACACGGCTGGGGATGGTGCCTGCTTCCCACCAGCCAGAAGGGGCGCAGGGTAGAGTCCTCAGAAGGGTCCTGCCTCAGTAGCAGGGAATAATTAGCCCTAGACTAAACACTGCTCTGGTCCGGCCGAACAAATCTTAAAAGCAAGATCCAAAAGAACCAAACTGTTTCCAACTAATTTCACCATGGTCCCAGAATAAAGCTCAAGAAATGTATGGGAACACAAAAACATCTGGCATCCAAGGTAAAATTTACAATGTCTGGTATCTAATCAAAAATGAGCAGGCATGCAAAGAAGCAGAAACAAAGAAAGTAGAAATGAAGAGAAAAATAACTAATTAAAACCAACCCAGAATTGCACAAAAATTAAAATTAACAGAAAAGGACTTTAAAATAGTTATGATTAAATGCCATATATTTGAAAAGTAGATAATGGAAGATACAAAGTCAAGGTCAAACATCTAGAAATGAAAACTACACAGGGTGGGGATTAATGGGAGACCAGACATTTCGGAAGAAAAGATTACTGACTCTTAAACGGCAAAAGAAACTACACAACATTAAGTACACGGAGAAAAGAACTTTAAAAAATTAACAGAGCTTCAGTGAGCTGTGTGACAATTTTAAGGCATCTAACATATATTTAACTGGAGGAGAGAGAGAAGGGGACAAAGAAAATTTGAAAAAATCAAGGCCATAATTTTTCTAGAACTGATGAAAACTAAAATACGCATATCCAATAAGTTAACTGAACTATAGGCCTAAGAAATATGAAGGAAATAACATCTAGGCAGACCATAACAAAACTGTTCAAACCACTGATAAAGAGAAAAATCTTAAAGCTGCCTGGGGGCGGGGAAGGGGGGCGGGGAAGGGGAACAGAACAAAGATAGGATGACACCAGATTGCTTGTTGGAAACAATGCAAGTAAGAAGATAATGGGGCAAAAACTTTAAAATACTGAAAAAAACACACCTGTCAACTTAGAATTCTATACTCATCAAAAATAAGTTTCAAAATGAAAGTGAAACAAAGATTTTTTTCAGACATGCAAAAGCTGAAATAATTCATTACCAGCAAACCTGCCCTGCAAGAAATGTTACAGGAAGTCCAGGCATAAGGAAAATGATACCAGAACAAAATGTGGACCCACACAAAGGAACAAAGAGCACTGGGAAATGGTGACTACATTTTTCTTATTATTTAAGTATCTTTAGAAAAATAACTGAGGGCCGGCCTGGTGGCTCAGGCGGTTAGAGCTCCATGCTCCTAACTCCGAAGGCTGCCGGTTCGATTCCTACATGGGCCAGTGGGCTCTCAACCACAAGGTTGCCAGTTCAATTCCTCGACTCCCGAAAGGGATGGTGGGCAGCGCCCCCTGCAACTAAGATTGAAGATGGCACCTTGAGCTGAGCTTCCGCTGAGCTCCCGGATGGCTCAGTTGGTTGGAGCACATCCTGTCAACCACAAGGTTGCCGGTTCGACTCCCACAAGGGATGGTGGGCTGTGCCCCCTGCAACTAGCAATGGCAACTGGACCTGGAGCTGAGCTGCGCCCTCCACAACTAAGACTGAAAGAACAACTTGAAGCTGAACAGAACCCTCCACAACTAAGATTGAAAGGACAACAACTTGACTTGGAAAAAAGTCCTGGAAGTACACACTGTTCCCCAATAAAGTCCTGTTCTCCTTCCACCCCCCCCAAAAAAAAGAGTGTCAGAAACTCATTTTAAAAATAAATAAATAAATAAGTAAGTAACTGAATGTTGAAACAAAAATAACAAGAATGTATTGTGAGGTTGGGAACATATGTATACATACAAGTAAAATGTACAACAATAGCACAAAGGCCAGGAGTGGAGAAATGAAAAACTATTAAAGGGTCTTAAAAATTACATGAAATGGTATAATATCACTTGGAGAGAAACTGTTAAAAGATAGCTGTTAATAATCATAATAAATTTAAATGGTCTAAACAACCAATTATAAGACAGACAGATGGTCAGATTGGATTTTAAAACAGCAAGACCCAATTATATGCTAGCTATAAAAATATCCACATTAACCGTAGGTTAAAAGTAAAAGGATAGAAAAAGATATACCAGCCAACACTACTGAAAAGAAAATTGGAATATCTACATTAATATCTGACACGGAAGGTTTCAGATATTAAATTATAAATAACAGAAAGATGCCTAGAAAAATCCCCCAAATATCTAAGAACTAAAGAACATACTTCTACATAACCAACAGGGCAAAGAAGAACTCAGAGGAGAAATTAAAAAGTATTTTAAACTGAATGAAAATGAAGACACACAACATATCAATATTTTTAGGATGCCACTAAAGCAGAACTTAGAGGAAAATTTATAGCACTAAGAGCCCATATTAGAAAAGGTCTCAAATCAAAGACCTCAGCTTTCACCTTAAAAAATTAGAAAAAGAGCAAATGAAACCTAAACTAAGCAGAAAAGGGAAATAAAATATCAGAGCAGAAATCAATGAAATAGAAAATGGAAAAATAATGAAACCAAAGCTGGTTCTTTCAGACGACAAACTTTGCAAACCTCTAGCCTCACTATTCAAGAAAAAGAGAAGGCATAAATTACCAATATTTTAATGACCGATATGAGATCACTATAGATTCCATAGGTATAAAAAAAGGATAAGGGGGTATTAGAAAAACTACACCAATAAGTTAAACAACTTAGATAAAATGGACAAATTCCTTGAAAACACAAATTACCAAAGTTCACGTAAGAAGAAACAGAATGAATAGCACTGTATCTATAAAAGTAACTGAATTTATTGGTTAAAACTTTCCCACAAAGAAATCTCCAGGCCCAAATGGCTTCAAAGTTGAATTCTACCAAGTATTAAAGGAAAACATAATGCCAATTCTATACAAACTCTTCCAAAAAATTAAAGAGGAGAGAATACTTCCCAAATCGTGTTAGGAAGCTAACATTATTCTGACACCAAAACCAAACACATATCACAAGAAAACTACAGACCAATACGCCTCATGAACACAGATACAAAAATTCTAAACAAAATTGAGGGAAATTGAGCCCAAGACTATGCACGAGACCCAGAAGGCACAGGGATATCAGAATGTTGTAAACGAAATCTACATAATTACCTTTGCATGGAACCTATAAAACACTAGTTTCACTGTGAGCAACTCAATATAAGGCTTTTTTTTTATTACTTAGGTGCAAAAAGACCTGAAAAATTCACACCACAACACACTTGGTTCACTGTAAAGATTAATACAGAAATACTGCTTTAGTTTTTTATTATGATTACTTTAACACACAGTATCAACCTAACCATAGGATTCTCTCTGATGTCGTTATGACATTTCCCGTTCTCTGGCCAAGTGAAAGGATTCAAGAAGGAGGTGAGAAAAACAATGTTCATACAACTGCAACATAAAGCAAACCACACTGAACTTCCACGATCTCATAAAAAAGCTGGTTAAAACTTGTCGCTTGCATTAGTATCCCTAACAAAACTCTTCCTGTAACTTGTTCAATAGCTGATTCCATGTATTTTTAAATAACTGGCCATATCCCTAGAGTCACTAGCAGTTGTAATTTGTTTTTACTGTCTGTATAGTACAGACTGCAGAGGACCAAGGAAAAGAGTAAAAGGCTGGTAAAGCTGGTAGTTTCACAAGACTTTTGCAGTCAGCTGTCCAGAGCCTTTAAGTGGACACTGGTAACAGGGCCTGAGACAGAGGCACCGCAAGAGAGCTTCTTCCTGTACCACAATGACTTGGAACTAAAGAATGTCCATCTTCCTTACTTTGGTCCTCAAACCGTTGGCAGATGACCCAGGTACAGAAAACTGGGTCATAACTAAGCTTCCTCTTTGGTAGAGGGGCAAACATTTGACCAAAGCAGAGACTCTATTTCTAGTTCTCAACTGAAAGGAGGAGATTCCTAGGTATACTGGCTCATGATCATCTGTTTAATTAAAACTTAATTCAGGTTTAATAAGTAATGGAGGGATCTGACAAGCACAGGCAAACCCCCATTTAACATCCACCTGACAAGTTCAAGAACATTGCTGGTAAACACCCAAATTTCAAACTCTGTCTATTTCTCTTTATATTCATTCTGTATGTGAAATGTAGTCCATATGAAGTTAAATTTCATTTCAGTTTAGTTAAATTCTCTAAAAGAGTTTTAAAGTAAAAGCACCACTGTATACACCACTGTATATATTCGAAGGTTGTTTTGTTTTGTTTCTCTTTTTCAACATTCCCTTCTCCAGAGGTTTACTCTGAGAAAAAAGGACATTTAAGTCATCTTGAGTATCTTTCTCCCATGCAAAATTAACCCAAGTCATCCTAAAGACTGGGCTGCATAAATGATAATTTAAAAGCCCCACAATAAATACGCTTATTTTAGAATTTCTTTGAATTTTTCACTTTAAATGTTAAATGGTTTCTATTAGGGATGCAATATACATATACATACAATGAAATGCCCATGGAAGGTGATGCTACTGGAGTCTTCTTTAATTCACGAAGAGGGACAGAAGAAAGTGCACGAGTCTAGCCCTGCTAACACCCAGGCTTTGTAATGAGTTCCACCCCCGCTAACGCGGCGTTTTGTGCCCGGAACTGGAACTCGGAGTAACACACACTTGCTCTCCCGCCTCTCACCCGTCCCCTTGTTGCCCAGCCAGGACAAAGTGCATCTATGTATCCTGTGGCCTCTGCAGTTCAGTGTCACAAATGGCAGCTGTTATTACAAACTACCCCCCAAATTGTTCCTATTTTGCCTCATCTTGCAGGTTCCCACGCTAATATGATTATGTGAATAGCAATTATGTAAAATATATTGGCTTTTAAGAAAACAATACTCAATTTCCTTACTATCCTTAAAAAAAACCTCTGAAATTGTCTTCATTTATAATAATCCAGCTCTGGGCAATCAAAGGCTTTCCCCTTAACAAACTGATGGTAGCCAGATTGGAGGGGTGGGGGAACTGGGTGAAAAAGGTGAAGGGACTAAGTACAGATCGGCAGTTGTAGAAGAGCCATGGATGTGAAGTACGGCGCGGGGAACGTAGTCAGTGACACGGGAATAACCACGTATGGGGCCAGGTGGGGACTAGACTAATTGGGGGACCACTTCGTAAATCATGTAAATGTCTAACCACTATGTTGTACACCTGAAATTAATATAAAATCATATTGAATGTCAACTCTCATTTAAAAATAAAGTGTAAAAAAAACACACAAAGGCTTCCTCCTGTGAAGTAACATTTAGTTCTCTACCACACATTCAAACGCGACATGCGAAGAACTGCAAGAGCAGAGGTCGCATACGGAAGCACAAGGGCCTCCTGCTGTCCTTTCCTGTCTGCCCGCCTGCAGAGCAACCCCCATTCAGGCCACACTCCGCAGCGCAGACACGAGCAGCTCGGCACGCGGGCTCTGTGTGCCGCCTCGGACACAATTCCTCACCTGGGGTACAATTCCTCGGCGTTTTAAGGGCTCTGGGATTCAAGACAGCCCTGGTGGTGAGTGGAAATCATCCCCCGAAGGCTGAGGTGACTCCAGACAGGCTCGAGGGTCAATTACAAGCTCCGGCCTCACAGTAATCTGAGCCCAGGAGTGAAAGTGGAGGAAGGGGCAGAAGAGCCACCAGCCCGCTCACTCCCACCACAGACCCCCCCCCCAGGCCTCCCGGATTCAGCGCCCTGACATTTAGCAGCAGACCTGGGACCAGCACAACACACTGAACTTTAAAAACAACAGCACTTAATTCTTTATCTCATGATCCACATGTTTTCATAGTGATATAATTAGTCCCAAATGATTTGTCAGTTAGGGACAAAAGAAAACTAAAGTTATTCCATGAGCAAACATTTTTTTTACAAATAGACAACACGCGGCAACGACACAGACTTCAAATGAGTAATTTAATAACAAAGGGGAGAAGGGTCTTTTTGAAGAAGTTCCCTGACCTTCCATAATCTCTTCCCTTACATAAAAATGTTCTAAGAAACAGAGTGCCATCTTTTTATACTCTTTCTAATAACACATACATTACTGAAAAGAACTCAACTTACAGCTCCCATTAGTGACCCTAGTGTTATGTAGGGTGCAAGAGTAGTGTCTCCCATAAGCTGGAAAGACACACTCTGCGGCTCAGTTTCTTCAGAGCTCGAGTACTGCATACACGTGACCCAGGTCAAGGTGTTCCTTCTGTGTACCCCACCGTGTGGTTTTAGGATTGCTGAAAACATATAAAGTTACTTCAAAAAGCACGATCTCTTTCTGACACGGTACATACAATCTGTGGAATGTTTTCGCAGTTTACTTCTGTTATAGAGAGTAAACAGTTACAAATCAGGCATCTCTGGGGAAAATGTAACATGTGGATCTTATGGAGAAAAATCTGGGCGCCTCTGTTTAACCCAATATATTCACTTGGTGAAATGTTCTTTTAGTCTTGGAGCACTTCTTTTTTTCTGCTCAAGTTTACCACACATACTTTTATTATCAAAGTTTTTAAAGTATTTTTTTTAATATGGAAAGAAAACACCCACACATAATTTCCCCACCCTAATACAATTCACTGTTAATATTTTGATGTGGTTATCATCAGTGTTTTTTCTTTTGTATAAAACTTAATTTTTGTTTATTTCAACATGTATACTACAACTCACATATGCTTTTATACTCTGCTTTTTTCTCCTAACAGTGTGTCATCCCAATGATGTACTAGGGTCTCCCCTCACTGTCTAATACGACAGTCACTCGTCAGTCACATGGTGCTACTTAAGTCAAAACTCAGCTCCTCAGTCACACTGGCCACATTTCAAGTGCTCAGTGGCTACTGCACAAATACAGGACACTTCTGTCATCGCACAAGTTCTACGGGATAATGCTGGTTTCCACTCCAGCAAATGACTGTTGGGCTGAACAAAGAATCAAGAGCTCTCCTCAAGGTTCCCATGCCCTCCTCGTGGGCCTGTGGAGGGTCGGGGTGCTCTTCTTCCTGCCCAGAAGGTGGGATGCCAACCGCAGCTATTCTGAGTCACACAGTGTGCCCAAGAGGAACTGGCTGGGGGAACCGGAAAACATCTACCTTTATGTTTGATAGGTCTCAAATTTCCTTACAGAATGTGATCACCGAAGGTTCAACGACACAGGCAGACTCTGGAGAACAGGAAGAACAGATGCAGCTTACTGACAAAGCAAAAAGAAAATTGAGACTAACTAGGATGAGGGCCAAGGGACCAAATTTGGAAAGAAAGGTTATTTAGTCAATTTGGAAAGAAAGGTTGTTTAGTCAAAATAATGCTGTGATTTGGGGGTGTTGCAGAAACAAACACCCCCAAATCACAGCAGCTTAACACAAAAGTCTGCATCTTGCTCAGGCTACATGCCCATCCTGGGTTGGGCAGGAACGCTCAAGTGTCATCACTCAGCGCCATCGCTCTGGGACATGAGGTGACAATATGGCCGCCAAACTTGAACGCTGCTAGTCTGGGAGCCAGAGAAAAGCTCTGTGCCAAAGTGTGTGCTGGTGCTTTGAAAGCTTCCTCCTGGAGGTGAGTCCCTCACATCTCCTCAGTCACAGAGTCTTGTGGCCTCACTTCACTCCAACAGGGGGAGGTGCGCTCCTCTCATCAGCCGGGGAGCAGAGGGAGTGCGGCCCCGGGTCGAAGCGCTAACGATACCCTACTTCCTCGATAACAAGCAACACGAAAGTAACACTGCTGAGTCCAGCACTCTGGCAAACGTACACGGACAATTCCAGACCCAGACGAATTGGAACACTGCAAAAGAAAAAACAATCCGTGCAAAGGAGGCTCCAGTACGAGGCTCAGAAAGGCTTCGGGAGGCGTGAACGCTGCTGAAACACTGAGTCCACGTCTGCTCCGCCTCCGCTAAGAAGCCTTCGCCAGCGACTGGAGGCCACACTGCTTCGTCCTCGTCGCCCTCTGCGTTTCGATGGCATCCACTCATAATACTCCCCAACTGCCTCCTGCACTGGGCTCCTTCACAAACGAGAGTGCAAGTGCTTCAGGGCCAAACCGTGACACAGTCCATGTACTATTGAGCAGAATACTTAGGCCTTGGCAGGTGATCGAAACTGTGTCAAACTAAACACTTCCCCAACCTAAACGGGGGGAATAAATTGTGAAAAAGGAAGGTTTGTGAAATAAAACAATATTCATAATGCTAGCACGTGGGGGAAAATTCAACTCGGGTCCAGGCCTGAGCGCACCGGCAGGGAACTGGAACTCCGTTCTTTCACCACCCAGCACGCACGCCCGCAGGCTTCCGCGCAGCAGGCGCTGGGCGTGGCGGTAGTGACACACAGGCGACCCCCTGGGCGTTCTCCTTGTCCTTCCCGTCCTGGGTCGTTCGCGGCCTTGGTCTGCATCCTCAGGGGCCAGCCTGGCCTTCTTCCCACTGCAACCCACTGCCTTCCCCTTGATCTAGTCTGTACTCCTGCACTTTGTGCCTCTCACTACAGATTTTTATCTAGGCCTTCCTCACTAGACATTTCACAAGAAGTCTGTTCAAGTGCTCAGTATTCAAGGGTCTGAATTAGCTGCAACTGTCTGTTCAGAATTCTTCAATTTGGGCATCTGCAGGATTTCACATCCAGAGAAGCCTTCGAAGGGGAAGGGTGAAATATATAAAAGATACATAGGAGAACATAGAAAAGAGAACAAGGAAAGTAGATGTTTGAACTACTAAGATTCTACTATTTCCACCAAGATCCTAAATCATCTGTGCCCGGCACACACATAACTCAGTATCAAACACAGTCCTCGCCTCTTCCGGGCACTTCCTGACCTCAGGGCAGGAACTTGGAACCCAACGTACTGACTGCTGATTCCCTTTAGAAGGTAGTCATGGAGAACCTACAACCTATGCTTGGAGGAAAACTCCATCCCTGGACATAAGACCAAGCACGAAGAGCTGATCCCAGACACCTGTTTAACCCAGCTAGCCAGAGGGACAATTCTCCCCAGAGCCTCAGCCCATACAGAAGTGTATCCAGTCATAGGGAACGAATAAGGCTTCTTTACGATTATGTCATCAATTAAACTAGTTAGGGACATGAGCACTTCCTATGCAAATAGAAAGAAATGCATAAAGATTAAGAAATTCCTTTTGGGGGGGTAGGGGGGGTGGCCAGTTAGCTCAGTTGGATAGAGCGCAGTGCTCTTAACAACAAGGTCACCGGTTCGATCCCCGCATGGGCCACTGTGAGCTGCGCCCTCCACAACTAGATTGAAACAACCACTTGACTTGGAGCTGATGGGTCCTGGAAAAATACACTTAAAATAAATAAGTTTAAAAAAAAAAAAAAAAGAAATTCCATTTTTACTAGCTGGGCTATCACAAATCAAATGATTAGTGTATATTCTCCAGTGACAATTAAACTATTTTCATGAATGCAGCTCTATAATTATTCTTATAGATAAGACTACCAGTTGATAATAACAGGAACTAGCAAATATCTTTAAAAAATTAGAGGCACATAACAGATCTGGTCAATCTCTGTGTTTAAAACATAAGGAAGAAAAAAGATACTGTCAATAAATTACAGGCAGGAACAGACCTGGTTAATCTCTATTTAAAAGATAAGAGAAAAAAGATAAGGAAGAACCAACTATAAAATGATAAAGTCTAGATTCTACATAGAATCAGAAGTACTAAACACGTTACCGGTCCAAAGTCCGCGTGCCCGATGCTTCAAAAGGCCAAAACTCAAATCGTCTGAGTGTGGAGTAAGGAAAGACGGGAACTGAGAAGATGGGAGACCTAATCCTCAAATCCATCTAAAGAAAGTACAAAAAGTCCAGGCTTCTTTTATGTCAAGGGAAGGGGAAATGGGAGGGGCACGAGGTGATTGACAGTCAAAGACATCTGGGCTCCAGCAGGGGTCCAAGGAAGGTTGCGCTTCCTCTGCTGACCTGAGTTGATGTGAGCCCAGTCACGGGGTTCCTGCAAATCCCTCATAAGCAATACAGACCTCCCTCACCTCCTCCAGAGAGGCACCTCCCGGCAAGGGGCTGTGTTTGTAAAACTCCTGCCGAACGCAGAACTCTAATGATGAGCATGTCTGTGTAAGGCTGCGCAGACGCTGGTAGCCTGAAGGCCATGGGAACAAAGCAGGCGTGAACAAGATAGAGTCAGAGAGCATTTCAGTCTGCTGCAGACGTCCATTACAGCAAAACAAAAGAGTGTAATGAGACTAAATAAAGGGGAAGAGCCTCTCTCCAACCTGGAGCGACCCTCCTCTCCTGACCCAACTGCTGTCACATTCCTACAGAAGAGAGTTTCCATCAGCCGCTTTGAAGTTCTAGTTTTAACTGGGCTCACGAGACCTGCTTATGTAAAGTAACATTGTTTTACATGTAACTTTTACTTGACTGGCAGTTATTTATATAGATGATACTCATCTGTTAACATTTCTGCTTTTCACAGATTAAAACTTCTTTGTAGGTTATCACAGTACAATAACCAACGAGGTGTTTGGTTCATCTAGATGTCAGAATTCTTTAGCCGGACTACAAAATGGCAGTTTTTTATGCCTTCAAAAAGGCCCTTATAGAGAGTTACAAAAATACCTTTTTTCCCCTAGAAGGAGCAAACACTGAGTCAGATAGTCATGGCCGAAAAGGGGCCACATACTACACCCGACAAGCTCAGGGGAGGCCCACATAGCGGGCGGGCCCTACAAACCCAGAGACCGCAGGAACCACACCGGGTGGCCTGAAAGTAAAAATTCCTGACTAAAAGCGGGTCCTGGGGGCCAGTCACGTCCTGGGCCTGTAGCCTCCTGACAAAGGTCAGTCTTTCCCTTTGAAACCGTCTGTTGTCTTTGTGCATCTAAGGCAACACACCTTTGAAATGTCAGAGTCATCTCCTTTCCCAGATTCCTTGAAGACACCAGAGCACAGCCCACATGTTACCATGTTGCCCACATGCATCTCCAGTTCCGTGAATGTTTACTGTCCCGGACCCACCAGTGTGGAAGACGCACGTGTCTCTCCATTTTACTTTGCTCCAATCCCAGAGATTCCCCCTTCGCTTCCTCCCACCCCCGCACCACCAATGGATCCCACACAACCCTCCTCACGTCTCCTCCTTTGATTCCAATGTATAAAATAAGCTGCAAAACTGCCGCTCTCCGGAGCACTTTCTCAATCCGTTGAGATTCTGCTTCCTGGCAATTGTCAGTTTGGCTCAAATAAACACTTTTAATACTTTTTTCTTTGGCTGGACATTCTTTGTCAACAGTTTATAGGGTGCAAACACATGCATAAAGCCATCTGGGTCAAAGGGGCGGGGGGACATGCGTACCAGGGTGCCAAAAAAATGTCTGCACATTTTAAGAGATGTTATCTCTGCTCAAGCAGTTCACTATAATTGGAAGTGTCTGGACGCTGATGGGAACCACTTTGAGCACCTCTTATAACTGCAAAAGTCAAACGTGACTTGTATTCATCTTTTGTTATCGGTATATATTGAGTATTACAATTAATACAGTTTTTCCTTTTCTTAAAACGTGTATACATTGTTTTGGTACTCTCTGTATACTTAGATCTGAAAGACACAAAGAGTCCTCTAGCAAAAGATTAAAAAAAAAAAAAAACAGCTATGAAACAAAATCCAAAAATCAAAAACAAAAGGTTCTTTATTATGAAATTCTAAAAGCTTTCAGAAAAGTTGTTGGAAAAGTGATGGAACTAAATTTTAGAACTTTAAAAACTTCAATTGTGAGAAATTGAAACTTCTCTTCACTCTAAGAAATGCAAATTTGGGGGGCATCCCATTAGCTCAGTTGGATAGAGCACGGTGCTCTTAGACAAGGTCGCCGGGTCGATCCCCACATGGGCCACTGTGAGCTGCGCCCTCCACTAGATTGAAACAACTACTTGACTTGGAGTTGATGGGTCCTGGAAAAAGACACTTAAATAAGTTTTTAAAAAGAAACGCAAATTTCAAAAACCATGAACCAGTTTATTAAGAAAGAAAAAATTAAAACATTTTTAGAATTTTTGAAACTAAAAACTCTCCCATGATACACCCTATTTTGTCCAGCATGAAGCATTTTATCAAATAAAATACTAGATCATTGTGCACTAAAATCATTGTTCAAAGTGACACTGTTGCTTGTCAAAATGTCTGTGCATGAAAATTCTACAGCTTTCAACTACTAACATCAAAAATAGAATGTAATCTAGTTTCTGAGTTTCAATGAGTGGGGGGAAAATGGCCTGAAATTCTGCAACTCACTGGTGAAACAGGTCAATTTTTGTTTTTAAGTTAGTATAAAAAGCCATACCTAAATAATACACACTACAGCTGTCCAAAATAAAATTAGGTAATAAGCAATACCTTGGTAATGTTTTAATATCTGCCAATAAGAGATCTAATAGAAATTTTTTTTTAATTGGGCAATATTGGGGAACAGTGTTTTTCCAGGATGTCAAGTCATCTTTTTTTTCAATCTAGTTGTGGGCAATGCAGCTCAGCTCCAAGTCAAGTGGTTGTTTTTCAATCTAGTTGTGGAGGGTGCAGCTCAGCTCCAAGTCAAGTCGTTGTTTTCAATCTAGTTGTGGAGGGCACAGTTCACTGACCCATGTGGGAATCAAACCGGCAACCAAGTGAGCCATCCGGCCACCCAGAAAAAATTTAATGGATTATCTGACTCATATTCTACTAGTTAGAAAATTTGAAGTATCAGAATAAAATTCTCTTTGATTTTGCAAGAAGATATACATTTTAGAACTCAGAATAGGTTCAAAGTACTTGTTTCCATTTTCCATCCATTAATTATATGCTTCCAAGATTAAATCATGTCTTTAGGTGTGACTCAAGATTACTATAGCTACAGCCCCCAGGAAGCTACTTAAATGAACAGTGTCATCATTTAAAAGATAACCTGCTAGCTTCTCCAAAGTGTATTGTGTGATATAAAATTTTATTGTTTTTGCTATAGAACTTCCTTCTTTTGCAAAAATCAGGGAAATACCAGAAATGAAACAAAAGCAGGCTTGTTTATTTTAGGACATCTTGAAACGTTTAATATTACAGTAATATGTACCTGGAACCACCAGGAAGGAAATAGCACAGCAGACAGCGTTTTCCATACTTACTTAATTATGGACCTCTTTGGTGTTCTTCAGAACACACTTTGGTAAATAAGACCTTCTAACCAGAAAGAATGAAAGTTTTCGCTAAAGCCCAAGGTATAAAGACGACATAGATCATGTAGGGTCCCTCATCCTGAACACTGCAGAATTGAAAAGTTAGACTGAAGACACAATTCAGGAATAAGATCTTTAAATACATCCTTCTTTGCTTTCCTTTAAGTAATCTGCATAAATTGTACTATTCTATACAGTAAATGAATCAGTCCTCCTTTTGTCTGCCCTCAGAAACTTCCGGAGTCTCCCATTCCCCGGGCCCGTCTCCATCTGCTTGTATTGCCTGTGAGTACACACACTGAGGGGCTGTGCTGAGGTCTGCATGCTCGGTGCATTGTGGGCACCACTCCAGGGCAGGACCACTGCCACTTACCTATGGGCACACCGCAGGCACAGCGGCAAGGCAGGCGCCTGAGCATCATGGGGGTGCTTACGGCCACTGACATGATCCGGGGGTTGTTTCCACTTCACAAAACCACCACGCTGGTTTTTAGTGGATCAAAAGACAGATATGTGCCAACAGGATGTTCATGGCAGAGCTACCAGAAGGAGTGAACCTAACTGGCCAGTGGCTCTACAGCAGGGAAGGCAGAGTGTGAGGCTCACAGGGCACATTCCAGGGGCAGGGGGAGGGGGGACAGCCAGATGAGAAGTAAACATTTGCTGGGTGCCAGGCACAGCTGCTAAAAGTTTAGAACTGCTACCTAGTTCAAGTGAACTTCAGGCTCCCTGAGAACATGCTGAGAAGTCCTACTGCACTTGGAGCCAAAGCACTCATATGGCTATTTATCTGCGGGCTTCTCCCGGCGTCCGCGAAATGGACATATTCCTCCAGACCTAAAATATAAAGACTTTAAAGACGGATTAACAGTGCAAAGTTCTCAAAAATATATTTAAGATACTCGGCAAAGTATTATACTCGGGGCCGGCCAGGTGGCTCAAGCGGTTAAACGAGTTCCATGCTCCTAACTCCGAAGGCTGCCAGTTCAATCCCCACATGGGCCAGTGGGCTCTCAACCACAAGGTTGCCAGTTCAACTCCTCGAGTCCCGCAAGGGTTGGTGGGCTGCGCCCCCTGCAACTAGCAACGGCACCTGGACCAGGAGCTGAGCTGCGCCCTCCACAACTAAGACTGAAAGGACAACAACTTGACTTGGAAAAAAGGCCTGGAAGAACACACTGTTCCCCAATAAAATCCTGTTCCCCTTCCCCAATAAAATCTTTTTTTAAAAAAAGTATGATACTCAGCAGAGGTGATACATTTTGGATTGCAATTTTTACACTAATTAAGACCCTTCCTTTAAAAAAAAAAAAAAAGACTGAAATGACTATCTGTAGAGCCCTATATAGGTTAAAACTCTTTAAAATTTTGCTATGTTCAAATCAAGTCTTATTACATTACAAAGGTAAATGCAAAGGAAGAAAAAAAAGTCTCAGAAATATACACTGCATGGCTCAGAAAAGCATACAAAGATGGAAGAAAAATAGTTAACTACCCAAACACTAAACATAAAAATCAACTTTCAAATCACTCATGTTAAATATAACTTTGATTATTCCTTTCTTATTGACTCTGGTCAAGTTTTCTATCATGTGAAATATGTGATTTGGAGGTTAGTAGTAAGTATTTTACTCAAGTGAATATGAAAAGATTATCCATCCCTTGAAACACTTACTTAATGAGTTAGAGTAATCTTATCTAAATGCACCTTCTGGGCGTTACCTAACCACCAGTAACCGTAAGTAGGAAGTGACTTTTGCCTAGAGTTATGTTACAGACCCTTGAATATTCATTCACGTTTCAACTACTCACTGGTAATGTCAAAGGTCTGCGTAATGTAGTGTAATGTATACAAATGTCACAACCTACAAATCAAATCTCCTACCTTGACCTCTCAGTCTAAGCTACCGTGTTTCGCAGAAAATAAGACCTACCCCAAAAATAAGCCCCAGTCAAGATCATCAGCCAGACGGACGCATTTAGCACGTTATGACGATGTTCCAGAGAAGATGACCTAACTGTATTTGAATAAATACAGATTGTTGTACATGAAAAAATAAGACACCCCCTGAAAATACGCCCTAATGCATATTTTGGAGCAAAAACTAATATAAGACCCAGCCTTATTTTCGGGGAAATACGGTAGCTGGGCCTCAGTTAGTACAAGAATTGCACGTCTATACACTCATATTTCACTGTTATCCTTCTCCACCGCTGTCACTTTCCTTCCCAGAGATAATCTCACATCAATTGATTTCACCCTCTGAGCTCCCTACACCTCCTTCCTATGCTTTGCTCTATAACTGAACCCCCACTGTGTAAGCCATTATGTTCCGGCAAAATCCCCTTTGTGTCCTATGTCCCTCCTTGAGGGAGGGAAAGAGAAAACACCCTGGTTGGGATTCAGCTTCCAGAGCAGAGCCAACACCACCCATGCCTCCCACAAGGCTAGCAGGAAGGTGCTGGGAAGAGGCAGGAGGCCCGAAACTCAGACAGGGCTACGCTACAAGGATGTCACTCCCAGGCTCTGAGATCTTTACGACAAGAGCAGTGGGGAAAGAAAGGCCTATGAGGAGACAGTCACTGTGACGGTTCATTTCATGTGTCAACTGGACTGGGCCACGGACACCCAGATATGTGGTTAAACATGATGTGGGTGTGTCTTTGGGACGAGGTTAACATTTAAATCAGCAGACTGAGGAAAGCGGATTGCCCTCCCCAATATGGGGGTGGGGTGGGGGGGTCTTATCCAGTCCACTGAAGGCCTGAATAGGACAAAAGGCTGAGTAAAGAAGAACGCATTTTACCAAGCTCTACAGATGACAAATGTAACTTTCAAGTTCAAGAACACTGTCTTCACATATCCTTCCCTACCTCAAGGTCAGAAAGATACTTGGCTGTATTTTCCTCTAAAAGAATCTAAGCTTTTCTTCTCCCACTCTGGCAGACTGAATTGCTGCCCCCAGCTATCCCTCTCTTCCCTAACCATCTCTTTACACAGTGAGTGAGGGCTGTCACCCTGGGGTGGACTGGCAGTGCCCCCCTGGAGGCTGAGTACCTGCACTGCAGCGCTCCCTGGGACTGGTCTGGCTATTGGACTGTAATGGACGTGACACACACCAGGTCCAAGTAGCAGCTTTAAGAGTGATCATGTGACCAAGCCTGGCCTCTTCTCCTGGGATCACAGGAACAGCATGTCCCAGTGGGGCAGCCTGGGGTGGCCGGTTAGCTCGGCTGGTTAGAGCGCGGTGCTAATAACACCAAGGTTGCCGGTTCGATCCCCGCATGGGCCACTGTGAGCTGCGCCCTTCTTAAAAAGAGAAAAAAGAAAAAGAAATTCCAAATGGGGCAGCGTCCTCACCATGGGTCCCAAAACAAGAGGCCACCTGGGAGAGCCGAGGCAGCTGCCTCACAGCCGCCAACTTGTGATGTGAGCCAGGAAGAAATGGTTGCTGTTTAAGCCACTGATTTGGGGGTTTTTAAGCACTGCACAACCTTGTAAAATCTAAGAAACATTCAAACCCCTAATCCTTCTACAAGCAACGTGTATCGGGAATTCGTGAATGGAACCGTGAAGAAGGCACCTCATGGCATTTTCTTCTCTATCCCGGCATCACTGAGGGTCCTCCCTCCACCCCCACCTGTCCCACCACTTCTCTCCTGTTCCCCAGAAGCACGGGCTCTGTGGGGCTCTCTTAGCAACCCCACCCCACCAGCACCACCTGTCCCACCACTAGGCCTTCACATGAAGCCCTGAGATTCCTCCTCAGGAGTGTCTTCCCTGCTCTTCGCCCTTCGCTCTTCCTTGTCACTTCAGAACCAGCCATTACATTCTATGAGAAACCCTGCTAGGATTCTGGTTGGAATGTGTTACACATACAGATCAACCTGAGGAGAACTGACTGATTCACAATATTGCATTTTCCTGTTTATCAACAAGAGCCATTTCTCCATCTATTTAGGTCTCGTTTTATGTCTTTCAAATAAGTTTTTATTTTTGACACGCAGGCCTTGGCTGTAGCTGTATTCCTAGGTAGTAGGTTACAGAGTCTCTTAGGTTTTCTACACTATCACTATCTGCAATGACCAGAGTTTTGTTTCTAGCATTCCAGTCCTTGTGCCATGTCGGTGGGACAGGAAAGACAAGTGGTGTCGGAGGGAGGGGCGGCGTCCTTTGTCTTCTGTCAGATGATACAGGAAATGTTTCCACACTTCCTCATGAATGTTACTGCGCTCTGTAGGTTTTCTGTAGACATTCTTTATTGGTTAAGAAGATTTCCTTCCACTTGAAGTTTGCTAAGATCACAGATCTAGCTCAGTCATCTCTATCTAGAATTAGTGAGTACAGACACTTTCTTCCTCATAACATACGTGTGGTTTCCTTCCAGCAACAGCAGAAGCAGCTTGTGTATATTGAATCCTCCCTACCTAAGTGTTCTATGTGTATTTTCACTCAATCTAACAACTCTGGGAGGTAAATACTGTTATTATTCCTTTTCTAAGACGAAGAAACTGAAGTTTAGCATAGAAAATTAATTTCCCCAAAGAGCAAGAAAGAGGACATTGGGATTGAGAGCAGACTGAAGGAACTCGCGAGTCAAGCTCTTCGCTACCACAGACCATCTGGTAACAACTCACAGCCACCCAGAAGGACCCCTCTGGCCTCAAGGGGGATGATGCGAGCAGCAATGGACTGCATCTGACTTTGGCTTTCTGAGAATTCCTTTCCGCTCAAAGGTGGTCCAACTTGACCACGGATTCCTTAAGTCTTTCAAATCATCAAAGCAGGACAAACTCAACAGGGTAAAAAGAGAGGCAAGATTAAATGAACTGAAAATTTTAAATTCAAATGAAATATGTTCCAAAATGTTGAGAATGAGCTATTGCCCCAAGGAGCTCAATGTCACTGATAAATACTTGAACACATGCAGCTAAATGTGTAAAGAAAACCAAGGCAGTCTCAACTCTACACCATGAAAATATCAAGTTAGCATAGATACCATGTGAAATAACGTAAGTCTAAGGAAACCAGTATGTTTAATCTGGGGAGAAAAAGCTTAACGTACACTATAACTGCACACGTGCACACACACACGTAACTTAATAGAGTGGGGAAGGGGGGAGCTGAGGGGAGTCGCAGAGGAAGGGGAACAGACTTACCCTATATTTTTCCAGAAGGCCAACCAATGAATCAAGCTAAACCAAAAATTTTTCTAAGAGAAACGCTGTCCATCTGTGACAGACGACACCCAGCCCCCCCGCTGGAGGACGCCCTGGAGGCTGCTGGGAGTGCTGTGTCAGCCCCTGGGGGGCTGCCTCACCTGCAGGGCTGCCCCACCGACAGCAGCCCCTCCACAGGAGTGCTCCCCATCCGGAGACTGCCTGATGAGAGGCCTGGTCAACGGTCCAGCCTCCCCACAGGGTTGGCCAAGGCTGTGGTGGCGCCTGGACAGAGCCCACCTTCTCCCTCCCTTCCACCGTGTGGACCCCAGGGGTACTTCTGCCTCAGCACCCTGCCTGCTGACTGACTGCAGCTGTTTTCCAGAGAACCCACCTCCCACAGAAGCTGGAGGGGAACTGACTACCCCCTTGGAGTCACAGTCCCCTGACTGTCCTTACTCCGTGCAAGACCATGGCAGACCCCGGGCAGCTTCGGGGGTGGGAGGGCAATGGGGTCATGCTGTCGAGTCATTTTCAAGCTGACAGAATGTGATTTCAGCACATGCACGAAATAAATGCTCAGCCAGATAAGCCCGAGTCCACGTTCCCACTCTCCGGAAGCCCCAGGTTCTTTCTACGACATGGGCGTGCCCGTCACACGGAGGCAGCCGTCACTCTCGATCGGTAGCTCCTCTCGCCCTCTTACCACCACTTTCAATCCACCTCTGTTCAGACCTGAATCCAATGACTGACGTCCCTGTAAGAAGGAAATTGGGACAAAGAGAAGGCCCCAGGACAGAGGCAAGACTGGAGAGCCGCGCCTATGACCCAGGGGATGGCCAATGACCACCAGAAAGAAGCTGGACGGGCACAGAACAGGCCCTCCCTCAGGCCCTCCAGGAGGAACCCGCCGTGCCGACCCCCCGATTTCATGCCTGTGGCCTCCAGAGCTGTGGGAGAAGAAACTGCCCTAGGCCGGCCAGTGTGTGACAGCAGCCCCAGGAAACTAACACAGGCCCCTGCCCTCCATCTGACGGAAACTGCATTTATTCTCCTGCAACTTTCATCTTAGAAAAAGGATATAGGGATGTGAAAGTGAGGTGAGAAATGGGTCAGTCAGCAGCAGAAGCCACCGTTTCACTCAGAGATCTAATCTGGGGCCGTTCAAACATTTCCCCAAGTAACAGAACCCAATACTATACCTGAAACAGCTTCAAGGGGCGCAGGTGCGGAGCCGGGGAACTGCTCAGACACTCATCTCCCACCTCTGTCTCATGCCTTAAGAGTCTAGGCGCTCTAGAACTCTTATATCCACTCATGCTTTCAATAAACATTTGAACCCCCACTCTGTGCCGGACACTGCTTTCACAGCACGAAAACACACTGAGCTCAGCCAAACCTCCTCATTTGACGAAATAAGAAACAAACACATATTCAGGCCCACGGCAAGACCAGGGCCGCCGTGGCTCGAGCTCTTCCCACCCCACCACTAACTTGCAGCCTCGCATCACACAATTGCGAAGGACCAAAGCAGAGCCTTTTCGCTTTGCATTTAGCATATCCTTCGTCATCGAAGCTTCTGGTTTGGCCATTACTGTTCACTGTCCCCACAGGCCTGGAGGCATTTTGAGAAGCTGACAGACCTGAACCCCAAGCCAGAGAGAAAGCGAGCCCAGCTCCAACCCCACTTTAGCCGACGGCAGACTACAGGTGCCACCTGATCCCTTTCAAGGTACTGTCTTGCCGGCCCTGGCAAGGCCCCAGCACGTTCCGGTTTCCATGGCAGTGTCTATGGCCTGCGGAGGGAAAAGCTGCTATATACACTGTTCTACAATGTGCAAGTGTGTTTTTTCCAAAATGAGAATGAAATGCAGGGGGAGAACATGTGCCTGACACTGTACCGACGCGGCTGTCAACATGGTAAAAAGCAGCCCTGAGTGGCTCCTGAAGGTCCTAGAGCGCTGTCAGTGACGGCCCAACGTGCTCCTCAGCTCTGCGTCTCTGGGAGACCATCAGGACAGGTGGGCTGGCAGTGCCAACGCATGCTGGCCAAGGGACCAAACGGCCAATACGTCAACCAGAAACCCCGAGTCTACATTTAGCTAACGGACGGTAACAAGCCCCTCCCCTCGTGGTGGCTAAGTTCATCAAGGAGCCTAACGGAACATCACAAGGTACACTACGAGCTTAGAATGAGAAGTGGGAAGGTAAGATGTTCACATGACGGTGTCATCAGCGGGAGGTTCCAAGCTGAAAGCAGCCCTGAGACCTCGGCTTTGGGGTCACCAGTCACCTGCCAGCATGAAGGGCATCAAGTCTTCTAAGCGTGGGCTTTCTTCCTACTCCTGTGGGTGAGTCTGCAGAGGGGACACCGTACCGCTCCCGCTGGACAGGCTGCTTCCGGTCCTGACGACACTCACTTTAAAACAATGGTACAGGGAGAGCCGCCCGAGCTGCAGACCATCTCTGGACTTGTTCGCTTCTCCAGGGCCGAGCCCACCTATTCGGCAGCGGTCAGCCCCGCCGCTCTGACACTTCTGTTTTACCCAAGTTCTGGAGAAACTCCAGTGACGCACACCTGCCCACAGACCACAGCTGTTACCCCTGCCCTGCCCTGGAGCCCGCCTTCTCCGGCTCCCTGCTGGCTCCGGGCCAGTCCGTGGGCAGCTTCTCTACCTGCACGCACTTCCTCCAGCAGTGCCATCCAAGAGCAAAACGTGAGTCACACGCATGTAATCTAAAATTTCTACTAGCCATGTTTAAAAAGAAAAACGAGTGAAATTAATTTTAATACATTTTACTTAACTCAATATATCCAAAATATTACCACTCAAATATAATGCAGGTAAAAGATCCTTAGCAGTATTTTACACTCTTTTTTCCCACACTGTCTTTAAACTCTGGTGTGTATTCGATACTTACAGCGAAAGTGAAAACAGTCACATGGGGCCCGTGGCTCCCCTACTGAACGGCACAGCCCTAGCTGCTCTCCAGTCCTGTGATTTTTCAATACCATCTCTGCAGCGAATACTCCAAACTTCATCTCTACTCTGCTGCTCTCTCACGAACCCCAGAATTCTAGAGCCACCAAGCTACTAGACAATTAGGTGTCCAACTGGCATCTCAACTTATAACATGTCTTAAAAAAAAAAAAACGGGGGTGGGGGGGGTAGTCAGAAGCTCAGCTGATTAGAGCACGAGCTCTGAACAACAGAGTTGCCAGTTCGATTCCCACATGGGCTAGTGAGCTGCACCCTCCACAACTAGATTGAAGACAATGAGCTGCCGCTGAGCTGCCAGAGGGAAGGCCGAGCTTTTGGAGGGGTGGCCAGATGGCTCAGGTTAGAGCACGAGCTCTCAACAACAAAGTTGTCAGTTTGATTCCCCCATGGGATGGATGGTGGGCTGCGCCCCTGCAACTAAAGATTGAAAAAGGGCAACTGGACTTGGAGCTGAGCTGCGCCCTCCACAACCAGGTTGAAGGACAACGACTTGACTTGGAGCTGATGGGCCCCAGAGAAACACACTGTCCCCCAATATTCCCCAATAAATTAAAAAACAAACAAGGGGGCGGCTGGTTGGCTCAGCGGGTTAGAGCGCTGTGCTCCTAACACCGACACGGCTGGTGTGATCCCCACATGGGCCGGTGAACTGCGCCCTTCACTAGATTAAAAAAACAAAACAAAAACGACTTGACTTGGAGCAGATGAGTCCTGGAAAAACACATTACTCCCCAATAAAAATTAAAAAAACAAAAAACAAAAAAGCACTGAATTCTCACCACCATCCTTGCCATGCCCTTCCCAATGCCCGTGAGGGCAATCCCACGATCCCACTGCTCCAGCCAGAAGCTCCGGCGTCCTAGTGACGCCCCCTCTTCCTCTCACATCCCATTTCCAATCCATCTGACATCCTCTCAGCTCTACCTTCCCAGCGTGTCCAGAATCAGGATCTCCACTTGTTCTGCCCTCCCCTGAAATGCTGTGCTCCTGAGGTGTCCCCACATCTTTCTCCCTCACTTCCTTCAGGTCTCAGCTCAAGTGTCACCTTTTCAGAGCCCGTTCCTGCCCACCCTATCCGGCACAACACCTCCAAGCCTGCTGTATTTCTCCTCTTAGCACGAATTTTCCCCAGGAACACCTACCCATTCGCTTACTCCTAGGGCCAGTCTTCCCCTCCCCGACCAGGACACAGCAGTGCTGCCTGTAGCCGCCAGGGCGGCGCCCTGCTCTGCCGGCCCTGCAAGAGAACCTGCTGTGGGGAGGGAGCCACGCTGACCGACAGCCCCTGGCTGCGGAACATTCCCAGTCACCACAGCAAGGGCAGCAGGCATAAGTCTCTCAGGCTGCCCCAGCAATGCTGATCAGAAAGGGGTACTGGACCCAGGCCTCCCTGCCTTAGGCAGAACCCCCATCGGCCTGGCCAAACTTCCTCAACACTGCCCTGGCCTGTGGCTGCGCCCGCCCAGGGCCTCCTCTCCTCCGTCCTCGCCTGGAGTCACGTCTGCCTGGAAATCCAAAGCTTCTTCCTAGGTTCTCCTGCTCCCTCCTTCTTTCCCTTCCCAGGCAATCCCCCCAGTAAGTCTCCTGCGTGTCTAATCATCTTGGCATCTGTGCCTAGGATGGAGCAGGCAGTCAGCAAACACGATGTGAATGAACACACCTCTAGGAAGGGGGAAAGGACATGCGCTTCAGGTTGCGAGGACAGAAGCCTGGGCTTCTGCTCAGCCGTGTAGCATCTGTAACCTCAGGGACCTGTCTTGAGACCGCTGAGCCACAGCTTCACCCTTTGGAAAGTGAAGATGATACCGTGACAGAAGGGCTGTCAGGGTGAAATGAAAGGGTTTACCTAAGGTCCTTAACACAAGGCCTGACACGCAGGAACTGTTTTAACAAGTGGGAGCTCATGTTCTGCCTGAGCCACTTTCTGCAGCTACTTCTAAGAATCCTTTCCCTGTCCCCCTCCCCCACGAATTCAGACTACTTTCTAATGAAATAAAGGCCCAAATTACCCTATGTACCCACCAGTGAATGCCCTGTTCCATGGAGCCTGACTGCTGAATAAACAAACGACTCTCATTCCTATAACGGGCTTCGAGTTTATTTACAAGATCTTAGAAAGTGACATCTCATCAGAGGTAGGCATCTTAACATTCTGAAACCGAACAGTTTCCCTGAAGCTTCAAGCACGCTTTTCTACAAAACAAACCAACACAAAATCTAAAAATGCAGTTTAGTACCAACTTCTTATGCTAAGGTTTTTAGAGCCCCTTTAAAAAAAAGTTTTAAGTTTGTAGCATTCTAAATTATTATGGAGTTTTCCAAGAAAATAAACATGGACTTTGCGTGGATTTCAATTTAGCAGTTTTTTAAAAAAACAAAACTCAAGCATGACTGCATGCGTTGCTATATGCCTTCTACAAAGCCTCCCAGGGGTTAAACTAAATTGTTAGTGGGAGTCACTCAGAAAGCAGGATTGGGAGGCGTGAGGACCAGCAATTCTTACTTTTATGTACCTCTTTTAAAGTCTCTACAGGACTGGCTACATAATTTGCGGGGTCCAGTGCAAAGTGAAATGCAGGCCCCTTGTTCGAAATTGTTAAGACTATCAAGACTGACAGCAGAGCATTAAACCAAGTGAGGGCCCTGTGCGACTCGACAGCTTGCTGTTCATGAGGCGGAGCCTGAGCCTTTATCATTGTTATTACCCTAATATTTACTATGCAACACAAAAAGTTGTCTTCCTTAATACAAAGTTGTATGAGGTCTGACAATTAAGTTCGCAAACTTGTTGCAATGATGTCGCTAACCTTTTTATGATATCAGAGGGATTATTCATTATGAATTTGTACCAACAGAACAAACAGTTCACCAAGTTTACTATGTGGAAGTGCTGAAAAGGCTGCATGGAAAAGTTAGACGAAAACAACCTGAACTTTTCGCCAACAATTCATGGCTCTTACATCACGACAATGCACCAGCTCACACGGCACTGTCTGTGAGGGAGTTTTTAGCCAGTAAGCAAATCACTGTATTGAAACACCCTCCCTACTCACCTGATCTGGCCCCCAGTGACTCCTTTCTTCACCCGAAGATAAAGGAAATATTGAAAGGAAGACATTTTGATGACATTCACGTCATCAAGGGGAATACGATGACAGCTCTGAGGGCCATTCCAGAAAGTTACAAAATGGCTTTGAAGGGTGGATAAGGCACTGGCGTCAGTGCATAGCTTCCCAAGGGGAGTACTTCAAAGGTGACCGTAGTGATATTCAGCAACGAGGCATGTAGCACTTTTCCTAGGATGAGTTCGGGAACTTAACTGTCCGACCTTGTATCACAGAACTACTTCAGAGAAAAAAAAACACCCAGCCTAATGTCTAAAATTATTAAAACTCATATAGCCACCAAGAAAAATTTTAACACGATCAATGGTAATTCAGAGAAGTTAGAAACTTGTAGGTCAGCTTGTTGTTAGGCTGGAAGGAAGTTACTGGGCAAGTTCACCAAGGCACGCGTGGAAGGAAGTTCACTGCAGGACGGCCTTGCCGTAACATCAGCGTGGAAGGCCATCCCATCCTAGTTACGTAAGTGCTGGCACATCGCACAGTGGAACAGTTGGTACGCAGAAGCCAGCCGCAAGGCAGACCTGCACAGGAATTAGATCTGTATGTGCCGACATGGAAAGCACTCCAAGACACAAAGTTTAGTGTTTGTTTAAACACAGAACCCTCTCTACCAGGACTCCAATTTTTAGAAGTACAAGCGTAATTTTTTTTCTATGACGTCCAAGAAACTTATCATTGATTTTTTCAAAATAAGTACAGGATGGGAAGGGAGTGAAGGAGATTGACTTTTCATCCCCTAACTTACTTCCATTTTTAGATTTTTTAACATGTATTTGTCGAAAAATAAATAGGCTTTAAGACAGTTATTTATATTCATAACAATGTTTTGGTAAATCACACACAATATGTTTTAAGTTTTAAATCAAGCCTTATGTTTTATAAAAAACAAGAAACTCCTTAGATGGTACTAGCAAAATATTAACAAAAATACAATCAGTACTCAATTATTTATGGTGGTAACCAAAGAAAGCAGTGGCAAGTACCAACCACAACCACAAAAAAAAGATCAAAAATGTGTCTATTCAATTTCAACTTCCTCTCAATTAAAACCTTCAGAAAAGAGGCTATAACAAGAAGCAAAATGCTAATCAGACACTTAAGAAAAGGCTAGTAACCGAAGAAAAAATTAAAGAGCACAAGTAAATCCCCAAACTGGGCAAACAACGTTGAAACAGTTATGTACTGGCTGTTAGGATTCCAAAGGTGGTCTGGAAAATGTAACTGAGCTACAAATAAACTCCCAGCTGAAAGGAAAATAAATCCCTCCCCACGTTCTACCTCCCCCATTACTGAGATAACAACCATTTACCCCCAAAATTTGACAATGCGTCAGGCATATTTCTTTCCACTTACATCTATCTCCATATACTTTTTTCTCCACAGGTGACTGGCTCATTTCATTTCATTACGTACTGGGGGGCAGCTCCCCTGCGCCGGGCGCCATAAAGACTCCAGGCACAATCACAGTCTCACTTCTGCTCACAAGAGGAGCACACACACACAGCCTGTATCCACAGAGCTCACACTCCTTCATCACTCCACATACACACAAAACAACACGTTCTCAAGCATTTTTGCAATGGTTAATTTTCTAGCTGTTCTATTGCCTTTTTTCTAATACAGATGCTACTTCATTCACCGGGATGACCCATCATCCCCAATTCTTTGGGGCCAGTTTTAAGAGCAATTTATTAGGAATATACAAATTTCCAATGATTTTTTTTAAAGCTCATAATCATAAATATAGTCAGTGTATGTCAATGTAGCAATCCACGGGGTGTGAGGTTGCCGCATGTAGGGAATTCCATATTATTTTAGGACCAACAGATGTCACTTTTTCAAGTTTCTGGATACAACTTGTTAATTAGTAATGCATATACGCTTAAAAACAGTAACTAAATACTTAGTTTCCAAATTATAACTGGTTTTCCTCACCTAGTTTCTCCCTATCCAGCCAGGGGTAAGACTGCTGACCAGACAAAAGAAGAGCTAGAGGGCTATAGAGAAGTGTGCTGCGGCAGTACAGGGAAAAGCCTTGGAGATGAGGGCAAAAACAGAATTTCAATTTCAACCCTCATTCCAAATACTAACTAGGGAGAGATTCTATTGCTTAATGAATAACTTCAAGATATAAGATTAAAATGAAAAAGTTTGCCTTACTAAAAAACAATATAGTGTGTAAAATCTGACAATTTCCATTTTCCACTGACTTTCTGAAGCCGCATGCAGAAAACATGGCTCACCTACAGACAGGTGTGTCTGTCTGCAGAATAATTAGGACCTCCGTCATGAATCTGCTTGTGCAAAAGCCCTCCCCGACCAAATACTGACTTTTCCGCTTATTTCCAAAACTACTGAAAGAACAGAGGTGCAGTGAGAGAGGGCAGATGACTTTTTTCTTCACACACAAGCACCGGAAATAAATCCATGAACACTGTTATTAAACCAGCATAAGCTGTATACAGTCAACTTACCAAACCACTAGTGTTCTCTACACCTGCTCCAAGGAACAGCTAAAAGCTGCCACTTACTACCATGTTTCCCCGAAAATAACACCTCGCCGGACCATCAGCTCTAATGCGTCCTTTGGAGCAAAAATTAATATAAGACCCGGTATTATATTGTATTATGTTATATTATATTACATCATTCATATATATTATATAAGACCCGGTCTTATATTATAGTAAAATAAGACCGGGTCTTATACTAATTTTTGCTCCAAAAGACGCAGTAGAGCTGATGGTCTGGCTCGGTCTTATTTTCAGGGAAACACGGTCCGTGCTGGGCCCTGTTCTGAGTGTGTCCGAGGATGGATGCATGAGCTCTCATATAAAGCCACTCCAACTCTGCTCCCCCTCTGCTAGCATCAGAGACTGCAGTGACTGAGTTAATTTAGTCAAACACTTACTGGGTAAGTACTATGTAAAAGAAAAAGACAACACTGCACTCCAGAAGGAATTGGCAACAGTGAGATTTTCCTCTCTTCCCTCAAAGAGTTTACAATCCAGGAAAGACCTCCATGTAAAGAATACACTAAAAAGTCGAAAGTGAAAACAGCTGAGTGGAGAGAGCAGTCAAGCACTGTATAGGAGAATAATGAATTAATTCTGAAAATCAGGGGAAGCTTCCTTCACAGAAGTAGAAGCATTTAAGCCAAACCTTCAGTATTAAGGATTTTGATAGGAAGGAAAAGGCAGAAAGGACATTCCAGAATATAGGAACTGGACAAACGACCATGGAAGTGGCCAGAGGTTCAGAGCTGAAACACAAGATGACGACAGAGATGCAGGACAATGTGAAGCTAAAGGCTAGAACGAGGCCAGACGGCACAGGACTCCGAATGACTTCCTAACCCTCAACACCGGCCAGGTGGTGGTGCTCCAAGGTGAAAATCTCTGTAGGAGTAAGCCTACCGCAGAACTAGGTCATGCCTAGGTGCGATGGAATGCGGGGAAGCGTTGAGAACCTCTGTGTTTACTTGTGGGAGGGTATGATAGGATTTGATGTCCCTATGACATAGTTCTGGTGACAGAACCCAGGAGAGGGACAGAGAGACTAGAGAAAAGGGAGGCCAGTTAGCAGGCTGGGGGGACAATCGACACAAGGACGGACAGGAGCCTGTGGGGGGGCAGGGGCAGAGGAGCCCCAAGGAAAACACAGCGGCAGGCAGACCTGGTTAAAATCTGGTCGAGAAAGGGAAGACTCAAAAAGTGTCCCACCTGAGTCATGGAGGACGAATGGCTGTGAAGTTAGCCAGCTTATTACCTTGTGTCTGAATGAGGACATGCAGTGCACAAAGTAGAGCCACTTTAAGTGACACGAGCAAAGACAGCACAGACAAGGCTGTTCTCATTTCACGGAATAAAGAAACTGAAGTCCAAGAGAGATTTCACTGACCTGCCCGCGGTGGCCCAGGGGGTGAGCGGGTAGCCAAGGCACCAGCTGAGTCTTTCAAATCCAGGTCCCCTGTTCTTTACGTAAGCCCCTCCAAAAGCAAATTACTCTTTAATGAGTATACGAAATATTTTTTAAAAACCATTTTAATCAAAAAGCACATAATCTGCTGGGAGTGTAATCATATCCCAAAGGTAAGGAGTATTTTAAAACCCGTGCTCTGGTTCCCTCTACCCAAGAGACAGGCTTCAATGATGTCGCAGCCAATAGTTCCCGCTCATGGATCCTCCAAGTTCAGACAGACGGAAGAAGTGGTTGTCTGTGCGCTGTATAAAGATACCGCTTGGTATCACGTGAGAGGCCAAAAATAACTGAAAAGAAACATTCTAAGTATTAACTATCTTCAACACAGCAAAACTGCATTTCGGATGTTGTGGTTGGTACTCCGACGTTTGTTGTTCAAGTACTTCATGATAATATACTACGTAAGGCGGATTATAGACTTTAACAAACACTCGAACACTTTCATGTTTAAACCCCTGAACAAGGTGTTGGGGGTAAAATAAGGACGTGGTCACCACAGCCAGAGTTTAACATACACAACACAACATGACGCAGGCAATGGTGAAAGTAAAAATAGAGGATTATGAATGCAGAAATGAATAATTCATTTTAACAGGATTTCCAAAGGGCTCCAGGACACAAAGTCAGATGTAGACTTTTAGAAACTGGAGGGGATGGGAGTGAGGCAGGCACGGCATTTCAACCAGAAAGGAGGAGAGAAACAGAAGGGATGAAGCAGCTTGGTATGTTCAGAGAACCAAGGTAGTTCTGTTGAGCGGACAGGACAGGCGAGGGAGAGCACGGTTCAAGTGCAGCGATGACTCGGGCCAGGCTATGACGGGCCTTGAATGTGACACTGGGGGGCCCAGATTCCACTCTCCAAACAGGCAGCCTGAGAAGCTTTCTGAGCCAGAGACCGGCAAGATCTGATCTACATTTCAGAAAGAGGACTCTGGCAGCCAGGCAGCGTGGACAGGAAGGGGTGGGGAGGAGCCCACAGACAAAGGTTTAAGCCAAGAAAGGAATCTGACGCTTTGACACGCGGTACTAATTGCATGTCTTAAAAGGGGTTGAATGTAGCTGGAAATATTTCACATCTCCCCACACTTGATCCTCCCAACCATCCTGAGACAAGTATCATCACTCTTCCCATTTTACAGACGAGAAAGAAAGGGCTCAGAGCTTTAACTGCTCCAAGAGAAAGGCTGCTGAAACGGAGACAAAACCCAGGCTTGGTACTTTTCCACACGGGGCAAAATTTTTTTAAAAAATCCTATTACTTTGAAAAGTGCTACTATAAAAGCAGAATGATCTATAATATCATTAAAGAAGTGCTAAAAAAAAAATCCATGGAATTTTCCTAAATGTTTACAACTTGTGTAACAAATAAGCTAATTACCCACAAAATAGTTACAGATCTGCCTTCTGTCAACGGTCATGTTAAAGATATGTACTTTTCCTTTAAAAAAAAAAAAAAAAACCTGGACCTCTAATTCCACTTGCTATGGAATTAAGAGTAGTATTCCCCCCTCCATTCAAAGTTCCAGTGACCAAACTGCTATTTCATTGATAAACAGGCTTATATAAAAACCATTATACTTGTGCCCAAACTGAAACAGTAAACTCCTTTTTGAATTATTAAAAATTCATTATTTAGCAGGTATGGCAATTGACTCTAGAACATAGTAAGCAGTAATTGCAAGGGGCTTACCTATCGGTATGCAATGGCACAATTTCAGAAACAGTGTTTGTCACCAGGGAACCGCATAAAGACTGAGACCCAGTTAAGAACGGATCCATTCAAAGTAACTTCTGAGATAATATCTCACCTTCAGGAGGCAGCACGGTAGATTTTTTTCCCCCCTTTAAATTCAAAGTCTATGAATTCTGCACGGGATTCGGCTACACAGGAGAAATGCAGCTTGGGGGTCTGCACGGTTTTATCCACAGTATCACCGAGTATCAAAACTGCTTGCCCCCACCCCTCACCAATCTTCTACCGCCGTTTTTCGCTTAACAGTCAAAGACCCAAAGATGCAAAACCCCTACGAAGTATGCAATGTAGATACCCAAGTATCCAACTCAGGTGATTATCAGAAGGAACCGCATTTGATGAAATCATTCCAACGAACCGCACGCCCCCCTGCCCGACTGATCGCCTGTAGTTTCAACAAGGTTAAGCAAGTCTCTGCAGCTTCCCTATAGAGGACACAAACTGAGGGGCGGCGAAAGAGAAACCAAAACTGGGTTCTGCCACGATTTGGGGGTCTGCCACCAGGAGCGCGCAGGCCCTGTCATGTGCGCACCGCCGGCGGCCGCTAAACCCTGGGACAGCTCGCAGCCGTTCACACGAGACCAGCCGCGCTTCTCCCGCGGGGCGGGCCGGAGAGCTCCGAGAGGCCGCCGCGGACGCGTGCCCTCTGCAAGCAGCGGGCTCAGAACCTCTCCTGCCGCGGCGGCGGGTGACTTTGTGGGCCCGTCACTCCCGCAGGCGGCCGTAACCTTCGCCAAACCTTGCGCCGCGCCCGCCCAGTGCGCGCCAGGCCCCGCCCCCGCCCGCCAGGTCCCACCCCGCGCGCGCCGCGCCACAGGCCCGCGCCCCCGTCAGTCAGTGCCAGCCCCGCCCCATTCGGCCCCTCCCCCGCCGGCGGTTTCCCTTCCCGGGCCCCTAAAGGACAATGCTGGAGGGGAGGGGGCAGCGCAGCGAGCGCCCACCCGCCGGCCGGCCACTCCGGCAGTCTCGCCGCCGCCCGCTCGGGGCACCGCTCCCCGGCTCCACGTCCGGCCCCCGCCTCGCCTCCCCCCAAAGAGCCGCTCCCTGCGCGGCGACACCGGCCCATTGTGCGGACTCATCGTCCGCCGCCCGCTCGCCCGGCGGCCGGAGCGCGGCCACAAGCCAGACCCGGGGTGTGGGTCCCCAAGCCCGCAGCCCACAGCACGCCCGGGCCGGGCCGGGGTTCTTGCGGAGCCCACGGCCCGCGGGGCGGCCCGGCCACCTCAGGCCGGCCCCGGGGGCCCTCGGCGGCGGACAGGCCCGCGCCCGCTCGGCCGAGGGGCCGCCGCCCGCCCGCCCCAGCCTCCCGCGGTACCTGCCGAGCGGCGCGGCGGCCGGCGGCGGCGCCTCCTCTCGCTCCGAGGGTTCCGAGCGGCTGCCGAGCGCCGGGCGGCCCTGGCCTGCGCCTTACGTAAAGCGGCGGCGGCTCCGGCGCCACTCGCGGAGGGCGGGAGGCGGCGCGCGGCGGCCGCACCGCTCCGTTACCCGGCAACTGGCCTCAGTGCCCCGCCAACCGGGCGCGTTTCATATCCTTCCGCCCAGGCGCCGGGATTACATCAGCGCCGGCCGCCCCGCCCCGGCCCCGCCCCTCCGGCCGGTCGCAGGGCGGCGGGCGCGGGAGGTTGGAGGGCTGGAAGCCGGAGCCCACCCGGTGTGCGGAGGGACGCCCCCGACGGAGGGGCGCGCGGGGGCTGCTCTTTGCAAACACCCCTAAGCTCTGCTGCCGCTCCTGCCCTCCCCGGCCCCCGCCCGAGGAGTGGGACTCCACTGGCGCCCCATTCCCGGGTACACGCTCCACCTGTCTGTGCCCCCTCCTCTGTGCCGCGTCCTGGGATGGCTGGAGTGGGCGGCTTAAAATAAAGACTTTAATTTAAGAAAGAAAGAAACCCAGAAGACAAGCTAAAGAAATGTGACATGGCTCTTTTTGTTAAGTTGGCAACAATAAATTCTGGAAGATTCGGAAGTGGGAACCAAAAATGTGCACTAACCTTTCAATCAGTCTCTTCACACACCCACCTTCCCTAAATGTTATTCCTAGGCTTGTCCTAAAAAAAAAGAAATCATTAAGTATGATAGGCACCAGAGAGGAAGGAGCCTGGAGATTACCTACTTACAAAGAGGAAGGGGGTCCAGAGGGGGAGTGACCTACCTGGGATCGTTGTTCGCTGATTTAGTTATTGAGCACCCACTGCATGCTAGGCACAGAGCTTTTCAGATCTTCAGGCAAATTTCCCCCCACCGGCTCTCAGGCTCTTGGGAGAAGCAGAAGTGTAGGCTGGGAAGGGCTCAACTGGACACCGTGGGCCGAGTGCTGGAAGGATGGACCAGAGAGAGCTACCATTTACACAACTTACAAAGTGGCTTTCTGCAAACATTTCTTTTGCTCTTCACAAGAATCCTGGGTCCAGGCATTATCACCTCCATTTCACAGGTGAGGAAGCTGAGAGGCTCAGAGAAAAGTAAGTGACTTCACCTACGCCTTCTGGTGAGTGGGCGATATCTTCTGATTCCACAAAGCCACCCTGCCTCTTGCAGGAGGCAGAATTTGAACCCAGGCTCTTGGCTCTGAGGTCAGGTGTCTTTTCCTTTACACAGCTCTCTCCTCATCAGCTTGCTCACCGTTTTATTCTCAGTGTTCATGTCAGTTGAACACACGGAGAATCACAGTGCATTCATTCAGTCAGTATCTTCTGAGCACCTGTTGTGGGTCTGGCTGGATGCCAGGCAGGGGTGGCCCCGCCCTTCTGGAGATCAAAGAGGGTGTGGGAAAGCCAAGGTTATCTGGGAGCAAAGGAGGGGCAACTAATGGAGCTTCCAAGTCTAGTTTCCAGGTGCCCCCAGACCTGGGATTTCACAGACACAGTAACCCCATCCCCCAAATATAGGGGATTTACAAAGGTCAACTTTTAATTTTTGCCACATTGGTAACATTGCTTTCACCAACACTCATCATTTTGTGAAATAGTAATAATATATCTCAGATGTTGCAGAAGAAGAGAAACAGTTGGCAACTTTATAGCCAGAGAGAGATTACTGACCTTATTTTTCTCATTTTGCCACAGACCAGTTTTTATAAACCACAAACTAGTGGAACCAGAAGGCATCTTGAAAGAAGAGGTATTGAAACTGAGTAGGAATTAACTAAGGTTAGTAGCATTTGGAGTTGGTGGGGGAAGATTACAGATTAGAGAATGGAAGTCTTTTCGTTACTTTGTTTCCTTAACAAAATAGCCCCCTGTCCTTCATATTTCTTGCTTTGATAAAAGCCCTGGAAGGTTGGCTGACCCCCCCCCCCCCCCCCCGCCTCAGGGCCTTTGCACTTACTAATACCTGTTGAAGGAACCCTCTCTCCCCAGATCTTTGAGTAGCTGGCTCCTTCTTGTTCAAAGCTCAGCTACAGTGTCACCTGATCAGAAACACTTTCTCTGATCCCCAATTTAGAGTAGCTAAACTTCCCTCTCATAATGCCACCACCCTGCTTTGTTCTATATTCACAGTTCTTTTCAGCCTCTGGAATGATCTTGGTTGTATTTTAAGATATGACTGGTAAGACCCCCAGGGAATGCAAAGGAGGCCATAGGACTCTGGCGTTCAAGCACAATTGGTGTGGAAGCAGAGAAGTCCCACTTCAGGATTTTCTAAAAAGAAACCATCTTGGTCTCTAGGTATGTCCGAGATTCTTCGTTTCGTTTCCCCAGGCTCAGGACCACCTACCAGGGCTCTTTAACCCCTGCAGGAGGGCGGGTGAGGCAGCGAGAGGGGTAATATGACAATTCCCAGTGCCCTCTGAATTGGATGGTTTGGATGCCAGCGAGGATTCCGGCCGATGCCAGCTGGGGCAGTGGTTTTGCGACCACGTGCATGAGTGGTGAACAGCGGGGGGCTGAGGCTAAATCTGGGGGTGCTTTGTGATGCACACACTGACGGCCAGTTAGAAAGCAGGGGCCAGGCCTCCTTGGCTCTGTGACCTTGAGTACATAATCCCCCTTTTTGAGCCTCAGTTTCCCCATCTGCACAACAAAGAATTTAGGCAGAAACAGTTCAAAGTGTCCTCTTGTTCTTTTTTTTTTTTTCTGTGAACTTTGGGAACAAAATTTCAATGAAGCTGCACTTTGATAAAAGGAGGAGGCTATGTGTGTGGGGGCAGGAGGAATATGGGAACTCTACTTTCTGCTCAATTTCGCTGTGAACCTTAAACTGCCCCCCAAAATTAAGTCTGATTTAAAAAATAAAAGTATATGTACAAACCTCAGCTGTCTTCCAACACTAACAATACCTGCTCCTGTTTACTGACCTCCAGCTGCACTCCCGGAGCTTTACTCACATCGACGTCCCCCCCCCTCCACCCGCCCTCCCCCCCCTCCCCCCGCCCTCCCCCCCCAGGGGGGAACTTATCCCCATTTGCAGTTAGAGACCGGAGGCCCTGGAGTGCTTAGGTGGCTTGCCCCAGGCCATGCTGCTGCTACGAGGTGGCAAGCTGCAGGATTTAATTGTAACCCTGCTCTTGCCACTGTGCTACACTGTCATTAATATCCCTCCTGAGTCAGCTTTTAAATGAATGATACCCAGGTAAGAACCCTCACCCCATTGCCTCCCCCCCCCCCCACCAACGCCCTCATTTAGGATCCTAACCATTTGTCTCTGCTTGGAGGCTGTCAGTCAAGGTGGTCAGCGGCCCCGCCTTCTCGCCTTTTCTCTTCAGCTCCCCAGGCCTGCAGGCCCCTGACAGTCCTCAGTGGCCCTGCATTCCTCTTAGGAGTGGTAAATACCATTCCAGCATGGGAAGAGCTGAGGTCAAGTCTCTGACACAGCCTCACGGTATGACCTTGAGGAGCTCACTGACCTTCACGGGGCTTTCTAGTATGAAATGATGGAGGGACCATGGCATCGTCCTGTTCTGTCAGTTGTATTCAGGGCCAAACGATATCAGAATCAGCTATTCCCCACAGACCCTAAGACTCCGTATAAATGTCAAGTCTCATCATTTTCTTTCAAATGTGTTCCAAGGGCTGATGGCGTTTCCCCCACTCCACCCTCCACCCCAATCCACAGAAAACTCAACCAAGTCACCAGCGACCGTCCAATCTAGAGGTAGGGTATCGTGATGGGTTAGCACAGGCTGGACCACGTACCTTGTTGACACGGGTAAGCTATTTAGCCTCTCAGTTTCCTCACCTGTAAATGGCGTCATAATAATAGCATCTGCCTGAGACGGTTGTTGTGAAGGGGTAAGGGATCCAAACATAGGGTCAGAGCTGTGCCCGGCACACAGTAAACAAATGCTGGCCCGCCTTCCGTGGCGCCTAGCCTGCCCCATCTCTGGTCCCCTCTTCCTCTGCCCCTCCTGATTCCGCCCCTTCACCCGTCACCCGTCGTGATGTCCCTAGGGCAGCTCTGTCCACTCTGCAGCCTGCACTAACATGGAGATGGAAGGATACCTGTATCGCTGTCCTGGCCCTGAGCTTTCTCTGGAGTCTCAGACTGCCTCCTGCCCTTGCCCACCTTGCGGGTGGGGTCCCCACCCCAGAGTGTCCACAGCTGACTCATTGCCTTCCCCTCACAATCCGTGCTCCTTCACCATAGCTGCTGTCTGCCATCGCCCTCTCCCCAGCGGCTGAGCTGCGGTCCTCATGCACAGCTTCAGAAATGCCCTTGCCGACACGCTCTGAGGTCAGACGGCCTGAGTGAGAGTCCAGCGCTGAGGCCTGGCAGTTGTGCAACCTTGAGCAAGTTACTTCCTCTCTCTGATCTGGCTTCCATATCTCTAAAATAGAAACAACCAGAGCTCCCTCCAGTAGCAAACACTAATCTCTGGATTTGGCTGCCTAGGATATGAAGGGTTTTTTCCTTCATTTAAGGAATTCCCTCCCCCCCCTTGTGAAACTGGGGTGGGGGAAGCAAGGCTGACATCCGGACAGGAGCCTGAAGGCTGGACGCTGACCACACCTCCCTTCTGACCTCCTAGCCTCAACCCCGATGGCTTGTCATTGTCAATGACACAAAACGATTCGTGAGGCTTCGTCAGCACTGGTTTGCGCTTTCATGCCCAGGAGTACCCTGCGTCTGGGCGACTGGCACGCAAAGGCCTTGGAAGTGGTTTCTAATCAAGGTGCTAAGTGTGAGCATAGCCTACCAGCAGCTGTCAGCAGCCTGGCCTTCGGCCTTCGTAGGAGAGAATGTTCCACCCAGGTGACACGCATATTTGAAGGCCTGCAGCAGGTGAGCTCGAAGGTCGTCATCCCTTCTCCATCAAAGGGGGCTCCCCCACCGCTCCACAGGAGGCATAGGAGAGAACACTGTCCAGAGAAGAAGGTCCCACCACTGGGAAACCTGGGGTGGATCCAGGTCCTCTCCGTTTTCCTCCACATCTTGGGCCAGAAAAGTTTTTCTCAGCCAGGCACGGATGACAGGAAACTGGCCCTTTTCTTCCCCACTTCAAGTGCACAGGGCTCGGATAAGGGGACTGGTGCGTTTGAGTCACGCATCTCAAGTACTCATGGGACAGTACTGTGCTGGGCCGGGGGACCCGGATGAATCGGACACAGACCCTTTGGGGTCACACTGTCTCCTGGGGAGTACATGGATGTAAACAGAGAACTGTGTTGGAACGCAGAAAGAAGGAAGGCACACTGACCTCACGTTTGTTGGGTACCTACTGTATCAGTTTCCTAGGGCTACTATAAAATGGACCCAAATTAGGTGGCTTAAACAACAGAAATTGGTCGTTTCCAGCAGTGGCGGCTGGAAGTCTGAAATCAAGGTGTCAGCCAGGTGTGCTTCCTCTGAAGGCTGGGCGAGAATTCTTCCCTGCCTCTCCCAGCTTCCGCCATTTGCCAGCTCCATGGCTTATAGATACATCACTCCAAACTCTGCTTTCGTTGTCACATGGCCATCTTTTCCATTTCTCTCTTTTTCTCATAAGGTCACCAGTCTTACTGGATGAGGGCCCACCCTACTTCAGTATGACGTCATCTTAACTAGTTCCAGCTGCAAAAACCCTATTTCCAAATATGGTCACTGAGGTACTGAGGGTTAGGGCTTCCACGTCCCTTTTTTGGAGGGATGGAGTTCAACCCGTAACACCTGTCATGTTCTTGGCCTTGCCTGTTACACACGCTATTTCATTTAACCCTCCAAGGAAGGGAGGGACTATTATCTCTGTCTTACTGGTGGGGAAACTAAGGCTCAGAGAATGGAAGTGATTTTCACAAGTTCACAGTTCATCTGGTACGTGCTAGGACCAGGAATCAAACCAGGTCGCTGTCAACCCCAAATCTAGTTTTCTTCCCTTCCATCGTTCCATCCATTCACTCAGCAAAACTTTTCTGAGCACAATCGGACAGGCACTGTCTGGACGGCTGGTAGGTATTGGTAAATAAAACAAGCGTGGCTCCGTGGAACCTACAACCTAAGGATGGAGACTGACTATAAAAATGTGAATGTATCATTACTAACTGTGATAAATGCCACAAGAAGAAACAAATAAGGGGAATCTGCTTAGCTATAGGGTCAGCAAAAGGCTTCTCTGAGGAAATGATATTCAGATTGAGTCTTGAAGAATGAGGGCTCAGGTCTTCATGGTCAGGAAGGGAAAGCAGGCTGAGGAGAGCGTTTGGGCAGAGGAGTAGCACGTACAAAGGTCTTGCAGCAGGAAAGGTCACAGTGCACTGAGAAACCGAAAGCAGTTTTGGCGTGGCCAGAGAATTCAGATGTCATTGGAAAGGTGGTGGTGGTGGCGCTGGTGGGGAGTGTACAGAGTGCAGATCAAGCCAGGCCTTGTAGGCGATGGCAAAGAGTTTGTCATTTATTCATAGTGCCGATGGGACATGTGACTCTGTGGCCAGTGTGCTGTGGAATCATTCATTCACCTCGTCAACACGTTTGGATTGAGCACATGAGATGAGTTCTTGGCTCTGGACGTCTTTGCAGTCTCAGGGCACTTGGGTGCCAGGTCAGTTCAGAAGTGCCCACGGGAAGTTCGGAAGTTAGCCCCTGACCATCTGAAGACTCGCTTACTGGGTAACCCTAGGTGAGTTATGCCCTCTCTTGGGCCTCCTGCCTCCTCCCTTGCAAAGTCATCGGTCTGTGTGCACTTTCAGAATTTCTGAAGGAGAGAGAAAGAGGAAGATCCTTTTGGTGGTGCTCTGCCCTTGACTTCTAACTACCGTGTTTCCCCCAAAATAAGACTGGATCTTATATTAACTTTTTTTTTTTTTTAATTTTTTTTATTATTAAATTTATTGGGGTGACAATTGTTAGTAAAATTACATAGATTTCAGGTGTACAATTCTGTATTACATCATCTATAAATCCCATTGTGTGTTCATCACCCAGAGTCAGTTCTTCCATCACCATATATTCGATCCCCCTTACCCTCATCTCCCACCCCCCACCCCCTGCCCCCCCTTATATTAACTTTTGCTCCAAAAGACGCATTAGGGCTTATGTTCAGGGGATGTCATCCTGAAAAATCATGCTAGGGCTTATTTTCCGGTTAGGTCTTATTTTCGGGGAAACACTGTATATATAACTCAGATTGAAGTGAAGTTGCAAGTTTATGCAGTGTCAAGAGCCAGACTTTGGCTGAAGTTGTCTGATGTTGGGTGGTCACTGAACCTCAGTTCCTCATCCGTAAAAGGGGGTTGATAATAAACACCTTGCACAAAGAATGAGCACAGAACTCTTGCTGCACTTGGAATTGCCCTCCAGGAAGGTGATACATATTTGCTCGATTAGCAGTGGTTCTTTACTGAGCACCTACTACGCATGAGCAGGTAGTGTGCTAAGAACTTTCGCCTATATTGTGTGATTTCAACCTCCCTCACCTCCCCCACGCATCCCCGTTTTACAGGTGAAGTGACTTGCCCAAGGTCACCGGGCTCAGCATCAGGACCCAGGTCATCCTCACCCCTTCTAGGGCTCTTTCCGCTTTAAACAGCCATAGGTGTCCTGAAATGGGATGGACCTTCTCAGGAGTGGTGAGCAGCTGCTACGTGGAGGATCTGTGCATGGTCTGATCACAGCTGAGAGCCTGTAGGAGCTGTTGAAGCACTTGTTATGGTCTGGGCAGGATGATCTCCAAACATCCATCCAACCCTGCAAGTTTGGGTCCATAGGATTGAGAGGTGGCTAAATCAGGCATCTATTAAGCCACATCCTGGGGAGGAGGTCTCCAGGGTGGTGATAACAGTTGGAGTCCGGAGGCCGGGCTGCCAATCAGAGGCCTGGAAATTCCCGACAACAGATAAGCCTCTGTTGAGTCTCCTGGCTGTGCCAGGCCACTGTGGGTGCCCAATAAAAAGGGTGACTGGTACATGCCTTTGTCACCTCCTACACGTGCAAATGCATACTGACCCTGCACCACCTCAGGCCAACAGAAGTTAAGTTTACAGTAATCCCTGGGCTCAGAGGACTGATTCCTCTACTCGTCAGCAGCACAGCCTTGGCCAAAGCCCCTGGCCCTCTCTGAGCCTTAGCTTTCTTATCTGTAAAATAGGTGTGAGGATCATAGTATCCACCTCCTAGGTTGTTGCAAGTTTGGAGGGAGACAGATAATCTATGTGAAATGCTTGCTCATTGTCTGGCACAGAAACTGAACCATAAGGAGACAATGCTTCCTGGGGCTTGCAGGCGACTTTGTTCTGCTGTAAGACACTTGGCCTGGAGAGAGGAAGCCAGTGGCTTCTGTGGGAAATATGTTCAAAACAGCACTGAGATAGTTAAAGAGGAAGGAGGGCGGCAGTTGCTGGGTGCTGTGCTTGTAACTTCCCCGCCTGTTTTCCCAACAAATCTCCAGTAATGTGTAAGTTTGACAAAGGTTTTGGAACCGAATTGGGGGCACGTAAAACGGGCTTCTGCCCCCTCTGTCTAGTCTCATCTCAGCGGCCAGAGTGGTCTGATGACTGACTACGTGAACTCATGTCACCCTCCTCCCCCAAACTCTCCAGCTATTTCCCAGTTCACACAGAGTGAAGGTCAGAGTCTTTTACCAGAAGGCCCTCCCACCAGACTCCTTCTGACCTGCTCTCACATCCCCCCACGCCCCATACAGTAGCCACATTGGCCTTTTGCTGTTCCCCAAATCTGTTCAGTCAGCCTCAGGGCCTTTGTACTTGCTGTTCTCTCCACCTGTAATGCTCTTCTCCCACATGCCTGCATGGTTACTTCCTCACTGTGTTCAAGCTTGGGTCGGAAGTTACATGTATGAGTTTCCTATGGCTGCTGTAACAAATAGCACAAACTGGGTAGCTTCCAACAACATAAATTTATTCTTTCACAGTTCAGGAGGCCAGAAATCAAGGTGTCCTCAGGACCATCCTCCCTCCAAAGGTGCTAAGGGAGAATCCTTTGCCTCTTCCACCTTCTGATGGTTCCAGACATTCCTTGGTTTGTGGCCACATCACTCCAGTGGTCACATTGGGCCTTCACATGACCTTCTCTGTGTGTCTCTGTCTCTTTTTCTGCCTCTTATAAGGACACTTGTCATTAGGTTTAGGGCCCATCTGGATAATCCAGGATGATTTCATCTCGGGATCCTTGACTTGATTACATCTGCAAAGACCCTTTTTTCAAATACGGTCATATTCACAGGTTCTGGATGGACATATCTTTTGGGGGCCACCATTCAACCCACTACATTATGTTCCTAAAAATCTTCCATGGTCATAAAATAGCATAATGTCTCACTCCGCCTCCTGTGTAACCTGGTTTTTTTCTTTATAGCTCTAGTCATTACACGCTTCCTTGTGTAGTTATTTGTCTGTGGCCCTTCTCCCTGCTCTAATTGTAAGTTCCAAGGGGGCAGGCGTGGCTGTGTCTACTTTGAGTACTGCTGCACCCCGATCCCCTAGGACAGGGCCTCACACACAGCAGGTGCTCAAAGTAAATATTTGTTAAATGAATGCAGATCAGCGGATGCCACAGATTTACAGCCCCATTTGGGTCATTCCTAAAAGACAGAGTTGTCACTAATGGCGCCCGATGCTCTGCTGTTTACAGGGAAAATGGATATAATTGATACTTATTAAAGTGGATATTATATTTATGTTTATGTGCCACAATTAGGTCACAATCTGATGACAGTGCTTAAGTATCCTTAGCAGGAAGCTGGCATCTTCCAGAAAGAAGTGACTTTAAGTGAGAAAAATGCGTCAGGTAAAGCTCATGGAACAGAGCCTGCATCAGACACAGCAAAGTATCAGTCAAGGGAGGTGGTTTGCTTCTTAGAGGTTCTGTTTCCTACCTGGAAAAGTAGGGCTGGGTGCCCGATGTCCAAGGCCCCTTCAGCTCAGGCTGGAAGACCTGGGTGGCAATGCCAACCACAGCTAGGGTAAGTGGAGGAGAGTAAGGGGATCGTGATTAAAGTTTGGGTTCTTAGTTTGGCACCCCCAGAAGCAGACATTGGGGCAAGGATTCAGTGCAAATGGTTTATTTCGGAGGTGAGGTCAGCAGAATAATGACCCCTAAAGATGTCCACTTCCTACCCCCAGAACCTGTGAATGGGTTACATGGCAAAAGGAACTTGCACAGGTGTGAATAAGGTTATGGACCTTGAGATGGGGAGACTATCCTTGATTATCTGGCCAATAATCTAATCACACAAGTCCTTAAAAGTAGAAAAGGAAGGCAGAAGAGTGGATCAGAGAGACGATGTCAGAAGGACTTGACCTGTTTGGCTTTGAAGATGGAAGAAGATTGGGGAGAGCCCAGACCTCAAGAAGCTAGAAAAGGCAAGGCTATGCACGAGTCGTCTCACCAAGAGCCTCCAGAAAGGAACACAGCCCTGCCCTCACCTCGACTTAGCCTGGAGACAGCCATGTGTCAGACTTCTGACCTCCAGACCTGTAGGAGAATAGATGTGTGTTGTTTAAGCTGCTACATTTCAGGTCATTTGTTACAGCAGCGACAGGAAACTAACACAGCAAGTCACTCTAGGAAACACTGACAGTGGGTGGTCGGCAGTACAGCTGCAGCAGCGTCAAACCAGTGACGGAGGCAGGGAACCCCAGAAGTCAGTCCGCACGCCCCAGAGTCACCCCACCAAAGGAGGTGGGAGGGGCTTTCATTGTGAGAGCCAGAGCAAGCCCTCAGGAAGACGTGCGGGTGTCGGAAACTGGAAGTCAGGTAAAAGGTCTTAACAGCAGGAGCACGCAGGGACCAGATGGTGGTCGGGCCTTGGTGTGACTGTCTCAGGAATCCAGAGTCTCTCTAAGATGCCCATCTGATATGTGACCCCCTGCTCCCCAACCTCTCTTGGCTCTCCGTTGCCTGGTCCAGTCCTGCCTCCCCCGCAATGGAGCCTGCCTGCTTCCCCAGCCGGACCCTGCATCCTGTCCCACCCTCTAGATGTACCCAGCCACTTGTACTTCTTGATGGCCCATATTTGTCACACGTTTCTGCCTTTGCAGATGCTGTTCCCATTGGCTGGAACAGCCCGCTTTTGCCTCCCACCCCCATCTCTTCTTAACTATTGTGTTCTCCCATGTGACCTCTTTCTCCTCCTCCTGGGGCCACTGTGCCTGACTTGACTCTGCTTCCGGGCGCCCAGCCCAGGGCCTGATGCGCAGGAGGGACTCAGGGAAGGACTCTGCGAACCGAGTCATGGGAAAGGCACGCCCTGCTGCCCGCAGCCCAGCCGCTGGCCTCTCTTCTACACCCTCACCCGGCTATTTTTATTTCTTCCTCCTGCAGAGTTGAGGCCTTGGGGGCAGGCTGTCAAGCTGAGCCAGTGAGATTGCCAGACAGAGTTGAAGACACTTGTGGGTGCTGCCCTGGCCAGAGCCCATCAGGGGTGGCCACAGGGGCTCTTCCTCTGGAGTAGAACCCCACGACTTCAGCCACTACCTAGGAGAGTCTCCTAAGACAGAGCAGGTACAGGGCCCCACTTAGCCCTATCTTCTTGCTGTGTGACCTAGAGGAAGGCACGTCACCTGTCTGCCAGATGGGTGGGGGTCCAGCTCTCTCTTGCAGGTCAGTCTGAGGATCAAATAATAAATCGGGAAGTCTAATTCAAATGTCACTTTAAATAGGTAAAACAGTTACATGATTCAAAATTGAAACACAGAAAGGGGGGTGGTTACTCAGTGCTGATTCAGTCCTTATTCCCAGGCAGCTGTCCAGCTCTCATCCCCGAAGACTGCTGCCTCCTCCTCCCCTCTCGCCTTCCTCTCTCTTTCTCTCTCTCTAAAGATACTTATTTATACATATGTAAATATATATACAGAGAGAGTGAGAGTTTTTTATGAGAATATACATATTTGTATTTCTATTTCTACATGTATCAGCACCATGGAGAACCTACTCTGTACATAGTAGGTGCTCATAAACATAAGCTTTTCTGTTGTACCCTCCATCATCATCAGCTTCATAATTTTCAGCTTCAAATACTGTTCCTTGAATGAGCAGCTACCAGGGTCTGTGCTAGATTCCCTGCAAATATCCCCATTTTATTGGTTGAGAAAACTGAGGCTCAGGGCGGCTGGGTGCCTGGCCAAGATCACACAGCTGGCTGGAGGCAGAGCCAGGAGTCAAGCCCAGTGTCCGGACTGCCAAGCCTGTGCCAGGAGGCACTCAGCTTCATTCTGTGGCCACTGAGATGACCTGACCCCAAGGAAACGGCGTTTCTTTCTGCACTTACTCCCAGGTACCTTCCCAGGTCATAGGCATGACGGGCTCACCGAGGCCGTGCCTGTGAAAGCCCCAAATCCTATGGACAAGCAGTAGGAAGGAATGTGTCTGCTCAGCTTCCGTCACATCCAGTGGGGCCGCGCCTTCCCCCGGGAGCCACCAGTATCAGGCTGCAAGTGTCACTCCTAGGCAGTGCCCAAGTGTGCAGTTAGGGGAGGGCCTTGCCCTAAGTCACACAGCAAGGGTGTGACAGGCCTAGAACAGGTACACGGGACCAGCCCTGCTCTGCCCTGTCATGGCGGAAGTGTTTAATCAATGCCAGTCTGCAAAGGGGGACCCACCCATACCTTGTTAGGACACCCTAAAGCATCATGGGGATTCTTGTTCCTGGGTCTGCGGCACCCTCAGTCAATCCTGAGCTCCTGGAAGGCAGGACCATCCGCGGCCTATTCATCTCTGTGGTCCTGTCCCCACCACGCCCACCCCGGGGCTCCTGGGACAGAGCCTGGAACAAGGTTGGACGCATGAAAGAAATCTTCAACTCCTCGGAAACTAGGTTATTACTGATTTGAATCTAGACTCGTGAAATAAGAACTCTCAGTGCGTTTAAATTCTGTAGCGTGTGGTTCCTCCTCTTTGGGAGGCCCTGGACTTGGAATCAGGAGACTTCTTTGAAGTCAAGTTGTTCCACTTACCAGCTGTGTGACATTGGGCAAGTTGCCTAACCTCTCTGAGCCTCAGTTTCCTCATCTGTAAGGTGTAAGTAATAAAACCTACTGCGTGGGTCATGGGAAGGACAAAGTCAGATGATGCAGTACAGGTAAAGGCGCCTGGCAGGTAAGAAGGAATCATAATAAGCACAACAACTCCGACACACGCTGGGCCCCATTTCTGCGCAGATGCTCTGCTGGGCTCTCGATACCTTTTCTGCGGAGGATGGGCTCATTTGGACAGCGCTGCCATTCGTCCTGAGTTTTCACACCTCTTTTTCTCATGGCATCCTTAGTATGAAGGCTATTGTTTTCCTACTACTTGAGGAAAAGTCGTGATGTTCTGAAATCATTTCGCAATGTTTGGGTTTATGGGGTCATCCAGAGAACCCAGATATGCTTCTGTTAACGTCTTTAAGATTGTCTCTGAAATCAGAAATCCAAATTAAAATATTCTATAAGAAAGCCTTTGGACCATCAAGAGTCTACCTGTGGGCCGGCCCGGTGGCTCAGGCGGTTAGAGCTCCATGCTCCTAACTCCGAAGGCTGCCGGTTCGATTCCCACATGGGCCAGTGGGCTCTCAACCACAAGGTTGCCAGTTCAATTCCTTGACTCCCCCAAGGGATGGTGGGCAGCGCCCCCTGCAACTAGAAACAGCAACTGAACCTGGAGCTGAGCTGCGCCCTCCACAACTAAGACTGAAAGGACAACTTGAAGCTGAACAGCACCCTCCACAACTAAGATTGAAAGGACAAAACAACTTGACTTGGGGAAAAAAAGCCCTGGAAGTACACACTGTTCCCCAATAAAGTCCTGTTCCCCTTCCCCAATAAAATCTTAAAAAAAAAAAAAAAAAAAAAAAAGAATCGACCTGCGATCCCCGGCTGAGTAACACTGTCAGCGCCCCATGGGAAGAGTTTTCACGTCTCTTACATCATTCAATCACCTGACAGAATATGTTGGCTCATTTGTTCATTGTCAATTGTCCCCCCACTAGAACACCAGTGCCAGAGGGCGGGGGCTTATCTGCTCTGTTCACCACTGCATCCCCAGCACCTAGAACCAGCCAGGCTAGCACATGGTGGCTGTTTGTTAAAGATCTGTTGAATTAATAAAATGAATTCTCAATTCAGTAACTGGGTGAGGGAGGCATCCTCTTTTCCATTTTACAGAGGAGGAAACCGAGGCACAGACAGGTAGGAGGGGCTTGTTCTCTGAGACATGTCCACACGTCTCCCACCACAGTTCAACTCTGGAGCTACAGGGGGTGGAGGAGCTCAGAGTGCAGGCCTCGAGCCAAACTGCCTGGACTCAAGGCCTGGCTCAGCCCCTTATGAGCTGTGTGACCTTGGATAAGTCACTTGAACTCTCTGGTCCTCAGGTTCCTGTCTGTAAGACGGAGGTGGTAACAGTAGCTGCCTCCCGGGTTTGTCTGTGAATGAAACGAGGTTATCTCTGCAGCGTGATTAGCACAGCGCAGCACAGAGAAGAGCACAGGCGTGTCAGCTATCAACAACCCCATCGATGACATTAAGAAGAAACAGGTCGAGAGAGGTGACTCAGCCCCAGTCATCCTGCTAAACTCCACACACACCCCACCAGCTGCATTTGGGGACTGACCACACTTGGGGTGTGACCCAGGCCAAGCGATGGACTCTGAAGACAGCTGAGGTGTTGGTGTGCTTCACCCCGGGCGGGGCCAGGCCTGAGGACTATGTTATTGGCACCACATTCAGCTCCTGGAAACGGGCACACCCATGTTGGCCTGTACTGGTCTGTACTGGCCACAGCTGCTCTGGCCCTCGCTGGGTAGGGAGCAGAGGGCGTTGTGGGCCTGGCCAGGAGCACAGGATAGGGGACAGGAATGGGGAGTGTGCAGAGAGGGAGGGGCACCCCATGGCTGGAAGCCTGCCCCTGTCTCAGCTGCGCCCAGGCATGGCCCCACCCTGTTAGAGGCTGGAGCTCCAGAGGGCCCCCCATCCCGCGCTGAAGGGCTGACTTCCTTGTGGTCAAGGGAGCGACCCAAGGGCAATTCTAGATGCCAGGGTCCTGATTTACAATGAGCCACGGGTCTGTTCAGCAGAGAAGAACCATCACACCCACGGTCACTCTCCCCCAGGACAGAATCAAATTCTGGTTAAGAGCATGGGTGTAGGTCTCCAAGCCCCCTCTGGAATTAAGGTCACTTCTGGAGGCCTTGGGACAAGCTTCTGCAAAGAGTGTGTGTGATATGGTTCAAAGAATGAGGGTTTGGGTGCCAGACAGATCTGTCTCTGCCTCTTACCCTCTGTGTGACCTCCCTTGGCCTCAGTCTCCTCATCTGGAAAATGGGCATAATAAGTCCTCCTCACAACTGTGCTAAGTGAGATGGAACACGTAAAGCCTTTCCTCCCAGAAGAGCCTCTTCCCAGCAAGTACGGCAGCAGATCAGCGATTCTTCAGCCATCCCTGGGTGAGTGGGGACATGTCTTCCTTGCTGCAGGTGCCCGATAACCCACCTTGCTACCATCACTCATCACTATTAGAGGATTTACCAGGAAGTCAAAGCATCATCAGAACTCTGCATGGCCAGTAGGGCTCTCGTATTTATCCTACTTTGCGTCGGTGCCTAGTGGGTAGGGGGCTCTCCCTGCTCCTTCAGGGTCCAGGGTTTATGCACAGCTCATAGCTAAAGTGGGACAGGCTGATACACCCTTTTCTACTGTGGAGCACATCTGCTGTAGGGTTTGGTACCAAACAGGTGGCCTCGGTGTCAGAGCTAAATTTGAGTCCTGACTCCACTGTGTGACTTTGGGCAAGCTAGTTAATCTCCCTGAGCCGGTTGCCTCTTTTGGAAAACGGCGTAACTCACCATCCTGGAAGGGATTAGTTAGTGTCCGTGATGGGCTCAACACAGGAAGAATACCTTTCTCTCATCTCCGAGGAGGCGGGGCCCTTTCTCACCTGGCTCTGAGTATCAGGGCCCCAGAATTGCCCAGGACAGAAGCCAAGGCCGTCGGAGGGGACCCTGGATGGCGGCTGAGCTCCCAGGGAGATGAGAGCTGCCTGGAGAGAATGCCTCAACCATGCCAGCTGAGAAAAGTGGACTTGAGAGCGATGGTGACCTGAGCCAACAAGCCCCTTCTACCCAGAGGAGGGTCTTCTAGGAGGAAGGGCTCACTGGGCCTCTCCTGGGGCAGGGGGCAGGATGACTGGGAGAACCAACAAGCTCAGGATGCAAAAGGAGAAGCCGGAAGCCTCTGGTGGGTCCAGGAGCCTCTCAGAGAGGGGCTGAGGGTGGGAACAATGACTTGAAACCGAACCTTGGACTCCACCCATGTTTGCTCCTTGTTGGCTCTGCCTGTGTCCCTTTAAAACAGGAAGGGTGGGTGTCCTTGGTCCCAGGGGAAGGAGTGGCCACTAAGGAGGAGAGGAAGGGAGGCCAGCCATGGGTCAGTGGGAGGAAAGGGAGATCCGGACTGCCAGCTGGGCCCTGAAAAAGCTTTCCAGGGCTGCGCAGGATCCCTGGGCCATTAGTGACATTTAAGAAGCAGGTCTGTGCATTGTCATGCAGCTGTCCTCTCTGTCCCTGTGAGGTCCTTCCCCTGTGGATGGAAGCAGTGAGAGGGCTCTGGGGGCTTGGGGTGGACAACACTGAGGCAGGACCTCTGGACCGAGGGCCTGCTGGCTGCACAGCCCGAGGGGGAGAAGGAAGGAACTCAGCTGCAGAGAGCGCTAATTTGGAGCATGCACTTTAGAAAGCAAACAAGGGGTGTTCTAAAGATTGACGTGGCCAAGGCAATGACAAGACGGGGGACAGTCTTGGGCAGACTCTTCTAGAGCCCACAGGTGTCTCTCCCAGCTGTCAACAGCCCTCATCCCCGTTCATGGACAAAGAGTGCCGTCCAGAGAGGGACAGAGAGGGGACCAGAATGAGCGAGTGAGTGGCTTGTGCACCAGCCGCAGTGCAGAGATTTCCAGGCTCGCAGAGCCCTATGAGGTCGAGGGTTACTCAGTTTTACAGACGGAGAAATTGAGGTTCAGGTTGAACGACCTGGCTGAGATCGCTAGGCTGGAGCCTATACATTTTTTCCCTGATGCTGTAACTCATACTGTCTTAGCATTGCCTTCCTCCCTTCCTCCCGCCCTCCCTCCCTCCCTCCTTTGTTCTCTCTTTCTTTCTTTTACAAATCATTTCATGGAGTCAAATGCACAGATCAACGAGTTGGAGGAGTTTCGCCAAGTACATACACTCTTCGAACCACCGCTCCAGTCAGGACCCATCCCCTTCACATCCCTTTCTAACCGACGCCCCTCCCCCTCCCAAAGCAGCCCCTGTTCTGCTTCCCATCCCCGGGCATTTGTTTTTGCCTGTTTTTGAACTTCATATCCTACGTGGTTTCTGGCTGGCTCTTTCTTTGTCGTTTTTTCCACTTTGATTGTGATATGGGGTGGGGAATGGAGGACTGCGTGAGGAAGGGCTGGAGTCGGGGAACAACACTTTCTGCGCAGCGTGTGCTTGGGACCTGGCTCCCACAGCAAGGGGTGCGTGTCCACGTCACTCGCTCTCGCCTTCCCGGCCGTGCTCCTGGCCTCTGCACAGCACACTGACCCACTTTCTCTCTGGGAAGCCTGCGCGGACCCGCCTGCCACTGGGTGCTCTCTTGCCCAGAACTTTCCTTCATAGCCCTCGGCACAACTGTGAGGAAATCACAGGCCGGATTATTTTTTTCTTCAACACCTGTGTTCCCCACACGAGGTCAGCTCCCAGGACACACCCAGATGTGTGGTGGTCACATCACATTCCCAGGGGTAGTTCACCCCAGCACTCACACTGCTCAGGAAAGGTTTATGGAAGAGTTCATTGTAGGAGAACGTGTGTGTATGTGTGTGTCTGAGGAAGCACTGTGCATGTGGGAGAGAGAAACGGAGTGTGGGCCGATGCGCACAGAGGACCTCAGGGGTGGCCCCTCCTGGGCGGCCAGGGGTAGCAGCCACGGGCGGGTGTACTGAGCTGGCACTGACCACGTGCTTTACCTCTAAATCCTTACTGGCATCCCGTGAGGAACATACACGCCCCCATCACCTCATTTCATAGACAAGGAAAGAGGCCTAGAGAGCTTAGCCAGGCCACATGAGGCTAGCGTCCTCTGTGCTTTTGGTTGGAGCTGTCACTGCCAAGGGGCAGTGACACTGACCCCACCTCTCAATGCAGAAAATATCAAGGAATTTCGGGGCCACATTTTAAAACCATCACTACCCACAATTAGGTCGATGAAAAAACACCTAAAATCTATTGAGTGCTAACTCAGAGCCAGGCGCTGTGCTAAATCTATTTGTATAGATGATAAGATATAAAAATACATTTATATTTGACATTTAAAATAAATAAATGTAAAAGTAACACCATGCAGATAAAAGTGGCAGGGGTCATGCTTCCTCCACTGGACACGCTGGTATGGGCATCGTGGAGGATGGGAGGGAGCCCTGTGGCACCCACACCTCCGCGTGCCCGGGGCAGGCCACCCAGCCCAGCCCTGCAGCTGGCTGGCTGCCACCACTTCCAGCCCTCACTCAGGCCTTTGAGCTTCTCTATTCCTGATGGGCTACCCTAGCTCTTTGCAAATCAGAGCCCTCCTGCTCTGTTTCCTCGCTGACCGTCAGGCTGGGGCCCCCTGCGCAGCTGCCAGAAGCCTCTGACGGCTCTTGGTGCATTTCTGCACCAGGAAAAGGGGTTGGTTGTCCGAACGTGAGCTTCTGTCCACCCTTAGCACTGGGAGGTGGAAGGGAAGGATCGTGTGGCGAGCAGGCAGGGCCACACAGCGACACTGAGTAACCACTGGGCTCAGGGACAGAGCCGCCTTTGTCCTCAGCCTGCCAAGGGATGCCTCCCCTTGGAGATCGGTGACACAGTGTTCCCTCGGAGGCAGGAGGATGGGGCTGCAGGCCGCAGTGCCCAGTGTCCCTGTTCCAACGGGCTGTGTGTGTGTAAGTGTGGGGGTGGGACAGCGGGATGTAAAGAACCATGTGTAGGTTGCTTCACCTACTGACTTAACAGGACCACAGACAGTCTAGTAACAAGATGGAGCTGTTGCCATCTGTCCAGAGTGGGGTGAGGATGGAGAATCATCAAACCACACCTAGGGACACTGAGCATCATTTCGTCCAGCCTCCTTGTTTCACAGACGGGGAAACTGAGGTGGAGAGAGTAAGGCCTTTCCTGAGGTCACACACACAGGCACACACACGAGTGGCTTACAAGGGCCAGTTTGGCCTGCACCACAGACCTCGCAGTATTTGAATTGTCTTCCTTTCTGCAAGCCTACCCTTCAAGGCCCAAAGTAGGGGTTGGGAGGGTGGGAGCATGGTGCGCTGGGGGAGGGTGGGACCTGAACTCTAACCAAGGAGTTTTCCCTTTCTCACACTCTGGGTACTTACCTCATTGCATCTGAACAGCAAACTTATGATGGACAGATGTGCTATCACCCCGCCTTCTAGGTGCAGCAGGACAGTGAGTGGGGGTCCCTCACGTGCAGGGGGTCGATGGGGTGGGAATGTGCCATGAGCGCAGTCTGAGGCAGAGACTGAGGCTGGCAGCAGATGAGGCTGGAGGGTCAGGCAGCCCCAGAAACATTGGGCTCCCAATACCCAGCCCAGGGGGTGACTGGACCCTCGGGGCAGTGGGAGCCACAGAGGACTTCAAGAAAAGGAGCCTGTGGTCAGGCTTGGGAAAGGCCCCTGGGCGTGTGGGGAGAGGATGAAGGGGGAGGAACAAGATGAGTTGGGTCCCAAACAGCTGCAATGCGGGTCAGAGCCCAGCCAGTGGCTGCAGCGATGGGGAGAAGGGTTGACAGCATGAATGATTAGATGGCCACTTGACCACCCTTGATAATTACTTGAACGACAGTCTTCAAAGATTTCTGGGAGCAGGTGCTGCCCCCACTGAGATAGGAGCCGCGGAGGAGGAGCAGGTTGGGGCCCCTGAGCTGTGTTAAAGGTGCCTGCAGACATCCAAGGAGGGTCTGGAAGGAAGCAGAAAGGGGTGGCCTGCAGGGCAGACCTGGGGGAGCGTCACCACTCCTGACCCTCTGTGGCTAAGGATGCTTTCAGGTAGAACCCACTTCCCTTGGGTGAGCAGCCCAGGGGATTGTCCAATTCTAAAAGCGCCCCAAGTAAGTGGCCTGCACAGGGGTGTGTGTACTCTGGGAGTCAGCAATGATTTTCCAAGTGGCATATGGACAGAGTTTAAGGTTCCTCAATTTCCAGGTCATTCCTTGTGGAGGAGTCAGGGCACTGGTCCTTCCTGGCTCCCTTCCCATCACCCACCTCTCCCATTCTACAAGGGAAAGGGCTGCTCTCATCCATCCCAGTCAGAAGCCAGACCACGGTGTTGGCAGAGCCCCTTCCATCCAGGCAGCGAGATCGGCCTTCCGGTCTTTGTAGCTGCACATTTCTAGTCAGGGCAGAACCGGTGATGGAATCATGGGTGTGAGGATGTTTTGAATTCCGATATATTGTAACATGGGGCAGCGGTGAGGACATTTTTGTTTATTTCTTATGTGAACAAAACGTTTAGAGATGGACGAATAGCTCTTCAAAAGCAGACTGGAGCAGGACGAGCTCATTTTCCTGAAGTCCCTTCATTTAGGAGCATGATTTGTGCTTCTTTGTTTGAAGGCACAGAGATGACATGACGGCTGCCGTTGGCTGAGTGTCAGCTGAGAACACACCCGCTAAGCGCGGTTGGAGGTGGAAGTCAGCCTGCTCTAGACAGTCCTGGCACTTTGGCAGCACTGGGTAGCACAGGCAGGCTGTCGGCCTTTGGACAGGCAGGCTGGCCGTCAGGTCAGCCAGCCAGAGGGCTGCAGCTGAGCTGGGCGGAGCTCACTGAGGGGGGGAGGCGCTTCTTCCAGGCAGGGTTGGAGTCTCCTCCCAACTCTTGCTGTGATAGGGGGTGAGAGTGATTTCTCCAAAGGGCAGATGGGCACATTTTGGGAAGATCACCAGTGAAGGACACACATACGCCCAAATCCATCTTTGCAACAGCACCAACAGCCACCGATGGTAACTATTACCCAGTGCTTGCTTGCTCTGGGCTGGGCAGTGGCCTAAGAGCCTTCTGTATCGAATCCTCAAACAGCCTACGAGTAAGGAGTAATGGGAAAGCCAGGTGCCTGGGCTCCAAGCCACGATGTGTATGTGGCATTGTGGGGACCACAGACACCGTCTAGACTCCAAAGGGTTGATGTAACACTTTGCTCTTCTACTTACAGCTCTGTGATCTTTGGTAAGGTGGCAAACCTCTCTGACCCTCAGTTTTCTCATCTGCAAAATGGTTCACACGAGCTACTTCTGTGGGCCTTCGGGCTCCAAATCTTTCCAGACAGTGGCAACTGCCCTTTGCCTGGGAAGGAGGCTGCCTTCGTCAGAAAAGTTTGTGCCTACATTTAGGAGGCTGAAATCTCAATTTTGAAGTGTCACATTATAGAGGAGGACAAGGCACCCTATTTTTGTGGCTTTTCTGGTTGGCTCTGCTTGGAGCACTGTCCTGGGACCGCCCCCAGCTGCCACTCGGGGCCTGAGCAACCTTTCCTCCTGAAGCCCAAACACCATAGCAGCTGCACAAGGGCTGGCGGCCATTCGGACAATTCCCAGTAGCCTCTTCTGGGCACTTACGGTGAGTGGGCAGGAGCTTCGTTCCTGCAACACGGAGAGGGGGCCTGGCCTAGAGAAGTCAGGGTATGCTGGGGGCAGTGGAGTCAGAGCTCAGAGACCTGGGTCTCTCCCTGCACAACCACTTACTCTGTCATCTCAGGCAGCTGGCTCCACCTCTCCGAGCCTCATTCCTTCGCTCAGCTATGCCCAACCTTGTTCTCGCCAATGCACAAGGCTGGGTGCTGGGGACTCAGGGGTGAGTCAGTCAGGCCCTTCCCTCCAGGCGCTCCCAGTTTCATGGGAGAGGCAGCCAAGGAAACAGACAGGGACAGGCAGTGGGGTCCTTCTGTGGCTGCGACAGGCAGTGTGCCTGGGCATTGGGAGGACTTCTTGGAGGAGGTGAGGTCTGGGCACCATTTTCGTCTTCATAATAACTAACATTCTATATTTCAGAGTATAATTTTATTTTTTTTGTAAAAGTAAATGTGGAGACAGAGCCAGGAATGCATTTTCCAGGCTCTCGGCCTCACGTGGAAAGGTGCTGGCTCAGGTAGTAAATGGCCATCAACTGATTGGATGGCCATCAGCTATGGCTAGTTGGCCATCAGCTGTGACCAGTGAGCCATTGGTCACTAATATAACTGCCGTGGCTACGCTAGCAAAAAATGGAGCCTAGCAAGGGCAGAATGTGGGTTGCGGATTGCAGAAAGGTGGATGCTGCCAGCGAGAATATAGTGGTATGACTCCCCTACCTATGGCTCTGTGGGTGTTCCTTTTTGGCCTCACCATATCCTGCGTTCTTATGTGGGGAGCGGGAGCAGAGACCCTGTGTGACACCCTGCACGACAGTAATACATGCTTCTGGTGAACATTTTCAAGAGAACAGAAAGGCATTAAGTAAAAAGTCTTCCCTGCTCATTCCAGAAGGAACTACTACCCACAGTGTCTCATGTAGCCTTCCAGAAATGTTTTACGTGCATGGAAACCCATGTGGGAAAAACATTAAAAGCCCAAATAAATAATAATAGCAGGTCCCAGCTGCTGCCTCTTTACTAGGTGCCAGGCTCACCGGTTGTACTCAGTCTTATCACTTACCAACATCTCTTAGACATATTTCTACGTCCAGAATTAACTTTTTAAGAGACTGCGGAAGAAGCCCGGTGTGCACTGGGGGGCAAGTGGATAAACATTTGCCACTGCCTTCCAGCGGAATCTGCCTGGTTCCCATGGAAACCCAACTATAGTTGAGTTACTGTTGCCTTGGTTTTCAGATGGGGAAACTGAGACTCAGAAAAGCGAAGCAAGGTTCTGAGGCTGTCAGGTGACCAGAAGCAGTTTTGTGCCCTGATTCACTACATGGGGCCTGGGGCCCGCGGGATGCCAAACGTTCTTGAGTCCTGGTTTCTGGAAGAGAGCTGGATTAAATACAACCCAGGCAGACAGGAGACGGGTGTTGAAAGCACAGACTTAACCCAAGACTGCAGGTCCAAGGGCAGAGCCATCCTCCACTCTGCTGGGCTGCAGGAACAACCACACTGACCAGTCCCTCTGGATTCAGGCCGGTGCCTCACTCACACCCACCCAGGAGCCATGCAGGGTGAGGCTCTGTCCCCATATGTGTCAGGCGGCATCTTTGACCTCGCAACTCGACTTGTGGAAATCAAGGTCACGGTAATGGGCGCAAAGCTTGCTGGATTAAGGGCTCTGAAGAGTGGCCTCCGGTTGGCCCAACAGGAGAATCGTCTGGGCTACTTTAATTGTCATTGGCTGTGTAAACCTGAGCCTGGGCCAATCATTTGTTTCTTTCTTTTTTATTTTATTTTTTCCAAAAATGGAGGTAGAATTCACATAACACAAAATAAATTATCTTGAAGTGTGCCATCCAGTAGCATTTAGTACATTCACCATGTTGTACAGTCACCACCACTATCCAGTTCCAAACATTTTCAATCATCCCCGTGCCCATTATGCACTCACTCCCATTCCCCCTCCCCAGCCCCTGGCAACCACCAACCTGCTTTCTCTCCCTATGGATTTGCCTGTTCTGGACGTCTCACGTAAATGGAATCATGCGATACGTGGTCTTTTGTGACTGGCTTCTTTCACTTAGCATCGTGTCTTCAAATTTCATCCACGGTGTCGCATGTGTCCGTGCTTCACTCCTCACTATGGCAGAACAATATTCCATTGGGTGCCATCCCACATTTCGTTTATCCATCCTTCTGTTTACGGATTTTTAGGCTGTTTCCACCTTTTGGCTATAGTGAATAGTGCTGCCATGACACGTGGCCGTTCTCAGCCTCAGTTCTCACATCTGGAAAGTGGGGATATAAAAGTACCTACCTCATGGAGTTATTGGGAGGATTAAATGAGTTACAGATGTAAAGCCCTTACCCGGCTCTCAGTAAGCTCTCCACTATTGTTTCTGTTAAGTGTTTACTGCACAACCCAATATTTACTGAGCACTCACTGTGTACTCTTCTAAGCACTTTACCTGTCTTAACTCACTTATGGTAATGCTTTCCGTCCATTCATTAATTTCTCCGGCAACTTTGTGGGGTCGACCTCACTGATCAACTCTACTTTGTAGAAAACCTAGGCCCAGAGAGCTCGGCTAATGAGTTGCCTGTGGAGGAAGGTGACCTGATCCTGAAGCCCATGCTCCTAGCGCTTCTGCTGGTCGACACTCAAGGGAGGTGTTTACACAGCCGTCCAAGGCTCATGGGGCACTTTCAATTTCTTTTTCCCCTGGACTTTCTCTGCTTCACATATCTGAAGTTAATTTATTTCCTTGTACAATGAGCAGATAATAATTCTGTGATCCGGAAGAGACAACACATGCGATTTTAGACGATGGCACGTTATGTTTTGTTTGTTTGTTTGTTTTTTATTATTAGTTTCAGGTGTACAAAACAATGTAATAGACATTTGTACCACTCACAAAGTGATAACCCCCCTCCCTCAATCTGCTACCCCTCTGACATCGCACACAGCCGTTACATTTCTACTGTCTCTGTTCCTTACGTTGTTCTCCACTTCTTGTGATATGTTAAGTGAAAAGAGCCCCACACAATCCCGTGTGCGGGCCGCTGGATCCCAACCACATGGCAAAGTGCAAGGGACAAAGCAGGAGCTGCTCACTGGCATATTGAATAAGGCTCCTCTCTGGGGGCTGCGTGGGGTGAGTCTGTGAGTTTTCTTACAAGTTTGGTATCTTTCTAGCTTTTCCAACTTTATTTTGAGAACAAACAGGTATCGCTTTTACATCCAGAAAGAAAGTGATTCTATAAACAAAAGACATATTTCCAGCTCGAACACAGGGTGTTTCTTCTTTGGGCTGGGCTGGGCAGGTGAGTCTGCTCTGCTGACAGCCAGGAACTCATGGGAAGCTGTCAGACAGGAGATACCTACACCGAGAGCCTGAAACTGCTGTTTGTCACCCCATCCCCGCCCCAGGGACAGAGAGGACACTCCAACTTCAGGGCCTCCAGCACAGCACCGAGAGCAGGGCCACGGTGGCCCTGGGCTACCCTTGTACTGACCCCACCCCATTCCATCCCCCTCACTTTTGCTTAGGCACTGCCTTCCCCCTAGGGTGCATTCCCTTCCCACTGGGGTGCATTTCCCAAATCCTCACTATCCTTCAGGTACAAACAGCGGGGTCCAGTGGAGCATTAAAAAGAGCTGGCCACAATTAGAAGAAGGAGTTTGCCCTGGCGACCGTGTACAAGGTGCTTCCACACTCGTCTCATATGGTCCTCACCGTTTCCCTGGATGGTGGTCACAGCTGTGTTCCTGGGTTCTAGAACAGGGCCTGGCACACAGAAGGCACTCAGCACATGCTAAGTGCCTGGTATTGGTACTGGCCCTCTAGAATGGAGACATCTGAGGCCCAGAGGGGTTAAGCAACTTATCTAAGGCCACACAGCTAGGAGAAGGCTGGGCCATAGAGATCTGTCAGGTAGATTCTACACTAGTGCTCTGGGTCCCACACCAGCCCTCCCCACTCTGGGAACTGGTTTCCAGTGGGAGTTGGTCCTTGGAGATGAGCAAAGAGCTCTCTGTAAAGGAGCTGAGCAGCAGGCGTGGACACTGGCACCACACGGCCAGAGTCCAAATCTGAGTTATGTTACTTACTAGCAGTATGACCTTGAGCAAGAGTTTCCTCATCTGTAAATGGGTATAATAGCAGTACCCTCCTTGTATGACTGCAATGAGCAGTAAGTGACCTATGCCTGGTTCAGAGTCCACGTGATATTTGCTGGTTAAAGAAAATCGAGCTTCTTAGGGAGTGAGTTGGGCTGCTGAGCAGAGCCAGCACCCTGACCCGTCATGGCAGAGGCTGGTAGATTTAGGGCTGTGCGGCCACAGCCAGGCCTCCTCCCAGCTGGGGGTGGCCATTGAGCCCCTCACCCTGACTGGACGTCTCTGCGGCTTGCTCTCCCTCTGCCTGACACACACTTGAGTCTGGGGCCCCCATGTTAGCACTTGCCCTGGTTTAAAGTGACCCCCCTCACCTAGGAAAAAGGGGAGTTGAGCCCCCCCGGACAGGGCTGGGGACATCTGCTGTAACCGGGATGGCCAGAGAGACTGCTAAACCATACTGACAATACAGGGGCAGAGTCCATCTGGGGGAGCCCAGAAGCTTCATGAAGGTAGTGACATTCGACAGGGTTGTGACAGCTGGGTCAGAGTTTGACAAGATGAACCGAGAGGAGAAAGACTTCTCAGCTGTGGAGGGGCGGTGTGTGTGTGCAAAGGCGGGGATGGCAGAGGACACTGCAAGTGACCCCACAGCCACCTCTGCTTTGGCAGGACACAGAGGGCTGGCCCGACCCAACCCTGAGAGCAGCTGCCAGGAAAACAGATCAGAGCAGGATGGACCCTAGCGGCATTACATGCAGACTTGGCTGGGACATGGGGGTGGGTGAGAGGTGTGGGAGTGGGCGACTGGGCTGACCCCTTGACCTCTCTGGGACTGTCACTCCCACCCTGACATCCTGGCCACCCAGCAAGTTTGCAGGCCAGTCACAGCCGGAAGCTCCAAGGGAGCAGGAGCCCAGCGCGTGGGCGGGAGCCCTGTCCCCACCCAGCTGTCCTGACCCAGCTCCGCCCAGGAACTAAGCCCAGCCTTGTGTGGGCTGGATCTGCCCTCAGCACAGGTGGGCAACCACTCTGAGCCTCAGTTTCCCCATCTGTAATCATCTAGGAGGGGTGTGTCCCTGGCTCTGCAGTGGGAGTGGCCAGCCTCCGGGAAAAGCCAAGGTCAGCCCAGGAGGGCAGGGCCTGGCCAGAGCAGCTCCAAAGCCAGAAGCAGCGTTCTCTTGGACTAAGGCCAGGCCACTGCCCTGGCCTCCTGACGCCATCCGTGCTCCTGGTTGATGCCTTCTTTCCCCCCACCCCTGCACCCAGCCAGCCGGAAGTGCTAACTCACCTAACCCCTCACCCCTGCGTGAACCCTCGCCATTCAGGAGGCACTATACCTGAAGGTGTTGTCATCCCTACCCAACAGCACTGTTCAGCTGCTGCTGTGGGCAGGCCCTGTGTTGGGCACTGGGCACCGGGCCAACAGGACCCGCAGGCCAGCGGAGACACAGCCGCAGCCAGCACCCTCCACCAAAACGCAGGCGCGAGAGTCAAGGGTTTGGCGAGGGGTCAGCCAAGGTTTTCCTGAAGCAGCAGCCTTAGGTGGGGCCTTGGAGGAGCCCCCACGGCCTGGGTTTCTGCCTCCCCCCCACTTAAATCCGGGTTCATCGCTGGCTGCAAGGGTTCAACACATACCTGGGGTTTGGTAGGGGCCCAGTGGACGTACATGGGGTGAATACATGAGTGAGTGAAGCAAGACCCAGAATTCTTCTCAGGGAAACAACATGGCTCTGGGAAGTTACTTAGTTGAGCTTGTTAGGGTGGTAATGAAAGGGTCAAGAAACGTTTGGTCCCCCTTGGCTCCCAGGTCCCTCTCTCAGGCCTTTTCATTCAGGAGGTGAGTAGGGCTCTCTCCAGCCTAGACCTCCCAAGGGCAGGCAAGTCCTGATGGTTGACACCTGTGCTGTGCTGTGTGGCCTCAGTCTCCCCATCTGTGAAATGGGATCATGACTGCCGTGTGCCCAGGGCTGAGTAGGGGTGGGAGGGCTTAGCAGACAGTGAGGCTGTGCTCCTGCAGGGTTGTTAGTCTGGGATCCCCACTCTCTGGAGCTCCTCCAGGGTCCCTGAGGAGATTCCATGCAGCCTCAGAGCAGGCAACTCCCTTACCATTCATGCTCCCGCCGGGCACCCCAGTGCCAGCCATGCTGGCTACTGGCACCCTCTTTAATTGCCACGTCTGTCCCTACACCCCGGTGCAGCTCTATCTGCCTGCATGCACTCATTTAAGCCCCATAAATCGGGTGACAATGAGCTATGTCAGAAATTGAGGAGAAAAAGCTTTCCAGAGGCCTCCCCACTCGAATAGGCACTCAGGAGGGCAGGCTGGGCTCCTGGACGACAGCTGGGCTGTGTCTGCCAGGAAGGCCTGACTGGGCCTGGCTAGCCCCTCCCTGGAGGGGAGCTGAATGAAAGAGACAGAGAGACGGGCGGTCTGGGAGGGTGGGAAGGAGAGAGACAGTGAGGGTAGGGAGAGCACGTCTTGGGAGAGGCAGGCGGGACAGCAGCTCTGGCCTGGACGCAGAGGGCCCCTGGGCCTAGGCAGCCCTGCCAAAGCACACAGAAGCCTGAGTGGGCCGGTGCTGGACAGGGGGTGCGGCAGCTTGGGAAGGCCCCCTGCAGCCCACCAGCAGTCCCCTCTCCCAGCTTCCAGCAGTGGCCAGCCCATGCATGCTCTCCCTGCCGGGCAAACGCAGGGCCCACCGACAATCTTCACGCACACACAATCACACATACACACTCACACATACTCACCATCACTAATCAATGCTCACTATGCACGTGTGCTCATGCCCACGCCCAGCCACGTGCACTCATGGTCAGCATGACCCAGGGGCCACCATTGTGCGGGAAAGGCAAGCACAGGCCTAGGCACACAGGGGCACTCCTGATACCTTGTCCCCCAATGCTGCCTGTGCCCTGAGCCCACAAATATGCCTGAAGTGCCTGGCAGGGTCCTGGAACCCCCTGGACACATGAGCTGGGAGTGGGCCTTTTCCCTGCAGGGGCCACATAGCTCTGCTTCAGAGTTGATCCTGCCCACACCCCATTCATTCCCCAAAACAGAAAATAATGGGGGCCCCACCCCTTGGGGATCCCCTCCAGGGGCTTCTATGTTGTGGGCCCCACTGCCTTGTGCTATCCTGCTGCTCCCCATCGGTCCTGGTGTGCTATAGCTTCTGATTCACGCTGTTCACCAGAGCTCCACTCCCAGCCAGCACCCTGAACAGAGCAGGGCTTAGGGAGCAGGCTGGGTAGGGGCAGAGTGAAGGGGGCCTTCCAGGGCAGGAGGTAGCACAGACATTCCCAAAGGAGCAGCGCCTGTCACCCATGCTGAAGACATCCAGATGTGGCAGCTATCAGAACGGGCAGCCATTGCCTCCAGGGCTGTGCCCACCTCCCTTTGCCCTCCTCCCAAGTCCAGGGCACCCCCCCCAGCAGTCCGTCCCTCCCCACACCCACCCCACCCCAGTCATGGCCCGTACAGAACATTCTGCCTTTAGTGGACGAGTGAGCTCTCTGGCTTTCATTTTGGTCAACCCACCTTTGTGAAACTGAATTTGTAACAGCTATAAAACCACAAGGGCAGAACAAGTTCACGGTGCACGGTCAATGGAGTTAAAAAGGGTGAATGGCAGCCATTTACAAACTTTCCCCCTATATTTACTCTTTTTAATTGCCTTTTTTATTTAGCTCTAATTCACAGCATACAATTTGTCACTTTAAAGTATACAATTCAGTGGTTTTTAGTGTATTCATAGTGTGTTCATACTGGTGTGACACCACCACCACTGTCTAATTCTAGAACATTTTCATCATCCTCGAAAGAAAGTTTGTTGCCATTAGCAGTCACACCCATCCCCCTCCCCCAGCCCCTGGTGAGCACCCATCTACCTTCTGTCTCTATGGATTGGCCTGTTCGGGACAACTCATATAAACGGAATCATGTAATATGTGGTCTCTGTGTCTGGCTTCCTTCACTTACATCGTGTTGTCGAGTTTCATCCCTGTGTCAGCGCTTTATTCCCTTTTGCTGTGGAATAATATTGCATTGTACGGATAGACCACATTTTATTTACCGTTCATCCACGGATGCCCCTGTGGGTTGCTTCAAACAAACTTTTTTTTTTTTCAAACACACTTTTAAGATCAGTAGTTTACAGAATAATTTTGGAAACATCAGCATGCAGTTGACAACCACCCTTTCTTGTTCGTTCCCTATTCTGAGAATAAATCCTTCCTACGTTCAAATGTTTTTCCTTTTACGAAAGGATGGTGATTCTAGATGAAAGTTTTTAACAAAATAACAAATGGACTCCCAACCCTTTTCTAGTCGCGAGGTCCAGAAACCACAGCTCTGACGGAGCTGACAAGGATGGTTTGGCTGTGACGTTATTGATAACGGGAGGCAGGTGTCTTCACGTCTCATTAGGGTTTTCCTCGCCCTGGTCTTTTCATGAATCTGCATGTGTGTGGAGAAGGCGATTTCCAGCCGGTGGGGAAATAGACATTTTTTGTGCACATCCCGCCCACCCAGGGGGCAGCTCTGTGCAGGGAAGGGGAGGGGGGTGGGGGGATCCCATAATCACACCCACTGAGCCACCAAGATGTGGGGATGTCAGCCCTGCTGGTTTCACCTGTGTGCCTTGTTCCCTGCTGTCAACTCCGAATAACAAGAAAGGACACTTGTCAACTGCACAATGTTGTCTCCAGATCAGTTTAGGTCTGGAAATGGCCTTGGGGAAGGGGTGGTGGAAAGGATTAAAAAAAAGTGGCCACTTGATGTGTTCAAAATTACATGCACATAGAGTTTACTATAATAGTAATACAATAAAGCAAATCAAAAATTTAAAAATAGGAAAAGAAAGAAAATCATCACCTCTAATCTCACCCCAAAACAAATACTTATATGAATCAGAAGGAAGTGTGCCCCCAAGTGGACAGGATGCTGAAGATGCCACCCCCTGGCATAAAGCAAACATAGATAGACCAACGGAACAGACAGCCCCGAAATAAACCCTCACCTATATGGGCAAATGATTGGCAAAAGGGTGCCAAGGCCATTCAATAAGGAAAGGACGGTCTTTTCAACAAATGGTGCTGGGACAACTGGAAATCCACATGAAAAGAATGGAGATGTACCGTTATTGAACACCATACATTAACATGAACTCAAAATGGATCTAAAAGTAAAACTGTAGTTTTACTTTTAGTCTCTGGTCCCGCTCCCCACATTAGAACGCAGGACACGGTGAGGCCAAAAAGGAACACCCACGGAGCCATAGATAGGGAAGTCATACCACTATAGTCTCGCTGGCAGCTGGGTTGGAGACACAGGAAGTAGGAGCCACACGACCCGCAACCCATTGCCCGCTTCTCTGCCAACCAACCTCACTTGCTAGCTGCAATCCGCCTCTCTGCAATCTGCAATCTGCAATCCGCTTACTAGCTTAGCCACGGCAGTTACATCAGTGGCCAATGGCTATCTGGTTATAGCTGATGGCCATCTACTACCCGAGCCAGCACCTTTCCACGTGAGGCCGAGAGCCTGGAAACTGCTCTCCTGACTCTGTCCACACACTTGGCTATGACACCAAAAGCATAGGCAACAAAAGAAAAAAATAAATTGGAATTCAAAATTTAGAACTTTTGTGCATTAAAGTACAATCAACAGAGTGAAGAGGCAACCCGTGGAATGAGAGGAAACATTTGCAAATCATACATCTAATAAGAGATTAATATCCAGACGATGTAAAGAACTCCTACAATGCAACAAAAAAAAACAAACCCCAAAGAACCTGATTGAAAAATGGGCAAAGGGCTTGAATCAGCATTGGTTGGGCTGGTCTTCGGGTCCCATCTGGGCCTAAGCACCCTGGCTTTTCCAGTGATGGAAGGAGCCTTCTCTGAGGAGGAGGCAGCTGGCAGAGAAGGATGCTTGGACTTTGCCGACACACCGAGAGTACCTTTCTCCCTGGGGAGTGCTGAGTGGGCTCCTTTCACCTGCCTTGCCATGGCCTGGCCCTGCTCTGGGCTCCCCTGGGCTCCCCATCTGCCCACCCCCAGCTGTGGGAAGGGCTGAGTCACCCAGGTGGGGGCTGCCAGCCCTGGGATCCGAGCAGGCCTCAGCAGAGCCGGGGGTCACTGCAGCCTTCCCCACATTTACACCGGCTACCTAGGAAGTCACTCCCTGGGAGCAAGGACCCCAGACTTTGGGCATCTCCAGAGTCAGGGAGCTCTGTACCTCCCAAGGCGGTAAATAGTGACTTCTAGCGAGGGCGCTGCCATCCTTTGGAGCCGCCCCATGTAGAGGCTGAATTCCTTTGGCCCTGCGGAAGTGGAGAGGGCCATTGCACAATATGGAACAATTCAAAACAGGTGGGTTTCTCCCCACACAGTGAGGGGGCCTGCTTGCTTTGGAGGCCCTATTCAAAGGCAGATTCCTGTTGCTGGATTTATCTGTGTTTTGTTATCTGCTTTGGGCAGATGTGGCTTTGGAACATCCAGACAGCCTGGATGCCTTGTTTGCCCAGATAAATGTCAAGTGTGCACCAAAAGGAGGCTATAAAACAGCCACCTGGGTGGGGGGATGGTTTTATGGGTGGCCCCCGCAAAACTGAAAGTTATTTTCTTTCCCACCCAAGTGAGTTGGATTGTTCTCATGTGATCCTAGCCAGATGGCAAAAGAATGCCATGAGGGACACTCAGAGAAAGTCGTACACGATTCCTTTTGGCCTTAAAAATCCCTTCTCAGAGCCCAGCAACGGAAACAGTATTTTTTTTTACCCTGATGTCATTCTATTTCTTTTCTAAAAAATTTGTTTTACATTACAAACATAATACGTGTTTATTACAGTGTGGAAAGTATAGTACAACATAAAGAAGATGGAAACAAAAATTACCTTTAATTCCATTTCCCAGCAACAATCACTGTTAGCATTTTGATGCATTTCTCTCTTTCTTCTCTCTCTGTCTCTCTTTCCCCCTCCCTCTTCCCCTCATTAATGGGCTTATACGTAAAAAAAAAAGAAAAGATTGCACTGTATCTCTTGCAGGAGGCCAGCTCCACGTCCCCTTTGCACAGACTGCTCACACCTCCCACTCCCTGCTGACTGGCAGTTCTTTTCTTGGGACTCCGGCCAGGAATTGCCTCACCTCCCCCAGGGAGCCTTCCCTGACTACCCCTTCCTGAGGAGTGATGGCCGGCTCCTCGACACTCCTGCCCCTGTCCCGTCTCCATGGAAGCACCTGCTTCTTTTACTCCCGGTCTCCTTCCCTCAGCAGCTCCAGCTCCATCTCTGCATCCAGTGGTCACTGGATAAAAACCTGTCAAGTAAACAGGAGGACAGGATTCTAGTGCCTGCATCTCCCACAAACTCTGTGACCTTGAGCACACCACACATTGGATCTGGGCCCACTGCCCTGCGCTGTAAAGTGGACGCCAATTCACCATCCCGGGAGTGTTGATGCATAAGAAATGTCCCTTGGGTGAGGACGGTGAGCCTTGCACTGTGTTGAGAGCTGAGAACACGGGGTGGACGAGACAGGACAGGTCCCGGCCCCCGTGGTGCCCCTTGTAGTGGAAATGGGTAAATGAACCTGAGTTCCCTGAGATCTAGGGAGGAACTATGTGGGCGCTGGGCAGGGAGCACCTGGGAGCACCTCAGAGTGTGTGGCCAGAGCAGCCCAGCCCGGGAAGGGGCTGTTCCAGCTGAGACCGGGAGGAGGAGAGCCATCCTGGTGTGAAGAGGTGTGGGGGGAGGGGGAGCCTAATTCAGCCCCAGGGAACAGCTGGTGCAAAGGTCATGCAATTGGTGTGACCCCCAATTGACCAGGGGTCATGTGAAGAGCTTTGGCTTATTCATTCAATCAACATTCGGCAGCAATGGTGTGTGACAGGCCCGGGGCTAGTGGTGGGTTCTGGGTTCCCTGGGGAGGAAACTGACCCCAACACTGCCCTGGAAGGCCTGAGAGGTGAGTGGGGGATCAGATGATGAAAGCTAGATTAGACAAGGATTCCTGCCTGTGTCCCTGACCCTATTATTTCAGTAGTTAACCCATTGAGTCGTGGCTTCCCCGGTTCATAGCTTGAGTTCTTATTAGGGTGATTGGTTTGTTCACTGGTTCATCTAACAGACCTGGCTTTCTGTGAGCCCGGCACTGGGCTGGGCTTTGGGGAACGGGCATGAGCAAGACACACAGCTCCTGGATCCATGACGCTTACCCTCTAGAGAGCAAGACAAATGCTAAATACGGGAACATCAAACAGTCAGGAGACAGCGCGGTCAGTGGCGGCAGACCCTGGTTCAAGGAGGACACACTGAAGCTCAGGCCTGAAGGAGGAGGATTAGGAGGCCCCAAAAAGATCAGAGTAACAGCTGGTGCAAAGGCCCGGCGCCGAGTGGGCTTGGCGTGCTGGGGGATCAGAGGGAGGCCTGCTCTCGAGGGAGCGTGGACACGTGTTTTGGCCCTTAACAAATCAGCCCTAATTCGAAGGGGCTGCCAACAAAGAAGTGCCCGTCTCTGGCCACACACAGTGCGTGCGTCTTCCTGGAAACCAGCAAAGGCAGACTCCCCGTGGCTGGCACTGCCGCCTCCCGAGGAGGCCTGCGGAGCGGGCGGCCGAGCCGTGGGGAGAACAGGGCCGCATTGTGAGTGTCCCGCAGGAGCCGTGGGCAAACAGAAGACCCAAGTGTGTCCAGGACAGCCCGACCGGGAGCTCAGAAGAGCTCATTGAGCCCTCGGTCACCAGGCCAAGAGTGTGGCCAGGAAGAAACAGGTCTTTATTAAGGGGAGGCCCGAGCCGGCCTGAAACAGAGGCCACGCTAGGACATTCATCTGTGACCTTCCTGAGGCTTCGGGGGGAGGGGGGCTGGACACAAGGCTACAGGACAGACACATAGAGCTAGTCAGCACGTAGAGTCCACAGGCCGCTTGTCTTACACGTGGAAATTCACACACACACGTCTGCCTTCTCTACTCCTCCCTCCACTGAGACTAAGATAGAAAAAAAAAAAAATTTTTTTTTAAATATCTAAATGAAAGCTGGTGGCAGTGAATAGATCTGGCCATGCAACCTGAGCTGTTGTCCCTTAGTAATTCTGCAAAGTGGGTGCTCTTAGTAAGGCCACTCTGCAGATGAGGAAACTGAGGGTCAGAGAGCATGATGACTTGGCCAGGTTCCTAACTGGTGAATAATGGAGCAGGGATGGAACCCAGGTCGGCCCGAGCCCTGTGCCTGAGTATTTCACCACCGTGGCGAGTGTGTGTGCACGTGCGCGTGTGTGGTCTGGTTGTTCCAGGGTGCATTCAGAAACTTGACTTGGTCAGGACATGCAGGGTGGGCTTATGCACAGCAACTATTGGGGAAAAGTACCCCCAGTCAGCGGCCAGAGCAGAAGGACTCTTCCTTCGTGGGGTCAGGGCCTCGGGGGAGCCGGGTCAGTCCCTGCGAGGCTGGTGGGCAGGAAAAGGAGCAGAACCCCAGAGAGGCCAGGAGAGGGGGCCAAAGGGAGGCTCAGGGGCCTGCTGAAGCTCATGGCCTCACAGCACACCCTCCTGCTTGGGAAGGGGGATCAGTGCTTATGGGCTGTAACCTACTGTTCACCGGCCTCTGCCCAGGACCCTCCCACCCGTCCTCCCCCACGTGGTCCCCAGAGGGTCTCTCAATCAAATCTGTCCTCCTTTCCTCGTTTAGACCTTCCTGAGGACAGATTCCAAGGCCGTACAACCTGCACCCTCCTTGCCCTCACCTCCTGCGTCATGACTTTGGACTTGGCACTCCGGTAAAGCTCTCCAAGCACACGTGCTGGTTCAGGCCTCCGTGCCTGTGCTCCTGTGGGCTCTCTGCCCCCGTCCTTCCCAGATGGCTCCACCTAGCAGTTTCCTCTGCCCTCCGCCAAAGCTCATGGGAGATGCCACCTTGGCTCCCAGCTGGGTGATGGCACCTCCCCGGGGGGCCTTCAGCCCCTTGCATTTCCCTGCCTAATACTCATCACACTGGAGACTGGTGACTCGTCTGTGCCATGCCTGAGTTGCTCCCTTCTTAAGGGCGGTCCCATTACTCTGGCTATAGAGCAAATTAACACGAGACTTCGTGGCGTGAAACAACCATTTGTTAAGCTCGCAGATTCTGTGGGTCGGGAATTTGGGCTCATCTGTGCCCCACGGTGCCTGGGGCCTCAGCTGGAATCATCTGGGGGTTTATTCACGTTGGGCAGTTGATGCTGACTGTCCACTGAGGGCCTTGGTTCCTCTCCACATTCCTAGTTTGGGCTTCCTCACAGCATGGCGGCCAGCTTCTCCCAGAGTGAGCAGCCCCAAAGATGGAGGCTGGTGGAGGGAAGCTCCAAGGAGAGGGACATAGACCCTCACTGGTGGGTGGGAGGTGTGTCCAGGACGTGTAAGGGAGGACGTGCTCACACCGTGTAAGGACGGTACCTGAGCCTGTGGTCATTTAGGAAGACAGAGTCTACCTCACATTGCATTCTCTGAGCCCAGAGTGGGGCTGGCCTCCAGCAGGTACTCAGGAGATTTTTTGTTGAGCTCACATAGTCCCGTCACAGCCTCCAGATGAAGAAACTGAGATGCAGAGATTTGCAGTAACTTGCTCAAGGCCCTCAGCTCTGTCCAGCTGCGCCACACTGCCCCCTAGTGACGGGAGGCGGGGTGTTCAAGAGCGCAAGGCCTGGCTGCGTTGACATCGAGGACCTGGCCCTGCCGCTCCTGGGGAGACCGGGGCAAACTCTTGAACCTTGGCAGGTTCTGGCACAGAGTGAAATCAAGGCACATTGTGTCATCACGCTCCGTCATCCTGGGGACCCTCCCTATCAGTGACGCCCTTAGAGATCTTTGCGGTCACTAGGGGGCAGTGCGGTGCAGCCTGGACCTGCTGCCTGCTGAATGCTTGGCTGTAGGGTAACCCACCACAGGGTGAAACTACTTGGACTTACTGGGGAAGCCATTCAGTGACTCCCGTTGTCCCCAGGATGAAGGCCACAGTCTTTGAAGTGTCTTGGGAGGCCCCACCTGTTCCCTGGCCTCCCCCAGCCTGAAATTGTCAAGGCCCCAGAGGTTTCCTTCCTGCCTGGAGCAGCAGAACTACGTGCCGAGGCTCTGCAGGCCTGTGGGAGTCAGACCAGCAGCCCGCGGAAAAGCAGGGGGCTCCGTGTAAGGTCCGAGTTCAGTCAGTAGTACTGTGCCAGTGCCCACGTCCTTGGCTTGGTCATGGTAGGGTTATGTAAGATGCTGTGACTGCGGGAGCTGGGCGAAGGGCACACGGGAGCTCTCTGAACTGTTTTTGCAACTTCTATGCAAGTCTAAAACTACTTCAAAATAAAAGTTGAAACAAAACATTGAAAGGACTAACAACAGCAGAATACTCATTCTTGTCAAGCTCACATGGAACATTCTCCAAGAATGACCACGTCCAAGGTAGCTGTCATGCAGGGTCTCTGGTCCCGCTTCCCGCACAAGAACGCAGGATATGATGAGGCCAAAAAGGAACACCCATGGATACATGGATGGCGGGGTTCATACCACTATATTCTCGTTGACAGCTTGGTTGGACACACAGGAAGCAGGCTCCACATGAAGCACAATCCGCCCTCTGCTTCTCTGCCAACCAACCGACCCCACTTGCTAGCTGCAATCTGCGCTTGCTAGCTCAGCCACAGCAGTTATGTTAGTGGCTAACAGCTCACTGGTTACAGCTGATGGCCAACTAGTCACAGCTGACGGCCATCTACTATCTGAGCCAGCACCTTTCCACGTGAGGCCGAGAGCCTGGAAACTGCTCTCTGGGACTCTGTCCCCACACTGCCTGTCCCTGGCAGGTGGCTCAGACAGGCTGTGCATTTCCTCCAAGCCTCAGTGGGCTCACCTGTGTGCACAGATAACAAGTGCTCCCTAAAGGTTAGCTGCCCCTGGAGGGGCAACGTCTGGCACTGTGCTGTGCTCTGAACTTCATTTCCTGTGTGCTAGAATGCACACGCGGCTTGTCCCTACAGGTAAAGCACTTCTACTTGGGTCCTCCCGCCACCTCCAGGAAGTCAGGGTTTCCTGAGGGGACCACAGCATCGTGGCAGTGAGACAGCTGTCACCCACCAGGCCCAAGCCGAGAGAGAAGGGAGCCGCTGGGGGCAGGAGAGGCTGTGACTCAATAACTCCACCGGCCAGGAAATGGAAGCAGGGGCACCTGAGGCTCACGCAGCACCCAGATAAGTCATTCCTCCTCCTGGGGTGGAGGGGAAAGGAGAGTGGACAAGAGCGTAGGATAGTGACACAAGAAGACAAAGGAACAAAAGCTCCTGGTACACTTGTTAACGCTATTGGCATTTTCTCCATCATCGTCATCATCTCCCCTGAAAAACCTCTGCCTCCTTACCATTTCTCACCCGTTAGGACGGCCATTATAAAGATAAATAAGTAAAAAAGTGTTGGCGAGGATGTGGAAGACTTGGAACCCTGTGCACTGTTGATGGGAATGTAAAATGGGGCAGCTCCGGTACTATGCAAAACAGTATGGCAGTTCCTCAAAAAATTGAAAATAGAACTGCCATATGACTTAGTTATTTCTCTTCTGGGTCTATACTCCAAAAAATTGAAAGCACAGTCTCAAAGAGATACTTACATCCTCATGTTTATAGCAGTGTTATTCACAGTCGCCAAAAAGTAGAAGCAAACGAAGTGTCCATCAGCTGATGAATGGATAAACAGAATGTGCTCCATCCATACCATGGAATATTATTTAGCCATAAAAAGGAAGGAAATTCTGACACTTGCTACAAAAGAAATGAACCTTGAGAACTTTAAGCTAAGTGTAATAAGCCAGACACAAAAAGACAAACACTGGGTGATTGCATTCCTATGAGGTCCCTAGAGGAGGCAAATTCATAGAGACAGAAAGTAGAATGGTGGGTGCCAGGTGCTGGGGGCAGGGGACAATGGGAGTTGTGTAATGGGGCCAGAGTTCCAGTTTTGCAAGATGAAAAGAGTTCCAGAGATGACGGTGGAGATGGTTGCACAACAATGTGAATGCACTTAGTGCCACTGAACCAGACATTGAAAAATGGTTAAGGTGGTAAATTTATGTTTTGTGTATTTTACCACAAATTAAAAAAAAGTGATTGAATTTCTAAAAATCAGTAAAAAAAAAAAAAAAAAAAAAGAACACATTTACAACTCACATACCTTCCTGCACAATCTTATGCAATAGTGCTGCTACTTGAAACACAAGTCCCAAACTGCTCCTACTTCTCACGTCACTAACACCCCATCCCAAACCTCCCCCGCTGCTGGTTCTTACCTCAATTAACAGTGTCACAGGAAACAATAAGCTGTTAAGAAAGTCTACCAGTAAGCATTTCCACAACCTAGAAATTGTGACATATTTTGTGGGGGCAGTCGGGAGGTGGAGGTGGGGAGAGTCTGTCTTTTTTTTCCCCTAAGAAAATACTGAAATAGGTTTTCTGGTTTTGCCAGGATAAGGAGCTCAATTAACATCAAAGGAGCGTGTCAGACGCAGCCCTCCCGGATCTCCTTGCCCATCGCCTGCTCATCCTGTGTCCCCCCCTTTCATTCACTCAACAGACGCGATTGGAGAGCCTGCTCTGCGCCAGGCATTGTCCCAGAAGCCACGGATTCCGGGGTGCACAAAACGGACAAAGGCCATGCTCCTTGCTCTAGTTGGGGAGACAGAAAAACAACAAACAAATAAGTAAATAAGCATGTTCCTTCCCCATAGAAGAACGACAAGAACAGTGAGAAGGGGGAGGGCATGTCCCTCACGCACCGTCCCAGCCAGACTGGGCTCTCACATCCCACCTTACTCCCCTCCCATCTCCTATGCAAGAAGAGCCGACTTGGGATACATCTGTGGTCCCCCCACTCTGAGCCCTTCAGGGTGGACAGGGCCTGGTAGCTCTGAATCTCTGATGCCCAACGCCAGTTCCTGAAGGCTGGGCAGGACCCGCTGCTTCCAGGCGGCCTTTTGTGCTCCGCCAGCGCCCCCTTCTGTGAAGGAGCTGTTCCTGCAGCCACGTGGACTCGCACACTTCCACAGGAGAGGTCTCCCTAGTCCCTTCATTCTGCCCCAGGGTCTCTTGTGACCACACACTGACGCCTCCCCTTAGAGGATGAAGATCACAAGGAAAAATCAAACAGAAATCAATTTGCTTCTCTATGACTGGGACTAACTGTTTAGGTCACTTTGGAAAATGATTTTTAGCCCATGATTTTAACCTTTTGGAATGTAAGTCTCTCTAGAACAATCGTCCTACAAGTTCTATAACAACGTCCCAGGCTTGATTAAGAACAGGACTTCTTGGGCCCCACAGGAATGCTTGCCCGGACTTAACAAGCTCAGCCCCCCAACCTTGCGTTGGACTAAGTTGGCATCTGAACTTCTCTCCACCCACTGGCCTGTGCCGCTCTTGGGACAATGACAGCTTATTTTTCTTTGTCTTCAGCCCTCCCACGGTGCTAGATTTCCCAGCCAACATGTGCCTGAATGACGGTGTTTGCCTTTCTGTCTCCCATTCCTTATGGGATGCCTGATTTTTGTCCAGCCATTCATTCCCTCCACCAGTCAGATATTCATTCATTCAACAGACATCTGAGTGTGCCAGGCACGTGTCACCTGCTGAGGAGACAGGTGAGGTCGAGCATGATGGACAGAGCCCAAGCCCCCCTGGAGGTGGGTGAGGCAGACACAGTAATCAAAGGATGCAGACACAATTGTGGCAAGTGCTATGGAAGGAATGCACCGGGCATCTATCTTCCAGAATCAAGGTGAGGCTGGAGGGACGTGAGCGAGAGGCCCAAGACAAGGTCAGTGAGGGTGCCAGATCCTGTAGGCCTGGCAGGCTCCAGAACAGAATTTGGATTTTATTCCAACATTACAAGAAGCTAATGCAGGTTTTAGACAAAGCCCAATCGATCTGATTTACGGTTGTTAAAGATCCCCATCGGCTGCTGGGTACCATACGGAATGGCTTGGAGAGGGGAGGGGAGGCAGAAAACCACATCTGAGACTGTTAGGAGGCCCAGGTGAGATGGGGTAATGGGTGGGGGTGGGGTGGGCATTTGGGGTATGCTTTGGGTAGTGCTTGCAAGTATACTAAGAATTGGATGTTAACTCTTACTATTAACAGCAGAGCATTCTAAGCTGAAATCCTTAAAAATACTGCCATGGGAGTCCATGAGGTGAAGTTTCTGGTGAAGAAAAAGAGGGGGTGACAAGGCAGATAGGACCCGAGCTGGGCTTGTGTCTCACATCCGAGGAGCTGGCCTCCCTGCTATCCTAAGCCTGTCTTTCTCCTTATTCACTTTCAGCAGCAGGGAAAAAATCCTTCGGAGCTAGTGCTTTCTATCTTCCCACACTGCCACTTCTGAGAGCTGTTTCGCCAAGCTAGTTTACAACTTTAAATTTCAGGCCATTATTAGTTTTTAACTCTCAGTATGTCCCTTGTGTTTCAAGAAATACCTGTTGCTATAAGTCAAGTTGTATCTGTATACATGTGCACATTTGTTTCCTTACTGTCTGTGGCTGCTTTGCAGTGTGAGGGTGGAGTAGTTGTGACACCACATGGCTGCCATTCTATGTACCATTTGGTCCTTTAACTCTGCTGACCTGTCCTCCATCATAGCAGGTTGACACCAAGTTGTCTGATTCCAGGACCCCACACTCTTACCCCTACGATGGACCCATCTCCTCACACACGATTCAAGACTCATGTTCCAAAGTGCTGGCCTGGGGGAACAGAAGTCAAGGTGCTTACTAGCTCGTTAGAACCCAATTTTATTTGTGTGTATAAACTGACTCCTGGATGCCCGGGCTGCCCTTGGACTAGAGGGATGTCCTATGGACCCCTGAAAACTTGAAGCAATTATTGTGCTCTTGGGTGTAGGCGCAAAGAACAATTGACTCCAGTGTGATTGGTGGGGTGCCCCTGTCAAGCTTTATTAAACCTCATCTCTGTTTATTCTTCTAGCAAGTGGAGGAGCAGTAGCTCTGGACCCCAGGAGCAGAGGACCCGCAGGGGTCACCCAAGATGACAACTGGATCCCCCCCATCACTCCCCCTCCCAACTTGTTAGTTGATTTATGAAGAGGTGGAAGGACCAGTTTTCCAAGATCCAGAAGGGCCCTCTTAACTCTCCAGGTGGTCGAGTGGGAGAGGAGGGAGACAGGTATGAAGGTGGCTGTGCCAGAAAGCAGGGGTGTGCCTGGCTCCCCAACTTCCATTCTTGAGACAAATGACCTTTATCTAATCTCTGTCTTGTACTGTGTAAACCAGCTTCTAGATCCCATTCCAAAGAAGGCCCTGCACTAATCTCTCTTTAGAAAATGCATAAACACCACCTGACTAAGAGAATTTCAGATCCCAAGTCCCTTAGAGATAAGCTGCACACACGCACATGCAAGTTAGTATTATCCAAACCACCACTCTAAAACAAAATGTATTGCCAGGAAATTACATGATTAGCTTTAAAAACTGTTAAGCTGAATTTCATTCTTTTACCGGTTATTATACTTTTAATTTTCTCAACCTAATTTACTTTTTTTGTAGGTAATGAAAGTAAATAAGCATTATATATTCCTAATTAAGAAAGTTTTACTTAATAGCACACTTGTTCACTTATGCTTTCTGGGATTTAGGGTGTCTATTATGCAGATATTAAACCTCAGCTTTAAAATTATTCTCTTTTAATAATTTGTCTTAATTACCACCTACTCTTTAATATTAACCACAAGTTTAAAGAGCATTTTGGCAATATAGATGTTACGTAACGCAGCTGTTTTCATATTCAGTGACTGGCACAGAGATATACTAATTACTTGCAGAAGTACTCAGCAGTTGCCAAATATTAAATTTAAGTTCATTGTTCTTTCAGTTTCTAAATTTTGGAGTTCCTGAATTTGTAATAAATGAAACTACCTGAATAAAAAATGTAAATGTGTGATATACAAGGTCCATGAAAGCTAAGGTTGAGATTCAATTTTCAGATTTTTCATAACACATAGCTAAGTGAGGACATACCTACTCTGTCAACCTCAGAGAGCTATGCTAAATGACACAAAAAGACCTACAAATAATTTAACTATTTATTTTGAGGGGAAATGTGTATATAATACTGTGAAATAGTAGCTAAGGTTAGTTTTTCACATTAGCCTTTTAAAGGAGGTTCTCCCATGCCACTTTGTCATACTCCTAAAACCATACCAGCAACAGGTCTATTTTCAAACAGAAAAGAAATATGTAAAGTCCTTTTCAGAAGGAAAGCTTTTACCAAAACATTTAAAACTTTCATTAATGTTTAAATTATAAACCAAACGCTGTCGACCATATGCAGACATCTTTGCTGTAGGCAAAGTAAGATTGTGCGGTCATATTCTTAATACAACTTCAGAATTAGTTGCAATAAATCAATACATTTTCTCAGAAGTTGTATAATTGCCTTCGGTTTACCATCTATGATGTGGGAAGTTTAATATAACGTCAAATAATTTACCATCTACCCTAAGAGTAACATATAGAAAACTGATTCACCATTTTGATCGAATAACATACTTTTAAAGGCTCAGGCGTTTTTCTTGAGTATATAAATCTTGAAAAAGTAATACTGTTTTTTTTGAGCTGTAAAATCCGTAAAAATAAGTTCCGCTACAGTGCACAGATTAAGTGCCTTCATTTGGCTTCCTGACCGCCGCCACCATGCAGCTTTCAGGTTAGAAACTGGAAGACAGAGAATAATACATCCTACGTGAAATAAGGAAGACAGTGAGAAACAGAATGTGCAAACAATAAACTTTAAAATGCCATACTCCAACATCGTGTGTCCATTAACAGGATTTTCAATCGATTTAATATTCGAGATGATCTCAGATCGCAGCGACCTCGTGTAGTATTGTCCGGCCGCCTCAAATCTGAGGGCTCTCGCTGCAACAGGGAAAGTGGTCCTCGGTCCGAAACAGGACCGGGGGTTCGTAGCGGGTGAGCTGGGGCCGGCCGGAGGGCCCCTTGTGGAAGACAGAGGGCACCTGAATTGTGTGCAGCAGTTTTCTGAACGTGCTGGGGAAAGTCCCCAGCTCGGCCTCCGCCCTGGCGACCTGCTCCTCCATTCTGGCCACGCTGGTGCCGATCATCCGGACGAAAGCTTCCAGCCTGTCGATCTTGCCGTACACCTGCCGCATCTCGGTGGCCTTCGCGTGAATGAGAGGCACGCCCTCGCTGACGACGTGGGAGGAGTCTCCCCGCAGCATGTCCAGCATGCCCACGAACTCGTCCACCCTCGTGAGCAGGTCCTCCAGACTCGCGTCCAGGGCCTCCACCTCCAGCCGCGCCTCGGCTCCGGGCAGCAGGCAGCCGGCGTAACCCGCGGCGGCGCGGCGCAGCAGCGACAGGTCGCGGCCCGGCGCGCCCAGCTCCGGGCCCTCGTCCTCCCCCAGCACCGAGGCGCTGCTGTGGCTCTGGGACACGTTGCCGCTGTCCCCGCTCCAGGCGGCGCCCGGGGGCTCGGCCTCCTCCGCCGACCCCTCGCGAGACAGCCCGCGACTCGCGGGGTAACCCTCCATAGTCGGCGACCGCCCGCGCCGCCACCCGCTTCCGCCTTCCGCGCGTGCACGCGCCCGCACAGCGCGCAGGCCCCAGCTTCCGGCCTCGCTCACATGCACGCACCGCGCACGTCCCTGCGGCGGCCTCCGCGCGCTCAGTCGCGCGCTAAGGTCTCTGCGCGCTAAGGTCTTTGCGCGCGTGCCATCAGTCAGAACCTTTTTGGAGATGAACGTGTACCGCGAACGTAATCAAGTGCATACATCTGAAGTGTACACATTATTTTTCACATGTCCGTACAACCATGTAACCTCCGTACAGATCAAAGTGAACGTGTCCAGGACCCAGGACGGAGCCCCTCCTGTCCCTAGTTTCTTCTTGCCACTTAATAAAATGAAAGAGATGAGAAATGCGCAAAAGGAAGGTCTGTTAAATCTGATGTCCTTGATGGCTTTGAAAGTTCTCGGTCTCTTCAGATGGCTAAAATAAGTAAAATTAAGAAATAACTCATAGCAAAGATCAAATCCAGGGCACTGCCAGAAAAACCAGAGTTGTGACCGTCAAATCCCTCTTCCCAACTCCCGCTTCAGTTGCCCAATTTATTATTAAACAAGACAAAGCCATCTTTGTCTAAAATAACTTTTCCTATTTTCATGCTCAATTATTAGGCGTTGGATGGAGAAAATTTAGAAAACTGAAGTAAGCACTATAAAATCCATCTTAAAACATCTCAGAAAAATCAGAGATGGTGGCTCAGTACCATTCAGTCAGAATAACGGCTCTTTAAAGAGCTTCTCGATCAAACAATAAATAGGGTCTCCAGGGAGCTTAAGGGCTTTTCCCTTGTCATTATCAGCAGAGGCCCAAGGTAGACAGGGACTGACCTCAAAAATAGTTGAAGATGGGGCTTTGTCTAATGGAGTGAACCCCAATGAAATTCACAGGAAACCTACAAAGTTTTAAAGATAATTATAGCAGGAAAAACACTGCAGCTTAGACTGGAAGGGACAGAGATGGAACAAAATGAAAGGTCTTTTGGACACCCCCCACCCCAGCTTCTACAAGCACAAAGCAGGCTGAGAAAATTACTCATCTGAAAACACATGCTACCTTTCATGAAAAAGGAAGCATGATACAAAGGGTGGAACCAAGAGCCATGGAGCTGAGAACCATGGAAAATCAATTATTTCTAGACCTTGAGGCTGAATTGTAGAATTACTGTGGATCAATGATTCCTTTGTGCCTCCCATATTTGAAAAGCAATATCTAATGGTTATCCTATGCCTGCCCCCAATTGTATATTGGATGTGTGAGGGCAAGTAACTTATCTCTTTAGTTTCAAAATTCCACAGAGCAAAAACTGTAGTTTAGGGGCTCGATTTAAAGGACTACACTCATGGAGATTTATCTACACCTGATGGCAAATTTCTGGACATAGAATTGATGCTTCAATAGAATGTAACTTTGGGGACCTTGGGTGGGAATGAGTGTGGTTTGCGTGTTGGAAGAACATGAATCATTAGTGGCAGAAAGCCGGCCTTCAAGATGACCCCCACTGATCTCCACCTCCTGCTGTTCCCTCTCTTGTGTATTAAGTGTGTACTAGACATAGTGATTCGCTCATAATAGAAAAAGACAGAAGTGATGGTGTGTGACTTAGAGATTAGGACATAAGAGGAGATGTGTCTTCTTCTTTCTTTTTTTTTTTTTTTTAATTAAATTTATTGGGGTGACAATTGTTAGTAAAATTACATAGATTTCAGGTGTACAATTCTGTATTACATCATCTATAAATCCCATTGTGTGTTCATCACCCAGAGTCAGTTCTTCCATCACCATATATTCGAATCTTCTTTCAAATCTCTTGCTCTGGGGGAAACCAGCTTCCTTCTTCTGAACAGCTTTGTGGAGAAAACCACATAGCAAAGAACTGAGGCCTTTTACCAACAGCTAGTGAAAAACAGCCTCCTTCCAACCACGTGAGTAAGCCATCTTGGAAGTGAATCCACCAGTCCCATTCAAGCCTGGAGATGACTGCAGCCCCAGCTAATATCTAGACTGCAGCCCCAGCTAATATCTTGACTGCAGCCCCACTAAATATCCTGAGCTGAAATTATGAGAGATGTTAACTATGTGTTGTTTTAAGCTGCTAAATTGTGGGGCCATTTGTTATGCAGAAATAGATAACTAATACACCATTGAAGGAATATACTACAATTGGTTTTATTTGTTTATTTTCTTGCTGATGAACATTTGGGTTGTTTTAGCTCTGGGGCTATAATAAAGCTCTTATGAATATGTCTTTTTGTGGACAAACGTGCTCAAAATCTCTTGAGTGTAAACCAAGGTGTCAGATTTGCTAGGTCATAGTGTTGGTACATGTTTAGTCTTAGTAGATACTGCGAAATAGTTTCCCAAAATGATTGCACCAATTTACATTCCCATTGTTATGGACTGTATGTTTGTGATCACACCTCGCCAACACCACCACCCAATGCACATGCTGAAGGTCTGGACTCCAGCATGGTTGTATTTGGAGTAAGGAAGTCGTTAAGGTTAAATGAGGATAGAACTCTGATCTGCTAGGACTAGTGTCCTTATGAGAAGAGACACCAGAACTCACACTCTCTCCCTCCCCACCCTACCCCTGTCTGTACACAAAGCAGAGATTATGTGAGGACTGCAGGGAGAATGCAGCCATCTACACACCAGGGAGGGAGATCTCACCAGAAATTGAATTTGCTGGCACCTTGATGGGCTTCTAGCCTCCAGAATAGTGAGGGGTGGGGGAAGTCTGTTGTGTAAGCCACCCACCCTGTGGTAGTTTGTAGTGGCAGTCTGAGCAGACTGAGACACGTGTCCAGAATGGAGGAGAGTCCCAGATGTTCCACATCTTCCCCGACACTTGGCATTATCAATACTTTACATGTTAGCCATTCTCGTGGAGGCACAGTCCTATCTCATTGTGGTTTTCATTTGCATTTTCCTGTTGTATCACAAAGTTGAACACCTTTTTATATACTTTATTGGCCATTTGGATATTCCCTTTTGCAAAGTGCCAGCTCAAGTCTTTTGCTCATTTTTAAATTGAGTTATTGTCTTTTTTTAAATTGATCTGTAGAAGTTCTCAATACAGTCTGAATATGAATCCTTTGTCAGATATGCCTATTGAAAATATCTTCTCCCACGCTGTGGTTTGCCTTTTCACTCTCTTAAGAGTGTCTGTGGTGAATAGAAGTTCATAATTTTAATAAAGTCCAATTTATCAAACCAGGAAAGTTTTGGGAGAGAAAGGGGACCCTATGAACAAGTACATCAATACACAAGATGTAAAATCTTGGGTGAACCATGTCATATGATTATTACGGATCATACAGATCATATTATGATCATTAGGGATCGTATGTCCAATGCCCACCTTAGGGTTATAGATGGAAATTTATACCCAATGAGATGCATTCTGGTTAACCAACTTGTTCAAGGCCGCAGAGGAAGTAATTGGAGGAACTAGGTCCCAATTCAGGATTTGTCTGACTCCAAAACCTTTGGCACCACCTACCTCCATATACTGTTTGGTACTAATTGTAACACGACCACCACTGGTATCTACTGGTGCTCTGGTATTTGTAAAACACTTTCATGCGTATAGTCTCACCTGTGCCTCTTCCCACTGACAGATACTCAGGCTGGGACCACTAGCCTTTATTTATCAGGCTGGAAAACTGAAGCTCTGCTCTGTGGCACTGGTGCAAGCATGACCCCTCCAAATCACTGCTACTGTGGCACTGGGTGAACAAGCCCAGAAATAGACTCCACCCATCCCACAATGGCACACTATCGGTGCTGAACATTTTTTGCTAACTGAATATTAAAGCAACATTTACTGAGCCGCTGCTGTTTTTCAGACCCTGTGGGTGGTGGGGACACAGAGGTGACCCAGACGAGAACCTGCCTCAAGGGGTCTCCAGTCTGGTGGAGGAGCTTGCATGTTAGGGAGGCAGGCCTTGTCGCTAAAACATTCCCTAAGGTCCTACTGGAAGCCAGGCTGCGGGGAGGGGCTGAGGACAGAGCCGAATCAGAAGTGGCCCTTTCTGTACCTTGGGTTGCTCAGTCTGGTGAAGAGAGACCGAGAAACCACTGACCAGCACAACCAGGCAGCAAGAGAGAAACCGCCCAGAACCGAAGGACGAGAGTGATGGTGGGTGGGGAGTCCGGAGGAAAGGGACGTTGGCATCGGAGGTGTTTGACGTCAGGGCCCTGCCCCACAGGAGGAAGCATGGGTGGTAGTTAAGAGCCGGGACTGCGGACCCAGACAGCTCTGGGTTCCAATTCTGACCACAAGCACAGTTTTCAGCCGGTGTTTCACCTGTCTCATAGGCTTGTTGTGAGAATGAAGTGAATTAACACAAGTTAACCGAACACTTTAGAGCAGTGCTGCTTGGATGCTAAGCGCTGTGAACGACAACCTGTCTTATTCAAATATGAGGGTGAGAGAATCGCTTTCCTTTAGAAACAAAAAAAGCAGCAGCAGCAGCAGCAGCAGCAACCGCAGCCCCGAAGGTCGGAGGAGGCGGCGCGCTGACCACCTATTTCTGCCCCCAAAGGGCTGATCAAAGAAAGGGGCGGGGCAGGGCGCGGGGAGCCGGCGGCGGTGGGCGTGCGCGCGGCCGAGGCCGAGGCCCCTTTGCGTGCGCGCGGCCGCGCCTCCGTCTGGCCGGAGGCGTGGCGTGAAGGGGCGTGGCCGCGTGGTGGAAGCGCCACAAACACTCGCGGGTTGGCGGCTGCGAGTCCGTCTTGTTCGCGCTGCGCTGTTCGTGCGCCAGGCTTTCCTTCCCGGGGCGGCTGTGAAGCGAAAGGCGGAAAGAGGAAAAAAATTTAGAAGAAATTCGGCAACAACTGTGGACCGGGAGTGTGGGGGGCTCCGACGCCCGCAGTAACTGTGAGCGGCGGCCCCGGGGGTGCGTGCGGGCCTGAAGAAGTGGCGGGAAGATGCGGCCCTTGGACATCGTGGAGCTGGCGGAACCGGAGGAAGTGGAAGTGCTGGAGCCCGAGGAGGACTTCGAGCAGTTTCTGCTGCCGGTCATCCACGAGATGCGCGAGGACATCGCGGCGCTGAGCCGGGAGCGCGGGCGGGCGCACATGCGGAGCAGGAGCAAGCTGTGGGAGATGGACAATATGCTCATCCAGATCAAGACGCAGGTGGAGGCCTCGGAGCAGAGCGCCCTGCGTCGCGCCGAGCGTCCCGGCGGGGAAGCCCACGAGAAGGCCGAGCAGAGGGCCAGGGAGGTCGCGACGGCGGCAGAGATGCTGGGGAGCTGGTCTGGCGGATAGAGAAGAGCGACGCGTCCTGAGCGCGCCGGACGGAAGGCCATTCAACAGCTTTCTGCATGAGAGGAATATTCTAGGAGTGAAGCCCGTCTCTGCATCAAACCTTGGGCGGTGGGAGCGAAGCTGGGGTCGAGAGGAAAGGGAATGCGTGCTAGTTTGGATAGATGGTAATAAACTCTTTTTTATGGTCCTTCCCCTGTCCCCGCTGGCAATTAAAGAAAAGTTGCAATAACCGGGTTTATGTTTGTGAAACGAAAACGTCAATTCTAAGGACAGTCGCTGGAGGTAGACCTGCCTGGGCACTACCTGGGAAACCAAAGTTTGGAGGATAGGAGGGAACCAAAGGAAACGGAGGTCATAGAGCAAAACAGGGGAGGGTGACAACACAGGAAAAGAGAAACAGAAAAGTGTAAGGCTGTACTCCTTTATTAGAAATTTCCAGATTTTTCTAGAAAGCAGATATGTGAGAGGACCCCGTCTGAAAGAAGTGGCATTCTGGTGGATGGATAAATTTTTTTTTTTTTTTTTTAACATCAGGATGCAGAAACCTGAGAATGTCTTGATGGTAAATTTCTTCCAATTGTGCTTTAGGTTCACAGCTGATGGACTCTGGCCAACTGGTAAGGATGGGCTGGCACCTCGAGGAACTGCAACAGCTTGTTTTTTTCTGTTTTTATGTGGTTTTTACCCCCATGTAACAATCTCCCTTACGGTCAGTGACCTTGATATGGGTTTAGATTGTCAAATGTATTTGGTTCCTGAAAAAATAACTTCTGTTTGAGAAGTACATACTCATAAGAACCACGGGGCTTAATCAAAAGTTGTTTCTGTGGTCGCGTTTATTCTTGTTACTTTGCTGTGTTTTTGAAATGTTGGGCACAGCCTTAGTATTTTGCTGTTACTCATGTGACCTAATTGTTTTCTGGAACTTTGGAACACGTGAAGACTTGGGTTCAGGATCTTCCAAGTTTAGATGTGCAGTGGGAGGCACGGTTAGCATGTAGCTGGGGAAGACGGGAGGAGTGAGACTGCTTCGGATAAGACTGGAAAGCACTAGAAGACAGGTGAAGGTGGAAGATGGTTGTGTATATATTTTGGAACTTGAATTCCTCTGTGAGACAAAGGAGGAGCTATGTTTTGTGGCTTATTGTCTGGTGTGTATTGTGTAACCTGTCAGGTGAGTTTATTCAGACAACCTAGCTTACTCTAAGTAACAAGTGGAGTAGGGAGTGATGGGGAATGTTCCGCTGTGGTAATGCTGTCACGCAGTACAGGGGTTTCAGAGTGTGGCATCGAAGAGCCCGGCTACAGAGAGCCTTGGGAGGCGGGAGAAGGGAAAAGATGTCCCCAGGGCCCAGAAAGTCCCTTCTAGTTCATCTGAGCTGACAGGGATTTGAGGCCAAAATCAGACGTGTCATAAGTGTTCATTTGCTTTGAAAAACAAAGACCTAAAAAGCCTTTTTTTTTTAAATTTTTGTTCAGAAGACCAGTGCCCCTGTGTGTGTTAATAAAAGAATCATAAATAAATTTCTTTTGAAATGGATGTTCTTCCTTGTGTGTCATCATCAAATGGGAGTGACCTGCTTGTAGTTTCAGGCTCCCTGTAAGCCCCTCACTGTGCGGGAGAATTGTTTATGGAAGGTGTTGTGGGGATAAGAGGACAGAGTACTCATCTTTAACAGAAACAAATTCATCCTGTGGGCTAAGCCCCTGCTTTTCGGCAGCTGAAGTATGTGTAGTCCCTCGGTCAGAAGGGATATAAGGTGCTTCATACCTTGTCTAAGGCACTAGGGATGTAAAGGTAAGACGTGATTTGGGAAGAGGTGGGCCAGAAATGGGAACAAATGACTGCAATATAGTGCGCTCGACTCTGCGTGGCGGAGCCTGGGAAAGCTTTTCAGAGCAAATGACGGAACTTGCCCTTGACTGCTGAATACAGTTTCTGAAAGTAGAAATGAGTGAAGGCATTAGAGACTCAGGGAACGAGGGGAGCAAACCCCTGGTGAGCTCCAGTGCTGGGGACATGGCCAGGGTGCTGGGCCCCAATGGAATGGAGGCAGTCGTGGGAGAGTGGGTGAGCGAGGTAAGCAGGGGTAAGAGATCTCCATTCAGGAGTGAATGCATCTTACAGAATGCTAGTGGAGGCACGAAGCCATGGGGCATGCGTTTTCCAGAATTACTAAATTGGTAAAAACAAATATGTGTTCATGATGACAAATTGAGATACGTGTTTTGGATTAATATGTCAAAGACATTTTTATGATAAAGTACCGGGGCACCAAGAGAAGTCATATTTCCAGAGGCGTGTCTGGCGGTGCTTTGGACTCAGAATCCTTGTTCCTGCGCCTGCCTGTCTGGGCTCTTCAGTGGAAACAGAGAAGTACGGCTGGGAGCCATGGACACTGGTCAGCAGGGAATGGCGGTAACCTTTGTAGTCGGGAGGTTACTGGACTGCACCCATGCCGTGTATGGATGAGGGGAGTTCAAGTGAAGGCAGGAAGGTGGGGCTGGTGCAGAAGTGCAGACGGGATTGGGGCCAGAGGAGTGGGAAGGACCCAGGAGGCTTTCCTGGGGTCAAGACTTGGTGTGCTTCTGTCAATCAACCAGACTGAGTGACACGACTCGAACAGTTCACCCCAGAGTCTTAGCGGCGTACAATCAGGAAGGTTTGTTTCTCATTCACATCTATGGCCGTTGTAGGTTCTGGCTCCATACTTAATTCCAGGACCTGGCTGAAGCCGCATCCCCTCTTTGGGGTGTTATGGATCTTCACTGAGGAAAATGCTCATTATAAACTACTTCAGTGATTTAAAAACAGCTGAATACACACACATACATGTATATATGTAGTGTATACATATATTTCCCCCCTTGATGAACTGACCATAAATTACATCCACGGGGTTGCATTTCATGTCTTCAGTGCCCCAGGGCTTGATTCTCAGCCTTCGTGCTCAGAGCCTGAGGAGCCTTCTGAATCGTTTCTGACCCTCGGCTCTTACTCAGTGCATTGTGGCGACAAGCTAATTGTCTTAACCTGAGCTTGTCATGAAACTCTAATTTAGAGGCATACAGGGGTGTGTATTTCCTATTTGTTTTAACTGAAAATTTCCCCCATTGGATTACTATCAGTGGAACTTAAACAGCTTCAAAGACAACTAGAAATTTTGGATTGGCTTGTCATTCGTCTGTCATGCCCAGACTCCCTTTGCTCTGAAATCTGAAATTCTAGTTTCTCTTCCAGAAGACCCAGGAAATTCTACAACCTTCGCTTGGGTTGGCTGGCTTGTGGTGCCTGAGTCTTTAGTAATGTTTTCTTTCAGTACTTCTCAGAGTTTTGTTTTTCTGAAAAGACTGGAATGTGAATATCCACATGGCTCACGATGCCACTTCCTATCCTATATCCCCAACTAACCAATCCCCCCATCCCCGCCCACTGTCTGCCTCTCAGCAAGTGTATCCATTCCTTGTAGGAAGCGTCACCCACACGGACGCACAAGGTTGTTGACGCAGCACACACGTATGAGCACCCTCTGGTAATCAAGCTCTGGATATTCTAGAAGAGCTGGCTGTGAGTTGGATGCTGACCTGGCCCCGGGGGGTTCTAAGGGAAGGCAGGCTGTGTGGAGAGAAGTCAGAGGAAGGTGGGGGAGGGTATGGCTGGACATGTAGAGAGAGCTCCCAGGGCCCATGGGGGCATTAGAGGGAGCCTGGGAGGGCTTCATGCAGTAGAGGTGTGGGACAGAAGCACAGGGACAAACCAACAAAACAGTGAAGAACCCAGGAACAGCAAGTAAAGAAATCAGCTGCACTTCAACCCCTCCCATGCTGTGGGCGCTGCCAGCCCAAACGGGGAGAAGTGGGTTCAAGGCTCTGCTGAGATGTTACCTTCCCAGAGAGGCTCTCCTGCTTATAAATAGCAGTGCCATCCACTATTTCTGTCCTTTCCGTTTCTTCTCACTACCCAACGTGGGGCATTTGGGGTGTTGTCTGACTTCTTCCAGTAGAATGTCAGCCCCCTGAGGGCAAGGCCTCTGTCCACGTGTGAAATCCTAGCACTTAGGCCAGTGTTCGGCTGTCACGGGGATGGTGCTTGTTAATACTCCTCGAAATGAGTTCCAATCAGGTATGTCCGTTTAATTGACACTTGATTGTGTCTGCTTACCCGTGCAGATGAGAAGTTTCTCAGCCGGGACTTCAGTGTCATTCTGGACACCTGCCTCCTCAGCAGCCCCCCGTCCTTACATTGATTCTACCTCTAGAGCACACCTTGGACTCACCCAGTTCCCTCCAGCTACTCCAAGCCACTAGGGGGATAGTCCCCTCACTGGCCTTCCTGCTTGCAGTTTTACTCCAGTCTAGAATGAGTGGCGTTACATACTCCCTTTTACCGCAGATGTTTTTATTTACTCATCAGTGTTACTCAGCTCCTGCTGTATTCCAGGCACTGTTCTAGGCACCAGGAGATATGGCAGTGAACAGACCGTCCAAAAGTTCTGCCTCGAGCCTGCTTCTAGAGGTGGAGATACACAGTCAGCAGGATAAATCAAATAGCATGTTACCTAGAGATGAGTGCTTGCATTTCTCCGACATTCATAGTTCATACCAGACAGGGCACCTGACTTGCCGTGCTCAGCCAGGAGTTAGCCAGGCCATGGAGGTCCCAGCACCCACGGGCAACCCACCTGAGGAAGGTGAAAATGCACCGTCCTCGCTGGGGGGACAGAGCTTAGCCAAGGACCAATTCTGCAAGTCATCAGCAGGGGGCGCTGGCGACAGGCAGAAGGTCAGGCTCCCAAGGCTGCTTCTGCCGGAAAAAATCAGAAACAAGCTACTGCTTGTTTTCCTAAGCATGATGGTGGAGACACTTGACCTGGGTTAAATACTTTTTTTTTTTTTTTTTTTAAATCTGGAAGCAACCGAAGTGTCCAGCGATCGATGAATGCATAAGCAAAATGTGGTCCATCCATGCAATGGACTATTATTCAGCCTTAAAAAGGAAGGCAGTTCTGACACCTGCTGCGCCAAGGATGAGCCTTGAGGACGTGATGCCAAATAAAATAAGCCAGACATAAAAGGACAAACACTGATTCCACTTACGTGAGGTCCCTAAGGCAGTCAAGTCATAGAGAAAGTAGAACACTGGTTGCCAGGGGTTGGGGGGAGTTGGTTAATGGGTTCCGAGTTTCAGTTTGGGAAGATGAAAGAGTTCTGGAGATCGGTTGCACAACGATATGAATATTCTTCACATTACTGAACTGTACATTTAGAAATGGTTCATATAGAACATTTTATAGTGTATATTTTTACTCCTCTGCCCTAGGAATCCTAGGTTAAAAATGGAATTCATTATGGGGAAAATTTCTGAGCTTAAGACAAAGATTTATGCATGAAAATGTTAGCTGTAGCATACTTTAATAAAAAACCCAAAAAGTAAGAACTATATCTTTAATAATGAGCAAAGAGTGGTACACTCATTCTAGTGAATTCTGTGCAGCCATTGAAAACTGCTAGTTTGAGGAGGGGGAAGAGCTTTTGCTTCACAAGGACCTGGTTGCCAGGTGCCTCCAGGAAGCTGTGAACTCCAGCGGTGACTGTGGACTTCACCCACGAGCACTGCGCCTTCTGCGTCCTCCTCAGGGGATGCCAAACAGAAGAGGGCTGACAGAGAACCACGGGAGGCTGGTGTGCTGGGGCAGGGATGCTCTCCTACCTGAAGTGATCTCTCAGTTGGAGGAGGGGGAGGAGCCACGATGAGATGAAACGCATTCCAGGGCAGCCGCGCAGCCGTGGGAACTGCACATGCCAGGAAAGAAGCTTCAAAGCAGGGCACTTTAGTGGGAACTGCACATGCCAGGAAAGAAGCTTCAAAGCAGGGCACTTTAGTGGGAACTGCACATGCCAGGAAAGAAGCTTCAAAGCAGGGCACTTTAATGACGGCCGTCCTGTGGGCTGACAGCAGAAAGACGGCCCTGTTGTCTTCATGAGGAGAGGCTGGTGCTTGTGAGGACCTGTGGGAGAGGCCCCAAGGACACTTGAAGGAAGTGGCACGTGGCCATTTGCATACTCCTGCAGTCTGAGTTCTTAGCTGGAAAGTACAGAGCCTCCTCTCCTCCCCCCAGGTGATGATTTAGAAAAGACTTCTCTCCTTTAAGGTGGTGAGAAGTGCAGGATGGCTGAGATCTGGAGAACTAGGCTCAGGACTCTGTAGCTGGAAATCTCCGACGGCCATGCTGCAAGGCCCCTGCGAGTTTTTCCAGGTCCCCCCCTCTTTGCATCAATTGCCCAACTCCAAGTCTGAGGTGAGGGCAGGGTCTGGGGGATCCCAGGTCAGGTGCATTCACCCCAGCTATAAGCGAGGTCAGGGAGCAAGGGCCGTGGTGTTTGCCGCAGCTTCTATAGGCTCCGCCTCCTAACCAGGTGATTTGTCATTCATAGGATGGTGACTAATTTGTGAAGGAGCAAGGAAACAAAAACAGTTTCCACTCTGGTCCACCCTTTAAGCTCCCCCATGTCACATTCACTTGACTTTTCACACCTTATTTACATGTGTGTATCTGCTCCTATCTAACCTAACACAACTCTCCCTCTTACAAAAACATGAGCCATCCCTTCCCCAACGAGGGACAAACCAAAGCCTTATATCAAACCAAAGCCTTATATCGATGTGTCCACTGCCAAGTTCAGGATCTCTCAGTGATGCCCATTTCTGCTCTGGTGATGTCTTCAAATAGAAGAGACTTCAACTGTTGGGTATTCAAAATGATAGGAGTCTCAAAACCAGGTCACATTGACCTAGTACCCAAGACCCCACTTGAGTCACGTTGGTTGCTTTCTAGAGTTTCACAAAGTTGTGAACATCAGTGATGTGGCCAGCTGTTCACTGGTGGTGATTTTCATCCTCACAATTAATTTTTTCTCGAGGTCTCTTACTGTGTTTTATGGTTTTTGTGGCAAGAAAAAATAGTGTACCATTAGAAAAATGTTACCTGAAAAAACGTGTTTGGAGAGATAGAAGATGGAGGGCCAGGGTTTGATGAGTGGCTACATGACTGACTGATTGAATGGATGGATACATATCCCACAATCCTCCCTTGGATCCACTCCAGGGCGCTCACTTTGTGCTGACGAATAAACATAAGCAGGAACTGTGCCCTAGCCATCAGGCTGGCACAGGGTGGGCACTCAGGAAGTGGCCCGTGCATGGACTGTTACCAAGTGACCTGTGTTCCATCTCCATCTTTTCACTGGGCAATGAGCATGAAGTGACAGATGAGTGAGTTTGTTGGTGTGTGTGTGAGGGGGTACTGAGGCTTTAAGGAAATAAGCAGTTTCTCTGAGACCAGGATCATTTCACGAGCATTTTATTTATTAGAGGGCCATCCGCTGGCTCAGCCCAGAGAAATAACTGCCTCCCAGGGCTTTCTGGAAGCCAGGGGCCCTCTCCCTGTGCCCCCTCCGGGAATCCGGGGCTGCAGAGTATCAGTCAGGTCATGGCTGCTGGAAGTACTTGTGACAGGCAGACGTGAGTGCAGCCACAAACACTATAAACTCGTTGAAGTCCACCTCGGCGTCTCCATTGGCGTCCAGGTCCTTGAGCAGTTTGTCCACGGTATTTTTGTCCCTTCCACTCTAGAGGAGACAGAGGGCCAAGGTCAGCGATGGGGGTGCCTGTGTGGGGCCTGGGCCTCAGCCAAGCCGCACCGCTGGGCGGAGGGAGGGAAAAGCGAGCTTGTCCAGCCCGTGCTGTCAGCCGGCTCCGCTCGTGCCAGAGCCAGCTGTGCGCAGCAGACCCGCTGCTCCTGGAAAGGACAGGCGCACTCAGAGGTCGCGAGCTGCCCTAACGAATGCAATGCAGGAGAGTTTTTATTCTATTTTTATGTCTTGAAGGGGATTGTCTTTGGATTGTATAATGCGCTTTAAAATGATTCCCAGGAAACCCACTCACTCATGTTCCCTTTTGTGCACCTCTAGCTTTGTGGGTGTTGCCTTTTTAAAACGCTTCCCATCGCGTTTACCAAACACCCATCTCGTGCTGGCACGGAGCCAGCTGCTGTACATAAACCTCTAGGCCTCACAACCACCAGGCAAGGAAGGTGTATCACCCAGTGTTACAGATGAAGAAATAAGGCCCAGAGGGTGGGAGGAGACACGGGCAAGAAGGGCGGATCTGGAGTTGAGACTAGGCCCGGAAGGACAGAGTCCCTGCGCTCCCCTCCGCTCGGGCACCCGGGAACTCCAGGACCCAGGTCTTCTCTGAGAGGGCTGGGGGTGGGGGTGGGGTGGGCGTGTCTCTGAGAGTCTGCTCACGTGACAGTGCCAGAGCATTGTCTTCAAGAAGAGACCAAACACCTCCACAGTGCAGATCCGAAAAGCAGCAGCAGGAGGCGCTGACGACCCAGGCCCGAAGCGGCTGATTCTATAGTAATCAAACAGCGAGCGAGCTGGTGTGGTGAACGCCTTGCAGCCATCAAAAGGGAGCTTCAGGAAGTTTGTAGCCGGACAGCCACCCAGTGTTTATGAAGCTTCGACTGTGCCAGGCGCCGGGCTGGGCACGGAGGAAACGGCCACAAGTGGACACTGCTCAGCGCAGTGCTTCTTCCACTTTGCCGGGCGTCAGTATTGGCTGGAGGCCGGGCTTGTTGAAGGGCCTGAGCCCCCCGCTTTTGCCAGATTTCCCCTGGATTCTGATGGAACCCAAGTATGAGAATCCCTGGCTTAGCTGCTGCTTCCCAGGACTGCGCGTATGGGGCGGGGGCGTTCAATGAGCGTGGAAGCTGGAGAATATATGCTATAACGTTAAGTTCAAAAAGAAATGAACTTGCGTATAAATTAGAAATTCATTCACATCAACTTTCACATGGGGAAAGGCTGGAAAGAAGAGGGAGAGGGAGAACTGTGTTGGGGTTTCTTTCCTCTACATATCCGTATTTTACATTTTCTACTACAAACATAGTTATAATAGAGAAAAGCAAATGAACTTTGTTTTAAAAAATATATCTCCACTGCATTCACATCTAGAGAAAGAGAACAATACTGAAGTGCTCAGTGTCTTTGAACTGATACTTAAGGCTGAAAATGTCAGCCTTGCATTTTCAGGAAATGCCTTAGAGGGCAGGTAGGTGGGTTTGGTGGGGCAGAGGTGGGGAGGGGAGAGGGGGGAGGGAAGGAGTCAGAAGGGAGGGGAGGAAAAGGGGGTAGAGAATTGGGAGGGGGAAGGAGAGGGAAGGGAGGGGGACAGGCAGGCTGACGAGGGGAGCAGGAAGAGGGGGAGGCCAAGGAGGGCAGGCCTTTGTTTAGCCTCCCTGGGGAGGCCCAGTGGCCATGGGCAGACAGGTGCCAGGATGGGACCTCCTCCCATCCTTATTCCTGTCAGTTCCACTAACACCTGGCAGCAGGGCACCTGGGAATTGGGGGTGGACAGCGAGCAGGCAGACAGTGGAGCAGGGATGTTTGTGGCCAGCAGCCTTGGAGGGGGGCCTTTCCGAGGGACCGGCACGCCCCCAGCCTCAGAGATGGCCCTGGATTTGGTCGCTGTGCCCCCGCTCCCCATCTCCCACAGCTCAGGTTCCCGCCCCACTCCCAACTAAATGGGGGCTCCCACCCTGTTTCAAGGATTGAGCTGGCCGCATCTCCTTCCTGCTCAGAAGCTGCAGCGTCCCCAGCCCCTGGGGCAGCAGCTCTGTTCCTCAGGACGAGAGCTGGCCTCCCCTTACGGCCGCTCTCCTTAGAGCAGTTGGGTCCTGAGCCCTCCTGCCTTCCATGCCCTTCTTCCCCCCCCCCATCTTCCCTGACCCTCCTCTTGTTCCGACACCAAGCTGGCCCTGCCCCGGGGTGCCCCCATCCTGTCCCCCAGGGCCCTGCGCCCTCACCTGCAGGAAGCCCGGGAGCTCCTTCTCCATGAGCACCTTCAGCTCCCCCTTAGTCAGGCTCTGCTTGTTCCCCTCGGCCCCCGAGTACCGGGCGAAGACATCAATGATCATGCCCATAGCGGTCTCCAGTTCCGTCATGGTGCCGGCTTTGGATGTCAGGTCTCGTCTCTGCACGTTCGCCTGCAGGCTGCGCTGGCTGAGGTGAGGGCTCCTGGCACTTTATAAGGTCCAGCCTCGTATTGACACAGGGTGGGACGGACAGGGCTGGACTGTTCAACAAACCCTGCCCCTCCCTGTCTGCATTACTCAGTTCTGAGGAAGCCATTGTTGCAACTTCCTGGTTCCATTGTCTGGAACCTTTCCCCAGGCTAGGCCTGGGTACAGGCCACCTTGGTACAGGCCACCTTGGTGGGCCCACATTTTACTCTGCTTGCCTGTGTTTTGGGGTCGTCAGTGGATTACAATGGTGTCCCCCACCCTGGGAGACCAGTGGGGCCTCTGGGGTTCAGTGGGTGCCTGGTGAGTGTTTGCTGAGTGAGTAATGAATGCGTGGACCTATCCTCTAGCCCGTGACCGTATGGTTATCAGATAGGCCTGGCATTCAGTGGGCAGACAGAGAAAGCGTTTGAGTTGGAATGTTGGAATGAGCAGCTGCTGTCACCTGCTTTTCAGAACACCCTGTGAGTCATTGACCGGCTGACACCTCAGCCCGCTCCCCAGACCACAGCAGTTACAGGGGTGAGGCAGGGGGAAGCCTCCTCTGGGCCTCTGCCGGTCAGGACCACCCTGAGTGTGGGGTCTAGGTCACGTTTGCACCCCTCCCCCAGCTGCCCCTCTCCTCTCCTTGGTGGTGCCCACACACGGAGGTGTTTGTTGCTGGGGAAGCCTGCGGGTCCCTGGCTGCCTGACATGGATACAGGGGAAGAGCCTGGACAGAACTTGGAGGGCAGGGTCGTGGGGGGATGAAATCAGGCCACACACACACACACACACACGCGCGCGCGCGCGCTCGCACGGCTTGGCACCAGCCTGGCACTTCACAGGGGCAGCCGAACTCTCAACAGCTGATTTTCCCTTGGACATGTCGCCTTCTCCCAGGTTTCCCACAAGGGAGGCTTATCTGGGAAGAGGGAAGGGCCAGTTCCACTCCTTTGCTGGGCAGCTCCCTCTTAGGATGACATTCCAGGGCCCAACTCCCTGGGCTACCACCTCCGGAAGGAATCCTTCAGCCCTGACCCTAGCAGCGCAGCAGAAGGGGAGAGCTAACCCTCACGCCTTCATTTAAACTTGAAGCTTTCACGACTATGGGAGCTGCTCCCCAGCGCCCTAAAGTTTCACCAGGGCCGCTCCTGCCAGAGTAACTCACCAGCAAGCCCGAAGGGAATGGTGCCGGCCCTCGGAGCCCCTCCTCGGAGGATGGGCCGCATTCTCAAGAGAGGGTTATACTGAGACCTGTGTGTCAGCCGCCTCCTTAGAGGACAAATGGTTCTGACACCTGTTAAAACAGAAGGAAGATACTCAGGGCTTTGCAGTAGGAGTCACGACTATCGAAATATGGGGAAGACCGGGCTCAACTCTGGGTAAGACAGAACAGCTGGTCATTTATCACCAAGGAACAGAGGCGGTCAGTGGGTGGAAAATGACTAAGAGGAGATGGCAAGGATTGGGGGATTCTTGCTATGACAGGCCAAGGACTTACAGGTCAAGGCGCCGAAGGCAGGACGGGGATGAGCCCGAGGATGAGCCCGGAGGAGCCTGACTCAGGTTTGCTCCAGGAGAGAGTCCGTCAGACCCAGAGGGCAGCGCCCAGAGCTGCTGGCGGAGGACCTGGGACAAACGTGTGGGCCGGCCTGGAGCTGCCTCCACCTTGGTCATGAATGTGTGTTTTTTCCAAAGTTTCATTTTCTGACTAGTTGCAAAAGTCAAAGCAGGCCCCCTCAAAGACCTCTGTTGGTGGAGATCTTTGTAGGGATTAAAACAAAAAGTGGTTAGATCATCACCATTAGAGCGAACATAAACAGAAAAGAATAGCCCACTAATGACCTCTGCCAGCAGACACTCTCCATGTGGGCAGATAACTAATGTCCCGGACCAGGTCTTAACTCTATAAAATTTAACAGAAACTGTATTTGTCTAGGAAGCTAGTTTCATCCCAAAAGGAGATTGTGAATTGCATTTTGCAAAAAGGTCTTCTTTCTATCCCCAACCACGTTGGGGTCATTTTTCTTCCCACCCTGCAGGTGTGGGCACAGTTGCTGTTGCCGGGGTCTCCTCTGCAGATTCTGTGGGGCCCTGGGGTAAAGGAGCATCAGCAAAGAAGCAGATCAGGGAGCTGAAGGACCTGGAGGGCCGTCATCTTCACAGCCCACCTCTTACCCGCCTTCCAGAGCTGGGAAGGGCTGGTTACTGGACCAAAATCTGTGTGCCAGACGCTTGGAAAGGCCAAAACTCAAAATAGCAGCGTTTGGGGTAAGGAAAGTTTTATTGAGAAGGCGCCAACTGATGGGAGCGCTAGCGCTAGCGGTGCCTCAGATCCATCTTGCTCGCTGGACCCGGCCGAGGGTTTTTAAGGGGTTGGGGGCACAGATGTGCGGAAGTACTGAAGGGGCAAGTTTTCATTGCAGGACCTTGGAACGTGGCCATTTACAGTAAGGAGTGTCAACAACGGATCTTCCTGGACAGCAGACCCTTGACCTCTGAAAGGGTTCTGGTGTTCAAGTTCCAGGTTTGTCCCAGTCCTCCGGTTCCGTGGGGGTGGGTGGGTGAGATGACTTTGGTTCTGGGTGCAGCTGGAGGCCAAAGTTCTCTGCCTTGCGCATGCTCCGGCTGCATGACCCCTGGTCCTGGTCTGTTGTCTCTGAGAAAGAACTCAGCACCTCATAAATAGGATAAGGACCATTCTGAGCTGCTTCTGTGGTTAGAGGGTGTCCCCTGCTGGCTCCAGCGGAGACGGTCTGGACGGGCAAGGAAAGTGCTTCTGCCTTCAGCACGCCCGCCTCCCCTTCCCCAGCTCACTGTCCGCCATAGTCATCTAACAACTGGTGCCGTCAGGCGAATGGAGAAATCAGAGAGCTTTGCCCTCAGCAGGGCCAGGCACCTTAGCAGGACCTCTAGCCTTCCCGAGCTCCTGTGCCCAGTCACCCACTGCCTGCGGGCACCATCCATCTGGCCACCCAGACACCTGGGCGCTGGACCCCTCCCACGTCCACTGTTGAGAGATCAGGGGAAGAACTGGAATTACCAGTTTCTTCCACATTACGCAGAGTAAAGAGGAACCACTGAACACAAAGGGGCCAGGTGATCGCCTCACAGGAGGCCCTGTCCGGGAACTAAAGGGTCGCCCTGCTTCTGCCAAGGGGATGGACGGGCGGGAAGTGTCTCCTGCGGGTCTGGGCCTGTGGTAGGATGGAGGCTCTGGGACAGCTGTGATGTGTGGTCAAAAGGAGAGGTGCGGCCTGGTGGGAACGCTCTCTAACCTGTGGAGTCTGGGCAGATGAGGCGTCTGAGGAGGATATTTGTCTCAGCAAACATGACCGAAGCCCCCTAGTGTGTCGTCCCAGGTCAGCACAGAGCCCAGCCAGCCAGGCCCCAAACCACGTTGGTGCAGCAAGTTCCTGTGTCACCAGGTACCTGCACTGGGCCAGGGGGACTCAGTTCCTGACCTCAGGGGGCCCCAGCCAGAGAGGGGGACATGAGGGAGAGGTGACTGGAGGAGGGGAGAAGCCGAGGGGCAAGGAGGACCCAGGCCACACACAGCAGCTAAAGGATGAAGTGGAGCTTGCTGCTTGCAGGACATGGTGCTGTGGGATGTGGGGCAGCAAAGGCCCCCGGGCACGAAGAACTGACACTCTGGGGGATGGGAATGTGGGGTCGGCTGCAGGCCGGCCTCACCTGGACCTTGTCCCATAGGCCTGGGCCTCCCAGCGCTGGCTGCACTGCAGAGCCCCTGGGTGGCTTTACATGCCAGCTCTGTCTGAGCCCCACCCACTCAGAGCTGCCCGTTTCTTAGGGCTGGGCTGGCCCCGAGCCTCCCAGGTGAGCCTGCTGTGCAGCCAGCTTAGGACCAGCCGCCTGGAGGCTTTCCAGCTGGCAGAGATAACCGGACTGCCCTTTTGAAGCCCACTGGCTAGCTGGTGTAAGGCAAGCATGAGGAAGGTGAGGCTGGAGGCAGGGAGGCCTCCAGGAGCCTGTGCAGGAAGGAGCCCCCCAGCCACACCTGGTTCCGGGGTCCTGCAGCCACCTGCCCAAGGGACATCTGACCGTGATGGAGGGAGCAGAAAAGAGAAGGAAGAGGAGGGGGCCTCGCTATCTGTGCAACCTCCACGCTTTGCAGAAGGGGAAACCAAGGCTCAGAGCAGGGTCGTTGGGGAACAAGCCCAGGCTCGCTGACTCCTGTCCACTCGCATTGCACAGACAGCTAGCTCCAGGAGCAAACAGGTTTTACCCTTGATAGCGTCTCAAATATTTGGTGAGGGAGGAGGTTGAGAGAGTTGAGAAATTGAGTTTCTCATGCACGAGCTGAATGGCAGGGGTCACGTACCATGAAGCTGTGAGGGCAAGGGACTTGTTTTGCCCTTGGCACACAACCCCTGGGGAAGGCGGCAGTGAGCCCTGGACCCCGGGCGGCCGTTTGCAAACCTTTCTCCAGGCTAGAACGCAAGCCGAGTCTCCCTCGCAGCTTGTGGCGACGGCAGCCCTTGGGATTTCCTGGCTTGCATCTGCGTGGCTCCAACCCCTGCCTGCATCACACGGCCTTCTTCCCTCTGTGTTGTGTCTCCTCTTACCATAAGGACACCAGCCATATTGGATGAAGGCCCCTCTACTCCAGCATGCCCTCATCTTCACTTACTCCATCTGCAATGACCCTACTTCCAAGTAAGGTCCCTTTCTGAGGTGCTGGGAAGGACGTGCATTTTGGGGGACACTAGTCAACCCAGCCCACTGGAGCAGGACTCAGTTACACCACCCTGTTGCTGGGCCATAAACGCCCTGACAGTGCACAAAGCCTTAGGTGGACTTCACTGTGATTCCTGCTCTGTCTCTTATTTGTTGTGTGACACCTTGGACAAGTTCTGTAACCTGGATCAATTTTCTACAAAATGGTGATAATACTCGTGACCCCTTGGCGTGACCCGTGGAGAGCACTCAAAGGTGCGGAGGCTGGAGGATTCACTGCAGTGGGGCACGGAAAGCCCGGGAGCGCATGGAGACCCCACAGCACTCGGCACTCACTCCCAGTCCTCGCCCCTCTTCCTCCTGTGTCCCTTGTCCGCTCTGCACCACAGGCTCTAACGCACAACTGTGTCTGGACACTGAGAAGCCATGACACGACAGTGTCACGCCAGAGGCCCGTGGGAGCCCCGAGGAAGGTTTCCGGGGGACGTGCTGCTTAAGAGGAGACTTGCTGAGACAGAGGGGCTCCTTTAGACCAGGGTCTTCAAAGTGTGGTCCCCAGGCCAGCAGCATCCGCGTGCTCTGAATCAGAAACCCTAGGGCAGGGCCCCCGGCCGCAAGGAAGGCTGGGAGATGGAGTGGGACAAGCTTCCAGGGGATTGACACGTGCTCCAGTGTGAGAACCACTTGTCTAGACAAAGGGAGGGCATTCGTACCCCGGGGGCCAGCCTATGGAGAGGACTGGAGCTGGGAGAGAGCGGGGCACATTTGCAGACGAGCGGGCGTGTGGCAGAAGCTATAGGGACGCAGCTGAGTGGAAGGTGGGTGAGGCCGGCGGTCTGGAGATCCGCGAGCAGAGGTGTGGGTGGAGCCCTTTGGTGATGGCAGTGAAATAGCAAACGTGGGCCAAGGGCCTTGATGGAGAAAGCCCATCCGCTCAGAGAAGTCGCAGCTCGGAGTGGCCTCCTGCCATCTTTGCAGGTCTGGAGCGTCCCGTGCTGCAGCCTCCGGATGCAAGGGGCCTCACTTTCCCACCTTAATAAACTATTGCTGAGTTTTCTTATCAGGACTTCCGGTGACAGTGTATTGGAAAACCCATGACAGTTTGGGGAGCTCAGAATAAAGTCCAGGCTGGTTGAGGAAAAGGGGACTCAGGTCACATTTCCACATGTTCAAACTCAGGCCTGGCTGACTCCAAACTAATGTGTTAATGTCCTTCAAAGGTCCCCTGATGGGATCCTCCTACCACTAGCATGAATTCTGCCCTTGGAGCAGAAGCACAGGGGGCCCCAGGAGGTGTTGAGTGGAGGCAGGAACCTGGGCATGGGGGCAAGGCTGCCTGGCCTGGCCTTGGCCCCACTGACCTGCTCAGGGAGTCCCTACCCCTGCAGGACTACTTTCTCATCTGTAAAACGGGTTCAGATTAGGCTACCTGCAGGTCTCTGGACTGAAGCCCATTCTCAGGCCAACGTGCCTGTATTCCTTGGGGTGCATGATGAACTAGGACACCAGGATTTTAAAAGGGTGTCTATTTAGACCGAGAAATTTTGAACTGAAACAGGAGCCGTGTGGTGCACTCCTGTGGTCTCCACCTCCCAGGCAGCGCCCCAGCTCGCCTTGCCTGACACAGGCCCATGTCCCCAGGGCGGTTCTGCCCACCCCTGGGCACCAGAGTGTTCCCCAGCTCTGGCCAGCTCCTGGCCCAGCTTAGCAAACATCTGGAGGGAAACCCTGCTGCTAGGTGTTGGCCACGTGGGGAGTCACATCTGGCCCCAACCCACCATGCACAGTGCAGACCGGAGCCGGGCGGGGGTGGGGGGGTTGGGGGGGTGGGAGTATGAGGCCTGGGGGTGCCATGGGCACTTGCCCCCACACCTTGGGAAACACCAGAGCCAGGGGCTGAAATTCTGTTCCCAGGAGAGCTGGATTGGAGAAGCTGCCTTGGATCTGAGGCGAAAATGGGTCTTATCGCTCCTCTTCCCAGAATCGAGTCTGGAGGTGCAGACTCCCCACCGGGGCAGCCTGCCAGCTGGAGAAGGGGGCCGGGCCACCGTCCCCCCTAATCTCAGATTCATCAACAGCCCCAGCTGTGTTCAGGGCAGTGCCAGAGGGACGCGCCTGGAGGTTCTGGCACTTCGTTACCCTGTGTGTGTTCCCCATGTGCCCCCACAAAGTGAGGTGGCACAAGCCCCACAGGGCACTGTGAAGAGCAGCGGAACGAAGTGCTCAGCCACAGTTCATTTCCCCTAAGTGCCCAGTACTTGCTCACACACTTGTCACTTGTCACCTCAGTTTCCAGAGGTATACAGACAGAAACTGCCAGGGCCCAGCCCCTGGCGCCCTTTCCAGGCTTCCAGGAATGACCGCAAAGGGGCCGAATGTTTTTTGAAGGCTGTTACCATTTTACCTTTAATCTTCATTCAAGTCTTTTATTATAAAATGTTTATAATTTTCTTCATTAGTTTTTTAAATATAGGGAAGTACGAAGTGTGATCAAAAAGTACGATGAATGTTTAAATTTTAAAAATGTTACGGTAAAAGACACATTGCCATTAATCCCCCCACAAAATACTCCCTCTCACTTCGAACACACTTATCGCATCATTCTTGCCACTTTCTGAAGCAGTTCTGGAAGCCCTCTTACTTGAGTGTCTGTAGTTGCGCTGTCATGGCTGCCTCCATGTCCTGAATCATTTTGACTTTGGGGAAGAGCCAGAAGTCTCACGGTACCAGATCCAGGGAATAAGGTGGATGAGGACACACCATAATGTTTTTATTTGACAGAAATTGCCACACCAGAAGCAATGTGTGACACGGAACCTTTCTGTTGTGATCACAAAATACGGTGACTGCTGCCGCCGAGTGCCATCCAACGGAAAGGCAGGGACCTTCATATGGGCAGCAGCGCGTGGAACCTTAGTAACAGTGTGTGACAAGTTTCAACTTGTTCAGTGCAGTCAGTCAGGTGTGAGCTCCGGTTGAGAGAAGGTGTGTTTTAAAGTGTGCTGTAAATCATCCTCCGTCATGACAATGCTCCATGTCACACATGCTTCTGGTACGGCAATTTCTGTCAAACAAAATTACGGTGTGTCCTCATCCACCTTATTCACTGGATCTGGCACCGTGTGACTTCTGGCTCTTCCCCAAAGTCAGAATGAATCAGGACATGGAGGCAGCCACGACAGCACAACTAGATACTCACGGAAGAGGACTCCCGGAACTGCTTCAGAAAGTGGCAAGAACGATGGGATAAGTGTGTTCGAAGTGAGAGGGAGTATTTTGAGGGGGATTAATGCCAATGTGTCTTTTACTGTAATAAATTTTTTAAACGTAAACATTCACCGTATTGTCTGATCACACCTCGCATAACAACAAAAAATGGACCCTAAGCTTCCTACTCTGCTAACTTGTGTTGACATTAACAAATCAGCCTCATGGCTCACTTCACACCCTTGCCCTTCCATTTTCTACAACCACACGTTTCCCTAAAGCAGAAAGATCTGTGTTGTTGACCTGCTCAGACCTTCCCACGGGTCCCCATCACTGTTTCTCGTTTTCAGCCACCCACTCATAACCTCACTCCCAGTGTGGTATGTTCCTGGGCCGTACAGGCCTCGCCTGGGAGCTCGTTAGAAATACTGAGCGTCACGTGCTGGCCTCAGGACTGAGCCCTGCATGTCCGCAAGACCCCAGGGGTCCGATGCACTTGGGAGTTTGAACAGCACCACTCCCGGGGCTCGGACAGCCAGAAGCCGCCCCCAGTGTGATTCAGCCAGTGGTGTATCATTTTAAAAATTAAAACTATTTTTCCTGTCAGACATTCAAATAAGGTGACTCTTCAGAATGCACCAGCACCCCCTGGGCATCAGGTACCCTAGAGGACTCTAGGTCCCAGGGCGCAAATACCCCCAGTGGAGAATGACACGTAAGTTCAAGCTTGAAGTCTTCGAAGTCCTAAGACCTCCACAACCATTTGCCTCCTACCTCCCTCATCGCCTCCCTGTTCCGTCTAAACACCCACAAACCCTCTCCAACATGCCACATGGACTCCCGGGGCCAGGTCTGGACCTGTTCCGTGCCTGCAGTGCTGTTCGGGTAGCTGTGCTTATGCTTCCGGGCCCAGACCAAGAGCCACTGGGTCTGAAGAGCCTTCTCAAACCCACCAGGCTCAGCGGGCTCCCTGCTCAGTGTTCCCTCCACAGTATAAACCCAGGGTCTCCATACCTGTTTGTCTGCGACAGCCCTGGTATACTCCTGGTCGCAGACGAATTATCACTAGGGCCACCTTTCACGTTTGCAACCGCCCTGGTTTGACAAATGATATGGCTACCCTCAACAGGTGCTCAGGCCGTGAGCCTCAGAATGGGGTTGAATCCTAGCCACCCCCATTGGGTCGCTCAGCACACCCCCAGCACCAACAGGTTGAGCGCAGACCACACACTCACCGGTGCCTGCAACGGCCACTCTGCCCCAAGTGCGCCCAGCTCTCCACAGCTGCCCCCCAGCTCTCGTCCTTGTTCCATCCCCATTTTCAACACAGCAGCCAATGAGCCTCTTCATGTGGTCAGATCCCATCCCTCCTCTCCTTAAACCCTCACTCACATCACTGCCCATGTCATTCACAACTGAAGTGACTGCCCCTGCTGACGTCACCATGTCCCACTTGCTCCGTGCCACTGGGGTCTCCTGCTGCTCCTCACCTGTGCCCTGCTTGTCCCATCTGCCTGGAACACTTTCCCTGAGAGCCCTGTGTGTATTCCACACATCCGTCCTTGCTGAAATGTCACTACAGAGATGTCACCTGACCATCCTACATGAAATAGCATTACCTTCCCCCTACACCCTGCTTCCAACGCTCCCTTGTTTTTTCTACAGAACTTACCGCTGACGTAACTTTCTTTCTGCCTTACTATGGCCCGGCACTTTTCTACGCGTCTTACAAATACCAGATCCAGTACAAGCGCACTGGCTGCTCATCAGTGTAGCCTCACATCTGTGGGCACCAGTTTATGTGCTGGATCAGAGACCAGCACTGGGGACACCAGGCCGTCATCGTTTACAAACCTGTGTCAAACGAGATCGTCTCTCCCGGAAATTCCTAGTGTCCAGCAGAGTGTGGAGCGGCACATGTTCACAGTAAGTGACTGAATGATCAACGTCAGCTTCCTGAAGGCGGGGGCCAGACCAGATTCTTTCATGCGGCCCCTTCCTGCTCTGCCTTCTCCCCCCCTCTTGTTTACAAGTTCCTGCAGCTCAAAGCTCCCTTTGGGATACAGGCTTTTGAACACCTTCTTAAATCAGAAGCATCTGACCTTCATTAGACAATGATGGACAATCAATGAGAAACTTTCATCTTGAAAGAAACTTTATTTATCTCACCTTTTCCGGGCCAACTCAATGGCTTTGGTCGCTTGCACAAAGATTCTAAAACCTGGCTTTTACATTGTTTTCCCAGGCAAATGAACTTGATTACAACAAGCTAGAGTTCTGATCTCCAGCTCTGTGAAATCTGCTCTGATGAGCTAGGCTGGACATCACCTAAGCCTGGAAGTTGTCTCCTGTATCAGCCTGGGGCCCACTGTGGCCAGCCCCATGCTGTCCTCCTCAGCCCCTCCAGAGGCCATGTGCATTTGTGGCAGAGAAGCCCCTGAAATGCACAACTCTATTATCTCAAAAAGTTTACCTCAAAGTCTACAAATACATATAGTAACTAGAACTCATCTTCTATCCTAGGTTACTCACCAGTCAGGTCACATGATGTGCACCAGTTTACGGGCCACAGAAAAGTTACATTGCTGATAAAAAGAAACAAACCCCAAACCCCAAAACACATCTCTCCTCCTTTGATCTGACAGACTGCACAGTCCCAAAATTCATACGCCACCACTCTCCATGCCCAACTGTCCTCTGGGCCTTCCCAATCGTATCCAAAGCAGAGGCGTCCACACCCTCGATTGGGGTTTGGGTTCTTGCTTCAGCAGCTGCAGCCAAGCAGTGTCTTCTGTCACTTCAAGTCTCTCAGGGGTCCCCAAATTCCAGGAAGCATAAAAAAATAGCAGAGCACAAGCGTATACTTGCAAACTTTAAAAACACAATAATCACAGTAACAAATATGACCACACAGCAGCTTACGATCTAGGTTCTACTTTTTCATGTAAAAGCATTTCATTAAAAGCTGTCTTTACCAAACTGAATGCACCTACTAATCATAATCCACGTGTGACAATATAATACTGACATCATCTACCAGAACGGTACTGGAGATTTGGTGTTCACCATGGTGAAAACGCAGACAGAAAAATAGGGACAGAAAAAGAAAGACTCCCTTGGTTCAGCCTCTCCAAGCAGTCAGTCCTCCTTACCGGCTGAGAGTCCATCAGGGAAAAACCTAGAACAAAAACGGGGGAAATTCATCATCACAACGTAAATAAATACCCACCCAACCGCCCGTGCACAATGCTATCACTTGCTGTACGACCGTCTGAAACGCTCCAGTTTCATCACAGCAAGTTTCCACCCTGTCCTGTCTCCCACTTCTGTAAGTGCCCTCCTTCTGCGCTACGACCAAGGTTTTCACCCTAGTGACCGAGCTGGTCCCCATTCTGCAAACCTTTTACTAAAAGTGTCTTTATGTTTGACAACATGCCAAATTACCCACGTTAAGTAAACGGTATGTAAACGAAAAGCTCGGCACAGCCTCGGCCTCCCCAGCCCACCACCCCGGGGAGACGCACTTCTCTGCTGGGCGTCACCGCCCACCCGCCTGCAAGCCAGCTGCCCCGCGGACCGAGTCGTACCCACCCGCTCGCGTGCTTCAGCAACACTCGTAGCTGTCTATTTGCTGGTGGATTTCCACGATCCGCTTCCCCATCAGTGCGGCCTCCACGGCCTTTTTCTCCACCTTCTCGCACAGCCTCATCACCCTCTGCTCCGCCTCGGCGCCGGGACCGCGGGCGGGGTCCAAGGCGCTGGCCTCCGACGCCTCCACCTCGCTCTTGATCTCATCCAGCAGGCTCTCGATCTCCAGCAGCTTCCGGCGGGCCCTCAGGTGCGCGCGCACGTGCTCGCGCTCGAGGGCGGTGACGTCGCGGCGGACGGCGTCGAGCACGGGGCTCAGGAACCGCTCCCAGTCCTGCGCGGGCTCGCGCTCCTCGTCCGCGTCCACGGGCCGCATGGCGCCGCCCGTCACCCCGCTGCGGCCCGGTCACCGCGCGCGCGAGGCCGGCAGGCCAACAGCGAGCGCCCCGCGCAGGGCTGGGCTCGGCGGCTGCGCCACTGTGACGAGCAACAGGTCCCTCAACTTTCGCAGCAGAGACGGCGTCCAAAATGGACTCCCAGCCGTCTGCCGGCGCTTGTTTACTTGCGGCCCTTTTACGACACGCCGGGGCTCCTTTACGGTCACGCGGCTTGTGGGAGCTCGCCTGCACCCCACGCTCACGCGCACACTCGTGTCCCGCCCCGCGCCGCCTTCTCTAACTCCCCTGAGGGCCGGAGTCCTAACCCTTCTTGCATTTTAGAGTGAAAAATAGCTTATTATCAGTATAGTGCTCACTGTGGATGCTGTAAGCACTTAACGTCCTAAGTCATAAACAAGCAAATTACGTTGGGACTGTTAGAATCTTCCAAGGCACCGAGCAACTAGGTGGCTTAGTGTCAGCATGTCAACCCAGGTCAATGCGATCCTCAGCCTCCGGCAGTTGCTTTCCCTGAACCCTAGTTGAGAACATTCGAGAACTGGGATCTCCCAGAGCTGATGCTGATTAGTGGCCCTGTTCTTACTTGTCCTGCCCAACCTCTGCCACTACTTTTGTGTAAAGGGTAAGTTTTAGTCTACTTTGGGCTTTGGTTATGTCTGCCTCGCGCTTTACCAGACTGTAGAGTGGGTCTGATGAAGCAGTTTCCTGACCCCCACTTGGTGCCCAGTATGTCCCTGGGGAATAATACTGAAGGAATTCGTTTTTACTGTACTGTATGAGGTCTGACAATTAAAGTCCGTGAACTTGTTGCAACGATGTTGCTAACCTTTTTTGATATCAGAGGGGGTATTTATTATGAATTTCTACCAACTGGATAAACAGTTAACCAAGTTTACTATTTTGGAAGTGCTGAAACGGCTGCATGAAAATGTTCCACAACCTGAACTTTTCGCCAACAATTCATGGCTCTTGCATCACGACAATGCACCAGCTCACACGGCACTGTCTGTGAGGGAGTTTTTAGCCAGTAAACAAATAACTATATGGAACACACTTCCTACTCACCTGATCTGGCCCCCAATGACTCCTCTCTTTATATGAAGATAAAGGAAATATTGAAAGGAAGACATTTTGATAACATTTAGGACTGCGAGGGTAATACGATGACAGCTCTGATGGCCATTCCAGAAAATATTCCAAAATTGCTTTGCAGAGTGGACTAGGCGCCAGCGTGGGTGCACAGCTTCCCAAGGGGAGGACTTCAAAGGTCACTGTAGTGAAATTCAGCAATGAAGTATGTAGCATTTTTTCTAGGACGAGTTTGCAAACTGAATTGTCATATCTCATATAAGCATCTCTATAAGATAACAGGCCCTGGGGGCAGGTACTTAGTCACCTATTTCCCTACAGCCCTCACTGGCTTGGCACACGACAAGAGCTCAATAAATGTTGCTTTAACATTATTTCTCAACATACCGGGGGTGCCAAAAAAATGTACACATTTTAAGAGATGCTATCTATGTATTACTTTTCGAAGTTGAATTACAGTAGCAATGTGTAGTATGACGTTTGCTTAAAAAATGGCGTTAATCAAATGAATGCTAGCGTCGTTCATTGTATTACAATTTTAATAGTTTTTACCTTTCTTATAACGTGTATACATTTTTTTGGCACCCTCTGTAGTATATATAGTATATACTATATATAATTTTATTATTTTATTTTTTTGCAGCTACTACTCTATACTGTCATTGTGGGATAGATGAGGTAAGTTTCTAGGCTTGTTCACTGCGTACTTCTAGCAGGAAATATTGGGAAGAAACTCCTTGTTGGTTGGCCAGGGGTCACTCTCAGATTCTATAGGCTACTCTCTGATCCTTGCACACGGTCCCCTCCATCTTCAAAGCAAGCCACAGCATGTGAAATCATTCCCATCCTTTGAATCTCTCTGACAAATCCTTTTTGCTCCTAGCCACAAATAACTCCACCTAGAAAGGGCTCACATGATGAGATTAGGTGTGCCAGAATAATCTCCCTTTTGGAATATAATGCAACATAACCACAGGTGTAATACCAGAGAGCAAAAATCATAAGGGGGCCATCTTAAAATTTTGCCTAGCAAAGGCTTCCAGGAATCCTCAGGGCATGCTCTCACAGCAGCCAGATATGACAAAAGTAGCAGTAATTCAGTCCAGAGAGCCGACCATCTGAAAAAGAATTGTCTTGCTTTTGGTACATGAGTGGAGTGGAATAAAATACATAGGAAACCCACAATATTTCTGAGGCAGGCATATTAGCAAAAATGCTGCCAGCCTGGAAGAAAAGAGACTGAGACTGTTGACAATGTAAAAAGACTTCCAGATTCCCAATTTTCTACCAGCAGAAAGCAGGCTCAGTAGGCAAACCTGGCTAATTTTTAATGCTCTCTTCAGAGGTGGTCAAAGACCGAGATGGAAAAGGAAGAACACAGTGGAGAGCACAGACGCTGTTGGAAAGAACAGTGGACAAGAGCAGGGGTTGGCAAACTACAGCCTCTGAACTAAGAATGGTTTTCCCATTTTTAAAGGGCTGTAAAAACAAAACAGGAATATATGACAGAGACTGTATTTGGCCCACAAAGCCTTAAAAATTTTATTATCTGGACCTTTATAGAAAAAAGTTGCCAACCTCTGCCCCAGTGAACCACTTCTAGGCTACAGAACCAAAGCCTAATCAAGGACTTTTCCTTCTCCTTAAAGAAGACAAACATGGCGATATTTGCCCCACAGAATGTCAAAGGTGCTATAATTCAGTGACTGCTGTGGTGCTCATTCTTCCCTTACCAGTGGGCATTATCTAGTCCCAGTCTCCCCATTGTATACTGGGTCTGGGTGGGTGTTAAAGACTGCATGTTGTATCCCCCAAAATTCATATGTTGAAACCCCAATTAGGTGGTGTTTGGAGCTGGAGGCTTTGGGAGGCAATTTGGTCATGCGGGTGGAGCCCCCATGAAGGGATTAGTGCCTTTGTAAGAAGAGACACAAGAGAGCTCTCTCTCTCTCTCTCTCTCTCTCTCTCTCTCTCGCTCTCGCTCTCGCTCTCGCTCTCGCTCTCGCTCTCGCTGTCTCTCTCTCTCGCTCGCTCGCTCTCTCGCTCTCTCGCGGTCTCGCTGTCTCACTGTCTCACTGTCTTGCTCTTTCTCTCTCTCTCTCCACCATGTGACGACACAGTGAGAAGGCAGCTATCTGCAAGCCAGGAAGCGGGCTTGCACCAGACACTGAATCTGTGATACCTTGATCATGGACTTCCCAGCCTCCAGAACCGTGAGAAATGAATGTTTGCTGTTCTAAGCCACCCACTCTATGGTATTTTTTTGTGTGCCTAAACTACAATAATGGGCAATAACTTGTCTTTTTAAAAGTTCATAGGCTTCTGGACCACGAAAAGCCATGCATAAGTCTGACGTGGATCACGAGATCCTGGACCTCTAGCCCAGGGCCATGACTGGAAGAAATTTAGGGGGCTATTTGGATGGGGATGAGGAGAGGAAATTATAACATGCAGAACTGGGGGCATTGGGGACAGACTCTGGTAGATTGTATAAGTGATCCCAATTCTCCACCCTTCCTGCATCCATGCCTTTTGCCTGTGTCTCATTTTGGCGAAGGAGATGTTAGCAGATGTGATACAAGCACACACTTGGAGCATGCTCTCACAGCTGTGCCACCTGTACTCCTGTGTCTCTGCCTTCGCTATGAGAAGAACATGCTGGTTGTCTCACTGGTCTAAGGAGGGAGATGAGAGAAACATGAAACCAAGCTGTCCCAGGTAGGCCCAGCCCAGACCAGCTGGCCTGCAGACTCATCGCTGAGCCAGTCCAGGCCATCAACTCCCAGCCATGCTACAGACACCTGAGCAGTGTTTGGAGTTGTCCCTGGGATTTAGGATGGCTTCTGCTGCGAAAGCTCACTGATACACTTACTGTGAAGCCTTCCAGGTGAGATGATAGTCCCAAATAAATGAAAATGCCAGTCTCCCTTCTGCCACATTTTTATTTGGCTCAGTCTCCGGTGGGGGAATCTCAACCAGATGCCCAAATGTTCTGGGTTTTCTTTAGAAATCTTCCTGGGGCATCTTCTTCGGGAAATGGTATTCACCCTTTTTGCGCCTCCAAAGCTGCTTCTCTATCCCATTTTCACCCTGAATCCAAGTTTCTTCTGTGTCCTACTTGTCTGGATGTTGCAGCACCAGACTCACTGATTTTAGAAAACAAATCAGCCCTCACTCCAGCCACTTTTACTATCATCACCCCATGCAGAAATGATGTTCCCAGAGGCTTGTACGTTTATAATGAAGATCACATTGCTCTTGCCAGCTGTGGGCCACATCAGACTCTGAGGAACCAGGGACGGACACAGGTGACAGGAGAGGAAGGAAAAAGTCTCGATTCCAGCTTTTCCCAAACCCATTCCGTTCCTGCTAATCATCTGTGACGCACAATCTGTGAACTTACAGCCCACTTGGGAGAAATCGTGCATCAAGTGATTAATTATGGCACAGGGAGTGTGTTTCACATAAACAGTGTAAAGACTTAAAGGGGAATTTATTTCTATCAGAGTTAAAGTAGAAAATTTGGAGAAGTGTCAGACAGTCAGCGTTGAACACTTTTCATCCATAATTGGTCAAACCACAGATACGTGAGTGGAGAAAGCTTCTAGTCGACCCCAGTTACAATCTGACTGCAACTTCCTGAGAGACCCAGAGCCTGAATTGCCCTGCTATGTTGCCCCCAGATTCCTGACAAAGTGCAAGAAATAAGTGCTTTTTTTTTTTTTAAGGTTGTTTTTTATTGGGGAAGGGGAACAGGACTTCATTGGGGGAACAGTGTTACTTCCAGGCCTTTTTTCCAAGTCAAGTTGTTGTCCTTTCAATCTTAGTTGTGGAGGGTGCCGTTCAGTTTCAAGTTGTTGTCCTTTCAGTCTTAGTTGTGGAGGGCGCAGCTCAGCTCCAGGTCCAGTTGCCGTTGCTAGTTGCAGGGGGCGCAGCCCACCATCCCTTGTGGAAGTCGAACCGGCAACCTTGTGGTTGAGAGCCCAATGGCCCATTTGGGAATCGAACCAGCAGCCTTCGGAGTTAGGAGCATGGAGCTCTAACGGCCTGAGCCACTGGGCCAGCGCCAAGTGCTTATTGTTTTAAGCTATTAAGTTTTTGAGTGATTTTTTTTTCCCATAGCAGTAGGTGACTAGAAGAGATATTGGTATCTGAAAATGAGGTGCTGCTGAAACAATCTGAAACGTGGGAGTGACATGGGGATGGGGCAGTGAGTGGGCAGAGGCTGGAAAGATGTTAAAGAGACAGAAAAAAGCCTGATGGCCCTTGACAAGGCTTTCGGGGAAGGCTTAAAGAAAAATGAGGAATCTGGAAGAAGGGGATCTTTGTTACATAGCAGCACAGAATTTGATAACACTGCTACCGGCAGAAAAATGGGAAAAGGACGTACATGAGGAACTGGATGATTGAGCTCGGGAAATCTGAAGGTGGTGTGGAAGGTGTTGCCTGGCTTCTTCTAGTTTGTAGTAAAACGCAAGAGGAGAGAGAAGCTCAAGAAACAACTGTTAAATATGAAAGCGCCAGAGCTGGGTTTGCCAGTGAAATTGTTTGTCGTTGTCAGCCTCTCTGGATGGCAAACAGTGGGAACACGAAGAGGGGCTGTGGGCAGAGATCGGGTCCAGGTGACTGTCAGGAAAATACGGTTTAAAGATGAGGTCAAAGGCGTGACTCTAAATCCTTTGTTAAAACCTGAGGAGGATTTACAGTGTTGCCTCGTAGAGCCCTTCAAATACAGAAAAGGTCTAAGGATTTTCTCTTTTGAACAGCAGGGTTTCTAAGAATCTTAAGGGCATCGTCCCTGCAAATAGCACTGGAGACTGAGGTAGGGAAGGGCTTATTTCAGTGAGTTTGATGGGTGTGGCTTTTGTGGGTATATCGATTCATCAATTATGCATAAATTAGTAAGAGATTTACAAGGTTTTAAAAGGCGTTTCATCAGTTTGAGCTAAAGGAGAGAGAATACAAAGTGAGAAGGGAATTTTGGAAATCCACATTTGTATCGGCAAGAAGCGGGCTGAAGAAGGATCGTTGCAGGCTCTGGCTATAGTTGATGAAAAAGGAAAGAGAACTGAGAGGTTAGAACTGAGAGGGCAGAGCCAGATTCAGAGAGATGACTATGAGTTCTAATGGAGAAACTGGAAACATGGCCCACCGCGTTCCAGAATTGCTAGGGACCAGTGACTGCGACATGCTTCCTGTTCCCCTCCAAACACACCCATTACTCCTTTAGTGATAACCCCACATTCTCCCTCCCCCAGCCCCTGGCAACCACTAGTCTGTCTTTTGTCTTTGGATTTTCCTATTCTGGATATATCATATGTGTTAGTCTGCGAGGGCTGCCATGGCCATGGTGGAAGACTACAGGATGGATGGTTTAAACAACAGAAATCAATTTTTTCACAGTTCTGGAGGCTGGACGTCCAAGGTCATGGTACTGGCAGGTTCGGTTTCTCCTGTGCCTTTCTTCTTGGCTTGTAGATGGCTGCCTCTCACTGTGTCCTCGTGGGCTTTTCTCCCCAAATTCAAATGTTGAAATCTTAAGTCCCAATGTGATGGTGTTAGGAGGTGGCGCCTCTGGAGGTGCTTAGGTCATGAGGGTGGAGCCCCCGCAAATGGGGTTCATAAAAGAGACCTCACAGAGCTCCCTACTCTGCGCCATGTGAGGACTCAGCAAGAAGGCCCTGGCTATGAACTAGGAAGAGGGCTCGCACCAGAACTCGACCCTGCTGGTGCCTTCATCTTGGACTTCCAGTCAATTTAGTTTCTAGAAACCTCACGAAACCCATGCCATTTCAACCCTAAATGACTGGTAGTGGGGGCCTCTTAGATGTCCTTCATAGAAGCTACTACAGAAACATCGTTGGGTGACAACCTCCAGCTGCCACTTAAGGGCTCTACCACAGTGGTCATGCCAAGGTTATGTGCCCTCCCCTGCCAGAGAGGCCAAGTTCAGGACTAGACTTGCCATGCCTGTCGCCGCTCTCCTCCCATGGACAACCCAAGTTAAAATGATCCCAGGGCACTATCATGACAAGTGCCCGTAAGGCTCCCCACCCTTCAGACCCTTTCCTGGGCCTTAGGAACTGGTGAAGCAGTGCCAGCCGTGCCTGGCTTCCTGCCCTGCACCCCCACCTTGCCCCTTGCCGGACTGTCTCCAGAGAATTGTGCCTCTTTGTCCTCAGGCTTGGGAAGTGAAAGCCTCTCGTTTCTCCATATCCGGGGTGCCTGGGTCCGGGGTCGGGGCCATTGCCACACGCCACACCACACTTTGCCTCCCTCTTGTCTGAAGCGGCTCTCCTTTGGAGCGCTTGCTGCTCATCCAGCTGTCCTCCCCACCTCCCTTGTGGCCCTCCAACCCTCCCCGCTCACTTATTCTACACTTTGCACCTGGCTCCTGGCCTTCCTTTCCACCCCGTATCCTGCCATCACCCTGGGCGTGTTCCACACTCATGTGGCCACTGTCCCACACCTGGGTCCCTAGACCCCCGCTTCCTCATGTCAAATGAGCTCTTCCCCATCCTTTGGCCACTCGTTCCCAAGGGGGACTTGGGGCTTGTTTTCACCCCAGACCTGCTTAATACCTGCTCAGCCCTGCTCTTTCCTTCCCACACACCATCCTTCCAGGTGATACTTTCACTATAGTCGCTAGCACTTTTAACAACCTCACGGACCCCTCAATTCACTTTAACAGCTACTTTCTCCTGTTGCTATCCTGCTCTTCATTTCCCATGTACTGATTTAGGGTACGTGGTCCATTGCTGCAATAGCGCCCTCGTCAAAACCCTAACCTCTTACTCCTCCCACCCCACTCTCAAAAAACGCAGCCCCTGGTCAGTTGAGTGCTGCTAGAGACGACCACCAGTGAGGCTGCAGGAAAGCCCAGTGCTTGGGAGAGTGGTCTCGGCTGTTACAGGTGGTCAAGAAACATTCTTGGTCCGGCCCCATGGTGCAGGTGGTTGGAGCTCCCTGCTCCTAACTCCGAAGGCTGCCGGTTTGATTCCCACATGGGCCAGTGGGCTCTCAACCACAAGGCTGCTGGTTCGATTCCTCGAATCCCGCAAGGGATGGTGGGCAGCGCCCCCTGCAACTAAGATTGAACATGACACCTTGAGCTGAGCTGCCGCTGAGCTCCCAGATGGCTCAGTTGGTTGGAGTGCGTCCTCTCAACCACGAGGTTGCCGGTTCGACTCCCGCAAGGGATGGTGGGCTGTGCCCCCTGCAACTAAGATTGAAAGGACAACTTGATCTGAAAAAAAGTCCTGAAAGTACACACTGTTCCCCAATAAAGTCCTGTTCCCCTTCCCCAATAAAATCTTAAAAAACAACAACAAAAAAAAACATTTTTTGAAAAGGCAAAGAATAATATGAATGAGTTTGGGGATAACAGAAGGGAGGATTCTTGTGAATCACGGAATGGAGAGTTTGAAGAGAAAAGGAATGGGAACATAAACCAGGAGAAAGGAACCGCAGGAATGTAGGGGGATCAGAAGAGGGGAAGATGAAATTGACCAAGAAAAGGTCTTATTTTGGGCAGCAGCTGCAGCAAGCCCTGGATAGATTTTGATTTAACTGGTCACAGTGTTAACCAGGTAACAAATCCCCACTTATCTTTGAAGATGGTGGACACTCAAGCCACGCCATGTCGCTATGTTTATCTGCTGTCTGGATAACACAGCTACGGTTTTTTCTTTTTGTGCTACAGCACAGCTTGGCAGGGAACAATGCTCATCAGAGGAACACAGGCTGCTATCAACCATATCAAATGTCACTGGTCCCTGTGCCAGAGGGAGGAGCGAGCTCTGGAGGGTCTCACGTGGGAGCGTCTGGCTTGGATGAAACTCTTTCCTAATGCATGGGCCAGAATTAGTCTCATAGACCGCCACCACCGCCACTGCCACCGCCACCGCCGCCACTGCCACCGCCACCACTGCCGCCGCCGCCACCACCACCACCACCACCAGAGGGCTGGGGAGTGCAATCCTCTGTGCCTGGAAGGTGAACTGGAATTTATTTGAACAGCACTCATGGCCCCTACAGCAGTTTATCCCAGGTAAGCCTTAGTTCTAGAAGTCATACAGAATTCTAGGGCTGGAAAGAACCTGAGAGAAGGTAGTGTCTGCTAAAGATCCCACAGAGAGCAGGTAGCAGGGTGACTGGGAGCCAGAACTCTCCTGGCCCCTCTGTTCCACAGCAGCCTGGATTCTGAGGTTTCATCTTTGGGAAGATTAAGAATTCTTTGGACTGTCCTCCCTTCACCTGGAGTCAGACTTTTGTTAATAACTGCCCCTCCTCCCCAAGTGTTGATTGTGTCGTGGGCTATGGCCACGCCTCCAATGTCAAGAACTAAATTTGTGGGGCCGGCCTGGTGGCTCAGGCGGTTAGAGCTCCATGCTCCTAACTCCGAAGGCTGCCAGTTCGATTCCCACATGGGCCAGTGGGCTCTCAACCACAAGGTTGCCAGTTCAACTCCTCGACTCCCGCAAGGGATGGTGGGCTCCGCCCCCTGCAACTAAGATTGAACAGGGCACCTTGAGCTGAGCTGCCGCTGAGCTCCCGGATGGCTCAGTTGGTTGGAGCGCGTCCTCTCAACCACAAGGTTGCTGGTTTGACTTCCACAAGGGATGGTGGGCTGTGCCCTCTGCAACTAGTAACGGCAACTGGACCTGGAGCTGAGATGCGCCCTCCACAACTAAGACTGAAAGGATAACAACTTGAAGCTGAATGAAGCTGAACGGCACCCTCCACAACTAAGATTGAAAGGACAACAACTTGACTTGGAAAAAAGTCCTGGAAGTACACACTGTTCCCCAATAAAATCTTAAAAAAAAATAGAAATTTGTTTTCTTCACAGGGGTCACCTCAGTTGAAGAAACAACCAGATGCAGAAGCCTCTGTAGGCCTACTTTGTGGTCTCCCCAGGCTGAGTCTGACCATGGGGGACCAGCAGATTTTAAACAGTCTGCGTACTTTGCCTCCATTTCTCAGGAGCTTGTTACATAATCTTCCATGTTCCCACAGCTCCCATGCTGCTTTGTCTAATAGCACTCTGATATAAAAGGACACTTGTCTCACCTGCAATACCTGAGCAAAGGTAGGTCCCAGCTTAAGGTAACCTCTGAGTGTCAGGAACCCCAACAGGCCTTTCTGCACAGCCGTCCATGACCTGAACTCTGAAGGAAAGAGACAGAGCTTGGGGCTCACGAGGGACATTATAAATTTGTCATAAAAAGTTCTGGAAACCGAGCCATACTCAATTTAACCTCTCAGAATGGTTCCTGATCAGAGTCTGCTTAGAAAATGCAAGATTCAATTGTGCCTCCAATTATTGTCAAGCCAGGACAGGCTTGAGCTGGGGAAATCGGAAATTGTTGGCTGCTTTGCAATTGTGACTGAAATCACAAGGAAAAGGAACTGAGTTACTGAAAATAATTTAGACATTTCTCAAGCTTTCGTGTAAGAATCCCGATACTTAACATTTAGCATACAACGAACATTTAGCATACAACTATGCAGCCATTGAAAGGAATGCAGACATAAATGTTTACATAGGGTCAGACCTTCAAAGTATGGTTCTAGGTGGAAAAAAGCAACCCACGTAGGACTTTCACAGGTTATATAGTGTGCTGCCATTTATTTAAAAAAAAAAAAAAGCTGGAGAAAATTATATGTGTTCAAACACCCATATTTGAAAGGATATAAAAGACACTGGTAAATTGTCTTCCCAGAGGGAAACTGGGAAGCTGGGGAGTAGAGATCATGTTTGTCTTTTGAATTTTGTGCCGTATTTGTTACCTATTTTAAAAAATCAATTACCAAATGCAGTGTGGTATACTAAAACAGAAAAGGGATTAGTGGAAAACTGGTAAAATCAGAATAAAGTCTGTAGTCTAGTTAGTGGTATTGTACTGTTAATGTCCTAGCTTTAGCAAATGTGATTTTGGTGTTGGCTTGTTTTCTGGTTCTTAATTCCATCCTACCCACTTCTCCCTACTAGAACCCACTTAGGAAATGCTTACTCTCTGGCATTTCCTCAGTTCCCTGTGCCTGGGATGTCCCTCATTCTCTCCTTGTCCTTGGAAGCTGTACTCATCCTTTAAGGCCAAGTTCACTAGTTCTTTTGAAATGCTCTCCTTGACTCTCCCCCTCAGTGTTCTCCTGAGACATGGTATCTACATTGCGACACATGGTTTTCTATTTTATCAACTGGGTTCCCCAGGCAAGACAATCTATGATGTAAATTAAGAGTGTAGGAAAGTTTAGTAGGGATTAATGTCTGTGGAAGGGGACACCAAATTGGGCAGAGGAAGCAGGGCTGTGACGCAGTCCTAACAAGTCTCAGCAGACTCCACAGGGACCTCTGAAGCTGACATACCCTTCAAAGTTGTCCCAAGTTGCAGTGAGTGGGACAGGTCCTTTAGACCCCAAGGCCATGTCACTGGATATGGGCCACCTGGGAAAGAGGGTTTAACCTTGGCTAAGGAAGTTCTCTTAAGCAGAGGCACTTCTTAAGAAGGCTGATCAGCTGAGAGCCCCATGTCAGCAGTACTTCCAGCAGCTGGGGCGTTTGACCTTCATTTCTGTAGGGGGTTAGAATGTTTCAATTTCCTAGGTCGAAAGACTGAAAGAACTTTGGCTGTGAAGGCAGGGTCCTGGACCATACGATTATATGAGGTTCCTCCCTATACTTAAGAACTGAGTGTTCACCTTTTCTGGATGCCACCTGACTCATTCCAGTCCCCAGAGCAGCACGCAATCTTTCCCGATAAGAGACCTACTGAGAGCCTCAAAAACTAAGAAATTCACCCTCCATTTGACAATGATGACAGTCAAGGAGAAAATTTTCATTTTAAAAGAAATAAAATTTCTTAGTCAATAACTTTTTAGGTCTTTTGTCTTTTCAAGCAAATGAATACTTTATTAACACGGTAATTTTTTTTAAACACACGGTAGGGTTTTGACCTCAAATATTTGTCAGGTCTGCTACTCAAATGAACTTATAGCTGGACAACTTATGAACCTTGAAGACACCTAGTCCCTGTCCACTTTAGGGTCCAATGCAGGCCGTCCTTGCTTTCCTTCCCCAGCCCCGCAAGGGCTTTTGCAAATGTTTCTTTCATTTTATACCAAGAATCCCCTGAAATGCATCCAGGTATTATGTCCACTTGTGCAGAATACCAAGATCTCATCCCCTGTATCAGGTTCCATGTCAAATAAAGCTGAGTTAGGTTGTCCAAACAAACTGACCAGACACGTTACATCAGATAGTGTGCCACATAAAATTCAATTTTGAACAAAATACACTTCTCCTCCTTTGGTCTCACACAGAAATTCAAGTCCCAAAATACAGACAATACCACTTGCCACCCCTTCTTTTGATGCATCAGTCATAGCCAGATCAGCTCCATTCATATTCCCGGATGAAGTCTGGTCCCTTCTTCAGCTTCTTTAGCAGGAGTCATCTTCTAGAAGTAAAGCAGCTCCTTCAGCGCCTCCAGAGCTGGAGAACTCCAACTCCGAGTCTCATGTGTCACACATAGACCCAAAGTTCCAGGGAGCTATCAGATCACACAAGAAAGAGCAAAACACCTCAAAATTTAGAAATAACCAAAGCCCAGGAACAAATGTGACTGCTGTAAGAGCTTACAATCTAGGCCCTAATTCTTGCACGTCAGAGAATTTCCCAAATAAAAGTGACTTCCCCAAACAAAAACATTTAACAGTCAAAACTCACATTGAGGTCATCAACCACAGACCACAGCAGAAACGTAGTGTAAATGAGGACAGAATACAGACAGAGGAAAAAAAGAGAAAACAAAAGGCTCTCTGGTTTCAGCTTCTCCAGGGTGTCAGCCAATCTCCATCAGTGGACCAGAATCCATTGGCTGCAAACCTAAGGTGCAATTGCGAGAAACTCATCGTTAAGGGGTTACTCCTGGGGGGGAAGGGAACCCAAGACCCTCACAAATGTAACCACCCGTGCAGGACGTCACCTTTTCTGGAGGCCATCTGACTCATTCCAGTCTTTGGCAAGATCTGGAATTGAAAATGCTCTATTTCTATCCCTCTGAAAATGCTCTCTTTCTATGTATGCCCCCTTGCTCCACGGCACATATTATGATTTCGTTCTTTTAGCGACTTTCAGGTTTGTCACACTACAATTACTCCCATGGCCCGTGACCGTGGGTTTTAACCAAACACACACTATGCCCAAAACAGGACTATTTTGCCTAATTACCAGCGTAAAACAATAAACAAACGGTATCTGCTAAGCCCTTTAAAGTCAAGACCGGGCCTGCCTTTCTTCTCATCCGCCCAACGCCCATCTCGTGTGGGCCATTGTCATTAACGCGACCCCCTCGAAGACGAGCCAAGCGTGAGGCAACTGGCAGGGCTGCCTCCGCCCCCGCCCCGGCCTTACCGGCGCCCCGCGCTCAGGACGCCTCGCTCTTCTCTATCCGCCGCACCAGCTCCACCAGCATCTCTGTCATCTTGGCGACCTCCTTGGCCTTCTCCTCGGCCTTCTCGCACCTTTTGGTCACGCTGCCCTCCACGTCGTCGTTCGGGTTCTGCAGATGGTTCAGGGCGCTCTGCTCCGAGGCCTCCACCTGCGTCTTGATCTGGATGAGCATATTGTCCATCTCCCACAGCTTGCTCCTGCTCCGCATGTGCGCCCGCCCGCGCTCCCGGGTCAGCGCCGCGATGTCCTCGCGCATCTCGTGGATGACCGGCAGCAGAAACTGCTCGAAGTCCTCCTCGGGCTCCAGCACTTCCACTTCCTCCGGTTCCGCCAGCTCCACGATGTCCAAGGGCCGCATCTTCCGCCGCTACTCGGGAACCGCAGTACCGACGCCCGCTGCAGAGACAAAATGGAGACTCCCTATGCTTATTAACAGAGCTCCAGAATATTCTTTAAAACTTTTACCCTTTTTTAAACTTTTCGCCTCGGAAAAGCCACGGAGCGAGGCAACTTACGAGCAGAGACGAGGCAAACAAAATGGAGTCCCCGCCGTTAACCAGCTCCCTGCCTGTTGCGGCCCCTTTCACGACACGGCTGTGCCTCTTTACGGTCACGCCGCTGGTAGAACGAGGTGCGGGCGCGCGCACGTAAACGGAGAGGCCGCCGGCTTCACCGCGGCCGCGCGCACGTAAACGGGGACGCCGCCAGCTTCACCGCGGCCGCGCGCACGTAAACGGAGACGCCGCCAGCTTCACGCGACCGCGCGCGCGCACACGAGCCCGAGCCCGAGCACGTAACTCGCCCGCATTCTGTTTGCTCCTCGCCCCTGCCAGCCCCTCTGCTTCCCTGGCTTTGGGGTGACCTTTTGTGGTGCACCTGCCTCACAGAGGGCTTCTCGAGCGCGGAATTTACATAGTTTTAAGATGTAAACGCGATCTTCTTACACAAACGAGGAAGGTGCTGCGTAATAATGTACTCAAAGGCGGTGACGTCCCCGGGCTAAGCCTAACAGCCCTCTTCTCTCCTACGGCCACCAGACCCCTCTCGGCCGTGTCATTGTCGTTCTTGCAGCCGTGTAATTGTTCTTGTTTGGATTGCAGTCAGAACTGAGTGTCTTGTCACCGGGCCAAGCCCCCCGCCCCCACTCCCGGGTAAAGGCCTGGTCTCATGCATCCTGAGGCCCCAGCAGACCCCGAAGCTCCGTGGAAAACGGCGTTGTTGACTCCTTCACACCTGTTACCAAAATCAGGGGGGCTCCGTGTGTTTGTGGCCGTGCGGTGGCGGGTGTCTTATCTAGGGCCCGAGCAGAGCTTGGCACAGATTGGTAAGTTTGCTTTAACATTCACGCAACACAAACTTGTAAGGACAGATAAGTTAATTTCCTGTCCTAGTCTGTTGACCCAGTCACAAAGCAGCAAGAAAAATGTCAAGAATCCAGCGTGCGCAAGTGCCATAGGTTTGGTTTCTGTTTTCCAGTCAAAGGGACACAAGTCCTACTTTTGAAGATGGCAGAGTTAAGAACGACGAGAAACAAAAGTCACGAAATTCTCGGTGAACCTTTTCTCACATTTAAATTCTCTGCGTTTTTCAGTTGCTGTGATATAAAACACCGATTCACACTTTCATTGTAGTGTATTCTCATTCTGAACATTACCCAAAACAACGGTAAACCTTAAAATTGATGGTGTCTTAGATTTGACAAAACCCCATATTGTTTCACAGTTTTAATGTAAGTTTGCTGCTTGCTCATTATCTAACTTTCTTATATAGTAGCTGATCCTGTACCTTCCTCTAGAACAGAATGTTTTTGACTGTAGTGATTTTGTCCTCTAGGGCGTATATGGCATTTTTAACTGGAGACATTTTTAACTGTCACAGCTTGAGAGGGAGGGAGGAGGGAGGGAGGGCTGCTCCTGGCATGTATGCAGTGGGGAGAGGCCAGGAATGCTCCTACCATTGCCTGGCTAATTTTGGCTAATTTTGATAGTCTTCTGTTTCTTGGTGTGTTTTTTTCCATATTTCATAAAGAGCCATTTTATATTCTATATTTGATAATTTCTGTATCTGTTACTTTTCGTTTCTTCTGACTGACTCATATGTGGTGCTTTGTTTCCGTGTGTGTGTGTGTGTGTGTGTGTGTGTGTGTGTGTGTAATATTTGGCTTTAATTCTGGGGAATCGTAACAAGCTTGGCTGAGAAAGCTTCTCCAGTGGGGATTTGTGGTTGATCTTGGTTGAGAGCAATTTCATCATTACAGATTTGCAGAATTCTGTTTTCAAGTTTGTATTTATATTTGTATCAGTTTTTCCACCTACATCCAGAATACACCACCTGGATTCCTTTTGGTACCTTTGCACTGGTTGGAAGGTTTCTTAGCTTTTTTTTTGGTTTTCCCCCATTCTTCCGCCTCCGCCAACCCCCACTCCAGTTCAAGCTGTTGTCTAGTTGTGTAGGACAAGCTCCCGGGCCCATGCTGGTATTATGAGCCTTGCACTCCCCAGTCAGCCGGCCAGTTGCTATGGGCTCCTGGTGACACACAGTAGCCCAAAACCTGTGTGTGTGTGTGTGTGTGTGTGTGTGTGTGTGTGTGTGTGCTCACGCTGTTGTTGTTCACAATCTTAGCTGTAGAGGGCGCAGCTCACTGGCCCATGTGGGAATCGAACTGGCGGTCTTCAGCGTTAGGAGCACAGCGCTCCAACCACCTGAGCCATCAGGCCAGCCCAGGCTGGGAGGTTTTTAAAGTCAGATTTGGTTCACCCCCTCCAGGACCTCGTCTCCTATCCCTGTGTTTCTGCTATTGGTAGCTCTGATTTGACGTTTTCTCACGTACCTGGTTTCAGTATTCAGTTCCCTCCTGGACGCCTTTGAGGATTTCTCCTGCGTTCTGCAAGCTCAGCAGTGTGTTTAAAGGAAAGTTTGTTGTGATCTACTGGATGCCGCCAGTGGGCGGGGCAGAAGAGTGTTTCCTAATGTCTTATACACCATACCCCCCCCCCCCCCCCCCCGAAGCGTAGGGCTTCCGTCCAGGCTCCCTTGGCAGCTCTTGCATCCCATCTCACTGCTAGGCTGAGAAGTCACAAGGACAGCAGGACTTTTAGGAGACTGGGACTTCTCCCCTTCCAGGGCATTGAAGGGGAGGGCACGCGGGGACCCTAAGGTGTTGGCAGTGTGAGGACCTGGAGACCAGCAAGTCCAGCCTGACCCCCTTTTAAGTGGAAACCCAGCAGGGTTGGGCGAGTGAAGCAAGTGGGATGGAGGCTCACGCCTTTTCTTCCCCCTCTTGATAAAGCATCTGGCATATTTGACACCAAGAGGGGGTCATTTTTCAATACCTCTCCTCTCTATGACAAATGATCTGAAGTAATAAATGTGACATAAAACTATCCGTGGTATCATAGGCATTTCATATTTCAATACAGATGCGGACATTGCTTCAATTGCCTCCTCTTTTGCTTAAAATTTTTCTTTGTTGGGCTCCATGGGATGTCTTTAGGGGTGCCCCCCCCCCACATTTCTTAATGAAATTCAGAATAATTATGGACCAGTTGCTGGTTTCCCACCACAAAGGGCTTCAAGTTCCTCCAAGTTCCCAAAGGACAAACAAGCACAACTATGCGTTCAGTCGCTTTGGTAGCTCCCTAACAGTTTCATCTTTGCTCTCGTGATTCGTGAAATAATGTGAAATACACGTAGCAGTCTCTGCCCCGGTTCCTGACACAGGGCTCCTGAATCCCTTGGAATTGCCTGGGTGATGGCAGTGCCTTTTGTTCTAATGAGGTGACTCTGGCTGGCTCTTTGATGGAGCTGGTGTCATGCGGGAGACCCTGCTCGCTGCTCCATTTGTCGTGCAGGGCGTCCGGTGGGGTCTCTGCTCCCGCTCCCCATACAAGAACGCAGGATATGGTGAGGCCAAAAAGGAACACCCACGGAGCCATAGGTAGGGGAGTCATACCACTATATTCTCTCGGGCGGCACTATACTCTCACTGGAGGCTGGATCCACACTGTCCGCAAACCGCCATCCACGCTCGCCAGCCCAGCCGCCATCTTCTTGCTAGCCCCATTCTTTCTCTCTCCTCTTTCCTAGCATAGCCACAGCAGTTATATTAGTGGCCAATGGCTCACTGGTTACAGCTGACGGCCAACTAGCCACAGCTGATGGCCATGCAATCACAGTTGGCCATTTACTACCTGAGCCAGCACCTGTCTATGTGAGGCCGAGAGCCTGGAAACTACTCTCTGGGGCTCCGCCCCCACACTCCACCCCTACAGGCTCTCGCCTCACAATCTACGCGACAAGCGTCTTCCGCGAGGGGACCTGTGCGAGGAGCCTGGGGGTGAATGCAATATCCTGGACACAGCCAGGCTCTCTGGGCACAGCCAGGGTTTCTCAGGGCACCACCAGTGCTTCTGGGCACGGCCAGACTTCCTGGACTTCTTAGGGTACCACCTGTCTTCCCGGACACAGCCAGGGTTTCTCAGGGCACCACCAGTACTCCTGGGCACAGCCAGACTTCCTGGACTTCTTAGGGTACCACCTGTCTTCCCGGACACAGCCAGGGTTTCTCAGGGCACCACCAGTACTCCTGGGCACTGCCAGACTTCCTGGACTTCTTAGGGTACCACCTGTCTTCCCGGACACAGCCAGGGTTTCTCAGGGCACCACCAGTACTCCTGGGCACTGCCAGACTTCCTGGACTTCTTAGGGTACCACCTGTCTTCCCGGACACAGCCAGGGTTTCTCAGGGCACCACCAGTGCTTCTGGGCACTGCCAGACTTCCTGGACTTCTTAGGGTACCACTAGTTTCCCCGGTCACAGCTAGGGTTTCTCAGGGCACCACCAGTACTCCTGGGCACAGCCAGACTTCCTGGACTTCTTAGGGTACCACTAGTTTCCCCGGGCACAGCTAGGATTTCTCAGGGCACTGCCACTTTCTCTGGGAACAGCCACACTTCCTGGACACAGCCAGGGCTTCTCAGGGCACCACCACTCTCTGTGGGCACAGCCACACTTCCTGGACACAGCCAGGGCTTCTCAGGGCACCGCCACTCTCTGTGGGCACAGCCACACTTCCTGGACACAGCCAGGGCTCTCAGGGCACCGCCACTCTCTCTGGGAACAGCCCGACTTCCTGGGCACAGCCAGGGTATCTTCAGGGCTCAGCCAGACCTCTCAGCGCACTGCCACTCTCTCTGTGCCTCTCAGGGTACCCTGCTGGAACAACAGCGGCTCACAATCAAGGTGCTTACATATTCTCAATGGCGGCCAGTCAAGAGACAAAAGCAAATATCCCCCAGTTCCACTAACAACAGTTCCCAAACAAACAGTCAAGCGGTCCATTAAATTAGGGATGGAAGGCAATTCCCCATAGTCCATAGTCATTCGCCAGGGCTGTCCTGGGGGTGAGGGACGACCGTGACCTCACCCTCATCTCCCACGGAGGACTCAGCAAGCGTTAACTCCTGGGACTACAAGTCCTGCATTCGGGCTGCCTGAGCAGGAACTTCCCCGGCTCACAGGGCCGCAACGACCTTCGCTTTCTCCGGCCTGTGCTGGTTGGGGAACCGTCCACATCTTTCCACCTCTCCACGGGGCTCCATCTCTCCAGCAGCTGCATGGCTTTTCCTGTGTTGGTGGGAGAACCGTCCACATCTTTCCACCTCTCCACGGGGCTCCATCTCTCCAGCAGCTGCATGGATTTTCCTGTGCTGGTGGGAGAACCGTCCACGTCCTCCCACCCCTCCACGGGGGTCCAGCTCTCCAGCAGCTGCTCCTCCTGGTCTTCCTCAGACTGGGTGTTCACACGCACAAACTGCTCCACCGTCCTTTGGAGAGCTTTGGCCGGCACCGTACCCTGCTCGCTGCGCCATTTGTCATGCGGGAGACCCTGCTCGCTGCTCCATTTGTCATGCAGGGCGTCCGGTGGGGTCTCTGCTCCCGCTCCCCATACAAGAACGCAGGATATGGTGAGGCCAAAAAGGAACACCCACGGAGCCATAGGTAGGGGAGTCATACCACTATATTCTCTCGGGCGGCACTATACTCTCACTGGAGGCTGGATCCACACTGTCCGCAAACCGCCATCCACGCTCGCCAGCCCAGCCGCCATCTTCTTGCTAGCCCCCATTCTTTCTCTCTCCTCTTTCCTAGCATAGCCACAGCAGTTATATTAGTGGCCAATGGCTCACTGGTTACAGCTGACGGCCAACTAGCCACAGCTGATGGCCATGCAATCACAGTTGGCCATTTACTACCTGAGCCAGCACCTGTCTATGTGAGGCCGAGAGCCTGGAAACTACTCTCTGGGGCTCCGCCCCCACAGCTGGTCACCAGAAAGATCAAGCCATGATTAGAAGCTTGGAATTTTCAGTTCCACCCTGCATTCTGCAGAGAGGGGAGATGGGCTGGAAATGGAGTTCATGATCAATTATACCTACGTGATGAAGCTTTCATAAAAATCCCAGTAGTATGGAGTTCGGAGAGCTTCTGGGTTGGTGAACCCACTACATATTGGGAGGGTTGGCCCTCCCCAACTCCACGGGAACAGAAGCTCCTGGGCTCGGGACTCTTGTTTCTCTTTATTGGGTGTTTCATTTGTAGCCTTTATTATGTCCTTTATAATAAACCAGGAAACATCAGTGTTTCCCTGAGTTTGTGAGGCATTCTAGTGAATGATGAGGAGGGTGTCATGGGAACTCTGACTTATAGGCAGTCGTCAGAAGTCGGGTGACAACCTGGGACTTTCAATTGGTGTCTGAAGTGGGGGCAGTCTTATGGAAATGACCCCTACACTTGTGGGATCTGATGCTAATTCTACGTAGATAGTGTCAAAATTGAGTGAATCATGGACACCAGCTGGTGTCATGGAGAAATGTTTGATGCATTAAAAACACACACGTGTCAGAAGTGAAGTGACATATAGTGTGAATAGTAGCGTGAAAGTAAAGGCAAACCACAAGAGTGAGTTTATCTTTTCAGATTAGCCTGATTTAATATTTTATACAACTAAGTGTCCAATAGTAAGTAAATTTTAACAAAACTGAAAACGCTGCAAAAGGTGCCATTTATGCAACTAGTAAATTACACCACTAATATAACCTATTATTTTCTTGATTAGTTTATTAGTTTTAAAGCAATTAGCAATTAAAAATACATTTCAAAGATATTCAAATTAAATATGTAGTGCACTAGCTAAAATTTACACTTACCAAACAAAAATATCTCACTGTGTTTTAAATTATAAACATAAATTGAAAGTCCAAATGGTCACATAGAATGGCAGGATGAAAGTACGTGAGGTTTAGTTTCTTCATCTTTACAGTAACTATGCTGTCATTGTTTATTTTGCTAAATGCAGAAATCACAGTACAACAGGGCTTGAAGGTGTGAACTGTGCCCAAAGCCAGTGTGAATACCTCTGAATTCTTATGAACTTACTCTCAGAGGCTGCACAGAGCTGAGTCCTTGCGTATCAGGGACATCTCTACAATCGAAAGTCTCTGACTTAACTTCTGTGTAGAGTAAATGTTCACTAAAGGAAAAAAAAAAATCATTAGAATGAGCTACTATTAAGCTTACAGATGGTATCAGTCCCCTGTGGCTGCTGTAACAAAGTATCACAACCGTAGTGGCTTAAAACAACTCACCTTCATTGCATTACAGGTCTGGAGGTCAGACATCTAAATCAAGAAGTGAGCATGGCCGGGTCCTCCTGGAGGCCTCGGGAGAATCTCTTTCCTGGCCTTTCTTAGCTTCTAGAGATTGCCCACATTCTTTGGCTCCTGGCCCCTTCCTCACACCACTCCAACCTCTTGCTTCCATTGTCCCATCTCCATCTCCTTTTCTGACTCAGATCCTCCAGCCCACTTCTTAGACGGACCCTTGTGGTTACATGGCCCCATCTGGATAACCCAGGATAACCTCCCTGTCTCAGGATCCTTAGTGCAATCTCATCTGCAAAGTCCCTGTGGGCACGTAAAACGACATTTATGGGTTTAGGGAATTAGAACTTGGGTATCTTTGGGGGCGGGCCATTATTCAGCCCACCCCACATATACAGAGAGTGCCAAAAAAAGGTATACACATTTTAAGAAAGGAAAAAAACGGTATTAAAATGGTAACAATATATACAGGTAACAAAAGATGAATACAAGTCATGTGTATGTGTATACCTTTTTTGGCATCCCCGGTATTCTCGACGGTAACTGCAGCACGTGTACTTTGAGGGAGGAGCATTTCATCCCTGAGGTTGTTTCGAATGGCCTAAGCAGACAGACTCAGTTGGGTTTTGGTTTTATTGTTTTTAAATTCCCTATAGACATCACACCCCTTACTACCTGCCTCCTGCTGCCTTGCCCGGGGTCCACCACACCCCCCCTCCCATTCACCCACCCCGGTGCCCCCGGAAGATCTATAACTTTGTTATTTTTCTCTCTGTCCAAATTAACCAATTCCAAGTGCAGCTCTGCAAGCCAGTTTTGACAACCTTGGGCAGCCTCAGGGCTTTGTTAGCATAAAACCAGGCAGTTTCAGCTGGGTGAAGAAACAGGAACTTGTTTTTCCCCAAGCTGGAAACTGGAGAACAGTTTGTCTTGGACCAGTGAAGTTGTTGTGTTCAAAACTCAAAAACCTAATGGCTTAGAACCCTAATCATCACGTGTCACAATTGTGTGGTTCAGGAATTTTGGCCCGGCTCACTGGTTGCTTCTGTTTCCTGTAGCCTCCTTGCCTGGACTCACTCAGTCCATTGTCCTGCTGGCTGGGAGGGGCCGGGGGGCCCCAAAAGGTCTCCCTCACAAGCCTGGGGTCTTAGCTGGGGTGTTTGGAATGACCTTGGTGAGGATGCTCTCTGCTGCCGTTGGATGGACGTGATGGATGTGATGGGCAATGCAGCGTTCACACACGCAGACCCAGGGCGAAGCCCCGAGGCTGGAAGGCGACCTCTGTCAGGGGAGGGCAGGGGCAAGACGGAACAAAGAGGGCTGGCCGGTCCGGGCCTGTAATTAAAGACTTTATGAAGGGAAACTTACAGAGGTGGCCCATCTCGGGTGGCTGCGAGACAAAGTGGGTGTGCTCCGAGCAGTGACGCTAGAGAATTCCTTAGAACAGGGCGGGGGGGGGGGGGGGGGGGGCCTGGGGTGCGACTCACCCCGATAAGGGAGAATGCCTAACGTGCTTGCCTGGGGCAGGGCAACGGATCCAGCCCGTTGTGGGGTAGAGGGCGCAGGTCCGTCAGCGTTCTGGGGAAACAATCTCTGTTCTCCACTTGCAGTCTGTGGCTGAGGAGCCACTTCTTGGCTGAAACTAGTTTATACCATGGAGAGGAAGAATGGCTTTTGGCAGAGAGCTAACCATCTGCCACAACCCCAACCCCCCCCCCCCCCCGCCCCCTTCCCCCCCCCTTGTTTAAGCCACTTGGAGTTAGTTCCGCACAGGCTGGGTTATGGAAAAGGAGCTGTGAGAGGTTAGGTGAGAATTTGGACTTGTTTTTTTCTTTTTTCACTTTTACATTTATATTTTTCACATTTTTATATATTTTTCACATTTTTAATATTTTCTGTGAAAGTTATATGTAATCTATATTTATGGAGGGAATATATTATATGTGATATATAGGAAGTATGTAATATTATATGTAATACATATAATTATAATAATATACAATTTTAAAGGAAATACACATGCAACCATCAACCAGGTCAGGAACTAAAACCATGCAAACACCCTCAGAAATTCTGCTTTCTCACTTCTTAATCCAGTCCCGCCTCTCTCGCCTAGAGGTAACCGCTTTTGTAACTTTTGGTTACCTATTTACTTGCTTTTCTTTATTGTTTTTATTAGCTATGAATGAAATCATAAGCAATATGATCTAGTTTCTCCCCAATTTTAGAATTTTATATAAATGGAATTATAATTATTCCTTTGTATCTTGCTTCCTTTCTCAATATTTTATACATGCACACACACACACACACACACACACACATAGTGCCAAAAAAATGAATACACATTTTAAGAAAGGAAAATACTGTATTAATTGTAATACTCAATATATACCAGTAACAAAAGATGAATACAAGTCACGTTTGACGTCTACAATTACAAGAGGTGCTCAACGTGGTTCCCATCAGCGTCCAGACACTTCTGATGACGGCGAACTACTGCTTGAGCATAGATAACATCTCTTAAAATGTGTATACAAAAAAAAAGTGTATATTTTTTTGGCACCCATATATATATATCACCTGTGTTGATGCAGGTACAGGTAGATAGTTCACAGTTCATTCATTCTGATTGCTCCATGGCAGGGGTTCTCAAATGTGAGCTTGCATCAGAATTAACTGGAAGTCTTGTTCAAACACATTGCTGGGCCCACCCCTAAGTATCTGATTTATTTGGTCTAGGGTAGGGCCTGATCATTTGTATTTCTACCAGCTTCCCAAGTGATTCTGGTACGACTGGTCTCGGGGCCAAACTTTGAGACCCACTGTACTGTTTATCCTTGATGCTGTTGGTTCCTGACAATTTGTAGCTGTCAGGAACAATGCCGCAACTTGCTTAAGAAGTGATCATAATCTGTTAGTCCCACGAGCTCCTGCCAAAACAGGTCTTGGGCATTCTTTGGAAATCTTCTCTGGGGTTTCCCAAAACACTTTGGTGCCTGGAAAGCTCTACACAGATCTACACACACAGAGATGCAAACTGTGCTATCTAGGGTTGCAGTGAGTTGAATTGTGTCCCCCTAAAGATATGCTGAAGTTCTAATTTCCAGTGCCTGTGAATGGGACTTTCTCTGGAAGTAGGATCTTTGAGGAAGGAATCAGTTAAGATGAGGTCCAGCTGCAGTAGGGTGGGGCCTTAATCCCACATGACTGGTGTCCTTCCAAGAAGAGACACAGAGGCAAGATGGCTCTGTGAAGATGGAGGCAGACATGGGAGTGAGGCAGCCATAAGTCAGGAAGGCCTAGAATTGCTGGGAGCCGCGAGAAGCTGGAATTGGTGAGGAAGGACCCTCCCTGTGAGCCTTCAGAGCGGGCCCGGCCCTGCTGGCACCTTGATTTGGGACTTCTGGCCTCTGGAACTGGGGGTCAAGACGTTTCTGTTGTTTTAAGCCAGGCTGAGGATCAGGCTTCTGGAGAGCAGACACTGGGAGCTGTGGAAAGTCGGAAGCAGGAGGATGCGGGGCCCCATCCTGCCAAGTCATCCTTACTGGGTGCAGCCCCAGGCACTTTGCTCATCACTGCAAGTGTGAGCCTCAGGCCTGTCCTCATTCTGAAGGACAGAGAACCCTGATGGCAGAAAGTCTCGATGGGAAACGGTGCAGGCGTGCCCATCTTGCAAACTCCCACACATCCACAAAGAACGAGCAGGCTGTTCCCTTCTCTAGGTCACCCACAGTGTGTCACGCTTTACGCTTTTCCCCCTGCAGCCATGGCCCTGTTCAAGAAGAGGTCCCACGCTGGAGTAACCATGCCTGACGCAAAGGTTGAATGCTCTGTGGGAGCTGCCAGCACCCCGCGTTTTCTTATGGTGCTTGCATTCACGAGCATCTGTGGGGCAAACGCTTTTTCGAGTGGGGAAAACGCATGTGGCACCGGCTTTCCTTCTGGACCATTGGCTACTTGCACCAAAGTAACAGAACCTAGAGACTAAAGGAGCCTCTTCATGCTCGGCATACCAGAGTCTGTTCCTGGAGACAACTGTTCTTATGCTGTAGCCTGTCCCCGTGGTGAAATGCCACCCCCTAGTGAAGGAACGCTGAGCCTCTGTGGTTGTCACAGGAGCTCCCAGGCTCTTTGCTAACCCCGGACTCCTGGCCTCCAAACTGAGATAACACACGTCTTGTTGAAGCCCCCCAGCTGTGGTATCTTGTATGGCAGCGAAAGCAGACTACGGTTCAGTCCTGGAGGACTTCACTCCAGGAGACAATGCCGCCCACGGCGGGGATGGCCCTTGGAGTTGGAGTGTGTCGGCCGCGCCATGCGAAGAAGAGGTCTGGACGTGAGTGTCCCTAGGGGAGTGGGAACACAGACACAGACACTTAGGGTGTGGAGCGATGACCAGGGAGCCACAGCAGCAGCTCTCAGCTGAGACAGAAGAAAGAGGGGCTCATCTGAGAAGGATGGGCTGGCGGAAGGTGTGGGTTTGTGCAGACACAACACAAATCACCCCCCACCCCACCACATGCAACACCAATGCAGAGTAATTTGCTTAACAAATATTCTGTAGCACCTACTAGGTGGCAGGGCTTGGTCTAGACACTGGGGTAATACACCAATCAAAGAGACAAAATCCCTGCTCTTGGGGGCCCATATTCTAGCTGGGGGTGGGGCAGGCAAAAACAAAACAAAACAGACAACAATGGCAACTATGATGGAGGAAAATCATCAGAGCAGGACATAGGGGGACAGGATGTCTGCTGCATTTCAGATAAAGGCTGGGTGGGGGTGTGTGCACAGAAATCATGGGTGTGCTGCTAGGCCCCCCCCCCCAAAGGCCTCCCACAGGGGCTCAGAGACTGCATGCTTTCCCTAGAGAGCGGGGGATTGCTGAGTGTGCCCAGGGTCTTCTTCCAACCCCCTTCCCAAATCAACTAACGGGGGATGTGAAAGGCCAGAAGGGTTGTCCTGACAGTGTCCCTGTGGGGAAAGTGGAGGTTTGGAGATGAGGGTGCCCTCTCCCAAGAGAAGGCCCTCTAGGTAGAGGGAACAGCATGAGCAAAGGCTCAGAGGCAGGAAACAGCAAGAGCGTGGGAAGGAAGGGTAGCTGGTGAGGGCTGGGGGGCACGGGAGGGAGACGAGGCCAGGGCTGGAGCCTGTTGGGCAGGGAGGATGCAGGGAGGGGAACTCAGTGCTGTCCAATGATGGGGAGAGGAGGAGCTCTGGGAATTAAGGGAGGGGATACTCAGAGGAAGCTTGGAGAGAGGAGACCCTGGAGCCAGGCCTGAGGCCTCGAAGGACCAGGGACAGTTGTTCCCTGGAAGGAAACCGCCTGTGCAAAGGCCTGAGGTGGGAGCCACCCTGTGTACAGACCCACCACCAGGGCAGCTTTGGGTGGGGGAGCTTTCCTTCTCTTTGGATAACAGCTGTGTTGTGATAATTCACACACTGTACAATTCACCCATTTAAATTGTACGCATCTGTGGTTTTCAGTATTCTCACAGAGTTGTGCAAGCACCACCACAGTCCATTTTAGAACGTTTCCATCACCTCAAAGAGAAGCCGCATACTCCCCATTCTCTACCGCCCCAGTGCCCTTACAGGTCTAAACTACCTTCTGTCTCTATGGAGTCGCCCAATTAGGACATGTCATGAAATGGAAACAGCACATGCGGTCCTTTTGTCACTGGCTTCTTTCACCTAGCACCCGTTTCCACGGTCTGTTCATGTTGCACATTTGAGGGGGACTTCATTCCCGTCTCACGGCTCAGTAATATTCCCCGGCTCAGAAACCCCAGCTTTACTTCTCTGGTCGATAGCTGATGGGCGTTAGGGTTAGTTCCACTTTTTAGCTCTGAGGAGTAATGCTCTATGGCCGTGCATGTACACGTTTTTTGCATGGACACACTTTTCCTTCCCCTTGGGTTGATTTCTAGGAGTGGAATTACTAGGTCATAGGCTAAATCTATCCTATGGTTTAACCAGGTGAGGAACGGCCAGACTGTCTCCTAGGGTGGCCGCACCTTTTCCCACCAGCAGTGTGTATGAGTCCACATCTTCCCCAGCACTTGTCAGTGTCTTTCTTTCCAGTTACAGCTATCCTCAGGGGTGTGAAGGGGTATTCCCTGCTGGTTTTGATTTGCATTTCCCTCCTGACTAAGATGTTGGGCGTCTTGTCATGTGCCTGCTGACCACCTGTGTGTCTTCTCTGGTGAAACGTTTGTGTAGATCCTTTGCCAATTTTAAAATTGGGTTGTCTTTTTATGTTTCAGTTTATTTTTCAGTTGTCTTTTTATTTTTCAGTAAGAGTTCTTTATATTTTCTAGATAAAAATCCCGTCGGGTATATGATTTGCAAACTTCCCCTTCTGTGGGTGACGTTTCCCTTGCTTGACGGCACTGGGGGAGCGGTTATGAAAGGAAGCGCGGGTGGGGAGCCTGGCGCCAGATGGGAAAGGCGGGGGTGCCAGGCTAAGGAAAGGATTATTTTCTCTTCCCTCCTCTTCGAAGGGGCTCTTCTCCGAGCCTCGTCTTCCGGCGTTGCTGCCACCATCATCTCACAGAAAGTGTAAAGTGGGTGTAGAGGCATCACTCCCCGTCAGCGGCCTGGCAGGAGCACAGCCTGTTGCTAACACATCACTGCGTTTTCTCAGACCACAGACTCCCAATCCAAATACTACGGCTCTGAGCCCCTTCCCACCTTCCCCTGCTCTTTCCTATCCTTCCCCTGCCCCTTCCTAACACCTGAATCCTAATTAACGGAGTGAGCTGAGAAGGTGGCGGTGGAAGTGAATCTGAGTCCTGGCTTGTGCACTTCCCAGACACGCGCGCGTGCGTCAGCGGTGAAATGGCTTTATAATCCCTGCCCGTGGGGTCACAAGGATTTGACGGGTGGGGAGGGGGAGTGCGTGAAGGCTCTGGCATGGGACAGCTGGGCAGCGCAGCGTCAGCAGGACAAAAATCCATCCTGTTCTGATGGGGGTACCTGGGGAAAGGAGCAGGGTCGGCCCCTGGTGGCCGCCTGGGTGACCCCGCCCCGCCTCTGCGGGACGTTCCCTCGGTGGCAGAGTGCGCGCCCTCTGCTGGTACTCTCGGGCCTGTCTGCAGCCTCGGCCCCTCCTCCGTGACGCTTTCAGGGACAGGGAAGGAATCTGACGCTGTTTGGCGCTGGCTGGGTGGGGTCTAAAGGGCTTTTATCTGAACCACGTGCAGGAGTTTCGTGAGTGGCCTGGTGACTTAGGCTCTGCAGAGGACCTTTTTCTTTACTCCTGGTTCGCGGCGGGTAACTGCGCAGAGGGGCTTGTTAGCCTGGTTCCAGCTCGAGGCGATAATGCCCGGGAGACATTATCCACGACAATAATACTGTTTTCTCTTCCCGGTGTCTGCAGCCAGAGTAACCGAACAGTCCACGTGACCCAGGACTTCCTGGGCTGCCATGTCAATGGTGGTTTGAGTTATGGCCGCATTTCTGATAACCACATGTTTCTGCCCGAACATAGGCAAAGCCAGCGTGGGAAGCTGTGGATGTGGAGATCACAGAGGGCAAGCTCATGACCGAGGTCCGGCAGCGCTTCCGCAGGTGTGGCTGGCCTCCCTCTGGGCTGTGCTCTGCACACAGTAGGTGCACATGTGCAGGTGAATGAGGCCCCATCTTTGCTCCAGGTGCCCAGCTCCTGCGCCTGTGCTTGGCACGCGGTCGTTGCATGATGAGAGTTTGATGGAGAAATGAGTCGCTCCAGTCTCTGCATCCCGGCTTTGTCTGCATGTGGCATGTCACGGTGCTGGGATCTAAGTCAGAGCTCGGACAGGAACGGACTGTGCCAACCGCTTACACACTGGAGGTCCTGCACTTTCACTAACAGTGCAGACAGAAGCCGTCCGGGCCTGCATTATCAGGAAGCCAGGCTTCCCCCATTCTGCTGCCCTAGCAGGCTCTCTGGCCACCCTGGCCATGTCTGCAGGAGGGAGGGAGGCAGGGAGGGAAGGAGAAGGGAGGAGCATCCAGAAGTTTGCTTCCTGATTTGGCTTTTCCTCCAGGACGCTGAAAGCCAGGTATCACACATACGCCACCTACTCCCGCCTGGCCCAGAAGCCACAGGGCTATGACCAGGAGCTGCTCTGCCATCACTTAGAGCAGGGGTACCGGGCGGACCCCTTGCATCTGAGCCGCGAGTCCATCCTGAGGACCAGCAGCCCCTCCACTCGGACAGCAACACGTACCAGGCGCAGCGCAGGCCCTGCCGGGAGTCTTCTCAGGAGGGACCTCGCAGCGAGGTCTCTAGGTTCTGTGTGACCAGGAAGGAAAGGGAAGCTTTGTCTGAACTGAGTCCTGGGGTGTCACGGTCTCATCCCCCATGACTAATAGCCCCCACATGGTGCGTAGCCTCTGGGCACTGCAAAGTTGGCAGTTCAAACGTCTTGATGTGGGGACAAATTGCTCTAATTCAACGATCATTTGAAAGTCTGCAGGGACCTGAGGGAGCTGGGTGTGAATGGTAATAAAAGCTGACGCGGGAAGGACGGCCACATTAACCTGAAGCTGTCACACCGCAGCAACCTGCCTGCCACAGCCAGGCCGGCTGGGATACCGCCAGGGAGCGTGCAGAATCTTTGCAACTCAGGGGAGAAGTGATCATTGCGATCCAGCCTTCTTTTAAATCGGGATAATTAACTATAAATTATTCAGGATCTGGGATGCTGGTGTATGACAAATGTAAGCCCAAACTCTGCTTTCCCATGCCCGGATGCTGTGCTCTGATGGCCACCCAGCAACCCAGCTGCTGCCCTAAAATGTAATTGGCTGGTTCTGGGACCGGGTGAAGTGACACTAACTGGACCTCTGAGCTGCAGGCACGGTCTGCAATCTGGGCCAGTTCCCGTCCAGCAAACGCTGACTGAGACCCGAGGGGTGGCCAAGGCCAGCTGTTGGGATTGGCTGGTGAGGGTCAGCTGGGGTCCACCAGTCCTCCCGCAACCCCCCAGGAGATCACATGGGGCCCCTCTAGGAATCACATGGGCTCATGTATGTTACTGCCATTAGCCCTGTGATACTTTGTTGCATTCATTCATTCATTCATTCAGCAGGTGGGTCTGCACTGGCAGGGGGTAGCTCCAGAGAAAAAAGCGACAGGGAAAGATACATGGTCCTGGTCCTCCCAGGAAGGCACAGTCACTGGCCATTTCCCAGACTTAGGGTGGCCTGGGGAGACGCAGTCACCCCCACCCTCCTCATTGGCCCCATCTGCTCCTGAACACATGGATGCCGGCCTCCAGAGGGACCTGGCACATCTGTTCCATGAGGTGGGCGACGGGGCTTCTTTGTCCTTTGGCCCCGGTGCTCAGTGCCGGGCTGGCACATAGTGGGTGCTCAGAAATCACCTGTTGAAGGAAGGAATGAGGAACTGAGAATCGCGGAGGATTTGGTCTGGAAAAGAAAAGGCTGGGGTCATCTCTGTCCTCAGGGTCTGAAGGGCTGAGAGGCAGTAGGAATGAGTGGGGTGGGTTTCCAGGAGACGACAAATGAACCATGTGTTTCTTTTTGCAGAAGAATGAACTCTGCTTCCATCAGTTTTGGGATAACGGAACAAACAAGCCATGGGCAAGCCTGAACCCAAACCTAGAAGTCCATGTACTTCTGTATGCCAAGGAGAAAGCCTGAGGGGACATCTCTTAAAAGAAGCAAGTCTACCCTTGGGTCTGGGACGCGTTGTGGGGCCACATGCAAGAGCTCCCAGGCTGAGGGTCTGAAGGAGGGTGATCATGTGGCCTTGGCCTTGGGCAAGTCCAGCTCCTGGCTCCCCTCTTCCCCTCCCTCTCTGCCCGCTGCCTTCTTTTTCCTTTTGTTCCATAATACTTACTGACTTCCTATGTCTGCCAGACCTGCGCTGGGCCCCGGAGTTTATACTACAGGACACGAAGACAATACGGAAGCAAATAAGAAATGAAGTGATTTCAAGAGGTCCTGGAGACACCTAGGCAGGGTGAGAGGGTGGAGTGACGCAGCACACTGCTCGTTCCGTCCTTCCCGCTCGGGTCTATTCTCACCCTGCTAGATCAATAGTCAGCATTTACACGACTCTGTATCACTCAGTGCTTCCGGTCACTTGGTCCTAAAAACCGTGGGTCGTCCCTCCTGCTTCTCTTTCTCTCACACCACATCTAGTCTGTGGGCCAGTCCTGCTGCCTCTGCCTTCGGAACGTATCCCGGTCTGGCCGTGCTGGGTACCTCTGCTGCCAACACTGAGCCTCCGTTTCCCTTCCCGGACGTCCCAGGAGGCATCCACTACCCTCGCTGGCATCCACTTCTCCGTCCTTCCCTCGACTGTCTCTTCTCAACAGAAGGCCAGAGCGTCTCCTCTGCAGATCATCACAGCTTCCTGTCTTGCCTGGAGTGACCCTAAGGTCCTTACAATGGCCCATGAGCCCTCTCCCACCTCCCTATGATCTGCCCCACACTTGTCGGACCTCGGCACCTCCTACCTGCCTCGGCCAGTCCCCTCCAGCCAACACCTCAGCGCCTTCACAGCAGCTGTTCCGTCTCCTAGAATGCCCTTCCTCTAGACACCCACGTGGCTCTCTAAGTCACCACCATGGAGTCTCGCCCAGTCACTTTTCGTAGAAGCCCCACCCCATCAACTCCCTCCACTCCCATCACCTCTCTGCTTTGCTGTTTTGCGTAGCACTTGTCACCTTCTAACATACTGAGTGATGTGCTTATGAGGTCTGTTTATTTTTGTATATGTTTTGTTCACTCCTACCCTCCCCCCCATGCCTAGAAGAGTCCCAAGCACATAGGAGACCCTATGGATAAGTGATTAGGCCGTTTCTTATAAAGTTAGACATGCACCCACCCCATGAGCCAGCCCTGGAATTCCTAGGCATTTACCCAAGAACAGAGAACACTGATGTCCACAGAGCTTGATTCAAAATAGCCAGAACCTGCAAGCAACCCAATGCCCGCCACAGAAGACTGGATCAGCACACTGAGGTGTGTGACATGTGGGATACACAGCAACGGAAAAGCACCAAGTACTGAGAATTCTGTTTTCCGTAGTGTAAAGTACCTCCTCTCAGACCAACCCTCTCACAAAGAACAGCCACTGACTCTGGACAAAAATGTAAGGCGCCAGAAGACAATCAAAGCAGACAGATACTGGAGGGGATGGCCGCTTGTAAGAGGGGAGAGGCCCGGGAGGGCTTTTCGTATCTTGTAGCATTCAGCCTGAGGCAGGCCTCACTCTGACCCCTGTAGGACAACCAAAGCTGCGGAGGAAACCTGCCGCCTTCCTGGCTTTAAGAAGCAGGTGACAGAGTCTGGAGAAGTCTCAGCTGCTGGGAACTGGCGGGAGAATGAGGAGAAAACCAGACGTGGGGGCACCAAATCCTGGCTGAGAGCTTCACCCAGAACGCTTGCTTCCCCGAGCAGACGCCAAACAGCCTGCTCAGACCGTATTCCAGAACAGGCTGACGAATGGACCGGCTCTTCAGAAATCAAATGGCTGGCTGTTCGAGGCAGGGGCGGACAACTGACCGGAAAGGGAAGTGGGAGATCTTTCTGAGGGGACGGAAATGCCCAATATCTGATTTGCATAATGGTTCCACAGTTGTCAAAATTCGTCACATTGAACACTCAAGGTCTGTACGCGTCACTGTATGAAAGGAAAGCTCAACAAAAATGTTTTAAATTGCAACTGTTTACGTGGGCCTCTGCATTAGGATTCTGGCATTTAGATAGAAAACCAACTGCTGCCACAAACACCCCCGGAGTACAGCTCTGCCAATAGCCACACAGATCTTATTCCCATGGACACAGGACACAGGCACCAGCCGAGACCTGATGAGGCCGCTCCGAAAAGTGACGTTTGAAGGGAAATAAATGACGAAAGGGGTCAGTCACGCAATGATCTGAGGAAAACGTTCGGGCACAGGAGACGAAAAGGACAGGTGCTGAGGAACTGCTCCCGTTACCTACTGCTGGGCAACCACTCCCTGACTTCCTCTTGTGGGTCTGCAGGCTGACTGGGCTCAGCGCAGCTCTCCCCTGTGGGCATTCCTCATGAGGGCGCAGATGGCAGCTGGGGCTGAACTCATCCGAAGGCTCGATAGACCTGGACGTCCCAGATGGCTTTTTCACGTGCCTGGTGGGTGATGCTGGCTGTCAGCTGGGAGTGCAGCTGGGGGGTGGTCAACAAGAGCAGCTACACGTGATGTCTTCATGTGGCTTGGGATTCTCGCATCATGGCAGCGGGGTTCCCCCAGGCCGGTCATCTCAAGAGCGAACTCGAAAGAGCCAGACAGAAGCTTCTTATGATGCACCCTCAGAAGTCCCAGAACATCACGTCCACTGCGTTCTCCTGAGTAGGTGAGACGCTATGGCCAGCCCAGGTCCCACGACATGGAACCAGGCCCCAGCTCTTGATGTGAGGAGCAGCGTTACATGCAGGGACACTGCCGTCTCGGACACTCTCCACCATAGACAGGAAAGGGCTGGGAGACTGGAGGAAGAGGAAGGGGGCCCCCGAGGGTCCCTGGCACATAGTGAATGAGGGTGAATGACCAGGAACGAGGCTGGAGGAAGGCATGGAGAAGTCCGGCCAGGCAGGACCAGGTGGGCCATGGTAAGGAGTTGAATTTCATTCTGAACTTTTCAGGTGATTGAATTCACCGTTTTAACAGATCATGCTGGCTTTTGCATGGACTATGGATTGCAGAGAGCAAGGATGGGGGACTGGTTAAGAGGAGGCTGAATTTGTCAAGGCAAGAGAGGCCAACGACAATGAAATGGAGGACGTGAATGGATGCAGAATCTGTTCTGGAGGTACGATGGCTGAACTTACCGATGAACTGGACGTTCAATCAAACAAGAGGATCAAGGCAGACTCCTAGGTTTGGGGCCTGAGGAACTAAGATGGAAAAGACCAGTCAGGAGAGTGGAGGTGCTGGTGAAAGTGGGAGAGGGCTGGGGACGAAAATCAAGAGTTCCATTTTGGTCATGTCACGTTTGAGACGCCTGACATAGACATCTAAGACGATATCGAGTTGCAGATGGGGATAGAAGTAAAGGCGCTCAGGGACAAGGCCTGGGCCTCAGTTTCCTCAACTGTGACCCAAAGGGCTCAGCCTGGGTAACCTTGGGGACCTTCCTATCGCTGACCATGTACGTCTTGGGACATCAAGGTCTTGATGCTGTGGAGCTCTCACAGGAGAACTGAACTATGAGCTACTGAAGGCCTGGGCACATTTCATTCCTCTGAGCTCCCCTCCTATGGGGTCAACCTCTCAAGGCCACAGGCTCGTTTTAGCCGCAGAGAATCTGAAGAGTCACCGGCTTCAGGTAGGACTCTGCCCTGAGAAGTCCAAGGTCATTTTCGCCAATCTTTCCCTAAACAAAGATGGCCACTGAGTTCTGCATTCACCCAGGGGAAGAGTGGCCATAAATTATGAAACATGAAAACCATTAGTCCAGTAGCTGCCCTTGGCTGAAAACTTCAAACAGCTTGAACGGCCTTTTAACACATGAGAAAGATCACGTCACCTATCTGCTTAAAACTCTTCCCATCACACATCTGACCCACAGCCACATGGCCTGGCCCTGCCCTGGGTCCTGACACCACACTGTCCCCTGCTCAGGACCCTGGAGAGTCACCAGCATTTCTGCTCCTAGAACATGGCTAGATAATGGCTAACATGAGCCTTTGGCACTTGCTGTCCTCTCTCCCTGGAACGACACCTTCAAATATACCCCTTCTCATCCTGCAGTCTCTGTTGAAATGCCATCTATTCAGATACTCCCTGACTATCCATCACCTGCTCAAGTAGCCTTGCCCCATCACACGCTTTAATTCATCATAGCACTTGTATCGCTCAGAAATTGTCTTTGCCCATTTGTTTGTTTACTTCTCCGTTGTCTGTATCCCTGCCCCACCCACATGTACACATACGTGTTTGCTTGCAAGCATGCATACACACACACGGACATGCATGACATGTAGGCACCGTGCACACACACAGGCAAGTGCACGCACACACACACGCACACACACTCACACTCTGGAATGCAGCCCTCCTGCCTTGTTAGTAATAGTTTTGTGCCCCTCAGCCCCTAGAATGATGCCTGATACTAGGAGACCCTCAGAAAATATTTGTCAAATGGATGAATGAGACCAAGTACCTGATTTGATTTCCAGCTCTGACACTCACTAGGAAGTCCCTGAATTTAGCCTCATCTCAGTTTTTCCTCATCTGTGAAAATGGAGATGATAATAATCACGCCTATCTCATGGTGTGTGAGAGGGTTACCTGAGAAAAACACGTTAAATGCTTAGACCAGCACCTGACATGGAGTAAGTGCTTAATAAAGGTTAGTTGTTCTAGTGATGATGGTAATGGTGGTGGTGGTGGTGGTGGTGATGGTGTGATTGTGATGGTGTTGGCAATAGTGGTGATGGTGGTGATGTCATGATAGTGGTGATGGTGATGATGGTGGTGATGGTGGTGGTGATGGTGGTGATGGTGGTGATGATGATGATGATGGTGGTGATGTCATGATAGTGGTGATGGTGATGATGGTGGTGATGGTGATGGTGATGGTGGTGATGGTGGTGATGGTGATGATGATGGTGATGATGATGATGATGGTGGTGATGATGGTGGTGATGTCACGATAGTGGTGATGGTGATGCTGATGGTGGTGGTGGTGATGATGGTGATAATAGTGGTTGTGATGATGGTGATGGTGGTGATGGTGGTGATGGTGGTGATAGTGATGGTGATGGTGGTGATGGTGGTGATGGACTCCTTTAGCTTTTTCTTGTCTGGGAAGCTCTTTATCTGTCCTTCAATTTTGAATGATAGCCTTGCTGGGTAGAGTACCCTTGGTTGTAAGTCCTTGCTTTTCACCACATTGACTATTTTGTACCAATCACTTCTAGCCTGAAAAGTTTCTGTTGAGAAATCAGCTGGCAATCTTATTGGAGCTCCCTTATAAGTTACTAGTTGCCTTTCTCTTGCTGTTTTTAGGATTCTCTCTTTGTCTTTAACCTTTGCCATTTTAATTGTAATGTGTCTTGGGGTGGGCCTGTTTGGGTTCATCTTGTTTGAAACTCTCTGTGCTTCCAGTCCTTTCTCTAATCCTGATGTGACCAGCCAATGATATTAAATCAGGATGGTGAAAACTGATGAAAGAAAAGGTTGAGGATGAAGCATCACCTGGGCCCAGGGTTCTGTGCAATGACAAAAGTATGTAAAGTGTCTAAGGTGGTTCTTGACAAATGTTAAGTGCCTAATAACTGTTGGTTTCATTTTATATCAGTTCAATTCAAAAGTAAATGTGTCCTTTTATGATAAAACCCAGTGAAATCAGGTCTAATAAAACCATACTTTATAAAGTGAGGATAGGTTAAGAGAGCTCTAGGACAACAGCAAGCAGAAACACGTTTGTATCACAGGGGTAACAGGAGGAGAAGAGAGGAAGCAAGGGAGTGAGAACCTACATGAAGGAATGACTGGAAACTTTCCTAACCTGGTTTGGGGCCGGCCCGTTTTGCATCTCCGCTCCTCCTACCAATCTCAACGTGGCTTCTTTATATGCTTAGTTATAAAACTTCTGTTCAGCTGGTTCTCCAGGTTGCTTGTTCTATAATTTAGTTGTAACTATGTGGTCACGGAAGGAAGCAGTGTTTATCTGCTCTGCCATCTTGGATCTCCAATGTGAAAGTTTTAAAAGACTTGCTGTAGTTAGTATAATTTGATTACATCTTAGAGCTAGAAAATTTTCCAGAGGCCAACACCTGATTCACTCATTCTTTCACTAATTCACAAACATTTAACAAGCATCTATTGAATAAACATGTTCAATTTTGAGAACCTCAGATATTAATGAATGAATCTCGTTTCCGGAGGCTTTGTTTTTCAATTTGGTGTAACAGGCTCCAGGATGAGCTGGGGTCTGTCCAAAGAATGGGGATAGAGACGAATTTTTGCTTTCAAGGAGCTGTTGTGCAGGCATGACATGAGAAGGCTGGGTGTGTCCAGAGGAGGACCCCAGGGATGGGAAGGAGGGTGAGGAGGGAGCAAAACAAAGGCTTCCTAGGATATGAGAGGCTTGGCAGGAACTTGGGAGGAGGGCTGATAGTAACCAGCCTGAGAAGATGGTGAAGGCTATGCAGACAGACTCTTATTCGTGTGGCTCTTTATGATGGGCTGTAGAATTATGAGCGAGTGGAGGGGATAGGTGCAGGCATGGAGGTGGGCAAGGCTGGACCAGGTCACAAAGGGCCTCCTAGCCAAGCCAAGGACTTCAGCTTTCTTCTCTCGGGGATCAGACTCAGGGAAAGGTTTCACCTGGGAGAACACTAGGAAGGCTGGGAAGGGAGTATCTGGAGCGGGGAGCCTGGGGAGGGTCCTGCAAGCCCCCACTTCCTCCTAGCTTTGCTCAATTTTCTGCATTCGGGAGTACCCACTCTGCAGACACCAGGCATCCTCTCCCTTAATGAATCATCTACTGTTCAAAATAATTTAGGAAAATATTTTGCAAATCTCTGGTGAAAATAAATTAAATCAACACTAATTTTGAGCCATTCTAAAAATGTTCAAATACAGATGGGGTGTATAAACTGGGCCTCCTGTATTTAGAAAGCTGGAGTACAAAAGCAGAACCATGTTAATGAACACCAAATTAATTTCATGGAAGGAGAAAATAGCTTAGTGCCTTGTGATTTTTTTTTAATTTTCAGAAAGTACAAAACCTGGTATAATTAAGTTATTCTTTCCCTATGTACTTAAGTAGCAGGTGAAAATATTGTGCAATTCATCTTTTCAATTGTATGATATTAACAGAAATTTCATTTCATTTATTGAATGAACCACCCAACTGGGGGATTTGTTATTCTATTCGACTCAATTCAAGAAGCGTTTACTGAAGGCCCCGGAGTATCAGGTGCTGCCCAGGTATTTGCACACCTGTCCCCACTTAATCCTCACCTCTCTCCAGGCAATTAGGTTATGGCCACGGTTATGGAAGCAGAGACGGGAGATCAGACGTTACCCAAAGTCTCCGCACTGGTAAGCGACACAGCTGAGCATTTCACCCACTTTTGCCTGACTCCAGAGCCTTGATTTTTCTAGAACAGCACCTCCCTGCCCTGCATACACAGAGATGTAATGCACAGACCCGACTCTGAGGGGAGAATTTCAAGTCCTCTGAACGATTAAATTAGGGGAGTTCGGGTACCTGGCTTCTAGATTCTGCTGGAAGAATGTGGGGTGGGGGTTAGAACAGGATGAGCACCCCTCAGCTTGTAACAAAACTTGGGGTGTACATTCATTTCCTGCGGTCGCCTTAACAAAGTATCACAGATTGGGTGGCTTCAAACAATAGAAATCTATCCTTTCATAGTTCTGGGGGCTGGAAGTCTGAAATCAAGGCGCTTGTGGGCCATGCACTGCCCCTTCTCTCTAGGGGCCCCGTCAGCGGGCCTCGGGTCCTGCCTATTGACCGCCGTGGCCACCCCTGCTGCCTTGTCCTGGGGCCTGGGCAGTGCCCAGCTTCGCTGGTTAGTATGGCATTTGCTGTGCTGACTGCAGCTTGCTGTCATGGGGGTGGGCTCAAGTGTGGCAGACGTGGTCACGGCAGAGGGACCGGGCTGTGGGGTGGCTGGTCCATAGCCTTCATGCTCCCATGTCTGTACTCAAGAGAGGCTGGTAAGCGTGCCAACACACAGATGCTGCCTCAGGACTTCTGGTCCTGAGGCCACTCAGCGGGCGGCTCAACAGCTGGAGTTAGGGCCTTCGGCCAGTGGGGAGGTAGGTACCCAGCTCCTCCATCCCTCTTCCCACACTTGCTCCCCCTCTGCGGACTGCGTCCCCTGTTACACGGGCAGAATGGTCCTCCCTGCCCTCCTCCCCAGCCCCTCAGCCCCTGTCCAGTCCCTCTTCAGAGACTCTCAGTGCCCCCTTCCCCACAGCACGTCTCCAGGGCCAGGCCTGTGTAATTGCAACAGTCTCCCCTGCCATCTGCCTCTGGCCTTGCCCCCAGGGCGACCTCTGTCTACATAGCAGCCAGAGAGAGGCCTGTGGATCAAACCTGTCTGCTCATGGTTCCCCTTTGCTTCAAACCCTCACAGCATCAACGCAACACAACTCTGGCTCAAGTTAGCACTGTATGGTCAACCCCTGATTCTCCAGCCACATTGAACAGCAGGTAGCCAGGGAGGGGCCAGCTGTCCTGGGCACACCCGTTCCCTGTGCCCGAGCCCCAGCTGATGCCTTCTCGCTCGTCCTTCAGACTCAGCGCAGGTGACCCCTCCTCTGAGAGAAGGCCTCCCTGACCCGGCCTGCTGGGTGCACCCTGTGCATTGCCTGCTTGCCGGCCTCCATGTGGGCTCGCGAGTCTCTGGAGATTGGGAGTAGGTCGTCTTATGGCCTCTTGCAGCCCGAGTGTCTGCACTGACTATGGCCTCAGTCTGGGGCATCACGTTGCTTTTGTGTTGCTGTGTTCTGGTCAGTTCCTCCCCAGTGGAAGGCAAGCTCTTTGAGGGCCGAAGGCCTTATTGCTCTCTTCCTACAGGGCCTGGCACCAAGGAGGGGCTCTATAACTGTTTGTTGAATGACTGAATGAGTGAATGCAGGACGAGCTCCAGTGTGAGGGCACCCAAGGAAGGGACATCACATGCCCTGTTGGCCTGCCCAGGGTACTATGTCCATGGGCTATTTGCAACCCCCCCCCCCCCCCACAGGGCCAACACAGGTCCCCTGGCTCTAGGGCTGGCATGGAAGCATCCAGACTGGACAGACAGCCCTGCTCCTGTTCCTGGGTGCTGGCTAGAGTGCTGAGGAAGCATAAAGACTCAGACAGGCCATAAGTAGTTTAAAAATACAGGAATTTGGTTGCTCTGTGAAGCCAGGTGATAAAAAGGTGGGCGCAAACGAGGCATGGGGGCAAATGAACATGTCTGGATGAAAAAAGTCCAAAGCATCAAACAAGGAGCTTTGCTGTAACATTCCAGTATATTCTGTTGATTTATGGCTGTTGCTAGGTAACAGAGTACACTGAGGCGGGTGTGATTTTTAAAGCTGCGTGCACCTCCCACCATTAAGCGGGCTGGGGGCTGGGGGAGGGTTTCAGTACGGCCCAGAGGATCGGCCACTGTTAGGAGCAATTAGAGCGAAGCCGAGGGTGTCCACCCCTCCGTGTTTGCCACCCTTCACGGTCCTTCACGGCGTATTCAGCCAAATGCCTGGAGAGCCAGCTGCTGACATGGCTTCTTCTTCAGAAAGACACCAGCGTGAATTTATCTTTTCTTTTGCAGTAAATCGATTTAGCACGTGTCAGATTTCTAACACAGCACTGCTAGTGAACGCAACGTATGAAGTGTGTAATCTTGATGGGCAGAATTAATTGTCTTCATTTTATGTTACAAATGGCTCCCACCTCTCAACAGCACCATTCATTTGCTGAACACATAGTGGTACCTACTGTGTGCCCTGCTGGGCTTAAAGAGTGAACCAGACAGAAGTGCTGCCTCGCGAAACTGACGTTCAGACTGGGGGAGACAGACACTAAATAATAGTCAAAATTAGGAAGCAAATTGTATCTTATGTTAAAAAGCAAAAAGAAAAAGCAAAGCTGAGTACAGGGGACCAGGCTTCGGGATGTGTGTGTGTGTTGGGGGCTGGTTGCAATTGTAACTCGGGGGATCCTGGTTGACCTCCTTGAGAAGCTAACCTTTCAGCAAAGTTTTGAAGGAAATGAGGGGCTGGATATTACAGATGTCCAAAGGAAGAGCAATCCAGGTGGAGGGATAATCTAGCAGGAGCAAAGGCCCTGAGGCAGATTCGAGAAGCAGCAGGGAGCCCAGTGTGGCCAGAGTGGAGTGAGCTGGGGGCAGTGGGGAAAGGGAAGCAGATTGGGTACAGTCCTCAGGCCCCTGGGAGGACGTCATGGCAGGAAAAGAGGGACAGGACACTTGAGGAGGGGAAACCACCATTCACTGGGTGATTTTGTGCCAGGAGCTGTGCGGGACGGTTGTGCCCGAGACGTGTGTGCTCATTTCTCTAGTTCACGGACAAGCAGGCTGACTCAGCCAGGGGACGGGCTGGCGTGAGGTCCAGTGGTTGCTGAATGGCTGAGCCTGGATTCAGGCCTTTACCTGCTCTCTCCTTACTGTCCGCTCCTTACCTGCCAGCCAGTCCCACAGAGGATGGGACACGTGAGGGGCAGAGGGTAACAGCGGGAGCCAGGCACCAGGGGCAGACAGCTCGGGCCAGAGGCTGGCTCCTCTGAGCTTCCCTGTGTGACCTGGGACAAGTTACTTCATCTTTCCCGCACCCCATATGCCTCCCAGGTCTATAAAGTGCAGATGCTGCCTCGCAGAAGCAAATGTGGTTATTGAAGGAGAGCAGATAGCCCAGTGCAGGGCATGGAATAGACACGCACTGAATACACTCTCCCTCCTAATTCTCACACCTTCACTGAACAACTGTGTATCGAACGGTGCAGTTCTGATGGTTTGTGGTTATGAATCAGGGAGGCAAACTGAGGTTCCCATGGCCCCCAGTGGGGTTCGCTGTGCCCCATTCTGGGCTCCCACAGGCCCCTGCGATGTTTTTCACCTGCACAGGCATGACGAGTGCATGGGAAGCTCTACGACGTCCCCCGTCATGTCCCACGGTGGGACGTCATTATTAGCTGGTCTCTGATGGACTCAGCCCCAGGTTCTGCTCAGGCCAGCTCTCTGGGAGGCCAATGCCCGTAGCCACAGTTGGCAAAGGATAGCAGCCACTGTCTCGACACTTCACAACTGGCTCCCTGAGGTCTGCCTGTCCTACGGGCCGGGGTGCCGGATGCAGGAGTGGGTCTAATGCACCTCTGGGTCCCCAGGGCCTGGCACTGAGAGGATGCTCAGAAAATGTGAGAGGGAGGGAAAGTAGAAGGGAAGAAGAGGAAGGAAGGAGGGCAGGAGGGAGAGAGGGAGCAGGGAGAGATATGCACGAGGGCTGAGCAGTCCATGGAGCCTTCTGGAACAGCTGGGGAGGGAGCTGAGCTTTCTGCCTCCTGCTGTGGGAGGACGCAAGGAGACTCTGTCTGACGCAGACTATTGGCACGTTAGGCTTCTCCTCAGGACCCCAGCTCTGTGCGGAAGGGCCTATCACACAGGCACAGACCTGTCTCTCACCACTGCCCGCCAGCCCAGGCTGAGTTCAAGGCCTTGAGACTATTTTCCTATTTGTGAAATGCAGGTGAGAATGCCTGCCTGCGGGTGGGTGGGGGTTGTGACAAGCTCACTGTCTGCGTGTGGAGGGGCTTCATCAGTGGCACTGGCTCTCGTGACCCCTTCTTGCCTTTGCACCTGCTCCGCCCTCCCCCCAAGGTGCTCCCTTCCTGCCTCCCCCATGCCCATGAACTCCTACTTATTCCTCAAGGCCCAGCTCAAATGTCCCCTCCCACGGAAGGCGTGTGCTCCTTGTACGTCTGTGCTCCTTGTGGTTGGGGCCCCGGAAGGCCCTGAACCCCCTCGCTTGTATCAGTGCTTCCGATTCCTGTTCTGGACGGGGGCCCTTCAGGTCCAGGCCCGGGCTGATGTCCGCCTTGTGACCTGAGCCAGTCAGCGAGTGGTTGTTGAACAAATGAGTGATGGGAGGGAAGGAGCAAAGGAGGAAGTGAGGAAGTAAGGAGGGTAGGGGGTGTGCAAGCAGCCTATGAGAGAGAGAGAATAGGATGAGCTGGGAGGAAGCACCCCACCTCCCGCCATTGAATCGCTCCCATCACAGACCTCACACTCTTTGCAGACCCGTGTGTGCGTCCTGTGGCTCCAGGATTCCATCTTATGAATGATGGGTGCTGATGAGAGGACACCCAACAGACCCTCTGCCATCTCCAGCAATACACACTCCTTGGGCAGCCTGCGCTGCTCAGTGCGGGAGGCACGGTGGTGGGAGGCGCAGGAGGGGGGCCTGGCCACCTGGGTTGCAGGTCAGTTTTCTAATCATCCTTCACTAATTTGTCCACAAATACTGACTGAGCCTCTACTGCATACCAGGCAGTGAACAAGACGAACAAATTTTCTGTCCCCATGGAGCAGACATTCTATGGGGAAAACAAATAAAACCAAGATGAGCTGGTAAAGCGGATGATACACTAGTGCTAAGTACTAGACAGAAAAATATGCAGCAGTGCGGGGTGTGGAATGTTGCGGCGGAGGCTGAGATCTCAGATGGAGCGGTGCACCATGTTTAGCACAGAGAGAGGTTTGGAGCCCGGCGCTGGAGCCAGAATGCTGGGTTCAAGTCCCATCCGCTGCTCGTGTGTGATCTAACAGAGGCTACTTCCTTCTTTAAGCCTCAGTTTTCTCGTATGTGAAATGGAGATACTAACAGTCCCTGCCCGCGGAGGTTTGAGAGGTAGAGTGAAATAATACGCTCAGTGTGTTTGCACAGTACGTGGCCCCTCCCAACCTTAGCTTCTCTCCGTGGCTAATATTCCCCCTTGAGCCTGAGATATGTAGTTTCCCTAATACTCTGTGCCCTGACACGTTCTCTTTCCCTGGAACTTTGAGGTCTGGTGGGGGTGCTGCGGGAGAATGGATGCTCATTTTGGAGGTTCAGTGCCACTGTGTTCTGTGATCATCTGGAATGTTCCCTGTCCATCTCTCCCTTGAGGCTGTAGTTTCTTTGGGAGCTTGAGGGCAGGAATGTGTGTTATTCATGAGTTTCTGCCTCATGTCTACTGCAGGCCTGGTACTTAAGGGTGATCGATAATTTCTAACTAAATTAATGAATGGTGAATGCATGCTGTAAGGACTTAGTGCGATCTGAAGCCCTGAAGTAATCAAGGGAGGCTCCATGGAAGAAGTGTCATGAGAGGAGGGCTTGGAACTGCCAGTGGGAATGAAGAGCACCGTCTCACTGGCATAGATAGATCCCATGCAGTGTGGTGCCCCCTTCAGAGAGAAAGAACGTGTGTCTGCCGGTGAGAGTCTGGCTCTGGCCTGCGGCACCGATCTTCTGAGAGCCCATGCTTGGGAGGCCTGGGGTCTTCTTCCCCCATCACCGCCAGCCCCGGTGGAAAGCGGGGATAAGCATGGGGCCTTCTGGACCTTCTCACAAAGGCTGGGCTCGCTGGTGGGGGAGATGGATGAGTGGAGACTGCACACTCGGCTGGCAGTGCTGTGAATTATTGATCACCGGAGGGTAATGTGTCGGCAAGGTCGTTTCCCGCCCAGGCCAAACTGCTCGATCATGCTTAATTGCCTGTTTTCCAAATTTCCCTAGGGCTGGCCTGGGGCGGGTGGGGGTTAGCTCTGTGACCATTTATTTTGATCGAATCCAGTCTATGGGGTGAAAAAGGGATGCCACCCTTTGCTCTTTGGTATTAAGTTTGCAAACTGTGGGTGGGAAGGCTTCAGGTGCTAACAGGGGCTTCTGTCCTACCTGGCGTTGCAAAGAGGGGCTGCTCTGTGCACTCCCACCCCTAAGACTTGCCTTACTTGTTTGAGCGGTGGGCTGGCAGAATCTGAGAAACGGGGGGCAATATATACTCCCTGAGCATGTGCGATATGCCAGGCTCTATGTATATCACGTTCTTTAATTCTCACTGAGACATCCAAATAAAATAAACATAACACATCAAAGTGGGGAACCAGATGAAGGAACAGATCTTCAAAGAAAATGGTCAAAAGCCGCTTGCAAGGATTTCTCCACCTCTTAGGGACCGGGAGGGTAGGAAAGGGTAATGTGGGGGAATGAAAGCAGGTTGAGGGGGGACTGCTCTGGAGACGCCTGTGCTGGGACCCCGGTCCCTGTTAATGGGAGGAAAAGGAGGTACCTGCCCCCCTGCAGCCAGGTGGGGGTTGATGACTCAAAGCCTCCAATGTAGCTGCTGGAATAACAGGGAACAGATTTACCTTCCCACCCAAAATAACTAAAGAACAGGACAAAACCTATGAAACAACAGTTTCCGAGAGATTGGACATCGGGCAGTGAAGGACCGTGATCACTGAGAGATACAAGCAACAAGGTGCGCTCACAGATTGCTCCAGCTTACGCCTTGGGAGTTCCCTGGCCAAGCTGCAGGGAGAGGTTGTCCAAGCTGAGCCTGGTGGAATTGCCCAGCTGAGGAGGCTGCGCTGAAAGCGTGGGGAACCAAGGTCGTTACAGTCCACAGGGCAGAATCATGGACATCATAGAGCTGCAAAAACAGAGAGACGGGGATTGAGAGAGAGAGAGAGAGAGAGAGAGAGAGAGAGAGAGAGAGAGAGAGAGAGAGAGAAAGTGAGCTCCAGAGATATGGAGAGGCAAGCTTGAGTACTCAGCTGGGTACTGACCTGCATATACATGGAGGAAATTACCCAAAGTCAGGGAAAGAACCACCCAAAGGACCGGAGAGAATGGTGCTTCAAACACACACAGAATCAAGAATAGTGTCTGCTCTCACCAGCAGACTGGAGACACTCACAATTCATGGAGGAAAGTCTTGCTTCAGTAGTGGAGAATGATTAGTCCTACTTTGAGAATTGTTCCAATTATGCTTAGCAAATCACCAGTGCAAGATTGAAAGAGTTAAACTGGTGCTGAGTGGACTACAACCCAGAACAAAGCTCAAGAATATTTACAGAAATACGGAATACCCAGCACCCCCAAGGTGAAGGGCACAATGTCTGGTATCTAGAAAAAAATTGCTAGTCAGCAAAGAAGAGGGAAAATAAAACACATAATGAGGAGAAAAGTCAATCGACTGAAACAGATCCAGAATTGACACAGACGTTAGACTCATCAGACAATGATGCCGAACCAGTTATTATACAATTATGTGCCCGTCAACAACAGGGGAACTCTGAGAAATGTGTGTTAGAGCTTTCATTGCTTTGAGAGCAGCACACAGTGCACCTGCACAAACCCAGATGGTGCCGCCCACTGCACACCTAGGCTGTCTCGGTAGCCTATTGCTTCGAGGCTACGAGCCTGTACTGTACAGTGTGTTACCGTATGAAACAACACAAGATGAAAACAATGTAATCAAGAGACGGTGAATGAGGCTGCTGGTGTTGTAACACAACATACTGTTTTACAGCAAATTTTTTATAAGTAGAACGATTACACTCCAAAATAATGATAAAAAGTATAGTATAGTAAGTGCATAAACCAGGAACACAGTCATTTATTATAATGATTAAGTATTATGTACTGTATGTAACTGTATGTGCTACACTTTTGTATGACTGGCAGGAGGTTTGTTTACACCAGCATCACCACAGACATGTGAGTAACGCAGTGCGCTACAACACTACGACGGCTAGGCGATAGGGAGTTTTAGCTCCATTATCCTCTTATGGGACCACCGTCATATATGTGGTCCCTTGCTGAACACAATGTCGTTATACAGCCCGTGTCTGTAACTGTCTTCCATGTGTTCAGAAAGTTAGAGAAAGGAAAGTCATTACAATGAACACAGAGGATATAAAAAAAGACCTAAATCAAATGATCATAGGTGAAAACCTCAATTTTAAGATGTAAACCGTACTGAGTGGGATTAACAGCAGAGTGGACACTGCACAAGAATATACTAGTTAACTTGAAGGCAACCATAGAAACTATTCAAAAAGAAATAGAGTAAAAAGACAAAAATAATAATTTAAGAGAGGGACAGAGGCTTGGGGAGCTGTGAGAAAACTTGACGAGGCCTAACATATGTGCAGTTGAAGTCCCTGAAAGAGTGGAGAGGGAGGTATGGAAAATATCTGAAAATATAATGGCTAAAATTTTTCCAAATTTGAGGAAAACTATACACCCACAAGAATACAAGAATCTCAATGAACTCCAAACGCAATAAAAATGAACAAGAAACCCCACACTAAGGCACATTATAATTAAATTGCTCAAAATCAGTAATAAAGAGAAAATCTTAAAACTAGCTAGAAAGGGAGTGGGATGGGGTCAAAAGGACATGCTATATAGAGAGGAACAAAGCCTTAGGCTTTTTCCTATTGTAGAAAATAATGCAAGAGAGAAAGCAGTGGAATAACACCTTTAAAAAAACTGAACGTAAAAAAAAACACAACTATCAACTTAGAACTCTTATCCAGAAAAATATCTTTCAAGAATAAAAGCAAAATAAAGACTTCTCAGACATGTAAAACTAAAAGAGTTTACCTCTAGTAGATCCTAGATATAGGAAATGTTGAGGGATGTCTTTCAAATGAGCAAAATAATACTAGACGGAACACAGATCTACACAAAAGAATGAAGAACAGTGCCATCAGACATGATAATATTTTTTCTTATTATTTTAGTCTCTTCAAAATATAATTGGCCCTTGAAACAAAAATAATAACCATGTAGTGTGAGGATTTATGACATATATAAAAGTAAGATGTATGACCACAATAGCAATAACAGTGGTGGTGGTGGAGAGAATGGAAGTACATTGTTGTGTCTTAAACTATATGTGAAGTAGTGTAGTATCACTTGAAGATAGACTGTGATAAGTTAAAGATATACACTATAAACTGTAAAGCAACTACTAAAATAATAAAACAAAGAATTATAGCTAATAAGCCACAAAGTAGATGTAATAGAATAATTAAAAAATGCTCAATTAATCCCAAAGAAGGCAGAAAAAGAGAAAGAAGGGAACATAGAAAAGATGGAACAAATGGAAGACAAATATCAAGATGGTAGATTTAAACCTACCCACATCAATAATTACATTAAACGGCAATGGTCTAAATAGCCCAATTAACAGTCAGAAATGATCAAACTGGATGGAAAAGCAAGATCCAAATATAGGCATCCCACTTTAAATACAATGGGCAGGAATACATTAAATGTAAAACAGTGAAAAATATATACTATGGAACACAATCAAATGAAAGCTGCAGTGGCAATGTTCATGTAGAATTCAGAGTAAAAAATATTAAAAGGGTTAAAGAAAGTAATTTCATAAGGATAAAGAGGATGTCACAATCTTAATGTTTACATACCTAATAACAGATCTTCAAAACACATGAAACAAAAATAGATAGAACTACAATAATGAATAAATGAATCCATAATTACAGTTGGAGATGTCGATAATCATCTTTTAATAATTGATAAAACAAGTAGAAAAAAAGTATACAAGGAAATGGAAGACACGAGCAACACTATCAACCACCTGGACTTAGTTTACGTTTATAGAACACACCACCCAACAACAGCAGAATACACATCTTTTTTCAAGCACCCGCCACAGAACACTTACCAAAATAGACCATATTCTGGGCCACAAAACAAGTTTCAGTACATGTAAAGGGATTCAAGTCACAAAAAGTTTGTTCTCTGCTACAATTGAATTAAATTAGAAATCAATAAGAGAAGGAGCTCTGGAAAATATCCAAGTATTTGGAAACTATGTAGCACGTTTCTATGTAATTTGTGCATCCAAGAAGAAGTCAACAGAGACATTCAAAAGTATTTTTACCTGAATGAAAATGAAAGCACAGTATTTCACAATCTATGAGATGTCACTAGAATACTTTAAGAGGGAATTTTATAACATGAAACATCTATACTGGGAAAAAATTCTCAAGTCAATTACCTTAGATTCTACCTTAAGAAACTAGAAAAATAAGAGCAAATTACACCCAGAGTAAGCAGAAGAAAGGAAATAATAAGAATCAGAATACAAGTTAACAAAATATAGAACAAAAATAATAGAGAAAATCAATGAAGCCAAAGGCTGATTCTTGGAGCTTTTTATCAATAAAATTGATAAACCTCTTTCCAGAATGACCAGGACAACAAAAGAAAAGAGAAGGTTACCAATATCAAGAATGAGAGGTGACATCACTAGAGATCCTACAGCTATTAAAAGAATAATAAGGGAATATTAAGAACTTCTTGCTAATAAACTCAACAACTTATATGGAATTTATAAATTACTTGAAAGACATAAACTACCAAAGCTTACTGAAGAAGAAAAACATATTCTGTGTAGTCCTATAACTATTAAAGAAATTGAATTTATGATTTACAACATTTTCACAAAGAAAACTCCAGGCCCAGATGTCTTCACTGATGACTTCTACCAAACATTTAAGGAATAAACAGTTCCAATTTTACACAAACTCTTCCAGAAAATTAAAGAAAAGGGAATACTTCCCAAATCATTCTGTGAGACAACATTACCCTGGTATTACAACCAGAGAGACATTATGGGAAAAGAAAACTACAGACCAATGCCAATATCCTTCATGAACATCAATACAAAATTTTGTAACAAATCTAATCCAACAACGTAGAAAATGGATAATACATCATGACCAAGTGGGTTTATCCTATGCATGCAAAGTAGGTTTAACATTTGAAAATTGATGAATGTAATTCACCATATGAACAATCTAAAATATAAACTATACAATCACCTTAACAGAGAAAGCATTTGACAAAATCCAGCCTCTATTCTTGATAAAATCTCTCAGAAAACTGTGAATAGAAGTGAACTTCCTCAATTTAGTAAAGAATATCTTTGAAAAACCTACAGATGTAATGGTGAAATACTGATGCATTCCCCCTAAGACTGGGACAAAGCAAGGATGGCCACTTGTAGCACGACTATTCAACATTTTACTGGAGGTTATAGCCAGTGCAATAAAGCAAGAAAGAGAAATAAAAGTCATTCAGATTAGAAAGGAAGAAGGAAAACTGTTTTTATTCACAGATGACATGATTGTCTGTGTAGAAATCTGATGGGATCTACAAAAGAGCTGCCAGAATTAATAATGATTTTAGCAAGTTTTCAGGATATAAGATCAATCAGACTTGAAAATTTTAAAATACCATTTACAATATGAGATATGAAGGAATAAGAGGTGAAGAACCTATGTACTGAAAATTATAAAACATTGATGAGAGAAATGAAAGAAGACCTAAGTAAGTGGAGAGATATACTACATTGGGTTGGAAGACTCAGCATTGTTAAGATGTCAATTCTCCCTAAATTGATCTATGGATTCAACACAATCCAATTAAAATCTCAATAGACATTTTTTTTTTGAAACTGACAAACTAGTTCTAGAATTCATGTGGAAATGCAAAGGACCTAAAATAGCCAAAACAACTTTGAAAGAAAAGAGTGAAGTTGGAAGACTAATCTAATCTACTTTCAATAACTTACAAAGCTTTGGTAATTGATACAAGTGGTATTTATGTAAAGATAAATAAATAGATCAATGGAACAGAATAGAGTCCAGAAATAGACTCATGCATATCTGGCCACTGATATAGCTGATTTTCAACAAAGATGAAAAGGTAGTTTAGTGGAGAATACATAGACAATTGGTGCTAAAATAATTGTGTGTGCATGTGTGTGTGTGTGTAAAAAGGAACTTCTACACTTTAAAAAAATGAAGCATATCTTGCATCATATCCAAGAATTAATTCAAAATGGATCATAGACCGAAATATAAAGCCTAAACCTGTAAAAATTCTACAAAAGGCGTGGAAAAATTTTTTTTAAAGACCAGATAGTAAGTATTTAGGCTCACGGGCATTATGGTCTGTGTTGTAACTACACAACTCTGCCATTGTAGTGTGAAAGAGATCACGGAAAAATACATAAATGAATGGATAGGATGTGTTCCAATAAAAGTTTACATATAAAAATAGACAGCTGGTATGTAGGCCATTGCTGACTTTTGTTGTAAAAGAAAACAGGATAAAAAATTCTGTGACATTGAGTTAGTCAAAGATTTCTTAGATATGACAACAAAACAGGATCCATAGGAGAAAAAAATTTGGTAAATTGGGCTTCATCAAAATAAAAAATGTCGGGGCCAGCCCGGTGGCTCAGGTGGTTAGAGCTCCATGCTCCTAACTCTGAAGGCTGCCAGTTCGATTCCCACATGGGCCAGTGGGCTCTCAACCACAAGGTTGCCAGTTCAATTCCTCAACGCCCACAAGGGATGGTGGGCAGCGCCCCCTGCAACTAAGATTGAACACAGCACCTTGAGCTGAGCTCCCAGATGGCTCAGTTGGTTGGAACGCATCCTCTCAACCACAAGGTTGCCAGTTCAACTCCCGCAAGGGATGGTGGGCTGTGCCCCCTGCAACTAGCAATGGCAACTGGACCTGAAGCTGAGCTGCACCCTCCACAACTAAGACTGAAAGGACAACAACTTGACTTGGAAAAAAGCCCTGGAAGTACACACTGTTCCCCAATAAAGTCCTGTTTCCCTTCCCCAATAAAATCTTTAAAAAAAATTAAAAATGTCTCCTCTTTGAAAGACATTATTAAGAGAATGAAAGACAAGCCCTAGTCTGGGAGACAATCTTTGCAAAACATATGTCTGATACATGGCTTAGATCTAGACTATATAAAGAATTCTCAAAGCTCCACACTAAGAAAACAAACAACCTAAATAATAAATGGGGAAAATGTCTGAACAGACAGTTCCCCAAATATGATACGCAGATGGCAAATAAACTCATGAAAAGATGAGCAACATCACTAATCACTGGGGCAATGGAAATTTAGAAAGTACAGCGCAGCCAGTACATAACTACTGTGTTTCCCCGACAATAATACAGGGTCTTATATTAATTTTTGCTCCAAAAGACGCATTAGGGCTTATGTTCAGGGGATGTCATCCTGAAAAATCATGTGGGGGCTTATTTTCCAGTTAGATCTTATTTGTGGGGAAACATGGTATTAGAATGGCGAACGTGGAGGAACTGGAACTCTCATACTGTTGATGGGAACGTAAGGTAGTGTAAGCACTTTAGAAACAGTTTGGTACGTGATCTCTGTCATATACAAACTATTCTATAAAAACAGGGAAAGTTCTTCAATTCATTTTATGTTAGTATAAATTTGCTAAAAAACTACAAGAAAAGAAAATTATTAGTCAATCTAACCTTTAAACATAGGTGCAAAAACTCACAAAAACATTAGCAAAACAAATCAGGCAATATGTATATTAAAATGTCTTACGACAACGTAAGGTCCACCCTGGGAGCATAAGAATGTTTTAAAGATGAGATGTTACCTTAACTGACTCCATTAATCGATTAAAGGCAAAAAGCCATATGATCTATCAATGGATGCAGCAAAACAAAGCAATTAGCCAAACAAAAAACATTTATTATCCAAATGAATAAACCACATTAAATGTCAACAGTCATTCCTGATAAAGTCTCTCCAAAAACTAGGGAGGATGAGGAAGGGTATCTATCAAACAGCAGACATTACTTTTCATGGTGGAACTTTAAAAGGCATCTCAGACAGAGGTGTCTTGTGTCACCGCTGCTATTCAACTCTACCTTATATCGGAACCAACTGGACCAGACAGCAAATGGGTGGTGAATGGCAAGGAAAAGCCAAAATGGTCTGTAATTGCAGGTATGATTGTCTACATAGAAAATTCAAGAGAATCTGCTGTTAAACTAGTACAACTACATGATAGTTCAACAAACTGCTGGATACAAGACAACATGCTAAAATCTTCTGAACAGCAATACCAGTTAGAACATATAAGAGGGGGGAACCTCACAGCTGTCAAATCTAGAGGACACTTGAGGTGAAACGCAAGAGAAGAGGCACCAGCATTCGTGGAGGCAGCACAGCAGAGCGGTTCAGAGCGGGGCCTGCAGCCCAGAACGCCCGGCTTCTCAGCCCAACCCGACTGCTTACGGACTTCGGTTAATTGCTTGATTACATTGTGCCTCAGTTTCCTCAATTTTGAAAGGGAGACCGTAATATCATCTACCTCAGAGGGAAGCTGGGTAGATCAGTTGAGTTACACAGAAAATACTTAGAACAGTAGCTGGCACATAGAAATGTATAAATGTTTGCTGTTATTGCTATGAAGAAAAAGACAACACTTCTTAGAAGAACATGAGAGAACATCTGAATAAACAGAGACAGATCACGTCTATGGCTGGGACAATTCATATCAGAGATATGTAAATTTTCTCCTGGTTTATTTATATATTCTTTGTAGTTTAATGAAAATGACAACAGGATTTTTAATGAGAACTGACACACTGAACATTTATATAGAAAAGCAAAGGCCCAAGAACGGTCAGGACAGTTTTGAACAAGAGCAAAGATTTTTGATCTACTTGATACTGACTTATTATAAAACTATACTCTCCCATGCAGGTACATGGCCAGACAAAAAGACCAATGGAATAGATTAGAGAGTCCAGAAATTGACTCACACATCTGTGGGGACTGGGTATGGGAGAAAATTGGCATTATGTATCAGAGGGAGAAGGATGAACTATTCAATAAATGATTTGGATATTACGTTCTTCATGTGGAAAAAGAATACAATTAGATCCCTGCCTCACCCCAAACATAACAGTATGCTCTAGATGAGCTAAATTTAAATGTAAAAGAAAGACATTCTATAGCTCATCTTTATAACTCAGGAGGTAGTGAAGTCTTTATTGAACAGGACACAAAAGGCAAAATACTTAAAAGAAAATACGGATAATTTTCACGCCATCAAAATTAGTGACTTCTCTTAGAAAAGAGTACTGCACACAAAATTAAGAGAAAAGCAACAAATTAGAAGAGAATGTCTGCAACACACATAGACAGAGAATAGGTAGTAAAATTATCTACGAGGCTCCAGGAGATCAGTAAGAAAAAAAGCCAACAGTGGAGAAATGGGCAAAAGGAAGGGCAGGCAAGTCACAGAAGGGGACACGCCAATGGCCAAACGGAAAGATTATCAACCTCACTATTAATCAGAAACACAAACAGTCATCGTATGGCCCACTCGTCAACTTGCCATGCTTTAAGTTAATTCCAAGGGTAACTCAGAGTGTGATGCACTACTGTAGACATATACATTATTTCTGCTTTGGCAACATATGCGAAGTTAAATATCTATGTTTACCATAATCCTGCCGCCAGGTGTCCATCCTGGGAAACCCTTCCACTTGGGCACCAGGGACTAGGTAAAACGATGCCCATGCAGTATTGTTTGAAACCTCAGAAGGTTAGAAACAACCTAAATGCCCATCAAGGTGGGGATGGGAGAAATAATAAATTAATTGTAGTCACTTGGGTGCTCAGAAATGTTTAACAACCTACTGTCTGGGGCAAAAAGGCATTAATTTGCAGCAGGTGCTTGTTTCTGGGGTATAAATAGCCCCACCATGGCTGATTGCTAGCAATCACCATGACATCACTGAACGCAGAATTGGGAGGAGATGGGCACAGTTAGCTCTTGGGAGAAGGTTTCTGGGGCGGGCTCCAGCACACCATTGATGGTTTTCTTTCAACACTCAAGATCAATGATGGAACTAAGTAGTGCTGAAAAAAGAATGCTTAGAAAATAAGCAATTTGTTATACGGAACCCGAATAGCCATGGCAATCCTGGCAATCTTGAGACATAAGAACAAAGTGGGAGGTATCACGTTACCTGACATCAAATTATACTACAAGGCTACAGTAATCAAAACAGCATGGTGCTGGCATAAAAATAGACACATAGATCCATGGAACAGAATAGAGAGCCCAGAAATAAATCCATGCCTATATGGTCATTTAATCTATGACAAAGGAAGCAATAATTTATATTGGGGTAAAGACAGTCTATTCAATAAAATGGTGCTGGGAAAACTGGACAGACACATGCAAAAAAATGAAACTGGACCACCTTCTTACGCCATCTACGAGAATAAACTCAAAATGGATGAGAGACTTAAATGTAAGACCTGAAACCATAAAAACTCCTAGAAGATAATATAAGAAGTAAACTCTCAGACATTACCCTTAGCGATGTTTTCACTGATATATCTCTTGGGGCAAGGGAAACAAAAGAAAAAATAAACAAATGGGACTACATCAAACTAAGAAGTTTTTTTCACAGCGAAGGAAACCATGAACAAAACAAAGACATCCTACTGAATGGCAGAAGATGTTTGTCAGTGATACATCTGATAATATTGGTTATATCCAAAATTTATAAAAATACTCATACAACTCAACACCAAAAAAATCCAATTAAAAATTGGACAGAGGACATGAATAGACATTTCTCCAAAGAGGACATACAGATGACCAATAGTCTTATGAAAAGATGTTCAACGTCACTAATCATCAGAGAAATGCAAATAAGAACCACAAGGAAATATCACCTCACTCCTATCAGAATGGCGTCATCAATGAATCAACAAACAGCAAGTGTTGGTAAGGATGTGGAGAAAAGGGAACCCTCATGCACTGTTGGTGGGATTGCAGATTGGTGCAGCCACTATGGAAATCAGTATGGAGGTGCCTCAAAAAATTAAAGATAGAACCTACTTTATGACCCAGCAATTCCACTCCTGGGTATTTATCCAAAGAAACCCAAAACACTAATTTGAAAAAATATATGCACCCCTATGTTTACTGCAGCACTATTCACAATAGCCAAGATATGAAAACAACTAAAATGCCCATCAATAGATTATTGGATAAAGAAATTGTGGTACATTTATACAACGGAGTATTACTCTGCCATTTGTGACAACATGGATGGACCTAGAGAATATTATGCTGAGTGAAATAAGTTAGATAGAGAAAGACAAATATCACATCATCTCACTTATATGTGGAATCTAAAGAACAGAATAAATGAGTAAACTAAACAGAAATAGACTCAGAGATACAGAGAAAAAAACTGATGGTTGCTAGATGGGAGGGGAGGTTGGGGGATGGGGAGAAGGTGAGGGGATTAGAAGCACAAATTGGTAGTCACAAAATAGTCATGGGGATGTGAAATATGTGGGGTGTCAGATGGATACTGAACTTATGGGGGGATCACTTCATAGATTATATAAATGCCTAACCACTGCACTGTACACATGAAACTAATATAAAATAATATTGAATGTCACCTAAAATTACACACACACATAGTGCTAAGAAATGTATACATATTTTAAGAAAGGAAAAAAACTGTATTAAAATTGTAATACTCTCTATATACCAATAACAAAAGATGAATACAAGTCACATTTGACCTCTGCAATGACAAGAGGTGCTCCAAGTGGTTACCATCAGTGTAATTTTAATACAGTTTTTTCCTTTCTTAAAATGTGTGTACATTTTTTGTCACCCTCTATGTGTATGTGTGTATACACATTGTCATGGGACATAAAGTACAGCATAGGGAATACAGACAATGGAAATGTAGCACCTTTATACAATGTCAGATGGGTAGTAGATTGGGGGGGTGATCACTTTGTGAGGGGTGTAAATGTCAAACTATTATGTTGTTTTGTACACCTGAAACTAATAATAAAAAAAGAAAAGCAATTTGGAATATGGTGGAATCAATATGATAATGTTTGTATAAATTTTAAAATTACATGAGATGATATAATGCATGTATATGTGTTAAAGAATTGAACATGGCTGGGAAGAAAACATAAATTTTGAAATAATGTTTGCCTTTAGAAAGAAAAACGTGAGGATTAGGACTCGGAAGGGATGCAAAGGAACTTTGGTACGTTACGTCCCCGTGGTTTTATTCCCTACACAGAAAGAGCCGAAGCAAATATGTCAGAATCTTCTTTTTTTAAAAAAAATTTTATTTATTTTTATTTATTTTTAATTTGTTGGGGTGACAATTGTTAGTAAAGTTACATAGGTTTCAGGTGTACAATTCTGTATTACATCATCTATAAATCCCATTGTGTGCTCACCACCCAGAGTCAGTTCTCTTTCCATCACCATATATTTGATCCCCTTACCCTCATCTCCACCTTCCCTCCCCCCTTACCCTCCGGTAAGGCAGAATCTTAATATTGATTCCTTTTAGATCAACATTCAAAAGGTGGAGGATTGTAATAATACACTCTAATCTTTGTTTACCTGAAATATTTTGTTAAAATAAATACAATACAAAAATAAAGTATGATCATGGTGATGTAAAAACAAAACTTTACCTTGAGAGGCTGTGGGACACACCCCGAAAGGTTCTTGGTAATCAGGTTTGGAATCAGGACCATAGCTTTCCCATTTTCCTTTATTTCCACATTTTCTATCATGAGTAAGTGTTCCTTTCACAGTGGCAACAAATCACTAAACTTGGGAGTGTTGAGCACGGTGGCAGCTCTGGCCCCTCCTGTGTTGACATCTCTGTTTGATGGGCGTTAGAGGGCTCCTCTCAGAGTCCTGGATACTCTCCACCCAGAGGCACTGTGACCTAGCCTGGGGGTTTTTGTCCAGCACTTCACTGGAGGAAAGACCCATCCTGGCACCGTCTTGGGCAGTCTCTACAGGGTAAAAGAGATGTTTCACAGTGATGGGAAGAAGCCAGACACCACCTTGGGACCTGGGTGGTCATGGAGCAGTTATATTAGTATGGGAGACGGGACATACTAATATTATGTATGATTAGTATACTGCTAGCTAGTGTGGGTGACAGGACAAGCTTTGGATTCGCACAGACCTGGGTAAATCTTGGCTCTGCCATTTACTAGCTGGGTGACTTGTCAAAAGTGACTTGGTGCCTTTTTTTCCCCATTTATAAAATGAATACTGTAGTAGATTGAATTATTGTGAAAAATATTTGCAGCCTTTCCCTGGGGAAGACGGCGCTTGTGTGCTCCATTGAGCTCCATTGAGGTCATGTGGCCACGGGACCTATTGTGTCTCTCCCTACTCTGTCGAACTCGTGAGTGGCAGTTATGTGACTCACTTGGGCCAATGAAGCTGTACGCGTGAGCTCGTGGCCCCCGTCTCTCTTTTTTGCCTTTCTCATAGGCCCCACAAGGTCCAAATGTGGGGCCACTCCATCAGCCTGGTTCCCACAGCAAAGATGACGAGGATAAGAGCTGGAGTCAACTCGTGATGGATGTGTAGCACATGTGAGCTGTAGCTTCTGTAGACCACTGCACTGTGAAGGGTCAACCATTGTTGCAATATAACCTAGTCCCTTCTGGCTGAGATGAGTCCTCATGTTTTGAGGACAGAATGAGCTAACATGTGAAGTGCTTCGCCAGCACCTGGCATAAGGATGTAGCAGTCAGGATAGGTGAGGTTATAATGTAGTAACAAACAAGCCACAAATCTTGATGACTAAACACATTGCATCTTTGTTTCTCGCTCACACTACAGCTCTTACAGGGGTCCCTATTCTTTGGAACCATTCAGGGACCCTGGCTGATAGAGGGTCTATCTTGATGCTTTTCAAGACTCTGAGTTGGGGGTGGGGGTAGGGAATAAAAAGAATTTGACAAACCACATGCAGACTCTAAAAGCTCCAATTAAGAGGGACGCCAGTCACTTCCCTCACATTTCACCACCCAAAGCAAATCATGACTACACCTAATTTTAAACAGAACAGGAAGTACAAATGTACCCCAAGCGCAGAAGGAGGCAGGAAGCAGGACACATGGAGGCAGCAGTAGACCTCCCTGTGGCCATCTGATGAATGGTAGCTGCCGCTAGAGTTAGCACTCATCATGACATTTAGGCTGATCCCAAAGGGTGAAAAGCCAGACGTGGGAAAGGCATTCTAGGCAGAGGACAAGTGTACGCAAATGCAGAGTCTTGAAGGGGCCTGCCTTGCCCAGGAAACTGCAAATGTTCAGGGAAGAGCAGATGGTGCACACAGGGAATGGACTAGAGGTTGGCAGTTTGGGGCCATACTTGGAGACCTTTAGACTTTAGCATCTGGAAAGTGGGAGCCTTGAAACATTGGCAGCAGGAAAGCGAACATGGTCAGTTTTCAGTCCACGTGAGGCAGGGGTGAGTCCTGAATATGGCTGAGGCTGGCATGAGGAGGAGGAGGTTTTGAGCGCTCTGAGGGCGAGTCCACAGGGCTGGAAGATGGACAGGCTGTGAAGGGCTGGGGGGAGGGGTCGAGGATGCCGGCAGGTCCTCCTGCGTGGGGAGGAGAGTGCAGTGGAGGAGGTAGAATGGCTGACATCACTTACAAGGCCAATAGCTCGTCCCAGGAGGTTGTGGCGCCTCAGGAACTCTCTCCTGTGACCTCTTTGGTAAACTCTTTCACATGAGAGACTGAAGCGCCACCATCCGCCAGTTCCCTGATGAGTACATATAGCCAGCGGAAGTCAGGCCACTTGAGTGCTGAGACAGAGCTTTAGTCATAGTCACCCCCAAACGGAAACAAGCTAAAGGCCGACCAACGGGAGGGCACACTGCAGTGTATTTCCACAATGGAATATTAGACAACAATAAAGTATGAACCAACTACAGCCGCATGTACAAAATAGTGACTGAACTTCAGAAATGGAATGTTGAACAAAAGAAACCAGATAGAAAACTACTCACGCTCTAGGATTCTATTTGCAGAAAGCCCCCACATAGCAAACTCACAGCGTAAGAAGTCAAGACGGGGATTTCTTTGGGGGGGACAGAGCGGGTCAGGAGGGAGGTCTTGAGGGGTGGCAGTGTCCCCTTTTCTGCTGTGGGTGGTAGTGACACAGTGTTTACTCCGTGATGAGTCAAACATTGAACTTCTGTGCACTTTCCTGTGCATACACTATACGTCCATTACAACAAAGCTGGGGGAAACAGAGGCAGGCCGCGACACAGCATTTCAGGGACATGAGGAGAAGCACACTGTAGAGAGCAGCTGAGCCACAGAAGGTGGCCTCACGAAGTGAGAGAGTAGTGGGCTGGCCCGCGGGGTGACAGCTGCTGAGATGTCAGCTCAGGGAGGAGGCCAGAGACGCGTCTGCTGATTCAGGAACAGGAAAGTCATGACGCACCCAGTGCCTTTTGGGGAGGAGATGGGAGGTGGTAGTAAGAAGGCAGGCTGGTGGGGGTGCTCCAGCAGCGAGTGGGAGAGGGGAAGAAGAGATGGCAAGTGTGGACGTGCTCCTCTGGCAGTCTGGTTGTGAGGGGAGGAGAGCTCCTAGCCGGCAGCTGGAAGGGCACACGGGACCAGGACTGGTCTTTAAGGGGGAAAAGGCTTGGCCACGGGGAGCTGCCAGAGGGATGCTGACAAACTTCACCTGTCACAGAGGTCCCCTCCCCTCACCCTTTGTACAACAGACCTCCCCTCACCATCCATCTCCACGCCTGCACCCATTGTGTCTTCTCGCTCATTGTGACCAACATGTGACGTGTTCATCTTATCTGGGTGCTCTCACCCCACTAGGAGGTCAACCCCACTGGAGCAGGGAGTTTCGTTTGCTACCTCTGCTCTCCAGCCCTGGGCTGGGACCCTGTCTGCGCATAACAGACGTTCAACAAACATTCGTCATGAAGGAATGAAAGGCTGCGGAGGAGTCCTTACCCAGAGAGGGAGAAGGAAGGTGAGGACAGAGGACCGAGTGGCGGGATCAGGAGCCTGGTCTTGGGCTGAGGGGGCAGAGGGAGTGATGAAGAGGAAGCCATGGGTGGCATGAGACCAGTGGGGGCAGCAGGTGAGGGAAGGGCCTTGGTTCTGATGAGGCATTGCCGGAGAACGGAGGAGACAGTCTGGAAGAGCCCTGAGGAGGCCCAAGGAGACTGCAGGGGCCTGGGAGGGGCATGCACAGCAGCTGGTGCCCAGCCTTGGCACCCGGTGAGGTTGGAGACCACCAGCTCTGGGGTCTCCAGCCTAGCTCAGGATGGGGTGCAGTGCTGTGTTGGACCACGGCAGGCCTCTTTCACTCTGGTCCTTGGCCTCCCGGAAGATGGGGTGATGTTTCAGCAGAAGTGACAGAGGGAGAGCATAGGGTGCGTGTGTCTCCCCAAGATCAGAGAGGAGGGGTAAAGGACCTGAATAGGGTGAGGCCCAGCTTGACGATAATGATGACCACCCTGGAGCACCCCTGCTAAACCGGAAATGGCCACGTCAGCCCTGTGAGGCACCTCCTGTGCTCACCTCTGTTTTACAGGCCAGGTTGTGCTTGCCCAGGCCCCCTCGTTGGCAGGACTTGAACCCAGCTTGTCATCTTCCCGTGTGTGAGGCTCAAGCCATTGTACTCAACTGACCTAAAGAGGGGAGGAGGACGGAAAGCCCAGCTCTGGCTGTAAGAACTCCCTCCCACTGCCCAGAAGAACCCTCAGGCGGCAGCAGCCACCTTCCCCATCTCCCATAACCCACCCTCCGTGCCCAGCCCCTCTGCAATTTGGGCAGCTGCCTGAAAAAAAAAACAGCTGAGAGAAACAAAGCATCACAGATTTCTGGGATTGAGGGAGATGGGCTCCACCTCCTACCTGCAGTTTGAGCCCCTCTGCGACCCCTCCCAGGGCAGTCTGCACCGTTTCTCCCTCCGTTTCCAAAGAGGGCTTGCTGAGCACCTAGGGAAATGCCTCTGGTTGGATCCATTCCTTCCCAGCACCTCTGAAGCCCCCACTGGGACCTGTGCTCCATGCAGGAACTCCATTCATGAGGCAAGGAGGCAGCCGGGAGGAGGTGGCAGATAGATCAGCGAAAGGGGACATTTTTGAGGGCCTGTTCTGTGCCAGTCACTGTGTACCGTGTGATGCAGGGTACACTGGTGACAAGGGACGGCGGGGGGGGGGCGGGGTGTACACTGGTGCCTGGAAGAAGCCCAGGGTTTGGTGGGGAGGGGGAGGGAGTGGAGGGACCCGCGTTTCCCAGCCTGTGTTTGGAGTGTACCCAGTGCTGTTTCAACACTTTAGTAAGCAGAAAGGTGAGTATGAGGAGCGATCACGGAGCTCTGCCTGGAGGAGGCTAACTACCCCCAGCCATCTCATCCAGACCTTTGCGGTGTAGGGTGCTCCCCCACCCCGCTCCCCCACCCCCAGTCCACCCCCCAGATTCTTCCCACGCGTCCAGTTTAACGCTCCGGAGCGCCCTCAGAACGTGTCTGACCCCACCTCTTCCACCAGTGAAGGGGATCCGTGCCCTCCTCCTCCCAAGGCTCCCACTCCCCAGAAGCGCCACCTTCAGCTGCCCCCATCCCCTCCCCGTCCTTCTGGTGGCTGCCCTCTGTGCAGCGAAGCTGCCCACCTGCTCTCCCCTCTTCCAACCCCCCACCCTTTGGTCGTCTCTTCCATAATTGGATCACCTGGGCACTCAAGGTGCCCCCAAAAGCGCAGCTGACCAGCGAACTCCCCACCCCCAGCCCCCCGCCCAAGCTGGCCATCTCCTTCCTCCCTTCCCCGCGGGCGCACTTGGGCACCAAAGGTGCCCACCCACGAGGGCCGGGGCGCCGCTCCACCTGCAGCGTGCTGGGAGGCCGGCGCGCGGCGGGCGGCGGGGCCGCGGGGGCGGAGGAGCGGGCGGCGCGAGGGAGGGGCCTGCGACAGCAGCGGCGGCTCGGCCCCGGCTCGGTCGGCGCAGCGCCGCGCGCGTCCCCTCCCGCCGCCGGCACCAGGCCGCCGCCGCCGCCGGGCGCACGGACGCAGCGCGCACCGTCCCGCCGGGATGCACGCCCGGGCCCCGGCCCACCCCCACCCGCGGCCGCCGCCAGCCCGCCGCGCGCTCGCCTGACCGCGGCGCCCGCCCGGCCGTCCCTGCCCGTAGCCCGCCGCCCCTGGCCGCTATGCTCGCCCCCCGGGGCCCCGGCGGCCCGCGCCCCTGCTAGGCTGCGGCGGCATGGCCCGCGCGCCCGGCGCGACCTCTGCGGATTGCATCGGTGTGCGGCGGCGGGGCATGCCCAGGGCACCGGGCACGGCCTTCAATGGGCGAGGACACGGACACGCGGAAAATTAACCACAGCTTCCTGCGGGACCACAGCTATGTGACTGAAGGTAACGTACGTGTTGTCTGAGGCCCCCTCCGGCCGGCCGCGGCGTGGGGATGCCGTCGCACCGAATGCCCTCCGAAGGTTTGGACCGCGCGCTGTGTGTCGTGTCCCCCCGCCCCGGGTCCGGGAGGGAGGGAGCCCCAAGGCACCAGCCGCCGCTGCCCAGCTGCCTGAGAGGGCAGCGCCCTCCTCCGCGCCGCCCTCCGGCAGGCAGTTTTCCGCCCCCAGGCCTGGTGGCATCGCGTGAATCGGCCTTGGCCATCATTTTTTTAAAAAGGCCATCCTATGGCTAATCTGGTGAAGAAATCCCGGGGAAATTTAATGGCTTAGAATCCTGGGTTTGCCATTTCAGCCCTGCCCAAAGCCTGCAGAATTTTCTAGGCTGCCCACTCCCCGGTGATGAAAAGGGACCCAGAAGAATAAAATCTGTTTGCCAGAGTCCCCAGAGCAGCTCTCTGTCCTCGGCCCCTCCCTGTGCCTCCAGAGGCAGGGTCCCTTAGTGGGTGGGAGAAGGTGGCTGGTTTGGGGTTGGTCTTTTATTCCTCGTGAGTTATACAGAGACAGAAGCAGCTGGCCCCAAACTGTCATTGGCCAAAAAGAAGTGGGGCATGCGACCCACCATGGGCCCTGAATTTGAAATCCCCTAAATTGGCCCTACTCGCCCAAGCCTAACCCCCGCCCGGAGGCTGGTGGAATTCGGAGGGTCAACGCCGCTCTCTTACAGGGTCCCTCTGTGCCACCTTGCCCGGGGACGGATGGGCACAGCTCCCGTCGCAGACAGGGGCCTGCTATTCAGGACAGGGAGAGCTAGCTGTGGTGGGGACACGTGCTGGAGACCTTCCCGGTGTGGGGACCGTCTGGATATTCCTGGGGGCTGCTGGAGTGGATGCACGAGTGTTTGTGGGTTTTTAGCAAGAGGTCCCCTGATGCGTGCTCCAGTGGGAGGGGCCCGGGCTTTGCATGCCTGTGGGGCTGGGGAGCGTGGGTGCCTGTGTCACGGAACCTGTGTGGGCTCGGCGGCGGCGGCGACTCCGCGTTGCCACCTGGCTCTGCCGGAAATGAAGCAGAGCTGGTAGCGGAGCCCTGCGGAGGCCGGGGGAAGGCTGGGCCCGCTCCGGGCGGGCTCCCTGGCGTCCTGATCCGGAGAGCAGAGGCTGGGTGTGTGACCTGGGCGGGGGATGCTAAGGCGGGACGCTCCCCATCCTGGGAGGAGAACCGCTGAGTCATGCTTTGATGATGCGTGTGTGGAGAGAGGGGGCAGGGCTGCCCAGGGCTGGGTGCAAGCTCTGCCCCAAGCTAGGGCTTTTTGGGGCCCAGGAAGCTGAAAGCAGCCCTTTGTCACCGGCCTCGGTGAGGTTGAGGACGGATCAGTGTGTGTCCGGGGTTCTTTCTGCTCCCAGCGGCTGAGTGGCAGAGGGTGAAAGGCCTCTGGGTTGCTGGCAGGTGCTCCGCGGTCTGGCTCTGGCAGAGAGAGGGGATCAACTTGGCAGGTCACTGTGGTCTGGCTTTCTGGAAGAAGCCTCTTGTTTTCATCTCTACATTGAGGATGAAGGGACAGAGCACAGGACTCAGTGATTAAAAGTAAAAAGCGCCCTGCCTGACCCATAGTGGACATTTGCAAACATTCATCATTTCTTCATCCTATCTGCCCCTTTTCTTGCATAAATTCACCAGCTCCTGGCAGGCAAGAGCAAGCAGCAAGTGCATAGAGCCTAAGAAGTGATGATTTTTAATTCCTCTTCATTCATTCAACAAATAGTTACTGAGTACCTACTGTGTGTCAGTCACTGTTTCATCCCTGAGGACTGGACCCAGATCCTGCCCTTGGGCAGCCCACGTTCTAGAAGGGAGTCTTGTGATGTTGAGCACAGTCTCTTCTCATCCTCTGTTTCCCCATCTGTAAAATGGGAGTGACTAATACCATTCTGCCTACAGGTCTTGGGGTTTCTGTGAGGGTCAGGAGAGATGGTAGATGAAGGAGCCACCTCGAAATTGCTAACTGGCAGCTGAGGTATGTTGAGCTCCCGTGATGCTCTGGGGCCTCGCACAAAATCCACATACCCCTCATCCCCCCATTTTACAGATGAAGAAACTGAGGCTTGGCCTTTGTCCATGCCCCAGACTGGGTGCCAGTTGTGTGTAGGGGACAGAGCTCAGGTGCTAGGGATGCAGAGAGGGATAAGATCAGAAGCTCCTGCCATCAGGCAGGGCAGGGTCTAGTAGAGGAAGCAGTAACAATAATCTTAGAATTAGAATTATGTGATTTCTGGCCTGCCTGCATGAAAACAGACTTTCACACTGTTGCCTCTTACTTGCATTTTGTGCTCAGCGCACAAGGTAGTCCCAGATTTGGCTGTCAGGCAGATTTGTGTTCAAACCCAGCTTCTGATGCTTCCCGTGCTGTGTAACCTTGGGCAAGTTACTAAATCTTTCTGAGCTTCACTTTCTCCTTTTGTAAAGGAAGAAATAATAATGACTCACAAGGTCATTGGACAATCAGCGATTTTGCTCATGTAGAAAGCACTCAACCCAGCATTTGGTCTGTTAGAAGTATTTAAGTGGCATCGTTATATTTGAAAAGTCTTATTTCTGGAAGAGCTTTGTGAACAAATAGTGGATGCTGGGAGTTTGCAAAAGACTCAGGTGTACAAATGCCTGTCCCACCGGGTCATTTGGTCCCCAAACGCTTGCTCACTACACCCCAGTGGTGTTGCTCTACTTCCTGTTCCTGAAGCGGCCATTTTCCTTATTTCTAGGCATGTGCACTGGTTGTGTCTTCTACCCAGAATATCCACCTCCGGCTCTTCTCATGGCTGACTCCTTCTCAGCCTTTACGTCTCAAGTTAAATGTCCTCTTCCAGTGGGAGTCCTGCTTGAGTTCCTGAGTCTCTTAAAATCTCGAATTCCTTGTGGAGAGAGCGTAGGTTTTGTTAGTCATTCACACCTTGGTGTGAATTAGTCAGAACAGGTTCCCTCCCCCAACTTTTGGCTAAGTTCCGCTGATGGAGGGATGAGGGTTGGGCGTGGTACAGGTCACCTTGAGGCACAGAGAACTTTGCATGGATGGGTGGGTATTGGGCCGAGCAGTGCAGTGGAGGCTCTTAGGGCAGTGGAAGGCCCCAAAGAGGCCCAGGAGAATGCCAGGAAACCTCTGTGTCTTTAGACCTCTATCAACGGCCAGCTATAGCCCCAGGAAGGACTTTTCCTGGCTCTGTTCTCTTGCTGCAGCCCCAGGACACAGCTGTAGGGTGTGTTGAATAGGCCCTTCCGGGCTGGACTGGATGTACAGCGTCCATCCATCCATCCTCCACACAGCAGCGTTTACCCAGCACAGCATCCTCTGGGTCTGGTCCTGGCCAGGCAGTGATGGACCAGACGGGAGCTCCCAGCCAGGGCATGTGGCAGGTGCAGACGAGGTAGATTGTGGCAGTGGCTGGGTCTCTTTGGCAAGTGCCAGTCACTCCTAGACGCCTGATGGGTAAGGCATTTCGGGGACTTGCTTTTCTGCTGGGACCACGGCTTCCCTTCCTGGAACATCTCAGCGCTCACATCTGTCACGTACATGTGCCTCTTTCATCCATGGAAAGAAATGTACCTGTTTCTCTAACACATACCTTTGCCGTCCTTATGTATTCCGTGTGATTTCAGGGCAATCAGTTTCTCTCTACAGAGTCATCCTGATTTTATAGTTGAGGGAATCAAAGGGAGCTCAGAGGAGTGAAGTGACTTGCTCAGGAATTGGTAAGGTCAGGAGGGGGTCACAGGCCTCTCTCCATCCAGTGTTTGCGCAGGTTCTACCACCTGGGATTGTCTTCATTTTTTGAACTAGTGCCCTAGATAACGTCAGCTTTCTGCCCAGGCCTAAACCACACTGGAGAGGGGGTGCTGCCTGTGGGAGACCCAGCAATCAGCCAAATTTGCGCCCAGTATGACGGCTGATTTCCCAACTCTCCGTTCTCCTCACCCCCCTGAGAACATAGGTGGTTCCCAGCAAGAGACCTGCGGCCACCGGCTGGGTCAGGTTGGTCCAAGAGTCATCCCATCCCTCTTGCAGTGACTGGTTCCAGAGGGACACGGCAGTCATTGTGGAGGTTGAGTGGAAAGTAGAGAGCTCAGGCAGTTGGTCCCCGTCTTGTGATGGAACAGAGAAGCCCCCACTGTTGTCAGCAGCCACCTTGAGACCATGAAGGGAGCACGTCTTAAGCCAACAACAGGGTTGATGGCAGGGCAGAGAGCAAGTGAGGACTGGGGATGGTGACATCTGTGACTCCTGGATGAACAAGGCCAGATGTCCACCCACCTCTGGCTGGAGCAGTTCCCTGAGCTGGTACATGTCAGACCTTAAGCCAAGTCTCTGTTACCTGCAGCCAATGACACCCCCACTCGCACAGCCTTTCCTGGTTATCTGGAAACCCACGAGGCTGCTATGCCACTCGTGACCATGATTCGAGATACATAAAACCTGGAGAAATCTTGATTTGTTTGCTTTCTGTTGTTGGAAGCCTCTTTGATCCCTTTTATTGCACTCAAGTCAAAGTTGCCAGTTCTGATTTCCCCTCATGCGGGCTACGGAGCAGGTTTTCCAGCCAGATGAGATTCCCAACGTCTGGTGTCAGGAGACGTGCATTCCTGGTGGAGCCTGGCTGCGGTCTCCAATCCCAGGCGGGCCACAGTCTCTCTGAGCCTTAGTTCCTTCTCAGGAGTGTCGCTTACATCGCTGGAAACGAGGGTTGTACAACTGTTTGATGTTGTAGTCTCTTCTCCATGAACTTCCCACCCTCCTTATGAAAGCAATACTCCCAGTGAACTCACGGCATTAGATGGTTTGGCGTATGTGGACACACCCAGCCTGGGACCTGGGGCACAGTCAGTGTTTAATAAATACTGTCCACTAATAGCGATGTCCGTTCTTCAGGGGTCAGAATTAGATTAGCTCTAAGAACTATCATCAGACTGGCCACCCCCACCTCATGGGGAAATTGAGGCTAAAAAGGGGGAGATTGCTTGTGGCACAGACCTAAAGCCAGCCCAGAGAGAGAGTGGAGAGAGCCAGCCTTTGATTTTGAAACTCAGGATGTGGGCTGTTCCTTTTGCTTCCATTTAGGAATATCGCTTCCATAAGCTTTCCTGGGATTTCACAAACTCATGTTGTCTCCATTTCAGGGGTGGGGGAAGGGAGGGAGGCTGTGATAGGGCACCTTTGGGTGTTTTCCACTAAGTCCCATCGCCTCTCTGAGCCTCAGTTTCCCTGCACTGCTTCCTGCCCTGGGTTGTCACAAGGTTGTAAGGGGCAAAGGCCATGTAGACACCAAAGGTCTACCTGTGTGAAGGGGTTGTTGCTGTCAAGGTCCCCAAACTATCCCATGGGCCAGCCCCACACCCCCCGCTGTAAGCCATGAGCTCAGTTATTTCTAATCAATCCCAACTTAAAGGTTGGTGCAGTCACAGAGTACGGTTTCTCTTTCTGCAAGATGGAAATCAAATTCTAATGAAAATTTTCCACATCATCTCCTTGTTTTCACTTGCGATAACTTCTGGGTTTTATCCTTAAAGCGTGCAGAGCTGAGGGATGTTTTTGTAGGAGATGTTTGTGGTCTTGGGAATGGGAACTGGCGCTGTGTGAAATGCTGGGGCTTCATGAGGAGGGTTACAGAGTAACAATGCAGATGAAGTAACAATATGGAGTAACAATGAAGAGAAAAGAACCCTCTCCAATCCCTCACAAAGATACATTGTTACCGATTTGTGATAGTTCCTTCCAGTCTTTTTTTAAATGCCCATGTCTGTTTTTCTAAAGATTTAATTTCAGGTGTACAGCATAGAGCTTAGACATTTATGTAATTTAAGAAGTGATCCCCCTGACTAGTCTAGTGCCCACTTGACACTGTGCGTAGTTATTACTATATTATTGGTTATATTCCCTATACGGTACTTTACATCCCATTGACTATTTTGTAATTTCCAATTTATATTTCTTACTCCTTTCACCCTTTTCATCCTGCCCCCAAACCCCTTCCCATCTATCACCCTGATCTAGTACCTATTTGACACCACACATGGTTATTACAATATTATTGACTATATTCCTTATGCTGTACCCTACATCCCCATGACTACCTTGTAACAACCAGTTTGTACTTTACAATCCCTTCCCCTTTTTTCACCCAACCCTCAACCCAGTCCCATCTGGCAACCATCAAAATGTTCTCTGTATTTATGTTTGTTTCTGTTTTGTTTGTTTGTTTTGTTCTTTAGATTCCACTTATAAGTGAAATCATATGACCTTTGTCTTTTGCTGTTTGACTTACTACGCTCAGCAAAATACCCTCTAGGTCCATCCATGTTGTCGCAGATGGTAAGAATTAATTATATTTAAAAAAAAAATTATGTTGGGGAATAGTGTGTTTTTCCAGGACCCATCAGCTCCAAGTCAAGTCATTTTCAATCTAGTTGTGGAGGGCGCAGCTCACTGGCCGATGTGGGAATCAAACCGGTGATGTTGTGTTGGTGTTATGAGCACTGACCTCTAACCAGCTGAGCCAACTGGCCGCCCCAAGATTGCAGTCTTTTTAATGGCTGAGTAATATTCCATTGTATATATGTAGCACCTCTTTCTTCTTTATCCATTCATCTGTTCAGGGACACACAGGCTGCCTCCACATCTTGGCCATTGTAAACAATGCTGCAATGGACATACGGATACATACATCCCCTCTAAGTAGTGGATTCGGTTTCTTCAGATGGATACACAGAAAATGGGATTACTAGGCCTTTCTTTGTCTCCTGTTATAGCCTGTTTTAAAATCTATTTTGTCTGGTTTAAGTATTGCTACCCTAGCTTTGTTTGTTTGTTTGTTTGCATTTTCATGAAATAACTTTTTCCATCCCTTTACTTTTAATGTGTATGTATCTTGATCTGAAGTGAGTCTCTTGTAGGCAGCATATGTAAGGGTATTGTTTTCTTTCTTTCTTTCTCGTTTTAAACGATTTTTTATTAAAATAGTAGCTAACATACATATTACATCAGTTTCAAGTGTGCACCATGGTTGTTTCACATTTATATACCCAGAGAAGTGATCACTGTAAGCCCAGCAACCATGTGACACCCTTCTATGCTATCACAATATGATTGATTATATTCCCCGTGCTGTACGTACGTCCCCGTGACTTACTTCATACCTGGAAATTTGAACCTCTTATTCCCCTTCTCCTTTCCCCCCACTTTTAAAACTTTTCAATTACAGTTAACGTTCAATATTATTTTATACTAATTTCAGGTGTACAGCATAGTGGTTAGACATATAATTTAAGAAGTGATCCCCCTGACTAGTCTAGTACCCACCTGACACTATACATAGTTATTACCATATTATTGACTATATTCCCTGTGCTGTACTTTACATCCCCGTGACTGTTTTGTAACTACCAGTTTGTACTTCTTACTCCCTTCACCTTTTTTACCCTGCCCCCCAACCCCCTCCCTCACCCCAATAAGTCTAGGACCCATCTGACACCATACATAGTTATTATGATATTATTGACTATATTCCTTGTGCTACAGCCCACATCCCCATGGCTACTGTGTAACAGCCAATTTGTACTTCTTAATCCCTTCCCATTTTTCACCCACCCTCTCAATGCCCCTACCCTCCTCAATCTGGCAGCCATCAAAATGTTCTTTGTATCCATGAGTGCATTTCTGTTTTATTTAGTTTGTTCTTTAGATTCTACATATAACTGAAATCACATTGCATCTGTCTTTCTCTGTCTGACACTCCACGCAGCACAATACCCTCCAGGTCCATCCATATCACTGCAGATGGCAAGAACCCATTCCCTTCCATGACTGAGCAACATTCCAGAGTATCTATGTACCACCCCTTCTTTATCCATTCATCCATCAACGGACACCCAGGTTGCCTCTACATCTTGGCCATTGTAAACAATGCTGCAATGACCATATGGATGCACATGTCCCCTCGAAGTAGCATTTTGGGTTTCTTCAAGTAAATACCCAGAAGTGGGATTACTGGGTCCTTCATTGTCTCTTGTTATAGCCTTTGTTTTAAAGTCTATTTTGTTTGGTATAAGTACTGCTACCCCAGCTTTTTGTTGTTATTGTTGTTTCCATTTTCATGAAATAACTTTTTCCATCCCTTTACTTTCTGTCTGTGTGTGTCTTTAAATCTGAAGTGAGTCTTTCTCGTTCTCTCTCTTTCATTTTAAAATTTTTATTGGGGAATATTGGGGAGCAGTGTGCTTCTCCAGCGCCCATCAGCTCCAAGTCATTGTCCTTCAACCTAGTTGTGGAGGGCGCAGCTCAGCTCCAAGTCCAGTTGCCATTTTCAATCTTTAGTTGCAGGGGGCCCAGCCCACCATCCCATGCGGGAATCGAACTGGCAACCCTGTTGGTTCAGAGCTCATGCTCTAACCAACTGAGCCATCTGGCCCCCCTCTGAAGCGAGTCTCTTGTAGGCAGCATATGTAAGGGTTTTGTTTTCTTATTCATTCAGCCCTCATATGTCTTTTGATTGGAGCATTTAATCCAATTACATTGAAAGTAATTGCCAATTTATTATTCATATTTTTTATCTCTTTTTCTCATCTTAAAGAAACCCCTCTAACATTTCTTGTAATACTGGTTCAGTGGTGATGAACTCCTTTAGCTTTTTCTTGTCTGGGAAGCTCTTTATCTGTCCTTCGATTTTAAATGATAGCCTTGCTGGGTAGAGTAGCCTTGGTTATAGATCCTTACTTTTCATCACTTTGAATATTTCCTACCAATCCCTTCTGGCCTGTAAAGTTTCTGTAGAGAAATCAACTAACAATCTTGTGGGAGCTCCCTTATAAGTTACTAGTTGCCTTTCTCTTGCTGCTCTTAGGATTCTCTCTTTGTCTTTAACCTTTGCCATTTTAATTACAGTGTGTCTTGGTGTGGGCCTCTTTGGGTTCATCTTGTTTGGGACTCTCTGTGCTTCCTGGATGTGTATGTCTATTTCAGTCATTATTTCTTCACATATGTTCTCAATCCCTTGCTTTCTCTCTTCTCATTCTGGTACTTCTATGATATGAATGTTGCTACGCTTGATATTGTCCCAGAGTCTCCTTAAATTGTCCTCATTTTGTTTTCAGTCTGTTTTCTTTTTGCTCTTCTGTTTGGGTGTTTTCTGTTACCTTATCTTCTAAATTGCTGATTTGATCCTCTGCTTCATCTAATCTACTGTTGATTCCCTCTAATGTATTCTTCATTTGAGTTATTGTATTCTTTATTTCTGACCGGTTCTTTTTTTATGTTTCCTGTCTCCTTGTTGAAGTTCTCCCTGAGATCACTGAGCATCCTTATAACCAGTGTTTGGAACTCTGCATCTGGAGGATTGCTTGTCTCCATTTTGTTTCGTTCTTTTTCTGGAGTTTTGTTCTGTTCTTTTATTTGGGACATGTTTCTTTGTCTCCCCATTTTTGCTGCCTCCCTGTGTTTATTTTCTGTATATTAGGTAGGGCTGCTATGTCTCCTGGTCTTAGTAGAGTGACCTTATGTAGTAGGTGTCCTGTGGGGCCCAGTGGTACAGTCGCCCTGGTCACCAGAGCTGATGTTCCAGGGTTGTCCCTTGTGTGGGTTGTGTGTGCCCTTCTGTTGCAGTTGAGCCTTAGTTGCTGTTTGCATATCAATGGGAGGGACTGACCCTCAGGCTGATTGGTTGTGAGGACTGGATGTTACTACAGTGAAGGAGCTGCTGTGCATGGACTGACCCTATAAAGCAGGATTCACTTTAGCAGGGCTCTGGTGCCTGCCCTGTCTGCCCTTTGAGTGTGTTGTCATTAGAGGTGGCTGGGTGATGTTCCAGTTTGGTTCAAAGCTGGCCCCTGGGCAAGCCAGCCCCAGGACCACCTGGGAGGGGACTCACTGCAGGCCAAGTTCAAGCTGCAGCCTGTGGCCTTCCTTGGGCCACCCGGCATGAGCCACAAAGCAATCCAGAGATGGTTGCCACCTGTGCTGTGCTTGGAGGTGCCTTGAGAGGCCAAGCCACAAACCAAGCCTGGCTGCCGCTAGTGCTGGGCTTGGAGTTGCTCAACCAGAGGTATGGGACACGCTGAAGCCAGATGCTGCTTGTTTAGGGTTCGTGAACCTTTGAGAGACTTTAGGAAAGTCCACAGCATGAGCCAAGGCAGGAGGTTTGTATGAAAAAGCCACTGAAAGTGGTGTGGGTGTGCCCGAAAGTTGGGTGGGGTGGAGGTCTCAGAATCACCAGGGCAGTGAGAATGAACGGGGGCATTAGCCAGGTTGATGGAGACTCAGATATGGCTTTTGCCTGCATCTGGATGCAAGAAGGGGGAGGGATCAACAAAGAAACAATGTTTTCTGCCAGCTCCTCCGTCCAGGAGAAAGCTTCCCTTCCAGCCCTTACCCTAGAACCAGACAAATCATTTCCTTTCTACACGTCCCTGTTCTCTTTCGAGTTGCTGCCCCGGTGCTCGAGCTCAGAGTGAGTGATTCTGTCAGCAAGTATGTCTTAACAGGTGAGGGCCTCTTAAGAGGAGCGCCTGGGACTCCAGTCACCCTCTGTCCCACTCAGTCACAATCTCTGTGGTTTTCATAATCAGAAATTATGGGGACTTCTTTCCCTGGCACTGGAACCCGGAGCTGGGGAGGCTGGTGTGGCACTGGGACCCCTCATTCCTCTGGGGGGAACCTCCACAGCCGAGATATCCCTCCCTGTTTTTAATGGTCACAATGCAGGTGTGGGACCAGCCTGTTCTGGGTCTCCACCCGTCTTACCAGTCTCACGGTGGCTTCTTCTGTATGTCCGTATTTGTAGGCCTTTGGTTCAGCAGGACTTCAAGTGATTCTCAATAATGGTTGTTCTGTGGTTTAGTTGTAATTGATGTGGTGGTGAGAGGAGGTGAGCACCATATTTACCTACTTTGCCATCTTGACTGGAAATCCAGAATTTCCTTTTTCACAAAACTGAACAATATCCCATTGTATGTATACACCACATTTTCTTTATGCATTCATCTATTGATGGACATTTGAGTTGCTTCCTCTTGGCTATTGTGAGTAATGCTGCAATGAACATGGGTGTGCCTTCCAGTGCCCATTTTTAATAAAAGTTGTAATCTCTCTGTGTAAACCATTTTGAAGGCTACTTTTCAAATGAAGCGTGAGATTATAAGAATTTTCCAGTGCTTTGCTGCAGTGCTAGCTTCACAGATGCAACCATGCAGTCATATAGGGCCCCACACTTGGAAGGACCCCGTGCTTGGTTTAAGGCTTGATTTAATGAATGCTCTGCTGTTGCCATCTTGAAATTTTTAATAATTTTATTTTTGAACCCGTGTTTTGTAAGTGCTGTCTGATGGGTCAGGGGAGCATGTGTGTGAACAGAGGTGACATGTGCAACAAGCCTTTCCGCCATTCTTTGTGCAGCTTCCATAACACACTTACCTTGTATTGACTGAGTATGGCTGAGTGCCCACATATGGTGGGGCCATCAGCATCAGCATGTCCATGATTGTGTAAGCAGGGGCACTGACAGCCCAGAGAGGCCACACTTTCTGTATGAATGCAGAGAGAGGACAGTGACAGTGTCAAAAGCACCAAGGACCAGGGAACTCTGTCATAGCCTTTCCTGCTCAGGTTACTGCCCCACGTTAGCTAATCACCGATGCTGAAAGTGATGACACTGAAGGAAAGGAAAGGTAGGACAGCCCACAGCCCCTTTTCCTTTCAACCCTTATTCATTACTGAACCAAGGGTGGAGGTGAATGTAGAATGTGTGAGCATCCAAAAGTGGAATAAAAACAGATGAGTTGGTTCCACGCAGCGTTTCCACTGCTCTGGGAAGAGAAAGTCACTGTGCACGTAGGAGCTACCACGTACAAATTGTGTATTTCAGTGATTCTGCATTCCGGTTCAATGCTCTGATATTTGCATGTAAATCTGGAATTGCACAACAGAATAATGAATGATACAATTCATGCCAATAATTTAAACTTTTTTTCTTTATTTCAATTGGCATTAAATAGCAAATAACACTGTGGCAAATCATGGGAAAAATGAAAAGGCTTGATATTTTAGTACCTTTAATGACACTTTCTCCCTGCTTTTTGAACACGGGGCTCTGCATTTTCATTTTGTACTGGGTCCTACAAATTATACCGTTGGCCCTACTATGTTGTGGGGGGAAGGGTGTACTTCCTGGCAGGGTGGATTCCTTGGCCTGCCTCCCACCTCCTTAGCTTTTGTGATTGGTGGAAATGGTGAGAGCCTGTCACCCATTGGGCAGCTTTTCCCTATTGGGTGGGGTTATAGTACTCAAGGGCCTGTCACCCCACCTGCTGTTCTACGAAGACTTCCATTCTCTATTTTAGAGTCCAACCTTTGGTCCTATCTCTCCCCACAGGCCCAAGGGGAGGGGTAGTGGAGTAGGGGTCCCCAGCTCATCCCCCACCAAGTTTACCCTTAGTGAAGCGATTGTTTATGTCCCTCTTGTTCACCTTCCCTGTATGTTCTCAAGTCCTAGGAGGGAGGAGAGGTGTGTAACTGGGTACCTCCGCCCCCACCTCCAAATTCCATCGTGTGATTCACTGCATATACTCCTGTGATAGATGTGGCATCGTTCAGTTAATCACCTCCGATTGTTGGATAATTCGATAATTAGCATTCAGTGAATGAGCATTGTTTGTGCATGAAGACCCCCTATTCCCACCCTGGCTCCCTTATCTGAGAATACTTTTCTTAAGAGAGCGTCCCATGCATGTAAAAATGAGGAACGTGTTTAATGTTCCTAACACATGGTGCCACATTCTTGCACAGAGAGTTTCTCTGTTTCACCGCAGGCTGATCAGTAGTAGGTGTTCTAATATTTGCAAATATCATAGATGAACAATATTTGTTTTCATTCCTTTCTGAACCCCAATGAGGTTGAGCATTATTTTCACTTTTGTTCAACATACATTTAGGGATTTCCCCTGTATAGGCCAGGGTCACGTTCAATGGTAGACATGCAATGTTACAGCAAGGTCATTTCCTTCACTCGCTCACTCGCTCATTCATTCATTCACTCATTCATTCATTCGACAACTGTTTCTGGAGCGCCCAGTGTGTGCTAGGCAGGGAGAGTGAGAGTGCAGGTGGGAGGAAGGAGAGAAGAGGGCTGAGGCGAGAGCACCCCGCTTTACCAACATCTAAGGGACATGATATTCTAGGACATTCCAGGCAGGAGGAACAGCATGTGCAAAGTGACATGTGCTTGTCCCCTGACACCTTCCAGGCTCCTCTGCCTGCACCCAGGAGGCACTTGACAGCCTTCCTGGGGAACGAGGCCCACCTGGGAGCTGCTATGCTGCCTGCGAGCACTGCCTCCTGGCACAGTGGGCACCATTGTCCTCCAGAACCCTTGGCTGAATGGCCCATTGAGGCAGAACAAAGGCGTCTCAGAGGGCCTGGCTGCCCCAAACTGGGGTGGCATCTCCAACTGCGGGCCGAGGGCCACCTATGGGCAGGCCTGGCCTCCTGCATTGCTGCGCCTTACAGAAGCTACAGCCCTGGCACCTGAGGCTGGAGTCCTGTCACAGCTGTGAGACTTTGCAGATTTGTCAGCCTACAAACGAGTTTCCCCGTCCATAAGGCAAAGATGGAACTACCAGCCACTGAGGCTTTTTGTACGAAGTGAAATAATGTGCGCACTGTGCATACGTCTCAGTACAAGGGAGCTGCTTTTGTTGTCATTAGCAGCTTCTGATTTTTTTTCATAATTTCAAAAAAGTCTCATGAAAACTTTCAAATATGTACAAAAGTAGGGGAAATAATACACTGAATTGTTCCTCATCCATCTCCTTGCTTCAGCTGCTCTCAAGATTGTGCTGTACTTCCTTCATGTACTTTCCCCTCCTTTTGGGTGGAGCCTTCGTAAGCAAACCCCGGACTCCGGTCATTTCACCCCAGCACAGCAGGCATCTCTGATAGGGAAGGGCATTTCCTACGGAACAAAATACCACCATCCCACCCAACAAAATAAGGACTCGTTCCTTTTCCTCTGAATGCTGGTCCGTCTCAGCAACCTCCCCAGATGTCTCAGCAATGTCTTTTTCTTGTTGGTTGGTTTGACCCAGGACCTGAAGTCCTGCACCTGGGGAAGTCATTTTCGTCTGTCTTTTCTGATGGAGACCATTCCTCCACCCCATTTCAGACCACTGACTGCTAAAGACGCGCACTGCTCTTTTGTAAGGATCATGGTTTCACTCCTGCTGTCAGTAACCGGTGTCTGGATCCCAGTGGCCTGACGGGTCTGAAAGGCTGATGGTGGTGGGGAATTGGTTGGGTCTGGGAATGAGCCCCAGGGCGTGCCCCTCTCTCCTTCCAGGACCTGTCCTCACCGCTCAGCAGCGGAGGGACCCTGGGCGTGTTCAGCCACTGCACACCATCTCCATCAAGACCCACCTGCCTGCAGGTTCATGAGCAAAATAAATGGTTTGTTTTACACCGCTGAGGTGTGAAGTGACTGGTTGCACAGCAGTAGATGAATGGAATAGTCATGGATTCCCGACACTGAGTCCCCAGTCCTGCTCAGCTCCTGCTCCTTCTGAGGCCCTTTGTCCAGCTACTGTGCTCTCTCCTCGATTCTGTGGCTCCTTCAGAGCCTTCCACTAACTTCCTTCTTGCTTGTATAGCCTGTGTCAATTTCCGTTGCTTAGAGTTAAAGAACTCAGTCCCGGGGCCGGGGGGTGAAAGGGGGTGAGGGGTGGCGGGGTGACTGAGCCCAGATGACTGCAACCCAGGCCGTTCTGAAGCACAGGACCTAGAGTCTTCCCCCTGCATCATCAGTGGATACATATCCTGGATGCGTCTGCCTCCTCTGTACACAGCTCAGCACTGGTCCCCACCCCCTGCTGGGTCGTGTGTGTTTGAATGACTGAGTAAGTGGACAAATGGCACGTCTTCAAATCCGACCTTGGAGCAGTCCAGATTCTTTTTTTTTTTCCCCCCCACCAAATGCCACACCTTCCCTGGCCAGATTCCCTGCCTAGAAACAGTCTTTGCTTTGCACAGTCCCAATATGTACAGATTTGAGTCACCGCAGCTTAGTTAAATAACGCGGGTCCCCCAACCACACAGTTCAGATTGCAGCTCCCGCGGTAACTGAGCAATTGCACAAAGTGCAAACTTTGTTGCTACTTCTTCAGTCTACCAATCACTAAGTCAGTAACAGATGGCATCATGACCCACAACAAGTCACTTCTTTCAATGTCTGGCTCTGGCTGGTCGCTGTGCTTTTGTTCGTTCATGTCCAGACAGCAAGGTGTGCAGTGGTTGCTCCTTGTCGCCCCACAATAAACCCATGTGACATTTTACACAAAATGGAAAATCAAAAGAGGGAATTGGCCCACAAGGAGGACATTCTGCAAGGAAGCGCGATAATCCTGGAAGACAAACGTGACTATACAGGGAAGAAGTCGCTGATCCCAGACGAAGCTGCTGCCACGTGAAACTTCTTCTTACGCAGCCAGAGGAAGTAAGTGAAGGTGAACTTACTGACATAAGTGAGGAAAGTGGCTGTGAAGGAAAGGACGGCGATGCCAGAGGAAGCGACGCTGGAAACACTGCACGTCAGGGAACTCTCTTCAAGATATGTCACGATGTTGAAAGAGCAAAGACTCAAATCTTGGAAGCGGATCTTAGAAAGACAGTGTTCCAAGACATAGAACAGATGTCTGCCCCGTAGCGTGAGTTATATGACAAGCACTGTTCCCACTCAGTATGCTTTAAAGAAATAAAATACCTGACTGCTCAATGTTTCTAATGTTTTAAATGACTGTGTCCTAAGCAAATATTGTTTTTCCTATTTTTTATTTTCCAGTACATTGATAACCATGAGAGTTTTCAACGTCTTGAAAAAAATGTAAAAGTCATGGAATATTTGTAATTTCCACATTGGTTATTAAGATCTCTTCGAATGGTTTCAGCGAGCACGGTCATTTTTACGGTCCCACACAACTGTGCAAAGTGAAAGCTCCCTGCACCCATCCCACATGGGCAATGAATACACAGCGTGGCCCTTCCTCTTGTCACACTGTGGTGATGTGTTAAACCCTGGAGGGAGGATTGCCGTCAATAGTCTCCTTGCTGATGGCGACAACTCAGGAATATGAAATAACGCAATTTCCACACTGCAGAAGTGGTTGGGCAGCCGCTGGGTCACTGTGAGAAGGACACACGCCTTCGCCGCCGTGTTCACTGCGCAGACCTCCAGCCAGCTTGTCTGCTCTGGGAACAATCCATCATAGAATGAACTGGCTGTAGGAGTCAGGGGCTGAACGGAGCTGGTTCCTGCACCGGCTTTCAATGTGAAAGGTGATAAAAACAATCCTGAATATTTTATGGCCCCAAGGAGAGGTGGGGCTCTTTACTGAAGCTGTGAGAACGTAATCTGTCATCATCGTGTGTCCCATATTGTCAGACTCTGGGAGCTAACTCGTGTGTATGTTAAGATGCTCCTGCTGAGAAGATTTTTCATTTTCTCTATTTTATCTCATTACAGAAATGTTTAAATATGCGGAAAGTAGAATAAAGAAGGGGAAAAACAACATCCCGATTTCTCTGTCCCCGAAACTTTGTTGCAGTTTTGTTATATTTCCTTCTCATCACTTCTCTTGTAGATTGTCATATCGATACGGCTTTGTATCTTTTAAATATTTAACATACTGTGAATATTTCCCCATATTATCACATAGTCCGAGTGAACAATTTTTAATGGCTGCATAATAGTCCATCATGTAGATCTAATGATTGATTAGATAACTACGATGGAGTCACCCATCAGACTAGGGTTGATTGTCCTCACTGGGTGTGTGGGTGGGGTAGGGGTGCAGGAAAGAGGAAGAATGGGGCACAGTCCCTTTCTTGAGAACCTCTGCAACAGGGAGACATAAACCGATGACCATAATCCAGTGTGACGGGAGCTGGGCAGCAGTGGGCCCCTGTCCCAGCCTGGGAGCAGATGGGCAGAGATGCTGAGTCTGCAGCCGGTCCAGCGCGGCAGTGGGGAGCCGGGGGTGGGGGTGGGGAGAAGTCGTGCCAAGCAGCAGGGACTTACTGGGCGGAAGCAAGGAGGTGAGAAGCAGCGTGGCTCCAGGCCTGCTGGATCCTTAACGTGCGGGTCTTAGAGCTCCTGGGCAGGCGTGGTGGACGGACAAAGAAAACACGCTGCTGGTGGGAAAGGGGTGTTCCAGGCAGGGAAGAAAGAGGGAATGGAGAGTGGCCAGAGGTCTCCAGGAGTTTGGAGAGTGGTAGTGGAAGGAGTGAAGCTCAGAGGGGCATGTGAGCTCTTCCAGGAGACGAGAGAAAGCCCCCGTGAGGGGCCCAGAGCAGGCAGTGGAAGGGGAGGTTGTCCAGGGAAGGTGAAGGCCGCGTGGGGTGGTGGGGGGAAAGACGGTGGAACTCTCGTGGTCTTTGACCAATACAAGAGTGTGCCAGAGGCTGGCAGGTGCAGGTGACAGTGGGTAGAGGGTGTACCGACCTCCCTGCTCTGGACACTGATGCCCCAACTTTGGTTGTTTGAAGATGTGGCAAGCATCCTGTGAGTGTACATTTTCCCGTATTTCCGGTTATTCCCGTATTTCCGGCTATCTGAAAATGCAATTTCTTGGTGAGAGGATAGGAGTGTTTTTAAGGGCTTGAATAAAAATGTGACTATCATGGTGTCTATGAAACTAAAAATAAAATTACCAAAATAAAATAAATGAAATAAAATTTGTTTGGGTGATCTTTAAAAGAGTAAATCCATGGATCGCGCAGCTGGGAGTAACTGTAGATTACAGCAAACCCATCAATCTCTGTCTTTCCAGCTTAAAACAAAAGCGTTGATTTCAGTGCCAGCCCATGGTGACATAGCTGCGTCCCTTGTCTCTTGATGGATGTCTGATGGGTGATGGGGCTCTGGCTGTGTCACTGAGGAATCTGCTGTGACCCGCCTTTCCCTGCCTATGTAACTGTTGTGTCTTCGCGGTAAAATAACAGTGGTAGTAGGCATGACCAGGGAAGCTGCCCGTTCTCGACCGCTACGGTGTCCCGTCACGGTGTTCATGATCTCATTGGAACTTTATGCCCGCTCTGGGAGACCGTGGGGTTGACCGTTTTTATGTATCAGGTAACGAGCCCTGGAGAAGTGTGGTCATATGCCCCAGGTGACACAGCAAGTGTTACGGTCATTACTGTGGAACAAACCACGCTACATCTTGGTGACTTAGGACAAGGACCATTTCATTGTGTCCCCTGCACTCTGTGGGTCAGGAATTTGGGCAGGGTGTGGGTGGCCCAGTCTGCTCTGCATGGCAACTGCTGAGTCTCCCTTCTAAGCTGGTGGGTGGGTGTCTGGAGGGTCCCGGATGGTTTCCCTCGTGTGCTGTGTGCACGGTGGGGTGGCTGGGAGGGTGCTTTCCCCTGGGAGTCAGCGGATCTGGAGATATAGCATCCAACATGGGGACGATAGTTAATAAGACTGTACTCCATACTGGAAAGTCACGAAGAAAGTAGATGTGGAATATTCTCGCCACAAAAAAGAAGTGATAGTGTGTGACCTGATGGAGGAGTTAGCTGTCACTATTGGTGATCATTTTGCGGTATATAAATGTCAAGTCAACAGCTATACACCTTAAATGTGTGTCATGTTACATGTAATTGTATCTCAGTAAAGCTAGGAAAAAATAAATACAGGAAACAAGAGGCAAGTAACATCTTTCCTCAGGGACTAGATTTCCCCGAAGACCTGCCTCTGTGGGCACCAGGCGGAAGTTACTCATGCAAACAGGGCCGGTGGGGGCGCACCAGGGGGTCTGACCCCCTCCCGCTCTTCAGGTGCGCTGTGAGGCGCCCACGTGGGGGACAGTGGCCTGGGGTGGGGCTTTCTTTCTTGCCAGGGCCCCTGTGGTGGGCAGAGGGCTGCAGTAGGGACACAGGTGACCTGGCCAGTTTCCTGCTCCACTGAGTCCGTGCAGCTTAGCGGTAAGGACAGGCCGACCTTCTGGCTCTTATTTGCTCAGCCTCTTGGAAGCAGTTTTACTGGAAACCACTGTGGCCCGGTGGTGCACAGGGCCAAATCCACCCACTGGGCCATGGGGACCTGTCTCTGAGTGAGTGTGACAGAAGGAAGGAAGCCACCCTGCTGTTCAGTGAGGGGACACATGCCCCTGCCCTGGGCAGGTGTGCAATGTCCAGACATTGTCACTGAGGCAGATGCTGTCATTGTCCCCATTCAACAGACAGGAGCCAGGAGCTCAGGGAGAAGGGACCTGCTAGTCTCAGGCTGTGGGGGAAGGAGCTAGGCCTGTCCTGAGCCTGTCTGCTTGCCCACCTGCTTGCCTGGCTCCCCCCCACCCCCACCCCCACCCCCACCCCCAGCTTTCTGACCACCAGGCTGCGTCCTTGCCAGAAAGAGGACTGTCTTCCGGTCTTATGCTGAATGAGAGGCGAGCCTTAGAACCATCTCAGAATCATCGCTGGGAGTCCCAGGCAATGACGTTCAGACCCTTCTCTCTGGGGATGGGAGGCACCAGCCACACTCCAGGCTCGCTGGCCTCAGCGTCCCCCTTTCCTCCGGGTGTCAGCGGCCTAATGGGAAGAGTCTGCCGCCAGGATGCAGGTCACAGGACAGGCAGGTGCCTGGGGGTTGGCCCATGTCCATCCCCTCAGCCTGCCCCTGCTGAACCCTGACCAGTGAGAGGCCCCGGTGACAGGTATTCACACCTATCTTTTTTGTTTTTTGAACAGCTTTATTGAGATATAATTCACATATGCAATCCACCCATTTAATGTGTACAACTCAATACAACTCAATTATATATTGCGTAACTAATTTTTTAAAGATTGTGGTAAAAATATCTGTAACATAAAATTTGCCATTTTTAAGTGTATAATTCAGGGGCATTAATTACAGTCACGATATGGGCCGCTCTGTACTTCCCAAACTCTTATTATTCCAGACAGAAGCTCTGCACTCATTTAAACAAGAACCCCTCGCCAGCCGCTGGTTACTTCTAAGCTCCTTTCCCTCTCTGTGCACAGGGACCTCATCTCAGTGCAATCATGCCCCGCTGGTCCGTGGTGTATGGCTTGTTTCACTGAGCCGAGTGCCTTCTGCAGTCGTCCATGTTGCGCAGTTGGGAAGGAGGTTAGATCTTGAAAGGCCGAGGTTCACTTAGGAGAAAACTAAATCACAAAGGTGGGCTTGGTGTTCTGCAGGAGAGTGGGGAGGGGGGCGGGATCCTGCCCAGAGGTGGGGGCGGGACTCAGCCCTGCACAGGGAGAGCTGGGGGCGGGACCCCGTAGCCCCCTTACACATTTGCCAGTTGCCAGAATGGCACACAGCGCCCGCCCTCCCCGAGAGGACGGCTTTCCAAAGGCCCCCCTCTCCTCCACCCAGGGAGCAAGGTGTGGGCAGACCTACTGCCCACCTGACCTGCCGCCCACCTCCGCTAACAATTGCGTCATCGTTTTTTGCACCTCATCTCGCAGAATTGTGAACAGCCCTAGAGGTGCGGGTGGTTCTCCCCATTTTACAGGTGAGGAAATGGAGGGTCCCAGAAATAAGACCTCCCCCAGTCAGGAGAAGGCGGAGCGTTGGGGCTGGTTCCTGATGCCCTGGGCTTCCCCACCCCCCCATGGCTTCTAACTCTGCTCCTTTCTCTTTGGGGGCCCCTCCCCCCATGCGTTTTCCCTGGTGCTTTTACATCTGCCACGTGGAAGAGCACAGAAGGGACATGGGTCACGCTGGAGCTAGTCCTCTGCGACCTCTGCCCTGTGTGCAGTGGACCTTTTGGCGCTCCCGTATCTTCAGCTGTAAATCAGGGCCAGAAGAAGGTCCTCTTGGGTCTTCTCAAGGGCAGACTGAGAGCGCGTTAGGTGCACCTGATACCCAGAAAGGCCCATCAGGTGCTCGTCTTTCCGCTGACAGTGGAGCCACTGATGGAGGGAGCCACCCCCAGCTGGTCCATGCTTATCAGGGTCCCAGGGACAGATGCTGTAGGGTGGCCCTGAGGCCTTGACCCTCTCTTCTGACCCACCCAATCCCAGCCCAGCCCTTTAACCACAGAGGGGCATCCTGCACTGTGGCCATGGGAGCTGGAGCCAGGGCTGGGGGGCAGCCCATGGGGGCAGCAGCACGGCACTGGTCCTGTTTGGAGGAGGGACCTGATCTGTGCTGGGCCAGGCGGTGAATTATCTCAGGAGACCGCTGGGCTGGGACATCCCGCCGGACAGCTGGGCCCCAAGGACCCATGTGGGCTTCATGCCAAGGACTCCGTGATGACTTTGCTTCCAGGCGACTCCCCAAGACCCCAGCTTGGGAAGGTTTGGGGAGGAGCTGGGAGCCGTCACGGAGCCTGTGACCCCAGGCACGCCTTGTTGATGGCACCTGTGCTGCAGGTGACCCAGTTTTCAAAACCCCAAACTGGGACACTTGTTCAGCTACAGATATGTGTCCATATGGGGACACTGGGGTGGCAGGTGATAAATTGGGGCAGTGGCTGAAAACTTGGGGGTGGGGGTCGCTGTAGCGGCATCCTTGTAAAGGGCTGTGCTGTGTGGTGACCGGTAATGAAGGTGGGCCTGGAGACTCTTGTGCAGGCCCAGGGGGTGCTGGTGAGTGGCCCTGGGACCCTGGGGAAGCTGCATGGCCTCCCTGGGTCTCAGTTTCCTCGTTTGTGAAATGCAGACTCTGCCTGGGTGCACAAATGCTGGTGTGTTCTCCCACGCAAGGCCTCTGTAGAAGGAAGCACGCGCAGGCGGGAGGCCCTCACCGTAGGAACAGGATCCCGTGACGACCGAGGGGACATCCAGGGGGACTTGGATGGACCAGGGTGAAATGGGCTGGGCCCCAGGGACTGGGAAGCGAGGAAGCTCCACGGAACCCCGAGAGTTACTCTGGGTGCTCACACATTCGGGGGTCTGAGCTGGGACCTGCAAAATCATTCTGAAAGGACGACGGCCCCCAGGCCAGCAGGGGTGGCTAAGGAAGGCACATGTCTGTTTTTCAACAACACTGGCCCAGGTCCCTTCGGTCTCCCGCCCAGGCAGTTGGGGGCCCTCCTCCCCAGCCCTCACCCTCCTGACACTCCCCAACACCCCGGGGGCAGCGGGTGGGGGTAGGTGCTCTGATTTGTGGGTTTGGGACAAGTTGTGACACAAGAGGACAGGCCTTGGGTGGGGGTGGGGGGCCGGGCGAGGTCAGTTCTGGGTTCTGGGATAGCAGGTCCTGCGGGTGAGAGCACTGACGCCCCATCCTCTCCCAGGGTCCTTTCTCAGAAGTCAGGGTTCTGCTGAGCCCGACTTCTGCCTCCTCTCCCCCTCAAGGGGCTTTAAACATGGACAGAAACAGGGGTGCCATTTATGGGGCCCCCAGACACCTCAACCAAGCCCCTCAGAGGACTGGGGTCCGCGGGGAGAGGAACGGGGAGGGTGCTCAGGGCATCCTCTCTCCTCCTTTCCTGGATTCCCCAAACCGGGCTGCCTGGGACGGCTGGGACTGGGGGGGTGGCCGAGCACTAATTGTGCTTCTCTGGGTAAACAGGCAGCCATAAAACAGGCTGCAGGATTGGTAACTCCAGCCCTTCTCCAAGGCTGCTCTAGGAGCAGGAACAGAGCCCCCACCCCAGCTGGCCCGCCCCTCCCCACTCTCCCTGTCAGAAAGGCGGTATCCACTAGGATCTAAGGAGGAGCACAAGTGGGCACAGAGAGAAAGAAGGTTCCAGAACCAGGCAGTGTGGAACGGCAGGCAGGGGCTGGCTCAGCCAACGCCTGGTGGGCCGGGCTCAAGACCCCCTTGTGGCATGTGGAATTGTCCTCTTCAATCGACTGAAAAGGAAATGGGGGCAGGGGTTTCACAGCTGTAAGTGGGTGGGCTGGGATTTGAACCCAGGCCTGCAAGGTCAAATCCTGCCCATGCTCAGGTCTGCGGGGACTTCCTTACACCCTGAGGCCCTAGTATATGCACCGTGTCCGGGATGGCTCGTGGCACTCGTTGGCCGGCTCCCCCATCTGTCTTCCTGCGTGATTGGCTACAAGGCTTTGAGCATCCTGAAGGCCCAAAGGGCCGGAACCCCCCGAGCTGACCCACTGTGCAATCATCTGGCATTTTGCTTCAGGTACTTGGCGAGCTTTGAGAGGGCTCCTGAACTGTTGCTTGATTTTTCTCTGACCCAGATGAAGAACTGGGTAGCCATTTGCCCAATATGACAGACCCTGTGTTCAGGTTGAAAATGGGGGCACTGATGGCAGGTGAGGGGAAGCCAGTTGAATAGATGCCACGAAATAGATGCCGGATACTGGCCGGAAGCACTGCAGTCCTTATCTCGACAACCATCTGCCGTTGTTGTTGGTGCCTCCCCCACCCAAATTGATGAGAAAGCAGAGGCTCAGAGAGGTCAGGCTCCTCGCCCAGGGTCGCACAGCCAGCAGGTGATGGAACTGCAATCCTGCTCTGCTTTGCCTGACGCCAAAGCAAATGCTACGTCCACCACACCCGGCATCTCCCAGAGCTAATTTTGCTCCTGCAGGAAACTCCACCCTCCCAAAGCTATCTAGGACAGGCAACTCGATGAAAGAGAATTAGGAGGGAATCCTAGAAAAACAGGGCCCCGCAGCTCTCACCACAGACTCTGCCTCTGCTGGGGGGTTGGGACTGGCCTCAATCCTCACTGGAGCCCTGGAGCCCCATTCCCACCTGGAGAACTGGCCGTTTCTCTGGAAATCAGAGCCCACCAGCGTTCGGCTTCTGGGGAAAGGAGAAGAGAAGATTTTTGCTGTTCAGACAGAGCAGGCCCTTGTTGGGGAAGTTGCCCATTTCAGGAGTGCTCAGTCAGGGGCCGAGGGAGCCTGGCTGGCCTGGTGTCCGGTGTCCGGGGACTTAGAGATTTGCTTCCTGGCCAATGCACTGCTTTCCTGCTTTGTGCACACGCGCTGCCCAGCGAGCGTGGGGCTGTGGCTGGCCCCACACTGGAGTCTGTCCCCCCAGAGGCTGGATGGGGACGCTGAGGGGGCTCAGGGCCATCCAATGGCTGCGGGCTGCGGGGTCCCTGTGCCTCACATCTGTACAACCCTATATTTTCATTTCTCTCTCGTGTGTATTCAGTGGAATTTTATTAGCAGTTGCTTTCACAGTCATTAAAAAATCCAACTCATTTTGTGAAAAATTAAAGTCATGCACTCGTGTGGTAGAACATATTTAGAGCACGGCAGAGGTACGACGTAGGAAAAGTTCCTTCTGAATTGGCACTTAGAGGTCTGCCCATTCTCTTCAATGGCTGTGAGATGTCCTCGTAGGGACGGAGCACAGCCAGTTGAACAGTCACCTATGAGAGACTTGGGGTGGCTCTCGTTTGTTTTTCCCCATGTCGCACATTGCTGCCAACAAACGCCGTGCCAAGTGTCTGAGGAGGAATTCCCAGAGTGGGGACTGGAGGGTCACAGGCTGTGTGTGTTTGGATTCTGATTAATGTGGCCGACTCCATGGCCCCCAGCCCTGGGTTTATGGCTTCTTACCCTTGACGAAGCCTTTCCCTTGAAACATTCTTGCGGCCTCCTCTCTGCGCCCTGTTGCCCCGGGGGGAAGACGCTGAGCAGAGTGTGTCCAGTCCCTGCCCTCAGATGCACATGGTCACTAGACCTGGCCAGGGTCCCGCATGGACACCTCCTGGGGGTGGAGGTTAGCTGGTTGGTTCCTAGGGCCCAGTGTGGGGAGACTTTTGGGGGCGGCAGGGGCCTCTTGGCTGGAATGCTGTTGGCAGGGACACCTGCTGCCTGCTGGGGTCAGGACGGCCCACGCGGCTTGAGCAGGAGCTGGGGTAACTTGGGGCACGTACCTTACTGCAGTGTGACCCTTTGGGGTCATAGCCACTGGCTTATGGCTCCTTTGCTCACCTGGAGTAAGGGGGACAGCCAGGCACAGATGATAGGGCTTGGAAGGGGCCGTTCCCTTCCTTGGCTGCCCCCCAAGAGTTCCAGGCTGAAGGCCCTGGGGAATGTCACCGGGCTGGCACAGCCCCAGCTTGGCCAGCTCCCTGGGTTGGCAGGCGGGAGGAGTGGGGCTGAGACTAGGGGAGCCATGGGATGATCTGGAGCAGTGGGCTCGGTGGGCCTTGCTTGAGGGGCCGGTTGGGACCCAAGCCTGAGGCTTCAGCAGGCCGCAGCTCGTTGCTCAGTCAGTGGGGTGCGCCGACCCAGGCAGGGCATGGAGACCCCAGAGCCGCCTGCTGAGAGGGCTGCGTGCACACGTCAGGACACCTGGGCCCGGGGCCTGGCCGGCCACCCTCTCCATGTGACCTCTTGGGGCCCCCGTGTTCCCATCAGCAGGGGAGGGTAACAGTTCTCAGGTCAGAGTGTGGCTGTGAGGACTACGCGGGAAATGGGTGGAAATGGCTTCGAACGTCTCCTGCAGACGAAGTGCCCAGTAAACGTTTGCAGTAATGACCCTTCTCCCTGGGCCTGGTCTTTGGAGACCCTCTGACTGCTTTTCTTATCTGTTGGCTGCATGTGATGGCCCTGGTCACAAATGCATGGGAGCCTCCCCTCCCCCGGCCCCCAGGAGGGGCTCAACCAATATGTCTGTGTGAGCCGGAGAACTTTTCCATAATATTTTAGGGTGATTATGCAAACGCCTACCGCCTGCTGCTGCAGGGATGGGGGCCAGTGGTTTGGGGCTGTGGGATGTGCGGGCACTTCCGATCCCTCCACTCTCATCTAAGGCACTTGAGACATTGGAGGCTGTAAGTCTCAGGGCTTGTCCAGGTGACATTGCTGTGCTGACAGACCCTGGATTTCACCCCAAGCTATGTCACTGCAACCTGGGGCCGCATGGAGCCTTCCCTCCTCAGAGGGAGATGGATGTTTTTGATGCGATTGCCAATTTCCTTCGTGTCTTTCAATCACCAAGGAAATGGTGTTGTCGCATTGCATGAAGGTGGGGACAAAGGTTACCCTGCCCCTGGCCCTGGTCGTCTCTGCTGGGGGTGTGGGGGGCGGTGGCATGGGCGGGACTCTGGGCCTCGCTATTTCCGTGGTGTCCTGGGTGCTGGGGAGTGCTTGCCTTGCGCCATCACATTTATCCCGAGCTCTTCCTCCGCAGGGAAGAACAGCAGCCTGGTGATGGGGTTATTTCAAGGGGATTCCCATGGAAACGGGGAGTGGGAGGCTGCTGTCAGCACTTGTGTAATGTGAGTTGCTGCTGGCTGCTCCTCCCGACTGAAGGGTGTGCGGTCCTCTGCCAGGACCTTCTCTGCACGTTGTGACTCTCAGGCTGGGAGTCTGGGCCCTAGAGGGGCCCGTGCCGCCTCCATGCCTTGCCCGCCTCTGCCAGTGAGTGTGACCCCGCCTGTCCGGCCCTGCCCGTCTGAACCTCTGAGACTCTTTCATAGGAGACCTCAGCTGGCTGCCAGGGGCCTGCAGGTCTGGCCCTTGCCCGAAGCTCCTTCTCTCCAGCAGGTCTTGGGTGGTGGCCGGCAGCTTCCCCAATTCTCTTGGCCTCTGTGCTTTGCACGTTCATCAGTCATTGCCCGAGTAAGTCCAGGCCCCCGTGGGCTTCTGTTGTGGCCCCATTCATTCATCCACGCACTCCTTTACCAGCAGATCTTATTTCTAATAAGCAGAGACCTTTGCTCAACGGGAGAGTGCTGACGGACTGTAGAACCTCTCTGAGCCTCACTTTTCTCATCTAATGAATGGGAACATGGGCGCTGCCCTGCTTGCCTCAGAGATGGCTGATGAGGGGCGGTGAGAAGTGAGCTGTAGGTAGGAAGTGCTGTGCAGGTATCCTGGGTATCTCTGTGGCTGTGGGGCATCTGCATGGGGCAGGAAGACCCCCTGAGAACCGCCTTGGGGTCTGGGAGACCTGCCGAAATATCCCTTGGAACGGGGAGACTCATCCGCCCTAGCGTGTGCGGGCACATGTCAGCGTGCAGCAGGCTTGCCTGTGTGTAGTTTTCGTTCGTCCTTACGCCAGTCGCAAGGGGTGGGTGGTGTTAATGCCCATGTTCTAGGTGAGGAAACAGGTGCAGGGAGACAGCACGATCTTTGACTATGCCTGGGAAGAAGCAGAGCCGAGACGCAAGCCCAGGTCTGACTCCAAGTCCAGGGCTCCAGGCCAAGGGCCGCTTGTCTCCTGCTCGCCCGGCTGCAAGGCCTGCAGTGTGTGGGGGGGTTAAGACAACACTGGGAAAATGAGTCTCAGTGGTGGGGGTGAGTGGGTGGGGTGGGGCTAGACAAGTAACGTCCCTCCCTCTTCCAAGGCAGGTTGTGCTGGGTGTATGTGCGGGGAGGGGAACTCAGTCCTCGGCCAGGGAAGGTTGAAAATGCTGTATTCTAGTCTCGGGATAACTGACATTTTCTAGGCACTTCCTATGGGTCAGGGACTGTTCTAAGCACATGACCCTAGAGGGTAGGTCATTGTCACTGGCTTCTTACAGGAGAGGCACAGAGAGGTTAGGTAATGTGCTCAGAGTCCCTCAGCCAGGGGGAGGCAGAACCCACACCCAGGAAATGCTGGCTCTCAGGGTCGGGGTGTGGTCCTTGGACAGTGTCCAGTGCGGTCCCCTCGGGTGGGCTGAGGCCACATGGCCACTCAAATGGCAGATTATTCCTGCGTCAGGTGAGATACACGGGTGGGGGCGGGAGTCCCAGCACCTCTCTCCGCACCTGTCCTGGAGAAGAGTTGGAGCAGGCAGGAACCTTGGTGCTTAGAACAGCCTCCCGAGCCCCTTGAGTAGTGAAAGTTACTGCATTTTTTTCCTGAAAACTCGAACTTGACAATCTCACCAGCCTGTTTACAAAAGCTATGACTTTGCAGAAGGTAACAGTCACTCTCGCTTGTTCTGAGAATATTCGGTTAACAGTTGAACAGGCTGACCTGCCTTTGATAGTCTGTCCCTTTTACAAACGTAGTTAATTAAATCCCCTCACATTGGTTCCAGTTGGAGGAATTAAACGCACGGTTGCGAATACGGACGTGTAAGTGATCCCAGCATGTTGTGTCCTACCTGGGCAGTGAACACAGTCTGGACTGTTCTTAGATGTTGCACAGAGATGACCGGGAGTCACCCCGAGAAGGAGAGGTTTTTGATGTCACCGGGCAATGGATGTGACGGTGGCTCACAGAAATGTCCCCTGCAGCCTGCTGCTCTGTCCACTGGACGTTTCTTAGATCTATGCAGGAGCATTAGAATATGTCACAGTCAGAAGTGCTGAGTGAAAGTCATTTGTCCAGCTAGCCATCACGTGGAAACATGGAGACATTTTGTGTTTTTACACCGTGATTCTCCTGTCATATGCAGCTTCCTTGAGTTCAAAGAAATGAAGAAACTAAGTCCACCCCCTCGTAGTGGGGCAGGGAGAAGAGAGAGGAGTGAAAAACTCTGAGAGACCTTGGGGAAAATGGCAGCTGCGAGGACCCCCGAGAGTGGCAAAGGGCATTTGGAATTTTCAGTAGTCCTGGCTTCCCTGATTATTCTCCAGGGGACCTGGCTAATTATGTGACCTCGTAAGCCTCAGTCTTCTCATCTGTAAACCGGGAGGAGTAACAACTAGGGTTTCCTAGGAAGACTGACTAGGAAAATGGGTGTGAGAATGACTGTCATGGTGACTCATGGTCCCTCCATCCCTCCCCCCAGGCCCACCCGAGCTCTGCCCACGCAGACCTCCTGTGACAGGTATCAGGGCCTATGTTTTACTTATCAGTCTGGTTTCCATGCCTGGGGAGACTGGCTCTAGTCTGTGTTGAGCCCTTTGCAGGCATGTCTACCGTCAGTCTTTGTCCAGTATTTCGTTCTGGGCTGTAGTTTTTCTAATCTGTCAACTCTTTCCCGATCAGGTGTTTGCACCTCAGTGGGGTCCCAAACTCATTTGTAGCAGAGGGCGGCAGGCAGGCAGCCCTCCTCTGTGCTGCAGGAGGGCTCGAGTGAGCAGGGATGGGGGCTGGTGCTGCTGTTGTGTGGGGCGGCCCAACACCGGCCTCACGCTGCCTGCAAGACCGCGTGGGCCGAGCGGGGTGCGGCTAGGATGCACCCAGGAGCCATCTGTTTGCAGCCCTTGAACCAGATGGTCTGCAAGGATTCCTTGGGGGGCGGAGTGAGGCGGGAATACATTTACCAAGCACCCAGCCTCTTCTGGAGCCTCTAACAGTCCTACAAGCGGGCATTGCCACTGTGATTGTACAGACCAGAAACATGAGGCCCAGAATGGCCCCATCACCAGTGAAGGTCACACAGCCAGGAAGTGGTGGGCGGGATTTGAACACAGGGCTTCCTGACTTTTTAAGCTCTTTGTTCCTTTCACCAGACTCTGAGGTTCAGGCATTGTTCCAGCTGAATGCTGTGACAGTGACTTATAGGACATATCCAGAAGTAGGGGGTGACTCACGCAGGGCTGAGCTGGCTCGGGCTGTGGCGTACCAGTTTGGACGGCTTCCCGCGGCAGTGTGGGCCAGCCAGCAGGGAGAGCTCGGTCTGGAGGACCCTGTGTGTCATGAGATACCCTTTGTCTATACAAACCTTTCTAATAAAATCAGTGGAAGATGGAAAAGGCAAATTCAGTTTTCGTTGGTGCTGATCCTGTCACCGCTGATGAGGCTGGAGCGCGTGCAGAGTGAGTCCCTGCAGACGGCGGCCGGCGGCCTGACCGGGGTCCCAGGGGGGGCCTCATCACCTCTGCAAGTTTAAAAACTTAGGGCCACTTTAAGACGTTGTTCTCCAGGAGGGCTCAGGTGGAAAAAAGGGTTCCCCGCAATGTGTGCACATGGGTGGTGAGTGGCAGGAACCAAGCAGGGAGGCAGTGAGCACAGTGAATTAGGACGTGGCTTTCGGAGCCCTGCAGACTCAAGGTCAGGTCCTCCGTGTGGCAATTGTCCTTCAGGCAATTCATGCAAATTTTCTGCTCCTCGGTCTCTTTGGCTGTGATAGGAGGAATACAGGTGCCTCCCTTGGGTGAATTCTGGGGACCCAGAACTCATTACGGAGGGCACTGGGCCAGGCCTGGCAGGCAGCAGCTGCTCCGTGCTGCGGCAGCAGTAAGAGCATGGACCACTAGCTGTGTAGCTTGGGGGGAGTTACTTAACCTCTCTTTGCCTCCGTTTTTTCATCTGTAAAATGGGGATAATTAAACAACTCGTGCCTTAGGGCTGTTGGAAGCGTGAATGAGTTAATCTGTATAAAACTCTGAGTAAGAGCCTGGAAGCCATCAGGTGCTCAGTTTATCTTGGCGGCTCTGATTGTGGCCCTGGTCATCTCATCCTCCCCATGTTCTCTCCCAGCTCACGGGAGCCGTGCTGTTCCTGGTGTGCAGGGGGGCCTGATGCCACCTGAATTTAATTGAACTGAATGGTCAGCAAAGCATCCCAGTCGTGGATTGGCAGCCCCAGGGGCTGAAGCAGGTGGCTGAAGGCGCTTTTTGCTTCCCCGTATGGATTCTGGAGTGTCCAAGTAGATTGGTCCTGAGCCCAGGCCTCTGCCCACTCGCCCACTTTCCTTCCAGGAGCTGGCGGAGTTGTCAATCTCCCCACTCCCCACCCCTCCCACCCCCAGGCAGGAGAATCATCTATAGCCCGGAGGCTCAGAGACTCGGTGGGGAGCATAGGCCTTCTGCTGGGGAGGGGGGCAGATGGCTGGGAGGGGCAGGCCAGGTGCTGGGAACCGGCGCGGACTCGGCATGTGAGACCGGCTGGTAGCCTCCTCACCCTGGGCCCACCCAAGCCACTGGCAGTTGCATTGCCTGCCAAGATGCCACATGTCACAGGCTTCTGAGTCAAATCAGTCTGAGCTCAGTAGCTCAAGGGACAGGGTGAGTCTGAAAGCGAGGTGTCATCTTCCACCCACAGTCAGGGTTTGGCTCAGAGGCCTGTGTGCTTCCTACCCAGGTGGTCAGGTGGCTTCTGCCAGGGCCTGTGAGCCGTGCATTGAGGGAGCAGGCGGAGACAGGAGGAGTTCTGTGGGGCTGAGAGCTGCACGCACCAGCATTTAACTCTCATGCTAGCTCTGGGAGGGGGCTGTGTGCCTGCGTCACAGACGAACATACTGAGACTCAGGTGCTGAGCCCCTCAGTAGAGACTCACGGTGCCAGATGGAGCCATCATGTCGAGTGGGCGTGGGGGGCCCATCCCCCCCTTTCCACAACACCACCCCTTTATTCCACACCGAGTTCACCTCCGAGGTCCCCACCCTCCTCTGGGCTGAGGACTGAGGTCCAGGCATGGGTGTGAGGCAGGGACCAGTGTGTGACACTGAGTGGGTGACACACTAGCTGCAGAGTGAAGGTGACTCTTGAACCCTTAGCTAGGCGTCAGGGCAGCCAGGGAGGGCTCTCCGGGGACTGCAGGCTGTGCAGTAAGGCAGCATTGTGTGAAATGCAGCGTGAGGGTGGGCGTTGCAGGTGTGGGGCCCTTAGGACAGGCTGAGGAGATTGGGGGGGGCAGGAAGGGCGCTGAGCCCAGGAAGGAGCAGGTGGGTTGAAAGGGGCTACTGTGGCGTCAGTGTGGAGAGGGAGGGGCTGTGGCTCATGGTGTAGGCATCTCTCCTTGTCCCCTCAGTCCTCTGTGCTATTTTCTCACATAATGGCCCCCCAGTGCTTTCTTTCTCAAGAGCCCGCCCCTGGGTCTCTCAGGCTGCTGGCGCTCCCTTTGCCTGTGCACTGGGAGCTGGGAGTCCCTGGAACCTGTGTCCTCTGATGGGCGGCCCTTACCCAGTGACTGACAGGTACCGTGGTACAAATACCCCGGCCACCCTGAGGAGTGACCCACTCTGTCCCCAGAGCTCCCCACAGGGTTGAGCCATAGTCACCATCCTTGGGTCTTTCCTTGGCCTCACTGCCCACTTGGCCTCCTTCCTGTCCCCGTCCCCCTCCCCACGCCCTTCCTGGTTTTCCCTAGGAACACTTCCACTCAAATCCTTGCCTCAGGGTCTGCTTCTGGACCCAGCCTACTACAGGGCAGCAAAGACACCGAGGAACTCATTCAAAAGGAAGTTCAAGGGAAATAGGACGAGACAGGACCCAGGCAGTGGTCGTCAGCTTTGCCAGGAGGCTCTGAGGCGATGCCAGATGGGCAGGGAAGGGCTGAGGCCACAGGCAGGCGGAAGGAGGCTGTAAGTCAGCACCGCGGACAGCGCCAGCGAAGCACTGGGGTTCTACCATGGGTCTCCCCACTGGCTGGGCCCCAGGGACCGCAAGGAAGTTTCAAGAATCGGGCATTTCCATCCTGCCTGTTCCCCCACTGCTGAAAGGGGGGGGTGTCAACCTCTGGTCAGTGCCAGAGTGCCCCCAGGGTTTGCCTCCCTTAGGGAGTTGCTAACCCATCCTCTCCACATCCACCCTGCAAATCCTTAGCCTCAGAGACAAGATAGGACAGAAGCAGGTTCCCCTGTGTCTGCTTTTCCTGGTCCTAGGATTGGGATTCTGGCTTGAGCTCTCCGGGTCGTAGGACTGATTGTTCTGACACGAAGCTCTGAAGGTCGACGCCCTTTCCTGGGACCTCCCAGAAAATGCCTCCGTGGAGCATTTGCTCACCAGTCCATCTCTGCGCCCCTCCAGCATGGTTTGCTTTCCAGTTGTTCATTCAGGCGAGGCAGTGGGGACTTGGAGATAGCTAGGGTCCCCTGGGTCATGCCCTGGGAGGGTAGCTGTGGAGGGAGAGACAATTGGACAAGGAGACAACAATTGTGACATTTTGAGAAGTTCTAGGAAAGAAGGGGCTGTGAGACCTCTGTAGTGACGAGGGATGGGGAACAGCGGGTGGTGTTCCTTGAGCTGGTCTTAGATTAGCAGGAGTGTCTCAGGCAGTGAAGTGAAAGTGAAGGGCAGGCTGGGTGGAGGCATTGGCCCCTAAAGCATTGAAATAGGACGAGGTGCAAACAACAAGGTGTGGTTTAAGCTCAAGCTGGCCAAGATGGGGCCGGAAGTGTGGAGTTAGTTAGTTAGTTAGGACTCCGAGAACTGTGCCAAGGCCCCGGGACTTGACCTGGAGGTACAGCCGTCACACAGAGGTGTTTAAGCGGGAGGATGATGGAGGCAGATTTTTAATTTAGGAAGATCTCTCTGATGTGGAGGGGAGAACAGCTGAGATGGGGGAGCCTGGAGGCAGAGGGCAGTGGGGGAGACTCAGACTTTCCCCGGGAGGGGAGAGGGGCTGATCCCAAGGGCCTGGCTATGTGGGGTTGTGAGCAGAGGCTTCCATCAGCTCAGATCACGTCTCCCTAATTTAGAAAAGAAAAACGCTCTTCGGGTGGAAATGAGCTATTTTGAACCATGCTAAAGTTAGATTTCTAATTTTCCTTTTAATCCATGTCTCATTTAGAGCATCAGAAGCTGAAAAAGCAGCCCTGTGTGAACGTAGTGCCATAAATCAGCGCACGTCACAAACTGCAGAACAAGTCATTTCTACAAGAGTGCACATCCTTGCATTTATAATAAATCTAATTTTTATCTTTTTAGGCTTCAGACGAGAGTAATTAGTCATTTCTGCTGATCCTGGCAAACCAATGCTTAGGCCGGGTCAATGGAAAGCAAATTTATTTGAACTGCTTTTGCCGTTGTTCATGAATGTTCCCCTGTGCCCTTCTGCCTGTTTCTAGATGGGGACATCCTGTTTATTTCATGGCTGCCTTTTCTGGGAATAGGTGTGGCAGTAACAGTAGCCAGCCCCACTTCCACACCCCTGACGCTGCTCGGGGACTCAGTGTGAAAGGGACCTCTGTGCACATGTGGGCCACCCTGTGGGTTCCGAGGCCTCTGGCTGAACTTACCACGTGCTGTGTTTGCTCTGGGCCCACACTAAGGCAGGCTTCCACCCCCCAAACCGTAGCAGATCAGGGACCACCTATATGCCCAGGTATTGTTACTCACTTAATATCTTTCTTTAAAAATGGGCTCTCTACCGTGAGTGAAAAGCCAGCAAACCAGGCCCCAAATCAAACGTAACTGTGAACATAACTGGAGCTATGCAGGTATTTCTGCTCGAACGGGATGTACGCATTTCTGAGAAACATCTTCACCTGCCAAGTTGCGTGTTAAAAACGTTGGGGCTGATGGACGGCATGAGGCTAGAAGTCTATGCAGCGGTGCTCGCTTCCGCAGCACATAGACTAAAATTGGAACAATACAGAGAAGCTTAGCGTGGCCCCTGCGCAAGGATGACACGCAAATTCGTGAAGCATTTCATATTTTTGATAAATGTCTAAGTATTACTTTGTCTTGTGCACCTGAAACTAATAAAATACATACATACATACATACATACATACATACATACATACATAAAAAGAAAGAAGTCTATGCAGTGTCCGGTCTGAACACTAACAAAGTAACAATCCTATAAAAATGTAGCGGGTTAAAAAAAAAAAAGTTAAATTCCTATTACATAAATATTCCAGAAATTCTACAATTACGTCTTGGGAAACAAAAAGGTGAAGGTTGTTTGATGGAAGGGGCTGGAAGGAGGGGAGCGAAGTATAGATGGAGACAAGTCCCAATGCAGGAGAGAGGCTCGCCCACCACCCATTTCAACTGAGTGAAGAGGGAGAAGAGACGTGAGCGGGCGAGGTTTCTGGTGCCGTATCCTTGGCGGCTTGCTATGTGTAGCCATTAGTATATTTTGCATTCAGCTGCTTCTGTTGGCTGGCACAAAACATTAACACACCAAGAAAAATCGGATGTGAACCAACTGGACACTCATATTATACTGATACCATTTTCCTATTCACGAATGACATGTGACCTAATTTCTTTGCCAAAGCAGTGGTTGTAGCCGAATGGACTGTAGCGTGGCAAGCAGTGATATCAAATGCAGGCTAGACACTGCTGGAGCGAGGCTTCCATTTGGGGCTGTTGATCCGGTTGCCTGGGATGAAAAAGGACAGGAAGGAGAGAGGTCTTGTGACAACTTGTCTTCCCGAAAACCTCGCAGAACTGCAGCTCAGCCACCAGCAGCATGGTCTGGCGATTGGTCCAGGAGATTGAGAGAAAAAAAAGTAGCTAAAATATTTCTGTTCCCTCCCTTGCAAGGATCCATAGTTCTTTGATGCTGAGAGAACTTATGAGGCAGGAGATAGCAGTTCACTCACGCTGAACTGAAGGCAGTTTACCTACGTGCAGGGCCATCGTGAGGATCAGATGACATAAGGTATGAAAGAGCAGGCCATGGAGGTGGTGATGACCTTGGGGGGAGGTGTCCAGAAGACGTTCTCACACAGCTTGAGTGACAGCGCCCGTCATTCTGCAGGAAGGAGAGCGGGCAGTACACAGCGTTGGCAGCTGTACCTTCTTTGTGCACTAAGTCCCTGGCTATATTTATGAGTTTTTACAAGTACATTTCAGTAAACACAGAAGACAGATGGCAAGAGACACGACTCCTTCTGCTTTTCCTCTTTGCCTAGACTGAGTTCAGTTTTGAGGACGAGGGCCCTCATGGATTTGTAAATGACAGCGTCCTGGACGAGGAGACAGCTGATGAGAGCTCTGTCCCAACTGCCTCTGGCTCTGCTCTCGTCATGATCCTCTCTGGGCTCCAGTTCCCCGTCTTGAAAAGTAAGGGGTGGCACCAGAGGCCCACCTGAGGCCTTTCCAGGCCTTATGTCTCAGATGCCCTGTTGCGAGCAGGATACAGGGATGGGTTTAACCCGGGGATCTAATTTGCTTAAGAGCCTTTCCAGTCGTTTCTTGACAGCCATGCCTACCTAGCACGTCAGGAGGCTTTTCTGAGGCAATGGAGCTTGTCCCTCACTTTGGTGACCATTGGACTTGGATGCCCCAAGAAGCCAGGCAGACCGTGGCAGTGAGCAAAGCACGAGATGCGTAAGGAGGACACAGGGCAGCACACGCCCGGGGTGGCAACGTGACATTCCATCTGGGCGTCAGGGAGTGGTAGGGGCTGTGGTGTGCTGGCCCGCGGGGCCTCGTGAGACTCTACAGTGGCCAGCTCTTACAATTTCTGAAGAGAAATCAGAAATTCCGTTTGTATGGCAAAATTTCCATTTTTAAATGATCACCGAGAAGTTTTAAAATATCACGTGGGCCAAAACACAGCTGGGGGCCGAGTTGCCCAAAGACAGCGTGGGCATTTGCGAGTCCATATGTGGCCTCTGCTTCCTAGTCTATCCCAGAGCTTGGTAAAACATGGCCCACGGGCCAGAAGTGGGCTGCCCCTGTTTTTGTAAATGAAGTCTCATGGAATGCAGCCATGCGTGCTACAGCATCAGGGAAGGGTGCTTGCGAGACAGACGGTGTGGCCTGCAAAGCCAAAACTATTTACTGTCTGGTCCTTTGCAGAAAATGTGGGCTGACCCCTGGTCTATATCGATGAGTCATTGAGGGGCAGGGGGAACATTCTGGATTTGGAGCCAGAATAGCCCAAGTCCAAAGCCTGGCTTAGGGAATTCCAGTTTAAAAGTACAGACAGCGTTTCCCTTTTCTCCTTTTGGAAACGATCCTGAAGCAACAAATGGAACAAACAGAAATGCAATTGCCATCTTCGATGGAACCTCATATGTGGGGAAGTTCAGGAAAGGTCAAAGTGGGTGCAGGAAGACTCCAGAAGGAGACAGGAAGGCCAGGCTACATGCAGAGTGCAGACAGAGCCAGGAAAGCAGAATTGTCTGGACCCGGTGTGGCCACGTGGAGGGCAAGCCCTATGGTCCCTTTTCGGGAGGGGGTGTGTGAATGAGCTGGCCTGGAGGCTTCCCAGACAGATCTAGTTTTTGGCTTTTTTAGACTTGAAGTCTAATTGACATATAGCATTATATTAGTTCTAGATATACAACACGATGATTCATTAGTTGTATATGTTGTGATCGTAGTATGTCTAGTTAACATGTATAACCACACATGGTTACAAATTTTTCTTTCTTGTGGTGAGAACTTTGACGATCCACTGTCTCAGCAACTTTCCAATACACAGCACAGTATTAACTAATTGCCGTGCTGTACACACAGCCCCAAGATTTACCTCTTTTATAACTGGAAGTTTGTACCTTTGGACCCCCGTCACCCATTTTGCTCCCCGCCACCCTCCGCCTCTGGCATCCACCAGTCTGTTCTCTGTACCTATGAGCTTTTCTGTTTCAGGTTCCACATGTAAGTGAGATCATACAGTATTTGTCTTTCTATATCTGACTCATTTCACTCAGCGTAACGTCCTCAAAATTCATTCACGTTATTGCAAATGGCAGGCATTTCTTCTTTTTGATGGCTGAATAATATTCCGTTATATATATGTATGTGTCTATGAGCCCTTCCCCCTGCAGGGCCCCTCCCTTATTTTATCTTGCGGGGTGGGCTCATCCAGTGGCCTCCGGGGCGGCTCCTACCAGCTCTGCCAAAGGTTTAGTTTGGTGAGCCAATCATTACTGTGTCAGTAGTTTGAACTGAGACATGGTAGGAGTGTTTACACCACGGATATTGGCGGATGCTCCAGTTCAGCCTCCCCCTACTTCCTTCACTCCAGTCGGTTGTTAAACCTTTGCAGGCACACCACTGCCTGCCTTTCAGACCTCCCCTCCTTGACTTTCTCTTCCCCTTTACTTGGTTATGCTGATCCGGGGTTTGAAAACAGAATAATATCTGTCATCTGGAATCTCTTCAGGCACCCCTCCCGCCGTGAGTGGGTTCCCTTAAGGTCATGCTTCTCAAAGTGGGGTGAGTGGCAGAGTGCCCAGGGCTACAAACATCTCCCTCTTCTAATTTTTACGTAAAAAAAAAAAAAAAAAAAAAAAAAAGTATCTGCAGAGCTGTAATTTGGTGAAAGAAGCAACGACTAGATGACAAAATTGGGCTGAATTTTCTAACTGACCATATCTAAGACATTTTATACTGGCCAACGGCCACTACTGTGGCCTCCCTGTCTGGATGGGTCCGTTCTGAGGTTGTGAGCATTCAGTGCAGTTGGGGACCCCCGGCTTTGGCCCTTTCCTCTCACGGAGACTCTGAAAGCCAGTTCTTACCAGCACCCCGAGGGGGAGGGTCGTCACCTCTCTCTGCCTGGACCCGTGGCCCCTTTGGCATTTCACTGATACGCGGCAGTAGAAGTGGAGCAGAAAAAGCATGGACTTTGGAGCCAGACGACTAGTGTCGGCTGGGTGAGCTCAGGCCGCTTGCCTCACCTCTCTGGGCCTCGGCTTTCTTCTGGGAAACCTGGAGGAGCCTCGTGGACCTCCTGGGGTTTTGAGGCGGGGTCAGGGGAGACAGTGCAGGTGGCAGCTGTGAGGCACACACCTGCACAGCAAGGATGTCGCTGTGGCAGCTCTCTTTGATTTTGGAGCTGGCGAAAGGGCAGCTCATTATGGAAAAGGAAATGGATTCACACGGCCATGTGTTAAATAGAAGTTCCCATCCCCAAGTTTGATCTTGGTCCAGATACAAGGTGATATGACCAGTTAGACCCTGGGTAGCTTCCTAAGATTATGGTTCTGGAGCATTCAGGTGGGGGTGAGGCCCCTGCAGATGTGCTGTGTGACCTTGGGGAGGCATTTGGCCTTCCTGGGCCTTAGTGTCCTCATGGCACGCTGCCTGGGTGGAGGAGGTCACCTCCTGAAAGCATCCTCGGGCCTTCTCGGATGCTCTGGGCATCCCGCTGGCCCCCGTTCCACGCCCCGCTTCTCAGGGGCCAGCCTGTGCTCTCAGACCCTTTCTCCTTGCACGTGACTGGGCATTTGTTTATCCCCTGACAGCAAAGTCCGCTCGATCAAGAATTGATGTCCTTGGTGTTAGTATATAATAAAGCTTCAAGGAGCTGGTTAAACAGTATGAGACAGGTCATAAATTTGGCTTTTCATCGCTGTCAGAGCTTTCTGATTACAGCATGAGAAGCAAAATGGAGCAGCATGGTGTATTCTGCACAGTGTTTAATTTAGAGCAACAGTTAGAGCCACTGAGCCATCTCGTGCTGTTTATGACCTGAGAGTGTTATAACTCTGATCGACAGAGCTGGGGTTTATTTTATCATACTGGACGGCTTATTTGGGGTTTCCTTTTAAAATTTATTGTTGATTTCTTTGATGTTTTTTTCTTTGCATTCTTAGATGAAAATACACCTTAGTGAGGCTTTTGATCTTCATGATTGTCTTTCTACCCAGTATGAGGGCCTGAGAGTCACTGTTGATTGTTTATTCATTATCTAATTTGAGCTATACATTAATTTTTTAAGGGGTATGAAACATAAGCTTAGAAAGGCCAACAAAAATGTGGTGTTTAAGTTAGAAAAAGGCAATGTCATGGTCAGAAACTAAAGCTGTTTCTGCTTGGTATTGAATAAGAGGTGGCCATGATAGACTGTGGGCCAAATGTGGCCCCCTGCCTGTTTTTGTAAATAAAGTTTTATTGAAACACAGTCACACCTGTTTGTTTACATATTGTCTGTGGCTGCTTTTGCCCTACAAAGGCAGAGCTGAGGAGTTGCAACCAGGGCCCCGTGGCCCATAAACCGTGCATATTGAGTATCTGGCCTTTTGTGGAAAGAGTTTGCCGACCGCGGTGGTTAACTTTATGTGACACTCCCAGGCTGGGCAGAGCCTCAGCTGGTCCCCAGGACTGAACCAGCTGGGAGGGGAGATGACAGGCACGGCCCCGTGGGTGCTGTGGCAATGGCTAGACCGCCACCGGCCCCTCGGATTGAATGCAGGGATCAGAGCTGAGAGGGAAGCAGAGCCCGCCTCTGGGAAGGGGTTCAGTCCACCCCTACCCCCACACCTTGTCCAGCTGCGCTGGAGCTGAGAGTTCCCGAGACACACTCCTGTGTTGATTCTGGGCCCCGTTCTCTGCGCACACCCATTTGCCTGAACAGATGCCCCTTCCGCTGTCGCCGTCAGTTCGGACCCCCATAGCACAGTAGCCTAGCCTGAGGGGCTTGGTCAACAGACATTTATTTCTCACAGTGCTGGGGGCTGGAAATCCAAGGTCAAGGAGCTGGCAGGTTTGCTTCATGGTGAGAACCCGCTTCCTGGCGTGTAGACAGCGTCTTTTCGCTGTGTGCTCATGGGATGGACAGAGAGGAAGCAAGCTCTCGTGTCACTTCTTGTAAGGACACTGGTCCCATTGTAGGGCCCCACCCTCCCTCATGACCCAATCACTTCCCAAAGGCCCCACCTCCAAATATCATCCCATTGGGAGTCAGGGCTTCACCATGTGCATTTTGGGGGGGACACAAACATTCAGTCCACAACCCCAGGTCCCGATGCTGAGGCGGATTCAGAAATGCCAGGTCGTGCTGCTGTGTGGGGGATGGGCTTTCTAAGGGATCCTGTGTGTGCCGAGCGGAAATCACACCTCTCAGGCTGCCCTGTGCTCTGTCTCTGCAGAAAGGCAGAGGATTTTGTGTTTGCTCAGAAACCAAAAGCCACATGTTCACACATCTGGGCAGGTGACAGAGGTGAGCGTAGTGTCCCTGAGGCTCAGTGCGCGTGCTCTGAGCCCCACAGAGCCTGTAGAATGGGGCTGCTCAGGGGGACCCCTGGGCTTCAGGCAGCACCACACGTCATATCTGGTTGACCCCAGGTCTTCACAGGACTCACAAGGAGGGGCTGGCATGACCCCTTTCTCTCTGGGTGGTGGCGGTGTCCCAAGGTGGCTCAGGTCAGAGAGGTTGTGCATGTGTTTGGGACACACAGTGAGGGAGTCACAGAGCTGAGTGTGGCCAGAATGGGGCCCCTGAGCCTGTGCATTATGTGTGGGGCGGATGTGTGTGAGCGCCTGTCTGGGGGGTGCACGGTCCCCGGGGAGGCGTCAGATGGGAGAGACCATCCGGGTTCAGGAGGGAGGGCTCAAGGGAGCCACACAGTGGGGATGTGGCCGAGAAGGAAGAGCCTGGCCCCCCCGCGGCCTGTGCCACGGGGCACACAGCACTGTCGCTTGCTCCCTCTCATCCTCATGACGCCCATGCGAATGGGACTAAGAACAAATGCCTCCTTTGTACCTTGTCGGTACCAGGCTCGTGCTCAGGTCTTTGCCCATGTTAACAAGAGGAGTCCTCAGGACAGCCCCACAGGTAGAGGCTCTTGTGTCCCCATTTCACAGAGGAGAGGGCTGGGACACAGAGAGGCCACCTGACTCTCCGTGGTCAGACGCTAGGCAATGGTGGAGTCAGGTTTGAACCCAGAAATCAGGCTCTGAGGTGTTAACCTCGGCCATTAGGAGTGAGGAACTAGACTCTCCGAGGTGAGATCATTGCCCCGGCTCTCATGGGAGGTGTGGGGGCTGCAAGGCTGACCTGCTCCCACCCCTGCATGTCCCACGTAGTTCCAAACACAGGGCCGTGGTCCCACCCCCAGCCTTTGTCCACCCAGCCCCGACGCATAGTGTGCCCTTTCCCCTCACATTGTCAAACCCCTTTGACAGTTGACCCCATACCAGGGCCCGTTTTGAGGAGGCCCTTCCGGGTCTCCCCCAGATACACCTCACTTACCTGTATGGGGTCTGTCTGCCCCACTAGAATACAACCTCTTAAGGGCACAGACCATGTGCTTCTTGCTCACTAAACTCCCCCAGTGGACATGGTGCAGGGCCTGGCACACAGTAGGACTCCATGACTATTTGCTGAAGGACTGAGTCAGTGCCCGGGTGAGTGCATTGCAGTCCCACCCCCCCTGCAGTGCACAGCTGTGGGAGGACGTGTCTGGCAGGCCCTGAGACAGGATGACCCCGTCTCACTGCGTTGTTCCCTGGATTAGAGATGACGCATGGAAAATGCGTAGCGTGTTGCTGGCACTTAGTAGGCACTCAGTCAGTGGTAGTTATTATTTTAAAAACTCCAGTCAGGCAGGTGTGGCATTTATGGAGGTCCTATGGTGTGCCAAGGCCTTTGCATGTGTTACTGTTATGGATTGAATTGTACGTATCCCTCCCAAATTCATGTGTTGAAGTCCTAACTCCCAGCACCTCACAGTGTGACTTCATTTGGAGATTGGGCCATTAATGAGGTAATTAAGGTAAAATGAGGTCACTACGTTGGGCCCTAATCCAATATGACTAGTGTCCTTTTAAGAAGAGATTAGGACACAGACATGCACAGAAGGAAGGCTGTATGTGAAGGTGGCCATCTGCAAGCCACGGGGAGAGGCCTCAGAAGGAACCAACCCTGACCTCCGTTTGATCTTGGATTTCTCACATCCAGAACTGGGAGAGAATAAATGTCTTTTGTTTAAATCTGCTCCCCTCCCCATCTGTGTTTCTTTGTTGCAGGGGCCCTCAGAAACTAATACAATGTGTCCTAATTTAATTCCCTCAGCTCTCTAAGGGCAGTATTTCTCCCGTTTTTTACAAATGAGGATGCTTAGGCTCAGAGAGGTGAACTAATTTGCCCAAGGTCACAGTGCTTGCTGCCAGGTGTTGGCGCTGGCATTGGAACCTTGACTTTCTCCAGGGCTGGTACAGGCCACTCGAGTAGACTTGCTTTTACCCATGTGGCTGCTAAGCTCAGAAGCAACTGTTGAAACCTCAGTGTCTTGTTACTGGTTGGTTGGAAAGTCACAGTGACACGGGGACTCAGCCTCCTGATCTTGGGTCTCAAGTTCCCCATGGCTTTTGCCTCGTCAGTGTTGTAGAATATCTGTGAGACACTGGTTTTTCTTCTCAAGACTCTACTTAGTTAAAAAAAAGTTCCATCAATGTCCCATCAGGGCTGCAGTGTCTCAAGGACACCACTCAGCTCATGCAGTGGTAGCTGTTAACACATTGCGTACGGCGGGGTTTAAATCCCTCATACCCCTCTGTTCCGGCAGGTTTTTAAATGAAACTACTTTAAAATGCACTCTTCTCTTTAAAGCGTAAATGCTTCTATGTCATTTATTATTTTTCTATGGAATTTTTTAGGATTTACTCACCTATGATGTTAGTAATCCCTCCTGGTGTGATACTGCAGAAAGCTTCCTTTGTGCAGTGGGACACGGCAAAAATTGCATATGTACCGAGTTTCACTTCTCACTTTTTTTGATGCGCACACTTTACACACCCGTGTGTGATATTTGTTCTTTCCTCTTCCCACTATGGGCTCCAGATGATGCGTGGCCAAATCTCCCGAGAGCCTGGCCGGATTGTCTTCCTTGGGGGCCCGCTGCGTAGGCACTTTCACAGCTCATTCCCTATCGCCACCGTCTCACCTCCCTGTCTTGGCCTCTCACTGCTCTCTGCCCAATCTTTTGAAATTCTTGTTATCCGTCCTTAACGCATGGCTCAGAAAAAAAACGAAGATTCTCGTGATCCGTACGCAACGTGTTAATGAAACATTATGGGGAATTTTGGCGTTTTTTTTCCCTTCCCCTTCAAGTGGACTCAGCACCTGAGTCTGCTCAGTACCTGTGCCTTGCATTCTGCTGGGCACATAGGAGTACTGGTTGTCAGGACATGACAGAGTGTGTGTACCTGGCCTGCTGACCAAGCCAGATTACACCCGTATTTCATTTGATGCTCACCTTACCCCTGTACGTGGATGAGGGCAGGAACTGTAACTTCTTATCGTGTCTCAGCAGGTCTGGAGGACCCCCCTGGCCAGCGCAGGCCGCTCCTTCCCTGGGCAGCACTCTGTCAAGTGACCTCCCCTCCTCACTCTTAGCATCTTGCATTCAAAGTCACCTCACTGGTTTGTGGTCTGTGGTCCATCTGCCTGTGAGCTGGGCCAGCCAGGTCTGTGGGCTTTGCATGCTTTGCATTCGTGGCGTGCAGCCAGCGGGGCACCTGGCACAAAGCAGGTGACACTGAATATTGGAATTGTGTTGCCGTGGTGATCCACCAACACCTACTAAACACCTGGGTGCCAATTGGGGTGCTCTGAATTGCAAGAAATGGGACGACACCTTGGCTCCATCTGGGGCTTACAGACTCAGAAAGAGCTACAAAACCAGATTTTTACATGGCAGCCCAGGAAGCCACGAAGCAGGGACCACGCGACTGTCTCTCAGCGGGCAGAGCAGCTGCCAGCCCCACGGTTGGTCCAGAGCCCCTGTGGCCACAGTGAGCGCAAGTCCAATTCTCTTTTGGCAGCGTTCCGCCCTGAGTCCAGGGGGAGCACCTGGTTGGCTCACTGGGGTCATGTGCTAGCCTGGGAGTGTGTGATTGGCCGAGCCCAGGTCACATGCCTGCATGTGGCTGTGGGGCCGAGAGAACGACCTGGTTCCTGCATTTCTGTGGACCACTTGCAGTGGGGGTTTACGCCAAACAGGAAGGGGGTACTTACAGACGAGCCAAAGGGACAACAGAAGCCCACCACGCCCACTGTGTGTCCCCCCGTGCACTTGGGGTGAAGGTCAGACTGGAGAGTTGTGCTGTCGTGAGGTGCCGACATGTGCTTGATGGCAGTGATCCCTTTACCAGGATGGCCCTTCGTCCATTTCAGGGCCCAGCCCCTGCACCCTCTTCTACAAAGCCCTCTCCAAGGCCACCAAGGAGGACAGACCATCTCCCTGCAGGCGGCGGCCGCTGCCCTCCCCAGGCTGGCTCGTGGTGGGCTGGGGAGAGAGGTTTGGTAAACATACCTCCCCCTAGAATATCTGATCCAGGAGGTTTGGTGCGCGTGCAGGGATCCCTTGAGTGTGCAAGCACAGCCTTGGCACCAGGGGTTTGGTGACCTCCTTCCCACGTCACGCACCTATGGGTGCCACCATTGCCCTGGCCACACTGTCTCGTGTGCCAAGCCTCTTTTCTTGGGCATTAGTTTCTGTTTATACTCTGTGACTAGCCTATGCTGGGCCCCAGAATCCATCATTTCCGTCAGCATGCCCCGTAGTAGGCCGAAGAGCACGGTGAGCTAGTCATGGGGGACAGTGTCCTCAGGCGGTGCTCAACTGCCAGCAGTGAGTTCCTTCTTCAGACCTAAGCAGGTGGGAGCGAGAGGTGGGCGTAGGGAAGCAGTGAGGGGGCCACAGGCAGGGGTGTGGCTGGCACTTGGAAGGAAAACTACATTGGTGCCCGGGACCAGAAGCCGTGTGGGCAGCTCTGAACCCCGGGTGGGCCTGTGAGAGCTCAGCTGATGGGAGGCTGGGGGAGGTCTTGATCACAGAGAATGATCTTATTCTCACCTTTATCGCTGGAGTTTCGTTCAAATGGAAGGAGACATTGGCAGTGGGGCTTGGCAAGAAACAAGCCATTTGTTGTGGCTGTGTGCCAGCCTTTACGTTGTTGCACAACCTGTCCTTGGGACGACTGGCCCACCTGTCATGTGGAGTAGTGTGTGTATGTGTGAAAGAGAGAGAGAGAGAGAGAGAGAGAGAGAGAGAGAGAGAGAGAGAGAGAAAGAGAGAGAGACAGAGACAGAGACAGAGACAGAGAAGTGGCCACAGCCCTGACAATACAGTGCTTCAGAGGAGGCAGCATTAATGGGTGGAAAACAGGGGCTCTAGACTGTAATGGGTTGAATAATGTCCCTCAAATTCATGTCCACCCAGAGCCTCAGGTTCTGACCTTACTGGAAAAGGGCCTTTGCAGATATAATTACGTACGATGAGGGCGCACTAGAGTAGGGTGGGTTCTAAATCCGATGTCCTTGTAAGAAGAGGAGGGGCACGTAGAGGCATGAGGGACAAGGCCGTGTGAGGACACAGGCAGACGCTGGAGTCACTTGTCTGCAAACCAGGGGACGGCAGGGCTTGCTAGTGACCCCAGAAGCTAGGAGAGAGACAGAGTGGATTTGCCCTCACAGCTTCCAGAGGGAACTACCCTGCTGACACCTTGACTTTGGACTTCTGGTCTCCAGAGCTGGGAGAGAATTCATTTCTGTTATTTTGAGCCTCTCCATTTGTAGTGGGAAATGAAACAGACCCAGCCCAGCCCCTAACTTTCTGCCTCCAGTTTTCTTCCTCAGCAAAGTGAGGTGTTGGGCTGGAGAAGAGTGACACATGTTTTCTGTAAATGGCCAGAGTGACACACGTTTTCTGTAAATGGCCAGAGTGACACACGTTTTCTGTAAACGGCCAGATAGTAACTATTTTAGACTTTGCAGGCCTCAAATACAGTGTTGCATATTTTTCTTTATTTTGTTGTCGTTGTTAGTGGTTTGTTGTACAGCCCTTTAAAAATGCAAAAAGCATTCTTGATCTTGGGCTGGATTTGGCCTGCGGGCACAGTGGCTTTAATTCCTGGGCGAGAGGCTTTGATTCCGCCTGTAGGGAGCCCCAGCCACATGCACAGCCCATCAGCAGGCCAGATGGTCACGGATTCTGCTGTGGGGCCACCGGCTGACAAAGGGCAAGTGGGTCTGGAGCCCCCAGGTGTCAGTGTCCTCACCTGTCAGAGGGCGCTGCCTGGTTTTCCCAAGTGAGGGCCATGGGGGATAGCACTAGGTGGGCACCCCTCTGTCTCCATGCCCGGCCTGTCGGTCTTGTTCACGCTTCATTCCCCAGTGCGGGCCAGGCCCATGGTGGGGGAAGAGATTTGTTTGAAGAATGAAAGAACCTTTCTGGTCCGTAAGCCATCTCTGGGTCGGATACTTCTCTGAGTTCCGTCTGTCACGGCAGTGACTCCTGGGGTGTCATTGTCCCTTTGGGAGGACAGGTACTCTTCTGAGTCATCTCTGCACAGTGTTTGATGGTAGAGTCAGCCACAGTGCAGTGTGTCTGATGGGTGTCCGGGCCAGTGGGACAGTTTGAGCCCCACCCAGCTCTGGCACAGCAGAAGTGCTGGGGTCCAGGCTCGGTCCTGGAGATGCAGGATCTGGAGAGGACGGAAATGACCTCTGAGCAGCCAGAGCTGGTGTCGGAAGCCCTGGATGTGAATTCTGGCCTTGCTGCTTGGCAGTTGTGTCACCCCGAATGAGTGTCTTAACCTTGCTGGCTTCAGTCTGCTCTCCAGGAGGGCGTGGCATGCCCTCCCTGTGAGGTCCCCCGGAGGGTGGCTGAAGGCACAGCAGCAAACAGCGTGGGACACAGGTGCTTGCTGTTCATCACAGCCCTGTTGGTGGCTCACATTTTTGTCAAGCCTACTCTCCCTGCAGAGTGGCTTCCTGTCCTTTGGGTCCCTCCCATCCTTGTAGTGGTTAAGTGTTGCTATGGTCACCGTAATTCACAGATGAGGAAACAGGCACAGAGAGGGCGGTGACTTACCTGAGGCTACAAGGCAAGGGACCCCAACCTGCTTCTCCTCCCGCCCCCCTTCCCTCTCCCAGTCACCGCTGGCTCAAGGCATTGTCCCAGCTGGGGATGGTCAGGCCACACTGGCCGGAGCTAAGGGAAGCCTCTGTCATCTCAGATCATTGGATTCAATGACAGAATCTACTGAGACCGCTGCCACTTAAGCCATGGTGACTCCTCTGAGTAGCCTCTCTGATGGCTGTTTCCTGCACCCTCCTCCCCTGACGTCCCCTCCCCAGGCTCACACATCACCCAGATTCACCCTTAATCAGATCCCCTGGCCTTAAGCAGAATCTTTCCTGGGAAGGCCTGTTTGATTGCCTTCCCAAGGCACCTTTGAATTATTGCGTAAGGCCGAGGCCCTGGACTGGGGTCCCAGGGGCCCTCCCACTCCAGAGCCTCTGCCGGAGAATGTGTTTACCCCGAAGCTGGAGCCATGTCCAGAGGGAACCGGGCAGGCCGGGTCCTGGGAATGTCCCCAGTCAAGTGTCCCCTGAGATTCTAGGAGGCTGGAAGTCCTCTGAGGCTTGCAGGAAGGGTGATGGGTGCTATCCTAGAGGGCAAACCGAGGTAACAGAGAGGAGGGGCCAGGAACCCCAGAAAGAGTGGTGCTTCTTGTCAGAAGATTCCCCAGGCCAAGGACCAAAGTCAGGGCCAACAGGCAGTGGAACTGGGAGAAAGGGCCACACTCTTAATTCACGTGACCCAGAGGGAGGAGCCTGTGGACGTCTGCGCCGGGCCAGGAACTCTGGCTCTTCTTGTTTCCGCAGGAGCAGGGGCACTGCCGGTGCCCCCCAGTCTGGCCCTTTCCCTCCCTCCCTCTCCCTCCTCACCCCTTAGGATGTCCTTATAGGGTGCCTGAAGCTCAGGGTCTGACCCCATCATGGCATTCGCCGAAGGAGGCAGCACAGAGAAGCAGAATATCCTTTTTTACTGTGTTGTGGGTACTAGGGGACCTGGCTTAGGTGTGTTGGCCAAAGGGGCTGACAGAATCTGATTGAATTCTGGATTTGAATTCTGGCCTTGCTCCTTGGCAGTTGTGTGACCCCGAGTGAGTGTCTTAACCTTGCTGGGTTTCAGCCTCTACTCCAGGAGGGCATGGCACGCCCTCCCTGTCAGGTCCATCCCGAGAGTGGGTACTGAAACCCAGAATTCGTCCGGCATACCTGCCCATTTCTGGACTCTGGAAGGTGTGCAGGGTCGGAGAAGAGTGGGCTCCCCGGGCACTCAGCTCGTGGTCACCCCTCCTCCCAAGGAAGGAGAGGCCGGGCGCGTCCACAGGGGATGCCTTCCCCTGGAAGGACACAGCAGCAGCCTGGGAGAAGTGTCTCCCCGTACCTCAGTCCTGTCAGATGGTTCCAGCCATCCTTGGGGGTGCTGACAGTGTGGTCCAGTGGTGGGAGCTAGCATCTTGGGGAACAGAAGGATCTGGATTCAGAGCATGCCACTTGGCATCTGTGCAGCTAAAGGGTGTGTTGGCAGTCCAGCCTGGCCAGCAGGTCCGTGTGACTCGAGCCGAGGATGGGAAGGGGGGCTGGCCGCACATGAGAGAAGGTGCTGGGGCTCAGCCAGGGCGCCCACTGTATCCTGGGATAATGGCTGGTCTGCTGACTGGGAAGGCTCAGGCCAGAGAGGAACGGGGTGGTTGGGGGGTGGGTCCCAGAGGAGCAAGACAAGGGACATCAAGATGACAGAATGGACAGGCCATGCTACCCAATTGGTTGCAGCATTTTCACTGGGTAGTGGAATCAGATCTGGGTTTGAATCCTGGCTCTCATTCTTGGCAGCTGTGTGACTTTGTCAAGTGGCATGACCTCTCTGAACCTCAGTTTTCTCCTCTGTAAAATGGGGGAAAGTCCCGGCTGAGGGATTGTTGTTGCATGTAACGTACCCAGGCCAGGGCTGGGCACATGAATGGCCTAATGACTGCAGTGTCCTGCTCGGTGTATCATCGTGAGAGGGGGGCGGGGCTCAGAGCAGCTGACTGCTGCTCTAAGGCAGGAGCGATGGGCAGAGGTGGCGGAGGAGTGGGTTTGGTTTGGGAGACAGTGGGCTCAGTCCTAGGCTTGGTGCGTTTAAACTGCTGTTGAGAAATCCAAATAGGAAGACCCAGTGTGACGAGCAGGATTGGAACAAAAATCGGACCTGGGTCCTCATCACTTGTCCTGTGGAGACAGGAGCTGGATGCTGTGTGTGGGCCCAGCCAGTACACACAGACTGGGGGCAGACTGGGGAGTCGTACGCTCCGCCACGGCTACCTTAAATTGGAATGGACTGTGCGAGGAGGTAGTAAGTTCCGCATCACGGGCGGTGTGAGCGTCTTGGCTGGAGGTCTCCTTGGGGGGCCACGGAGAGAGGACACCAAGAGGCTTGGACTGGATGACCCTCGGGTGCCCTCCCGGATGTCAGCAGCTCTGCAAAGCCCTTGGCTGCTCCCTAGCCTCTGCTCAGGATTTAAGGCACGGAGGTGCTTCCCAAAGCGTCACTGTCACCATGGCCCAGACACACTTGAGCCATGGGCTGGGCAAGCATATTGAGTTTATTTTAACCAGAAGCAGTAACACAGGCACACATTTGCCTTTAAAATAAGATGCTGCGTGTCTGCCAAATGCAAATGGATTTAAACAGCTGGAAGTCTGACCTTGAGATGTGTCCTTGGTAGTTTCCGAGGGGCCCTGAGCCCCCTGCAGGCTGTCATGGCAGACTCACCGGCACTGGAGGGTTCGTCTCTTGGGAAGGTGCCCTGGACGTTCCCCTGGAGTGCGGGAAACATGGCCGGTCCTTGAACACATGGATGGAGGGATCCACTAGCTTTGTGAGATGACAGGGCTCTTGTCCACTGTCCTGGCATTCCATGGCCCTGTCCCCCAGATGCCTGCATCCATTGCTGTCACCACCTTTCCTGTCATTAGGAGTATAAGTGAGATGCTTCCTGCCACCACTGGGAGAGTGACACTAAGCTCAGAGTCCAGCTGACCGGTTAAGGAAGTTAAGACCATGTACTGAGCGCTCACAGACAGGCTTTCAGATGTGGCCCCTGAGTTTCAGAGGGGTGAGGTGACTGGCATGAGGTTTCACAGCCAAGAAGGAATGGAGGGATAGCAGTTTCCACGGGGTTTCCATTCTCTGGTCCCCCCTCCACACCACGGAGCCTCACTGTATGTGACACCAGCTCAGGGCCTTGTGAGTATGTTAGGAGCCCACCAAGGGTTCTTCACCTCTGCCCCCCCACCCCCGGCTTCTCCGAGGCTTTGTTTCCTCATCTATACAGTGGGAGGAGCACCCCCATTTTGCAAGGCTCTCTGAAGTGGTGCAATGAGAGATACTGGCTCTGTGTAAACTGTAAAGTGTCCCTGAGTGATGGGTGATATCAATGCCTGCAGCCTTCCTTGGGGGTAAAAGGGATGCTGATTTTGCCTGGCGCTCTCCCACGGCCTCTTGCTTTCTGTCCAACTGCCCTCACCCCAGTGGAGAATGGAGCCGTCTGCGTATGGGAAGGCTCTTGTTCATTTCCACTGGAATTCCCACCTTGTTTGTGCACAGATATTTGCACAACTAGCTCAGGTCTTTGGAGAGTTTGCTCTTTTCCTACGGGTACAAAATAATGCAGAGTATTTCTGAAGAAATCCTCGGCTTGCCCTGCCTCCAACTGAATAACTGACCAGCTCAAGCCAGTTCTAGCTCCAGCCAGGAGCAGAAATACTAGGCAGTATTTTGTTTCTTTGAATAGTTATATATCGAAAACACACTACACACACATGCACACATGCAATTTACGTTGTCCAGAGCTTAATTCTATAGATTTGGGCCTCGTTCATGTGTTTTTGGCCATTGACTGGCAACATGGCATTGATTGCAGAGCTGCCAATGAGGATTCTGGTTCTGGTGAAGGAAGCAGCCGAGGGCCCAGGGCAGGAGGAGGGGGAAGCCGGTGGGAGGACGAGGAGGGAGTGAGCAGGGCCTTCAGGGATGGTGGTGGGGTGGGAGCAGGCCAGTCCTGGGGGGGGAGCCTCAGCTCTGTCACTTGCTAGCTGTGATCTTGGGCCAGTCACTCCACTTCCCAGAGCCTTAGTTTCTCCACCTGCTAACAAGAGATTGTTAGGTGTCTATCTGTATAATAAAAATTCAGGTCATGTATCAGCTGGCCATGGACATCTGTGTCAGCTTTCCCAAGACACATGCTCTTGTGCAGGCCGAGAAGGCAGCCAGGGTCTCCTCACCCAGCAGGGTCAGTCCTGGCTCTGATGACCGAACCAAGTCCAGTTTCCATGGCCTCCCAGATGTGCAGCCAGCAGCATCCCCCTGGCAAATTTAATTAGGTGCTGAGAGGGGCGTTGCTGGGGTTACCAGTTGTGCTTCATCAGCGATCAAACTGGGCAAATCCTCACGTCTGAAGGCCCTGGCTTTGCCTCCAACTGGCTAAATAAACAGGGGTTCACTTTAGCTGGTGGGGTGTCTGTGTGTTCATTCTGTTTATTCTTGGGGGAAAAGCAGGAAATCTTTTAAGGAAAGATTAAGTAGCCAAGGTACCTGGCAGGGGCACCAGGATGGAAGGTTGTTTGAAAAGTCCAGGAGGAGAAGACACACATTTGAAAACTTACAAGAGCGTGGTGAGTTTAGGAAGAAACATAATTTGTGTGGGGCACGGGGTGCATTAGGAGAAATGACAGGAGGAAGTGTGAAAGGGGCGCGGAGAGGGAACTCCTTCATGCTCCCCTGGCTGAGTGGCAGGCCCTGTGCCAAGCGTCTGCCATCAGCACTTACATTCACACCAGTGTTGTTAGGTGGGCATCATGGGCCTCCTGGTGAGGAGCATGGATGGCCTGGGATGGAATTCTGGACCCCCCCGCTTCCTGGCTGTGTGACTGTGGACTCCTTACTTGCCCTCTCTGACCCTCAGTCTCCTCATCATTAAAAGGGAGTAACAACAGTCCCACCTCCACAGGGCTGCTGCTGCTCCCCAGGTCGGGTTGAGGTCTCCTCCTTCATCGTGCGTGACTGGGGCGCAAGGAGCTGAGGGTTAATTAAATCACACGGCCGGGGTTGTAGAACATGGGACGCTTCATTAGGCCCTGTGTGAACGAGCACGCCCAGCCTGCTCCCAGCATCCCACACGGCTCCTGAGCTGGTGTAATTACAGCTCACACGCAGCTTCATTAGCTTGGTGAGGCTGCCAGGCGGGCTTCTGCCTTAGGGCACCATGAAAGGTGGTCCTGAGACTCGGAAGCCCAATTCTACACAGACGTGTCCACCTCTTGCCAGCTTGCTAGTGGTGCAGAGCTGGGCCCTCTGTGTAGTTAAGGGCATCTGAGGGACACATGTCAGGTTTAGATGGTGACACTAGGCTGGCTCTTCACTATACACTCTGCTTCCTGAGAGATTTCCCTAAACTCTGAAACCAGAGAAGGCTTCAGGTGGAGGTGAAAAGGACACTTTCAGAAAACATGCCAAATGAAAGACAGGAAGGGTGTTCTGGGTCCATCTGCTCCAAGCTAGTGGGGAGCGCCTGGCACCCACTGGCCAATTTTTCAGGAAGCTCACTGAGGCCACAGTGGATGGGGGCTTTGTGGTGAGGGTGCCCTGGGGTCCTCTTGGAGCCCCTGAGTCAGTGATGCCCCTGGCTGGCTCTGGCCCCCTGAACTGGAGCCAAAGCAGCAGCCCCTGCTCAGCTATCCGTGCTCCATCCTTCCCTCTACCCAGCTACCTCTGCAACCCTTGTGTTTGGGGTTTCTCACAGTGTGACCGCAGACCTCCTGTAGCCCACACACTCAGGGGATTGTTTAAAACACAGATTCCCAGGCCCCACCTAGCCTTGCAGGGGGCAGGACCAAGGAATCTGAATTCTTAATAAGCACCGTTAAATTACCATGTTTCTCATGGCCTCAGCGTGCCGGCCCTGCAACCTCAGAATCCTTACACTTCCTGAACTTACCACTTGCTACTGCCCACATTCCCACCCCTGGGATAGAAACGTGATTGGCTCAATTTTCTGGGAAGCCTGGTGATTGGCTGCCTCCAGAGGGGATCGTCTACCGCTTGATCCAATCAGCCGAGGGCAGTGTGAGGGTGTGGTCTTGTGTGCAGAACCGTGGCAATGTACGACCTACCGCTGCTATTTAGATTATCGGTTTCACTACCATTTGACTCTTTTTGGGTGTTTTTGCATTCTTTTGGGATCTTAGTCTCTTATACCATTTAAATTTTTTAAAAAACCAACCAAACAACACACATAATTTTTAGATTCCCAATAATCGCCGAATGTTCAGCTTTCTGTAAATCAGCTGAGTAATAGAAATATAATAGGAGCCACATGTGTAATTTAAAATTTTCTAGTAGCCACATTGCACAAGTAAAAAGAAATAGGTGCAATTAATTTTAATAATTAATTTATATATCCAAAATAAGATCAACATATAATCAGTATTGAAATTATCAGTGAGAAATTTCACATTCTGTTTTTCACACTAAACCTGTGAAGTCTGGTGTGTATTTTATGCTTACAGCACGTCTCAGTTTAGGCTGGACACATTTCAAGAGCTCCGTGGCCACATGTGGCTGGTGACCCCGGTGCTGGGCAGTGAAGCTCTGAATGATGACTGCTTTATATCCTTTTGCATGTATTTTTACCCACTTTTGAATAGATGAAAGCATTTTAAGGACTTTTCAGCCCATTGCCTACGAGTGCTTGACTTCTGAATGTTGGGTAGCAGTAAATGCTCATAGAGTCTGCTGGAGGTTTGGAGGTGTAAGTCCATTTGTCAGGACTGTCTGTGTCCTGTTGTGGCCGGGTCCTTGCCTTCCTTGTCACATTGCCTCTCCTCTGTGTGTTCCTTATTAGGACACTTGTCACTGGATTTAGGGTCCACTTGGATAATCCAGGATAACGTCATCTCAAGATCATAACCTTGACTATAGCTACAAAGACTCTCTTTACAAGTGAGGGCACATTTACAGGGTCTGGGGGTTACAATGTGGACACATCTTTTGCAGGGCCACCAGTCACCCTACCACAATGAAACATGAGTGTTTTGACAGTAAGAATGAAGAAGTGAGGAGGATAAGACAGTGTTTTATTTTCCTAAGCTATGAAATGCGTACAGTAATGGTGGGTTATAAAAAGCAAACTAATACTCAGTATCATTTCTCCTAAAGAAATGATGTGTCAAGAGAAGGGCTGGTCCACGTCACGAGGGTTAAGATCATTTTGGCCAGGACTGGACGTGGGTTACTTTGGTAACAAAAATATGACAGGTGCATTCAGGGAGACAAAGCGAAAGACAGCAGAAAGGTAAGAATGCCTTAAACTGTTCGAAAGTAAATATGGTGATCCTTGTAACACACTCTGAATAGGCCGGTACAAGCACTAATAAACATACTAAAGTTCATCATTGAGATGGTAATGATCGTGATTATATATTTATATACATACCATATACCTCTCTATTATTAATGAGAATTACAATAGATAAACTAAGGGAAAAAGAGACGCCTGCCAGGATACAAAACAAAGAATTGAGCTGAATCCATAAGACACCAAATGGGTTTCGATGACGGAAACCTTTCTTTACGAGTTGTCCCGGCTCCTGGGTGACACCATTACCGCGGCCACGCTTGTTCAGGGCTCGCTTTAAACGCCCATCCTTCTTTTATATGACCATCAGGGTGGCACTAATTTGGGTTTGCAAATGAGGTTTTCTTGATGTTGTCATGTCAGCATCTGGATTCCAGTCAGACTGCTTCCCAGACCTGGATGCTCCCTTGTGTCCTGGGAGCAGGCCCGGCCCCTCCCCCATCTAATCACCCCCAGGAGCCTGGGGATTTGTTAATGAGCCCAGGAAGCCATAAACAGTAATGAAAGTGTTTGTGTTACTGCTGGCATGGGGCTGCCCGTGGGGTCCCTTCCCCATCATTAAATTGGGGATCTTCCTTCTGCCTTTGAGCTCGAAGAGGTTTATCCTCCCTGTGGCATTCATTCATTCCTTCATTCCCCCCATTCATTTATTCATCTGTTAATTTGTTCAACAAACCAAAGTTGAGTGTCTGCTAAGAGCCAGTTTCGAGCACTGCACTTCTCATTGTGGACACACAGAGGTGGGAGGAAAGAAGGGCTGTGGGGTAGCCTTGACCCAGCTCTTCTTCTTGACACTCTGTGACCTTGGAAAATTCCTTTAACCCTACTCACTTGGTTTCCTCATCTGTGAAATGGGGAGACTAGTATAATAGGAGCTGTGCCTGAGGAGCTGCAGTCACCACTTGGTTGGAAACTGCGGGATCTGCTTTTCCTGGCTCAGTGATTCTCAGGCAGAGGTGACTGATCTGGAGAGATTCTAGTGGGAGGCCCCTCCCTCACCTCCCACTCTATACCTCCCCTTCCCCCTCCCCTCCTCCCTCCCACCCTGTTAGAATCACTGGTTAGTCTATTTAAAATAGGTTGTGTTCCTGATAGGGTTGCCAGGTTAGCAAACAAAAAGACAGGTTGCTCAAATTAAATTTGACTTCAGAAAACACACAATTTTTTAGGTTAAGTATGTCCCATATAATATTTGGGATATACTGATACTAAAAAAGGATTGTGTCCTTTTACCTGGCAACTCTAGTCCCCGGGTATGTTGGGAAGTTGTGGAGTTGCAGAATTTCTGATTTCCTGATCCAGCCACCGCTGCCCACTTTACAGATGACCAAGCTGAGACCCTCAGAGGCCAAGCAGCAGAACCAAAGTTCAACATTGATGTGGTGGCAGCTTGGGAGAGAGCTGGCTCCTGACTCCCATTCCAGTGCTCCTTTCCCTGTGACAGTGGTGGGGGTGGGACAGCAGAGTGTGTGGCAGAGAAGAGGTGGTTGTATGTTTAATCCCAGGACTAAATATTCAAGCTCAGAGAGGGCATCAGCGTGCTTCCCGAGTGATGACCTCGATGGCTTCCAGGGAGCCCAGCCCCCACAGCCTCACCTGGGCCACTGTCTCAAACTTCACACACACTTGGAAGCACAGTTGTGACTTAAGTGCGATTTCGATTGTCTTTTATTATTATTATTTATTTAATCAAATAAAAAATTGGGGTGGGGTGGGGTAGCTGAGGAAGAGGATGGGAGGTTCTGTCTCAGAGGCTCTGTCCTCACAGAGGAACAGTCAGCCCCTTTAAGGGAGACAGAGCTGCTCTGGGCCTCGCCTTTTTTTAATACCTTGCATGTGACTTAATCACCCCACAGATGTGGAGACGCCTTCCTGCCGAGAGCAGTAATTGAAGTTCCCTAACTGCTCTGTGGTTCTAATTAGCCCAGAGTGGCTCATTCTGGCCTCGGTAGGTTCATGGCTCCTCTGCTTCCTGGTTTACCAGAAGGTGTGAGTTAGTTGAGACAGTAAGAGGACACATGTATTACCTCAGCTGAATGGGTCTTTTTCAGGGAGCTGTGCAGGCCTTCCCAGAGGGGTGTCATTTGAGGCCCTGTGGGGACAGAGCCCCAGAAAGCAGTTTCCAGGCTCTCGGCCTCACATAGACAGGTGCTGGCTCAGGGAGTAAATGGCCATCAGCTGTGACTAGTTGGCCGTCAGCTGTAACCAGTGAGCCATTGGCCACTAATATAACTGCTGTGGCTACGCTTAGCAGAGAGAGAGAAAAAAATGGGGGCTAGCAAGAAGATGGCGGCTGGGCTGGCAAGCGTGGATGGCGGTTTGCGGACAGTGTGGATCCAGCCTCCAGTGAGAGTATAGTGCCGCCAGAGAGAATATAGTGGTATGACTCCCCTACCTATGGCTCCGTGGGTGTTCCTGTTTGGCCTCACCATGTCCTGCGTTCTTGTATGGGGAGCGGGAGTAGAGACCCTGCAGGCCTCCCTGCATGACAAATGGCGCAGAGAGCAGGGTCTCCCGCATGACAGGCCCCCATCTGCCTCCCTCTGCTCCTCTGCCGCCCTCCCTGGGACAGGTTCTCCCGCCTGCAATGCATGCCCCATGCCCCTTCCCCTGCGATGCATGCCCCATGCCCCTTCCCCTGTGGAATGTCTCCCCACCAGCACTGTTTCTGCTCATACTGACCATGGGTAAGGCTCCTAGCCCAGCATGGTGGCCCTCCACGAGTGTGAGTGACCCCCTACACTGGGACCCAGGTCCCCCCAGGGCCACCAGTGTGTCACCAGGACGGGAGCACCTCCAAGCCACTCCTTGCCTGCTGCCTGGTATTCCAAGCGGAACAGCTGTGCCTCGAGCCCTGGAGAGGGGAACCCAGGAAGGTGGGACTCATCCCTACCAGGAAGCAAAGTGTGAAGCCTGGTGGCCCAAAGAGCCCCTGCCTGTGAATTGGGGCCCATGGAGAGCACAGCAGCAAAACCAAGTGGGCAGCTGTGTGCCGGGCCCTGGGCTCAGCCTTTGCCGGCTGCATCCCATTTCACAGGCACGGTCATGCCCACTTTACAGATGAGGGAGCTGAGTCTCTGGAGGTTTAACTGCAAATGGCCCACAGACAGAGCAGAACTGGAGGGACCCCGACCATCTGCGGGCCAAGCCCACGCCCTCAGCCTTGGCCCACCTTGGGGTGCCTCTTGTGGGGGTGTCCCACACACTGCCTACATCCCATGTCACCCCTTAACAGGAACGGGCTGTCACCCAGAGGCTGGGACACGAGGCCTTTCCATGGTGGCAGAGGGGAAGGAGCTGGGCTCTGTGTGTACACGTGCAGTTTGCTTAGTCTAGTCCCCACCTCCTGACAGCTGGTCTAGGAGGGCTGCACGGTGCCCATTTGGCCACCTCTCAATTTCTGTTGCCTAGTGTAGGGTCTGGCACTTAGTAGGTGCTTAGTAGATACTTGTTGAATAATAACTAGCCCCATGTGGGGAAATGCACACAGTCCAGGCTGGTTCATGGGTGAGGGTTTTGTTGGGAGTGAGGGCTAGCGGGGGCAATGGGAGCCACAGAAGGCTTTCGGGGAGTGTCAGGATGTGGTGACGTGTCCGCTTCACAAGAGTCCCTCTGGCCTCTGGGTAGACGGGGCCAGGACGAAGGCAGGCAGCTCAAAGAGGAGGCAGCCACAGTCTTCCAGGAGAGAAGCGACGATGGCCTGCGCCAGGGCAGAGGCAGGAGAGGCTGACAGAGGGCTCGGCCAGCCGTGACCTCTGCACCAGCTTAGTGCCTGCGGCCCGGCTCCCTACCGCTTAGAACAGACGGACACTTGGCATGGGGTCTGATGGACACACTGATGTGATGAACCTCGAAAGGAGTTCTTGTCAGCAGGTCACTTGGCCCCACCTGCCCAGCTGCCGACTGGGGTCTGAGGAGCTGGCTGCTGCCTGTGTGGAGCACATGGGCTGTGGGAGCGGGCGCGGGGCGGACAGGAGCCAGCCCAGGCCAGCTGGCCCGACACCAGTGCTCAGGCTGGGTCAGCGGCAGGCCTCCACTCGCCTCCTCTGGGTGTGCTCCCCATTCTGGCGTGGGACAGCACAAGCACATACAGTTTGCAGAGCCCTCCAGCACAGGCAGCTCTCCCTGTCACCGTTATACAAATGGGGAAACTGAGGCTCCGAGGGGTGAAATGATAGCCAGGACAGGGAGGGATTCAGTCACGTTCCCCGATGGCATAGTCACCACATCTCAACCACTCTTTCTCTCATATTTATTAATTAATTAACTTTGTTTCCATATCGAGCCACTGTTAGGATTCAGTTTGCATGAATAATAATAATAATAACAATAATATAGTACTAATTACAGCTAATAATATTTTTTTTAAAGCTCAGTTGCGCATTTTTAAAAAAAACGATTTTATTGGGGGAAGGGTAACAGGACTTTATTGGGAAACAGTGTGTACTCCTAGGACTTTTTTCCAAGTCAAGTTGTTGTCCTTTCAATCTTAGTTGTGGAGGGCGCAGCTCAGCTCTAGGTCCACTTGCCATTGCTAGTTACAGGGGGCACAGCCCACCATCCCTTGCGGGAGTTGAAGCGGCAACCCTGTGGTTGAGAGGACGCACTCCAACCAACTGAGCCATCCAGGAGCTCAGCTCAAGGTGCTGTGTTCAATCTTAGTTGCAGGGGGCACAGCCCACCATCCCTTGGGGGATTCGAGGAATCGAACTGGCAACCTTGTGGTTGAGAGGACGCGCTCCAACCAACAACTGAGCCATCCGGAAGGTAGCTCAGCTCAAGGTGCCATGTTCAATCTTAGTCGCAGTGGGTGGAGCGCACCATCCCTTGCGGGACTTGAGGAATCGAACTGGCAACCTTGTGGTTAAGAGCCCACTGGCCTATGTGGGAATCGAACTGGCAGCCTTCGGAGTTAGGAGCATGGAGCTCTAACCACCTGAGCCACTGGGCCGGCCCAACAGCTAATAATATTTCGCAGTTTCTTGTTGCCAGGCACTTTGATAAATGTTGCCTCCTTAGATCCTTACAACCAACCCTGAGATGATAGTATTGTACCCGTTTCAGAGATCAGGAAACTGAGGCTCCGAGAATGTCTGTAACTTGCTGAGAATCAGGCAGCCACTAACGTGGGGCTCTCTCACTCCCAGCCCTGTCAGCACTCTCAAACCTCAGCCCATTCCGGGAAGACCCTGTCAAATGCAGATTCCAGGTGCCAGCAGTTCGGACCCAGGGGGTCTGAGCAGGACATGGAATCTTCATCTGTAGGTGAGAAGGCCAGGTGACTGTGCTTTGAGGACTTTCAGGAGCTTGTGCTGCAAAAAAAGAGGCAGGGAGTGGGTGGTCTCCTGTCAGTCCCCTTCCCCTTGACCCTGTCCCCAGGCCAGCTGCTGGCCCTGGGCTGCCTGTCCAACTTGAGGGCCCACAGGGGTCTGATTGAGGGGTGGTACCTGGAGGGCTGTGCTGAAGTCCCATCTGGAGTGTCCCCCTGCTGTGAGCACCATCCGACCTGGCCTTGAATCCCACCCAGCCGCCCGACTGGGTCCTGCTGACCACAGGCGGATCCACAGCTGCCCCGCCCACCCCGTCCCCAAGCCCATCTGCCTCTGTGCAGGCCAGGCCAACAGCTACTCAGCAGGGGCCCGTCTGGCCTGGCAGGAGGAGCTGGCAGCCACTGCCCTGGCCTCCCTCACACCTGCCCTGCTGAAGGGGCAGTGCTGCTCCCCACTCGCTCTGTTCCCCTCTGCTGGCAGAGCTGGGCCAACCATGGGTCAGGGTCCAAGGGACATTCATGAGCTCCCAGTCCCTTCTGGGGACTGGGTTTCTGCTTGAATGGAATGGGTCCTGTCTTTAAAACCATCATGATCCCACTGGAATATTATTCAGCCGTAAAAGGACTGACACGTTACAACACGCTGTGACCTTGAACATGATGCCGAGGGAAAGAAGCCGGACACATAAGGCCCCAGATTGTAGAATTCTGTTTCTATGGAAGGTTCAGAAGAGGCAAATCCACAGAGACAGGAAGCAGATGAGCGGTTGCCAGCGACTGGGGGCGTGGGGCATGGGGTGTGGCTGCTAACAGGTATGGAGTTTCTTTCTGGGGTGATGGGAACGTATAGAATTACACAGGGGTGATGGTTGCATAACTCAGTGAATACACTGAAAGCCACTGAAGTAAACATTGTGTGCCGTATAAAGGAAGTGCCCAGATGGTTGACTGTTACTATAACCTATTCTGGTTCAAGGTGTCCAAAAACCCTGGAGCAGGTTCTCAGGGCCACACAGTCCAGGGCTCAGGACTCACCCCCTCTGCTCTCTGGACCCCATCTTACGGTGCCTCTGCTGAAGCTGAGGTGGGAGGAGCCCCACGTTAGCATCCTGTCGTGGGCGTTAGCCATAGCCTCACTATGTGAGTCCGGTGAGATTGTCCCTATTTTACAGGGGAGGAAACTGAGTGTTGGGGAAATGGGACTTGCTCCAGGCCACACGTCCTGTGAATGGTGACGCGGGACTTTGAGCCCGAGCCTGTTGGTTCCGTGGCCACGCTTTACCTAAAAGGTGCTGTGATATAGCTGTGCCTGGCACCCCCTTCTGTCTCAGTCAGCCACTGCTGTGTGACAAGCCACCCCAAAGCTCGGTGCTTTTACAGCAAGCATTTACTTTTGTTCCTGAGTCTGTGGATCAGCTGGGTGTCTCCTCGCACATTGACTGTGCTCAGGCACACACACGCCATAGTTGTGGGTCAGGAAGGTGTCTGCTGGTCTTGGCTGGGCTCTGTCCCACATCTGGGGATTGGCTGGCTGCAGACCAGCCTAGGGTGGCGTCAGCTGCAGTGGCTCGTGTCTGCTGCACACCGTCTCCCATCCTCCAGCGGGCCAGCCTGGTGTATCCATGGCAGAGCAGGGTTCCGGCAGAGCAGACGCTCAGGGCTTTTTGCGGTCTAGGCTTGGAACCAGCACCCTCACTTCCTCCACATTCTGTCGAACAAAACAAGTCACAGACCAGGGCAGTCAAGGGTGGGCAGTAGGCTCCACCTCTGGGAGGAGCTGCAGTCACGTGGGGGAGGGTGTGGCTATAGGACGCCACTGATTGGGGCCATCAGTGCCGTGAGTCTGGAGCCCCTCCTTACTCCCCAAGACCCCACTGCTATGTTCCTGTCTCCAGGAGGCCCTCTTGGATCCCACCCACCCCACCTGACACTGTCGCTTTCCCAGCCAGCTCTTTGCCTCCTACCGCTCTCTCCCTGGACTTGGAGCACCCTCGAGGGCCAGCTGGCCTCACTCATCTCCTTCCCCAGGTCCTGCCTGCCCACCCCTCCCACGTGGCCAGAGAAGATGCTGGGGACACTTGCTCATCAAGTCCTACCCCAGGCCGATGCGGGCACGTGCCTTCTTCCTCTCACCAAACTTCCATTCAGCAGCAGGCTGACTCCTCTCCTCTCCCCCCCTTCTCATCGGCCCGATGCCCCTGACAACACTAATTAAATGCAACAGTCCCACCAGAAGGATCGAGCCGGGCTGTCCAAGGGCCCCCTCTCTGCCGTGAGCTCTGACATCTGATGGGTCATTTGTGGTGTTGACAGCGCTTACAGTGATGGACACTGATGGGCCAGCAGGGCAGGAGTCCCCCGACAATAACTGTCATCTCCCCCTCGCGTGTGCAGGCATCTGCCAGAGGGAACTGTCCAGTCCACAGATCATTGGCATTTCCCATAAACAAACCCTAAGAGACCTGTGGCCATTTTCTCTCTGTTTTTCAGATTGGGTAATTTCTATTGATATATTTCCAAGTTGACTAACTCGTCTGTCATTCCCATTTCATTGATAAGACAATTAGGGCTCAGAGAGGGTGAGTGCTTGGGGTGACGTCACACAGCTAGTACGTACCAGGGCTGGGACTGGAATTCCTTCTTCTTCTTTTTTTTTTTTTTTAAGATTTTATTGGGGAAGGGGAACAGGACTTTATTGGGGAACAGTGTGTACTTCCAGGACTTTTTTTTTCCAAGTCAAGTTTTTGTCCTTTCAGTCTGAGTTGTGGAGGGCGCAGCTCAGCTCCAGGTCTAGTTGCCGTTGCTAGTTGCAGGGGGCGCAGCCCACCATCCCTTGCGGGAGTCGAATGGGCAACCTTGTGGTTGAGAGGATGTGCTCCAACCAACTGAGCCATCGGGAGGCAGCTCAGCTCAAGGTGCCATGTTCAATCTTAGTTGCAGGAGGCGGAGCCCACCATCCCTTTCGGGAGTCGAGGAATTGAACTGGCAGCCTTGTGGTTGAGAGCCCACTGGCCCATGTGGGAATCGAACCGGCAGCCTTCGGAGTTAGGAGCACGGAGCTCTAACTGCCTGAGCCACCGGACCAGCCCTGGAATTCCTTCTTCTTGATGACAGTCACAGTGGGCACCTGTGAGATCCAAGGGCTGACCCCCCCCCCCCCCCCATGTGACACCAGCAGGAGTCACAGCCCAGGCTGCAGCCGTGTCCGCCAGGGCTGGTGCCTACATGGCCTCTTGTCACAGCTCTGTTCTGTTTGCTTAGGGTAGCCATGACAATTACCGCAAACTCAATGGCTTCAAACAACAGAGAATCATTCGCTCGCAGTTCTGTAGTCTGGACGTCCGTAGTCAAGGTGTCACTGGGGCTGACCGTGTCTGGAAGCTGCAGGACCCATCTGTGCCAGGCCTCTTCCAGCTTCCGGGCAGCTGGATGGCAATCCACGGCCTCCCTTGGCTTGCCTGCGTCACTCCAATCTCTGCCTCTGTTGTCACATGGCCTGTCCCAATGTGTCTGTGTGCCCTGGTGTCTTCACACGGCTTGCTTAGGAGGACACCAGTCATTGAATTTAGGGCCCAGTGTCATCCTGTCTGACCGCATTTTAACGTGATCACCTGCAAAGACCCTATTTCGAAATAGGGTCAGAGTCACAGGTACAGGGGTTAGGACTGCAGCAAATATCCTGGGGGACACAGTTCAACCCTGGCACCATCTTTGACTGTCCAGCTCTGGCTCCAGCTCCCACTGTGGACCTGTCACTGGGCTGGACACCACTTCTGACTTCTTCCTGAGTCTATGTTGGACCAGCTGTGGCTCCCTGGCCAGGTGGCTCCACTGATTGGGCTGTGCTGGGCCCGGTCCCAGGGGGTTGACTGGTGCCTCCTTGCCCGGTGGGCCAAGCTGCCTCTGCCACCTCTGCCTCGCCATATGGGGGACTCCCCAGAGTGGCAGCAGAGGAGACGGGACGTCACATGTGGAAAGGCAGCATGGGTGTTCATGGGACTTTTCCTCGCCCGTGACAGGGTGACTTGGAGCACCCCCCAATCATGGGTGGGCTTGGCAGACCCCACCCAATGGCTGAGTTGGGACCTGAGCCTGAGGGGTCAGCAAGTGTCACCCTGAGGCCCTGTGGTCGGGGCAGGGACCTGTTGGAGCAGTGCGTTGCAAAGGCTCCACCACGCATGTGGCTTTGGGCAAGGGCCTGGCCCCTCAACCAAGTGTCCTTGTCTGTAAAGAGCGAGTGATGGCAGGACAGCAGGGTTGTGCTGAGATTGGATCCGTGGTCCACGCGGCTGGAATGGAAGTGTCCTTACCTGCCATCATTCCTGAGGATAGTTCCACTGGTTACAGAATGCTGGGTTTACAGGTTAAAAAATATATTTTTGGCACTTTATTCTTTTGGAGGGTATGCTGTTGTAAATTACATTAATTGGGGGGACATTGGTTAATGAAATTATATAGGTTACAAATGTGCACTTCTAGAATCCATCATCTGTGTATTGCACTCTGTGTTCACCACCCAGAGGCAAATCTCCTTCCGTCACCACACATTTGACCCCCTTTACCCTCTTCTTTTGGAGCTTTCAAAGCGCCTCTGGACTTCGTTATTTCTGAGAAGTCAGCAGTCGTTGGGCCTCTGAATGCAATGTGTTGCTTTCATTCTAGCTGCTCACAAAATTTTCTCCTTACTTTGGCTTTTAGCAGTTTGATGGGTAGGTATGATTTTCTTGGCATTTATCCTGATTTTTGAGTTGGCCGAGCTTCCAGATTTGTAAATTGCTGGCTTTACCATACGGGGGAAGTTTCCGGTCATTACGTCTTCAAGTCTTTCTTCTACTCTCTTCTCCTCCTCCTCCTCCTGGAACCCCCATCTACGTGGATGTGAGACCTTTTCATGCTGTCCCACAGATCCCTGAAGATCTGTTCTTTTTATTTTAAAATGTATGTTCTCTCTGTGTTTCAGATTGGGTCATTTCTATTGATATATCTCCAAGTTGACTAACACTTCTGTCATCTCAAATTTTCTGTTCAGCAATTCAGTGATTTTCTGTTTTAGGTATTATATTTTTCAGTTATGGAATATTCATTTATTTGCTTTTTAAAATAGTTTCTGATCGTTGAATTTCCTTTCTTTTCACGCAGGAGGAGTGAGTTTTCCTCTACATCCTTGAGCATTGTTACAGTAGCTACTTTAAAAATCTTCATTTCCTAATTCTGGTACCCGGGGTATTTCAGGGTCAGTTTTCATCGATTGTCTTTATATTAAAGTAGTATGTGTGACGTGTTCCTATTTCTTTGTACATCTTCATATACTTTTCGATTCTCTCCTGGGTGTTCTGAACGATGGCATTGTAGAGTCTCTAGATGTTTATTCTGTCCCCCAATGAGCATTTTGGTTACATATTGTATTTCTGAGCAGGGTACTTGGTTGAACTCAGCTTGTCATCAGGGCAGCAGGAAAAACCCCAGCTTACTCTTAGCCTTAGTTGGGGGGCTTGAAGCCCATCGTGTGTGTGTGCGTGTGTGTGTGTGTGTGTGTGTGCGCATGCATGTGTGTGTGTATGTGTGTGTTATATGTGTTTTGCAGTGAGCCAAAGATTTGGGCAGAGTTTATATGCGGCATTTGAGGACCCCTCTGTGAACCCCCCCTTTCCAGGATTTACCCCCTCACTTTCCAGCTACAAGGGTTTCCCCAGACTCTGTCTTCTGGTTTATGGATCCTGAAGAGTATGACTTTCTATCTAAGTTTCAGCAGCCGCGTGGAACAGACTGGGGCCTGTCCTTAGGCTAAAAGCTATGAAAAAGGGAAACTCAACCAGTCCCAACTGCCAACTGCCCTGTAGGGTCTGCCTGCATTTGGTCCCCACCCAGTGCCTTCAGGTACTTCTGCCTTGGTGTGTATCTGCTGAGGGCTTAGAGTTGCTATGAGTGAGAGAGCTGATCCAATAGGAACCCCTAGGCTATGACCAGATGTGGAAGAGGGAAGGTTGAGCGGAGTGCCTGGTGCCTAAGTAACGTGCATTGATATTATCAACCCCATCACTGAGAGGCAACATGGGCACAGACACCCCCATTCGGGAAGGGCTCAGCACACAATGAGGGTCACACAATGGGCATGAGACTGTAGTTATAGGAGAGACCACTGAATGGGTTGGTAGAGGGGCGCTCCAGGAAGGCTTCCTGGAGGAGGTGGTTTGGGGGCTGGAGATGAGTGAAACATTCCTAGATAAGAGGATGGGCTTTTTACTTTCATGCTTTTACTAATGAGAGCTTCGAGCACTCAGGGAGGCAACTTTTCCTAAGGCGAGCCCTAGAAGACACTTACTGTAACAATGAATAGATGTTAAAACATCCACCAGCCCAGGGCCTGAGGAAGCGATGCCCTGGCTTGAGTTCTAGTAGTTGTTCCGTAAATTTGCAGGACAGGACTGGAGGGGCTGTTGGTCAGGACCCCCAAAGCTGAGGTTTAGCCACAGGTTCGTTGTGCACCTTTCTGAGCTGGCCGCTGTGAATTCTGCAGAGGCCAGAATCAAAGGTGAGAAAGCGTTAGCTTCTGCTTGGTAAACGTTGTTAACTGCTCCTTCCTTAGAGTCCTGCTCCTTCCTGCCTCCCAAACCCTCTCACCTCCACTGTCTCACTTGATCTTGTAATCCTGGGCAGACTCCACGTTAGCCATACTACAGATGACAGCAATGGGTCTCAGAGAAGTGGTATGACCAACCCAAGGCCACACAGCCGAGGCATTGGAGCCAAGATCCAACCCAGGACTTCTAACTGGTCCACGAACTCGGGAGGATATCGCCAGGCAGGGACCTCCATCTCCTGAGCCACCAATAGAAATCACAGTCACACCCCCTTCCGGGGCTGGTGTGAGGTCAGAGGAGGCAGTGGATAGGAAACTGACACATAAATTGTAAATTGCCCACAAACAGTAGTGTCTGTTACTGTGGTAACCATCCAGCATTTATGGACAACATTTGCTCTGGGTACCAATGGTTACGCTGCCATTTTAATTTAGCAGCATTGTTAGTTCTCCACCATAAAAATAATATAAATTATGCATATGTGCAAACTTGTCAAATCGTATGTATTATATTAAATATGTGCATTTTTCTGTATATCCATTATGTCTCGATAGAACTATTAAAATATGCCTTCATTACAGAAAAATCTAGAAAACATAGACAAGTAGAAAGAGAAGGAAACGTATTTTAAGCACCTTAAAGCCACCTCTGCTAACACGATGGAAAATTGTCTTCAGTTTTTTTCCTTCTGCCCAGTTTGCTATTTAACATGGCTGTGATCACTGGTCTATGTAATTAAAAACATTTTATATACAATGTTATATCCTGTTCTTTCCCCCTAAGGGGGTGCTGATAGGAAATAGCAAGAAGCAGTGCCCCGTCAGGGCAGCCCGGCGCTGCTGTGACTTTCCTGGGTCCCTGGGCCAGTGTCAGGCCGGGGCCTGAGCCCACTCCCAGCCCCACACTCAGAGAGCATTTCCCAAAGAGCTGCTTTCCTTGCCTTGTCGTGTCTTTTTGAGTTTAATGAAATGTGCGTTTCTCTTGATTGATGAATATACCCAGCCCCTCACCGGTTCTCCTCTTTACGTTCGCCGTCAGAGCTGGTGTTTACCTGTGGCTCAGAAGGCCAGGGCAGGTCAGGAGCTGCTTCTAATAGATGCTGATTGGAATAAAAGGCATTTGCTGAATGAAAGTGGGAAAATCACTCGAGTCTGGGAGAAAAGGTCTTGACACAAAAGGTAGCCGGTGCTTTGGAGAAAAGCAAGGAGCCCGGAGTCAGGAGTGGGAGAGCGAGGTGGGGCGGGGGAGAGGGTGTCAGTTACTTTTCCGGAGTTAAAAGCCCAAAACTCCCTGGCATTCAACGAGAAACATTTTTATCACTGGTCTGCCGATTCCGCTGCTGTAGGCTTGTTTGGGCCACGAGGCCCCTTCCTGCCCAGGGCTGGCTTGGGGGTGGGGGTGGCTGTGTTACACGTCCTCCTCCCTTCCCGACTGGACTTCCAGCTGTCTGGGCAGGTCCTCCTGCAGGGGCAGAGGTGCAGGGCAGCCGCTTGTCTGCCGGTGCCAAAGCAAAGCACAGGGCCACGCCCAGAGTCAGGGGTGGGGCAGGTTACCCACGCAAGGTGCTCAGCATGCCAGGTCTCATGTGCAGGGGCAGGAGAGGGGGCAGGTTTGGGCTTCTGATGTGGCCTTCCTTCGGGGACGTGATTGCAAACTGCGTTAGACCACGGAGATCTTTGCTTTACTCTGAGGCAGAATGGGGCCCACTTGAGGTTTCCAGTGGGCTCCCTCTCGCCGCCCTGTTGAGGCTAGCCTGTATCGGGGCAGGGAGGAGGCGAGGAGAGCCGGAGGAGGCTGCCTCGGTCATCTACCCAGGGGAGCGGCTGGGAGTTGTTGGAGTCGGATAGCTTGTGAAGAGAGAGCCAGCAGGATTAGAGGTGGAGCATGAGACGGTGAGAAGCAGACAGGCAGAGCGAGAGGCAGGGGACAGTATCAGGGTGGCTTTAAGCCTTTTGCCCCCAGCCAGCAGAAGGATGGAGCTGCCATCCCCTGAGACTCAAGGGTGGGAGGAGATGAGGCACAAGACACTTAGCTCAGGGATCAGGATACGGTTTGGGGCCCAGAGGAGGGTTTTGAGCAGGGACACCCCATGACGCAGGTGAACCGTCACCCTGGTGGCGATAAGGAGAATCAAGTAGGGGAGGCCAGTTTAGCACCCCGCCTGATGCGCCGGGAGGTGTGGTCAGAGGTGCCGTTTGATTGAAAGTAGATCCGTGGTGCCCAAGTCGGATGAGAGATTTGTGTCCAGGCCAGGAATGTGACGGTCACAGGGTCCTGTCCATGCAGAGCTCAGTGGGGGCAGGGAGGGCTACAGTGGGTCGTGGTGGCCCCCGAAGTGCCAGATTTGCATCCCAGTCACCTGGTTGGCATCTGAGGAAACCCCCAAACTGCTCCTGGAAGGAAGGGAGGAAGGAAGGAAGGAAGGAAGGAAGCAGAGAAGAGTGAAGCGCCCACAAGAACAGGTCGCTGCCTGCAGCCAGGACGGAGGGGTTTGCGTGGGGACCAGCGGCCCCTCATCAGTGCTCCAACTCCTTGGGCTCCTGTTGCCTGATGGTGGCCGTCCCAGGGGTGCAGGGGCCTCCGGGGGGCAGGGGGGTGCAGCTCTGTTGACTTGCACAGGGGTCCTAATGAGCCACCCCTTCCTGTCTCCTTCCAGCCGATATCATCTCTACCGTGGAGTTCAACCACACCGGAGAGCTGCTGGCCACAGGCGACAAGGGTGGCCGGGTAGTCATCTTCCAGCGGGAGCCAGAGGTGCGGCGGGGCCGGGGGTAGGGGCTCCATCCCACAGGTGCCCGAGGCGTCCCACCAGGGTGGTCTCTTAGGAGACACTCACTTGCCTTCCCACAGGACCCCAGGGCTGGATGGAAAGGGTACACGGGGGTGCAGGATGGGACCCGGCAGGTCGGGGGGAGGGAGGCCACTGCGTCCACTCAGCAGATGCTTGTTGACTGTTCGCTGTGTCCTGGACCCCAGACAGACAGTCAGGACAGGCAGGGCCAGCTGCTGCCCTGGGATAAGCCTCCAATTAACTGCCCTCTGGTGGGTGAGCTGGCGCTGTCCCGGCCACACTTGGGAAGACGGGAAGTCTTCTGCAGCATTGGGGTCGGCCCTCAGGCTGGGGCTGGTGATTTTGCTCTGTTCTGGGGCCCTTGCCCCAATGACCTTTGTTGTCCAGCACAATTCGGGTAAGACAGGGGCGGCCTGGATCAACCTGCCCAGCGGCGCCATTTCTGAACCACTAAAAGAACCTTGTGATAAAAAGGCCGCTTTCTTGAGCACCTACTCTGTGCAGACACCTTGCTGCATTCTCATTGCCCACCTCAGAGAGTGCGGACGGACACCCCAGTTTACAGATGAGGACTCTTGGGGAAGTCACCCCGCAAGTGAGCCAAGACCAGACACTCAAACCAGGGTGGTTTGTGGCCTGTTGCTTACACAGCACCCTGCCTCTGAGAGGGGGCAGCTCAGCAACAAACAGGTGCTGGGATTATATGCTAAAGAGGGAGGTGGGGGAGGAGAGGGAGAGGGAGAGGGAGAGGGAGGGGCGGAGAAAAGCTCGGAGCTGGGGGGCCGTTCTGTCATTCGTTTCCACAGCATTGTACCCAGAGCTGAGGTTCCTGGAGCCCTGACTTCACCCCCCTCGTGACAGCCTAGCGGTGTTAGTAGGTGCTATTATCATCCTCACTTGACAGAGGGGGAGACCAGAGCTCAGAGAGTTTGAAGGACACACAGCCAGAAGGTGGACCGCTGGAACTGGTTATCCAAACGCGGCCCTGTGGCTGGAGCGTGTGGATTTCACGAGAAGGACCACTGTATCCCACCAGGGATTGCAAAGCCAAGCCTTTTTTTTTTTGCCAAAGCACAGAAAGAAATTACATTGATAGATGCATGTTTCTCAGTTTTGAATTTTTCTCCTTTAAGTTTTTCTCTTAATTCTGGTCCCGCTGACCTTTGTCATAGCCGGTGCTCATTGGCGATGAAGTGAATTAGAGGCAAAAATACTGACGAACTTTAAAGCTTTCCAGAAACAAGACAGGTATAGAAATATTACAAGATACACTTTTTAAAAATTAACAGAAAACTTGAAGTTGTGCTTGGTTGAATGTCTTGGATTTGCTCCCTGGTGGATATGCTTCTGGTTGTAGTTTCACGTTGTCATATAAACTTGAGTTTTCTCCTGGGAAAGTGGTCCCTGCGATGGACTCATCGCCTCACTATTTCGGGGCTCCACCAGAAGGGTCCTTATTATAAGGAGCTCTGCTGCCTACAGCAGGATGGGCCCCACTGACTGAGGAAAGTCGGGTGAAGATAGTCTGAGGTCTGACATTACATATTCTACCCCCGTGTAAAATCTGCTTCAGATGCGTTCGTTCCTCAAGTCAGGCCCCATTGGACACTTGGACGTGAGGAGAATGTCAGAGCCTCCATGTCAGACAGACCCCGGTGGAGTGAGTGATGGCACGTGGTCTAGGCAGGTCCCTTTACCCCCGAGCCTCCACCTGCTCACCTGTAAAATGGGGAGGGTCATGGTTCCCACCACAGAGGGGCCTCAAGGGCAGAAGGAGATGAGGTGCGAGGTGCACTTAGCTCTGTGTCTGGCACGTAGTAGGTGCTCAGTAAACGTGAACTAGCCTGGTTGCTGTTGTCCCTACTTCGACTAGAGTGGGGCTTGGCCTGGCCTCACAGCACATTAATGACCATCTGAACAGCAGTTTCCTTTGACCCTTGATGGGCTGGATCCACTGACACTGCTGGACGCCTGGTTGTGGTGGCTGTTGGGCCCTCCCCGGTTTAAGCCACCCCTGCCTGGCCCTGTGCCCATTCCCACCCATCCCACCATCCTGGAGCTCAGGCCCCGTGTCTGGGTTTCCCTGCAGAGTAAAAATACGCCTCACAGCCAGGGCGAGTATGACGTCTACAGCACTTTCCAGAGCCACGAGCCGGAGTTCGACTATCTCAAGAGCCTGGAGATAGAGGAGAAAATCAACAAGATCAAATGGCTCCCACAGCAGAATGCTGCCCACTCCCTCCTGTCCACCAACGGTGAGGCGGCGTGCCTGTGTGCCTGTGTGCGTGCAGGGGTGCCAGAGCATGTGTGCGTGTGTGCCAGAGCATGTGTGCGTGTGTGCATGCAGGGGTGCCAGAGCATGTGTGCGTGTGTGCATGCAGGGGTGCCAGAGCATGTGTGCGTGTGTGCATGCAGGGGTGCCAGAGCATGTGTGCGTGTGTGCATGCAGGGGTGCCAGAGCATGTGTGCGTGTGTGCATGCAGGGGTGCCAGAGCATGTGTGCGTGTGTGCATGCAGGGGTGCCAGAGCATGTGTGCGTGTGTGCATGCAGGGGTGCCAGAGCATGTGTGCGTGTGTGCATGCAGGGGTGCCAGAGCATGTGTGCAGGCATGTATGTGCCCGATCATGTGCGTGCAGACGTGTGTGCCCAATCATGTGTGCCTGCAAACGTGTGTGCCTGATCATGTGTGTCTGCAGACATGTGTGTGCCTGATCATGTGTGTGCAGGCATGTGTGTACCCGATCATGTGTGTGTGCAGATGTATGTGCCCAATCATGTGTGTGCGCAGACGTGTGTGTACCCGATCATGTGTGTGCAGACGTGTGTGCCCAATCATGTGTGTCTGCAAACGTGTGTGTGCCCGATCATGTGTGTGCAGACATGTGTGCCCAATCATGTGTGTCTGCAAACGTGTGTGTGCCTGATCATGTGTGTCTGCAGATGTGTGTGCCCAATCGTGTGTGTCTGCAGACATGTGTGTGCCCGATCATGTGTGTGTGCAGATGTGTGTGCCTGATCATGTTCGTGTGCAGATGTGTGTGTGCCCGATCGTGTGTGCAGGCACGTGTGTACCCGATCATGTGTGTGTGCAGATGCATGTGCCCAATCATGTGTGTGCAGACGTGTGTGCCCGATCATATGTGTGCAGGCGTGTGTGTGCCTGTGTGGGCCTGTGACGTAGCAGTGTATCCTCAAATACTACTTTTTACTGCACTTATATTCTGAGCATTTCTCTATTTCTTTGGAACTCCTAAAAGCAACATTCTGAGCAGCATGTACGCCCCATCCAGTGGCTGTGCCGTAGCGTCCTCAGCCTTTTCCCTGGTTGGCCATGGTGCCCTTCCCACAATCACACGTAGCAGAGCCTTGAGCATCATGTGAATTCTTTTCTCTGGGGTGCAGGCTTGATATTCCTGATGAAGGAGGCCAGGTCAAGGAACACAGGAACACAAGGCAAACTTAACTCTTTATCCGCACTGCAGAGCCCCAGGCCACCCAGAGTGGAGGGCATCACTAGGTGGTGTGACAGGAGCACTGGTTCAGGAGCCTGGCTGACCACTGTGCCATTCAGGTCCCTGAGGAGGCTCCTGCCTGGACCCTGCTTCTCTGAGGTCCGCTCGGGGGCATGGCCCCTGGGGCCGTCTTGCCTTGGCCAGCGCTGGGCCTGGGCCCAGAGGCTCCGCTTCCCACGGCCGCTGCTCATGCTTTTTCATCTCTCACCCCATCCCCAGAGGCGCCTGGGGGAGGAGGAGGAGGACAGGCCTGGATTCTGTCCCAGCTCCGTGGCCTTGCTCCTGAGCCTGTTTCCTCACCTGTGCGGCCCCCTCTGGGTTACGGTGAGGGTAAGGGGAGACGGTGCCTGGTGCCTGCCCGGTACCCCGAGACTAGCCAGCGCTGCTGCAGCGTGAGGGAGGCTTACGGCATGTCACCTGCCTTCCTCGAGGGAGTCCAGACTCCTCAGGGTGCCCTTAAGGCATCTCTGTAACGGGTCAGACTCAGTCCTGCCTACCCCCCTGTGTGCCCAAAGGCCTGCTTTCTCCTCCCCGTCCCTGGCCAACCCCCTCCTCCCTCTTTCGGCCTCTGCTGGGTGTCACCTCCCACGGAGCCTTCTCTGACCTCTCAGCTGAGTCAGGTGCCCCTGCTGACCCCAGGCCTGCCCTCCGTGGCTCCTGCCATTCTGATTGTGTGCTTCTGCGCCAAGTGCAGGGTTTGTGTCCCACAGGGGTGCTGGGCACACGTCCCACTCAGCAAGCTCTGTTTCGCCCTCCCCACCTGGAGTGGAGGCAGCCAGAGGTCCTCCCCCTGCGCAGCTGCTGGGGCAGGGCCCCATGTGGCCCACAGCCCAGCCCTGCCACTTCCTCTTCTGAACCGTGACGGGTAGTGCCTGCCTCATGGGGTTGTTGAGAAGAGGAAATGAAATAACGTGACGGGTCACGGACGTAGAACAGGCTGGCACCTTCTGAGCCTCATACAGGTGCTGCTTTAAACAAAACAATCATTTCAGAGGATGTGTCGTTCTCCTCCCGCCTCCCCGGGGGGAAAGTTCAGCTTCAGGAGCCTCCTAATACCCCACCCTTAAGTCCCAACCCTCAGTTTAAGTCTCAGCTTCACCCTTTCCTGAGGGCAGGACCTGGGACACCTATCAAGTGTTTAATTGTTTTTCCCCCTTCTTCTCAGGAAGATGGTGTGTTTCTTTTGGCTACTGTAGCAGTCAGGGTTCTCTGGAGAGACAGAACCAACAGGGTGTGTGTGTGTGTGTGTGTGTGTGTGTGTGTGTGTGTGTGTGTGTATGTGTGTGTGTGTGTATGTGTAGGTGTAGATACAGATATATATAGAGAGAAGTTTATTTTAAGGACTTGGCCCCAAGCAGTGGTAGAGGATTGGTAAGTCCAAAGCCCTCAGGCCAGGCAGGGGACCCAGGGAAGGGCTGCGAAGGCCATCTGCTGGCAGAATACCCTTTTCCTCCGGGACCTCAGTCTTTTGTCTCTTAAGGACTTCAGCTGATTGGAGAAGGCCCACCCACACTATGGAGGGTGGTCTGCATTATTTTACGGGTTACGTTACTCTCATCTAGAAAGTACCTTCACCATAACCTTCACACAGTTGACCAAATATCTGGGTCCCGTGGCTTAGCCAAATTGACACAAAATGAACCACAACAACTACTAAAGGTCATTCTTTTGAAGTTCTTGGCAGCATTCCAGAAAACTTCTGGAGGTTGCAGGAGAGCTGAGTTGTGGGTGGTAGCAATAAAACGGGGTACTCTCTGTCATCCGTCAATGAAAGGCTTAAAAACGTAGGAAGTTGCATTAGTTCAGCGTTCCTGGAAATCGGTTTAGAGATTGATAACTACCCTTAAACGTGTCATACCCTTTGACCTAGCAATTTCACCATTAGGACCAATTGTGGGGAGCTAGGGAAAGAAGACGAATGTTCTGTACGCCAAGGTGTTCGTTGCACCAGTTTACGTAGGGGTAAAATTATTTAGAAAGAAGCTACATGTCTAAGCAAAGGATGACGGCTGAGGAATTTCTGATTCGATGCACCCTTATCTAGTGGACGACATACAGTGTGTGTTCCTCTCTGGGCCAGTGTTGATCATGGGTCTTGTTTCACTTTGTTCTGTTTTTAAAGATAAAACTATCAAATTGTGGAAGATTACCGAACGAGACAAAAGACCCGAGGGCTATAACCTAAAAGATGAAGAAGGGAAACTTAAGGACCTGTCCACGGTGACGTCACTGCAGGTAAGATGTTGAACATGGAAGGTTCCAGCAAGCGGGAAGCACATTCATGCTTCTCTTATTAGACGGGGATTTTAGGGCTTGAAGGGCCTTGGCGATTTGAGCCACAGTCTGGTTCACACCTGGCTGCGGGCATTTCCCTGCTGTGTGCCTCGGTTTCATGACCAGCAAAGCAGAGACGCTCATCTTCTCCGGGAGGGCTTGTGAGGATGAGGTAAGATCAGTACGTCCACAAAGAGCTTTTCAGCTGCGGCTGAGGGTGGAGAGCAAGTCCTATAATTCCATGTCACATAAGGGGGGAAACTGAGGCCCAGAGAGAGGCAGCAGCTCACCCAAAGCTGCTCAGCTAAGTGAGTAGCCGATACAGGTGGAGAACCTGTGAGTTGAGCTTGGATCCCGAACGTTTTGCCGAGGGGCAGAGGGAAGCCTGGAACTTGTCACTCTTGCAGCCTTTGTGAAGACTTATCCTCTGAGTTACGAGATGCCTGGAGGTGAAGCCGCAGAGGTGTGCTGGAGCAAACACTTGTCCCCAATGTGATTAAAAAGCAAAAGGACTCTTCTGTCTTCCAGTGGAGAGGCTGTGACACGTGGTAGAAAGAGCTGTGGAGTCATAGGACCCAGGTTCCAATCCTACCTCTGCCTCTTCTGGGCCAGGCTCTCAGCCTCCTCAAGCCTCCGATTCCTCACCTGGAACAGAATGAACCCCCTGGGGCCAGCACATGTCTTCCAAACACTTTATGATAACTCACTGAATCTGCACTCAAATCCCATAACATGATTATAACCCCCATTTCCCAGAGGAGGGAACCAAGCTGGGATCCAGACCCAGGGAAGTCTGACTCCTGAGTCACCATCTCCGTCTCCTCTGTGACGTGGGAATGAGGTCCCTGCCTCCCCAGCGCCACAGGATGGTAGTGGCATCCTGCTGGGAGGGCTCCGTAAAAGTCGGTCCCTTCCCTTCTCCAGCAGGCCAGGACGCCCACGGAAGCTGTGTGGTCTGTCCCTGGCTTCCAGAACCGTGCCTGGCACACAGTGGGTGCTTTGTTTACTGAAGGCGATGCTGGTGCCCAGCTAATTCAGATTTAGTCATTCAGCACCTGCTTATTGAGCACCTACTGTATGCCAGGCCCTGCCTTAGGTCCCGGGAGGCTGCAGGAGACACAGAGCCTGAGGGCAGGCAGGGGTTTAAGTGTTCTTGGTGTCCCAGTGCTTCGGGCAGGCCTGGCCCAGAGGAGGTGGCCTCAGAGTGCTGTGAATGAGCAGGATGAGGTCAGGAAGTGACTACTCTCTTCATCTCCAGTTTGCACTTTCTAGCCCTGTTGAAAAGGCCGGCTCCCATCACCGGCCTCCCTCGGTTTGCTCCTTAACTGCGTGTGGGCTGCTCTGAGCCGGTGGTGCTGCCTGGTGCTGGGTGGTGTTAGCGCGATCCCCAGGCTCACACACACACTGCTCACAGATCCACGCCCTGCTGCTGGGTGGCTGCGGGCATTCCCCTGCTCCGTGCCTCAGTTTCCTCACCAGGGAAATGGAGATGGCTCACGTTTCCTGAAACGCCTTAGCTGGCGCACACACTAAGCATCCAGCAAATCATCGTAACTATGAAATGGTGATCAGTGTTGTTCCTGAGAAGGAAATAAATGTTTAAACACATTGGCCTCTAAATGACTGGCAAATTGCGCAAATAAATTCTGAGAAGGTGGGGAAGCCAATTAACTTCCACATTGAGTAATGGGACTGGTGGTGCCCCTGCCCCACCCCCAGTCCCAAGAAAGTCTATGAGGGTTTCGTCTGGTGGGAAAGATGAAATTATCACCTCTTGATTAGTTAGGCAATTGCGGCAGAGCTCGTGGCCCATGGGAATCCCATTTATTTCTCTCCCAACATCTGAGATTTTTCTTGTAGGTCGCACACACATCCCAAGATGGCACTTCACTGTAAACTGAGGCTGTGAGGGAAGAGAGGGGGAAAGAACACGGGTCTTTTCTCATCCAGTTTCTCAGTCGTGGAGGTACCTGGCATAGACTGAGAACTCACTGTGCACCAGGCACTGTGCTAAGAGGCATTAGCTCGTGAAATCCTCGTAGAAGGCCCTGAGCAGGCACCAGCATTACAGTGCCCTTTACAGAAAAGGAAACTGGGGCCCAGAGAGGTGGGGTCCCCAGTGACAGTAACACCAGTAAGTGTCAGGGCAGGATTTGAAACTGAGAGTCGGATCTCAGTTCTGAACCTTTCCATCAGGATACCCTCGGGGCAGTCCCACTGGCTTTGGGTCCTGATGCTGTCATTTCCTGACCCTGTGACTTGGACAAGTGTCCACTCTTTTCATCAGTGATGTGGGGATGGCAATTCCAGCCCCCATTTCTAGGCCAGGCCTGGGAGAGATGGAGGAGGCTCTGTCTGTCTGTCTGTCTGTCTCTACATCTTTGGAAACCTCACAGTTGACTGGAATGGGGGTTGGGGTATGGGTCTTGCCTGACGTGCACCACAGCGTATGCTGAGAACCCTAATGGAGATGTGTGCCATGTGCTGGCAGTGTCCGAGTGTGTGCCCCCTACCTACCAGGGCCACCGCATGTCTGGGGGGGCTGGTACCTCCAGATCTTGCAGGAGGAGTCAGGGTTCACCAGGTGTCCAAGGGCGGAGGTAAGTGTTCCAGGCAGAGAGCACGGAGGGAAGCAAAGACACGATACCTGATGCTGTCTCAGGGACCCCTCACCCCAGTCCTCTCTGGGAGTTTGTATGAGTTAGGCTAACACTGGTGGCTGTAACAAATAGCCCTGCATTGCAGGGTGGAGCCTGCAGAAATGGATTTCTCACTCCTGGTTGTCCCTGGTTCACACATGGCTCTCCTACAGGGACACAGGCTCCTTCCATCCCATGTGCCTCCATCCCTAAAGCTTGGGTCCTCACCTTCCTGCAGTGGACGGGGAGAGACGGTGGAAAAGACATGCCCTCCTCTTAACCACCTTGGCCCATAGAGCCAGGCATCACTGTGCTCACATCCTATTGGTCAGCACCAGTCATGTGGGCAGCTGGGAAATGTAGCCCTGTCTGGGCAGCCACTTGTCACTTCCCAGTGGAGGAGACACAAATGTTTGGTGGACAGTCAGCTGGCTCTGCCATGGTATCTTCTCATTCCATTTTAGAAATGAGGAACTCGGGGTACAAGGGGTTGAGCCACTTTTTCAAAGTTACATGGTGGGCTCAGCACCAATCCCAGGAGGCCAAGTAAAGGAGGTGGGCTTTCCAGCAGAGCTGGCAGTGACGGACACTGGCCATGTGGCACTGCTTATTTCCCACATGTGCGGGACGGATGCCCATTGGTGCACTCCCGGCCTCTAGTTTTGCTCACATGGCCCTGCTATGTCGTCCTGGCCCATGTGGCCTGCCCCCGGCGCTCCCCCTGCATTGCCCTGCTCTGACCGCCCTTCCCCCTCTGCAGGTGCCGGTGCTAAAGCCCATGGACCTAATGGTGGAGGTGAGTCCGCGCAGAGTCTTTGCCAACGGCCACACCTACCACATCAACTCCATTTCTGTCAACAGCGACTGCGAGACATACATGTCAGCGGATGACCTGCGTATCAACCTCTGGCACCTGGCCATCACTGACAGGAGCTTCAGTATCCTTTCCTGCCACAGCCCTGCCATCGTCTTCCACGGGCAGGGTGGCTTCCAGGTGGGGGTGGTTGGCTTGGTTGTAAGCGAGCTGGCTTGGGGGGGTCTCTGCTCTGTTCAGCTTCTTTGGTGAGTCCTCTGTGGCTCACAGAGTGTGAATGGGGCCCAGATATGGGATCGTGCTGAGTTTATTTATGAGCACTTTAAAACCACAGCAGTGAGGGTTACATTCCACCCCTTGCTTCCCCCAGGCTGGCTGGATCCTCGTCATCCTGGGACCTCACCAGGGATGAAGGAGGAGATAAGGGTCCAGGGGTCAGGCCTCCTGGAGGAGGGATGGCTGACCACCTGACACCACCGACCAAAGGCTCCTGTGGACCCTCTGCCCTGGGGTCCCACCCAGGGCTTAGAGTGACAAGCGGGGTGTCAGAAGCTCAGCTGGATGGCATCACGGTGTCTGGGCAAGCTAGCAGCAGTAGGATTGACTCCGGCCCCCACCTACTGGGAAGGAAGGAACTGCTGATACACAAACATGGGCCTGGGGAGGACCCGAGGCTTGGCCCCAGGAGGGTCACAGTGGACAGAGCAGGCAGGCTGCTGAGGTGTCACTAATCTGCAGCCTGCTAATGACAATAATAATTACGGTGAGACTCTGCCTAATATTAACGTGTTCATGTTAACTCGTATCCTGCTCACAGCAACCCTGTGAGGTGGATGCTAACATGAGCCTCCCTTACAGATGAGGAAACTGAGTCACAGAGAGCCCACGTTAACTAGCTTAAAGCTCACGCCTTGTAAGTTTCACATCTCCAGCCCCCAAGTCCGCATTCCCAGCGTTTGCTCCTTGTGAAGGACGCCGCCCAGGTGTGTGTGAAGGCGGCCCGGTGCCTGATGCCCCACTTAGTTAAAGGTCCCCACTCTCTGGGCGTAGACAGACAGGGGGCCATGAGTATAATAGACAACAAAACATCCAGCATGCACGCCGTGAGATGCACTGTGGGGCATGAGTGGGGCCAGCAAGCGTGGTGGTGTGCGTGTTTCTCTGGCTGCGCTTGGCTGTGGCGGCAGGTGTGGGGTGCATGGAGAGTGAGCTGGGCGGTAGTTTTGCCAAGTGAATAAGCAGGTGTGGGGCTGACGGTGTATGCAAGGGAGTAAAAATAATGACTGACTCTAGGATGTAAGCCAGGTGAGAAGGCAAGTGCTAGTGACAAGAAGGGAGCATCAGTGGATTGGGGGTCCCCGTGAGAACCTGGCTACAGATCCTGCCACATAACTGTGCTAAACCTGTGTGTAGCCTCTAATTTTGTGAAAGTGAATTGCTAGTTGATCAACATATGAAAATGTCCTGGCTCTTAGAGATGGAGGAGTGTGTGTATTTCAGAATGCTGAAGGCTGCAGAGCTGGGCTCAAGGCGGCCCTTGCCTGTAGAACCTAAGTGCCAATGAGGCACAAGGCATTGAGTGGGGTCTCCAGGAGTCTGTGGTGATGCACACCTCCCTTGATTAGACCAGTTTAGGGAACCACACTGCATGTGGCCCTCACCATGGCCTGCTGGTGCTGAGTGACAAGACACAGGGGTCCAGAGCAGAGAGATCTGGCACGCATCCCATGGAGTCCAGCCTCTCCTGGCAGGGAAAGTGTCAGGACTGTGGGTTGCAGGTGCAATGATGGGTCCAATAGCAGCTGAGTAATGAGAAAGGGTGTTTCATTTGCAACGTGGAAGGAGACCAGAAAGGCAGCTATGACCCATGCTGAGTTGAGGGATTGCTCTGAGTTTTGAGGCACCCTTTGAGCAAGTACCTCCTGGGGGATGCTGGACCTGGGGGTTCACATTCTTTTAACTCTTGCTCTCCGGTGTCTTCAGGCCACTGGCTGTATTCTGCTCCATGTCTATCTTGTTGTGTCCAAACGGGAACAGTTCTCACTTAAGCAGAATGGATTTTTAGCAAAGGTTTTAAAGAGAAAGGAAAGCTTTTTTAATAAAGGAGAAAAAGTGGGCATTGTTTTGACCATTTGACAGGAGGAGAGCTGACTCAGAGGGCCTTTCCTCGGAAAACTCCAGAATTAGCTCTGAACGGAGGGAGAGGGGCCTGGTACTTCCAGAGGGTTTGCTGTGTGCCCCGTACCACAGTGCAATGTCTTCATCTGTCACCAAGGCTCGATATTGGGAGCCCTCCCAGCCTCCCTCCTTTCTCTCACCCACAAAATGGAAAAAGGCGTCAAGCCTTTCCATCCTCCCCTCAGATGGCTCTAGAATCACGTCTTCCTCTCTATCCCCATTGAAGGCCCAGCTCAGGCCACACCATTCCTGCCTGGCCCGTTGCCTGAATCCCACCTTGCCAGCCCACAACAGAGTTTCAAGTGTGGCTGATTGGACCCTTTGGTTCGGACCACACTGGTCCCCTGCTTAAAGCTCTCAGCAGCTTCCCATCAGCTTCTGGACAAAGTGTGAATCCCTCAAGAGTCCTGTGGCTATGGGTGGCCAGCCCCTGCCCCGCTCCCTGGGACCCTGTGCATCAGGCCTGCCCACACCTTCAGGCCACTGGGTTTTCCTTCATGTTGCAGAGCTGGAGTCAGTGCTCGGCCTTTTGCTGTTCCTTCTCCAATCATCCTGTTCCCTCTGAGCTGGGCTGGCTCCTGTTCACCCCCTTCACCTCGTCACCTCTGCTATGTCCACTCAGTGCCCCTCCCAGGCTGGTCAGAGCCCCTCTGGGCCCACACTCCCTGGTCACACTTGGATTTCCTTTTCATTAATATGACCACCTCCTCCACTTTCTGAGACTAGGAACCCAATTTGAACCCTCTCTCCATCCTCACACATAATGCAGGGCCCGGCACACAGTAGGTGCTTATGAATGGGTGTAGATGCTAACTCTGGAGTGAGGAAGTTCACAGTTTCTATCTGGTTTTAGGATATAGACACCTCCCTGTAAATCTGGGCTCCAGGGCGCTCAGACTGTGGGTACTATGGAGAAGCATTCTGAGCGCTGGGGTCTAGCTGACCTGGGCTCAGCTTCATCGCTTAACTTCCTGGGCCATCAATTTCCGTGAATGTAAAATGGACAAAATTCCTTATCATAGGGACATTCGTAAGGAATGAAGAAATCATTCACATTAAGGGCCTGGTACGACTCGGGCCCCAGCAGGGTGTCCAGCATTATTTTCTTACAGGCCCTCAGATATTTAGGGCTCGTTCTCATAGAATTCCTGTGTCTTCTCTGATGCTTTTTGCCCAGTGCCATCTCCACATCTGTTTAAACAACCTCTCATGTCCTTCAATACCAACATTTTGAGACTGTCAGGCAGCACTGGGTGATTTTTCTTGAGTTTGATGCACCTTCAAGGTAACAGCTTGCACAGGAGGCCTCAGCTGACGGACCTCGGCTGTATTTTTAGCACCAGAGAATTGTAAAGATGGTTCGATTGATTTTTTTCGACCCCCTGAGCGATTTCTCATGGTGAAAGCTGGCATCACACCAAGCCTCAGTCTGGAACAAATTTCTAATTCCCATTTACAGAGCACGTCCCAAAGCTAGTCTGGATGGTGGAGCAGCAATTAGGGGCAGAGGCGCCAAACCTCATCAGCACATGGCTGCCTGAGGGCTGGGCTTGTTGCCCACACAGGAAACAACGGAGGGGACCAGCAAGGCTTCTCCACCTGCCAGGCTCTCTGCTGGCTGAAAAACCATCCAACCCTGTATCCATCACTCACTCACGAGAGACCTGCTGGTCACTCAGCCTTTCTAAGCCTCGCTGTTATTATCCATTCAGTGGGGTGTGCCTTTGGTGCTGGAAGCTGTGGGAGTGAAACGCTGGTTAGTATGGGACCTGATGTGTTGTAGACACACGGCCAACACCAGCCCATCCCCCACTTTGAGGCACCTTACAGGCTTCCTCTTTTTGTCTTCACAGAGTACCACTGTACAGAGAAGGAAACTGGGGTGCATCTGCTCAGAAATGCCCCAAGTCTGAGTCCCCCAGAAAGCCTGTTTATAAACTGTGACCAGCACATCACTACATTGGGGCCTCAGCAAGGCCAGGCAGTTGTGTTAGCTTCCACCATGGCTGCGCGCGCCTATGCGCTGTCCGTGGTGCTGACTCCACGGGCAGCCAGTACTGTGGTCCTCATCCTCACCATCATGGCTGAGCGCGCCTGTGCGCTGTCCGTGGTGCTGACTCCACGGGCAGCCAGTACTGTGTGGTCCTCATCATCACCATCATGGCTGAGCGCGCCTGTGCGCTGTCCGTGGTGCTGACTCCACGGGCAGCCAGTATTGTGTGGTCCTCCTCATCCTCGCCTATTTCCACACCACTGTCACCTCTTTTTGAGCATTTACTCTGTGCCCGATGGTACGCTAAGCCTGTTGCACATATTAACCTATTTAATCCTCCCAGCAGCACTGTGGAGTAGGCATTATTAATATCCCCCTTTTGCAGGAGGAAACTAACCCGTAGAAAGGTTACATAATCTACCTAGAGTCACCCAGCTGGGAAGTGGCAGGGCCTAGGAGTCAGACTCAGAGCGTCTTGTATAGGTTGTGCTGTCATCCTTTATATTCTGCAGATGTGGATATGTGCTCTGAGAAGTGGGTCTCTTGCCAAGGGCCCCTCCTAGCCCCAGTCACTCAGATTGCCTGTCCATCTCCATTGATGGGATAGTCTTTCCTGGCTCTTGTTTTAGATCCAAAGGGAAAGAACGTGCTTTTCACACCATTGCAGGACAGAGTGAGGATTGTTTCATAACATAGGTGGCCAGATGCCTGAGCTCTGTATGATGTTTCTAACATTTCCTCTAATAGTGGGGACACGCAACTCTGTGGCGCTTCTGATCCCTCCCTGGCAGGCCTCCGTGGCATTTCTGTATCTTCTGATTAAAACCCCCCTTGATCGCAGGCCACAGCCCTGTCTCCCTCTCTCCTTCCCTCCCTCTCAGGACTCTGGACCCTGCCCTCTCGCAGCTCCTCAGCCTTGTGCCTTCCCCTCACGTGGGACACTCCTCCCACACTGACACTCTGCCTAGATAACTCCTGCTCACTCTCAGGCCTTGGCTTAATACCCTTGCCTTAGAGGACCCTTCCCCAATTCTCCAGACCTCAGAACCTTGTTATAAATCCCATCACATGCATCCTGAATGTCTCTCCTGGAGCATCGATCTTGGGACTGATATCTGGCTTTGCTACTGGGCTCGGAGCCCTGGGAGGTCAGGATGGGGTCTGCTTTGCCCATTCTCAGTGCCATGAGAAGGCAGCTTCTTGGGAGTGCATCCCAGCTCTGTCCCACCTTGGTTTCCTCTCCCAGTTCTTAGAAATCCAGGCATGCAACTCAGCACAAACCCACATAGTGACAAGAATTGTGCCTTTTGCAGCCTACTTAATTTCATGTTTGTTTGTTTTGAATAAGATAAATACTCTGATTCTGATTTAACTAACTTAATTGTTGTTAAAAGTACTAACCATGTGCTAGGGCCTTTGACATATGTCATCTCATTAAATCCTCATTGCAGCCCTGTAAAGCAAATATTATCAACCCATTCTACAGATGAGAAAAGCAAGGCACAGAGATTAAAAGGTTTTCTGGAGGTCACACAGCTGTTATATGGTGAGGCTGGACTGTCAAGCCCTGGTCTTTATAACTCAGAATTCAGTGATTTCTTTCCTATCCGAGCATTTAGGAATCATATAACCTGGCTTGTGGTAGAGATGTGTATACTGGTTCACCACACAGAGAAAACGCAGTGGGCTTGTGCAGTGAGCAGTTAGGCAGAAAGACCCCTCTCTCATGGCCCCGCCTGCGCCTCAGTGAGCCTGCCTCTGTGTGTTGGAGGCCTTACAGGACTCCTGCATACCCAGTGTCCTTGGGAGCCTGTGCAGGAGGTTTCTCGTGGTGTGGCCCTTGGCAGAGCTGCCTCCACCCTTACTTCCATGGCTGCTCTGTCACCATGGTAACAGCTCCCCTATCCTGAGAGCATGCTCCCATGGAGACATCTAGATTAACCACACTATGCTCAGTTAAATCAGTGGAGGCCAAGGCCACATCCTTCTCATCACTGAGCCCCTGGCTGCTTTCAGCGTTCGCCTTGCAGAGGACACAAGCCAGTCCAGTGAGCACAGCAGCTGTGCCCTTGGGGTTGTTGGCCCCATGGGGGAGCTGCGTGTCTCCTGGAGATGCACTCAGTTCAGAACAGAGGGCCAGAGGAAGCAGCACAGGCTGGAAGTTAGGAAGCCAGGATTCTGTCCTTGCTCTTCCACCTTCACGTGCAGCCCTGGGCGAGCCCTTCATGGGATCAAAGGGTGCTGAGGTGTCTGGCCTGCCAGGTGCTGCCCTCACCAGCTCTCCGGGGGTTTGACTGTGTCTCCAAGCTCAGTTAGTTGCTGTGTCTACAGAGTTATTGGTTGAGATGTTGCTGTGAAAGCCCATTAAGATGTTAGATAATATGTGTGTGCTTCTTGGTATTTGGGGGGTACTTCCCATACCCAGTGCTCACTTGAGCTCCTCGCAGAATGGACCAGTGACACTTCCTCATTTCATGTGCCCAACTCATTTTATGGTCAGCAGAGATTTGCCCAGTGGATGAGTGATGGCCCTTTGTACCTGGGCCCTTGCGCAGGTGAGTGGGACCGAGGCTCACGGAGGTGCAGCTCAGTGGAATGAGGGTGCTGGAAAGGCCGTGGCCTTTCCTCTGACATTTCACGGGCCCTCCAAGTAGGATCCATGCAGCTCTGAGACCGAGGACCAGCGACAGTGCACGGTGCTGGTGTGACCCCAGCAGGTCCGGGCCATCAGGCGATGCCCTTGGCAGCAGGAGATGAAGGAGTTTCTATAAAAATCTCTGCGAACCTGATGACTCTGCAGAAGGCCCGCCTGGATGACGTTCCTTTCCGTTCTGTGTCCTTGGCAGGAAGAGTCACAGACCTCTTTGGGGCGGGACAAACCCATTTCCGAGCTTTGCTGTCTCCCCAGGCTGTGGCCTGAGCCACGACCAGGCAATCATGATGGGCCTTGAAGACCCAGCAATGTGTTTGAGTTCTCTGGTGGCCTGTTTGGGAGGCCACCAAACAGGGCAGTGGGAACCCAACCCCTACTTTAGGGGGTGATGACCAGAGGCAGGGAGCCCCGCTGAGGCAGACGCCTGGGCTGTGGTGTAGAGCAGAGAGATCTCCAGGCAGAGGAGCCCCAGGGCTTGGCGGCTGTCAGATGTGGGAAGAGGGAATGGGAAGGATCAGGAAGCTTCCCTGACTCCTGGCGGGGCGTCCCAGGCTGGGGGTGCTACCACGGGACTATGGAGAAAGAAGCATTCTGCGATGGCTGTAGAGAACGACTTCCATGCCACTAGCGTATGCCCATGTCATTATTCCCCAGATCCCAGGAAGCAGCCAGAGTGTCTGAGTTTCCTGTGGCCAACATAACAAACTTCCACAAACGGGGCAGCTTAAAACAACAGAAAGCTGCTCTCTAATAGTCGTGGAGGTCAGAAGTCCCACGTCAAGGTGTGGCAGGGCTGTGCTCCCTCGGAGGCTCCAGGGGAGGGTCCTCCTGCCTCCGCCAGCTCCTGGGGGTCCCAGGCACTCCTTGCACCTGCACCCTAGTTTCTGCCTCTGTTGTCACATGGTCTTCTTCTCTGAGCATCTCTTATAAGGGCGCTTGTCACTAGCGCCCACCCTCACCCAGGATGATTGCATCTTGAGGTCCTTAACTTGATGATATCTGCAAAGGTCCTTTTTCTAAATAAGGTCGCATTCACAGTCTCTGGGGGTTAGGATGTGAACATGAATTTTGGAGGGCCACCCCTCAACCCAGAGTGCTGGAGAAAAATACCCTGTGATTAGTAGAGGGCTGTGGGACTGCAGCGCCCTTTGCATGACCTGCATCTCTCTCCATCTACCTGTGCCTGACAAACTTTCCTTGTAGGGAAAATCATTCTTAGCTGCCAAAGTGCAATTAGAAGTTGAACAAAAGCCTGTCAGACAGTTGGATACAACTAGATGGAAAATAAAACATGAATAATTCATTCAGCTTTGCCGGGGGAAGGGCTTGTAAATGAGACTAATTATGCTCGTTCCCAAGGGAGGTCAGTCCATGAACCTTGTAAAACAATGTTCCACAAGTGGGTTTGTGCAGCTGATCTTGAAATGCGGAGAGGCCACCTGGGAGTTAGTCCTCAAAATGTAGGGTGCTCCAGGGTCATGCCCAGCCCCTCATTTTGCAAATGGGGGAAACTGAGGCTTTAGGAATGGAAATGACTTTTGCATGTGGCATGTGGCACTGACTCTTCCAGAGCTTCTGACCCAGCACTGGTCGCTGCCAGTCAAAGCCACTACATATGGTCACTGTTGGACCAAGTGTCTCATAGTCCCGAGCGTGTAGCCATGTGGGTGTGAGTCCAGGAGGAGTGTTTGCGGTGTCTCTTTGGGGTATAATTGTGCTATGGAGGCTTCTTCTGCAGCTACTTCCCTTGTCAGGAGTCCTTCAGGCCCCTGTTTTACGATGTGACTAAGGGACTCAACAGGGACAGCCCGACTCAATAATTAATTCCTTTCACACCCGAGGCAGCAAGGAGTTAGGCAGCGGGCATGGGCAGGTCCTTGGTGAGCTGAGCCACAGGTCTTGGAGAGGCCATCCCAGGGCAGGTGACCGTGGACTCGGTTAGATGGCCATGCCCGGAAGGACCCTGCTGTTCCAGAGGTGCCAGGTGTGGCTCTGGACCCTGGGATTCAGAGACACACATTGACCATGACTGGTTTTGTCTCCCTCCACCAAAGTCACGTGGAAATGAAAGCTCTGTGTTTGACAGCTGTCTTTTCCTGGCACCCACTGTATCCAGAGTCCTTGTTTTGGAAATAGCAAGAGAGAGTCTCTGAGTGATGCTTGGGCTGTGAGAAGCTTGGTCCTGGGCTTGGGTGGGTCCCAGGCATTGGAGAGACTGTCTCCCCAGCCTGTGCACAGGGCCCTGGATTCACATGCTTTGCCCTTGGGCCAGCTCCATGTTACCGTGGTTCAGAGGTGTTAGCTGCAGAGGGCTGCAGGCAGAATTGGGCTGTGCATACTTTTAAAAGCCGTCATGACCTCATACAGATTTCTAACAAGTGTTTGGAGAAGGCAGGCAAAAGCCAGGAGGCAACAGCATGACTGTCACAAGGCTGTCAGCAGCGGTTAGGTGGTCATGTGCAGCAGGGAGCAGGAAGCAGGAAGTGCACACTCTGTAACCAAGGCAATGGCCACACCCATTTGTGTGGCCTTGGTCCCCAGGTGAGTCTGGGAGCAGGATGTGGGGGCCTGGAAATGAGGCTCTGAGGCCCCCACTCTCTCTCTGTCCACCAGGGTCCACAGCTTTCCAAGCTGAAATTCAGTGTCCCCTGCAGGTCTCCTGAGCCTCAGGTCTCATGGCGGAGGGAAAGGAGTCGCGGCAAGCCACATGCTGACTCTCAGAGCTTCAGCCTGAAAGTGACACATGCCACCTGTCACTTCTATGCTCCACTCATTCGTTGGCAAAAGCAACAAGTCAGCTGGCTGCCCTGAGTTCCCTCAGACCGGTGGACAAATTTTCCCCTGGACTGTTCCGAGAACTACCTGCAGGCAAGACAGCTTCACTTTAGCCCCTTGAGTCCTACCTGCCCTCCAAGGAGGTTATAACCGTAGGAAACATGGGAAACATGTGCCCGCTAACAAGGGACACCACCGCGGTTTGAACCCGTCCTGTGTTCCCTGAGGCCTGGGCACTCCTGACCCCCTCAGGCTTCCTTTGGCTTTCATGTCTGGAGTCCTGCAGAGAGAACTCTGTGCCTGTCTGCCCAGACCCTCTGGGGCGGAACACTAAACAGGTGCCCTACTGATGAGGGTGACATCTCAGTAACCACCACACTTCCCTCCAGACACTGTCTTACGTTCAGTAAGAAATTAAAGTTGTTCTGAGCAGGCAGAGCCTCCTGGAAAGTCGTCAGCAGGTGCTTAGCCCACGAAGGAGGAGGTTGCAAGGCTGATGTTGACAGAATTAGCATCACTGAAATCTGGGTGCTTTTCCTCTCTCAACCTGTAGTCTCATTTTTCATGATTTAGTTTCTGCTTCTTATCGTACCAGAAACCCACAGTTTCCAGGGAAACTGTTTCTGGCACTGGTGACATAGCCCCCTTTCCCCTCTCTTTACATTTTTATGTGATTCTAAGTTTCTGGTTGATGATGTGCTTCCAGGAAGCAAGATTTGAGTGTGAGCACAGAGACCCTCCTCGCTGCTCCAATCGCACAGAATCATCATCTTTTCTGCTATTTTGTAAACTCTCGTGTTTACAGAAATCAGAAAATGCCTCTTTCTTATTGAGAGAGGAAGCAGCCGAGGGTGGGAGGAGGATGGAGGGCTGACAGCAAATGAGCCTCAGAGTTTCAGTTGGTGTTTTCCAGGTAAAAAATAATGATGGCAATGGACATGCATTGAGCTCTGAGTTGTGTTAAGCGGGGTGCCAAGGCCTTTGCCTCTTCTAGTCTTCACAGCAAACCTATGAGGTTATAGCTGTTAACCCATTTTACAGATGAGGAAACTGAGGCATGGAGAACTCGGGAACTCACCCACGATCACATAGCCAGGAGCTGGCTGAGCTGGGATTCAAACTCCAGACTCTCTGACTCCTGGGCCCCCGTACAAATGCAGAGGGAGGAGGGGCATTTCATTTAGAGGGAACGGGCTGTACAGAGCCCCATGCAGGACTGGGGAGACCAGAGACCGAGGGGAGACCAGAGAGGAAAGTGCCTTTAGGGCAGAGCGACCGACTAGGATCTGAAGCTGGAGAGCTAAAGAGAAAGGCCGGGGGGTGCCAGGCCTGAATGCTACACCAAGGGGTTCCCACTTGCTTTTTCCATCTTGGCAGTGGGGAGTGGGCAGGCATCCAGCCTTGCCAATCACTGCTGAGTCACCCTGGACAAGTTGCTTACCCTTCCTGGGCTCCAGTGTCTCAGTCAGGGATACTTCCTTTGCAAGCAACACAGTTCTTGACCCTAAACAAAATCTGGATTTATTGGCTCCCGCATTTAACAGTCTGGGGGGCATGGCTTCAGGTACAGCCTGATCCAGGATCCAAAGGTAGTGCCAGATCGCTCCACTCCGTCTTCCGTGCTGTCTGCCCACCCTCAGGCTCCAGGGTCCCCTTGTCTCGGGAGCAGGTACAGGCCCCTCCTCTCCACTCACGCTGCCCAGGAGAGGTGAAGGAGCCGCACCCCAGAATTCCCAGTATCCCAGGTCCTGAGGTCCTTCCTTGGCACAGCCAACACCGTGTGTTCATCCTGCACGGTGCTTGTGAGTGGGAGGTAAAAGGCGCAGATCAGAGCTGAAAACTCAGAAAGGCAGAGGACCTTTTCCCCAAAGGCGAGGCTGGCTGCTGTGGGCAGAAGAAGGCGAGTGGGTCCTGGAGGTGGGGAGGGGAGCCAACAGATGCCCGCACACCCAGCTCCAGACATAATTCGCAGAGTGATGTTCACCAAGAGTACCCAAGGTCCAGCATGCAGTAGGCACTCAATAAATGCTCCTTGCGTTCTACTTGGCTACTGATGGGGAAAGTGGGTGGAACAGGAGGCCTGACGAGTTGCCCTGCCACGTGGGCTAAGCAGCTGATGGGCACTGGCTGGGGAGAGGGCACAGGTCAGGAGGGAGCTGGCAGGTCCAGCCTTGTGGGCACCGTGGACGGGCAGCCAGAGGGGCAGCCAGCAGGCCTGGGGACTCTCTGGGGTGGGTGTTTATCCAGGAGTCTCAGGAACGGAGAGGCAACTCAGACGTGGGGTAGACGGGGTTTGGGCAGAGGTGTCGGGAGACGCGGCAGGCAGAGCCGCGGGGGCCATCTTCACTGCTGGACCTTGACCTGGCCAGACATAGTGGACATCAAGCCGGCCAACATGGAGGACCTCACGGAAGTGATCACGGCGTCCGAGTTCCACCCGCACCACTGCAACCTCTTCGTCTACAGCAGCAGCAAGGGCTCCCTGCGTCTCTGCGACATGCGGGCGGCTGCCCTGTGCGACAAGCACTCCAAACGTAAGTGCCCACACCCGGGTTTTATTCTAAATGAGGTGAGAGACCGGCCGATGGAGAGCAAGGGCGTGAAGTTATGAGAAGCATCTTGGAAACGGAGGAGAAACTGCAAGGGGTCACGTGGGGCAGGGCTGGGCGGAGCCCCTGCAGGGGTTCATTAGAGAAGAAACGGGACGCCAGGGTGGGCCCAGAGGCGGGAGACGGGCCCCACTCTGGGTACCCTTTGAAGGTTGATCTGGCAGGCAGTGCCAAGTGGGATGTGGACCAGGGTGCTTCCAAAGTTTGCTTTGTGCCTAAGGGTGAAGGTGGGGCCCTTTCCTGGGATGGGCACATGAGGGGAGGGGCAGCTGGGACCAACAGGCCAGTTTTGGACACAGTGAGCATAAGATTGATTCTATGGGGCTTCAAGGAGGGGTGTCAAGGAGGCAGCCAGGTGTCTGGAGCCAGGCGTGAGGTCCGGCTGGAGATAAGGGTGTGGGTTACCCGTGTATGGGTGGACGGGAAGCACAGGGGCCAATTCAGAGGTGTAGGCTGTGGGTATGGACATGGCCGGCCCCACAGCAGCAGCCCAGGGCTGCACCAGCGTCCCAGCACTGCCGTAACAAATGACCTGTGGCATAAAACCCCACAGATTTATTCTCTTACAGTTCTGCAGTTCAGAAGTCCGACATGGCTGTCGGCAGGGCTGGTTCCTTTCTGGAGGCTCTGGGGGGAGTCCCAGCTTTTTCCATCTTCTAGGGGCCACCTGCATTTCTTGGTTCATGGCCCTCTGCCTCCCCCTTCCAGAGGCGCTGCCTCTGGCTACCGCATGCCCACTGCCTGTGGCTCAGCCACTAGTACCCCGAGGTTTGCCCATGTTCAGCTCTGGGTCAGCCTGATATGGAATAAGATTGGGGAAGAGAGGCATCTGTCTGTGTCTCTACTGCTAGGCCCCGCCCTGACCATGTGTGAGCCCCGTGCCAGGGAGAAGGCCAGGAGACGTCATGGTACATCCTTGTTTCTAGGGGCCAATGCTCTGAAACGTCCTGAGTGCCCACCAGAGCAAATGACAAGTCAATGATGATGCCATCCGTAGAATGGAATTGTGGGGACAGAGTCCCAGAGAGCAGTTTCCAGGCTATCGACCTCACGTGGAAAGGTGCTGGCTCGGGTAGTAGATGACCATCAGCTGTAACTAGTTGGCCATCAGCTGTAACCAGCTAGACATTGGCCACTGATATAACTGCCATGGCTAAGCTAGCAAGCGCAGATTGCAATTATCAAGGGGTTGGTTGGTTGGCAGAGAAGCGGACGGTGTGTTGCAGCTAGCAAGTGGAGTTAGCAAGCGTGGATGGAGGATTGCGGATTGTGTGGATCGTACTTCCTGTGTCTTGCCCGGACGCCAGCGAGACTGGGGTTCAGGAAGACCCCTTGTTGGGGTACTGGCGGATGTTTGCTTTGTGTCTCGACCAGCCGCCAGCGAGAATATAGGGGTATGAGTCCCCTATCTATGGCTTCATTGTTCCTTTTTGGCCTCACCATATCCTGCGTTCCTGTGTGGGAAGCGGGACCAGAGACCCTGCATGACGGGAATATTGTTCAGTCATTTCAAATATTGATTTAGAAAGTTTTTAATGACACGGAAAAATGATTTGTTAAAAGATCCCATGGGGAAAAGAAAGCGTGGCAATGACTTCTTTACCCCCGAAAAATGGAAACAGAGAAAGCAATGGACAGAAATATGCCAAGAAAGTGTCTGAGTGGTGGGCTCTGAGAAGCAGTTGTTACTTTCTTCTCTACATGTGTCTGTGTACTTGTATACAGATTTCAGCGTTGAATCAAGAAAACCTGTGTGTGTGTGTGTGTGTGTGTGTGTGTGTGTGTGTGTGCGTGCGTGCGCGAAGGGTGGTGTTTAGGGAGGACATGGTTTTGTGTACACCACAATGTTTGAGTGTTGTTCTTTGGTAGGCTGGAGGTGGAAGTCACAGACCCCCTGGGGCTTTTGTAACATCTGATACCCTGGTTCCCCAGGGGGTCTGAACAAACAGAGCGGCCACCCACCCGGGCAGCTGTCACCTGTACTTCCTGAGCAGGCACACCTGCTTGGGTCCCGGGCATGGAGCTGTCATATGCCTGGCGGTGTTTGAGCTGCGTGGGAACCAGCCTACAGACTCGGTTGCAAGAACCAGAACTTTACTTTCGATGACTCAGCTCAACTGTATTCACCACCCCCACCTCCCAGGGCTGCAGTGAACATGAGCCTTAGGGCTATGGTGGAGTCCGCCTCTCTCCAGCTCACACTGAGGTTCCAGAAGGCTGTGGCAGGGCCACGGTATGAAGGAAGGGACCTCATGGCTTCTGACCACCATGGTCCTTTGCTCTGCCTGGCTAGGCTGGGGCCAGGGCTCCCGCTGAGAAAGTTTTGCATAAATGCAAAATGATGCTTCTGGCATAAATGTTCCTAGGTGAAGTTGGTCTCTAGTTGTCTTTTCCTACACCCTCTTTGCCCAGTTTTATTAAGATTTTTCTACTCTTGTAAGATGAGCTGGGCCACTTTTTCTTTCCTTGCCTGCAACAGTTAGTCTATCAAAGTCTTAGTAAAACCCAAGTGTAAATCCTTTATTGTTGTTTTTACAGGTTTTCTATGGTGTTAATTTGGTGTGTTGCATTTTTTTGAAGTTTTTCTTCATTTTCAAACTTGATGTCCTGCACGTGAACTTTCTGTGTAACACCAGTGACAGATGTCCCCAGTCTTCTTCCCGTGCCACTACAGCTTCCGCGTCCTTCTCCTATTTAATTTGCCATAAGTAGTGAGTAGGTGAAATACCTGTCCTTCAGGTTGTGTTCGTTCTTAGTTCTCATGAGAAATCAAGGAAGCAGCTGATCGCCACTTAGTAGGTATTGTTTTTAATCAGAACACAAATGGCTGTTACTCAAGCTAGATTTTTACAAAAGGGACTTGGAGATTGGAACTCATTCTTTACCTCTCATTCCATCCGTTCATTTAGTTACTGCTCAGAATCCAGGGACTGGCTGAGAGTGACACCCCAGAGATGGGCGGTCACGGCGTCACGTTCCCAGTGGGTAAGACCATGGTTTTTGTTCACTGAGGAGGGCGTTCCCATCACAAGTGGAGGTTCAGCGCTCCCATTGCACAGATGAGGGAACCGAGGCTCACAGAAGACCAGTTCCTTCCCCAGGCCCCCATCAGGGGCAGAGCTGGGGCACATGGGCGCTGCCACTGACCCACAGCTTCCTGTCTTTCTCCAAAGCAGTAGAAACCGAGGTCTTTTGTCTTCTAGTCATTATGACAGTGTAACCATGGAAACAACTATACATGAGTCCTCAAAATAGAGTTATTTCTGCGTTTAAGAGCACAGAATCTGCCAAAGGGAAGGGCTGTAACAGAGCACAGAGATTTCTCAGAATAGGTGGTAATGATAATCGCTACCCCTCATGCGACCCCTACCATGTCCCGTCCCTGTGTGGGGTGAAGAGCCTGGAGCTCAGAGGTCTAAAATCCAGGCTGCGTTCCTCCTGGAAGCTGCAGGGGAGAATCTGTTTTCTTTTCCAGCTTCTAGAGGCTGCCTGCAGTCCTCCTCCATCTTCCAAGTACAGCACTCCAACCTCTGCTTCCATCATCCCATCTCTTCTCCTGCCTTTGGCATTCCGACTCCCCTCTCAGGAGAACCTCTGTGGTTATAGTGGGGCCATCGGAGAAACCAAGACAATCTCTGCAGCTCAAGATCCTTAATCACATATGCAGTCTTTTGCCATGTGAGGCAATATATGCCATTGATTGTTTACCACATTGAGGCACAGAGAGGTTAAGACATTTTCTCAAAGTCACACAGCTAGGTAGAACCAGGACAGAGGTTTCAGTATCTCATGCCTATCAACCTGTGCTCTTTCTCAGTTTTCACAGAACCGTTGTGGGAATTGTAGGTGAACCAGGTTCATTTATAGGGGATGGGTGGGGTAACCCCAGGACTCACCCCTGGTAATGGAGCTGGGTAGAAAGCCCAGACCCAGACACCCTCTGCTGGGGAGGCAGATATTTAGGGGTAAAACCGGAACAAAGCCTCCTCAGATGGAACAGCCAGTGTGCAGGCTCTGTGGCGGGATCCTGAGGCCCGTGTGGCAGGAACAAAGCAGGGGAGAGGCGGGAGGTGAGGTCAGAGGTCAGTGTGTAGAGGAGGGGCAGCGTCAAGAGGGCTGGACAGACCACGGCAGAGCTTTGGGTTTACTCGGAAAGGACAGGAGCCAGAGGGGCCTCTGGGCAGGGCCAGATCCCGCTGGCTGCTGAGTGCCGAGTAATCTGTGGGGTGGGGGTGGGCGTGGGGGCCAGCTGGGAGGTTAGCATGTTCACTCAGGCCGAAGATGCTGACGCTGTGAGCAGGTGGGCACGGTGGAGGCGCGCAGGTGTCGGTCAGGCCCTGCACCTGCATCGGAATGGCTGGCAGGAGAGAGGGGCGGGGCTGCAGGCTCCGTGCCCAGAGGAGGCGCCTGCCTCATGCAGACGCAGACAGACAGGTCAATAGGAACCTCCAAGGAGGGGGGTGTCTGGAGGCGGGGCCGCGGCTCTGACGCGGTTGAGGTGGCTGGTGGAGGCTTCTCTGGTCCTTGAAGAAGGGAAAAGAACAAACCCGAGCAGAGAGGGGTGAGGGAGGCGTGAGGGCCCCACAGCCTGTCGGTGGGCAGACAAGGGGAGCCCGGCTGCAGTGGGGCGAAGGGCAAAGGTCAAGAGGTGGGGGCAGGTCACGCAGGGCCAGGGGCCACAGTGGGGGCTGGATTTTATTTTGTCTGGTGTGGTCTGTCAGCCGGTGCTGAGCAGGGGACAGTTACAAGTAGAGAATGACAACTGTCAGCTCTTCACTGGCGAATGTTCCTTGTGCCCATCAGCTTGTGGAGACTCCGCGTGCCGCCTTCTCTGCGCAGCCTCAGCCTTCCTGGGGGCGGGGTTGGGAAGGCGGCCAGCAGGAGGCCCCTGCCCCAACAGCGGCATCGTGCGGGAGTGACGAGGTGCCAGGTACCCGGGGTACACTGTGACCCACACCCCTTCTTCCGCCTTTTACTGCTGCGTGGACTTCCCCCAGGGCGGCTCCCGGAGCCCAAGAGAGCAGCCTGGACACACGTGCTAACCATTTCTTGTGGGTGTCCTTGTATAATATGAGAGCAGCGGAGGCACCTGTTGCCAGGCAACCGGGAGCGACCACCCGGCAGGCCGCCATCTGCTCCTTCAGGCCCTGTCCTCCTGTGTTGTCCGCGCCAGGGACTGCAGGCCCCAACCTCCCCAGGTCCCGCTGTTTCCCTCCAAGGTCTGGCTGACCTGCACGACTGTCCCTGAATGTGTGGCTCCAGCCCATGCAGCCCTATCACCTAACCTGATCCCCTTCAGCCATCTGATCAACTCTGCCTGCTCAGTTTAACCGCCACCTCCCCACCCCTGCCCAGAGACCATCCACACACTAACAACCCATAGCACGTGCCCTGGAGAGGGACACAGAGCAAGAATCAGGGGCACTGAGCGGCCACTTCCAGCAGGTACAGGCTTCCCTGCTGGACCTAGAAACGTAGGTGGAGTTGTATCAGGGTGGGGATGAAGTGTATCGGGAGAGGGGAGAGAAGAGGTGGCATCAACAGGCAGCACTGGAAGCTTCTATCTGCTCGGTGAGCAGGGCTGGGCCCTGAGCCAGGCTCCAGGCTGGGTAAGGATGCCAAGGTCACTGATGACAGAGGCCAGACCCCTGTCCCCTGGGAGCTCACAGCCGCATGAGGTGACCACACACCCTCGCTGTTTTGCCCTGGGGCTGTGAGGGCATCAGGGGTAAGCATTTGATTTCTTTGGAGCTTCTGGACAAGATGCACAGAGAGCTGGGCGCTTAAGTTGGGGTTTGGAAGGATGTATAGGAGTTGGTAGGAAAGCCGGGCTACAAATGGGAAAGGAAATTTCAGGGAGAGAAAACAATGTGAAACAAACTAACTATAAAAATAGTTACACAGTTTTATTGAATAGCCACTCCCAGTCCCTCGCTTCCAGGTGCTGCCAGGTGTTACCTTTGGAGGTCCCATCACTCTGTCCTCCAGGTGAGGGAACTGGCATTCAGAGAGTTAAGGAGCTTGCCTGGGTTCACAGAGCGTTGCTCAGCTCCACTGCCTGGTATGTGGCAGGGCAAGGGCTAGGATGAGGCGAGCCAGATGCCGGGGAACATTACAGGAGGCTTTCATTTCAGGTGACCCTGTGAGTTGTGCAACGTGCTTCCTGAAGGGCCTTGCTTGCCTCCCGCTACTTGAGGCTCTGGGGCCCTGGTGGGGAAGAGGGTTAGTATGTATGTGAGGCGGGAGCCGCAGGCCGCTTGGGGCCGATTAGGAAGGAGCTCATCACACGTGTAGGAGCTTGAACCTTGATCCTGTGGGCCCTGGGAGCCATGCAGCGGTTTAAGCAAAGACAGACGCCATCAGAGTTGTGTGGGGGGCTGGAGGGCAGTGCTGGCACCGCCTCAGTCTTCACTTTTGTTTCCTTGGGTGCACAGGTACTTCAGAGCCTTGGCTGGGCTCCCTGGGGCCCCTTCACTTTACTTTGGTGATTGGGGGGTGGTGCTTCTCACCCATCCCCTGTGTGTAACAGCAGTGACACTATGAGACTCCCAGCAGGGACACCAGCGAGGGCCATGAGAGCTTTCATTATGCAAAATCATTAAAAAGAAATAGGATCGAGGTTTCTCCTGATTCCGAGCCCCCTAACTTTCAAATAATTAGGGCGAGGACAGAGGTGGAACTGAGCCCATCACAAGTGACAGGGGCTCTGGGATGGCTCCTTTAAACTCTTGGCAGCAATAATTACTGTGAAATGTCCTTAGTGATTCCATCAATTAGAGGGGAGACCCCCTATCTCACTCATGGCCTGGGGGGCTTGCAGTTGTCTGTAGTGGGGGGGCAGAGCTGGACGGGCTGAATGGCACAGGGCATGGTAGATTGGGCTGTCATTTGATAAAAAAAATTGTCGGGTCAAAAACTTCATAGAAATGTTTCAAAAGAAAACTAAGAACTTCTAGGTATAATTTATTTCAGGCTTGTGAATATCCCTTCCTGTCAATCGTTTGCAGCTCTGATCCTTTTGTGCTTAAAAAACCACTGCACATGCCAAATCCAGCCAGAATGGAGGTTGCAGTGGGCCGTTTGGGGTCCCTTGTCAGTTATTGATTAGATTTTCCTCTCAGGCTTTGACCTTTGTGGTTGCCTGCTCCTTGAAGCTGGCGGGAGACCCAGCCCGTGGCTCTGTGACATGTGACAGGGTGGGTGCGTCGCTGTGGTTTGGTCCCCAGCCACCTACATAACCCCACTGGGTGGGCCAGGAGCTCTGCAGCGCGCAGGGGTGAAGTGAGCTGGAAGTGGTATAGATGGGGGCTGGCCAGGGGAAACTGCCGAAGTGGGCGAGGGGGTACCAAGGCCCCTTCACAATCGGGATGCAAGAGACAGACCCCGCTTTATGTTTTTATAACTTACCTCTGTTCTGACTGCTAATGACAGAAATGCTAGTTCAGTCAACAGAGGGTTTCCTCGTGTACCTGGGGTGGTACTGGGGGCCACCTTGGTTTCTGCTGAGAGTTTAGGGTCCCTCTTGCCTCAAATCCTCTGCCCTGTTTCTCCCAAATAATAGGTGTATACCCTTGATCATTTCATTAACGTAAGAAATCAAGTATTAAATTTTTTCTCCTTCGGGTATCTGAGAGAAGAGGTGAATGTCATTGATCCTTTTTTGGCTTAACAAAGAAAAATTATGAATGTTTATACCTGCAGAAGTAAAGATGTCAGTGTAATCATTATAACCAGGGCACAACACATGATTTTGTGAGATGACCAATCAGAATCCAGAGGTTCTAGAGGCTAAAGGTGACCTCCCAGGAGGTCTCCTTCCTCCCAGGAGGAAATCCCAGAGAAACTCACACCTCGCCATGCACTCTCTTTCTTCAGGCCCTTCTGTGGTGCCCCATTACCTGTGGGGTGACGTTCTTCCCTTGGCTTACAGCGCCTTGCTCACTCCTTTCTCTGTCTACATGGCCTTCAGCTCGTCCCTGTCTCAGGGCCTTTGCACGTGCTGCTCCTGCTGCCTGGAGCACGCCTCTCCTGGTACCCACACTGTTCTCTCCTTCATTTAGCTCAGCTCTCTGCACAAACATCATCCCCACAGAGGCCCCCACCCATCTCAGGCCCCTCACCTGCTTTGTTTCTCCTCCCAGCACTCCTCACTGCCTGACTGTAGCATGTCCTTGAGTTTTATTGTCCGTCTCTGCGAGAAGAGCCTCCAGGAGAGTGGGGGCTTTGAGTTGCTTACAGCAGCTCCTCAGGGCCTGGAACGGTGGCTGGTACAGGGAGGGCGCTCCACATGGATTGGGTGACTGAGAATGAATGAATGACTGCATGAATGAATGGATACATGAGAGCATCCGATCAACATGAAGGATTTCCAGTCACCCTGCAGAGGGGAGCTAGATGGAGTGTATTTCTGGGAAAGGCGGGGAGAGTGTCTACTTTGGACAACTGGGAGAAGGGGGTCCCGGATGCAGTCACAGGGCTGGGACAGACCTGGGAAGGGGATACGGGACTTTGTGACCAGGAGGAACTGTTGGGAGCGTGCTCTTCTGAGCCTCTGAGGAGATGTGATCAGCTCTCTGCTCCGTTTCAGGGCCTGGCGACCGCTTGGCTGTTTCCATGGGGACAGCTGGACAGGTTGTCACATGTTTAAGTCTCTCCAAACTGGCTGGTCAATGGCTGCCAACACACCAGGATCCCCAGGTCCGTCCGGGGCCCATATCCTAAGAAGCTCATGCGTGACCAGCAGGGACCCTAGTCCCCGCCCTGCTGCAGCACCAGGGCCATTGTAGGACCTGGTGAGCAAACTGGTGGGACAGCCAGCAGTGGACATGAGCTTGGAAGAGCTTGGAACAGAGAGCCCAGGGCCGGTTAGAGCCTCAGGCAGGGCCCGGCCTAGTTCAGGACATGGTGCCCCAGGTTGGACAGTGTCAGGTCCCCTTACAAGCCTGGTGTTCAGCGTCGCCACTAGGAGGCAGCAGAGCGCAGCACATCCAGTGTTTAAATGCTGACGCTGCTGCTTTCTTCCGGCTCTGAGACCTCAGGCATGGTTTTCAGCCATCCATGCCTTGGTTTCCTTGGCGATAAAGTGGGAATAATAATACTATTTTTATTGGGGTATTAGATGCAGTAATGTACAGAAAGGGCTCAGCACAGATTGTGGCTCAGAGTCTCAATCCACATGGCTGATTCTTCCCTCTCTTGCAGGATCCGTTGCCTGACAGCTGTTCAGTTATAGGTTTGATGAATGAATGAATGAATGAATGAATGAATGAATGAATGAATGAATGAATGAATGAATGACATACAGTGTGCTCCCAGGGTGGACACAGTCATGTGTCGTTTCGACCCCATGGGCAGGAGCAGTCTGGTGACAGCCATCATTTCTCTATCTCCACAGTCTTCGAGGAGCCCGAGGACCCCAGTAACCGCTCCTTCTTCTCGGAAATCATCTCCTCAGTGTCCGATGTTAAGTTCAGCCACAGCGGCCGGTACATGCTCACTCGGGATTACCTCACGGTGAAGGTCTGGGACCTGAACATGGAGGCGAGGCCCATCGAGACCTACCAGGTGGGCTGCAGCCTGCACCACCTTGGGGTCCCTCCCTGTGCGGAGAACTCCCCCGGAGGGGGCTTCCTATCTCCAGGGTGGCTTTCAGAGGCCACAGCTCGGCCAAGGGCAGAGGACCTGCTCAGCCCTGCCTTGCAGGGAGCTGTGAATGTCCTCAGCTTGCTGGCTCCTGCCCCATGCAGGGCTGTGCCTGGCCTGTGGTCTGGGGCCCAGGGCACCAAGGTGAGCCTCGGGCTGGCCCCGATTTGAGAGTACAGATGATTAAGGGTGCAAATAATGGCATCCCTCCCCAGGAGCCAGCGTCTGCCGTCCTGCCATGAGGCGGTAAGATTTGCCCTCTCCAGGGAGCGTCCTTAGTGCACGGGAGCGTGTTACATTTCTAAGTCCTCGGCCAGGCCTTTTAAGCCAGGCCTGAGGATGAAGCACAGGGCACCTTCCTGGAAAATCTTTATTATTTACTATTTTTCTGTTACAATCTATCCAGATATACTAGGGTGTAGAAAATAAAATTCATGGGGTGTTCAAATAAAACAGAGACTTGAAAGACACATGGGACTGCTTTAAAGTTGCTTTAAAGCTGTTTCCAGTTATGTCTTTAGCTTGGGAAATTAGGGAGGCTTCTAGGAGGAGGTGATGTTTGTGCCGCACATCGTAGGATTAGTAGGGTTTGGTTGTGCAGATGTGAGTGGGAAAACACCTCCCCGCCCCAGAAGCCCCAGCCAAACCCTCATGTTTTCACCAAGTATTAGGAGCACATGGGGTTCCACACACTTAACATCTGTCACCTCTGTTTCTTACTGCCACTGTGAAGGGGGTGCCGTGAGCCCCTTTTGGCAGGAAGGGAAGCTGGGTGCTGAGAGGTTAGGATATGTGGGAGCTGCCTCATAGCTGGACAGTGACAGATTCAGAGCCCATGTGGGAGCTCAATGCATCCCTTCCCTGTCTTCTTCCTTGCCAAGGCCTGGGGTAGGGAAGTGTCCTGGGGGTGGGGCAGAAGGAGCCCCTCTGGGAAGGGGTGCAGAGCTGAGAGGAGAGGACAGGGAAGCCACATGCCCACAAGGACACCTGGCGTGGTTCTGGTCCATTACCCACCTTCCCTCAGTTCTACTCCTTCCTTGGGATGGATTCATGAAAGGGCCATCACAGCTCCTTGTGACAACCCCTCTGTAAGCCACGTGTGTTTACCAGGTGCTGAAGCCTAAGAGAAGTAAGGGCATGAGCAATCTGGGGGAAGGGAACAGCAAGTGCAAAGGCCCTGATGCAGGGAAACTGTTAGTGCAGTTAAGGATTGTGGAGGACCCAGATGGAGCAGAGTGAGGATGGGGAGAGAAGAAGAGCCTGAGGTCAGAGTAAGCCCAGGGAGACTTGTGGGCTCTGGCACGTTTTGAGCGGAGGTGTGACATGACCCAGCTTACTTTCACAAGGATTCCTCTGGCTGCCTGTGGAGATGGACTGGGGCTGAGGGCAGAGGCAGATGCAGGAAGAGCAGTCAGGAGGTGTTTGTAATAGGCTGGGATGTCACACTCGGAGCAGGGTGCTTCTCTTTCCCCTTTCCTCCACGATGGTGCTCATGGCGACTGTTGGTATTCTCAGAGGGCATGCCCCCACACCAAGCAGTGTCATACGGTTCATCCCACAACGTCCCGTGAGGTCTGCACGCTTATCACTTTAAGGATGAAGAAACTAAGGTTCAGAGAGGTGAAGTCACGAGTCCAGAATCACACAGCTGGGGGGGGGGGGGGCGAAGCCAAGATTTGGTCCCTTTTTATCACTGTGACTGTCTCCTCTCTGGTCAAAGCTCAGGATTGGCCATGTGCCAGGTTGTGGGCTCTTCCCGGTGAGCAGGGCTGAGTCGGGAGTGCCATCCAGACCCAGAGCGCACAGCCCCTCACTGCTCAGTGACACCGTCTTCGTGGCAGGGGCCAGGAATGGCAGGAGCCCCTCTCGACTCACGCCGTCCCCTTCTCGTGCCAGGTCCACGATTACCTTCGGAGCAAGCTGTGTTCCCTCTATGAGAATGACTGCATTTTCGACAAGTTTGAATGCGCCTGGAACGGGAGTGACAGGTAACCATCACACCTCGGGCCCCACCGTCCAACGGGGGAGAGTTCTGTCCAGTGAGGCCCCTGCTGGCGACCTGGGCAAATGCGTCAAGGGAATCCACTATTAATAAGCCTCAAAAAACCAAGGTGTTCAAAAGAGGGCCGCCTTTCTTGTGGCAGGCACAGGCGTGAGCTCTTAGCTCTCAAATTCAAGGACAGGAAATAAAACTTCACATTCTGTAGCTACACTTAATGTCCATGGTGAACCCTCACTCTCTGAGTGGTAGTGGAAACATATTTTGTGAATTCGGGTCCCCTGGTTGTCGGGGTGAGGGTGTTCGCAGTGCAGGGACCTCCATCGTGCAGACAGCTTTAGCCACTAGGCTACCCACCCCTCATCCGCCATCAGTGCTGCAGCCGCCTCTCTCTGGTGGCACCCCCACTTCAGGCCCACTAGGGCTGGGGGAGCACACCCCAGCTCCTGCACCTTCTGCGGCTGGCGGGGGTCTGCAGGTCAAGCGCCTCTCACGGCCCCACCCTCCTGGGAAATGGCCCTAAGCCTGAGTGAGTTCCTGTTTCCCCATCCCCCGGCTCAGCCCAGGGCGGTGTGGACAGGGACCGCCCAGCACAGGGGCCCCGGTGACAAGACGATGCAGGGCCAGCACATCAGAATGTCACATCACGTTTTCACAATTGGAGCAAGTTTGGTGTCACCTCGCTCCCCTGTCGTCTAGTCCAGTGTGGCAGGTGCAGTGACGGGTGCAGTGGGACCCTGCAGTGTTCTACTCAGGTGCCGTCCGGGGCGTGGTGTTCATCCACATGGACCCCGTCAGCCATATGTGTCTGCCCAGGGGCGGGCTGGGCTCTCCCCCAGTTCTGAGGGGTCCACACTGCTTCGGTCATGTAAGAGCGTCTGTGCTATGACCCTGTCTGGCTTTGGTCACAGGCAAGCTGGGACCATAAGGGTAGGTGGGTATGAGGAGAGGGAGGCCTGAGAGCACAGGAGCAGGAGGGAGCCCCCCAGAAACAACAGGCCCCAAGTGGGGTAAAGCCGCTGTGTCCAGGGGTGGGGATCCCTGAGCGTGTCTGCTGCCATCCATGGGCCCAGGTCTCCGAACAGGGCTGTGGTCTCAGTCAGAGGGACCAGCATGGTGATTACAGGGCCACTTACGGCGGCTTGGGAAGCCGGGATGGGGACGCCGGTGCTGCCTGAGACGCTGACGAGACGCTGACGCAGCAGGCTCGGAGACACTGGCACTCCCTCTGGGTCCTTGCACCCAGGCTGACGCCAGACACCCCAGTGAGGACAGGGATCCTCAGTTACCCCTGAGCTGCAGGCCCTGATGCATTGGGGTGTTCCCTGCTGAGCAATGTCAGTGGGTCATGGGCTGGGGGTTCTATCCTTATTGCTGACAAAAGGTGATTCCAACTGTGTGTGTGAGTGTGTGTGTGTGTGTGTGTGTGGGAGCCCCCAGTGGTTATGAGCACTGCCTGCACTTCTCGCATATTGCCACCAGAGGGCACCTGTGAACAGGCGATGCCTGGCTCCCAGTGACGTGGCCAGCAAGCTCTGTTGCAGACTGCTGCCCAGCCTGGAGCTTAACCAGCCATCCCCTGCCGTGGAGGTCTCCACTACCCCCTTACTGTTTCCCTCTCCACACCCGGCTCTGCTCCTGACCCCTGGACCCCTGTCCACGTTGCACCTGGCTCACTCCTTTCACCGGGCACGACCAACTCAACTCCAGGCCCCCTCCTCCAGGAAGCCATCAGGGTGCTCTCCACCCTGTCCACCCAGCCGCCTGGGTTTTCCTTCCATGTTTTGGCATTTATCACATTTTTCTCCTTGCCTCTGTTTGCCTCCCCCAGTGGTTGGGGTGCCCTGGGGGTGGGACTGTAGCTCAGACCATTCTGAGCCCCTCACTTGGGGCCTTGGGAGTGTCCAGTCAATGGCTATGGACGTTCTGGAAGGCATAGGAGTGTGCCACCTCCTTCATTTCATCCCAAGCGTTCCTCTGAGCCCAGCATGCCCTGTGGACAGGGATCCTGAGACAAATAAACCCTGGTCTCTGCCTTCCAGGAGCTCAGAGTCAAGGGTAGAGCAAGCACTGCCCTCCAGGGCCCCACCCTTGCAGACCAAGCAAACCCGAATCCCAAAGGGCTTAGCATGTGCTGTCCTTCTCATGTTGTGGGGTGCTTATGGTATCCTGTTATGTAGATGGCAGCATAGAGATGTTAGATGTCTGATAACCCTCACAGCGATTTCTTACCCACCTCCAGCAAGACTCAGGTGGGCAGCCTGGTGTATAGGAAAGGACCGTGGCTTTTGGGTCAGACACCATGATTTCTGGTCCACTTGCCACCACTCTCCAGCCATGTGTAAGCCGCTGGGCTGCCTGAGTCTGCTCACCTGGAATGTGGTGCTAATAAACTATGACCTTTCAGGGCTGCTTTGAGGCCGAGACCCTGCGTGTGAAGCTCCTGGCAAGGCCACAGGTCTATACTAGCAGTGGATGGTCTGTCATTGCACACATGGGTCTGTTGTCTGTGTTGGACCTGCTCTGGTTACCCACCTGAAAGAACACTGCTGAGCCTCCAAGACCTACCTCAAATGCCACTTCCTCTAGGGAGCTCTCCTTGATATGCTTTACCTGGGAGGAGGGGATTTATGTCAACCAAGAGTCTTCTGGTTGCAGGAGTCAGAAAAGCCTAAGCTTGTTCTGAGCAGTTCTGGGCAAGGCTGCCCCAGGGCTCATGCTGTATCTTTGGGACCATCTCCTCTGTGTCCATTCTCATCTCTGGTCCTCCCTGCTTCTTCTTACATACCAACGTCAACTTTTCCTGCTGCAGATGGCTCCTCCTTGCTGCTGGGGATGCTGACCCCAGATAGTCCTCCTTCCGTTGTCCTCACAACCCCTCCCAGGGCCTATGGAAAATTCTCATGGAAGGATCTGATTGGCTTTGTTTGGGTCACATGCTCACTGTTTGAGCCAATCAGCATGGACATGATTATAACCTTATACCACAGTTGGCCAGCAGGGGGCGCGTGGAGTGCTATGATTGAGGGATTGGGGCTGCAGCTTTTCCCAGTGGAAAGAGCAGCCAGAGTCATGGTCCCCACATGCGGAGGAAAATGAGGCCCAGCAGAGGTGAAGCAACTTGCCTAGATGCAAGCCAGGGCAGGGGCAGGGAGGTCACTCTGGTGATGGCCTGGCTGAGGGTCACACACTGGGTGGTCCCTATGGGCTGAAATGGCCAGACGCCTGGACTGTGGCTGGCGTTCACACCTCTTAGAATAACTTTAAGACACAGACCTTTTCTGGTTCTGTGCTGTTTCCAGGCTCAGCCAACTCCCTGCTCCCACGTGGGGTGTGGGGGGTCACATTGTAGTGAAGTCTCCCAGGTCATGACTGAGATGAGTGAGGGGACATTAGAGCCAGCCCAGCCTTCCCAGCATGAGCTGACTTCTGAGGCAAGAAGAGGGGCTTTCAGGGGGTGGGAGGCGGAGGGTGCGCTTTCCACACCCCGAACAGTGCAGGGTGGGCCCCTCGCACCTATGAGCACCTCCACCGGCCTCCTCGCGCCTCCACACCCGTCATTTAATTGTCTCAACAACAAACGGGTCTATTAGCAGGAATTAAGGTTTTAGAGGCAGAATTTTAGAACAGAAAAGAACAGAGCCAGAAAACACATGAGAACTCTCCACCCACCCTCCCTTCACCCCCAGATTAGACAGATCTCTTGAAAAGGCAGAACTGTTTGCCCTCCTCCCCAGGCATGCCCCCCCACTCCCCACACCGCTCACCAGATAGCTTCAGAGAGGTCCCCTCCACTCACTGCGGGTCTGGCCCACGCCAGTGTGCGGAGGGATGGCTGGCCCAGGTGAGGCCTCCATGGACGCCCCAGAACATCCACAGAAGAACCACTTTATGGAGGGGTTGTATCCTCATTGCCCCCAAAACACCTACCTGATCTCTGAACATGAGGTCAGAAAAAGCAGTTTGGGTGTCAAGGGGAGGTGACACATAACAGTAACACTGCAGGTAGTGGGCACGGCTGTCTCCAGAGGCGGCACAGGTTGGGCAGTGGGGCCCCCCGAAGCCACTCGTGGGCGGGAACCCAAAGGGAATTCTTGGCCCAACCTTGCCAGGCCCCACGCCCAGTAAAACGTTCTTTCTGTGAAGGATCAGAATTCTGAGTGGCCAATGCATAGGGAGAAACAGTAGATGGACAGATGGAAAATTCTAGGAGGTCGTGAACACTTGCCCATGAGTGGTGTGCAAAGAGCGTTCAGTTTGTTTAGTCAGCTACTCAGAGAACAGAGGGCCCTGGGCCCTGCTGGGAGGGGCGGGTCTGGGTGACTCAAGGGCCTGGCCTTTATCCAGCACCCTCTGCATTTATTTTCCTTGCTCCCCCCTCTGTTGTGACCTCGTCTCCTGAAAGTCTGGGGCTCTCTGTCCTGGACTAAAGGGGAAAGTACAGGAGCAGATTTTCATGATGTTTGGGGCAGAGCACTAAAGGGCTCTGAGCTCTTGGCCCCGAAGTCCATATGGCGATGGCGGCTGACATGTGAGGGAGGATGGGACACCCGAGGGAAAGGGGACACAGAGGGCGGTGTGGCCCCAAGCCGCCTCCTAGGGGCTCCCTTCCCGGGAAGCAGGGGCCCTGCAGCCCCCGGGTTGTCTTGAGAAGGGGCAGGTTTCTTTCCCCGCGTCCTCCACCTGACTCCTCTCCTCCCTCCAGCGTCATCATGACCGGGGCCTACAACAACTTCTTCCGCATGTTTGACCGGAACACCAAGCGGGATGTGACGCTGGAGGCGTCCAGGGAGAGCAGCAAGCCCCGGGCCGTGCTCAAGCCGCGGCGCGTGTGTGTGGGCGGCAAACGCCGGCGCGACGACATCAGCGTGGACAGCTTGGACTTCACCAAGAAGATCCTGCACACGGCCTGGCACCCGGCCGAGAATATCATCGCCATCGCAGCCACCAACAACCTGTACATCTTCCAGGACAAGGTGAGCTCTGAGATGCACTAGGTGGGCACACGGTCCCGTCCTGCGAGCCAGCGTGTGCAGCCATCCCAGCACGACCCTCAAACGACAGCACAGGAGAGGGAGACGATTGCTGCGACAACCAGGACGAGGGGAGTGGCCCCGTCCCTCCCCCGGTGTCCCTAAGCCAGGCCACCTTTGCTGGCAGTTGTCAGTTTAAAAGAAGGAAAACAAAGGATTCACAGCCACAAACCGTGAAATGGAGGTGATGGTCGGCTTGAAAGTTCAGGGTTCTTTCATTCCCGTACTTGACCTATGTGCGGTCTTTACCACATTGTTAGAATTTTTACATCTCTGGGTTAATTTTTCACTCCAGCGGTTCCTTTCAGGGGAAGCGGGAGCCAATGCGAGCTGTGTCTCTCACTGGCCTGTTTGGCCCCAGATCAGGGCTCTGGGGACAGATAACGAAGCTCAGACACGCCAGCCAGGGGTTCTTTGGTTATAAATGGAGCAGTTTCCACTGTCTCAGAGCTGTGGGCCTCACCTTTGTGTTTTGGATCGTGAATTCATGCTGAGAATTTGCGGATGCAAGCTCCTCTTTTAGGTTCTTTCCATGTCTTTCAGTAACCCCAGTCCCTTTCGGTTTCCTGAGAGGAAGGGGGGTGTGAAATCTCCCCGTGTATGCCTGTTATTCTCACCACTTAACCAACCTTTGCTGTGTGTCCGCCTTGTACCAGGCATGGCACTCGGTCCTCTAGGTGCATTGGTTTAATCCCTACGCCTGCTCTGCGGGGCACCCCATCATCCTTCCGCAGTCATCGGGCACCTCGTGGGAACTCCTCCTGGGTGGGTCCATGACCTTTTGGCATCCTTATCGTGACCCTGAGAGGTGGGTGGGTGTCCGTTCATTTCTTCCATAAACGCCCACTGTTCACTGAGTGCCTGGCTCTGCGCCACGTGCCAGGGATTAAAAGGTGAACAATTTATCCCCCCATTGTACACAAGAGGAAGCGGAGGCCCCGGAACAGTCTGCCTGAGGCGCACCAGCCAGGTGGTGCAGTCAGGGACCCCGTCCAGGGTTTTACACAGGCGCCTTCCTCTCCATGTTGGTGGCCACGTTAGAGCCACAGTCTAGCCTGGAAGGTTCTGGAGACATCGCTTCATCTGTGAAGCAGGACAGAGCAGGTGGCACAATGACGGTGGACCTGGGAGGACCCAGGGGCCCACGGGAGAAGCGAGAAGCCCCTGGTGGCTCCTTGACGTGTTTGGTGACTTCAGGAGCTCGGCCCTCCATGCGACTGCTTGTTGTGCCCTGGCCCCTTTTCCAGAGGCGCTGGACCACCTCCGAAAGAAGATTGCATGTTATGACCATTTTAGGGTACCTTTTATTTAGTGACCGCACAGTCTCCGGGGACACTTCCTCCAGGGCCACAGTAGTTCCTTCTGCTCTGTCAAGACCAGCTTTGCCCACTCTACCAACCACCCACACGTTATCTTTGCCCAGGGAAGGCAGCCGGACCTGTGCTGTGCATTTTGATTCGGAAAGCAGTCTGCAAGAGGCCCCACCAAATCCAACCTCTTTTTACAAGATGTAACCTAACCCAGGAAAGAGACCCACCCGAGATTTTTGTCAGTGGATAACGGTATACTTTTGTGTGTGTCAAAGCACAAAACGCATGTGCACTCACTTCCGGCCATACGATATTTACACAAGGAAATGGGTCCATTGATTTTCTTTTTTTTAATCAAAGTGAATGAAGAATGTTTGTTTATATATCACTGTAAAATCCAGGTGACCTGGACAGTATTATATGTACATATCTATTCTAATTAAAATTAACAATCACAGGATTGGATTCCTTTTTTTCCCCCTTTGTAAAGAGGTTCAAGAATGTGGTAAATTGTATAGAAACCTTGTTGAAGCCAAAATCCAGCTCTGAGGGCCTTACACAATTACTCGGATATTTGGCACAATCCATTTCCCTTTGTGATTCAGATGCTGAGAGGAAACGTGCATTTACAGCTGGAGGTGTCTGTCAGATCACAGATTTAACACTTACCATCTGCCAAGTGCAGATCTTACACCGTGTTCAAAAGGAGGTCTTAACACAGTTCCTGGTTCCTTACTTCTGTTGTAAACTTTGGATACCAAACCAAAGACAAAGAAAAGATAAAGAAAGAAAAAGATCTTTTCGGAAGTAAAGCCTGTCTTTGGATCCCTGGCAATGAATGATGTTCAAAGCAAACTGTGAATAATAACGTGTGTTTCGAGAAAAGATGTTGGGGGGGAGGGGGAGAGGCCAAACTAGAAATGGCAGAAGGGCCAGTAAAATAGTCACAAACGTTGCTTCCTTAACTGTGTTTAAAGTTTCTGCTCTTCTTGAATGTACGGGCGTTCCCATAGTCATTGTGAGGTTGTTGGGTTGTTTCTAGTTTTGTTTGAATTCTCTCGGAGGACTGCTCTCGGTGGCATCGGACATGTGGGGTAGAGTAGATGGAATTGACCACGTTGGACTCTGTAACTCATAGGTGCATTCTTGTTTTCTTTGGTGTTTCACAAATTACCCAACTGTTGAATAAAACTATAAATATGTGAATACCAGCTTTTTCCAATAAAATAACAAATGTTACCTTGAAAATGAAGCTCAGAATGGTGTTTGTTTTTAATGAGGCTGACCCAGGGCCGTGGGTCCGTGGCAAACACGTGGGCACTGGGAAGCCTGGATCGCCTCAAGGCTTTGCTGCCTCGAGCTCCTAGCACAGCTTTTAACCTTTCCAAGCTCTGATATCATCACCGAGGAAACGGAGCAAATAATAACACCCACCTGGCCGGTTTGGGTTGTGGGGGAGGGGCGAGGGCCTTGTTTCATGGGACAAGGCCTGCAAAGCCCAGCGCCTGGCACATCAGCCCTCAGTAAACGGAAGCTGTTTGTTTTGAAGCTGGTGAGCATCATTCGTCATGATTTCCAAATATTCTCACATTCTCCCATGATTTCTTTGGACCCTCACGTCCACTGTGAGAATAAGGGACAGATGAGGCGATTGAGGTTCAGAGAGGTTAAGGAGCGAGAAGGAGAGCACACAGCTAGCACGTGTTGGTGCCAGGTTTTGAGCTTGGTTAAGAGTGGGCTAGCTCTTAACATAGTGCTCCCCTAACAGCACCACCGCACACATGCCTCAGGGGCCCAGGGAACGGCAGCCAGAGAGGAGAGAGACCACAGGGCATCTGGGTTGGTTCTGGAAGCCAGGGCAGTCCAGCCCTGCCTGCTGTGACGGCTGAGATGAAGAAGAGGACATGTGGGGACGTGCTCTGTGTACCTGTGGGTCTCCCTGGCCCCTTCCTGGGAGCCTAAGCCTCTTGCCTCCACTTTTTTTTTTTTTTTTTTAATGAGGAGGGCGCAGCTCACAGGGGCCCATGTGGGGATCGAACTGGCAATCTTGGTGTTATTAGCACCGTGCTCTAACCAACTGAGCTAACCCGCCACCCCACTCCTCCACTTTCAAGAGGGTGTTTTCCATGTCAGGCCCAGCAGGAGGCAGGCAGGAGCTGTTCTGGTGGGTCTGCTGGCAGGATTTTCATCTGCTAAGAGCATAAAGTTGGAGAAAGCTGCCTCCTGGCTGTGTGGGCTTGGACCTGCAGCCAACCTCTCTGAACCGCCTCTGTAAGACAGAGGGCACTGCCACGCCTTCCCAGTGGGGATGACTAATGAGATAATAAGAAAGCTTGTGTTGAACCCCGTGGTACCACTGTATGGGGGACTCCACATGGGTGATCTTATTGAGGCTTCGTGTTATCCCTTTTGAGGGGGGAGGGGCTGAGCTATTGTCATTCCCAGTTTACACGCGAGAACCCGAGGCTTAGAGAGTAAATCACTTAACTTGGGCCCAAATCATAGAGCTAGTAAGTGGTGGAGTCTGAATTCAAATCAGATGGTGGAAGCTCCCGCCACATGGCAGCTGCTCAAAGGATGGTGACGGATATTGTGGCCGCAGCTCCACCAAACCCAGCTTCCGCCAGCACCAACTGAGCCCCGGCGTGGGGCTGTGTGGGTGTGACTCAGGCTGTGGACCTTGAGATGGGAATGTATCCTGGGGTATCCAGGTGGGACCAATCTATCACGTGTGTCTTTGAAAGCAGAGCACCTCTGCTGGCTGTCCTCAGAGGGAGCGGCAACAATGGAAAAGGGTCAGAGAGGGGACATGTGGACATGAGGGCTCCACCTGCCATCACTGGCTTTGAAGGTGGAGGAAGGGGCCACAGGCCAGGGAACGTGGGTGGCCTCCAGGAGCAAGAAAAGGCCAGGACATGGATTCTCTCCCAGAGCCTCCAGAAGGAACCAGCCCTGCCCTCACCTTGATTTTGACCCAGGGAGACCACTGTCAGACTTCTGATCCACAGACTATAGGAGAATAAGTGTGTTGCTTTAAGCCACTCAGTTTGTGGTAATTTGTCACAGTGGCCTAGGAAATGAATATACTTGGCTACCTTCAGCTGACCTCCCAGCCACCCCTTTCGGTTTCTGCCGCTTTCACAGGTGAGGACCCTCAGAGAGGTGCAAATACCTGCCTAAGGCCACACACCTGTAAGGAGGCAGCAGAGGTGGGATCAGACCCCACATCACCCTTCTTGAGGGTGAGACCCTGCTGAGGAGCTCCCGGCAATACTCAGGGAGCCTGTAGCCAGATGGTGGCAGAGACGGGTAGGCAGGGGCTCCTAGAGGCCAGGGACTTGAGGGGAGCTGGGCCATGGGGCGGGGCGGCCAGGCTGGCTGCCCTTTGGACGGCCCCCAACTCCACGCCAGGCTCTGGGCTCAGCTGTGGACAGGCTACAGAGGGGAGCATTGGAGCGGCTGCATGAGTAATGCTCAAACTCTGCTCCCTCCTGGACCCCTCCCAAATATAGACCACGGTTTGCTCAGATGAAAACGTGATTGTCATCCCGTCTGTCCCCAGCCCTGAGAGCTCTGAGGCCCCTGACACCCACTGGGCTATGTCCACGAGCCTTGGCCTGGCACGTGGGCCACTTGGTGCTGAGGGCTCAGCAGATGCTTGTGAGCTGTTTCCTGTACCAGTACCATCTCGGGTCATCCCCACAGCCACCCTAAAAGAGGATGCTGTCACTTCCCTTATTCTACAAATAGGGAAACTGAGGCACAGAGTCACAAAGAGGGGTGAGTTGCCCAAGGCCACAAACTTGTGAGGGCTGGAGCTAGGATCGGATTCAAGGCAGGGTGTCCCGAAACCGGGTCCTGGACTCTGCCCCCTGAACCACTTCAGGTCCCTGCAGGTGATTTCTGATGGGTGTTTCTGGGCCAACGCTGCTTGGGCTCCTCTTCCTGGAACTCAGTCCACACCCGCCCCCTTCTCCCCCAGACTCCTGACCTAGAACCCAAAGCATCCAGGCTGGGTCAGGGCCTGCAGAAGTTCAACCACCTGAGAAAACTTTAACAAAGACTTACCCGAGTCAGCGGTGGTTTCCTAGCAACCGAGCCCTGTCTAGAGCTCAAAATAATTGCCCAGGTCCTGAGTGATTCATTCCAAACAGCTGTGTCCTTTTTTGAAAAACAAAGCCCCATTACCTACCTGGATACTGTCAGAATGGGGCCCACACAGCCAAGTGACACGGTGGCTTTCAGAGAGGGACTGCAAATCTGCAAAAGGCAGCAGGAGTAGGAGGACAAAAGTAAAAATGAAATTTGAACGAAATCCATTATTAAAATTATGCCCAAAATGTCCAAACATGTAAAATAGCTATGGCTGTTTGGAGAAGCCCATTGTTCACTTAATGCGTTTGCAAAGCCTCGGGAAGGTACAAATGACTGTGCCAGTTATAAATGTGCCAAACAAGAAACTCACTTCCCTTTGGAAGGATCACCACGTAGCTGAGCAGATCTGCTTGATCCTCATTCATTCATCACCTAACAAACGTTTTCTGAGCACCTACTGTGTGAGCGCACTGAGGCTGAGTGGCTCGGCAGGGACGCTGCGGCCCCGCGGCCGGGGTGCGAGTCCTGGCTTTGATGGTAGCTGTTTATCTCGGGGGCGTCCTGTCCTTGCCGAACCTCAGTGTTCTCATCTACAAAGTGTGGAGAAAGAGAGTTCCTCCCTTGTGGGGCTGTGGGATTAAATGAGAAAATCTTTGATGAGTGGTTAGCAGGAAGCCTGGCCCCACCAATCTGGTGTCATCCTTACTCCTTCCTCAAAGCTTCAGTGAAGTCTTGCTACACCCTGCCGCTGGGTCCCAGCCATCGCTGGGGGGACTTGGAACCATCTGTGTCCACCCTGAGAATGAAGAGGCCTCACTGAAGAGGGGGCCTAAGGGAGGTGGGGGTGGGGAGGGTGTGGGGACAGAGCCAGGGGTGCAGTTTCCAGGCTCTCGCCCTCACGTGGAAAGGTGCTGGCTCAGGTAGTAAATGGCCAACTGTGATTGCATGGCCATCAGCTGTGGCTAGTTGGCCGTCAGCTGTAACCAGTGAGCCATTGGCCACTAATATAACTGCTGTGGCTACGCTAGGAGAGAGAGGGAGAGAGGAGAAGAAGGAAGGAAGAATGGGGCTAGCAAGAAGATGGCGGCTGGGCTGGCAAGTGTGGATGGCGGTTTGCGGACAGTGTGGATCCAGCCTCCAGTGAGAGTATAGTGCCGCCAGAGAGAATATAGTGGTATGACTCCCCTACCTATGGCTCCGTGGGTGTTCCTTTTTGGCCTCACCATATCCTGCGTTCTTGTATGGGGAGCGGGACCAGAGACCCCCAAGGCCACCCTGCATGACAGGGAGGGTGTGGGGACAGAGCCAGGGGTGCAGTTTCCAGGCTCTCGCCCTCACGTGGAAAGGTGCTGGCTCAGGTAGTAAATGGCCATCAGCTGTGGCTAGTTGGCCGTCAGCTGTAACCAGTGAGCCATTGGCCACTAATATAACTGCCGTGGCTACGTTAGCAGCGCATGGTGGCTGAGCTAACAAGTGGGGGCTGCAGTTAGTACGGCAGATTGCAGTTAGCAAGTGAGGTTGGTTGACAGAGAAGTGGACGGCAGGTTGTGGATCCTGTGGCTCCTGCTTCCTGTGTCTCCAACCCAGCCACCAGCGAGACTATCTAGTCATAGATATGACTCCTCTCTCTATGGCTCCGTGGGTGTTCCTGTTTGGCCTCCTGCGTTCTTACGTGGGGAGCAGGACCAGAGACCCCGCAGGCTGCAACATATGACGCATGGCGCAGCGAGCAGGGTATGGTGCCAGCCAAAGCTCCCCGAAAGGCGATGGAGCAGTCTGTGTGTATAAACATTCAGTCTCTGTAAGACCAGGAGGAGCAGCTGCCGGAGAGCTGGACCCCCATGGAGGGATGGGAGGATGTGGACGGTTCCCCAACCAGCATAGGCCGGAGAAAGCGAAGGTTGTTGCAGCCCTGTGGGCTGGGAAGTGCTTGCTGAGGAAGCCCGGATGCAGGACTATAGTCCCAGGAGGAAACGCTTGCTGAGTCCTTGGTGGGAGATGTGGGTGAGGTCAAGGTCGTCCCTCACCCCCAGGTTGGGGAGAACTTGGGGAGGTGCCGAGAGGGCACACGTTGTGAGGCCAACGCACGGCCCTGGCGAATGACTGTGGACTATGGGGAATTGCCTTCCATCCCTGATTTGATGGACCGCTTGACTGTTTGTTTGGGAACGTGCCACATGTTGGGGTGCAGGCGGATGTTTGCTTCCTGTGTCTCGACCGGCTGCCATCGAGAATATATAAGCACCTTGGCTGTGAGCCGCTGTTGTTCCAGCACGGTATCCTGAGAACCCTGGCTGTGCCCAGGAAGTCTGGCTGTGCCCAGAGAGAGTGGCAGTGCCCTGAGAGCCCTGGCTGTGCCCATAAAGACTGGTAGTACCCTGAGAACCCTGACTGTGTCCAGGAAGTTTGGCTGTGCCCAAAAGGACTGGTGGTGCCCTGAGAAACCCTGGCTGTGCTCAGGGAGACTGGTGGTACCCTAAGAAGCCCAGGAAGTCTGGCTGTGCCCAGAAGGACCGGTGATGCCCTGAGAAACCCTGGCTGTGCCCAGAGAGCCTGGCTATGTCCAGGATATTGCATTCACCTCCAGGTTCCTCGCACAGGGTCCCTTGCGGAAGATGCTTGTCGTGTAGATTGTGAGGCGAGAACCTGTAGGGATGGAGTGTGGGGACAGAGCCAGGAGTGCAGTTTCCAGGCTCTCACGTGGAAACGCGCTGGCTCGGGTAGTAAATGACCCCGCCTGACACTCTGCGTAACAGAGGGGCAGCGGTTTGCTATAGCCTGTGTGGGGGCAGAGCCCCAGAAAGTAGTTTCCAGGCTCTCGACCTCACATAGACAAGTGCTGGCTCAGGTAGTAAATGGCCATCAACTGTGATTGCATGGCCATCAGCTGTGGCTAGTTGGCCGTCAGCTGTAACCAGTGAGCCATTGGCCACTAATATAACTGCTGTGGCTGTGCTAGCAAAGAGAGGAAAGAATGGGGCTAGCAAGAAGATGGTGGCTGGGCTGGCAAGTGTGGATGGCGGTTTGCGGACAGTGTGGATCCAGCCTCCATTGAGAGTATAGTGCCGCCAGAGAGAATATAGTGGTATGACTCCCCCATCTATGGCTCCGTGGGTGTTCCTTTTTGGCCTCACCATATCCTGCGTTCTTGTGTGGGGAGCGGGAGCAGAGACCCCGCAGGACGCCCCGCATGACAGCCTGGAGCCAGCAGGCTACCCAGTACCACCCACACCAGCTAGGATGGTCTAGGGGTCCGCGTGCCTGCCCAGGCCCTGGTGCTCATGGCCAGAATCTGGATTTCCTAGAGCCACGCAGGGTGGAGGGCAGTGGATAGTGGCTCTTCATCGCCCAGAAGCCACTCTCCACTCTGCCTCGTGTGTGCTGGCTGGTGGAAGTGTGACTCCATGTGTCCTGCCCCCGCTAGACATGGGGTCAGTATGTGGCCCATGCGAGGCCAGGCCAACACTCTGCCCTGACTCTCGAGAGCCTGGAGAAAAACGCTGTATGAGGCCCCCCATGTGACAGAGACCCTGGCACTGCAGTTTCTGCCTCTGACATGACAGTCTGAGCCAGGATGGTGGCTTCACTCTCAAGGCTGGCAGGAGAGGGTAAGGAAGGGACGTGCCTGTCGTTTGAGGGCATGGCCTGGACGCTGCCTGTTTCCCTTCCAGTTCCTCCCACTGGCCAGAAATAGGGCTTACAGCAGGGGAGGCTGGGGAATGGGCTTGTTCTTGGGTGGTCAAGGGCCCAGGTTCAGGTTAGGCCTTGTGCTCCCTTACAGGGCACGTGGGGGCACAAACAGCAGTTCTCTCTGCCACAGACAGAAAATGGGGTCGTGCTCGGTCTTTCCAGGCTTGTGCCCAAGCCCCCAGAGAAGCTCTCGTTTTTGCCCTTCCCATAGGACGTTCCTGCCAGAGTCAGGGGTGTCTGTATCTGTGATTTGCCCCCAGCGATCAGAATGATAGAGGAGGTCTGTGGCAGCTGCCTGTGCTCTTTACAAGATAACCTGGGTCTGCTTCTGCTTCCTGGCATGAATGCCTGAGAGATGGTTCTCCCACAGAGAACTGCACACTCGGGACAGAAACAACCACCTTCTGATGGCGCACACAAGCGGGCAGATCCCAGAGAGGAGTGGAAGGGCAGCCTGGGCGAGGGTCCCATTGGGCAGGTCCCGTCCTGAGGGCAGGTGCAGGTGGGGCCCAAGGGGAGCAGGGTCCTGAGATAGGGACCCGGCTTTAGCCAGAGAGCTGTGAACCTCTGAGTGGCATTCTCAGGACCCACGGGTGCCAGCTACTCTGCCTAGTGGGGACTTCAGACCTCATGCTGGGGGCAGGGACCCTCAGGAGGCCGAGTGGGGAGTTTTGGTTAAAAAACAAAAGCCTGTCTTCGTCAGAGCAATAAGCTTTCAGTGATGACATGCAGAAATGGTGTTTATTTAACTCTGACATCCAAACATGCTGACTGGGAGTTGGGATGGTGAAAGGATTGGCGTCAGATGGCAGATTCAAGAAGGATAAGGTCCTACTTAGTCGGCAATTTTGAAATGGGCAACTGCAGAAATTTGGGTTTCTGTCACGTGGGAGTGTATTTACGTGATGTGGGATCAGGGTACAGGGGTGGAATTGAGGAGATGGAAAAGGGCATTTGAATAACTGAACATCGAAATCACTGGTCTGGAGCAGCACGTCCATGAGGAGACCGGGCGGTGTTTCTGACCATTAACCCCCCCCCCCAGAGGATGGACAGTGCAAACTCCGTGAATGCATGTCCCTCTGGGGTGCTGACAGGGAGTCTCCCCACACTGGAAGCTGGCACTAAACCCTCTCTATGGCGCCACCAGATTGGGTCTTTCCGGAGCAGCTCAAACGCTGCTACTGCTTCATGGAAGACCTGTGAGACCCCCAGCCCCCTGCAGACCCTCCCTGTTGCTCCCACGGCTGGGGGTGGTGGTGAAGGCCCAGCCCCGAGCAGGCAACCGGACATGGTGTTGACTGTCGGCTGCCCCTGTGGCCAGCACGCCGGCCAGTCTGAGGGACAGTGTTCTGAGGAGGGAATGGAAGCCACAAGAAAACTGATTTCTTCATGGCCCAGTAAAAAAACAGGCTTCGGTCCCCACCTTAGCTCTGCCACAGCTCTGCTCACGTCCTCGAGCCTTTAAGAATTCTCATGTGCTTAAATGTTGGTGTGGGGGAGGCATGGGAGCTCGTTGTGAGGCCCAGATGACCTCATGTAAACAGTGCCACACCTGCAGTGGCTCTCAGAAACGTAGGTCCCTGTCGGGCTAGAGTCCCAGAGAGCAGTTTCCAGGCTCTTGGCCTCACGTGGAAAGGTGCTGACTCGGGTAGTAGGTGGCCGTCAGCTGTAACCAGTTTGCCATTGGCCACTGATATGACTGCCGTGGCTGAGCTAGGAAGCACGGATTGCAGCTAGCAAGGGGTTGGTTGGTTGGCAGATGGCGGCTAGCAAGTAGGGTTAGCAAGCGTGGACAGCGGATTGCAGTTAGCAAGAGGTTGGTTGGCTGGTTGGCAGAGAAGCGGGCAGCGGGTTGTGGGTAGTGTGGCTCCTGCTTCCTGTTTCTCCAGCCCAGCCACCAGCAAGAATACAGTGGTGTGACTCCCCTATCTATGGCTCCGTGGGTGTTCCTTTGAGGCCTCACCATGTCCTGTGTTCTTGTGCGAGAAGCAGAACCTGAGACCCCACATGATAGTGCCCCCCTCGCTGAGGGCAGGTCAGATTCTAGAAGCACGAGCCTTTGGCCCCGACAGTGTGGTCTCTGCCACTCCCTCCACGAGCCTGACACCTGGTGCTGGGCCCGCAGGCAGCAGCCTGTTCATCAACAAGAAAGGAGGGTGGTCAGCACGTCAAGAAGCCTCGGGACCTCAGGGTCAAGGGCATTCTGATATCCACAGCTCCAAGGGGGCTGCCCAAAGAGGCAGCCCCCAGAGCCCGAGGGCCACAGCCGGCCGGGTCTGCTGGTAGTGGGGACAGCCTTTCACTGTCTCCTTTCTTCTCCAAGCCATGCCTCCAAGGACCCAGCCCCCTCCTCCCGGAGCTCAGCCATGACCTTCCCAGAGCCCTGGCTTCAGAGCCCAGGGGGGCTCCAGCTGCTGTAAGACAGGGGCCCACTTCCAGCCTGGCCTTTGACCTCAGGGCCTGTCTTCTGGCACCCGCTGGCTTCCAGGGCCACGGCTGAGGCCTCCCAGTGACGCCCTGGACGTTGAATGGTCTTCCTCTGGCCTCACCAAATCCAGTTCCTCCCATTGCTCTCCAAATGGGGCAAACCCTACGTCCTCCCAGAAGCCTCCTGACCGTCTCCCACCCCAGGCTGAGTCCTTCTTGTTTCCCACAGGCACTGCCCATTCTGAATTGGGGCCCCTCGCGTCTGACTTGGACCGTTTTCCTGATGGAGGGACCTGGGTTTGACTCCAACTGTGGAATCACAGCATCTGCTCAGCATCACAGGGCAATAAACATTTGTTTGAGGGCGGCAAGGAATGCATTCAAGGCCCATTAGTTAAGTTACATAAGGAACGCTTTGGATAGTCAGCCCAGGGATTGGCCAAGCTTTCTGGATGAGTAGTCGTGAAGAATTAAACCTGTGGTGTAGGCAGAAAGGCAGGACTGTGGGGCCCAGGGGTGAGTGGGGGCGGGGCGCAGACAGAGCCCCATCAGAGAGCCAGCAGGCCCTCCGACCAGCTCCCAGCTGAATGCGGTTATTGTCACTAAGTTTGTTTTTAAAAAGCTAGAAGGGACAATTCATCTGGTGAGGAGCCGTCTAAAAGTTCTTAATTATTTCTGAAGTTCCATGAATGTTTAACAATAAGAAAATTCACAAATGTTTCCTGAGCATTTACTAGTGCCTGGCACCCTAACCACCCTAGAAGAAAATTAACTCATTTAATCCTAAAAACAACCAGTGAGGCCGTTCCTGTTATGTCCCCGACTTATGGAAGAGGAAACTGAGGCCTGGAAAGCATGAACTTGCCCAAAGTGGGGTTCAGCCTCAGCAGTTGGCCTCCTGGTCTCATCTGCTGTGTCTGTTACACCTGAATTTACAAAGAACACTTTTTTTCCACTTTAGACTGGAGTCCTGTACATGATTTAGTTTCATTACTAAGTTTTGAGAACCACTGACAGAGCCCAGACTTCTCATTTCACAGACGGGCACACCTGTGCCCAGGGATAGGTGCTAAATGGCTCCTGGTCGCACAAGGGTTTGCGATGGAGGCAGCAGAACCTGGGGTTCAGCCCCAATCCGGGGCAATCCCAGAGAGACTAGCTGCCTGCTGCCCGAAGCAGATGGCTCTGCCAGGGTGCCTGCGGAGTGAAGCACGGTGGCCCAGGGGACAGGGGACAGGCAGATCTTGGTCAGTCCTGGTTCTGCTACTAGTATTTTCTGTGACCTTCTCCCCGAGCCTGTTTTCTCTCCAGTGGTTTGGGGTTGTCATGGTCCCTGCCTTGAGCGCTTCCCGGTGCACAGGATGTGGGGCTGCAGGCAGACCCGACCAGGCAGAAGGGTAAACAGGACCAAGCCGTCGGTCACTGAACACAGGATATGGTTTCACAAACAAACTGCTGAACCGGTGGCAGCTGTTAAACCGTGAATAACCACGTAGGCACTATTTCAGCAGCAATTTGAGTTTCACTCGAATAATGTTGACCATGAGCATTTCACATGTAGTTAGACCTGAGTGGACAGCTGGGCAGTCGTGGCCACAAATGCAGGGGCTCCCAGCCTGGAGGTGGCGCGGGGTCCGCTCACTGGCAGGTGGCTTGTAAACTACTGGGAGTGTCAATTCTGGGAGTAACTCAAACTGCACTTGTATTTAATTCAGTACAAGTGTAGACACCTGTTGACTCTCAGGTGCGCACAGAAAGGACTTTTAAACAAAAGAGAAACGGACAGATCTCATCAAAGGTTTTATTTCAACTGAATTAGGACCTTGACTGTCTCCCGTCCGTTACTGAACACGGCCAACGTTTCTAAGCACTGTAAGGGACGGCCCGGGTTCTATTTCCTAGTCCCAGCGGATTCAGGCGGGACCCTCACAAACTCACCCACCACCCACTAGACAAGCATGAGGCAGCTGCAGACCCAGCGCTCAGTGTGGACACGCTGTGCCCAGGGCTGCCGCTTCTCCCGGCCTCCAATCCTGAAGGAATCAGGTGGGGCCTCGACCACACGACAGGTCCGGCAGCTGTGCACAGCCCCCCGGGATTGGCAACCAGCTGTCAAGGCTTAGCAGCAACCAAATAAATAACAAGTACTATCATTGAGTTTACATAGCAGCACATTCAAAAGACGAATCCAACACAGAAGTAAGTGAGGGGCTGGGAGTGCTTGGAGGGGGGTGGGGAAGGAGGGAGAATGTCACCGCAAAGTACTTTTCAGCACGCAGGAATCCTGTTTAGCCAGGCACACCAGCTTCACTCGGAAAGGTTGGGACGCTGGGTCAGGGCTGTGCATGCAACTTCCCATGACGCCGGGCATTCCAAGTGACAGAGCTAAAGCAGTCAGCCATTCGTGGAGGTGAGCAGACTGCACACGGCGGGCGGTCCCTGAAGCCCTGCATTTGCACACGCGAGCGCACACACATGCACACACTCAACAGTGTTACTGTCGCGTCATCTGCCTGGGTGGCCACGGGGGGGGGGGGAGGAGGGCCTGACAATGACGTGCCCCGACCCCTCCTCCGGCTGCGGACATGTCCTCACACAGCCGACAGGAACGGGAAGAAGAAGAAGTCGAAGGCGAACTTCACGGCGCCGTGCACGGTGCTGCGCCAGTCCTGTTCCACCTTCACGTGCCGCCGGGCGGGCGCCAGCTGGGTCATGCAGTTGAGGCAGCTGATGGCCTTGAGCTCGAAGACGGGCCACTTGCTGCCCAGGCGGCCCTCGAGGACGGTGCTGAATTCGATGAGGCTTCCGTGCCGCAGGCTGAGCAGCACGTCCTTGAACTCGTTGCTGGCCCGCAGCACGATGTCCTTGGTGACGTCGTCGTCCTCGGGGCCGCGGGAGCCGTTGGCGCTGAAGGGCATGCCCACCGTGATCTCGAACTTGTAGCGGTCGAACCTCTTGATGTGGCAGGGGTGCTTGGCCAGCAGCTTGAGGCGGCACAGCTCTTGCTCGGCCGTGGGCGCGCCGCCGGGGCTGCAGGCGGGGTAGGCCTCGCCGTACAGGCAGCGCATCCAGTCGCCCACGGCGAACGGGAGCATGTTGATGGCCGACTCGGCGCTGTTGTCGATGTCCGTCACCCGCACGTACTTGAAGCGGCCCGTCCACGTGACCCTGTGACCCTCCAGGTGGCTGCACAGGATCTGGGTGCGCGCCATGTTGGTCTCCTTCCAGGCGCGCGGGCCGCACAGGAAGCCGTACTGCTGCCAGGTCAGCGTGGAGTTGTAGACCTTCATGCCCTCCGACCGGTACACGTAGAACCAGCAGAACAGCACGATGGCCGTGATCCACACCAGGATGAGCTTGACCAGGGAGCTCCGGGTCAGGGACTTCACCATCTGCACCACCGAGAAGTTGGCCTTGGTCCACCAGCGGAACAGCAGGGGGACGCTGCAGACCGCCAAGGTGACGGTGATCTTGGTGAGCTCCAGGGACACGAACCAGCGGGCAAACTGCACCAGGCCCATCAGCGCCAGGCCGGCCACCAGGATGGGGAGCGCGAAGAGGAAGAGGAAGTAGCCAATGGACGCGCGGACCAGCCCCAGGCCCGTGGACTCGAGCAGAAGGACCACGGAGAGCTCGCACCACATGAAGCAGACCAGGTAGGGGACCAGGTAGCAGTAGGTGCCCTTGAAGTGCCGCAGCTGGGCCATGCGGAAGAAGAGGAACAGCAGGTAGACGTAGAGCAGGCAGGGGATGCTGACGTTGAGGAGGAGGAGGTGGCCCACGGGCACGGTGACGAAGGTCTGGCCCAGGAGCTTCAGGTAGTGGCAGTCGAAGGGCAGGCTGGGCAGGAGGGAAAGCAGGCCGGCGGCCACCTCGGTCACCAGGGCCCTCCGGGTGTAGGGCTCGGCCGACGCGCTCAGACTCATGTAGCTGGTGACGGTGAAGAAGACGCACACGAGGGCCAGCTCCGAGCAGGGCATGCAGTCCTTGCTGGCGATGGGGAAGGAGAAGATGACGAAGACGACGGACAGCAGGAAGTGCAGGTAGGGCTCCAGGTGGTTCCAGCTGAAGTTGCCCTCGGCCTGCTCCACGTCCAGGTTGGGCTCGAAGCGCTGCAGCAGGCCCGTGAGGGTGCGGAAGCTCTCCCAGGCCTTGCTGTCCTGGAAAACCTTGAGGGTGCAGATCACCATGGAGACGAAGGACAGGTAGAAGACGACGAGGGGGACGAAGAAGGCGAAGAAGTCGATGGTGAGGTTGCTGACGATGAAGAAGAAGATGAGGGCGTTGATGTGGTGGGTGGGCACGATGGAGGACAGCCAGTGCATGCCGGCTCTGGACGCCATCTCGATCAGGTACTCTTTGATTTCCATGATGGCGTGCAGCGGGAACTTGACCACCTGGGGGGCGAGCGGTGGGAAGAGAGGAAGACGGCGCTGCAGCCTGGACAGGAGGCCTGCGCGCTGCCATCTCGTTAGTCCCTGGGCGAGTGACAACACACCCTCCTGTCTGCCCACTGCTGGGCCCTCTGTCCCCGCGGCCCTTCCACCCGAAACGCCCTCTAAGCGGGAGCGACCTCCCCACGTTCCCTACAAACCTTCCCTCACTTCCACCCAATCCTGTGGGTCCTGGCACTTCGTCTGGGCCCCTGGAGCCCGTGCCTGACTGCTGACCTTCTGCCACGGTTTCCAGACTCACGTGTGCTGGTCTCCCTGCGACACCTCCAGTGCCAGGGGCAACCTGCCCGCTCCCTCCCCCGTCCCCATGGGGCCTCGTGCTATAGAGACCACAGCTCCCGGGGCTGCCGGTGGGGGAGCCCGGCTCGTGTCTCATCTCCCGGCGGCAAGGACTTCGCATCCCGCACCTTGGCTCCCCACCCACTCAGGGGGACAGGAACTGGGACCTCACAAGCCCGCTGAGCTCTGAACAGGCCCAGGAGGGGCAATGGGAGCAGAGACTCCAGGAAGGAGAGTTCCATGCGCACATGAAGAGCAGGGCACAGCCCACCTTTACTGAGTGGAGGTGATTCAATTGTGACGTGTCAGGAGACCCTATGAACCAGCCACCTGCCACCACCCACCCCAGTACACACCCACCCACCCAGCCCATGCTGTGTGGAACAGACACACAAGCCCACGCGACCACATTCAAAGGCAGCCCCGTCCCTGCCGTGGGGCCACTCCCCGGGCCTACACCCAGCGCCAAGGGCAGCAGTAACCCTTGGCCTTGACCATAGCAAAGGATGAATGAAGGGCTGTGGGGAGGTGACTTGGGGAGCAGCCTCCGGAAGGTGGGGAGGCGATTCTGCCACCGCGGGCAGACCCCCACACCCGCCTGGTTTTGTGCATAGAATTCCCTGCCGGGGTTCGAGGGGAGATGGGAGAGGCTGGAGGGGGTGACACGAGAACATGGCCATGAGCAGTGGCCACAGTGTGGCGGGGAGGAGGGCAGAGGTCTGGGTGTGTCTGGAGGGGCAAGAGCATGGATCAGATCACACCGGGCAGTGGGTCCTCGGAGGGACTGCCCGTGTTTGGGGCAGGGAGGCCTGGCTGCGCCCACAGCCCATCTGAAGGGCTGCCTGACGCAGCCTCCATCAGTGTCCAGGGGAGGTCGGCAGCACCACCTCCACCCTTGGGACAGACCCGCTGCCCGTCCCACTGGAGGCCTGAGGAGGAGGGGTCCTAGGGAGCATAATGGAGTGACAACACTGGGACTGGACTGTCATCTGCCCAAGAGCCTTGGCTTTCGACTTAGGGTGACCAGGACAGCTGGGAGTAGCCAGGTGTGTGCGTTCTCCGCAGACGGGGGTGGGCTCGTAAGGGAGGCTGTCCAGCTGCACACACGTGTCCTCTGTGTGTTTGTGACAGCCCACCTGCTTGCTGTCGCTTTGGTAACAAGTGACAAAATGAGCAAGCGCTGAAACCAGAGGATGGTCATCCCAGCTCTCTGCGGTCAGCAGCCCCCACAGCAGTGGGCACATGAGCACACCTGTGTGACACGGGCAGGCGGGAGCACCTGGCACCGCAGGGTCAGCCTCGGTGGGGATTTCTGACACTTGCCAGAGAGCAAACGAGCGTCTGTGAGAACGGACCTGCTCCAGGCTTCCTCTGTGAGGGGCCCCTTCAGAACGGAGCCGACCAGCAGGCTAAAAATCAACAGCCACGAGTGAGCCCACATGTGTGTCAGCCGTGGCCTGCAGCTGGTCCCTGCAGAGCTGGGCCTCGACACAGCAGGGCAGACAAAAGGCGCCCCAGATCTGCTACTGCTCACCGCCATTCTCTGTGCCCAACCAGACCGGCGGCCTCAAGGGAGCCAGCCTGGAGGTGCCTGAGTAGCTGGCATCTTGCCATTAATCTGAAATCCTATCCTAATGTTCAGAGCCATTCATGCGTTGTTCTTGTTGAGGCCACACAATCACAGAGTTGAGAGGACTTTTAAGAGACAATGAAACTTCTAGAACAGCATGTCTGAGGTGCCCGGCCTCTAGGACAGGGTGGTCTCCTTGGAAGGTCCCAACTCTGCCCCTTGGAGCTCCCACCTAAGCCCTACTCCTTGCAGCCCCACCGAATTGTGAGACTAAAAACATTCTCTGTAGAGAAAGGCCAAACAAATTAAAACAAACTCTTCTTTGCCCAGGGAAGAGATTTTTAAAAAAGTGAATCAAGTTCTACAAAAGGACAGTAAAGAGCGCTCTGGCCAGGCCTGAGGTCATCGGCCCTTCCGCTGACAAGAGAAACCAAAACACCAGAATGTGACAAGCCGGCTGCTGCCCAGGGAGCCCACTAGGAACTAATCAGGTCGAGGCGAGTCACTGCAGACTCGGGTCTGCCCAACCCTGACAAGCTCGTTCACGTGTTGGACTTTCCAGTGATTTCATGTAAAAATGGTTAGGATTTAAAAATTACTGCATTTACTTTCAAGAGGTTCTCATCTGTCATGAAAGACTCGAGAAGTGCTGGAGTCTGGAACATTCTGTGGGAGTCGTGTTAGCTCACAAACAGGTGCCTGTCATCTGTCACTTCAGGGGCAGAAGACCCCCCAAGAGCAGGCTTGGGTTTCTCTGTTCTCTGAAAGGCTATTAAAAGCTGGAACAGCTTTTGGTTTCAGGAGACGCCTGCTATGATTCATTGTCTCTTCTGCAAACGACTTTTAATGAGAAAAACTTGTGAGGAATCAAAGTGCTCTGACACTTTTCAACACTGAAAGGAAACACGCAGCCTTGTTTATTTCTTATCAGAACATTTTAAATCCCTCTCTTTCCCAAAAATGACTTTCTGCTATTTTATAGCACCACGCTCATCACCCATAAGGAGGGTGACATAATTTACTGTCCAAACCGGGATGCTTCTGAAAGCTGGCATTACTTGCAATTATGCGGGGACAAACACGGACACTGGAGCCAGGGCCACCTGTGGGTCTTCTCCAACTTTCCCTTTCACCTTTGAGCCTCACTGGCATTTGGGGAGTTATAATAACCATGGGAAGCGCCCCACCTTCCTCCTCTCACATTAGTAATAAAAACTAACAGCATCTCTGTGAATGCTTAGCCTAGGCCTGCCTCCGTGTGGACTTTCCATATTAGTCATGACCTCCTTTGGTCAAGTTCCTCGGCCATCCTGGCCCTGCATCTCAGAACCGTCACCTTGGACATGCTAGCTGTCCTCTGGGGACGCTCACTCAGCTCCTCGGTCCTGAGTGTGGCCGTCATGCCTGCCGCTCTGGGCCACCGTGTGCCCCGTAGCATTCCTTCTGCGTCTGCCTCCCGTTGGGAGCGTGTCCTGGCCTGAGCGCCACGGCCAGGCTCCCAGCACGGTGCTGACACTGAGCTGCCTCCAACATGGGGATTTCAGCAGACTTCCTGTCCCCTCCATGCCCACGGCGGGGCTGAGCAGTCACCTGTCCTCTACCACACCGTGGGGCGTCACACACGTCCCAGGCAGCTGGGCTCGTGGATGACCACCGCCTGGGCTGTGGAGTGAAGATTCACTGCCAGAGGCCCCTGTGCAGACGGCTCTGTCTGGATTGGGCAGCCAAACTTCTGGAAACCCTGGCATTCTCTGCAAAGTGAGCTATGGGCCCAACTAATTCAGCCCCATGAGCTGAACTGGGGTTAATGTGTGAGAGGGCAGTGTGGCCACATTGCACGTCTGCACGGCAAGTCTCAACCACATGGCTGAGGAAACAAAAGCTGTCACACCTGACCGCCACTCCTGGCTTTCCTCATGAGCTGCTTGCTCCTCGCTCATTCTCTGCCACCTGCCGCTGCTGGCTGGCCGATGGCAGCGGCAACAGTATGCTCCCTTCCTTCAGACCGGCATATGGTCACCTCCTCGTCACTCTAGCCAATCCCTGCCCCCCCCCATCAGCTTTCAACCCAAGACCCCACAGATCCGGGTACGTAGGCGCCCCCTGCAGGACCCTGCCGGTCTCCTGAGCGCCAGCACTGTTGTGGGGGGAGGGCGTCTTTGAGGAGCTGACCTCCGTTCTGTACTGTAAAAGGGCAATTTGTCGGAATGTCAAAGTCTAAACACAAGTCAGACTCCAGTGCCTGGTACCCAGCGCCCCACATGGCGTTTTGTGGAGAAAGACACAAGAAGGGTGCCCATGCTCATGCCACCCACTGAGCACGCCCGTCCCCAAAGGCACCCAGGGTTTCGGAGCCTGAGTATGTGTGACAGCGTCCCTTTATGAGGACACGTCCTTGCACAGCAAGTCCCGGGAGGCTCCTGTGCTGGGCGAGGGCCTCCCACCCATTCCGTCCCAGGCAGTGCAGGGAGGGCAGCTGGGAGCCCTGGGGCAGGGCCTCCGCGGGCATCTCACCTTGAGGCGCAGGGGCAGGTCCTCGGGGCTCTTGCCTGCCAGCTCGTCATCGTCATCGTCCCCCAGGAAGAGGTTGGTGGGAACGATACCCTTGGCGTACTTCTTGGTGATCTCCACGAAGTCATCCAGGGCCATGTAGTTCTTGGCTACAGCACAGGGACAACGGGCTGGGTCAGTCCACACTCCACGCACACTGTCACCCCGGGGCACTGGCAGGACAGGGTTGGTGGCTGGGGCCAAGCTGAGACAGGGGCTGAGAACCCGCCTCTGTCCTGGGCAGGTGGGCAAGGACAGGCTGATGGGGAGGACAAAGGCAGTGTCACCTCGGTGACATGCCATCCGTCCCCAAACCGTCCTTCCCGCTTAGGGCCTCATGCCCAGGGTCTGCTGTCCCCAAACCCAGATCCAATGCCAGCCCTTTCACCACCTTCCCTGCCAGTGCCTCTCTGCCACCTTCTCTCCCTCAGCCCTGGCTTCTCACAGTGCTGGTGACAGCTGCCCAGCAGCCCAGCCACATGGCGACCCCTCCGTTCAACACGTCTCCACCAAGAGCCTCCTACATGCTGGGCCCTTTCCTGAGCCCTGGGAAACACTTGCAATGGGGGAACAAGCCCAGCGTGTGCCCAGGTCTGGGCTCTCAGTATATGGGGCGTCATGCCCAATGAGGCGGGACGTGCCCCGAGAGCCACGTCCACATGGCGCACTCCCCTGGTGGGCGACAGGGTGCCCAGGAGGCCGGGAGTGAACGAACACAGCGTCACAACTGTGAACGGGTTGCCAGATGCATGGTTGGCCCAGCCTCGCCTATTCTGCCATGACCAGGTGCTTTCTGAGGCCTCCTGCGGGGGTGGGGGCTGTGTTCCAGGCGCTGGGGACATGATGAGCTGATCACAGAACGCAGCAAACAAGCAGAGACAACAAAGGAAACAAACAGTGTACAGATCGCAGCGCGCACCACCGGGCGGGCAGGGCGGGGCTTGCAGAAGGGGGTGCCCACTGATTTCGGGGGTCGGAAGGAGTCAAGGATAGCACCCCGGATGCAGTGGTCACTACAAGGGCTGGCGCAGGGCTGCGTGGCTGGCAGTGGCGGGGTGGCCACATGGGGCTGAGTGGCCTGGTGAGGGCTGTATGTGGAGCTGTGGGTGGCATCTGATGCCATGAGACTGGCCACTGAGACGGGGCTCTAAGGACGGGTCCCGGGGTGGCTCCCATGTCCAGAGGATGGAGATAGGAGAACCATGGGACGACACTCAGGATGTGTGATGGGGCAGCAAAGACAGTGGAGACACACTGCTGTGCCCCCCGAATGGGACAAGGACACAGTCTGTGCCCATCTGCCCATGGCCTCCAGACGGCCAGGATTCGATTTGTCACCACAGCTCTGACACTTTCCAGACTCCAGCCCAGCGGGAAGGTGGGTGTGTGTCCCCTCTGTACAGTATCCTCTGGCCCCTGATGCAAGAGAATCCCTGAGGACTGGTGGGGTCCTTTGGCCCTCTAATGTGTAAGAGGGGAGACTGACACCCAGAGAGAAAAACGAGACGGGCCTGATGTCATGTGAAGAGTGGTGGCAGAGCCGGGAGGGGGAACCCGTGTCTCCTCTGGGATGGGAGCCTGGGGCCCTGAGACCTAGAGTCCACCCACACGGTGTGCGGCTGCACCCAGAGGGGTTGAAGGTCTCTTCCAGTTGGATGTCCCAAAGGCACCCCAGCTTCGTGAGCTCCCAAACCTCCCCCCACCCCCCACGAAGCTCTGCCCTACATCACTACTTCCTACAGCCCCTGCTGGGTGCCCCACCTCTCGCTCTTCCTGCACCAGCTAGCTGCCTCCTCACCCTTGCTGACTGGCTCAGGTACCCCGGATATGCCCACACTCCTGCATTTCTCTGTCCAGCAGGGACTGTCATGCTGCCACGCTCCACCCGTGTCAGTCTCCCCGCTACAGCGTGCACTCCCAGTGGGGAGGGTCCAGGTCACAGAGCCATGAACTGACACACAAACCACAGCCCCACATGGAATGGACTGAAAACCATCATGCCTCCGAGACTCTGGGGGGCCCCAGCCTGGACTCTGCAGGAAGGAGTGGACGCAGTGCCCAGTGTGGTGGGTGCAACAGCATGGCCAGCGCTGTGGCAGGCAGAGGACTGGCGGCCATACTCACATTCGCTACTGACCAGGCGCTCCAGCACCCGCCTCTGCTTCTGCAGTGACTTGGGGACAGGGCCTGGCTGTGCCACTCCATCTGTGGGGACAGAGTGGATTGAGGATCAAGGCAGGCTGACTGTTCCCTCATGCTCTGCAGCCCACATACTCCTAGTGGGCGTCCCTGAACTCCGGGACCCCAGGGCCTGGGGCCTCCACGTACCCCGTGATGGGTACTGCAAGGGCCACTCCTCTGGACGGCCCCCTCTGGCCTCTACCCACTAGCGTGACTCCACGCCCTGCAGGGCACTCCCATCCCCTCTGGACACAGCGTGCGGTCTGGTCAGTATAACCTGTCCCCCAATCTTTTGCTGGCATTGCCCCTTGGTGTGATTTTCCCCTGGAAAAGCCTGTGAATGCCCCTGGGACAAGGAGCAGGCCTGTGCTCTGTGTCCCCAGCCCTGGTGCTGGAGTCTGTTCAATGAATGAACACAGCCAGGATTGAAGTATCCCGTCCTTTGTCAACACCCATGCACTGGCCACCCCCCAGGTGGGCAAGCATTCCCTGAGCTAGTCCTGTGTGCCACCCACTGAGGTGTGCCTTTGCAGGGCAGGGCAGGTGGGAGCTGGACAGGAGGGCAGAGAGTGGCAGCAGGAAGGGAGGGGAAGCAGGTGGGGGTTTCTGGGGGCCCACAGGGCGTGGCCCCAGCTCTGCCACATCAAGCATGCCTTTTGAGGGCGCCACCTGAGCCCCAGGAAGGGAGTCCCTAGGCCGTATAGGAGACCCATGATATCCCATAGGGGACTCCAGCAGGAAGGCCCAAGCTGCCCACCAGAGGGCCGTGTACCGTGCTCGTTGACCTGGCCGACGTTCTCCAGCAGCTCGGACACGGCCATCTGCTTCTTCTTCTTGGGGTTGAGCTTCCAGTACATGACGAGGGCCGCCTTGCGCACGGCCCGCTCGAGGTCGGTCTCGGACGACAGCTGCTTCACCTCCTGCTCGTTCTCGGAGGTGATGCCTGAGAGACGGGGCCATTAGGAGCCTGGAAGCCGTTAGTGCCACTCTGCCTGAGGTGGTCTGGGAAGGGACTCATGCAACAGGCTTTATAGGCACCTGTGGTCACCGGGGCAGGAAAGAACATCTGGCCCAAGTCCTGGCCGGCACCCACTCTGCAGGTGGGAGACACAGCCTGACACCAGGGGCCAGCCACTTCCCGTGGGCAGGATAACGTGGTCAGTCATCGCCCATGGCCAGCCGACACCTCACTGCCCCCAAAGCCCCGCCCCGCCTGGCAGCCAGTGTGTCTGAGCAGGCCTTCGCCTTCATGCTCTCCAGCTCTGCCAGGACGAAGCGGCCCTCCCCTGGCTCGGGAGCTACCCACCAATTCAGATGAGAACCCAGAAGGTACCTACTTGTAGACACCAACACAAGCTAAAGAGTGAAAATGGCTTCCTTGGTTAAATGTCCCATGTCATGTGTGCTCCAGAAACACCATCTAAATGACAGAGCCACTGGCAGCACGGAAATTGTACTTATTTCTTAACGGCGTCACCAGCATTAGGTTTTCCTGTTATCATTTTAGTTGTACTTTAGCAAGCAGCACTGTATCCCTCGGGCCCAGACCCACCTTTTCTGTCCGCCAGGCACCGGCGGAGGAGCTTGACGGCCTCGCGCCGGCCCTGCTTGGCGGCCAGGACCAGCCAGTCCACGGCCGTGCAGTTGTTGAGCTCCTCGTCCCCGTCGATGGCCAGCTGCAGGTAGTGCTTCCCCACCTGCAAGTGAGACGCCGTTAAGCCGCGCTCGGCAGCGGCCTCCACGAGAAGCGGGGCTCTTACCACGTCTTGGCCCCTGACCTGCTCCCCAAAGCCCAGCAACCTTGGGCGTCTGGGACCCTCTCGCTCCCCATGCTCCCAGACAAGCCGCCTCCGTGCATCCCCTCTGTCACCCAGGCCAAGAAGAAAGGTGGCAGGAACGGGGTCCCACGAGCGTGTGTAGTAGGTTGGGCCTGTGGGACCCTCAGGGGGCTTGCTCCTCACAAGACTGTGAGGAGGGTCTGCACCCCGTCCATAGAGGGGACCACAGCGGGGGTGGGGCACCGAGGACAGGCAGGGAGCGGGGCCGGCGTCATGGAGGCGGTGGTGCCTGAGCCCAGGTGACGGGGACAAGGGACAGGAGGGGCTGGTGGGCGGGAAATGACCCTGCAAACAAGGAAACACAGCAAATGGGGCCGGGCGCTCAGCTCCCGTTCACGCAGCCGAGGAGCTCTCGGCCAGGCCCGCGGTGCTGGGGGCCCAGCCTGCGCTCCCACCAGACGCCGGGGTCCTCACCTCCGTCTGTGCTTTGGGGTCCCCGGCCTTGGCCTTCTCCAGGACTTCTTCAAAGGGGGTGTCCATGTCTCCCTTCACGGACCCTTTAACAAGGGAAAAACGAGCAGAATGTCATGAAGCTGGTCCTTGTCACTTGTCAGAGGAGTGGAGAGCACGGCAGGAATGGGCTTTGGGCCTGGAGCAGCTTCTCATGTGAAAATCTGGGTCAGGGGTGTGAGAGACGATGCGGAAAGAAGACCCCACACAGCTCCCCTCCATGATAGAGCAAGGACAGCAGACTCCTGTGGGGGCCGGGGGCCGGCAGCAGCCCAGTCTCTTTGGTGGCGTCTCGGGAAGGATGAGGGGCACAGACCCGAGTCCCACCCTCGCCCCTCAGCTCACTGCAGCTTGGACTGAGGCTCTAGAAAGACCCGAGGCTCAGGTTTGAAAGCCCCAACGCCCGGCATCCCAGGAAACCAACCGAATTCGTGTTTGCTAAGATTGCAGCCTATACACTCAGTGTCTGGAAGTCATAATCCGTGCGCACGCATTTTGAGACATTTACTTACACTAGTGGGTTATAACCAATTGCGCACACTGATGTGTAGTGGAATTGGCGCAGAAATCCCACTGAGGGGACACACTCAGGACGCTGGGACTCTCGTGACTTCTGTCCAGCCGCTCGGTTATTCCCAATACTCCTTAGTTTTATAAAATGGTGCCACGAGCCCTTCTGGGTATACATGTTTTCTTTTGGGGGTTTTTCTCCTAGCATAAGTTCTTCAGGTGAATTTCTAGGCCCAAGGGTCCCAACGTCACATGGCTTGTGCTGTATGTTACTTTCTAAAAAGTTAGGCCCACTGACAAAAGCATCATGTAACTACACCAATGTCACTGTAACCTCACCGGCAGTGGGTAGCGTAACAATACAAAGTTTCTGAAAAAATCGTATTTTTACCCACTACTCAGGGCCTAAGCCTGACACTACACCTTGCCTCCACCCACCGCGACACCCCGCCTCCAAGGACACATGGGGTGTGGCTGGGGCACTGCCGACCACATAGTAGGTGCTTATTAGAAACTAATAGACTCACTCTCTGGATGGAAACAGACGGCAGAATTAAATGAAACAAGAACCGTCCCCGTTAACAGTGCCTGATGACCAGCCTTTGCTGTCTGCTCATCCAGGCCTCCCGCCAGACTCAGAGCCTGCTCTGCAGCAGTGAATGCTGCCGGCCCTGCGTTTATGGAGCCTGAGTCCACAGGACCCGGGACTCCAGGAGGAGGCAGCAGGGGCAGTGGCCTAAAGTGACACAGCCTTCAAGGCTCGAAGGTAGAGGAGTTGCATCCAGTTTGGAGAAAGGCCCGGAGGGCTGGGGACAGCTCCAAGGGGAGGAGGAGTCGTCAGGAGACCTCACAGGTCAGGCACAGGCACCGGCACCGTGGCCCTCCTGGTGGACAGCTCACAAACACGGTGACACCTCTCCCTGCAAAGTTCAGACTGGGCATCCTCACTGAGGGTGGCTTCAGGGCCCAGGACGAATGCCCCTTCCCCAGGGGCCCTGGGCCTCAGTGCTTCCGGAGTCATCAAGGTTAGTTCTCTCTCTGGATGCTGTCACACCCCTTGGCCCTGGAATGTACTTTCTGGCCAAGGGCTCAGACTTAAGAGAATGGGAGAATGCAAAGCCTGCAGGCTCCAAGCCAGGGTCCCGCCTGTGGGCTCAGAGGGAGGGAGTGTGCAGGCGGGGTATCTGACCTGCGTGTGAATCCACCTTCAGCATCAAAGTGCTGCCTTACCTACAAGAGTCATTTTCAGCCCCATGGTTACATCTATCCAACAGGACGGCTCATGAAGAACAAGACATTGCATTTGGTGACTGGTCCAGAGTCGCGTTCACAAAACGGGACCCTTCCCTGCTGGTGTTGCTCTTCTCAGCTCAACGCCCGATTCATAAACCCATACTCTTTCCTTTTTTTCCCCAAAATCAGAATCTAGAAGATTTAAGCATACATCTGTTGGCTAAAAAGATTATTCTAGTCCATGATTAATTTTTCACAGAAGTTATTCATAACCTGACATTTGAAGAAGTCTCCCCAATATACAGACTCTCTTCGAAACAAACGCTAGACTTTCGTTATTACGATTTCCATTCGGCACTGGCAGATAGTTCTATAACCACTCAAATGTGGGGCTCACGCTGCAGCCCAATCACAATATGTGGCTTTTCCCACAAAGTCGGAGCCTTCACACAGGTCGGAGGCAAACCCAAGGGGCTCACCGCTCAACACCAAAAGGACACGGCCAGAAGGCGGCTGGGTCAGCGCAGACACCACCGACCATGGAAGACACACACGTGGTCCTTGAGGCCTGACCTCCATCCATGGCTTTTTCTGATACTAGACCTCGATGTCCCTTTTAGGGACCCACCCTCCCCTACTCTCAGACCTCAAGGTCTGGTGGCATTGCCCCTCACCCGCACTGCAGGGTGGGTGCAGCAAGCCCTCCTGGCCCGTCAGAGGCTCCACCACCCTGACCTTGGTTCAGGGACAGACAGACTCAAGTCAGGACAGCGGGGTTTGTGCTCAACTGCTGGGAACTAGACTTCCTCCTTCTGCTGGTCTCGGCGGCCGGACACCAGCTTGGAGTCTGGGAGGGCTGCCCATGGGGAGAGCCCACCTGAGAGTGAACGCACATGGGAAAGCAGAGTGGGGAGCGGGGACAAGATTCCTGATCATGTCATCTCAGCCCCTGCATCCAGCCGTGTGTAAAGCCAGCACATCTAGACTACAGACACATGGGACTAATAAGACCCAGCCACCCTGTTTTTTTTATTTGTATCAATTTACATGGGGTTTCTGTGTTACTTGCAACTAAAAAGGTCCTGACTCATTTTTGAAAGCCTTCCATCAATCATAAAACAGCAGTAGTTGGTGCTGCGTGGCCTTGGGCAGGTCTCCTCACGTCTGCTGGGACCATGGAGAACCACAGCCCCTCTCTGTGAAATGATCTATCCCCATGATCTCTTGCACTTGAAAGCTTTCAAGCCACACTGAGCTGGCAAAGGACACGTCATTTTCTCACGTGCTATCGAGGTGAGGAGCATGCCAGGCACAGCCCATGACCTGGGACAGTGCGTCTCCCAGCTCCCACAGCCTTCACAGCTCCCACAGCCTTCAGTCGGTCTGACCCAGCTCCACCCTCCAGCTGCCAGCACCGCGTGGGGCAGTGCAGCTCAGTACACAGGGAACCTCCTTGGTCTCCACGCCCACTGTTCACCGTCCAGGACCAAGCTCTGAACCCCACCGGCAAACCACACCACCACCTACCTGGCAGCTCCAGCCAGACCTGAAGTCACTCTGGGTCCCTCTGCTCCCTCTCCACCCACCCCCTCAGTTGCCACCTCATCTCACATGCCCCGACCCCCAGTGCCATCTCCACACAGTGGCCAGGGTGGCTTCCTCTTTACTGTAACAGATGATGTTCTGAGTTAAACCCTCTAGCACTCCGAGAACACCCCCTCTCCTCATCTTCTCCCTCGAGGCCCTGCTGGGCCTGCCTGAGGCCTGACTCCTGCCCAGGGCGTCATCAGCCCCAGAGGCTCTGACGTCCAACACACTCAGTCAGGTTCTTCTTCCTCTACTCACCCAGCAGCTCCCCTCCTGGAGGGTGGGGCCCTGCCTGTCCTGCCCACTGTCTCCTGCACCGGCTGGGCCGGCCCTCGGTCAGTGCTGGGGTGAACGCTTCCAGGCAGCGGCACCCTCCCGCACGGGGCCAGCCAGCACCCCTGGCTGTGGCCCTGCGGCTGCCTGAGCAAGGCCTGGCCTGCACCGCAGCTGGGACGCCTCAGGGACTCAGCAGCCCTGCAGGCTGGCACCCATCTGCTGTGACCCACCGAGGTCGGCAGAACGGGCATTTCATGGACCACAGGCCCTGCACCGTGCTCACCCCCTAGGACAGTTACTCGGGCCCTGGTTTCTCTCTCGCCCAGGGCCTCTGGAGGGCAGGCCTGAGCCTCCAGCCTTCTGTGGCCACTGACGACTCTGGGGGCTCAAATCCCAGCTGTCTGCGTCTGTGCTTTGTCATGCGCGGGCACTGCTTTGTGTCTACCACACAGGACTCTTAGTGACCCAAGGCACGGGGCACATGCCAGCCTTCCATTGTCAGTCACGGCTGTCACGGGCAGCCCGTCTCAGTGGGCAAGCAGGGACTCACAGTCTGTTCAAACCTCTTCCCGGGGTTTTCTCATCTGAAAAATATCAGCGAAGTGAGTCACCTGAAGTGGTGTCCGGCGTGGAGAGTGCTAATATTCGCTCTTGCTGTAACCTACTGGTGCCTCACTGACGCTCAACACCTTTGCTGGATGGACAGGTGAGCTAACTAATTGAAACTGACCCGAAAAGCCACTTGCGGGCACATGCTGTCTGAGCTGTGTAGGGCCTGCAGGGCAGGGCCTTCTGAGTCCACATCGGTGACTGTGGTAACTCAGACAGCTGAGAAAGTGACCCAGCACAGCCAGGACATGGGACCTGTCCAGCGCGTGTTCTCCCCTCTCTTCCCCTGCCTCCTTCCCCACCCCTCCCCTCGAGGACAGAGCCAAACAGAAACCACATGTTTCCTGACTCTTCTTATCTGAAACTTACAGTCTTGACTCCATCCTCCCAGGGCTGTTTTGCATCAGCCAGATTGAAACCAAGCAGTTCCCAGCCCTGGTCTCTGTGCCCTGCGGCCGGGCGGTATCTGTGGCTGGGCTGAGATTCCAGGGTCAGGCCCTGGCCTGCCCAGAGGCTTGGAGACAAAGAGGAGAATGCGGAGTCCTTTGAAGGACACTGAGACCAGAAGAACCCAAGCTGGGCGCTAGCCCAGCGTGAACTGCATGGGGTGCCTTGGCTGCTGCACCCAGAGCCTGGAGGTCCCTGAGGCTCTGCCGGGAGGGGCAGGTATATGACAGGAGACTCGTGTCACCTGTGCGCCCATCACTCAGCAGCTGGTCACTTGGACAAATCTGTGCCTTAGTTTCCTCAGCTGTAAATGGGGGTAACAACAGAGCTTCCCTCCCAGACTGCTGTGAGGGGTCGCCCGGGCCGAGGACAATGGTACCCACAGCGGTGCTCATCACGGGTTCGGGGCCTCTGCATGGGGCGCCTTGCTGACTGGGAGGAATCACCTTAGGCACCCGCACCTCGAGGGGAAAAACAACACGACAAAGGCTGGGTGAGCTGGAGAGAGGTGAGGTGAGGTGTGAACAGGTGGCAGTGAGGGGGCCAGGGCTTCCTTAACTCACACAGACCACCTGGGGGGAAATGCAGCCCCACCTCAGCTCTGCTTGAGAACAGGAGAGCAGTCACAGGGTCCCGCCCACGGTGGTGGAGCAGGTAACAGAAAGCGTACCCCATGGCCCGCCCCCCCACACATACATGTGCTCGCACACGGCGTTTGTAGCCTAAGCCTCCCTGGGAGGGGAGAAGCAATCTGATCCACACACATACACGGAAGCTCCTAAAAGCAGTCACACCGTCTGAGCTGACATCAAAACCAGTCACCAATAAGAAGTTTAATGGGGGTCATAAGACTCACAAGGTGAGGTACAAGGTGAAGCCTCCAAGGGGTCTGAATAGGACCTCAGTGAATGGGCCAAGGGACCGGGAGCGCACTTGGTGACATTCAGGAAGCACATCAAGCATTGCAGTTCAAGGTACAGACGCCCGCTGAGCCAGCGTGCAGGTACCTACAGGGGCGAGGGCCTCGAGTCACCACTGCATGCTGACCCCAGCAGGCTTCCGCACATGCTCAGTGCACACGGTCCCAGCATGGGCGCAAGCCCCTGCGAACTCCACATGGTAATTATGATTGTGCCCATTTTATAGATGCAGAAACAGGCATGGCGAGGCCTCCCAACCCCCTCGAGGGCACACAGCTCAAGGCCACCAGCCAAGCCACACATGGCCGAACTGTGGTCCTTCCTGGACCCCTGAGGGCCCCATCACTCAATAACTAAACTGTTTGGGTGGAGAAGTGTGTTCCGGGAGTCCCAGGTGGGAAAAGCTCAAGGAGACTAGCACTGGAACCAAACCACAGACAGCGCTTTGCACACTGCAGGTTTCCACCCACTAAAGTCAAATTGAACTGGCCGCAAGCAGTATTTATATTTAAATACAAGGGACAGAGGAGACTAGCAAGACTTCAGCACACACCACAAGGAGAAGTTTAGTTTTGGAAATTTCCATCCTCCCCGACTGTGAGTGTGCGTGTGCAATGTGGGCGTGTACAACAGGTGATGACGGCGCGTGTATTCTTGCCGTGGGTTGAAGTCAGAAAGCATAAAAGGCGGTAGTGTCCTAAGAGCCGGGTAGGATTTCAACAGGTGGTGATGGTGATGGCATATTTTGAGCAGAGGGTCCCACGTGGCAAAGGGAGGTGGGGAAACGTGGGGGCAGATCTGGAGCACATGGAATGGTCTCTGTGTGCAGGGAGGAGTGGGCGGTAACCCAGGAAGAGAAGTAACGGGACTTTTACCACCCACAGAGCTTTTGGACCTGCTGCTCCGAGCAGGGCCAGGAGCAGGCTCGTTCTGTAATCGGAGCTCACGGACCTTGCTTCGCAGGGTTGGTTGCTGTGAGTGGAAGACGGATGGGATGTGCTGCAAAGCGCTGGGTGGATGATCAGAAAGCAAAACGGACACTAGCTGTGTTTTCCCCAAACACCACAGCCAGAGGCTGGGGCTCCTCCCCTGCAAGTGTCCATGAAACTCACAGTGAGGCGTGAACTTTCCACCCATGACAGCCCCAGCCCCCGGGCAGGAAGGAATGTCTCTCCCTCCTGGTGTAGCTCAGTCTCAGGCGGACACACTGTCACCCTTACCTCCTCCTTCTCCATCACCACCCTGTCACCTGGGAGGTCTGGGGCTCTCACAACCCCAAGACCACCCCAGGAGAGGCCATTTCTTCCCTATAGCCCTTGCCCGCTCCCCCAGGCTAATTCTTGCTCAGGCACCCTCTTCCCAGAAAGCAGGCTTCCTAGCCCCCAGCGCCAGGGCCAGGGCCACTTCAGTGCTCCCAGACCCCATGCTTCCCTCTGCTCCCCACGAGGCAGTGGACTCTTTGGGGACAGGTCTGACTCACCTGTGCTGTCAAGGCCACTCGGGGCCAGCAAAAGGCCATGCGCAGTGAGCAGCAGGTGGATGGAGGATGGCCCAAACTCTAGTGCCCCTGCCCCAGTGTCAGCCCAGTGGGCAGCACCACAACCAGCTGCCCCATCCTACCTGGGTCCTCACACCATCTTGCCTCTGCCCCAGGGAGTGCCTCCTAGGAAGGTCTGGGGGAGCAGAAACCTGAGGGGGCCCAAGAATGGATTGGGGGGAGGGACAGCCCTTAGCAGCCCAGCCTGGGGATGGAAGACAGTGGTTCAGAGGGCAGCAGAAACCTGGGCCTGGCAGCTGGCCTGGAGGGGAGTGGCCAGTTGGGGCCCCCAGAGCAAGCAGAGCTGCCTGACCAAATGGCCCCTGAGTGGACAGGGGATGATACAGGCTTTCTGAGCGCAGGGCAGGACCAGAGCTGCGTGAGGGGAGGCCTTGCTGCCCCTTCACAGGCCCTGGTGAAACCGCCCGCCAGCCCCGAGTGTGAGCTGGTCGGAGCTAGAGCCATCTGATCGTAAGTAAAGCAAAGACCCTTAGGAGCGAGGCCCTCCGTGCAGGGTGGAGCAGGTGGTGCTGAGCCGCAGGGCACGCCCAGTAGGAGGGCCACGTGGCAGGACACGGGTGCTTACCCTGCCCCCCAGGACAGCCCTGGCCTGGGCCAAGGACAGTTGGCCCCCCAGGCCCCGTCCCCTTACCCGTTCCATCCACTCTTTCTCGGCTTCTGGCACGTGGGGCCTGGGGCACGGCTGGGGCAGCTGTGTCTCCCACATCTGATCCAGGTCCAACGTGGGGTCCAGGAGCTCGGGGTGCCCCACTCTTCTCCTGCTCCACGGAGGCAGTGGCGTTGAGCCGTGAGCGGGCCTGGGGCTGCGGTGGTGGTGGAGGCTGTGGGCTCGCAGGAGGGGTGCTGGAGTCCATCCTGGTGAGAAAAGCTGCAGGTCAGACACACCAGCACCAGCCTGCTCGGCCTCTAGTTTTTGGTAAGCAGAGGGGACTGCAAAGCAAAACAGGGTGGGGGCTGCCCAGCATTCTCTGTGTGATCTCATTCAACCTCACGACAGCCCCTGCAATTTCTTCCCCATGTTACAGACGAGGAAATCAAGGGAGGAAACGCATTCAGGGCCAGCCGGCTCAGCAGGCCCCAGCAGTCAGCGGCTCGGGCTGCCACATCTGTGGCCTCGAGTCCCTGCCTCTCCGGTGCCCGCATCTGAGCAGCGGGGAGGACGGACTGCAGTGAGGGTCAGCAAGGTGTCGCACACGCAGAGCCCTGAGCACCCTGCCTGGCTGTGCCGGACTGCATGGTGGCCTCCACATGGCAGGTCTACCCCAAATCTGGAGGCTGACCTGATTTGGAAAAGGGGGGCTTTGCTGATGTAATTAAAGATCTTGAAATGAGATCATCCTGGGTTAGGTCACTGGTGTCCTTATAAGAGGAGGACGGAGACACACCGAAACCCAGAGAGGAGAAGGCGAAATGGAGGCAGAGGCTAGAGAGCTGTAGCTACAATCCAAGGACCACCAGACACCAGAAGCTGGAGAGAGGCCAGGGAGGATGTACCCCCAGAGCCCCCCAGAAGGAGCAGAGGGGGACGACCACAGTGGTGGGGGCCGGATTTAGTCAGATCTGCCCAACTCCAAAGCCCTCCACACCGGGCTGGAACCACAGGACCAAAGCTCAGAAGGTGAATGTTACCAGATACTAGAACTGAAAAGCAGCGATGTAACCGTGTGCTGGTGTCTCGGGACAGAGGCGGGAACAGACTAGAGCGTGCAGGTTCTCTGACCATCTCATGACCAGGGGAAAGGGCTCGATTCGCCAACAACGGGGCTGCACGTGCTGTTTCACAAACCACTGACGCAGAAGGGCAGCCACAGGCGCAGGCTCTGGGCTGAAAGCTGAACCTGAGCGCGGCTGGGCTTCAGGAGACACAACCCCCCGACATTGTCGGGACCACGTGTGCACTGTGTGGGGATGCTGTGAGGCTCTTCCTCGGATTCCTAAAGGATCCCATGACCCTCTCCAGACTCAAGGCCACGTCCCTCCTCCTCACTGAGATGGGAACACTGAGTCAGAGCAGGAAGAGGCTGATCCCAAACCTAACCTGGTAGACCCTGCCCGTGGCTCTGTCCAGACCAGCTGTGTGGTCCTGAGTAGGTCATGCCCCTCTCTGCACCCCAGTCTCCTCAACTGAAAATCAGGACAATTGCCCCATGCACGGGGGCACTGTGAGGACTACAGACCACAAGGGGCATGAGAGGGGCGCGGGTCCCAGACATCTGCGCACACCCAGCTCCACGCACCCAGCCTACTGGATGGGGTAGGTGCCCGACACACGTTTCTGATGACTGCTGTCACAGGAAGAGGGAGGTGGCCCCAGGCACCAGACACGAGTTCCAGGAGTACCCAACCACGTCTACCCTGTCGCCAGCTACAAGTGGGTCCCAAAGATCGGAGCTGTGTCCCAAAGAACCCTGGAGATTTCAATCTGGACATTCCTTCCTCAGAGGGACTGAGCTCTTATTTGAAAACATCCTCCCAGGTGCAAACCAAAAGCACCGCCAAGCCACGTGACTGCCTGGAAATCAAAGCAGTGCTCGGTGCTGCTTCCAAACTCCAGGCTTCTGGGAACCAAACAAACAGGCCACTTCTGCAAAACTCCTCATTTCGCTGCGTGCAGATCAACGTGAGCACACAGCCGCTGTGGGCAAGAAGTCAGCAGTGACTCGGCACACGCCACCCAGGCACCCGCAAGTCACCGGCCAACCTGAGACAGCAAAAAAAGGCAGGACTTCGAACCATGGGGCCCCATCCTGCCTCGCCATCTCCAGGGCCTCCCGCTGCCCCCAGACTCAAGTGCCACCTTCCTGGAATGGCAGAGGGCAGCTTGCCTGAATGGGGGCTGACTTAGGCCAGAGCGCCTAGGTCACTCATAACGACGAGGACAAACATGTATCTGGAACGTGCTCTGTTCCCAGCACTTCCCACAGATTTTCCCGGGGTTCCACGTTCGGCTCGCCAGGTAGGTAGTATTATCCTGGGGTTGTAGATAGCTTATCTTTCACTCCAGTTCACAGACAAGGAAACCCTGGACCAGGAAGGAGAGATTCATGCTCGGGGCCACACAGCTCCGTGTAGGAGCTGGAATTCCAATCCATAAAAACCCTGTGAGTTCCTGAAAAAGGAGTCTCTCAAGAACGGGGCCCCGCAGGCCTCTGCAACCAGACCCCCACTACACCTCCCCTTCCCTGGCCCACTCACTCCCAAAACCTGCTGTCCCCCCACGTCCATGTGCAACTGCTGACCGCCACACCTGTCTCTTGCAGAGGCCTCTTCCTGGAGTCGTCACAGCTGTACTTTCCAGCACCGACCGTCCGGAGAGCGGTTATGACTGCCCCTCCGTACGGTGCTACACTGTACAGCTGTTCACCATGACCTTGCATGTGAATGGTTAAGGCCAAGGAGACGGTGTGTAACACTGGTAAGCAGGGTTAAAGCAGCCTGACATTTCAGCTCCAATGTATTTAGGATGAAAACAAAGTTTAACTGCAAAGAGATGGGAAAAAATGGCTCCAAAATGGTAATACTGACTATCTCTGGGGAGAGGGATGGGTGATTTTATTTTATTCCTTTTCTAAATGTATTTCCCTAATTTTCTATAATGAATGTGCAAGGTTCTTGGAAGTACATCTGTGACCAAGCCCTAAGGGAGCAGGCCCAGGGGTTCCCAAGGTCTGGGATGTCTGCTCTGGCCGGACCTGGCACAGCCCCCATCTCAGGGCTGTTCCTCAAGACAAGGGCACAAGGACCTTGGAGGCTCCCAGGTACCTATTTTTGCCCCAGAGTATTAACAGCCAAACTGAGGAACATTCTGGCTCTCCCCAAGTGCCAAGTTCACAGGAACAAAGCGGGAGTCAAGTTGGGAATGCCCCGGGCATTGATCATGGCCAGCCAGTGTCTCCCCAGAGGCCGAGCTCCCACTGTACACTTAGCACCTGCTCTGTGCAGGACCTCCCTGCCCACAGGGGACTCCTAGGGCCAGCCTTCAAGAACTCAGTCTGGATGGGAAGAACAACACCCGGACAGACTTGATGTTGCAAGCACAGAACGGAGGCCTCACTGAGCTGTGAGAAAGGGGCAGGGGAAGGATTCTGGAAGAAAGGCCTGACTAAGCCTTCAGGACCAGAAGGTGAGAGCCAGGCGAGGGTGGACAGGGTGGAAAGAAGGTATGTAGGCATTCCAGCAGGGACTGCCCCGGAGAAAAGGCAGCAGAGGCAGATGGAGCCAGCAGTGGGGCCAGGAAGGAGCAGGAGGCGAAGAAGTGACCTCTAGAGAGGGGACACAGGAATGAGAAAAGAGGCTGAGTGGTGTCGGGGGCAGGTCCCCAGGGCCTGAACCAGTGCAGGCTTAGAACCAAAAGGAGGTGCAGGATGGTGGTGCACAGGGAAGTGGCAGTTAAAGAACCATCAGGGCTGTGTGGGGACATGACGGGGGGACCACGGAGGGGACTGGGTGGCCATCCAGGGAAAGGGGAGGAGGCCTGGCCAGCGCAGGCACGTGAACACAGCTCTGGAGCCAGGAGGGACAGGAGAGTCACCAACGGAATATGAGGAGTGGGCAAGAAAGAGGGTGGCTGGGTTTGCTAGGGGCCATGGTGGTGGTGCCACTTTCTGAGGTGGAGGCATGGGAGAAGAGACGGACTCATACAAAGCATAAAATTCCTTCTTCATGAGGATGTCTTTTATGGTCACTGTCGTGGACGAGGGCTTGGTCTCTGTCCTGCAGCATAGGCATTCCGGGGGGGCCAGGACTGGGGCGTTCCCCTCTGTGACCAGTCCGAAGGCCGGCAAGGGGCCGTGAAGGCCTGAGAGGGGAGTCCCTCCACATACTCTTCCATCCTGGGAAGGAAGGTGAGATGTGGTCTCCCAGCAACCTTTTCTGTGTGCAGTCAAAGGTCCATCGGCTGGGGGAGGGGGAGCACAAAGGAACCTCTATCAAAATCCCTGGTCTGACACTGAGGGTCTCTCATGAGAATCACAGGAGGGGACACTGGCAAGTGTGGCCTCTGGGCTTCCAGCACAGCTCCCCCACCGGGGCTGCCAGGAGGTCAGGCGGCCAGCGCCCAGGGCAGTGATGGATCCCTGCAGAAGGGAAAGCCCTTTATAAATGGGCTGAACGCCAAGGGTCACTGTCCAAGGTAAGGAGAGGTGGGGCTGCACGCTGCCTGCGCAGGTCACCAAACCCCAGCAAGCCTCATCTTCCTCATGTGAAATGGGGTGACAATTCCTACCACAAAGGCGACTAAGAGGATTAAATATCGCACAAATGTTAATTCCTTGGAATTTCTTAACATCAACTACCAAACATAGGTGGAGGACACCCCATCACGCCCAAAAGGGGTGGGTCAGATTCCCCAGAAAAATTCTATCTGTCAAAACAGAAATTAACTTTCCCGGGGGCCCAGGTTTACATCAGCCAGGGTCTAGGGGCTGCCATTACCCCCAAACCCCCACCCCCCAGGAGGAGCCCCAGGGGGAAGATTACTGCCACACAGATTCTAAGTGGGCTGCGAGCTCTTCAGCCTGATCCAGAGGCTGCCACTCACGCGAGCCTGGTCCCCACTGGGGGACTGAACCCCCATTACCCACCAGCCCCCACCTGGGGGCCCAGGCGCCTTCCAGCAGCCCAGCGGGCACTGAGGGCGGCCCTGGGTCCCGCCGAGAGCCGCGGGGGAAGGGCCATGACGGGGCAACTCGGGACCGTTGCGACGGGGAGGGGGGCGCCCCTTGCCACACACCGGGCCCCTCGCGCCACAAGCCGCCTTCCTGTCGGGTCTGTTTTCCATCCGCAAGGGGGTTTCGTGGAGAGACTCACGAGTGTAACAGTGGTCGGGGCGCGCGTGCCCCGGGGCTCTGGAGCCGAGGGGGCGCTCACCCCCGAGGAAGACCCCATCCAGATATGGGTCACCGTGAGGTCGCGGAGCGGGCGGGATCCTGGAACCAACTTCTGGGGAACTTACAGGGTGGGATGGGCCGTTGGGACGAGCTGCTCATCCGCTTATATGGGGAAACTGAGGCTCGAGGCGGGCGGCGCGGCGCTCCCGGGTTTCTTTTCAGTCCCCCGCACGGCCGTCCCCTATCCCTAAGTACTCACTCGCCTCTGAGTGGGCCGCACGCCCTCGGGCCTCCCGGATCGCCGCAAAGTTGCTCGGGAGAAGGATTCGCCGGGGCGGAAGGGAAGCGGGACAAGCGGGAGACGCTGGCTGTAGCTGGAGCCGGCGAGTGAGGCCCACGGACTCGGCCCGGAGTACGCGGCGCCGGCTCTGCCCACTGAGCGGCCAGCACGCCTGCCAATCACTGTGCACCTCCGCCAATCACGGCGCGCCTCGCCAGGCTGCCGCCGACATTTCCCAGGCGCAGCCAGGCAGGGAGTGCCGGAGGGGCGGGTCCAACAGGGAAAGTTTCTGAGCGGACTCGGACCCCAGCCCCGCCCCATCATGGCCCGGCCCCGCCCCGCCCCGGCCCAGCCCAGTCATGGGCTGGCCAAGGCCGGGCGCTGACCCTGCCAGCAGGCTTCGTGTTCCTTCGCGAGACCTATGGTCTCTGTAACAAGTGGTTGGACCCTTGGACAAACCTCGGGCCACTTTCTACCCACCACTCTGGCCCCCAACTGCAGATTCGTTATACTTGCTATTGCAATATTAACAGATTGAGCGCGTACTATGCACCAGGTGCCTGAATTCCAGCGTGGCCAGTGAGAGCTGGCTCCCTGATACAACAGCAGAGACAGAAAAGTGTGGCCCATTTAAAAGTGTACATGTAGCCAATGCTGCTTTAAATGTACGAAATCAAATGAACGTAGCACACTTTTCACAAGGTGATTGTGGGATGCATTTAGGAATGTATATTAGCCCAGGGAGTGACACAAGGCTCAGGCAGTTTGGAAACCCTCTTCTTTGGCCTTGTCCAGAGTCTGAGAGCTGTGGTTTGAAGATGAAGGCAAAGGTCTATCCCCCACACTGTGGGGCCCTTGCCAGGGTCACCGGGGCCCCTGGGCTGTGTCTGCTCTATGTGTGGTCCTCATAACCATCCTGTGATACCTGTCCTGTGTTATCACTGCAGAAACTGAGGCTCAGAGTGATTGCCAGAGATATGTTACCAACATGTTGGGAGCAAAGATTCCAGATGATTTTGGAGATGAGTTCCATCCACTGAACACATTACCCCGGGGACTTTAATCAAAGCTGCACAGTTTACATTAATCACCTCATTTTATTCTCCACCTCACCCCCTCCTATCTTCTTATCTAACACTGTGAGGCTCACAGAGGAAGGAAGGAAACCAGTACTGACCAGCATGCTGCCCTGTCCCAGGTTCAGTGTGGGGGGCTCCCACACATCGAGGGTTTTCATTTCACCCCGAACGACCCAGTGAGGCAGGTGGCCTTGGCTCATTTTTATTGCTGAGAAAATTGAAGCTCAGACACAGATAGTTATTTGCACAAAGTCACACAGAATTCTTTCCAAACCTTATACTCATTACAGAAAATTTGGATAATTACAAAAAGTAGAAACAAGAAAAAAATTACTCAAAGACTATTACTGTTCACTTTTTGGGGTTTCTGCATACTTAAGAAAGGGTTTCCAAAAGTCGCTGTGATCACACTGTGTGCGTATTGTGTACATGTGTGACTATTTCATTAGGACAAAGTCACCACGATCTAAATGTGTACTTGTCAGGTCAAGTCCTAGAAGTGGAAGCATTGGATCCTGACAGGCTTTTTCAGATCTAAAGATACATTTTGCCAAAGCAAGTTTCTCAAAGTTGTTTCCAGTTCACCTCTGAAGGATATGGGGAATTACCTTAAAAAACAAAACAAAACAAACAAACAAACAAAAAACCCTTTTCTAATATAACTGAAAAATCATCTTTCTGCTATTGTAATTTTCATTTCCATGGTCACTAATGAGGTTGTACGTTTCCTGTTTGTTATTTTTGAGAAGCATCTGCTCTCTCATTTGTCTATTGGGAACTTAGAGGCTCTTTTGAAAACCAACAAGATGAGTTTCTTTTATTTCCAACCCGCCCATCCTTATGGCCCATCCTCCTTCAACTTGGAGGACTGGGCCTACCTGAATCGCTTCTGCAGACAGACCATCCTTGGGAACCAGCCACCGTCCTCACATCTGTGAGGCTAAAAGCAGAAAAACCTCCTCCTGCAGCACTTAGCCCAGGAGACCACGATGGCCTGGTCTTTACAGCCTAAACACACATCACAGAGAGGCCAAGATGCTCCCCAAACCTTTTCAGGGTACTCAGTAAGCAGAGGGAAGCGGACAGATTGAACAATTTCTCCTGGGGAGGGCTAAGGAAAGAGAAAAATGAACTTTAATAAAAATGTACGAGACTACTTCAGGAGCCTCAGTCAGATCGTAGACACATTTAACACACTCCACAGAACTAAAAACCTTTAAAAGTCATAAGCAAATTCAGAAAGAGAACTGCCAGGCAAGGAAAATGACAAAACTGGAAGATAAGGTGGAGGAAAAAATCCACGAAAATCATCAGAAAGAAAATGCAAGTCTTGCAGGACAGTTCCAGGAGGCACAGGGTGCAGAGCTCCGAAGGACCTGGAGGGGAACAGAAATGAAAGAAATACTAGAAGAAAATACCTGTGACCTGAAGCCTGAATACCTGTGAAGTCTCCAACTCCAAGGATAAGGAGAGAGGCTTGCAGAGTTCCAGAAAGAACCAGCCACGTATAAAGGCAGGAATCAGAGTGGACCCAGATTCCTAGGAGCTTTTGCAACAGGGACTCTGACAATCTGATCAAGGAGCCTTTCCCCTACTACGATGGAACTCACGTATCAGGGCAAAAGAAAGAACATATTGACACCGCAAGATGCAGAAAGGGCCCCAGCCTCGTCCCCTTTCACCCACGGAAGTTCCAATCTCACCAAGAGAGTTCAATCACAGTGGCCATCTCAAGATAGAGCAGATGTGGAGCACAGGAAATGGTGGTGAGAAGTGACCCTTGCAAAATACGTGGTTTAATCTAAATATGCCTGGGATTTTGTACAGTAATTGCTAAGTAAGGATTCTTGAAATATACACCACATACTGTACGGGAAACCTGTATTCACCTGGAAGTGAAAAAACAGAATCCATCTTAGCAAACCCAGGAGTTGAGTGGACAAGTCAGAACATTCTAAGATCACATCTGGTTGAAGGGAGAAGGAGGAAGTGCAAGGTTCTGCTTTGGTGCCTGCGGGTGGGGGCGTGAGGAAGGAAAATCCTGGGGTGGTGGCTGGGGGCCGTCGTTTCCATTTACTTTTAATACATTAACGGGGATGCATACACTAATACATGCTGGTTTACCCATGCTCCTTCTACCTTCCTCCCCCGCCCTCTGCCAGTGGCTCCCCCCTCCTTTCCTGTGTTCCTTTATAAACCTGAGCTCACAGCCCACTCTGCCATCTCCTTGGAATTGCAGCAGAAGTGGCTGGCGTGCTAACGGAGGGCTTGCTGCGGTCACACGGCTCTGTGTCACCAGGGCTGGGTGCTGCATCAGCGGCTCCTCTGCGCCACTCACCCAAGCCAGCCTGTACCTCCACACCCCCACATGTGCGCCCACACACACTGTATTCCTGCTGAGGAGCTCTGAGCCCCTCGTGAGGCTGAGTGGTCACATATGCATCTCTGAAGGCACAAAATTAATGCTACTTCAGGGTCTTGCGATGAGTCACCAAGTATATCGGGAAGTTTCTTATGGGGGAAAAGAACATTGAGGGTGCGAAGGCGACTCTGAGGCAGAAGGACAAATGCCCACACAGGGGAGAGTCACTATTCTGACCTCCCCCGTGTCCCCAACAACCCACTGACACTAGTCACTTGTCATTAGTGGGGGTTCTCCAGAGAAACATAACCAATGGGACATATGGAGAGCTATAGAATGAGTGTGAGGAAGAGGCTGATATAATCATGGAGACCGAGAGAGCACACGATCTGCCATCTGTCAGCTGGCGGCACAGGACAGCTGGTGGTGCAGCCCAGTCCTGGTGCGAAGGCCCGAGACCCAGGGGCACCGACATCCGAGGGCGGGAGGGGATGGATCTCCCAGTTCAAGCAAAGAACACACTTGCCTTCTGGCTTTTTGGTCCTATTCAGCCCTTAAGGGACTGGATGATGTCTGCCCACTCTGGGGAGGGCCATCCCGACTACTCAGTCCTGACTCAAATGCTAATCTCTCTTGGAGACACCCTCACACACTCAGAAATAATGCTTTACTAGCTATCCGGAGACCCTTAGCCCAGCTAAGTTGCAACAGGAGCCACTGATGGCTTGGCCAACAGGCCACAGGGTTCTGTGTCACCAGGGCTGGACACAGTGACATTTGTTGAGCATGTCCATTGCCCAACACTGCATATCTCTCATTTGATGCCATGTCTATCTTATAAATGTCAGTCATCAACAGGGTGCAGGAAAAGTGTTCACTAAAACACCTACTGTGCTCTCCCTCACTGGCCTCCCTAGGTACCACAGCAAGAGATGGAAACACCCATCCTTGCCCTGGAGGGGTTAATGGCTAATTTGGTTCAGAAGCTGAAAACACCAGCCACTTGGTAGAGAGCAGGAATGGCGTAACCATGGAGAAGCCATGCCAGCCTGCAGGTTCCTGGCAGGGGGAGAAATTGCCACTGGCTTCTGTAGTCAGGGAAGGCTCCCTGGAGGAGGTGCGGACTTTACTTTTTTCTCCCCTCCCCCTCCCTCTCCTCTTCTTCCTCTACCTCTTTCTTATTTTAATAGACTTTATTTCTTAGAGCAGTTTTAGGTTCACAGCAAAACTGAGCAGAAAGTACAGAGATTTCCCATGTACCCCCTGCCCCCCAATGCGTACAGCCTCCCCACTACCAACACTGCCCACCAGATGGTACACTTGCTACAATTAATGAACATCCATGGACACATGGTTATCAGCAGGAGACCACAGTTTACATGAAGGGTCACTCTCGGTGTGCATTCTGTGGGTTTGGACAAGTGTGTAGTGACACATATCCACCATCACGGCATCCCAAAGAGTCGTGTCACTGCCCTAAACCCCCTGTGCTCCATCTATTCCTCCAGGTCTTTTTATGTCTTGCTAGCTTATCTCGTGTTAGTGCCGTGACTTTCTACTGTGTGGCTGGACCACCGTTTATTTCCTCCTCACCTACTGAAGCACCCAGGAGGTGCTGACCTCACACCAGAGAACTGAGCATGGATGAGGGTCGTTAGGGAAGTCTGGCTGAGGTGGCTCAGGTCCTCTCTGAGGGTCACTTCAGCATAGCCCTGTCCCCTATGGGCCGTTGGGCAGGTCTGTGAGCTGCCTATGGGGAGGAGGCCAGCACAGTGCCAGCACACAGCGGGACTCGTGGGTGCTGGTTCCCTCCATCACACCAGCCACCACCTCCACTGTTTACTGAATGGTCACTACCCTTGGTGGCTCATTAGATCCACACAATGACTCTGGGAGGCACGTTATCCCCAAGTTACAGGTGGGGAATCAGAGGCTCTGAGAGGTTAAGGATGTGCCCAGGGGCATGCTGTGACACCGCTTTCATCGGACTGTCCTTGGTCCCTGCTGCTATGCCACACCGCCCACAGACCCATGTCTAAAACCCAACCAGCTTACCGAGGTGGGGATTCAGGTAGCTCTGAAAAGAATTGTGACGCTGACGTTCTCTTTTACACAAACACCCCCAGGGCTCCTAAAATCTCCTGTGCCTTCAGGTGGTGGGTGGGGGTGCGGCCTTTCCTCCCTCCCTTCTGAAATGATGTGCTTTCAATCCTGACTTCCTGACGAAACGCAGAGCTGGTGGGAGAGGGAACTTCTTGTGCACTGTGGAGGGAAACAATAGAAGAAAGCTCAGGTGTACAGCACTTAGGAAGTGTCACAAGGAGCTGAAAATCACCCAGTTCAAAACCTCCCCCAAACTTTCCAGACACCTGCGTGGCTTAGCAGCAGTGATCAGGATAACACAGCTACGCGTTGACATGCAAACTGGCAGAGAAAGCTGGGGGAAGCAAAGCACTTTTGATATTCGTGGGAGCAATTTGGACAGGTTAGCAAGAGAGAGATTGTTTTTTATAATTGTCAGAAATATGGAGTACTCAGGAAGCTTACTGTGATCACAGATAATTGTTATCCTTAAATTGTGTGATGCAATGGAAGCTGTCAGACGCTCATTGTGACTTGCTTTGTGACATGCCGATGAACCTTCTGGCGCGAGAAGGAGAAGCAGCCTGGGTGCCTGCTGGCCCTGCTTTGGGACTGCTTCTGTGTGGGACACGATATGCTGCATGAATTTGTTGAACTGAAACTTTTTCCTGGAGAAAATACAGTATCGGTGGCTATTCTCAATTCGGCTTGCCTTTATCCTGCCCCGACACAGGGCCCATGAGCTGCTGTCCTCAGTGTACATCGTCCTCGGTCCCTGAGCCCAGGGATGATGGTTTGGCTTGATGTCAGCACGTAGATTCCACCAGGAGAGACGCTGGGCCCAGCACGAGCTACACCAAGAGCAGCACAGTTGTTTTCAGAATAGGGCCCAGACATCTCCATGAAGGCCTGTGGAGTCAGAGGTGGCTTGGGGGCAGCTGGGGAAAGGCTAACATCTGAGCTAGGTCGTAAAGAAGGAACAGTTCTGCTCTGGGAAGAGGAGGAGAAGGCCTTCATGGAAGAAAGCAGAATGGATGTGCAGGCAAGGAGCGGTGATAGCAGGGTGGGGCCAGGCAGAAGTTTGGGGTGATGAGAGCTAACGTGGGGGGAGTAGCTGCCCTTATGGCTGGAGAGGGCTGGGTGGTGAAGGACCTGGAAAGAGTTTGGAGATTTCCCAACAGGCAAAGGAATAGCAACTCCCCCCCACCCCAACCCCTTGTCCCAAAGTGGTCCCCTGGGGAGGAGGAGGCATATTTCGTGAGAATCTGTTATATATTGCTAAGTGAGGAAGCACAAACACACTTAGCAGCTCAAAACTTACCTGCTCTTGGTTCTGGACCAGGAATCTGGACAGCAGTCAGCTAGGTGGCTCTTTTGTTCCGTGTGGCATCAGCTGGGGTCATTCCCTTTGGTGGCATTTAGCTGGTGGCTGAGGAGGGCTGAAGGGTCCAGGAAGGCTTCACACACGTGAAGTGGACGTTGGGCTTCTCCACGTGGCCTCTGTCTCTCCACGTGGCTGTGTCGGCATCCCCCTGGCGTGGCGGTCTAGGGCAGTCAGACTTCTTCCATGACGGCTGGCTTACATGAGGGAGGGTTCCCAGGGGGGCAAAGCAGATGCTGCAGGTCTCTTAAGGCCCAGTGGCAGAAGTTCAGATTTATTTCCACAATATGTTCACAGGCTATTGTTCAAAATGAATCACAGGGGAACCAGCCCGGATTTTACATGATGGGTGATGAAGAACGTGCAGTCAGTTTTAGTCGACCATAGCCTGGGAGCTCCCAGGAAGTTACGTAACCAGCCCAAGGCCACAGGTGAGGCAGTGCAAGGTCAGAACTCAAACTCAGGTCCTCAGCGCTTGGCCAGGGCCTGTTCCTCATCACATAGTCCTCTGAGAAGGCAAATTGCTGGCATCATGGCTCTGATTTCCTCCTTCCCTGAGTGTCTGGGAACTTTCTAAAGAATCTGTTTAACTGAATGAAAAGGGCAAATGGGAAGATTTTATCTTTAGTGAAAAAAAGAAGAAACAGGAGTCGATGTTACTAAGCAACGAATAGAAATTAACAGCATCAAATTAAATAGTGCTTCCCAACCTCTGTCACGTACAGCACACACAGAAAAACTCATTGTGCAGACGGAGTGAGTGGCTGAGGCTACTCGTGCTGGACTTACCGGCCCCTGAGAACTCCAGGCACCCCAGGCAGCAATGCATTCCAGTGCTGAAGAGATCACTTCTCAGCACACAGTAACCCATTTGCTCTCACCACCAGCACCACCAGCACCACCACCACCAGCACCACCATCACCACCACCACCACCACCACCACCAAATCACCATTGTCACCACCACCACCATCACCATCATCACGGTCATCACCATCATGAACAGCCAAATATAATGAAAAACCACTTGGGTGACATCTAGGAACTTCACCTCTCTTCCTTACTAAGCCAGGATGGTTAGAATTAGCACTTACTGAGAACCTGTGAGATCATAGGGAAAAAAATACTACACACACACACACACACACACACACACACACACACACCCCTCTGCCCCAGGTTCCTGACACAGAGCTCCTGAAACCCTTGTCAGTTCCTAAGTGATAAGGACACTAGGAGCATCGTTTGTTCTAGTGAGATGACTCTAGGTGACTCCTGGATGGGGCTGGTCACCAGAAAGCTGAGACCCCGATTAGAAGCTTGGAATTTTCAGTCCCGTCCCAGCCCGTCCTCCAGAGACGGGAGCGGGGCTGGAAACGGAGCTAACAATCAGTGGTGCCCATGTGAGGGCGCCTCCCAGTAGTCGAGCCCCAACAGTGTGGGGTTCGGGGAGCTTCCAGGTGGACAGACGCACCCATGTACTGGGAGGGGGTGCAGCCCAGCTCCACGGGGCAGAGGCTCCGGCACTCGGGACCCTCCCCGAGCTCACTCTACGCATTTCTTTACCTGGCTGTCACCTATATTCTTTATCGTGTCCTTTAATAAGCTGGTAAATGTAAGTGAGTATTTCCCTGAGTTCTGTGAGCCATTCTAGCAAATTAATTGAACCTGAGGAGGGAGCCGTGGGAACCTCCGATTTGTAGCCCTGTCGGACAGAAGTTGGGGGGCACCTGGGGACCTAGTACTTGTGATCAGGATGTCATGGGGGGGCAGTCTCGTGGGACTGAGCCCTTAACCTGTGGGATCTGATGCTGTCTCCAGGCAGATGGTGTCAGACTTGAGTTAAATTGTTGGCCACCCAGCTGGAGTCACCGAGAATTGCTTGGTGTGGGGAAACCCCCACACACCTGGTGTCAGAAGGACTGAGGGTGCCATGTGAGAGTAAAGCAGGCTCAGAGGAGGGGAAGACCGGAGGGAGCCCCAGTTTTTCTAATTCAGCACCTACTGTGTATTAGTATCTCATCTGATCTTCTCAACCACGCGAGGCGGGTGCCATTATTCCCCCACACTTTATGAGCCCTCAAGTAACCTGTCCAGGGTCACACAGGTCCTAGGCAGTAGAAGCAGGACACACACCCAGCAGCCTGACCCTCCCTCTTGGGTCTCTCATGAGAAGCACGTGACATCCCTATTTAACAGCCAAAGCTCCGACGTGTTAGGAGGCTTGCTGAAGGCTGTAGAGCCAGGGGACCAAATCTTGTCTCTCCCTCCTGGCTGGCGACTCTGTGTCTGAGGCCACACCCGAGGGCCAGCTCTTTACCAGCCTGCAGATTCTGTGGTCTGCAAAGACCTCTGCCTCCCCGGTTGGTGTGGCTGTCGTCGTTCAGTGGTGATGGGACATGGATGGGATGCCCTGGGTGCGTGTCTCACACTTGCCTCCCTTTGGAGCCTGCACAGCCACGATCGGATGGATTTGACCTCTCTGCAGGTGAATTGAGATCTGTTTGCACGTCTGCCTTCTCCCCCACCTCGGTCAAGTGAAGGTGTGTTGAACTGAACTGCTGAAGGGCTTTGCAAATTATAAAGTGCTTATAAAACCTTGTAATTGTAATCTGTATCGGCTGGTAGAGGCCTGTGGAGGTGAGCTCCCTGATTCCAAGCTGACAGCATCATTACCAGGAATTTATCACGAAATGAAAGTTATTATGAGAAATAGTTGCAGGAACCACCACATCCAGCCTAGAGAAGGGATGTCACCAAGACTTTGCACTTGCTGTGCCCTCTGCCTGGAGCACCCCTCCCCTGGCCTCTCTCATGGCTCCTCAGGTCTCTGCTTGAAGGGCATGTTATCAGAGTGGGAGTCTCTGACTCTCTCGGGTACCCCAGGCCACTTGCTTGGCATTTCTTCCCATCTGTAATGCTACCCATGGCTCTGGGTCATTTGTATTTTTACTCATTGAATGAATGAGTGAATGAATGAATGGATGAATGAATGTTTTCAAATAGTCCACACAGCTGTCAAAATGATGTAAATCCTATCATGTTACTCTCCTGCTTAAAACCCTGCAAGGTCTTCCCGATGCACTTAGAAGGAAAAGCTCTCTCTTTCCCACGGCTTCCCCACACGACGCTGTCCTCCTGAACCCATGCCACACCCACCCGCTGCCCCACCTTCTGTTCAGCCACACTGGCCTCCGTTCCATTCTGTGAGGGTCTCAAGCTCATCCCACCACCACTGTCTAAGCTCATGGGCAGCAGTGAGGATCCACCCACCTCAGCTGGAAAAAGGCTTTGCATTTGGACGGCTGCCCTCGGCCCTTGGATGCTTGAGTTCTAGTCCCAACTCCACACTGACTCTGTGCTATGGGGACCTGGATACCGTCACATCCTTCCTTGGACCTCGGCTTCCCACCTGTGAAATGGTTGGGTTGGTCCAGCTCTGTCCCTCCATCATCTTACACCTCTCTACCCATGTCAGAACCCACTCTATTTGGCACACAGACAAATGTGCCGTTGCTTCTAGAATGCCAGGCACCTTAACATTCCAGGCCAGACAGCCCGAATTCCAAGACCCAGTCCCTGGTCTCCCAAGGCCTTAACAGTCGGGAAGAGGAGAACGTCTTACCTGTAGAGACAGGAGCCTGGAGATTGAGTCTATTTCCTTGGCAAGTTTGGGGATACGGGACAGAAAACTGTAACAGGAGAGACCTGCTCCATCCCAGCTTCAACTGAGACTGAAAGGGACCCTGGGAATCTTGTGGTCCAATTGCTTACACTTTACGGACGGAGACATTTGGGCCGAGAGAGGAGAAGTGACTTGCTTGAGGTCTCCCAGTGGCAGAGGGAGCAGTGCAAGCACTCAGCACCCCAGTCCTAGGATGACTTTTTGAGGTAACTCCCAGCTCTGTTCCTGACTTTTTTTTTTCCTATTTCTAAGTGCCCAGATGGCAAATCAAATAATCACTTGGCTCTGATGACCTCTAGTGGACACACGTTTAATAGCAATATTGAGGATGCAATTAAAGGGATGAAGGTCGGAACGCACGTTTCCCCAAGCAGTGTACCTACTTCCGTGCTCTTAGACTCTCACAAGCCTATACATCATCCTGGAACATTATGAAAATGCAGAATCTGCCTCAGTAGGTCTGGGGTGAGTTTTAGTTTCCCCTTGGTGACAAGCTCCCAGGTGCCATCTGTGCTGCTGGTGCTTAGAGCAGGAGAAGGGAGGCCGTAGAGTACTTGGATCGCCTGCCTCTGAGCAGGTGCCTGCGGGAGGGGCTTCCCCGTGTTAGCGCCCTACCCTGACGTCAGAGAGAGGGCGGAGTTGTGACTCGCCCAGGACACAGAGCTGGCTGGCGAGGCCTAGGACCTTGAAAAGCCAGCACCTCCCACATCAACAGCAACCTGTTAGAATCATGGACAGCACACAACAGTTTACACAGATTTTCACTTGCATTACCATCACATGGCTACGTAATTTGCGAGGCTCAGTGGAAAATAAAAATGGGGGGGGGGGGCCTTGTTCCAAAAGCAGGGTAAATGACAGTTAAAAGTATTAAAGCTTTTCCCTTCAGAATATTTTACCACGGACACACTATAATAGGGATGACAGTGACACATGAGCAACAACATAAACTTACAAATTGTAAAAATAACATTGTTGGTGTCATAATTTATATAATATGACAAATTATATCTCATTAATGTGATAGTTTGGTTATAAGATTTTGCTGGCTTGCTTTTCTGCAAATTCATTTATTTAGGTCATCAAAATTTACATTTGTAGCCACTCATTTTCAATCAATATACTGGAAAATGACATCAGTTGCCCTTGGCAAACAAAAATGGCAAATCATTTTGGATGATGTTTCATTGTGAGAAGGAGCTTTCTGTTGATGCAACTGTCACTGGAGCTTTTCAGAGTATTCTGAAGGCCATGATATCATTGGGATAAATTTCTGATATTTTGAAATACAAATTTTAGTATGTCTAGAGCTGATATTCTTGCAGAATTATTTTCTAAAAAGATTTAACTCTTCTTACAAAACAGCATCACATAAGTCTGAATTTCGTTTAAAATATAAATTTATATGGTGGCATTTTAATGTTTAATGTCTGAATTTGTTTAGTGTCTGTCTTTTATAAGAGATCACACAAGAAATCAAAAGTGGCATCATGATTTGCGTGTAGTTCAATCAGCTGTTTATGCCGTCCATCACTCTAGGTTGAATTACAAGGAGAATTTAACTTTTTAAATTGCCTTCCTCCTTAATAATTGGTTGATCAAAGCTTCATATGACAATAGTGTTCTTTTCCATCAGATATGACCATCTTTACATTTAATTTGTATTTCTGAGCCTTTAGATATTTGTAATAGTTTTCAAAACCAGGGATTCTAAACTTGTTGAAGAGTTCTGATAACACCTGGTATGCTTTATTGCAATGACCATGTGTACACTTCTATTCTGTAACATTAGGTTGGTGCAAAAGTAATTGTGGTCTAAAAGGTTAAAACTAATTGCAAAAACAAAACAAAACAAAAAAACAACAACCCTGCAATTACTTTTGCACCAACCTAATAACTCACTGCTGTTACTGCCTTAACCCCGGCAGTTCCTGTCCTGGCACTCAGACCTGGGACTTCATACAGAAGCAGGTTCGGCAGAGACAGGCTCCTGGGGCTGAAGAGCCAGTGGCTGTCCACTGTGGTCCAAGCACTGGCCCCACGCAGAGCCCCTCCTGCCTCCCAGGGTCGTTTTCTGCTGCCCCCATTACCACGGGCATCCCAGGCTGTATGTGCGTATGTCATCCTGTGCTCGCATGCATGCTCTATTGTCCCATCAGACATCAAGTTCAAAGACAAAATTACTGAGACTTTCAAAATGTTGACAGCGGAGCATTAAGCTGAGCGCGAGGCCCTTTGGGAGAGGGGCTCTGTGCGACTTCAGAGGCCCCACACCTGTGAAGCCTGCCCTGACTATCGTCCTGGCTAACATTTACGGAACTCCCCATGTGCCAGGCCCTGGTCTGTGAACCCACTTAATCCTCCAACAACCGAGGGAGGTCCTGCTATCAGCCCCATTTTGCAGATGGAGAAACTGAGCATCCTAGAGGCAAAGTAACTTATCTAATAAGTGGCAGTGTCTAGACACCTAGCCTGGCTCCAGTGCCAGGGCTTCTAGCAGCTTAGCTATGTGGTTTCATCCTCATTCTGCACGTGGGTGTTCCAACCACCTGTGACCTTAAGAGTCGTTGGTGTCTCATCTCAGCCCCGTAGAGGCCCAGCCCAGGTTTCTTCCCTGTGGCATGAAGACAGGAAAGTATTCAGGCCTGGGACTCCAACCAGCCTGGTCACAAATTCTGGTTGTCAAGCTTAAGGGGGCTGCAGTGAGGATACCCAAGGAAGATTTTAAACCATACCCTGTGACCTATTAGGAAGTCCTGAAATCAGGTTGGTGGGCCCAGCAGTGGGAAAACACGAAACAGAAAAGGTGTCAGAGTGCTCGTACTTATAGGGAAGAACGGCCGAGACCCAGACATAAAAGACAGACTGAGCCTGTTGTGCAAACACACAGGTACACAATTTATTTTCTCCTTAGTCAGTAGAGCCAGCTGTCCCATCCGCATGGCCCCAGGGTCTTCCATCCATTCTCCACAGAGATGCCTCCATGGAAGACACATCAGTAGCCGGGGAGATGTCCTGGGGTCCCCTAGGTGCAGGCGTGGGGCACCACTTTATGCTATAGAGTTGGGGAGGGGAGCAGAACAGTTAAAAGTGGCAGAGCCCAAGGGCTGTTTCTGATGGTAGCACAAACAATCACTGCTCTCATCCCAAACACTCCTGGAGACCTACTAAGTGCCAAGCCTGGGACAGACAACTCCAGGCTCACCCAGGGTTGCTGGGTCACTCCAGCAGCCTGATTTATTTCTCGTGTGCCCCCCCCCCTGAGACTCAGCACTCTATGAGATCATAAAATGTCTCCTGAAATTCCAGGATTTCCAGCTCGGAGCCCAGGCCTGGGCGCACAGGATGTGCTCAGAGGTGTTTTCCCAGTAGCGGGCTGGAGGGGGAACTGCACAGGGCAGAGAGTGGTGGGAACACAGAAGAGCTGAACATCAAGACCGCTTTCTGGACCTTACTTGATGCCAGAGGCATTACAATGTTGGATCCAATGAGCAATACACGCTCTCTGAAAGCCGGTCTCTTTCACGCTATACTGTCCAGGCACCACGCCCAACACCTTCCGTCCATCTCGGTTTCACGGGAGCAAGCCTGGACAGTAGCAGACCCCACAGCAACCTCCCTCTGCTCCCTGGAGCTGCCCTTGTCATAACTGCAGCAAATGGATCCGATTTGCAAGATAAGAGGCCTCACAGGAAGAGAGAACGGGCAGGTGGGTTTATCACATTCCTACCTGCCGCCTGTATCTAGTAGGAGCCCAAGTGTGCGTAACCCTCCATGCTCAGGAACACCCAAGCCTGGTCACCCACCCCATGCACTTACAGTATGGAAGTATAAAAACCCACACGGAAGTCACGGGAGTCACGCAGGGCAAACACTCTCACTCAAGATGAGGGCTCAGGGGTCCCCAAGCTTCCGAAGCAGCAGTGCATCGCCACACCTCTCCCTGCCAGGGCCCCTGGGCTTGAGGCTTCGCTATTTAAGGAATGCTCCCTCTGCTTCATCGGGATGGTGAAACCCTGGGTGTCCCCACCTCAGTGTGCTGCAGCAGGGGCCTGGAGAGCTGGGGTCTGCTACACCACGTCACATCAAGGTCAAATGAGGGTCGTCACACATCCAGACAGGGGAGATCTCTCAGACATGCATAGAACAGCACATGAGTGCACAGTGCTATCCCAATCATAGAAGACAGACCAGCTGTGACGATGCATCTGTTCTCATGTGCACAGTGCTGGTGGCTGGCCAGTAGTGCACCAAAGGTCAAAACAGATCTAATACTGAAATCTGCCAGACTGGTTGGGAAACAGCCACTGCCCAGGGGCCCTCCCAATGCCCAGGACCCCAAGCCCAATCCAGTAACTAAGGGGTTAAGGCCTGGCCAAGCAGGGGTGGGGGAGTGGGGGGGTAGGACCCTGCTTCTGGGTCAAGGCCAGCCAGTATCCCAGGAGGTTCCCCTGTTAACCAGAACTTACTATCATCCCATTCACAGCTGTGTAGAAAAACACCTGGAGGGGAGGAGATGCAGGAAGGTGTGAATAGTAAAAACTTCCCGAGAGGGGTAGAGATTGGGGGTTGGGCAGAGCATGAAGGAGAATGTTCACGGTTTCTGTTCCTCCAAACTGTCATATTTAAATATTTTACAAGAAAATGCATTTTTCTTCAAAGAGAAGGGTATTTGCACCAGCAGGGCGCAGGTCCACCGGCTCCCTCCCTCACCCTGTGTTTCCAAACCTCCTCGCCTTTGCAAAAACAGGGCTTCCTTCTCTGCTAAGGAGTTTGTGACTGCCCTTCTGGGCCCAGCTGAAATGCCCGTTCCTCTGTCAGGTCCTTCCAGAAGCCCACCTTCCATGGAGAAGTAACTGCTTCCCACATGGCATCTGTCCACGGAGGGCAGCCCCTGCCAGGATGCTATACCCCAGCAGTCTAGGGACCAGCGTCTGTCCATCTGATTAGAGCTTGAGACCAGGGGCTTCTCGCTGTCCTTATGCCCCGTGGTGCCCAGCTCAGGGCCTGGCCCCTGGTGGTGCCGGAATCCGGATCACCAGGGTCACGGTTCATCTCCACCCCCCCCCAACGCCCCAGCACCAGCATGGAGCCTGGAGGCGCTGGCCACACGGGAACGTGCACTGAGCGAAGAAGTGAGGGACACAGGCACGAGTGAGCAAGTGAAGGACAGGAATCTCCCAAGGCCAGGGCTTTCGGGCCCAGTGGGGACCCGGAGGGAGCGTGTGTGGGCACGGGGAGAGGGGCTGCAATGGCCTGGGGGCCTCACCCGTGTCCATGACCTGCAGGCGGAAGTGGGACAGCATCACCACCACGTTCAGGTTCTCCAGCTCCTTGGCCAGGATGAGCCCATAGGTCTTCAGGCCTGCGAGCTCCACCTCCAGCCTCTGCTGCTGGCTCTGGAAGGAACACCAAGCTGTGCAGGGCCGCCAGGCCTCCGTGGGGAGCCGCACATTCGCGTGAATGAGTGAATGAATGAATGAACACATAAAGAAGTGAATAAATAAGTAAATATGTAGAAGAAAATAAGTAAATGAATAAATACATATATAAGTACAAGAACAAAGTAGGCAAATAAGTACAAGTAAATAAAGTAAATAAATGATTAAATAGGCAAATAAGGAAATAAGTCAACAAAGTCAACCATTAAAGAGCGTCTTGCAGCTGCTCCTGCGAGGAACCCAGGAACATGCCCGATCTCTCCTCCCCGGTCCAGGAAGCAGCCTCTGACGGCTATAGTCCTACTGCTTTGAGCTGGGCCCTTTACAAGGCTCAGTGTCTCCCTCACCAACGTGTCCCTGCCTCATTTTAGAGGCCTGGGAAGCGAGGTTTGGAGAGGGGAGACGCGGTCCACAGCTGGGCCTGATTTCCCAGCTGGCCCTCCTCAGGATGTCATCTGCAGGGCTCCAAACAGAAATCAGGCCAGGCCAGGGACAGTGTGGGGCAGTGCCAGGGTGAGGGCTGTGTGTGGAGGGGATGGGCTCCTGAGGGACTTCTGGCCACTGAGAAAGGATGCTGTATGCCAGGCCTCGACCCTCTCCCATTCCTGGGAAGTGGGCATAGCTGTCTTCCTCTAAAGACCTTATTTAAGTGGAACATGCAATCTTCATCCCTTGTTTTCTGACGCCAGACGGGTGGGGACCCTGAGCTGAGCAGTGGACACTTCCCCCGCAGGGTCTCACCTGAAACTCAGCCAGCTGCCTCTGCAGGGCCATCTGCTTTGCTTGAGCTCTTTCTAGAGTCTTCCTCAGCTCTCTGAGCTCATATTCCTTGACTGGGAGGAAAGACAGCAGAAAGCCATCATTTTCTGTTCTTTTCCATCAAGAAAACCTCCCCTTCCCTTTGAACTGAACCTCAGGCAGGCAGCAGCTGGGACCCCACTATGTGCGGGTCATTCTCCAAATCCGCTTTAATAGAGTTTCTTTCTTTCTCTGCTAATATAAAGGACATCTATCCCTAGAAAAAAATGTGGCAGGCACAGAAAGGAATAAAAACCACAAAATCTCCTCTTGCCTCCTAGAGAAAACCATCGTAAATATTAGCGTGGATTTACATATGCATAATTTTACATAGTTGAGATCGTTGGGAAGTTGTGAAGAACACGGGTCTCAGAACCAATGGCCTGGGTTTAAATCTTAGCTTGGCCACTCGCCAGCTGTGCAAACATGGGCAGGTTACTTAACCTCTCCATGCTGCACTTGCCTCCTCTTTAAAAGGAGGTGATACTGTTACTGACCTTATAGTACTTTTATGAGAAGTAAAAGAGGCAATCGGTATAAACTGCTTCGACCTGAGCCTGGCTTGTTGGAGGCCCTCACTGATTTCCCATCTGATTATTACTTCTACGTATTGTTATTCTCCTAGATGGCGCCCTTTCTTTTGTTGTTCTACTCAATCTTACAACCTACTATGGAGGTAGTTGTGACCAGCATTGTAACATCCTAGGTCACCAGAGTTACCAGAGAGCTGCTGAGCCTGACCACTCACTTTTCAGAAGTTTGAAGATAAACTCTTGCAAGAAACACAAGTCAAGTGAAGCAAAGGTCTTCTCTGGGATCAGAGCTCCGAGTGGTGGGAGATCAGGACGCTCGGCTTCCTCCTCTGAGTCCCCCTGTTTCAAATTCCGACCTTCCTCTTCCTCCAGAGATCCCAGATGTTTCAAGCACTGGGCAGAATCTTTTTCAAATTCCCCTAAAAAGCAAAGAAAATCCCACAGGAAAGGTCACCTCCAGGAGCAAAAACAAGTGGCTCCTCCAGGCGTGGCCCTCTGATCAGATGTGGGCAAGCCAGTCCTTGTGCTGGGTCCCCAGGCTGCGGGCCAGGCAGACATACACGCAGAGTGCACTGAGACCGAGGCTGGATGGAGGGCAGCAGGGGAAGCTTCCTGGAGGAGGCGGTCCTTTTTTTTCTAACAAGTTTATTGAGACCTAATTCATACGCCATACAATTCGCTCATTTAAAGTGTACAATTCAAATTTTAGTTCTCAGTATATTCAGATATGTGAAACCATTACTACAGTCAGTTTTAGAACACATTCCTCACTCTAACAAGAAACCCAGTACCCTTTAGCCATCACCCCCTGACCCCCCATCCCCTCCGCCAGACCTAGGAAACCACTAATCTGCTTTCTGTCAGTATAGATTTTCCTGTTCTGGATATTTTGTGTACATGGTATCATACAATATGTGGTCCTTTGTGACTTTTTTTTAAACTTTCCATGTTTACGAGGTTCATCTAGGTTGTAGCATGTCAGTACTTCATTGATTTTCATGGCTGAATAATATTCCATTGAATGGAGAGACCACATTTTGTTTCTCCTTTAGCAGTTGATGGGCGTTTGAGTTGTTCCCACTTTGGGGCTATTATGAAGAGTGCTAATAGGCACATACATAATGTTGTGTGAGCACACATTTTCCGTTCTCTTGGGTACACATGGAGTAGACTTGCTGGGTCATACGGTATCTCTACGTTTAACCTTTTGAGGAACGGCCAGACTGTTTTCCACAGTGGCTGCACCATTCAACACTCCCACCGGCAGTGAGTCAGGGCTACGATTCCTCCACGTCCTCACCAACACTTACTATTATGCATGTTTTCGATAGGCTTTTGAAGGAGGAAGAGGAGTGAGACTGGTGCACAGAAGTGGGAAGGCCTTTGCAGGAGAAGGCCAGCTTGAGGGGAGACACAAAGGAAATCACAGAGCAGGGAGCCATGGGAAGCACGGAGGTTTGCGATTCCTGGAAGGGAAGGTGGGAGGGACAGAGTTGCTGACACAGCACCACCCCAGGCTCGGAATAACAACAGTGGACACGGAGCTCAAGCTGGCATGGTTAGAGGCTGTCACAGGATGAAGTCATTTAACACCTGCGACAGCACCATGAGGGCATGAGAGCTATTATCGTCCCCATTTTTGCACTTGAGGAAACGTGGGTGATGGGTGGAGAGTTGGCCCAAGGTATTAAAGGTAGTAAGTGGTGGAGCAGGGACTCACACTCAGGCCCTTCACGGTGACAGGGCACAGTCCACCGTGGTGGACATGCCTGACGGCCTTTTGAGGACAGGAGACACCAAGTGTTCAAACGCTGGGAACTCGTGTGGAGACAGAGCACACGGTGGGTGCCCAGGAACAGGCAGAGACTGCCAAGGGTACCGGGTTTCTCTCCGCGGTGCTGAAGACGTTCCAAACTTCATTGCAGTCATGGGTGCACATGTCTATGACTATCCTAAAACCCGCTGTCAGGGGTGAGTTTTATGGCATGTGAATCAGATTTCAACAACACTGGGATCCTGCTCCCCCATCTACTCTGTGCTTTGGTTTTGCTGAGAGGAAACACAGAGGCCCAGGGATGGGACAGCTCAGGCTCTTCTCGGGCAGCGACAGTAGGGGCAGGTGACCCCTGCACTCACTCCTGCCTGGGGAAGCCCCTGCTGAGTGAGAGCTGAGCCCTGAAGGGTGCAAGGCCAACACTCCCTCCCGTCAGGACCAGGCCTCAGACACTTGAAACTCCCACCGAACTCCGGCCGCAATAAAAGCAGAAATGGAAGCGTTCTCAAGAGCCCCACGGCCCAAGTAAAATGTAGGTGGTGTAGAGGGACGATGAAGGGAGGTCAATCCACGCCTCTTTTCTTTTAAGTGACGGCAGAGGCCCTCAGAGCTACCTGGCACTAGCCACACACATCCACAGCTTCACGGTCCCGGCACACGATTTTATAGATTTTTGAAATGAGCTTTAATCTCTCCAGCGGCTCATTTGCACGGCATAACTCCAGGCATCGGAGCTCATGTTATACTCAATTGCAGGTAATGAGATGCATTTTTATCTCCATTTGCCGTTATTCACCATCAACAAGATGGTGAATAACGGCAGTTTCTTTCCTTTCAAACACCAGACTGACCGTGTGCCTCCTCCACATCTGTACATTCCTTCATCAAGTGTTTGAGTAGATTCTGTGTGTCTGTGTGCACATACACACAGCGTGTGTGCTGCAGGGTGGTGGTGACAATAACGGGATAATTGCAAAAGGAAAGGGAGCCTCAGGAGCCCCAGGAGGCCGCCACCACGTCTGGGATCACGGAAGACTTCCCGGGGGCGGTGATGTCCTGCAGGGGCCAGGCCTGCAAAGGCCCTGAAGCACATCATCCCAGGAGCCTGCGAGGCAGGCAGTTTCATCCTCACTTTACAGATGGGGCAGTGGGAGCACAGAGAGGTTAGGTAACTGGACCCAGGCCACTCAGCAAGCATGGTGCAGAGTAGGGGCTTAGTCAGATCTGTTTCTGTTTTAACAACATGAAAGAATAGGCGGAACAACAACAACAAAAAAGGTGTCACCCGTTAGGCCAGCACCTGACATAACTGTTCCCATTCTTGGGGATCTTTGCTCGTCCCAGAGCACAGCCGGGACCTTATGTAGTTGTGCTCAGTGTACTCTGTGGGTGGCATTTCATTTGAATGCAAGACATTTTAATGCGAAGATGCTGTATTAATATGTATACTTCAGGTTCTGGGGAGACGAAGTTCAGTCTCATTCTTTCTTTGTTTCTAGCACCTGGCTCAGGGCCTGGGGAGGAGCAAGTGCTCAGTTACTCGTTGAATATATTCATTCATTCATTCATTCATTCAACACATGCTCACTGAGTGCCTACTCTGCGTGCCTGGCATGGCTCTGGGCCCAGGGGTTACTACAGTAAATAAAATGGGGGGAAAAATCCCAAACACAAGGTACTTACATTCTGGTAGGAGATAATAAACAATAATATAAATGAGCAAACGAAAGAGGCAGACAGAAAATGATGGAATGATGGAGCCAAATAAAGCAGAGACAGGAAGATGGGCAGGGGGCAGGAGGTGTGCAATGGTTCACAGAGTGAGCAGGGCGACCTCCCAGGGAAAGTGACAGTTTTAAGCAAGACCTGGGTGAAGGGGGGGGCGAGTGCCATAGTGACAGACACAGAGCACTGCGGGCCGAGAGTACCCGGAGGTGGGCACTGCCACCAAGCTGTGGGGATGCTTAGGAGGCAGGGCGCTGGAGCAAAGTGAGCAAAAGCTCCAGGGGGACCCGAGGCCCCCGGGGGGATGGGAGGGGCACAGCAGCTGGGTCTTGCTCATTACCGGTCCCTGGAAGAACCACCCACCTGGCATTGAATGCAAATAAGGAGGTGGTTATGGGCTGCGGGTGGAGTGTAGGTCTGCCTTTGCCGCGTGGCATCACAGAGCAGAGCGGGTGGTTACCTGTGAGGGTCTGCAGGTGCTGCTTCCCCAGCAGATGTTCTTTCTTGTTGTGCAGAGAACTGAAGAACTGCCTGCACGTCCGACAGTACAAGTCCTTGTTTCCAGGCACCTGTGGACAGGAAGGCTATCGGAGCAGGGAGGGGCCTGTTAGGAGGCCTCCTCGCTGAGAAGGGCGTCTGTAGGCCGGGCAGACCCTGCAAGTACCTTTCCCACCCGAGAAATCACTTGCCGAGAATTTCAAATCATCCCAAGACCGCTGTCAACGGGTGGGAGAGCAAGTGCTAGGTAGTGGCAAAGAGGGAACCCCAGGGAGGATTTGAGGATTGGCAGTGTTGTTTGAGTGAGCCCACAACCAATTCTGGGTTTTGCTTCTTTTTCAAAGAGTTTGCCTTGAAATTTTAGATCAAAATGAACTCTACGACTAAATAACAAAGATGTGTCATTTTGCCCAGATACATATGCACTGACCCCTAGGTGCTTGTGTACCCGTGGAGTATTTCTGCACGCTGCACTAGAAATGGGTCAGAGGGGCGCAGTGGGAGGCAGAGGTGGGGAGGGGGTGCGAGGGACCCGGGGCTCTGGCCTGTGAGCAGCACCCTCCTCTCGTTGTGCAACTTTATGCACTGTTTGCGGTTTTTTGTTTTTGTTTTTTTTACTGTGCACATATATTATTTTTTGAACAAAAAACCTAGTTAATTAAGAAACATATATAGTTATATGCATGCATTCAGAGATGTAAAACCTCCCTAAACTCTGACAAGAGATGGTTCCTGACAGACTTGATTTCTGCCCCACGGGAGAGCCAGCCAGGAAGTGACCACTGGCTCAGGACACACGCTGCCACTCAGGAATCCCCTCCCTTATCAGACAGGAGCTCCTTCGGCCCAGAGACGTGCCCTGACCGGAAGAAGTGGCTGTGCGGTTTCTTCCACACCCTCTGAGACTGGGCTCTGCCTCTCCCGGAGTGAGCAGACGTGCCTGCTGCCATGAAGGAGAGCCAGGGACCCTGGGAGTTCCAGAGAGAGGCTGGGGAGGCTGGGCAGAGAGGGATGCTGGAGAGAGAGGTCTGCATCAGGAGGGCTTCCTGGAGGGGAGAGAGGTCTGCACTGCCAGGGCCTCCAAGAAAGGGCCTCAAAATGCCCACCAAGGCTGTGCCAAGACTTTGCAGAGAACACCCAAACTGCATGTACACATCAACAAAAAGGTGTGTTCCCTCACGTTGGCTTTATAGAAATTTTAGTATGTCATTATACGTGTAAGGACATGTATAACGTCTTCCTTATTGTAAGGACACCACGGCTGCATAATCTGTCCTCCCCACCCCCCCGCACCCCCCCCCACCCCCGGAACCTCAGGATTTTTAGTCACATCCTCAAAGAATCCCGCTTTGCCATATAAGGTAATATCCACAGGTTCCAGAAAGTAGAACCTCGGTGTCTTTCCGGGGGAACATTTTTCAGCCTGCCACACCAAAAGAGAGTGATTGTTTTAAAATGTCTGTTTCACTCCCAAAATACTTACATCAATTGCTAGGAAGTCAAGGCCCTTGCTTTCAGATTCTCTTCCTGGTGTACCTGTTCCTGACGGAGAAAGAAATAGCATCATTTAAAAAAGCGTTTGTCTCAGGAAAGGGCTCAGCCTTATTTTGGGAGGGGGTGGGGGGTCAATTCGAGGGTCAGAAGTGCCTTCTGAGGTTGGAAACATTTATCTCGAGAGGTCTCCATGCTTCCTGTTAGTGTTTGATTTCAGCTGCTCAGTTTCCATTGAGGTCTGAGAATCCCTATAAACTAAGGAAACACCAGGTGCCTCTGACTTAACACCTGGCCAGGTATGGAATGAAGATTAGAAAGAAGGAAAGAATGAAAACAGTTCATTTTGTATTAGCATGGCAGATTCTAGGTGATATTTTAAAAATTGTTTATCATAATTATACTATTTTTATGTAGTAAATGTTAAAAAGTTACTATTTTAAAAATAAGGCAGTAACACATCTTATTTGTTTCAAAAAACCAAACTGTTGGAGTGACCTTTCTTTGTAACATGCCAGTGTTTCATATGAGGACAATGTACAAACAATCACAAAAATGAGGAGAAGGCTGCAGGACTCCAGTATGACTGCGGGTTAAGCAAGATGATGTGTTCTTTGCCAAGTCTGATAAGTGGCAGTTTTAGGGAGAAAAATACGAGCAGGGAATGACAGCTGCTCTCAGGGGTCCCTTGGCCAGAGGTCTCCAGGCACAGCTTGCTTAGCTCTGACGTTTATGATGAGACCAGAAGCTTTGCATCTATGCTCGGTGGGTTGAGTGTAGCTGCTAATACATGTTAGAGCAATGGTTTTCCAACTATTTTTGAGACAGGTTAGTTAGCATGGTGTTAGGGAGCCTGGGAAGCCCCTGGTGGAATAAACAAAGGCAGCCATATCCTGAAACTCCGGGTTCTGAAATGAGTCATTCACTCCAGGACAAAAATGCAATTGCCTTCTGAGGTTAATAAGTTATCTCGGAAATCCCTTTAGGCCAGACAAACAGAGCAGATCTGATAAATTCCATTAGAAGTTGCCCGCTCCCTTCCCCAAGCAGCAAGGGAAGATATAAGAATAAGAGCTTTTTGCCTGAGCCAGTGGGCATGCCATTTTTGGGTACCCTCTCTTGTAAGAGAGCTGTACTTTCACTTTAATAAAAATCTTTACTCTTCTATCTCTCCTTCCGAGTCCGTGTTCTCATTCTTCAGGTACGTGAGACCAAGATCTCTGGGCACCAGACACCAGAACCCTATATCATTTGGGGGACTGGATCCCTATATCATTTTTATCTCTGCATGTGCTTGATTGAAAACAAATGTTAGGTGAACACCAGTAAGTACAATGGACCAGAGTGGAGAGGCATGTAGACTAACTTGGCCCTCTGCTTGTTTTTGTAAATAAAGTTTTATTGGCACAAGCCACACCCATTGTTTGCATAATGTCTATAGCTGCTTTCCTGCTACAACCATAGAGTTCAATGGTTTCAACAGAGATGACATGGCCCACAAAGTCTATGGTATTTACTATCCAGCCCTTTACAGAAGTTTGCCAATCCCTGCTCTGGCTGTGCTGGGGTGGGGGCTGGAGGAGACTATGCCCCAGAGCAAAGGGAGGGGGTACCAACTGTAAACACTTGCTGGAGTCTTGCTGTGTGCCAGGCACTGAGTGCCAAACTCCCTGCAGCTTAACTCGCTTGATCTGCACCAAGCCCTGTGCAGACGGACCTATTCAGCCCCATATTTCACGTGAGGAAACGGAAGCACACAGTGCTTTAGTGATTTGTGCCGGGTCGCAGAGCCAGCGTGTGGCACAGCCAGCATCTGAACCCAGGCATTGGATGCTCAGTGTGTTAACCCCTGAAACATGTAGTGTGCCTCTGGCCAGGCAAAGCCAGGGCCTGAAGTAGGATGCCGTTGGCATGTGGGGACAATGAATGCTGCAGAGACTTTGCTCGCCACCATAATCCGAGCACTGGCAGCCCCTTGGATGACCAGTGGCATTAGCAGTACCAGGGCCATGCTGGAAATGCAGACCCTGGACTTTCTGGAGCAGAACCTTCATGTTAACAAGACTCCCGCTGATCTGGGGGCACATTTGAGTCTGAGAAGCGCTGCATTCCAAAACAGCAGGCTCCATTCCCTTTTCAAAGGACTAAAATGTAATCACTGGCCCAGCACTACCAGATTGTTCTGTGACCCTCCCGAGTAGGAGGTGTGGATGGAAAAGGGGCCACAGGTTAAACCTGATAAGCTCAGGAGACTGAACATAACCACATAAGACGGTCTGAACATAAAAAGTCCTAACTGAGGTGGGCCATGGCAGGAAGTCACATCCTGGGCCTGCAGCTTCCTTGACAAAGGTCAGTCTTTACCTTAAGTGAGCCTGTCTGCTGTCTTTGTGCATCTAGGAGAACAGGCCCTTGGAATGTCAGTGCTCCCCTTGTCCTGACCAGAGCAGGAAACTACAGAATCCCTCCTTGTTGTTCTTGTCCCCTGATTCCCACCTCCCTGCGCTGTGAACAGTGAACTATTAACTATCCTGCACCCACCTATGTAGAGGCAGTACCTGCTCTCCAATTTACTTTTATCCAGTCCCGGAGATTTCCCTGCTTTGCTGTCTCCCACCCCCTTGATCTACAATCAGTGGATTTCATGTAACCCTCCTCCTTTGATTCTACATACAAAATAAGCTGCAATTGCCATTTTGCAGAGAATTTTCTCAATCCGTTGAGACTTTGCTTCCTGGCAATTGACACTTTGGCTCAAATAGACTCTTACAAGCTTTTTCTCAGCTGGGTGTTTTTTCATCGACATCAGTTGGTGTAGCCAGCAGGGTTCCAAAGAAGGCCTCCCAGGTCCACCCAGTGGACCCAGATTCGGTGCTAGGCACCAGCAGGGGCCCTTTGAGCCCTACTGGCTCCCCGCTTCTCATCAGGTGAACTTGGGTGAGTTATCTCCTGGAAATCCGGACCTTCCACTCACCTATGGTAAAGGGTCTGACTTTCTTTGAGCTATTCTTAGAAAATCCTCAAGGTGGTGGTAAAAGGATAGGAGTTGAGATGGGTGACTGGTTTTAATTTTGTTTTTTCAATTGGTATTGCTTACTGCGAGTCTGAACAAACTTGCTGGATAAATGAGTCTGAACTCATTCAGCTCCAAAGATAAGGGGCATTTACTCCCTCCAGCTCGAATTTCGGTATTCTTAGGTGACTAAGAATCTATGTGGAGGTGTTTGAGGGCACTCCTCAAAACATGCAGTGGCCCCATAGGGAATTCCAAAACAACTGTAAATAATTGACTCGTCCGGGGACGCACACAGAAAGGCTGGTTACCTAGCGGTCCGAGGCCTAGTGGTTGTACTAGACAGCTGGGGGGAGAAACCGAGGCACGTAAGAGGGTTGAGGTGACTTGGGAGGTGACCGCCCCTTGGAGCTCAACCCATAAGCAGCACACTTCAACCCACCGCACAATATCCCTAGAAATTTGTTCAGACTCTGCAGACACCTAAAGAAAACTAAAACTAACATGGGAAATCATGCCTCTAAGGTTGATAAAATAAACCCCAAGAACCCCAACCCCTCGTTAATATGTCTGCAGGCTACATGCACAATTCATATGGAACCCCAACTTGTAAGTACCTACAGAAATGGGAACATTTAACAAAAAATGATATCAGCTTGAAATGGCCAAAGAAGGGGAGTTTTGACACTTCCAACTTGATGGGAAAAAGCTGGCTCTCCAATTAAACTAAATGAACGGGAAGCTTGTCTTGATTGGAAATTCGGAGCTTCTAAGCGGAGCACAGATAAACTCCTTTCTCTACAGGAAGTTAATAAGAAAATTTTAGAAATTGTCTCTGAACTAAAGAAGCCTTCTGTGGTTGGTAAATGCCAACACCCCCTCCCCACCTCTCCAGCTGCTGCAATACATCCTTTGCTTTCTGAGCTCCCGGGTCAGACTTACCCTTCCTCTCTCTTCCTCTTCCTCCTTCCATCTCCTCTGTACCTCGTCCACTACCACTCTCTACTGGGGGACATAGAGGATAGAAATCCAGCCCAAGATAGACCAGAAAAACCAGAAATGCTGACAGCTCTCTTCAGGGAAAAGCCAGTCTCAGGCAGAGGGGAACCAGCAATTATATATGTTCCTTGGATAGAACAGAATTAAGGAACCTAACTAAAGATTTCCCCAATACTCTCCAGGACTCTGATGGGTTTGCAAAGGAATTTGATTTAACTGTTAGGACATATGATCCTGGCTATTCTGACCTATTCCAATTGATACACCTACTAGCTTCTGAGAGCAAAGCAACAGAATGGCTGAATAAGGTTCCCTGGGAAGCTCCTGTAGACAACTTCTTAAAACAGAGAGAGACAGACCAGGAAAAATGCAGGAATTAGCCCGCCGGCTTTATCAAGCTGTACCTGAGATTTCCCCCGGAACATGGACTGGACCCAGACCCAGCAATGTGAAAGGAGGCCTGATGAGCCAGTGCTTGCTTTTTTTGAATGTTTTGAAAAAACTTTCAAACAATACTCAGGTCTAACTCCAGACAGTTTTAACGATCATCAAAATGATCCTTTATTAAATTCGGCATTTTTGGAAGGACTAGATGAAGAGTTTGTAACTGATTAAACAGCATTAATTAAATTGGCCAACTGCATATACTGATGAACTGGCCATTCTGGCTGATCAACTATCTAAAACTATTTAAAAGAGAGAAAGAGATAAAGCTGCACACATCATGAACTTACAGCTCCAGCAGTTAAACAGTCAGGTCAGACATCCCGCCCCCCACCCCCTCCGCCCCAACCAAGAAGGTCTCTTAGACAAGGGCAGAGAGGAGTCTGTTTTTACTGTAAGAAGCCAGGTCATATTAAGAAGGATTGTAGAAAACTGAAATGGGATTTAGAAAAAGAAAAGAAACAAAAGCAAGCATAGGGCTGCTCCGGGGACTATGCGAGGGTGTTTCCTCTTCTCCTTACAAATAATTATCATAAAAGGGGAAATTATCCTAAAAGGGGCCCTTGTAGATACTGAGGCTACTTTATCTGTTCTTAACCCTACAGGAGTAAAGCTTCTGTACAAATGGTAGAGACATCTAATCAACCGATGTCTGTTTTTAAATCAGAACCTCTTCCCTTCCAACTAGGAAATGTTACAGGGCAACATATATTTTTACTAGTTAAATCTGCCCCAAATCACCTGATAGGGAGAGATTTTCTTGAAACTCATGATGCCCACATATCCTTTTCCTAGAAGGGTGAAATGTATTTAGAACTAAATGATTCAGATACTGAACCAATTGGGAAAGTAATGATTTTAAAGGAACCTCCACAAGAGGAAACTAATCTTGAAACTGAACGATTATTGCAGGACGTCCCAGAGCAGCTTTGGGCCCTTTCCAGTACAGATATTGGCAAGATGAAGTCAGCCACTCCTATTAAATAACTATTGACAATACTTTGCCTCTACCTAATATTCACCAACATCCATTGAGACCTGATGCACTAGCTGGAATTAAACCCATTATACAAGATCACTTAAACAGGGGACTTATAATTCCTTGTACGAGCCCCTGTAATTCTCCCATCCTTCCAGTAAAGAAACCGAATGGAAAAGGATGGAGACTTGTACAGGATCTCAGAGCAATAAACAAAATAATCATTCCCGGACATCCTGTGGTTCCAAATCCACGTGCTATTCCTGTGGACTGCCAGTATTTTCCAGTAATGGATTTATGCAGTGCCTTTTTCAGCATTCCTGTAGAAATGGACAGTCAGTATCTCTTGGCTTTCACCTGGGAAGATTGCCAATTTACATGAACTGTGATGCTCCAGGAGAGTCCCACCTATTTCTCCCAGATATTAAAGGCTGATTTAAATGGTGTTGATTTTCCCAGAGATTCCACTCTAATGCAATATGTGGATGATTTATTTTTATGCACTAGGACACTACTAGACTCCCAGAAGGACACAATTTGCCTGTTACAACAGCTAGCTCTGAAAGGACAGAAGGTCTCAAAGGAAAACCATCAGTTTTATCTGCCCCAAGTAAAATACCTCGGCCATCTCATATCTAAAGATGGGCTACTGATTAACCCTGAAAGACGCAGAGGAATCCTATCTTTTCCCCTTCCAAAAGCAAAAAGACAGCTTAGAGGATTCCCAGGTCCAACTGGGTATTGTCACAATTGGATCCCAAATTTTTCATTAACGGCCCATCCTCTATATGCTTTATTAAAATCAGATCAATCTGATCCAGTTCGATGGAACCCAGAAAGGAAACAAGCTGTAAAAGCTCTAAAGGAAGAATTATCTAAAGCTCCCGCTCTGGGACACCCTAATTATAAGCGCCCTTTCTTCCTTTTTATACATGGAAACAAAGGAAATGCTTTGGGAGTTCTAACTCAGACACGCGGAGACCATCACAGACCTTTGGGATATGCGAGTCAGCAATTAGACTCAGTCGCAAAGGGCTCCCCCCTTGTACGAGGGCCACCTCTGCTGCAGCCACAATATGCAAACAAACAGAAGAGGTAGTTATGGGCCCTGCTTTATTTATGCTCCTCGTTCTGTTGAATCCTTACTGAACTCTCATCACACTCAACACTTTTCTGTCAGTCGACTGGCTTCTTAGGCAGTACTCTTGCTTTCTGCGCTTAATATTACTTTAGCTCGATGTAACAGTCTTAACCCAGCAACTTTATTACCCTTCCTACAGGATGAAGACACCCACAATTGTGTTTTGCTTACTGACCACCTTCTTGTTCCCAGAAATGATTTACAGGAAACTCCTATTGGTGATGCTGACTTAATTTGGTTCACAGGTGGATTTTATGTCAAAGATGAACAGGGACATTACTGAGCTGGATATGCAGTAACTTCCATGGTGGACATAATTGAAAGTTCTTATTTACCTGAAATAAGATCTGCCCAGCAAGCCAAGTTTATTGCCCTAATTCGAGCTTGTCAATTGGCCCAAGATCAAGTAGCCAATAGTCACTATGCCTTTTGTGTAGCTCATGACTTTGGAATGTTGTGGAAGCAGCGAGGCTTCTTAACCTCCTTGTTGTTCTTATCCTGTGATTCCCATCTCCCTGCGCTGTGAACAGTGAACTATTAACTGTCCTGCACCCACCTATGTAGAGGCAGTACCTGCTCTCCAATTTACTTTTATCCAGTCCCGGAGATTTCCCTGCTTTGCTTTCTCCCACCCCCTTAATCTACAATCAGTGGATTTCAAGTAACCCTCCTCCTTTGATTCTACATATAAAATAAGCTGCAATTGCCATTTTGCAGAGCATTTTCTCAATCCGTTGAGACTTTGCTTCCCGGCAATCGTCGTCAGTTTGGCTCAAATAAACTCTTATAAGCTTTTTCTTGGGCTGGATGTTTTTTTCATTGACAGGGAACGAGATGCCTCTTATCTTTAACCATGTTCAGGTGTGTCTGAACCCAGCCCACCAGAGCCAAAAAGGAAGACCATAAAGCCAGCTGCTCTCCCTGCCCCACTGACCCCCCACTTGCTTTATTAAGGTATAATTGACACATAAAAATGTATATATTTAAAGTGTACCAGGTGATTATTGGACGCACGTATCATTGTGAAATGACCACAACCACATTCATTAACACATCCATCATCTCACACAGTTACCTTTTCTGTGTGTGGTCAGGACACTTAAGATCTACTCTCTTAGCAAATTTCAATACACAACGGGAAGAGGATAGACTCTTTAATAAATGGTGCTGGGAAAACTGGACCGCCTCATGCAAAAGAATGAAATTGGACCCTTCTGTTTTACCATACACAAGAATGAACTTGAAATGGATTCAAGACTTAAAGGTAAGACCTGAAACCATAAAACTCCTAGAAGAAAACAGGGGGAAAGCTCCTAGATGCTGATCTTAGCAATGATATTTTTGGATATGACACTAAAAGCATTGGTAACAAAAGAAAAATACGCACATAGGACTACATCAAACTAAAACGCTTCTGTACAGCAAACAATCAACAGAATGAAAAGGCAACCTACGAAATGGAAGAAAAATAGTTGCAAGCCGTATATCTGATAAGGGGTTAATATCTAAAATACGTATACACGGATATGAACGCTCACTGAGTCAGGGGCTAACAGAGGGCTTTCAAAACTCGCCTTCTGCTGTAAACCGTCCCACAGGCCAGGCCTGGTGGGAGAAGCTGCAGCCGCCCCGGGCCAGGCCCCACTCACCGCACAGCCCTTGCGTCTTGTGTGCTGCCTGCTTCCGCAGGAAGGCCCGGTAAGCCTCGGAGCTCTGGTAGGCCTGCAGCTCGCGGATGTAACGCTGCTTGTCCGCATCTGCCTCATTAATATACCTCTGGAAGGAGCAGAGAGATTCTGAGACTCTTCTGTTCTGAGGGGTTGGGGTGTCCTCTTGTCCCACCTGCTTGGGGCAATCTAGGATGGTCTCTGCAGGCAGGGGCTGTTCTGGGAAAAGTATGGGCTTTGAGGTCGGATATACTTGAAAGGGTATGGGAGCGCTTCATGCAGGAGGTGGCGTTGGGGTGGGCTGGCTTGATCAGTGTGGCTGAAGTGTACAGTGTGGGGAGAGGGCAGAAATTGACCCTGGACAGGTATGTGTGCTCAAAGGGCTTTGACTGTGTCCCGTAAGGTGGTGTTTCCTCCTGTGTGACCCCCAGAACATACTCCTGTAGGAGGACGACAGGTGCTCTGTGAAAAGGGGCTCCATGGTAGAATTAGTTTGAGAAACGCCTTGCATTAGCAATGACCCTCAGAGATTCTCGTGCCCCACACCTCACTCCAGGAGAGCGTGGAACCCAGTGGACATTTATTTTAAGGGAACAGAAATATATTAAATGCTCCAAAAAGTTCCTGCAGAGGGGAAAATCTATTTTACTTGATTTACTCCAGAATTCCCTAAACTTATTTGACAATGTGCCCATATTTCATGGATGAGCCTTTCTGCCTAACACAGTCTGGCAGACGGCAGATGCCAAAGGCAGCAGAGAACCAGGGATTGCTTTGAAGGGGTGGGGTGAGAGGCACCTCATGCTTGCATTCCGGAAAGTTCCCTCTGGCTCCAGCGAGAAAAGATGGATTAGAAGGGAACAGCCCCTAATTGAGGCTGCAGACAGCCAGGCCACTTCTCTCCTCGTTCTCTGCAGAAAAGGACTCACTTGCTTTTTCTCCTGAGACAGCTGAGCCCACTGAGCAGCCAACATCTTCGTGATTTCCGTGCAAGGCAGACCTGGGTGCTTGGCCCTCAGCTGGCTTCTCTGTTCATTTAGGAAGATGACGTACCTGTGCCAGGAACAGAACAAACACCACCGCTCTGAGCTAACGGCTGGGAGGGGAGTCAGCAGGTCCAATGAGGCTCGTTCCACCTTCCGGTTTTCATAAAAATAAATAGTCATGGGTTTGCCCATATTTTTCAATCTAACCAGTGAAATGGAGGTTCATTTAAGAGGGGGAAATGCTCGAATGGCTGTTTATCCAGAGACTGACGTAAGATGAGGAGCCAGAGAGGGGCTTCCCATGGGAGGGGCACGAGGCTCATGAAGGCTGCTGGGTGGGCAAGTCACTTACCCGGTCTGTGCCTCAGTTTCCCTTCTGTATAATGGGCAAAATGCCACCTGCTCACAGGGTTATTGTGTGGCCTACATGCTCTAGGCACAGGTCCTACACCCTCCTGATCAAAAGGACTCGTGTCAGGAAGACGGAGAACAGCTGTGGGCGCTGGAGTGAGACAAACCAGTTCTGGAATCAAAAGTCCTGTCTGCGGGAATTACAGGGAAACTGAGAAAAGACCCTCACTGTTAGAAATGTGTGGACCCTGAAGACAAAGAGGGCAGCATGCAGGCTTCCAGAGAAGCAAGGTGACCCTCAGTGTAGGGGGAGTGGCGTGGGACCTCTCTTCTTTAGCCCAAGACACCATGGGATGAGGGACAAAGGACGAGGTCTCAGGGGACCGGAGGCGCTGTGAGCCTTGATAAAGGTTAACCAGCTCACCTGAGGCCCCAGACGACCCTTATCTGAAAGCTTGGAAGAGAAACCAGATTGCTGAGCCCAAAGCCACCCCCTCTCCTGTCTGTGACCCAAGCCCAGCTCTTCTGGCCTCTCCTTTGAGCATCAAAACCTTATTCCAGCTTCAAGAACTAAAAAAACCCACCCTCCCTGTGGGGTGAGGTCTCTCATTATCAAGGGCCCTGAAAAACAGATAAAGGCTGAGATGGTGAGCCCCAAATATCACCTCACTGGGCCAGGTAACCGCCCCCACCATCTTACCCTGTGGTAGGAGCACGGGGAACAGAAAGATCCCTCGGGGGTTTCCTTTTCTTGCCTTTAGGCCAGCCCCCTTTCCTTTTCTGAAACAGAAATACCACAGAGGAAAACCTCAAGATTATCAATAATGATCTACCATCTTTGAGTCAGTTTACAACAATAACAACAATATATGACGTGTCCTCTCCAAGCTTCACCCATGTGGCCTCAAACCTCCCAGCAGCTCTGCAGAGTAGCTGAGACCATCCTTGCAAGATAAGTTAACCAAGGCCTGGAGAGATGCAACCCCTGCCCAGTGTTCGCCCAGCAGGCGCGGAAGCCAGGATGGTCCCCTCCATGATGCTATGATTGCACAATGGTCATGCAATCAAGATAGCACCCCGAGGTTTAGGTAACTAGGTTCACAGGGGGATGAGGCCAGGCCTCAGCAGAGGGAGGTGGGCGTTATTTAACATGTGAGCTTGACTGGTGCTTAGCCTGGGTTCACCTGTCAGCTCTGCCACTTACCTGCCATGTGGCCCTTGGTAAATTAGTAACACCCCTGTGCCTGAGTTTCCCCACTTATAACATGGGGATCATCCTAGTCCTGAGCCTGTGGGTTGCAGTGAGGACTAAATGTGTTCACATACACGTAGTTCTTAGAGCAGAGCCAGGCACCCAGTCGTGCTGAGTCAGCTGCTATGATCGAATGTAAAACCCTCTCCTGCTGGAGCCAGCTCTCGGAGGGAAACCCATGCTGCAGGCTCACTCTCCCATTCATCGACTCTCTTGGTTCATTGACAGTGCCTGAGCTCTTACTATCATCAAACCCTGTGCCATGCTCAGAGGCTGGAGGGCTGAGTAAGATAGAGGGCCTGCCCTCCAGCAGCTCACAGTCTAATGGCAGAGGCTGGCTTGTTTATGAACAGTCAAAATAATTCATTACAGGGGAGAATGGCTATAGAATGGCAGCCTGGATGCCCTTGCAGTCAGGGCTTAGTTTCAAATTTTCCTAAACCGAACACACACATGTGCCCCAAATGGTGGAGAGTAATCAAAATGTGGCCTTGAAAGCTTGTTTCAACTGTTTTAGCTTGCCAGTTTTCAAAGCTTCCCCCAACCCAGACGTGCCCATTTTGGCCTTTCCAAGGTCAGGAGGTACAAACAGGCTGGCTGGGTGACGATCCGGCACTACCACAGCCCGGCCAGATGTGCTGCAGACTAAAGGACAGAGGAGGTCTGGACAATGCCTGGCATCAGGAGCTTAAGGGCCAGGAGGGCAGAGCTTGGGTCAGGCAGAGGCCAAGAGCTAGGGTAGTAACCACGTGTGTTAGTGAGGTAGGGCGTCAGGCACCCAGGAGGTGCCAGGCATGCAGTGCGGGCACCATAAAAGACACTCCCTCGCTCGCTGTGGTGGGTAGACTATGCTGAGCCCTGAAGTCTGACAGAGGACAATCCTTTCAGGACCCTGGAGAGCTCCCAAGGCCAGCGATTGGCTCTGATTTCATGTAATACTCGCTGAACACAACCACCCTTTCTCAAGCTCACCAGACCAGCGCTTTCCAACACATGCTCCTGAATGTGAGTCTCACAATCCCGATTAAAGCAATTATACCCTCCCCATGCCACAGGGAGACACTCAGCAAGAAGCCAAGAGCCAGGAGCACACGGCTTGTTAGAGCCGTGCCTCCTGAGGGGGACACCACAGCTGTCTGGGGTCGAGAGGGACGTGTGCCATCATGGCAGCCACCATCTCCTCTCTTCCTGCTCAGCCCCTCTGCTGTAGCACACAAGGGAAGTTTTTTGTTTTTTAAATTATTGGAGGAAATACTTTAATATATTTTATTGTACTTCTCTACATTCTAGTCAAAGTCAAAAATCACAATAAATGTGTTTATCGGTTTACTGCGATCCTTGGCCCTTTGTTTCAGCTTCTTTATTAAAAGAAAATCCTCCCTGAGTGTTTTCTTCGTTTGCCCAGAAACCATAGTTACTGAGACAAAGACAGTGGGAAGGCTGCAGCACGTGTTTCTCTGAAGCTTTCTGTTCTCGCTGAAGTTCTCACACAGGATTTGCACCAAATTGACTCTGTCCTAAATAGAGCCGTGTACACAGTGAGCAGCTGACCATTTGCACAGGGTGTTACTACTATGTGAGAACATTCCCCACACGCCTGAGTACATCAGTTAAAAAGGTAAAGGAAAAACAGAACATGATTGAGCAAAGAAACATTGATTTTAAGAAAAGTATAGCAAGCAGCAGAGCAGAAAATCAACTGATTGGCAAAATTCAAGGGAGGAAAAATCCATTCTAATTGGATTGTTGACCAGCACAGACCTTTCATGTTCAAATTGCAACAGACAGTGAACTTTTGGATATTGGGTTTTATAAGCAGAATTTTCTTTCACAAAGAAAATCCCCTTTGGGAGACTGCAGTGGGGAGCAGAAGGTACAAGGGCTGGAGTGACTGATATGGGCTTACCCCCCACCACCCGCGGCTCTGACTCACTGAGTCAGACTGTCCCCTTGACGTCTGCAGCTCCTAACTGTGACACAACAGAAGGCAGTGCTGGGTGGAGGCGCTAATGTCTGTAAAGGGTCAGCACATAGCAGGGACTCAGGGCCTGTGTTCCTTCTCTGTATCAGGAAGGGGAAAAACCTCAAGTACATACCGACGCGCAGAATTCTACAAGCCTACTGAGCAGGTCTCAAGGGGAAAACGAGTTGATGCAACTTACCACGTCATTCATCTGGGAACCAGACCAAATCTCCATGATGACACGGTTAGGAAAAGGGCTCTCGGCCTCTGTGGGTTTTACAGTCTACTCCCCCAGCAGAGTCTCAGTCCTGAGGCTCGTGGGTTTGTTAAGGGGCCTGCAGCACCCCCTCCCCAGGTGAACAGTGAGGATATTTATTACCAGATGGCATCACACGGTTCTAGACACCATTGGAAAGATTAAACTGTTAAAGGCTGGGTTCCCTCCTTAGATAGCATGGTCCTGACTTAAACCATATTTTAGTTCATTTGCTTCTGAAATAAACTAACACTGCAAAAGAAGTACTTTCCTATGTTCTTAATGGAGGACTATGACAGTGTTTCCCCGAAAATAAGACCTACCCCAAAAATAAGCCCCAGTTAAGATCGTCAGCCAGACGGATGCATTTAGTACGTTATGACGATGTTCCAGAAGAAGATGACATGACTGCATTTGAATAAATGTAGATTGTTGTACATGAAAAAATGGGATTTATAGATGATGTAATACAGAATTGTACACCTGAAATCTATGTAATTTTACTAACAATTGTCACCCCAATAAATTTAATAAAATAAAATAAAAATTTCAAAAAGAAAAAAAAAAGACACCCCCTGAAAATATGCCCTCATGCATCTTTTGGAACAAAAATTAATATAAAACCCAGTCTTATTTTGGGGGAAATACAGTATAAGACGTGGTTTTATTTTCAGGGAAACACAGCAGATTTCAGTGACACCTCCTTGCCAATTTCTCATCTCAGCTATAACCAGGTTTGCAGACTAGATGCCAAAGGGAGAATTTATGATTCTGAGTGACATTAGGGAGTGGTGGGTAAAGCATAGATTCAGCAGTAAGACTGTCTGGCTGTGAAACCTGGAGCACATTCCCTAACCGCTTTGTACCTCTGTGTCCTCCTCTGCAACGGAGATACCAGCCCCTACCCCACTAACTGTCGGGGTTGAATGAGCTGGGACCAGCTCTGAGACCCTGGAAGACCTTAGGGTGGCTGTTATTGTTACCAAGTTCAGCCATCTTGCATTCTAATGCTGCTACACTACCTTCCGTAAAATCATTAGACGTTTCTGAGTCCATCTCCACCTGGCAAGTGGGACTGGCTTGTTGGGAAGGTCATTCAGGGAAGACCTCTACAAAGGAAAGTACTGCCATGACTTGGAACCAGCTGTGGCTCTAAGAGGAGCAAAAGTCCTGAGTTAAAGCTCATTACACATATCTCTGTGGGTGTGGCACACACTGCCTGCCGTTTCCCTGGTATCCATTCTGCCTTCTTCATTAACAATTGAGCCCTAATTTTTAGCTGGGCACATGGCCACCTGGAATAAATTTCTCAGCCTTCCTTGCAGCTAGGTGGGGCCATGTCTAATAAAGGAAACTGAAATATAGGATGCAATTTATGAATCTATTCATAAAAGGAAGGCATCTTTTTCACTTGTTCTTCCTTCCTGCTGGCTGAAATGCAGACGTGAGGGCTGGTGCTCAAGCAGCCACTTTGGACCAGGAGGCAGTTTGCTAAGGACAGCAGAGCAGTAAGATGACAGGAGTCTGGGCACCTGCTGATTGTGATACCGCCATACCAGCTCTGAACCACCTCCTTTAGACATCATTCACATGAGAAGGAAAAAAACTTCTATCTTGTCTAAACCGCTAGTATTTGGGGAGCTTTTTGTTAGGTGCAGCTAAGCCTGATCCTAATTGACACAGAGGGTTACCGCTTCGTTTTGGTGTTTCTCAGCAGACCTGGTCATCTCTCACCTGAACTATCACAATAATAAAGGAAAAAAGGAAAAGACTTGTTGTGCACCTATTATGGACCAGACCCTTTGGCAGGTGACTGTTATCATTTAGTCTTTGGAAATTCCTTTAAAGTAGGCAATGTTATTCCCATTTTACCAAGAAAGTACTGAGGCTTGAGGAGTTAACATGCCTTGTGCAGTGTCACAGCTAGGAGGTGGCAAAGCTGGGATTCCAGTAACCATCTGTCTGCCTTCAAAGCCCACCTTCTTCCCATTTAGCCCCCATGTGTCCTCTACTCCGCTCCTCACCAGCTGCTTTTCCCACACAGCATGGTTTGGGGCTGCCTCCCAGGTGAGAACTGCTCCTCTCACCCCAGAACCTTCCCCAGCAATCCCAAGTTTCTGGAGTGGTTAGGCTCAGGAGACAGACTGTCTGAGCTCACATCCTGGTCTTCTTTTACTGTGTGACCCTGGGCAAGTTCCTTGACTTCTCTGTGTCTCAATTTTATCCCCATTGAAAAGTAGATTTAAAAGTATCAACCTCCCAGAGCTGAGAAGGTCTGAAGAGATAACGCACAGGAATCCCCGGCCCAGAGCTCAGAGAACAGAAAATACAAAACATGCAGCTTTTATTCCTGTTATAATGCCGGTGGAGCATTATAACTCCAGGCCTGGTCTGGGTACCTCACTTGCCTTTGGTTTTTCCGTGTCCTGCTCCTCTGGGTTTCCCCGGTTGGCCAGCTCAATATGCTGCATGGGTGGAGGTGCCAGGTCCCGGTGGAGGGTGTGGATCACAGAGTGCCCAGGCAATCTGCTTGTCCCATGTGGAGGTGGGAGAAGAAATTCTGCGGGCACTGAAACAGCAAGAAATGGCCCCATGAGGTCAGAGATCTTGTCATCACCACCGCGCCTCGAGTCTGTCTAGCACAGACAGTCTGCAATGTGACATCTGTGTTTTCAAATGCTCACAAATGACAGCAATACCTGAAACCCGAGGCAGTGGTCCCTTTCCCGGGGCACACAGGGGAGGCGGAGCACAGAAACAAGTCAGTCCTGGTGGGCAGGCCCTGCTCTGTTGGACGTGGCTCACGGCCCCATGTCCAGTAGAGTGTCGTGGTTAAAAGCGTGGGCTCGGGCCCCAGACCATCTGGGATCAACCCCAGCTGCCAGGGGTCAGCTCCACGTCATGAGCAGTATGCTCCACCTGTGGGCACGGCAGTTTCCTCTTCATAGTTTAGGGTGCATGTCAGACCTACTGCATAGAGCTGTTGAACGGCCTACTCTCACAACACGTACTTGGAGGATACCTGCTGTGTGCTGGGCACGGCAGATGGCAGCGCAGACAGCACACAGAAATCCAGAGTCCTAGAGTTCCTGTTCTGGGGCTGGGGGATTAAACTCAAACTTGTAAACTCCTCAGGACAGCACATGGCACTTAGTAGGCTCGCAGTAAATGTCACGGTGATTTTAGTGGCATTTTAAATTAGTGCATTTGCAGAGCTCTATCCCTCAAGCATGTCGACTGTGGTGAAGTTATCCCCTGATCCCGTTTTATAGATGGGAGGGAGGTGGGAATGGGATACTGCACAGCTCAGGTCTGTTAGGTGCACGCACGACCATGGTTTCTCCTACCCACACCCATCCACACACACAGGCCATGACGGGGAAACCGAGGCACAGGGAAACAGGGTGATTGTCCAGAATCACACAGGTGGGAAAGGCCAGGTGAGTTCTTGAACCCAGGTCTCCTGGCTGCCAGTCCAGGGGTCTGTTCCCCTCTGGGTGGAAGGTAACAACTCTCAAGGTACCATCCTCTAGTGTGGCCCCATCAGTATACCAGTAAGTATTACTTAAGCCACAACGCACAGAACGCCCCCTGCCAAACTGTCCCAGCCACTTACTCCGCTGAGAGTGAGGAAACACAGGAAGGAATCCACTGACTTTCCTCTTAGCTTCCTGGGAAGAGGAAATGTGGCAAATAGTGACAACCAAACTCGGAGTTCCAGAACTTTCCTGGCTTGTCCCATTTCTGGGTCCACGTGGCCAAGCCTGGCCCAGGCCTTGTAATCTATCACTGGGACTATTCTTATTTGGGGGCTGGTATTTTTGTTTTGAATCATAAGTCGTGGGTATGGCTCAGGACTCAAGGGCACCCACAGGGTGATGGCAAAGATAGAGCTTGCTGCTCTTTGGTCCTCCGGTTTCCAGTCCCCTCCCTGGAGACAACCACGTTCCCTTCCGGAGCCAGGCTGTGCGTTCTGAAACACTCCGGTCCCCTGCACAATGGCAAACCACTGCACTTGATTTGCTTTCTTTGTTGATTATGTCTTAGAGATTTTTGTGTCCATTTTGAGCCACCACATTTTTTTGGTGAAGGCGGCATCATATTCTGCTGTGTGGACAGGCCACAGGGCATTTAGCAGCTCCTAGCAATGCATGCAGGTTATTACTGGTCTTCGGGCATGTGGTGTTTCACTTATGCAGAGGGCTCTCTAGGAACTGGGTTGCTGGGTCAAAAGGCATGTATGTTTGTAATCCAGGAAGACCCCGGCTGGCATATTGCCCTCCACAGGGTACATTTCACCCCCACTAGCAGTATAGCACTTGCCTTCCTCCCAGGGACCCCTGCCTCTGGACCTCCCTTTATGCTCACATCCCTCTTGGCTCCCCTTGATTTCACAGCGGCATGAAGTCCAGGTCCCCCAGCCTGGCATCCGAGGCTCCAGAAGGTTGGGTCCTCATGTCTCCTCTAGCCCCACACTCATTCAACTGATATAACTGACTCCAAAAGGTGGTCATCAAAACTGATGATAACCATTCTCTGTGCATATGCTCCCGTTTAACCTTCAGCATGACTCTTATTACCATGGTGACATCCACAGGTAGAGAAAGACGTTCAGAGGTCAGTGACCTTCCCGTGTTCACATCAGAGTGGAGACTCCCTGCCTCGGGCTGCCTACTCTTTCCATCTCCCCAGTGACCTCACTGACAAGCAGAAATCCTCTCCCATCCAATATGGCCTGACTTTGGATGCCCTCTCCCCGCTGGGCCCAGCCCCAAATCTCCCCTGCCTTCGCCCCCTTTCTCATGGTCCAGGCACAGCTGGGCAGCAGACAGCAGCCCTTTTGGCAGCAGGGAGCCATTTCCCAAATGGAGAGCAAGGAGATGTCAGTCCACACCAAGTCTTAGTTCCCCAGAGAGCAAGCCTGGTGATCGCTTTGCCTAATGCCCTCATTTTAACTACGAACAAACTGAGGTTCAGGAACGTTCTATGACTTCGTCAAGATCTCCAATGCAGAGACAGGTGGCACTTGCCTGGGAGCCCTGGCCTCCCCTCTGGCTGGATAGTGCAGTGGTCACAGCGAGGGCTCAGCTAGAACAACTGGCTTCAGAGCGAGCTCTGCCATCCACCAGCCTCGTCATCTGTCAGTGCCTCAGTTTTCTCACCTCTGAGATGGACTACCGAGAGGACGCCACTGAGAACCCACACAGTTAACGTCGGGTGCCTGGCACCCAGGAAGCTGGCCCTTTATAGCTGAGAACTGCTGTTATTCTAGCTTCAAAGTCTGCACGTTCAACTTTAGACCCGAATGCCATTTGCTCTCCAGTGACATAAACACATTAGCCAGGAGCAAATTACACGATAGTCACTTAATTATCCTACAAGGTTGGGAAATAGGATTTTCTGCATAAGGGAAGGTTCTGGCATCAATTTCAACAACTGTATCCGAGGCGTGAAGCTCTGGCGCCCACCGACCTAGGTTTGAATCTTGGTTACCCCGCCGGTAACGACCCTTGGGGACCCGTTCAGATCACCGAACACTTTCTGTTTCTTACTGCGGAGACGAGGCAATGCCCGCTCCCCGGGTCTCTGTGGGCGTTACAAGGCACAGGTGAATACAGATTTGCTGAGCCCAGAGCGCCCCATCACGAAACTGCTCTTACGACCAGAGTCGCTCGCTGACTGCGCATCGCCGTCCGCCCTAAGAAGCGGCCGTGGCCCTTGTGGCAGCCCGCGTTGCAGGCCGGCTCGGAGCCCGGGCGGCACCTCCTTCAGCACTGGCGGCCGTGGACGGCGCCGGAGAAGCTCTGGGGCCGCGCCGGGACCCGCCGGGCACCTGCGCCGAGGGACGCGCGGGGAGTCGAGTGGGCCGGGGCGCAGGCCTGAGTCACGTGCCAGGGCCTGGGCACCGCCCCGGGCATCCGCACCCGCGCCGCCCAGCTGAGCTACACCCGGGCGCCACGACCCGGTCCCGGGGACGACCCCCAAACTCCCAGGGAGCGGGGCGCGCGCGACGCGGTGGGGATGGGGAGCCGCAAGTCCAGCCACTGACCCGCAGCCTGGCCGCAGTCCCGCTGCATGTCGCCCGCCCGCCCGGGCCGCCGCCCCGCGCCCGCCGCTCTGCCTCCGCCCACCCAGTGCGCCAGCTGAGCTCCCCGCCGCTCCGCCCCGCGCCCTCTGCTCCGGCTCTGCTCCGCCCCGCGCCATTGTAGGGGGGCCGCCGAAAGGGCAGCTCTGCAGTCTGTCACTCCCCGCGCCTTTGCGGACGCCCGGGGGCGAGCTTCTTGCGGTAGGGACGACGCGGCGCCGCCAGGGGGCTGAGCCGGAGTCCCAGCCGCGCAGGGCGTTCCGGCCTCCAGGTTATCCGAGCAGCCCGGGACTGGGCGGGGCCAGAGGGAGGCGAGAAGGGGATGGGAGGGGGAGGGGGCGGGGCGGAGGACCGGAGAGCCCCGCCCGCGTCCCCATTTCTGGGGACGCCCCCTCCGTTACATAAGTGCGCCCAGTTGGCGAAAAAGCTGATAAGCGAAGGCTAGTCTTTAAATTCTTTATACGTGTTTTAATATTTTCACATCACAGAGGAATACATCATACATTTTGGAAAAATCAGAGCATCCCTTCTCTGGAGTAGGCACTTCAAAGCCAACCACCTGTTAACGCATTGGTGTACCTACGTTAAACGAATTCGAAATATAATCGCAGAGATAATTGTAAACATTTAGAAAGAGCCATGAGCTCCACGCCTTCCTTTCAATGGCAACACTTCCATGTTCACATATTTCCTTCCTGTCCGTGGCAGGTGACTTGAAGGCAGTCACGGCCTTCACACACGCTCTCTGGGTAATTTTGAGGTTGCCTATAGGATGGCACAGCCCCTGGAGCCAGCCGGTCTAGGTTTATCAGCCCACCTCTGCTGGGTGACCTTGGGCTGGCTATAGTGGTCCTTTCACCCATGGGGCATAGACCCTCAGTGGGTTCCTGAAACCGCAGATGGTATGGAACCCTATACAGGTACACCTGATTTTATCGTGCTCTGCTTTATTGCACTGCATAGATGTTGTGTTTTTTTACAAACTGAAGGCAAGACCCTCCACCACAGAAAGCTAACAACTCACTTTATTGCAATACTTGCTTTACCACGGTGGTCTGAAACCGAACCCAACATATCTCTGAGATATGTCTTTATATACTATGTTCCTTCCTATACATCTATGATAAAGTTTAATTTATAAATTAGGTACAGTAACAGAGTAACAGTAACTAATAATATAATAGAACAAGTATAGCAATACACTGTGATAAAATTTATGTGAATGTGGTCTCTCTCTCTCAAAATATCTTATTGTACTATATTTACCCTTATTCTTGTGATGATGTGATAAGATGAAGTCAGGTGATGACACAGGCATTGTGATGTAGCATTAGGCTACTACTTACTATAAGGGTTACGAGTTATTTATCTGTTTATTTGTTGATGGACACTTGGGTTGCTTCTACCTTCTATCATTTGGCTATTGTGATTAATGCTGCTATAAACACGAGTGCATGAATTTCTGTTCAAGTCCCTGCTTTCACTTCTTTTGAGCATATATCCAGAAGTGGAATTGCTGGATCTTATGTTAATTCTTGTTTAATTTTTTGAGGAATCACCATACCATTCTCCACAGTGGCTGCACCATTTTGCATTCCCACTAACAGTTCTCAAGACTGCCAATTTCTCCACACCCTCACCAACAAAGTGTGATGTGCTGTTTTTTTTTTTTTTAAAAAAAGCATTTTATAACCATCCAAATGAGTGTGAAGTGTCAACATACCTCTTAATAATTTTTAGGCCAAAGAGTAAAACAAAGTTGGTAAGGATAGAGAAGGTTTGAACAACAACAACTATAACTGGCTTTATGTAATGAAACACATATAAATTCCTCCACCTATCATATAAAGGACAGTTACGATTTTCAGAAAGATACCATTTACGATACCAAAACAAAATGAGAAATAGATCTATTGAGAGATATACAAGACCTTTACACAGAACATTATAATTTTATATTGAAAGGTGTTTATGAAAACCCGAATAGAGGCATTCGTCAATGGGAGAACTTGATATAAAATATCACATCTCTCCAAATTGTGTGATAGATTTAATGAAATTCCGATCAAAATCTTAACAGGGTTTTGTTTTTGGTTTTTTGTTTTGGTTTTGCAAATTTTGCCAAGATAATTCCAAAATTTTTTTGGAAGAGCAAAGGTCTGAGAAGCTTAAATATTTCTGAAGAAGATGAATAAGCAGGGGGACTTGTTTGACAGGTATGAAGACTTACTGTAAAGCTAATGTAATTACGACAGTGTGATATTGATGCAGAGATAGACAAATAGATAAAAGGGACAAAACGAGCAGGCCATGAATACATGGAAACTTGATATACATCACAGGTTGCACTGCAGCTCGCTGTGAGGAAGGATGGAGTTTTAAATAAGTGATGCTGGGGCAACTGGCTATTCCCACCAGGGGAAAAAATGAAATGGGATACCTAGCTCACACTGCACATAAAACTCCATTCCAGGTGCATTAACTTTTAAAACTAAAAAGTAAAACTTTAAAACATTTATAAGGGAATATGGGAGAATATTATTAATGACTCCAGATGGGGAAGTCTTTCTTAAAACACAAAAAGCACAAATCGTTAAGGAAATATGGAAAAATTGACTGTATTAAAATTAATGCTTCTATTCACCCAATGGAAACCAGGATAATATGGTGTGATAGCCCTTCACTGAAAGAAGGTAATGTGCAAAACGTACATTCACCAAAACATTAGAATCCAGAAACTATAAAGAACCCCTGACTAGCAATAAGAAAAAGACAACCCAATAGAAAAATAGGCAAGAGCTATGAAAAGTCATGTTCACTAAGAAAAAGTATGACTAGCCATGACATCCAAAGGGCTTCTGTCAGAGAATTCACAGTCAAATCACTGTGAAACACCTCTTTACTCTCACGGGATTGGCAATAATGTAATGGTCATCCAACACTATGTGTCCGCTAAGATATGGAACCGGATTTCTTGCAGACTGTTGGTGGGACAATAAATTGGCATAAACATTTTGGTCAGCTATTTGGTAGTATCTTGTAGAGTAGATACTCGTGCTCCATGACCTAGCAATTCCATTCCTATGGTATATACTCCAGCACAGTGGTTCTCAACCAGGAGGATATTTGGCATATGTGGAGACATTCATGGTTGTCACATCTATGTGGGAGGGTGCTACTGGCATCTAGTGGGTAGAGGCTAGAGAGAGCCCCTTTCCACAAAGGATTATCCTACCCAAAATGTCAGCAGTTCTTCTGTTGAGCAACCCTGCTCCAGAAATCTCTCATTGATGTGCATCCGAAGATAGGAATGCTGGTATTCAGAATCACCGTGTTTAAATAGAAAAAAAGAAATTGCCAGAATGTCTTTTCACAGTTCAGCCACAGGTATCAACATGGACAAATGTTAAAAACTCAAGGTTGAGTAGAAACTGAAATAGGGAAGAATACATATAGGCATAATACCATGTATACGGGATTAAGAAAAAGATAAACACACACGTTAGGATAATGGTCAGCATGGGAGAGGCTTGTGGGACATGGCAGATGTTCTATTTCGTAAGTTGAATGGTGGGTACGATGACGTTTATCATGTGGTTTTTATTCTTTGAATATAGTAAAATCTTGAAGTATCAAATCTTATTTAACAATTACTGCTTGAATCCTGTTCTCTGTCCAGCCGAGTCTCTAAAAGGGCAACAACGTTTCTTACTGTGTGGAAGGGTTGTGATCACCTGAGGCGTGCTGTGTGGCTACTTGTGCACAGAACAATTTCACTGTTTTGGGTTTTTTTTTGGTGTGTGTGACCCCTCTTTTTTGAGGCAGTATAGAAATACAACTGACATTTTTGGAAACCCCCTAATTAAGCTTTGGAAAACATATAGGGTATATGTCTTACTTGGCATTCTTGCAATATTTCAGATTAAAAATTATATCTTTAATAATTGGAAACTTGTCTCCTTAAAGGTATTTTATAGGGTCACATTAGCCATCTCGATCACGTTTTTATATTTTGTACTGTGAATAAACACTGCATAACCCCTGTCCAGTGAAACCAAGCAAGAAAACCTAGGAGACTGTATGTACAGTCTAGTATCTTGGAGACTTTCTAACCAAGAATGAAACAGAAGCTATACGAAAAAAAGAACTAGAAAGTGAGAGACATCTTTACATAGCTGACTTCATAAAAGTTTGTTGTGTGGCAAGAGGTGCCATAAGCAAAGTCCAGAGATGAATGCTAAGTCTGGAAACAGTGCCTGGTCACTGAAGACAGGAAAGGGTAACTACTGATGGGAAGCTCTTCACAATGGACAGACAGACAGAAAGCCAACTAAGAATGGGCAAAGGCTCTGAGTAGACAAGTCTCAAAGAAGTAAATCAAAGGCCTACATATATTCAACTTACCCCCCAACTCCCCAGTAAACAGAGCAATGCAAAGTAAAATAACAAGGGCACTTCACTTCACGCCGTCAGAGCGGCGGCATTCACGGCATCTATAGCACCGCCTGTGGAGGGGATCTACACTGAGGCAGGAGGGCGATGTGTCACAGAGTCTTAGGAAGCTAATCTGTCAGCATCTATTAGCTTAAACCTTCAAACTAGCAATTCCACTCCTGGGCATCCATCCATAGAAATAGAAGCACTGATACCTGGGGACGTGTGTGCAAGGATATTTATTGCCCATTGTTCTTAGCTGACGAGGACAAAGAGGGTGCCTACGCGATGGGAGGCCACCAGCCTCTCAGGAGAATGAATCCAGTTCCCTCTAGATGGTAGTGGGGATTTTCACCAGTGGATGATGAGCGCGGAAAGCAAGAAGCAGATAAGTGCGATTATAATGGATTCATCTTGTAAAACAATGATTCCAAGCCCGCATGCGCGTGTGTGAATGTATGCGTGTATGTATATAGTACGTACTTACATATGTTTATGGAGAAAACTATGAATCAAAACAAGCAAGGTTGTTCACGTGGGCTACCTGGTGGGGGATGTGATGTGGGAATGAGGAGGGGGAGGCCTCCATAATAAAAACATGGTGCGTAAAAGGAGTCCGTTCATGTAAAATCACACCCATGTATCTGCCCACCGGGAGTGGCATGAAGGCCTGGTCACCTGAGGGCCTGTGGGGGTTACCCTGGTGTGGCGAGATTCAAGGTGACCTTTGTTTCCTTCTCTATAGCTGTCTGTATTGTTTGAATTCTTTACAATGAACATGTATTATTCATAGAACCAAATAGCCCACAAAAAGCTGTTTTCATTGAAAGGCGGAAAGGAGAAGAAAGCATCCTGGCACGGGACCTTGTGGCTGAGAAGGCCAGACGCCCCCTGTATGGATGGTGGTGGAGAACGTGGGCATGGTGCCTGCCTCGCACCCCTCATGGCTGCTCCACCCTGTCTGCGGAGGAAAAGCCCACAGGCCCCTGTGCCTATCTCCCTGCCCCAGGAGGAGCCCTGTCCAGTGCTAGAGCCTTGAGCTGCCATAATGTTCATCAGTGTCGTTTGGAAAATGTTTTCTTTTGAGATAATTGTAGAGTCACAGCACTTGTAAGAAATAATACAGAGAGACCAACCCAGGATATTCTTCACCCAGTTTCCCCACAGTAACCTCTCGTGAAATGATGTGACACAGGAGGCAATCAGTATTGATAACAATCCATTTACCTTATTCAGATTTCCCTGGCTTTACGTGAACTTGTGTGTGTGTGGTGTTTAGTTCTATGCAATTTAATCACGTGTAGATTCGTGCACCCGCCACCACAGTCAGGGTACAGAACAATTCCATACAAGGAACCCTCCTGTTACCCCTTTATAGCCACAGTCACCTCCCTGCTCCCTCCCCACCTCCCTGCAAACACTATTCAGTTCTCTATTTTTAAAATTTTGTCATTTTGATAAAGTATGTAAATGGAGTCATGCAGCTGTTTTCACTCAGTCCAGTTCTCATCTTTGCTGTCTTGGATTTGAAAGTGGATTGATGGAGAGCATGAACTTGGGATCACAGAGACCTGGCTGTAGTTTCCAGATCCTCTTCAGCAGACTCACTTGGACTGTTTGAGTCTCGGTTGTTACATGTAGAAAATGGGCATCACAAAGCCTCTCCTGCAGGGGTGAAAGAGGTAAGCTTTTCTGCTAAGATTTAGGCAAATCATTGAATCTTTCCATTCCTCAGTTTCTAAGGATAAGGTGGGGATTAAAATGAGTTAATATATGTGAAGCTCAGCACAGTACCTGGCACACAGTAAGTGCTCAATAAATGCCAGTTGTTCTTGGCAATGTGATTATTTATTTACCCCCAGAGCCAGGCTGCCAGGGTTTGAATCCTGGCTCCACTGGCCGTGTGATCTTGGGCAAATTACCTAACCTCTCTCTACCTAGGGCTGTTGTGCAGATTAAATAATACACACAGAGTGTTGACTTGGTGTCTGCTCAGGCCAAGCCTGACCAATGTTCACTCTTGTTATTATTACTATCCGCCCCACCCCCCAGCACAGCCCACCACCCAGAAGGCAAGTTTTACAAGTTGGATCAGTTTCAATGCCCCTAGTCAGGGGTGGGGGTGCCACTTAGAGAGTCCTGACCGGGTCTCCTGGGACCATGGCTCAAAGTGCCCTGGTTCTGACCAACAACCTGTCTCATCACCATTCAACAGCCTCTTACCTCCACTTCCCACCCAGCCTCCACCCACATGCTGGGGTTAGTGGTGTCATGCCCTGTTCCAAATTCCTCAGTCACCAGAAGTTCCGGTGTAGTCTTCAGCCGCTTAACCTGTGTGCCCTGCAGGGGGCAGCAGTCTAGAAATCCATGTCCTGGCCTTCATGCTTCCGTGGTCCCTCCGCACAGGTTGTTCCCTTTGCCTGGAAGGCTTGCTTCCTCCCTCCTTGTCTAACCTCAGTTCAAGTGTTTGTTTCCTCCTCCAGGAAGGCCCCCTGACTCATTTAGGCAGCTCTAGAAGTGCCTTCCCCTACACGCCTTCTGCCCCGGGCTACCCCATCGTAACGATCCACGGAGTCTTCTGTCTCCCCCACTGCCCATGAGCTCTTGAGGGCACAGACAGGTTGTTCCATGCCATGTCCCTGGTGCCCAGGCACAGCACCAGTACACAGTAGATGCCCGTCGTGTCCAGGTGTACTGAGTTGTATGCGTTTGCTCGGGCTGCCATAACAGAGTACCACAGGCTGCTTGGCACAGAAACGTATGGTCTCACAGTTCTGGAGGCTGGAAGTCCGAAATCCAGGTGAAAGCAGGGTTGGTTCCTTCTGCAGCCTCTCTTCTTGGCTGGTAGATGGCCGTCTTCTCCCTGTGTCCTCACACAGTCGTCCTACTGTGTGTATCTGTGTCCTAATGTCCTCTTCTTATAAGGACACCAGTCGTATTGGGTTAGAACCGACCCCAATGACCTCATTTTGCTTTAATTACCTTTTAAAAGACTCTGTCTCCAAAGATAGTCAGATCCTGAGGTACTGAGGGTTAGGACTTCAACGTATGAATTTTGAGGGGACATAATTAGGCCATAACACCCGCTGTTCCTTTCCCTCTGACTTCCTATTATCACGCTTCCTCTCATTTTGGGAGGTGTTGGGGTGGCTGAGGGCATTTTGGGGATGCAGCTGAAGGGAAGTAGAGTCAAGGAGGCCTTGATTTGAGTTTAATACATAGTATATGTTTATATGGTTCCCAGTCTGTGTAGGTCAAGTTATTGCACTCTGGGAGGGCATCATGGCTTCCAGGAGTGTCATCCAAGGGGCACTGGGTGGGAACATGTGCTAGGGCGCCCAGTGCCAGAGTATATTAGAGGAGGAGATACGAGGTTTATAAGGTGATTTTTCCCAACAGGGAGACCTGGATTTGCAGACCTTCAGATTCACAAGGCAAACGGGAAACCGCCTAATCCAGGGCCTCTCAGGCTTCAATGGACATCGGACTCCCCTAGGGCACTCAGTAAAATACCGATTCCTGGGCCCAGCTACTCCGAGGCTTCACTTCAGTGGGATGTGAGGAGCCCGGGCATCTGTATTTTTCACATGCTTCCCCACATGCCTGTGAGGGGCACCAATGTTTAGGAAGCAGCGGCCAAGTCATCTTCTGGTTTGAATTTGTACAAGTCCTTTTATGACAAAAATTAATACAATCACAACAAGGCAACTGTGTGTGTGTGGGGGGGGGGCGACAGTAATTTTTCTAAGTCTTAGTGTTCATTTAAAGAAGATTATGATTGAAGTTTCCCCGAATTTGACAACAAATGTACATGACTACCAATAAGGAATTATGAGGCTGAAAGAAAGTATTCTAACCAACATGGAAAAAAATTCCATCATTGGAGGAGTACTCTGAATTATCTGTTTTCTCCATAGAAAAAATATCACAAAGTCATTGCCCTATGAAGAGGCAATCCAAAAGGATGAAGAAGCAAAAAAAAAAAAAAAAAAAAAAAAAATGTAGAGAAAGATGCTATAAAGGTGGATGTGAGGTAGTTAATTTAAAAATTTATTGTTTTTCTGGATTTTGTAATGTTTGTGTTATCTGTCAATTTGAAACATTATTATTTTTTATTATTCTAAATAAATATTCACTTTTGTACCTACTTTTGTATTTGTAATTTTTTGCCCTTAATTGTTTTTCTAGAAGAAGGCCTCCAAATTGTAGAAGCTTCAGTTCCTACAGAACCTCGATCCATCACTGCTAGTTGCCTGCTCAATTTCCATTCTCCCCTCTTCCCCATTAACAGAACCCTGATTTTGTTAGGGCAACAATGTGCCATCCTTAATTTTTCTTTTGATTTCCAGGAAGCCAGCGGTGGCCATGTGACTTGCTTTGGCCAGTGAACCTTAAGGGAAAGTGATGTGTCTCTTCCAACAGGAAGCTTTAGAAGCCAGGACAATTTGCTACCTTTCCTTCATACTGCCCAAGCCACCATGGGCACACAGTTGAGATAGGCGAGGATAAGCAGAGCTCTCTGCTGGGATGTGTAATGAGTGAGAAAGGAGACAGTGAGATTTGGGTTTGTTTGTTACTGGTGCTTAACACAGTTTATCCTGACCGGTGCATTTTAAATACGTAAATATGACAGTGGCCCACCTTCTCTAATGAAGCAGCTTCAGGATGAACAACAAATTCTTTCCCATAAGAATTTGGGACAGATGCACCAACCTCTGCCCACCATGAATTTTGAGGGGACATAATTAGCCCATAACACCCGCTGTTCCTTTCCCTCGCCATCGTCATCTTTGGCTGCTCTCCTCCTCACCTCTCTCTGGCCCAGAGACACCTGCTTGTTTTTAGATTCTCAAATATGCCATTTTCCTTTATCAAGATGTTGACCAGTGCTTATGTGAACGCTTTATGTGGATTCTCTCCTCTCCCTTCTCTGCTAGAATGTAAGTTCCAGGAGGGCAGCGGCTCTCTCTGTTGTTCACTGTGACATCGCTAGATCTTAGTGGCTACCTGGTACGTAGTAGGTGTTCAATAAACATTGTGGAAGAAAACTAAATGGACGAATCTTTGCCTAGCTAAATGCTACCCTTCCTTCCAGCCTCAGCTGGACGTCACATTATTCATTCCATTATCGTTTGGTGATGTGGCTTTGCCGACCACGGGCTCAGGAGTAAGCCTCCCAGATCCGCCACTTGCTGTCACCTTCAACAGTTCCTTTAGCCTCTGACTCTCAGATTTCTGTACAAAAGAGGAAAATATAGTACCTGTGGACACTGTGTCTTCCCCAACCACCAATTGCTTAGGATGGCCACAGTCTCAGGTTGTATATCCACCTCCTCCAAGAAAACCCCCAAACCTACAGAAAACAAAAACAAAACTGGATGTGAGCCCCCTGAGGGCAGAGACAAACTTCTGGGGCCTTTAGCTCTAACCGGAGCCAGAAAGCTCCACCCAGCTGCAACTCCAGCCCAGCGGGCAGCCGGAACCAGCGCAGCAGGCGGCGCTCAGTTATGGGACCCCAGTTCCACCCCCGCGCGGGCCGCGGGGTCCACTGCGCACGCTCAGGCCTCGCAGCGACTCTGCTCCCGTCCGCAGAACTGCTCCCGGCGTCGGCCCTGGGCGGGGGCGGGGCGAACGCTGCGCCCTCCTCTCTGACTGGCAGAAGGACAGGCCAATCGTTGGGACGCCCCAGGGGATAGGCGGGGCCGCGCTGCGAGCCGGGCGCTGGGCGGCGGCGGGAGCTGCAGCCGGGAGTGTGCGGCACGCGATGGGCGGCTGCCCCGAGCACTGTCACCGGTGATGCTGCACCTGGACCCCCGCCCCGACGAGCCGCGCACCCATCAGCCCGTCTTCCTCCTGTGCTTCTTACGATTATTTTTTAGCACGCAGCCTTTTTCTTTTCCGTTTTGTCCTTTTTAGGGCGGGGGCGGCGGCGTAAGCTCGGGGCGGGGAGGGGGCGGCCGGAGGATGCGGCGCGGGGCTGCGCTCGCTACGCCCGTTGCTGCTGCCCGGCTCGGGCCTGAGCGCCGAGCAGGTGGGTACAGGTACGCCGGGGGACGGGAGGCACGCGCTGGCCAAAGGGGATCCGCGGACCCTGCGACCGATTGTCGGATCCGGTGGCAAGGGACGCTGTGACCTGTGCCGCCCCGCCCTATCGCCCACCTTTCCCTCCTCCAGCCTTCCCCCCCCCACACACACACCCTCCTGTCACTCTCGCTCCTCACCTTGGTGGGCCCCCACCCTTCCGTTCCCATCCCCCACTCCTCTCCAAATCCCCCTGCAGCATCTCCCAGCCCCAAGACTGCGTCGCCTTACTCCATACGCCCCCTCCCTGTACCTCTCCCAGCCCCCCTCTCTCCCTCACGCCACCTCCATTTCCATACCGCTCCCCATTGCGCCCCTGAGCTAAGGAGAGGGAGGGGGACCCACCAGGTGCCTCCCGGGAGTGGCTCGGGGGGCGTGGCTGGCCAGTTCTCTCCGTGTCCTACCCACTGAGTAGGTCAGGGTCCCCCAATCCTGGCCTAGGTGGCACAGAGGATGGAGCCTGGGGCCGCGCATCGGCGACCGGGGGCCGGGAGGGTGAGGCCGCCCTGTCTGCTCCCCCATCCCACGCACAGCACACATTGCTGCGGCCCCTGCCACGCACACCCCCGCGCTGCTCCGCCCACGTGGGCCCCGAAGAGGAGGCTGGAGAGATGGGAAGAAAGGCTGGCACCCACCCTCCTGCCCGGCGGGCGCTCCCGGGGTGCACTCGGCCTCAGGAGATGGCGCATAGGAATTGGCTTCAGCAGGGCCGGGCACCTTGCTGGGAATCCTGCGTTCAGGCCAGCGGCCTCTCGGGCCTGCTCTGCGCCCTCGCCTCCAGGCCCCTCTCTCCATCGCTCCATCGCTCTATCACTCCGTCACTCCACCCTCCTTGCTGTGGGCTCCTGAGGATCCTGCCTCATCATCTCTGATAGAGGCCACTTGCCAGGCAGTCTTTCCCCTTAGAAACACCCCCGCCCCCCTCCACATCTCCCTTCCCCACACACCCTAGTCTGCCTTTCTCCTGATGGCTGGCTGGCCTGGGCGCTCCGCCAGGCTTTGCCCAGCTCCTTAAGCTCTAGATGTACTGTATGGAACCGTCCTCCACCCCCACCCCCAGCCCTTCCATGCTCACTCACAGGCACTCTGTCCTTGGCCTTTGCTGGTGCTGTCCCATCTCTGGGAACGCCCTTCCTTCAACTGGCCAGCTCTTTCTAGACCAAGGTCAGGGAGAGCCCCTTGCCCCGCCTGAGCAGGGAGGTGCTGGACATGCTGCTGTCCCCCTGATGGCCACTGCCTCCCAGACCAGACTAGGAAGTCTGGGACGGCGGGGGCAGCCTCAGCCCCTCATACAGGGCACCACCCGCAGTAAATACAGGGCTGAAGGGGGGTCCTCACCGCTACTTCATGGTGATGCACTGGTGTGCGGCAAAGCTGTGGGAGGAGCTGGCTTCTCCTCCAGGACCTTGGGCAGGTGTGTGGCACTTCCATGAGCTGGGATGGATGAGGAGGACAGCCAGATTTGGGGATGGGGTGGGGTGGTCAGGATGCCCCCCAGGATGCTTGCTCAGGCAGGCATTGTCACCTCCCTGGAGACCTGCTGCTCTGAGGATGTTCTTTCTTTTGTGCAACTCAATGGAAGCTTATGGATGGTTGCAAAGTTTTGTTGTTGACACTCATGCACATGGTCTGAACATCTCTGCTCCAAGTCTGGGTAAATCTCACTTTGAGTCTTTTCACAGCGAGAAGCCCCTCAAAGGGTCAGAGTGTGGACCCAACAAATGAAACTGCTGCCATTTTCCTCCTTCACGAACCATCCATGGCTCCCACTGCCTCCAGGACCTCACAGGTCCCTCACATCCTGGCTCTCCTTGCCCACCACTCCCCTTCCCCGCCACACTGTCTCAGCCGCCGTGCCACCTCTGTGTTCCCTGTTTTCACTCCCAGAAATGTTCTGCTCCTTTGCCGTATGGAGAACTCCTATTCATGCAATAACGCCCAGCTCTCACGTTACGACTCTGGTGTTCCCTGCCTCAGCCAAGCAGATTGTGTGCTCTCCCTGAACTTTATATCCGTACATATTTGTGTCGCTTTTCTTTAAGCAGACCTCGCCCTTTGAGACTGGGGACACAGTCAGGTCTGAGAGGTGGCCCCACTTTGGTGAGGGCTCCATTTTCTGGGGGAGCCAGTCACACCGGCACCCACACTGCCAGCGCCCTAAGAGACGTGCACAGAGGAGAGAGAAAGCAGGACTGCTGCCCTCCGCTGGTGGAGAAGCCTTCAATGAGGAGGAGGCCCCACCCCAGTGGTGTACACGGTGGGTTGGGGCCTGCGGACCAGCGGCAGGAGGGACACGTTTTGCGGAAGGCAGAAGCCTGCAGCCACGTGCTGTGCCACTGTTTGTTTGGTTAACTCCCTGAGAACGGGACCCTGCCTCTCTGCTGGCTCTGGAACCAGACTGTTGGGGTTCCCACACAGGCCCTGCCCCTCACTCAGCTATGATTGGGCAAGCACCTCCCCCCGGGCTTTCTAACTAAAATGGGGTGCCACCCTCAGGAAGAGTGGGGATGAATGCAGTGTATCCTGGTTCTCCTCAGTCACTCCCCTTCCCTGCGGTGGTTGGGTCCACCTGCAGGGCTTCTGAAGTTGTGTCCTATTCCTTATGGCTGTGTGATCTTGGTCAAGAAGACTAACCTCTCTGAGCCTCCATTTCCTGTACAAATGAGGGCTGGGTTGGTGTGGGGCTCGGAGGTGTGGTCTCTGAGCACAAGAAGCACTTTAATAAGTGGTCATGATGATGAGGGAGTGTGATAAGTGATTAAAAAAAATGAGTCTTTTTACTTTGTTGCAATAAACGCCCCAGTTAGAGGCCCTCTTTGTCCTTCCCTAGCTGACACCGATAAGCTAAGTATTCAGTCACTGGGAATGAAAGATGAAGGGCACAGGTGCCACATTGGCTTATGTAGACTGTGTGAGAAGGTGCTGTGCTTCGTGTAAGAATCCTGAACTCAGAGTCCACACAGGAAGGCTGCTTCACTGGCCCCGGAGCAGTTCATTTGATGCCTCTTTCACCTGGACCGCTTACCTGCTTAATGGTTGGGCTGCAACAGTTCCAGTAATTTCCACCCAGTTCCTAAGAAAACTTAATGGAACTAATGATCATAAGCATCGGCCACGGGCTAGGTGAGCTGAGCTGTGAGGGAACAGGGCTGGGTCAGAGGAGCAGCACTGACCAGCTCAGACTATTGGCTGTGTGACCTTGGGCAAGTCACATAACCTCTCTGAGCCCAGTTCCTTTTTCTGTAATGTTCACATAAGGAAAATAGCTATCATTGCCTAAGCTCCCATTTTTGCTGTGAATGATCTCATTTAAGCTGCACAGTACCGCTCTGGGTAAGGATTGTATGAGCACCTGGCAGTCTGGGGCTGCGTCTGGAGGTCGAGGCAGAGGCAGAACTCACCATTTGGGGTCCCTTGCTCTGGAGCTTAGGCGTTGCTCCGTGAAGCACACTGACCCTTGCGATGGAAAAATGTCCTTCCTACAGGGCTGCTGCGAGAAGCCAATGAGAGGAGCCTTCTCGGTGCTTTTAAGAGAAGCATGTTACCATAGAGCCAGTGGTAGCCGTTGGTGTTGCTGTAATCCGAGGCTCAAAAGGAGCACAGAGCTGGCCCGCAGTGGGACCTCGGCGTTGTCGCTCTAGCCCTGAATGCATTCAGACAATGCTTTCTTTGCTCATGCCTTTCCAAGGCCTGGTGGACAGCCCAGGGAGTGTGGGCCAGCAGGAAGGAGCAGGGACAAGGCAGGGGGCTCTGGGGGCCTCATGCCATGCAGGGCAGGGTATAGGAGCCCCTCCTGTAGGAGGTGGGAAGGGCAAGAGTGCTCGCAGGGGGAAGCACGGAGGTCCTTAGCCGCCTGCTCAGCGTCAGCCTGAAAAGCAGCAGAGAGGCCCGTGGTGAAGGCATGGGGGGCTTGGAGTGACCGAGGGGCCAGCTCCCCAGTGGGGACAGGGACTCTGCACTTAGCCCTTGGTGTTAGTATTTCTTTTCGGAATTGCACAAGAAGTATGGTACCTCTCATTGGTGAAATGAAGTGAGAGAAATGCCATTTTTCTTAATTGTAGCAGTTAACATTTGCTAAGCACTTAACAGGTGCCAAGGTGTATGCCAGGGCTTGGCAAGCTATGGCTCATCAGCCCGCCACCTGTTTTTGTAAATAAAGTTTTATTGGCACACAGCCACATTCATTTGTGTACCTGTTGTCTCTGGCCGCTGTTGCAGTGTATTGGCAGAGTTGAGCAGTTGTGGCAGGTACCTGTAAAGCCAGAAACGTTAACTGGCCCTTTACAGAAGGAATTTGCCTCCCCTGCTCTGTTCTAGCCGTGATTTGAGTTCATTTAGTCCAGAGGGAGAAGCCCTGCATTTCCCATTTTACAGATGGGCGCAGATAGGTTCTGAAGCCCAGGGGCACAAAGCTGGTAAGTGGGGGACTAAGGCTTTGAACTCAAGCAGCCCGTAGTTTTTCTTTCCAGGTGAGGAGGGATTTATATGTTTTATTAGCTTGTAATTGAATCATACCATGTTCAGAAAATGGGGTCTGTATAATATCTATTTTTTAAAAAAATTGTTGACAATTTCCGAATGGCCTGGTACCTGGTCATTTCTTAAAATACCTTGTGTTAAATGTATATACCTAATATGTTATAATGGTTAACATATTCCCCTTGGTTAAGTGTGCAGTTCAGTGGTGGTAAGTATGTTCCTATGGTTGCACAATTATCACCACGTCTGTCTCCAGAAGTTTCCATCCTCTGGAAGCGGCACTCACGTTGGTAGCCATGACCCCCTGCTGCCTTGTGGGAGGTCTGTAGAAACAAACAAACACCAATGGTGTGCATCTAATGTAGCAGTGAGGCTTTGACTGCAGCCCTGGGTTTGAAGGCCTGCTCTGCCATTTCCCAGCTATTTGTTGCCAAGTGTCTGCACCCCTCTGAACCTTCCACCACTCAGTGGGATGAGCCCCACTCCCCGTCCTGCAGATCACGTGGTAAGAGGGTGAATTAAAGAACGGAGGTGAAGGCCCAGCGTTGTGCAGAGGACAGGAGCTGTGATGCTGGTCCCTTGAGTGGCCACACCTTAATCGGGTGTTAGGTCAGTCTGTCCTCTCCAGGTGGCCCAGGTGTCCCCTTTGTCCTTTCCAGGCCCTGGAAGCATCCTCAGGACCTGTCACGCTTCCTATAAACCCTGGCTGGACCTCAGAGGACCCAGAAGCTCTGTGGCTATGGGCCTGCTGCTGTCCTCTCCCCCGTGGCCCAGACTTGGCAGAAGGGCCACTTCAAGGAGTGGAAGGAGGCCATCCTGGGACTGCCGAGGGCTGCCCATTGTGGCAGTAATGCCCTTGTGTGTGCCGGGTCAGGGGACCCACTGGCTTGGCCCGCTGGCTGCTCCGTCTCCACATTGGCTGCATTTTGATTCAGGAGCCTCCGGACTGGCTGCTGGTCCCTTCCTGAGGGATGGAGGCAGTGGGGCACACCCCTGAGGGGTGTTCTGCTTCCTCTGGAGGACAGCCAGACAACGAGGATTACAGGGGTTGAGCCTAGAGTAGCTTTCTGCTTCTTGTAACCTTGGAACCTGTGCCTTTTCTCTTTTCCCGCTTTAACCTGCTGCTTCTGGAGGCTGGCCATTCCTATCTGCTTGCTCAGACTAGGGGTTTCATTTAACAGGATCTTGATTGAGGTCATCTGTTGAAGCACTTCTTTTTTTGTCCCCCTCCCCTTTGTAAAAATTGGCTGAAATTCACACAACATAAGATTAACCATTTTACAGTGTCCAATTCGGTGGCGTTTAGTATATTCACAATGTTGTGCAGCCACCACCTCTATCGAGTTCTTTTCATCACCTTCAAAGGAAACCTCACCCTTTAAGCAGTTTCTCCCCACTCCCCCTCCCCCTCTGCCCTGGCAACTGCGGCTCTGCCTTCTGTCTCTCGGTTTCCCTATTCCGCACATTTCATACGAATGCAGTCGTGTACTTATACTATGTGGTCCTTTGCGACAGGCTTCTATCACTCAGCATAATGTCCTTAAGGCCCATGTTGTAGCAGGTGTTAGCACTTTAGTCCTTTTTATGGCTGAATAATACCCCATTGTATGGATATACTACATTTTGTTATTTATTTGTCTGTTGATGGATATTTGGGTGGTTTCCCCATTCAGCTAGTGTGAATAGTGTGTGAGGCAAGACTTAAAGTGTTAAAACTTTCTTCCCAGGACCTTGGCTGCTCGGGTTCTGTTCTTCTGGGGTGTCCACTCCACTGCCCACTCTTTCTCCAGTTCAGCCGCTCATCAGATAGTTGTGGATGTGCCCTCTGTGCCAGGCAGTGCCCTGGGAGCTCCCAGCCTTGTTCTTGACATCTGGAGAATGGTTTGTTGGCTTCTTATTTTCCAACCAAGAGTGTGAGAACCTCGAGGCAGGAGGGATGGCATGGGTGCCAACCGAGTGGCCCAGAAAGGCAGCTGGCACATGGCAGGGAGCCCGGCCTCCTTTCTGTTGGTTCCTGGAACATGCTGGACTCTTCCTGCTTGGAGCATTTGTGTTTGCTGCTTGTTGTCTGGCATGCTGTTCCCCTTCCCTCGCCAGGACTGGCTTCTCCTCACCCTTCAGTCTCAGCTTGAATGTAACCTCCTGCCCCAGAGAGGTCTTCCCTGCCTACCCCAGGTGGATGCCCACCTCCCCCTCCACTGTTATTCTCCCCTTTGGCACTTCGTTTGCTTCTGAAATCATCACGATCTGAAATGGGTTTATTTCCTTGTTTATGATCAGCCTCCCATCCGCATAAGCTAGAATGAAAGCACCATGTGGGCGGGAACCTTGGCTGGCGTGTTCTCTCCCAGCCCCAGGTATTAGCATCAGTAGGTGCTCAATAAACAAACCTCACTGTTGCTTGGAGTCAGATGTGACTGAATTTCCTAACTCCACGTTGCTAGCTCTGTGCTCTGGAGCATGCTACTTAGTCTTTCTGAGCTCTGCTTTCTTCTTTTGTTCAATATGTTGAATGTCCAATGTCCCTACCTCTTGAGATTGGTGTGAAGGTCAGAAATCACCTGTGTAGGCCGTCCAGAGCCATGTCAGTGTGTAGTAAGTAGGTGTTTGTCAACTGCTGCTGTTGTTGCTGGTACTGGTAGCGGAGCTCATAACAGTTGTGGGTGAGTCCCCTAACTCATACGCTGCCTTGCTTTGAAATAGCCAGGGACTTCCTGCAGCTGAGTGTCCAATAAGGTGGCCACTCAGAGCTATTGAGTGCTGAAATGTGGCTTGTCTTAATTGACATGGCCTGGTGGGTGAAACACACACACTGGATTTCAAAGACTTTGAATGAAAAAGAGCGTAAGACGTCAGTAATAGTTTTAACATGGAACACAGCTTGAAATGATACTATGTTGGATCTATTAGGCTAAATCAAACGTATTCTTAAAGTCAGTTTCACCCATTTCTTTTGTTTTTAACACGGCTACTAGAAAATTTAAAGTTGCTTGTGGGGCTCACATTGTACTCCTTTTGGGGAGAGCTGCTGTAAATTGGAAGCTCCTTGAGGGCAGGAACCAGGCCCAGAAGATGGTGGCTCTGCCTTCTGGGAACTGTGTGGCCCTAAGCAAGTTAGTTAAATTTTTGTTTCCTCATCTGTAAATGAGATGCTCAGTCTAATGACATACAAGGACAGTGCACATTTGAGGCCCTCCTGTGCGCCCCTGGAAGGAACTAGGGCCATAGGAAGACCAGGCGTGGCAAAGTCCCCGCCCATGGCAACTTTTGTTCTTGGGGGTGGGGAGGGGAGACCCACAATCTACACAATATAAATAAAACACAGACCCAGTCACTAAGACTGTGATTATTCCTCAAGGATATAAGTAAGAAGACGTGATGGACAATCATACTGGTGAGAGTTTGGTCTTGTTGACCTGAAACAGACAGACAAATACTTCTCCACCAACATGAGTATTTGGGAACAAAGAATTGCAATTCAGGACACGTGGTTTAATGGCGAGTCAGGAACAAGTCCAGAGAAGAAAGGAGAGGAATATTCTTTTATAGAGAAAAGGGGCGTGTTGTAAACAGAGAGTCTGTTGGAGGAAACGTGGAGTTTGGTGTTGTGGCTTTTCATTGCCTGGGTGGTTGGTTGCAGCACAAGGGGAAAATCCTCCTTCCTGCAGGAGCAGCAGAGTAGAAGAACATCTTCCGGTTGCAGATGGAAAACAGTCTTTTCCTATTTGGGGTACTTGGCGATGAGTGGTAGGGTGTGAGAGCGCCCCCTACCGACCCTCCCCGCTCCAATTTAAATGACCTTGCTGTTTGTTCATCTTCGTAGTCTTCAGTTAGGAGCTGTGCAGGCAGGCCTCTTGAGGAGAACAAAGATGCACCTACGTCTAGTCTGGCGCATAGTAGGCTCTTTCTAATCGGCACTCAAGATGATTACGTTGGGATGGCCCAAGATGGGCCACTCCACTAGGTCACCTCCACTCAATGTGCCAGCCTTTTTAATCCCTCTGCTCACAAAGATTTTGCTGTTCTCTGAAGAATTTGCAGCCTCACGTTTGTTTTCCATGGCCTCTGAATGTAGGAGACTTCTCTGAGCATCTTCCCCGTAGTGGGCAGGGCTGCCTCACGGCCAGCTCTGATTGGACTAGAGCAGTTGATCGGCCAGCTCTGATTGGATGAGGGCAGCTGATTCTCAGGGTATGACAAGGCTGCCGTCTTGCTTTGTGCATCTCCTCTGCTCTGGACCCCATCTCTACTGCCTTTTTCCTGGCCTGGGAGGGAATCTGGGTTTAGTTCTGGATGCAGCCAGGAGCCATGAGGGAGACGAGCCACTTCATCCCGGGGAGCTCTGGTGACCTGGGGCCACATCCCTGTCCCTGTCCAGGGGTGTGTGTGCTCCCCAGTGAGAGATGCCTGGGGAGAACTTTGTTCCCACTTTTTCAGGAGTCAGCTAACATTGTTCTCCTCGTTTCCCTCTGCCACACCTACCTGCAGGTGCCTGGTGTTGTGCTGGCACAGCCCTCAACCCTGTATTCACAGAAGGTCATATTTCTTGTTAAATTAGCCTGGTTTTCCCATTCTCCCAAGCTGCACCTCAGAATAGGCTTTGGAAGATACAGCTTCTTTTTGGAAGTCAGCAGGGCTGCTTCCTGGGCTGGGGCAGCTGGGTGCGTAAGCTCATTAAGCTGGGTAGTAATTGGGTTTCTGTGGCGTCTTGGAGCCTTCCAGGATCATGGCTGGATGAGGTTTTTTGCCAACCAGACACCTGATTATAAACAAGGGCCTGGATGGCCTCAAATTGTGCCTAATCTGTTTAAACCATCAGGGAAATGGGTGCTTTATTGACATGCTCTATCTCTCCTTGGAAGCATGCCAGTTACCCAGGATGAGCCCGTTCATGAGGGTCGTGGTGTTAGGGGTCCCTGAGTTTTCTATAGGGATGGCAAAAACGAATGCAAGACACTTTAGACCAAACATGTCCTATTGCTGGATAGGATATCAGAAATTGGGAGTGCTCCTGCCAGAAGATGGCGGAGGAGTGCTGGGTGCCCCAAACCTCAGGTGTTCACATCGTAAATTGTGAATTTGGGATTTCACAGTTCACAAGCTCCTGGGTTGTAGCTTCCCTTCGTGTTTGTTGGTGAATAGTAGGTAAACTAATGAGGTTTTGGAGTGTGGTAAATTGCTCTCAGGCAGGGATGTGGGCTGATGAGTTTGGGGTGGTGTCTTGTCTGTTCATTGTAGCAGGTACAGAAAAGCTTCTTTAGCATTTGTGCCAGGTATCTGAGAGCAATGCCATGGCTGCTGAAAATACCCATATGTGGACTTTTTCTCTGAATTCCAACCATCCCTTCCCACCTTGATCTGAAGCACTGAACTGTCACCACACTTCCAGTCACCACGTCATGAAGGTGATTCCCTAAAACATGTGGCACCATCCCTTCTCCTTGTGGGAAGGTCAAGTTGTGTCCTGAAATCGTCCCACCCAGGAAGCTGATAATGGACATTTTTGTAGGTAGTGTTCTATGACAATTGGATGAATAATCGAATTGGTCCCATTTACTGGGACCAGAGAGAAAAAAAATGATTGATTAGAAAAGGAGCGATTTAAGAAACTGAAAATTGTCAGAGAGGTAATTTTGCTGTCTGAATTAAAAATAAATATACCTTTGAAGTTCTTGGTCTGATTTATATGCCAAACGCAGTGCCTGATTTACTTCATGCAAAAGAACACAATAAAGGAGAAATAGAGCAACTAAAAATACATGAAATGTATAAAAACAGAGTGAAATGGCAGATGTGAAATCAGTTATACCAATAATAACAAACATGAAGTGTGACTGGATTAAATAATCCAATCAAAAGACAGATGTTCTCAGAATATATTAAAAATAATCTAAACGTATGCTGTCCATAGGAGATCCACATCTTTAGAGTCAAAGATACATAGTGGATTGAAGGTAAAAGAATGAAAAAAGATACATGATGCGAAAAGCAACCACAAGAAAGCTAGAGTGACTATACCAATATCATACAAGATAGACTTAAAATAAAAATAGAGATAAAGAGAGACATTTTATAATGACATTTTATAATGATAAATAAAATGGTCAATCCTTTAGGAAAATGTAACAATTATAAACATATATGCATCTAACAACAGAGCACCAAATACAGGAAGCAAAAACTGACTGAAATATAGGGAGATAATTCAACAGTAATAGTTGGATTCTTCAATACTCCACTTTCAGTAATGGACAGAACAACTACATAGATCGAAGAAATAGAAAACTTGAACAACACTATAAACCAACTAGACCTAACAGACATCTACAGAATACTTCACCAACAACATTACAATATACTTTTGTTTTTTAAAAACTGAGGTATAATTGATATATAACTTTAGTTTGAGGTGTACAATATAATGATTTGATATTTGTATATATTGTGAAATGGTCACCACAATAAGTCTAGTTAATGTCCATCACCACACGTAGTTGCAAATTTTTTTTTTCTTATGACGAGTATTTTGAAGGTCTTCTCTCTTAGCAACTTTCAAATAGGCAATACAGTGTTATTAACTACAGTCACCATACTGTATGCAATACCCCTAGGACTTATGTATTTTATAACTGGAAGTCTGTACCTTTTGAACTCCTTAACCCATTTTGCCCACCCCCTACCTCTGGCAACGACCAATCTGTTCTGTGTATTTATAAGCTTTTTTTTTTTTTTTTTTTTAAATTTTACATATAAGTGAGATCATATGGTATTTTGCCTTTATCTCTTTATCTGTCTGACTGACTCACTTAGCATAATGCCCTCAATGTCCATCCATGTTGTTGCAAATGGAAAAATTTCATTCACTTTTATGGCTGAATAATATTCCACTGTATATATACCACATTTTCTTTATCAATCCATCCACCAGTGGATACTTAGGTTGTTTCCATATCTTGGCTATTGCAAGTAATGCTGCAGTGAACATGGGGGTATATATATCTTTTTGAGTTAGTGTTTTTATTTTCTTTGGATAAATACCCAGAAGTGGAATTGCTGTATCATAGGTATCATGTTCTTTCTTTTCTTTTCTATTTTTTAAATATATTTTGAAGATCCCCATACTGTTTTCCAAAGTGGCTGCATCAGTTTACATTCCCACGAATAATGTACAAACCTCCCTTTTCTCCACATCCTTTCCAAGAATATGTATTCTTCTCAAATGCACATGGATCATTCTCCAGGGTAGACAATATGCTTGGCCGTAAAACAACCTCAATAAATTGAAAAGGATAGAAATAGTCCAAAATACATTCTCTGACCACAATGCAATGGAGTTAGAAATCAGTAGCAGCAAACACAGGGCCTGGCTCTAGCTGATGCTCATTTCCATCCTGCCAGCCTGACATCAAGGCCTCTCTTTTCCTTTCCACCTCATCCTCCATCACTCCCAGTCACCCCTGTTCTTCCTGGCTAAACTGAACTACTGACTTCCTACCCACTGTTTCCAGCTTCCATGCCTTTGCTCACGCTGCCCCACTTCCTGGAATGCCCAGTCCTCTGCCTTCCCTACCCCTACCCAGTCTCCTAAGTCACATCCTGCCTGTCCTGCTTATGTGATCGCCCACCTTAATGAGCTGCAATAAGCACAGTCTGTAATGAACAGATCAGAGCAGTGGTTCTCCAGCTGGGGTCTTGGCCCAGCAGCACAGCGTCACCTGGAAGCATTTTAGAAATGCACATTCCCAGGCCCACCTGAGCTACTGGATCAGAAACACTGGGTAGGGACCCAGCAATCTGGCTTTTAACTAAAGCCCTCTGGGAAATTTGGATATCTCTTCTTGAGAACCAAGGCAGGCAGGGCCGGTCACCATTTGTCCTGTAACTATACAGTCTGTTTGGTTGTTTCTAAAACAGTGGACGACTGGTTGGTTCCCTCGAATGGGCACAAACCACCACCACCATCTTGCTGAATCTATAGGTGAGACCAAAGGATCTTGTTACGTGGGGGTATAAAGAGCAGTGCTTCCCTTTCCAAAGAAGCACACACTCCAAATTGGTGCTCAGAGCGAAGCGTGTGCTTGGCTTCCAGTGGTTTCTGGTGGAAGAAGGAAGACATCCTGGCACTGTTGTACCACACTCTCTCCCCTTGAGATGGTGGGCGTGGGCCGAGTCATCACTTCCAGGAAAGGAGGGAAGGTGGCCAAGTGTGACAACCAGCCCCGAGCCAGGGGTCGTGAGGCCTGGCTGTGAGTCCTGCCCACCTACTGCCTATAATGCCTAGCAGAGGCCCTTCCTTCCCACGGGTGTTTGTGGCGTGCCTGCGATGTGCTGGACACTTGGTTTCCGTCCTCTCAAAGCCCACTGGGCAGGGATGGTAATCATAGATAATTATAGAACATAGATAATTATAGAATACCCTTACCTCTCTCTGGGTCTTTTTCCCCATCTGCAAAATGAAGTGTTTTCAAAAAAAAATTTTTTTAGCAGTTAAAGCATCCCATCCCAATATACAAAAGAGGGAACTGATGGTTTATTATCACATTTATTTTATAACTTAAAAATGATGGCACTTACGAGTTATAAGGTCAGTCAGTGAGAACAGTGAGGTTGGGTTGCTTTGACGAATATAACTTTCTTTTTTTAAAATTAAAGTTTATTGGGGTGACAATTGTTAGTAAAGTTACATAGATTTCAGGTGTACAATTCTGTATTACATCATATATAAATCCCATTGTGTATTCACCACCCAGAATCAGTTTTCCTTCCGTCATCATATATATTTGATCCCCCTTACCCTCATCACCCACCCCCCGCCCCCCTTACCCTCTGGTAACCCCTAAACTATTGTCTATGAGTTTTTGTTTCTCATTTGTTTGTCTTGTTCTTTTGTTGTTTTTGGTTCATATACCACATATCAGTGAAATCACATGGTTCTCTGCTTTTTCTGTCTGACTTATTTCGCTTAGCATTATATTCTCAAGATCAATCCATGTTGTCACAAATGTTCCTACATCATCTTTTCTTACTTCCGAATAGTATTCCATTGTGTATATATACCACAACTTCTTTATCCATTCATCTATCGAAGGACATTTTGGTTGTTTCCATGTCTTGGCCACCGTAAACAAAGCTGCAGTGAACATTGGAGCACACGTGTCTTTATGGATAAATGTTTTCAGATTTTTTGGGTAGATACTGAATATAACTTTCAAAATAAGGTTTGGGGTAACAGCTGTTGTCTTCACAGCCATGGCCTTCTGACTGATACCAGGCTTTTGTTGTGGTTGGGAAAATATTTTGATTGAGAATCTTTACCTACCACATTTGCAATCAGTAAGGTTTTTGTCAACAACTTGTAGTCTCGGGATATATTTCACTGGTGGTGACAGGAGAGGTGTGCCCTGAGACCCCCAGGAAGCTGAGTGACCACCTGGCAGCCCAGATCTAGTGGGGTCTACAAAGGGCTAACATTTGAGTTTGTACGCTGTTTGTGTAGTTTAAAATTATTACAGCTAAAAAATAGATTCAAGTACCTGTTGCCCCAGCCCCTGACCCGTGACCCCCCAAGCATCTTCAGGGAGCACTGGGCTCCATGGAACGTGGTTTGAAACCCAGACCTGGTCTCCATCTCCCAGTGCTCCGAGGTGCTGATGGTTCTGCCCCATGTAAGATGTCAGCCACCATCCCTTGACAGGTACCTGTGTCTGTGAGTTGTCATCTGCCCATCGGTGTCACACTTGGTTCTTTGTTCTCTCTTAACCCCCAGGTGCCCTCACGTTCCTATGTCTGGGACCTGGGGAGACAGAGCCCCCAGGACTGTCAGTGACCAAACCTAAGGACTGTATTAGGGCTGGCATTTGCCTCACCCCACATCTGAAGGTCCTGTCCACCCGCTCCTTTCTCAGAATGGTTCTTGAGTTATTGGGAGTGTTTGGGAAGGGGAGCAATTGTACCAAGAAAGAGTGATATCTTTTGGGAACTACACCTGGTTATGTCACTCCTTTGCTCGGTGAGCTCCCCACAGCCCAGAATGAAGTGTCACCGCATCTGTGACCTCATTTCTGGATGTTCTTGCTTTTATCAGCTGTCTTAGTGAGCTTGGGCTGCTACCATGTTTCCCTGAAAATAAGACCGGGTCTTATATTAATTTTTGTTCCAAAACATGCTTATGTTCAGGGGATGTCATCCTGAAAAATCATGCTAGGGCTTATTTTCCATTTAGGTCTTATTTTTTGGGGAAACGTGGTATAACAAAATACCATAGGCTGGGTGGCTTAAACAGAGAAATTGATTTCTCACAGTTTTGGAGGCTGGGAAGTGCCAGATCGAGGTCCTGGCAGATTCACTTCCTGGTGAGAGCCCTCTTCCTGGCTTGCAGACAGCTGCCTTCTCACTGTGTGCTTGGAGGTGGAGAGAGAGAGAGAGAGAGAGAGAGAGAGAGAGAGAGAGAGAGAGAGAAAGCAAGCTCTCTGTGTGTCTTAGGAGGGCACTAATCCCTTCATGGGGACTCCACCCTCATGACCTAAGCACCTCCCAGAAGCCTTGTCTCCAAATACCATCACATTGGGGGTTAGGGTCTCTATCTATGAATTTGGGGAGGACACAGCCATTCCGTCTATGACACCGACCCCTACCTTAGGGAATGGTCTGCCTTCCTTGAACTTGCCAGGACGCCTCTGTTCCTGCACACCTGTGCCCCCTTCCTAGTGTGCCCTTCCTGCTGCCTCTAGAGGCAGCTCGTGCTCATCTCCTCAGGTACTGCCTTGACGCCCAGGCCCTGCACATCTTTCTTTCACATCCCTGGCCACACTTGGGGCTCTTGGTTTTCAATCCTTCTTTCTCACTGTCTAGAGCTCAGGGCCTGTGTGGGATTCATGCCTGAGAGCCCTGTGCCCAGCACAGGTCCTGGCATGGCAGGCACCGGGATGCTGTTGAGTGAATGAATGAATGAACAAATGAATGGAGCGTGTGGTCCTGCTGCTCTCCATGCTTCAATGCCCTTCAGCCTTCCTTTGACTCCTGTCCTTTGTCTGCATGTCCATGTGTCACCCCTGCCAGGGCCTGCTTCAGATATTCCTTCCCTTCCTCTGCCAGGAAGAGCGCCAGCTCTCCCCCTTGTCACCTGGCCTGTCTCCCTCACTCGACTAGAACTCATCAAGGGTGTGGGGGAACCACTGGGATTCCCAGTCCCGGGCCAACACATTGAAGGACTCAGCAAATGTCTGCTCCTGATAAAGTCTGCCTTGACCATCTTCCTTCCCCACCAAGCTGGTAGGAGCCTGGTAGTGAGACATCTGGGTCATCGTAGTGCAAAGGCCCCAGACCTGTAATTAGTGTCGCTCTTCAAGCCCCTGGTCTTCCTACCTGTCTCAGCCTCACACCATTCCCACCCCCATCTCCCAGTTCTGGAGTCCCGGTCTTGAGAGAAGCCAGGACATATGAGCTCTGTGTCCCCCCCCCCAGCTCTGTGCACCCGGTGAGCACTCAGGAGGTGTCTGCTGGGCAGTGCCCCCGGCACATTAAGCCACATCGAGTGGCTGGTGGAGAAAGGATGTGGAAACCACAAAAGAACTTGCTCTTTGCTTGAACGTCACCAGCAGCATGGCTTGTTCTCAGTGCTGTGATTATGTGACTCATTTCAGCAGAGGTGGGACAGAGATGACCTGATGGCTGGGACCTTTTCTGGGATTTCTTAAGGGGCCCTTGCACATCAATAAAGGGCCAGCAAGTAGTGGCTGAATGAATAAAGGCTTTATATTTAGGTGGGGACATGAGCAAGTCCTTTACCCACTTTCAGCTGAAATTTTGTCCCTACAAAATGAGGAAAAGAATACATGTTTCTCCAGGACCTTGTGAGTGCCAAGGTTATGTGTGTAAAGAACTGGTGACTTATGGTTGCCTAGGGAGTGGCAGTCATCTACCCCAGGTGCGCTGACTGCCTGGGGTTTAGTTAGTTGCCCCCAAATGTAGTTACTTAGGCCTCTCCTTGGATGAGGCAGTGCTTGGGCCACTCCTGTGGCTCCATCCTCAGGGCCTAGTTAAATATCTGGTACCTGGAAGCTGTGTAGCAGAGCAGGTAAGAACAGGAACACTGGAGCCGCCTGGGTACCACCTCTCACCTCTACTTGCTAACTGGGTCACCTTGGCCTGGTCATGCTCTCCCAGTGCCCCTTAGCCATGGTACTTCACCCTTCCTACTGGGAGACTAAAGTGGGGTACTAATAATACCCATATCATAGGGCTGCAGAATAATATATACTTGGGAAACTCTGAACAGTTTCTGGCACAGAGTAACAGCTGTATCAGCAGGTACGGTTTTTATTATTACTTGGTGCATGTTTGTTGAATTGTATTGCATTCTGACTGACGGGAGTGTGGGTGCCGCCATGATATTTTATTTTTCTTGCAGCACAGATATTGGTTCCCATTGCTCATCCCCACCTCAAAGTTTCTCTCCTGTTCAGCATCTGGTAAAATTTTATAGTGAAAATCTAAGAAAAAAAGAAAAGTTCACATGCACAGAGTGTTCTAAAGGAAGTTTCATCATGTTTTTGTAAATGTGGATAAAAAACTCTCATTCCTATATTTGATGAGAATTTTGTTATGTGGGTTCTGAGTATGAGTAGCAATTTTATCAGAAATTGTGTTTGTGAGTGTGTTTGGTGGGAAATTGAAGTAAGTGCTTTTCTGATGATATTGGAAGCTTTTCATGAACTGGAATATTTTGAAACTACTGTTTTATGGAAGTGTTGGGGCTAATTCAGTGGCATTTATAATAATTTGCTGTCAGCATGCTTTTTGGGAGGATGATGGCATAATGTGCAGGAGGAAGCCTGGCTGTTCATTCCTGAAAATGTTCGTAGATGTCTTCTAAGAGCATGCCAGGCAAGGTGCTGGGTCCTGAGGCTAGAAACCAAAACTGACACAATTCTGTGAGCAGTAGGGATGTGGCCTTAGAGTCAGACAGACCTAGATGCAAGTCCTGACTCTGCCACTTACAAGCTATGAACGTTGGGAAGTGACGTCACCTCTTTGAGCTTCAGTTTCCTTACCTGTCAAATGGGATAATATTGTCACCTGTTTTACAAGGTTTTAGGGGTGGATTGAGATGGGTATGCCAAGCACATTGCCTGGCATAGAATAGGCCCTTATAAATGGCAGTTCTTGGTTTAGCTGCTTCTTTTAGTGACTAGGGGCAGGAGTGATGCCCTGAGAGACCCATGACGCGGGGCCACCCCTGCACCACTTCCTTTCCTTTGTTCTATGTCTGGCAGAACGGGCAAAGTCTCTCTTAGCAGAGGCAACGCCTGTGTCTGGGGGCGAGAGGTTTGGTTTCCTGTGGGTTTGTGGCTTTGCAGCATTGCCCCATTGGTCGCCCCCATGAGAATTTCTGGAAGGCCAAGGAGACAGGTGGTGGTGGATGGCGCAGGGTCTCCCAGGAAGGACAGCCAGCATCCCTCCACCCCCACCTTGACTCAGCCTTCCTGTCCTGTATCCAGTCTGACTGTCAGCTGTCCAGTAGCGAATGTTCCCCTGGGCGGGTGCTTCATGCTCCTCTCTAGGCTTCTCCACTGTGATGCAAGAAGGCAGGAGGAAACCGAGGCCCTGGGAGGCCACATAGTCATCTAGCGATCAGAGTTCGTCATGGCGCCTCCGGATGAGAGCCTGGCCCTCTTTCCGCCCACACCGGGGCTTTCCAGGTGGCCTCAGCGACCGCAGCATAGGAGGCTGAGGTTTGAGCAGTGGGTCCTGCATGTGAACTGCCAGAGAAGATTGCATTTCATGAAAAGAACAGCTACTCTTTATTGTTTTCTCTCTGAACGTATATGCTAATTTTATGTTTTACTGGGGTCATGCTGTACCAGCTTTGTAACCTGGCCTGCTTTTTCCTGCTTTTTCAAGGCAGCAACTCATTCTGAAGGTTTCCCCACGACTTGGTTCCTTTGCAGTAGTTTCTCCGGGGGGGGGGGGGGGGGGGGGCAGGGACAGAAAGCAGGTGGTGGGCGTGGCCAAGGAGGCAGCGTGAAGGGTCAGGACAGGAAGCGGAAGGGGAGGAGTCAGGCTGTAATTTAAAGGCCAGTGGCAGGAAGTGGAGCCGGATGTACCAGAAGCGGAAGGGCCCGGTTAGCGTTAGGTGGTTAGGCTTAACTTCTCTTTTCTGCACAAACTTGTCTTCGGAGTTGAGGAGGGTTGGCAGGGGAGGGAGGGGAGGAGTACGGGCCTTAACATGTGAGAGGCGTGGAGGAGGGACAGTCAGGTGCTTCCCGGCCGGCGGAGATGGTGGCCCTGATGTGGGTAATGGCGTTGGAGGGGGGCGGAGGGGGGTCGCACTGCTGTTAGGGGAAGACGGCCGTTTGGTATGGCTGTTCCCTGGATCCATCCGCAGAAGGGGCTGCTTTGCATTAGACCCTGCAGTGGTCACTTGACTTCGTTTACTCTGTGCAGGGTTATCTCTGGCTCAGGCGACGTGACTTGATGGAAGTTCCCACGGGCATTAGGGATGGAGCCAGGATGCTCTGCTGGGTCTAACACTGAAGCCGAGGCTTTCTGGGGACGGTCCTGCCTTCAGGGGCAGGAGCCTTGGCAGTCCTGGAGGGCTTCGTGGAGCAGGTGGTGATGTAGTTTACAAACCTTTACTAGGCTACGTATGAAGCCAGGGTAAGAGGAGCGCAGGGTTGGCAGTGAAGAGGCTGGGTTCAAACCCCGCCTCCCTGTGTACATTTGGATCAGACACAGCCTCTCTGGGCTCCATGTCCCGTTTGTACAATGGGGCGGTGGGACCAGATGGTCTTTCTTCACATCTCTTCCAAGTCTGGAGCTCACTAATTCTCTGCATCAATGTTTGCTAAATATTTCCCCCTTTGGGAAGCCTGACGTCTGACTACCAACACTCTCTTCCTCCCCAAGCTCCCTTTGTGATTTCAGGATGCCAGTGGGTGTCCAGGAAGGGTCACTGTTCATGATGACAAGGGCTGTGCCCTGTCCACCGCTTTGAAAGACTCCAACGCTTTCCGGCTCCCAGGTTATCAGTGCGGGTTGGAGGTTCACCCACGGGGACGGGGTGGGCTCAATGAGGCAAGCCCTGGGGCCTGACACACACCTGTCCCTGCATGTTGGTGGAGTCTTAGGCCAGTCAGTTAGCCTTTGGCAGCCTTCGTTTCCCCACTTGTGTACATGGAGGCGTTACTGCCCAGCCCTTAATCTCCTTGGCCTGACTGCCCCATTCTGAGTGGGTCAGGGTGACATGACACAGTGCTGCTTCCCACGTCTACAGAAAAGTAGGCCAGTGGGTAGTAGTAATGAGCTTGGTAAATGTTTAGAAGGATTCAAAAGTAGATTAATAGTACAATACAGCTTAACGGGACCTTTAGGAATTCTTCTCTGTCCCCATTCACCAGGGCTGTAAGTAGTGTCTGGTTTTGCCTCCTAAAATGTTCACCTCAGGCCTCTTCATCCCTTACCGGATGAGGATGCAGCCATAGCACTGTCTCTGCCTCCAGGGGGCTCCCTCCAGGCAGCCTTCAGTGTTGCCTCTGAGCAGCTGGTCTGAAATGCATAGGTGTCTGACCTTTTCCTCCCAGGCATAAACCTCGCCATGGTTCCCTGCAATGCTCAAGGTCAAGTTCAAGCCCTTTAGGGATTTATGGTCAGTCCTTCCTCCCTCTTGCTAGACCTCCATTCACTCCAGGGCAGCACTGTGACTTGTTCATCCTAGGCACTAAAGCTGGGAAAGTATCTGGCACTTAATTGGTTCTCAATACTTGGTATTGATGCTACTTATCATTATGTGTTAATGAGCAGGGTACCTCATCCTCCGTTAGGAATTTGAGTTACAGACCTGTGGCTACTGTATTATTATCTTGCACGGATGAGGAAACAGGTTCAGAGAGGACAACAGTCTTGATGGGCTTCAACATGATCGTTGGATAAACATATGCTTATTCTAGTAACCTCTGTAAAGGGAGTCGTGAGGCATCTATTACTTTAATTGAAAAGAAGACGTCTGAGCCCCGAATCCGGTCTTCCAGGTGCAAACAGCCAAGGTTTGGCAGGCAGGTCACAGGTATGGGCTGGGTGGTGTAAGGCAGTGTCCACCTGCCTGGGCAGAGATGGGTGGGGATCCTGCCTGGTGCCAGCCGGGTGAGTCCTCAGCTGGCAGGCCACCAGTCGTATCGCCTGTTCATAGTGTATCAGCGATGAGGCAACAGTGAGATGCTTGCAGGACGATTTATTACTTCGTATCTGCTGATTTCTAGTCACTGTTATTTCCCACTGTGAACATAAAACTATACAAAAGTAATGAAAGTATTGCAAAAAGAAAAAAATTGGCATTCATTTTTATTCCCATCACCCTTCAAACTGCTGTTTTAGTGTTCATTTCATTTTTGTCCCGAGACAGTGTGCATGTAGAGAGATGTGTGTCGATGAAATAGTTTACTTTTTATGTGGAATGAAGGGAGCCTGTTTTGGAACTCACTTGTTTGTGCTCTGGTTCTATCACTGCTGAGCTGTGTGACCTTGGGCCAGTTCCTCAACCTCTCTGAACCTCCATGGCTTCAGCAGTCCCCTAGAGAATGCCACCCCCGTCAGGGGTGCTGCTGTATGATGTTGGTTGGTTTGGCTGTGAGGAGAGTTTGAGGGATCTGTGGGAAGGGGCAGGTGGGGGACAAATGATGAAGGGCCTTGTCTGGGCCAAGGGGTTTGGTTATCACCCTGAAGGCAGCGGGCAGCCAAGGATGGTCTGTGAATATATTTTACTGGTTTCTGATTCTCAGAAAAGTAGTGGTAGTCTCCAAGATCAAGGGACCTTGGATCAGAGCTATGCATGGCTCAGAAGCCGTGGATGAGGGGGTAGGTGGGGCAGAGAGTAAGGAAATGGCCAGTGGGGGACGAATGGTGGGGGGAGACAGAAGACACCAGTCCTCAGCAGGAGCTAAGCAGGAGCTGGGTGTCGGGGCCTAGGTGGGGAGTACCCAGGGACCAGAGCAGGAGACTAGGGTATAGGCCAGGGGGTGGTGCGGCTTTGTGTTCCCAGGAGCCCTTTCAGGAGAGCCTGGGGATAGGCTGCGAGCACCTTGTCACTGCTCTAAGGGACCTCAGGGAAGGCGGATGCTCTACAGATGGGGAAACTGAGGCCCACGGGGGCTGTGTGACTTCTCTAGAGTGACTAAGCAGATTGAGAGGTGTGAGCCCTGGTCCCCTGCTTTTCTGCATGGTTGCCTTCCTGGACCATGCTGCCAGCTCCCAAGGACAGAGGGACCCTACCGTCAGGTGTGTGGCTTGTGATTTTTAGCAATAGAGCCAGAGACCAGGGCTGGCATCAGCTGAGGATTCGTAATCATGTATCCTCATGCCCAGAATCCCTTCCAGCTGGCCTGCCCAGTGACTTGTCAGCAGTCCTTTACCTGCTGAGGCTTGTGATTCTTGATTGTCATTATGTTTCACTTTTCCACTTGATACCTTGGGGAAGTTTGTGGTTCAGTGTACCTCTGACAGGTGCAGTCACGTCCTGCACACAACTGCTCTTTAATAGTGCTCTGAGTTCAAGACAGACAGTCATTTTGCTGCACGGGGCATTATTTTGACATGTGGTGATATTTGAGTATGAAATGTGTCAATGATAAAATTCCCTGGTTTTGATAATTGTGTTGTGATTGTGTAATGTCCTTGGTCCTATGAGATGAAAGTCATAGCATTGAGGACAAGATGTCATGATGTCTACAGTTCACTCTCAAATGGTTCATAAAAGTAGACACATATGTATAGAAATGCATCTTTATAGATAAAAAAAGCAGATATGGAAATGTGGGCAATTGGGGAGCCTCAGTGAAGGAATAAGGAATTCATTGTATGTTCTCAGTACTTGCTGTAGTTTTGAAACTTTGCAAAATAAAAAGTTTGTGAGAAGCGCTCCCATGGGAGAGGTGCCCTGATGACCGGTGGTCGGCACCTGTCCGCCCTGTGGTCTCCAGCTCCTTCCGTGTCTCTGCCACCTATTCAGCCCACAGTTCACAAATAGAGGCGGAAGCTTGTGATGAAATTCATTCCTCCCTCTATAGAGAAATCATTACATTTTTAGACTTAGCTTTCAGACCGACTTTCCTTCACATTTTCATTTCTCTCCTTCCCTTACATTTTTCTTAAAGTTTTATTGCCTTCTAAAATTGCCAAAGTCGTATTTGTGGTTGTAATTATTCAAAAAGAGAAGAGAGTAAGGAAATAAATAGACCCTCTTTTTCTCCATCCCCTGGGGGGTAACCTGTGGTAAGTGGAACCCTGTGAACGTTTTCCTGTGCTGTGGAAACACATATAAATGTGCGGACATCTAGTAGTAGGGCTTGGTGTCTTATCTTTTTTTTTTTAAATCCTTTGTTGACCTGGTTAGCCTCCTACTTCTCCTTGAAGACATAGCTTCCTCCAGAAAGGACCCCAGGCTCTGAGCGCTAACCTCACTCCACTGCAGTTACCTGATTACAAGCTGCCTTCCCTGCCAGATCATGGGTAACACGGGGGCAGCAGCTGTTTCTATTTCACTGTCTGTACTGGATCTGGGAGCCCAGGAGATACACAGTCAGTGTTTGCAGAGTGAACGGATGGGCAGGGGAGGCATCCTGGGTGAGGAAGCCATATGAGCAGAGCCTTGCAGTAAGAGAAGCCTTCTTGTTCAAACACTCCTCCTAGCCCCTGGGAGGAGACTCCTGGGCATCTGGGGACAGAAGGTCACTTTGGGGAACATGGCCACTGCCACCCCAGGGTCCCCATGCCCTGGCTGATTCTATGGCACAAATGCCCTATGTGGGCTGGGCTGATAGGTGGCCATGACCTACCCAAGGGCGGGGCCAATACTGGGTCCTCTCTTCTCCCCAGGGCCCAGTAGGCCTGCTGGGAGTCTTGGGGGTGACAGGAGGAAGCACAGGCCAGGGATGAAGCCGGGTAGGATTTAGAAGTGGGCGTGGCTTGGATCTCTATGTTTCCATGATCCTGCTTCCTTCTCCTACAGGCAGTGTTTTCTGCAGCTGGGGTTTATTAAGGTTTCTGCAGATCCTCTGATTGGTGCCAGGGGACCAGGTCACTGCCAGCTGGAGGAAGCTGAAAGTTCAGCAGGACCTAAGGCTGAGGGGCTGGCTTCTCAGCCACTGTGTTGGGGCAGCGAAGAGAAAGCATCCCTTTCCTGAGATGCTTTCTCGAGCTCGCGTTCCTGTTCAGGCCTGAGGAGTCCCAGCTGGTGCTATGGTGGGACCATAGGCGTTAGAGCATTGGAGTAACATTTCAGAAGGATTTGTGTTATGGGAGGAGAGTGGGGCTGGGAATTCCTGCATAGCATGGTGTGGCATGGTTCTGGAAGCGTGGCCAGTGTTATTTGGGGGAATTTACAGAGAAGAAGTGAGGAATTCTGCTTTTCTGTTGTTCATTATGAATGATAAATGTCAATAATGTCTGGCTATTAAATGTCTACATAGCTTTGCAGGAATACCCAGGTCACCAGCTTCAAAACAAGTATTTTCCCCATTCAATGGAGTAGGAAAATGACTTTGGAAAGTCAGGGCTTGTTGACTCATTCCTGATTTCGTGGCAGGTCCTGTAGTTTGGGGATGAGAGAAGCACAGTCCTGCCTTCAAGGCACACCTGGTCTAGGTGCTTTTTGAGATTGAATCACCAACACCCAGGACATGTAAAGATTTCTCTCCATCTTACCACACCAGTCACTGTTTTGTACTCATGCCCTTGGCATTTGGTTCTGAATAAATGCTGAAGTGATTTGAGCAGGCTCTGTATCTTTTTCTCTCGGTATCTTGTCTGCTTGTCCACCTAAGTTGACATTCTTTGATGGCTTGGACTATATTGTGAATACCCAGTGGTGATGATGGTGGTGATGATGGTGGAAGTGATAATGGTGGTGGTGGTGGTGATGATGGTGATGTCGGTGATGGTGTTGGTGGTGATGATGGTGGTGCTGGTGGTGCTGATGGTGGTGGTGGTGGTGGTGGTGGTGGTGGTGGTGATGGTGATGGTGGTGGTGGTGGTGGTGGTGGTGGTGATGGTGGTGGTGGTGGTGGTGGTGGTGGTGATAGTGGTGGTGGTGGTGGTGGTGATGGTGGTGGAAGTGATAGTAATAGTGGTGGTGATGGTGGTGGTGGTGGTGGTGCTGATGGTGGTGGTGGTGGTGATGATGGTGGTGGTGGTGGTGGTGATGGTGGTGATGGTGGTGGTGGTGGTGGTGGTGGTGGTGGTGATAGTGGTGGTGGTGGTGGTGGTGATGGTGGTGGAAGTGATAGTAATAGTGGTGGTGATGGTGGTGGTGGTGGTGATGTTGGTGTTGGTGGTGATGGTGGTGATGGTGTTGGTGGTGGTGGTGATGGTAGTAGTGGTGGTGGTGGTGGTGGTGGTGGTGGTGGTGATGGTGGTGGTGGTGGTGGTGGTGGTGGTGATGGTGGTGGAAGTGATAGTAATAGTGGTGGTGATGGTGGTGGTGGTGGTGATGTTGGTGTTGGTGGTGATGGTGATGATGGTGGTGGTGGTGGTGGTGATGGTAGTGGTGGTGGTGGTGGTGGTGGTGATGGTGATGGTGATGGTAGTGGTGGTGGTGACGGTGGTGATGATGGTGGTGGTGATCACAGTGGTGGTGGTGAGGGTATGTATATATTATTTTTAAAAGTTGTCCTAAAAGCAGAATTCCCCATTGGAAGAGATCCCTCCAATTGAGAAATGGTTCTGCCTCCCTTCTTTGAGTGGTGGGTTTTTTCCCCCAAGATTTATCCTTTTAAGCCCAGGCCAAGAATTGAGGTGCAGCCCCAGGCAGCAGGGGGCGGCTCCATGAAGTCCTAGAAGCTCAGGTTGAAGGCATCTTAGGGGCCTCTCGGAACAAACCCTGCTTGGGGTAGGTCCTAAGTTGAACTAAGTAGCTCTCCCTTATCCCTCTGTTGTCTGTCCATCCACCCCTCTCCCCCAACCCCAAACCAGGCCTCCCCCGTGGCAACCTGTGAGAGAGATTGGGACACTGAGATGACTTAGACCCAGTTCCTGTCCTCAAGGAGCTCAGTCTGATGTGAAAGAGTTAGGGTTTGCCAAGACCACAAGTGCTAGGATGGAAGGAAAACTCGGGGGTTGTGGAACCCCTGAGGGGGACCCTGCCCCAGCCGGGAAGTTGGGGCAGTCACCCATATGAGGTTTTATTGCATTCTTTTTAATTATTATTAGTTTCAGGTGTACAAAACAATGTAATAGACATTTATCATTTATATCCCTCACACAGTGACAACTCCCCTCCCCCAATCTACTATCCCTCTGACATCGCACACAGCCATTACATTTCTACTGTGTCTATTTGTAATGCTGTACTCCACTTCTTGTAAATATATATATATATATATATGATATATATATATCGTAACTATATATATATATATATAAACTATATATATATACAAACTATATATATATATAAACTATATATATATATATAAACTATATATATAAACTTGTAGTTGACATTCATTATTGTTCAGCTTCAGCTTCAGGTGTACAGTGCAGTGATCAGGCATCTACATCATCCCTGAGGTGGTCTCCCTAATGGGACAAGTGTCCATTGATACCCTACAAAATTATTGCATTCTTGAATGACAAGTGTTGGCAGAACAAGTTGAGTGGAGCATTCCAGGCTTGAAGAGCTTGGACAAGGGGCATAGCAGGCCTGGGAGAGAGGAGAGCCTCACCTGTTCCACAGATGGCGAGACACTTGCTGTGGGTGAGGCAATGATGCGGACCGAGAGGCTAGCTGGGAACCCCCTCCCCCAGGCTGCATACCCTCAGGACCTAGGTCAGGCTGGTTCAGGAAGTCTGCTGTGGCCTAGGGTAGGAAAGCATGACAGATGGCAGAGGCAGGCCCAAGTGTCCTTCCAGTTCCTTCCTTGTCAGCCTTTCTGTGCCCAGGTGAGCTCCTTGGGCTGGCAGGGTTTCACGGAGGACCTCACCGCTGTTTGATGGGAACAATGCCGGCTCACGAGCCCATGCCATCTGTTTCCTAGGACCAAGCACCGTCAGCTGGTCTGTCTGGGGGTGTGTCCTCTCACCTGGATGGTGCACAACAGCCTCCACCAGCCTCCCTGCTTCCACCCTGAAATCCAGTCTACCTGGTAGCCAAAGGGAGCTTTTTGAGGGGAAATAGACCTTGCTTGTGCATTCAACAGTAATTGAGCTGTGCGCAGTCTCGGTAGAGAGCACACAGCACCCCCAGACGACTCCCAACCTTGGGGAGGCTGAGGCCCCCTCTTGTGGGGACTTTGCTCGTCTGTGATGACTTCTGTTTCCTTAGGGTCCTCCCACCCCCACACAGTGGCTTCACATTGTGGGAAGAGCATGGGCTGGGGTGGGACAAGCCCGGGTAGTTTATGTTCCGTGACTTCTTAGTGCCGGGGCCTCCCTGTTTGGGACGTGAGGATGGTATCAGCGTCCCTGTAGGGGGTGGATTGGACAAGACAATTGAATGTAATGCTCTAATGTGGTGCCTGCAGAGGTCAAGGACTCAGTGACCCTGAGCAACTAGGATGGCCATGTCATGGACTAAATATGGCAACAATCAGGGAAGAGAGTGGGCAGGAAGGCGGGTCAGTGGTGTCCAAGTCAGACGGGCAAAGAAGTCAGATTACAAGACGCAGGCTCGGTGTGGCCACGAAGAGGCCAGGGCACGTGAGTGGGGACCAGCGGAAGTCAGGAGAGGTGAGTGGAGGTGATTGGCGGCCAGTGGAGGCAAGGGGGGGGGAGGGGAAAGGAGATCAGGGAAGGGGTGTGGAGATGAAGGGAGGTGTGTGGGGGCTCGTGGAGGCTTGGGAGGCACAGGGGCCGGAGCCACACTGCTGGGAAGTGAGGAGGCGGTCCAGTGGACAGGTGGGGACAGCCGAGAAGGCCTGTGGAGAAGCAGAGTGAGGCAGAGGTTGGGGGTGTTTGGGACAGGGAGAGGTCTTTTTGTTTCAGTGGGAATGACCCGAATATGAAAAGCTGGTGCTGAGGAGCCCCTGGAGGGGGGCGGGGGTGACACTTCAGCAGCCAGGAAAAAGGGAGCTTTGGGAAAAAGTGGGAATGAGAAGGGGTCCAGGGCCAGGGAGAAGACGGGGGTGTTGATTTGGGGGTGCAGGCTTGAGGGGGATGCTGTCTGGTCCTCAGTTCGGTTTTCTTCTGTGTCCTTAATATCATTTTCTGCTCTCTCCTGCACAGACTGCTGTTCATTCCTAGCTCCTTTTGATTTGATTCTAAGTGGAATCAGCTTCTAGTTTTATCCACAAATTGGTTACTGCTGGTATATAGGAAAGAAAGTGATGGGGTTTTTTTGTCACTTAGCCCTATCCAGCAACTTCAGGGGACCCTAAAAATCCCATTAGTATATTTCAGACTGGATATTTGGACTTTCACCTCAGTGCCGCTGATTTTTCCCTCTGACCCAGTTTCTTCTCCCTTTCTGTTTTCTTGGCTCAAGCCTCCCCTCCCCCTTTCCTCTGTTCTTCTCTCCTTCCCCTGCCTTGATAGGCGCTGTCAACCTTCTCTTTCTAAGAATTCTCTTTGTTCACACTGCCTCCTTCCCCTGCCCGCAAATGGAAATAGCTTTCTTGGTTTATCCTGTTCGTTGGGGCTGTGAGGTCAGCAAGTGTCTCAATGTGGGGTTTTTCCCTGAGACTGGGATCACAATATGACTCGCTTTTCACACACAGCAGGTATGACAAATCTTCCCACAGCCGCCACGGTTGATTTAACCTCACCATTTCCGTCTTTATGGGTTATCCCCTTGTCTGATTATTCCCTTAGGGTAGATTCTGGAAGTGAAGCTATTGAGCAAAAGGGATCCATATTTAAAATTTTCACAGAAATTGCCAGACGGCGCTCCAGAAAGGTTGTGCCAATTTGTACCCACCAAGAGCGATTGAGAATAGCAATTCCCCAGAGCCTGCCAACAATGAATATTGAAAAATCTTTGCCAGTGTGCTAAGTGAGAATTCTCGTTCCGGTTCTCACTCCCTTGGTTACCAGTGAGGCTGATGTCGTGTCATTTGTGTACTGCCCATGTGCGTTTTCTTTCTTTGGGAATTGCTCCTTCATTATTTATACTAATTCTATTGGCATGTCGCTTAAAGCAATTTTGATTTGCGATATGTTACAAATACTTTTTCCTATCTGGCAATTTGACAGTTTTGCTCTGATGCTTTTCCTCTACAGAGGTTTACCATGGGTGTCTTCTGTGAGTGCTTGGGCATTTTGCCTCCTTCAATACAGTGTTTCTCTGAAAATAAGACCTGGCTGGACCATCAGCTCTAATGCGCCTTTTGGAGCAAAAATTAATATAAGACCCGGTCTTATTTTACTATAAGACCGGGTCTTATAATGTAATATGATATGATATGATGTAATATAATACCAGGTCTTATATTAGTTTTTGCTCCAAAAGACTCATTAGAGCTGATGGTCTGCCTAGGTCTTATTTTTGAGGAAACATAGTATTTGTTTTCAGAAGATGTCTTTGTTTTGGGGTTTCTTTGTTTTTATTTCAGTTTGCAATCCACCTGCAGGTTGTTTCGCTGTAAGGAACTAGGTGGGTATCCAGTTGTATTTGTTCCCAAATAGCTAGTCCTTTCGCCTAGTACAGTGGGGTGGGTCAGCTGTTCCCTGTCCCCATTTGTATGTGTTAAATTCTTGTGTCTGTCCTCCGATCTGTGTTTGCCCTTTATCTTCTGTCCATTTGATCTGTTGAGCAGCCCATTTTTTATCCCTAAGGAGAGAGACAGAAACTTGCAGCTTGAAGTTTTCAAACAGGATTTTCTTTCCCAAACTATAAAGATGGATTTCCTATGTGGGGAGGACAGCTACTATCTGGAGGACCCAAAGACCCTGTGGGGTGATCGCCCCTCCACCCCAGCCCCTCTGCAACGTCCTCATTCCTTCTTTCTGTCTCATCATAACCCATCTGTGGCTTCAAACCCAAACTGTTGTTTAGCCCACAGGCAGTTGCTTCCACCTCGTCCAGCCAGATCCTGGGCCGAGGCAGCCGGAGGAACTCAGCGGGGCCTTTGGAAGCCTGGTCCCCGCTGTCTGGCTCCACCACCGTGAGGTCTTCGTGGGCCTGTGTTCATCTGTGGCATCTCTGAGCTTCCTACCTGGAAGCAAGTGGGCAGGCAGACAGCTCCACCCCCCTGCCGTCCCTATGCTGGAAGGTTCTTGGCCATGTTGCTTCAGGTTTGAGGCTGTGATCACCAGTGGGAAGCGGGAACATGGCCGGGGGAAAGCTGGGATGCCTAGGGCACACACTGTGGCCCATTACCATCCTCGCTTTCCAGATCAGGGGATGGAGACAGAGCAGAGTGACCTGGCCAGGGTGCCCCCCGGGGAAGGGGCAGAGCCAGCCAGCAGCTGTCATGGACACGCCACGTGAGAGGATGACCATCAGGGGCAGTGGAGCTGGGATGTCGCCCAGGGCTGGCCCAGGACCAACCTCTAGCCCGTCCTGTGGCCTCCCAGGAAGACATTGTAGGGAAACCCTGTAGCTGATGCTATTAGAAGCTCCCCAGGTGAAGAGAGGTGGAAGTCTGTCATTTTCATCAGATACTGGATTTGCATCTCAGCAGCAAAGCATTGGGTGACCAGGGTTGCTAAAGGCTTGGAGCAGATGGCACTGCATTGATTTTTGCAAATCGTAAGAAAGGGAATGCACAGCAATCTGTTCGCTGTGTCGGCATCTGACTTTAACTTTTCAAATCAGTTACGGACTCTGTTAGGTATTTTATTAAATCTGTGATGCCATCAGTTGAGAGATGCGTCATTATTTTTGTACCACTAAAGAAAGGGAAAATCTAATGCTGCCTGTTCAGTGATGACAGGGTTAGGTTGTAAGACACATTGTGATTTCAGAAATGTTACAAAGTGAAAACATGTGCCTTAACATCAATGCAGCAACATGGTAGTGTTCACTCGGCCATTTGTTGGCGGACCATGTCCAACGGCTGCCTGTCCAAGGGCTGGGCACAGAGGGGTGAAGATATGTTCCAAGTCCCTGCTCCCCAAGAGCACACAGACAGGTCTGATACTAACATGCTAATGGATCATTTCATAACAGTTTGTTGATTGATGGGTCCATTCAGTCACCAAATACCTGTTGAGCACCTGCTATGTGCCAGGCACTATTCTAGGCCCTGGGGGCCCCACAGTGAACAAAACTCACAGAGCTGACTCTCCAAGGCCATAAGTATGCATCCCCAGCAGCAGCTCTCAAATATTGCTGGGCAGAACAATTTTCGTGCAGAAATTCCGATTGCCAGGCCCCACTTCCGGACGTTGCCTTTCATCCTGTCTAGGGGGGACCCAGGAATCTGCATTTTCACAAGCACCCTGGGAGATCCCGGGGCAGGAGGACTTCGGGCCGAAATGTGAGACACAGCGCTTCAGTGTCATGAGTTTACCGCATCCCATTGTATAAACGCTGTTCTTCACAGTCCCTTTGCTTGTTGGCTATTTAGCAAATACTTAGTGCGTTTCTTGTTTCCCGTGTTATGAACAACACGTCCATAAATGTCCCTGCAGCTGAATCCTCCGGGGTTCCTTGGGCAGCGGTACTTGCGCTGACTTTTTAAGGGCCACCGTATCTGGCCCTGGAGCCTGACTGCCTGGTTCCTTCCCCACTTACTAGCTTGCACTTTTGAGCAAGTTCCTGAACCTTGCCATAATTTTCTCATCCCTGAATCGGGACGGCAATGGCGCCTACTGTTTAGGGCTATTGTAAGGTAACTGGAAGTGCTGAGAACAGAGCTGACGAATGCACAGGAAGGCTCTGTGCCGGCCGGCGGTGGCGATGGCACTGACACTGCATTGCCAGTGGAGGAGGGAGTGCACCATGCAGTGCCCGGGCACAGTGGTGGCTGGGACAAAGCTGGACACCAGCAGCTTTGATGCTGGAGAGTCGCCTTTGTTGTCACAGATCCGATTTCAGCCTATCTGCCCCATTGTCACCAGAAACTGGTCTGGATGTGTTTCTCTGCTCACATCTCCCTGTCGTCCCACTGCCGGAGGGTGAATTTCCTTTAAACACTGCACAAGAAGGAAGGCCCTTTAGAACTTAGCTCTGGCTCCATCTAACACCCCCACCCCACCCCGTGGGCTCCATGCTGCTATGTGGAGAGAGTCTAAGGGGAGACTGGTGGGAGTTGATGATTGAACTTGGCCATCACTCCTTGTCCTCTGAGGAATGAATAGGAGTTTTCCAAGTGGAGACGGAAGGAAGGGCTTGTCTTGGCTGATGGACCGGCCCACACAGAGGTGTAGCAATATGTTTGGGGTGGTGTCAGTAGATCATTAGGCTGAGTGTGGGTTGTTGGGGGAAGGTTGGATACTGAGACATTGAAAAGAAGGTGGCTGTGGGCTGGGTTGAAAATGGGCCCCGTTTGCCAGCCTGCAGAGCTGGGTGTTTGTTGCTTCACGTGGCAGACCCAGCATTGTAGGGCTCTGATCATCACAGTTTCCTGTGTCTGCTCCTTTAGGCTGACATGCACCCCCAGACACTCATTTTCTATATATTCCTTTAAGGACTGCAGACATCTGACAGATTCCTTGCCTAATTGCTAAGGGCACAGAGGTTTCCCTTCAATTATTTAGCTCGTGGTGAAACAGGGACTTGGAACACTACCCGTCAGTCTTTACCATCTTTGTGGTAAATTGCTTCTGGGAATACAGACGTGCCATCTTAGAGGGCCTCGCTTGTAAAAGGTATGATGTTAAAGTGACCGAGTTACTAAAATACCGTTGTGGACTGAAGTGCAGGCGGAAGCCGGAGAATTCGGAGCGCCTCTATTCCGTGCTGCCTCTGCACTTTCACCACGTGCTTCTCTTCTGCGTCACCTGGTGTTCTGCTCTGCTGTGTGCCTTCTCTCTCCCTCTGGAGTGGGGCTTTAAATGCAGTGTTTCTCAGCCCTGCAGAACATAAGCAGGCTGCCTTCCCAGGGTGGGTGGTGGGAGTCTGCGGTCACAGATAGAAAGATGGGCCTTGAATCCTCACTCTGGTTCAGCAGCCAGTATTTAGTAAGCCCCTGCTGTATACAGGCACCAGCCAGACTGTCAGTAAGACGTGGAATCCAGACTTTCCGAGCTGGAAGGGGCTTCAGAGAGTGACTGTTTCGTTCAGTATTTCTCTGTGGGAATGCATGGCTCGCTTGGTATATGAGAAGACTGTAGGTGGCACGTGGACAAACATTTCATTTTAATAGTATTATTTTAGTGTGCATTAAGAAGATATAATTAGCATATTAAGCCTGTGATTTTTGTGGCTATTATTGCTTAGAATAAGGCTAAAGTAGTATACATGTTTTTAAAATGTCAGTCATTTTAAAGAAAAATATTAAATAAGTTGCAAAGGGGTGTGAGGGCACTCTTGGGGGCTCCCCAAAATGTTCTCTATCTCAATTGCCGAAACTCTTCGAGCTGTGCACTTAGTAAAGTTGACCTGAGAACGTCAGCGCATGCTGTATGTGTTTTATCCAGCAGCTGCTGGATGACTGAGGTTTACAAACATCGTGCAGCCCAAATGCTCATTTTTCAAAGGAAAAATGAAGGCCCAGAGAGAAGCGAGTACTGGTGATGTTGGACAGGTGTTTGGGCCAGGTGCAGGGAAGGCTGGGTGGGGCTTGGCTTTCCGGCTTTGGCTTGGATCTGCCTGCTTAGTGTCTAGGAAGGTGGGCATGGTGGACGGGCATGGGTGTGGCCTGTTCCAGGAAAACCGACTGTCCTCAGATGGGCAGTTAGGTGGTGTGGGTTTGTTAGAATGGCTAAGGAGTGTCCCCTTCTGTGAGGGGATTCTGAGGACCTCCCACTGCAAGTGTGAAGCTTTATAGGTACCATGATCCAAGGACCCGCGTTTAAATTTAGGGCGCAGACAGTCCTGTGAGCCCTCCCAGTGTTAGTATCAGACATTACGTTTGCTCTTTTAGAGACGGCCTGCGTGGTGAGGGCTGACGCAGACTTCCCATGCTGGTCTTACGTCATGGCACACAGAACAGCTGCCCAGTTCCCCAGCGGGTTGTGGTTGGGGTGGGGGTACTGGGAACACGGCTACAGGCTTTAATGCAGTTTGCTTCAAGGTGGATGGAAATAGGGAAGTGAGGACAGCTTCTCAAAGCTGCAGCGGGGTGTCCGGGCCAGAATTCGAAGAACTTGGGCCTTCTTTGCTCCCATTTATTAGGGCACTGTTCGTTAGGCTGTTTTATTCCAGGTTGATTCATTGGCTCCTCCCTCTGTCCCTCCCTCCCCCTCCCCCCTCTTCCCCTCCCTCTCTGTCCCCCTCCCCCTTCTTCCCGCCTCCCCCTCCTTCACCCCTCCTTCTCCTTCCTTCTCCTTCCCCCTCCCTTCCCCTCCTCCCTCCCCCTCCTTCCCTTCCTGAAGTGGTTCACAGTGTCTCAGGCATAGCGTGAGGACTGCAGTGGTCACCAAGTAATCATAACAACAGTGGCTACTGTTTAGTGCTTGTCTGTCATGTGCCTAGCGCTGTGTTAACTGCCGTTACTCATATTGTCTTCTCACAACAACGCTGAGTTAGGGATGGTTATTATTTTTTTAATTTATTGGGGTGACAATTGTTAGTAAAATTACATAGATGTCAGGTGTACAATTCTGTATTACATCATAGGGATGGTTATTTAAGCATCCCATTTCCCAGAGGTGTGTTTCCTGAGCTCGCCAAAGGACAGCCTGCTGCAGGTGTAGAACCGGTGTCTTCCATTGGGAGACGTTATGACCATCTTGCTAAAATGGAGGGACTTAGGACTGGGGTGTAGATACGTCATACCTGTCCTCTTCTTCCTGTCACATCTAGGGAGCTGATTTTAGAGACCCGCGTTTTCAAAGGTGCTTTTTAAGGGCCTTGCTTCCTGCCAGCAGTATCAAGGCAGTTTTCTGGGGCCCAGGTGGAGCCTTTCAGGTTTCAGGGAGGAAGCCAGACCGGCGCTGATGCGCGCTGTGGACTTCGTGGGCTACGTGTCGAGATCGGGAGGCCTCTGAGGGCCGGAGATGCTGCCTCCAGCACCGACAGTGGAAGGTGTGGCTCTTCCTGGACGCAGAAACCACTTGGTTCAGAAAGAAGTCTGTGGCCCTTCTGCATCAGGCCCCGGGCAGGGCCCTGGGGACAAAGGTGGATGAGCCACTGACACTGCCCTTGAAGCTCACGGCACAATAGTAAGGTTTCAGGTAGATAGAACTGGTGGGTGGGCGCCACTTCCCAGCCCACGATCTGGGGCAGGTCACTTAATTTCTCTGGGTCACAGTTTCCCCTTCTCTAAAATGGGGGTCAGCTGGAGAGAATAATAGCACCTCCTTCAGAGAATTACGGAGATGACTGAGCTAATATGCATGAAGCGCGTATGTAGCACTTGGGATTTGCTCATTACTCTCTGTCTCATTCACCGGTTATCCGCAGAGCATATAGTACGTGCTCCACAGACTTTGTGGCATGTTTTTTGAAAGAATGATGTGACATTGGCCTTGGAGGATTTGGGGTTTAAGCAAGTGGAGACTTGAGAAGAGGGGGCTGTGTTTCCGGCAGGCAGGGGCAGTGGAAGGGCAGAGGTGCCATCGGGTATCGTCACTGAGGTTCTGAGACAGACTTTTGAGCCCGGAAGAAGTGTTTGGCCTGGTCTCCTCCAGCCTGGTGGCAAATGAGGACCTGCTCTGTGCTGGTGGGGAGGTGACAGGTGCAGAGTTTACAGCCTAGGAGGGAGAAAAAGACCCCAAAGGCAGTATGAGAACTTGATATAATTTGGACTTACATACTGAGCAGACGTAAATACTGACTTTTAACTTAGGTAATTTGTTTCTGGTCCTTTGTAAATTCTTTGGAAGAGAGCTGAAGGGGACATTCCTTCTACCTTGAGCACATGTGGAACAAACTGACTTAGAGTCAGACCCAGACTCAGTATTCTTACCTGGGCGGCCTTGGCCCATATCACTTGATTTCACCGAAACGCTGTAAAGTGTGAATCTTTCTCAAATATAAGACTTGAAGGTCAAGTTCAATGGTCTCCAGAGAGCTGGGCTTGGACAGAGTGCCCACCCACTACTGGTCCTTTTCCTTTGGGAAGAGGAGGGTGGGAATGGAAATTAATTTTGTCGTCTTTTTTAAACCCTCAATTGTTTTTCTTTGATTAGCATGCTTTTACTGTTATCGTTAAGAATATGACTTACAGGGCCAGCCCGGTGGCTCAGGCTGTTAGAGATCCATGCTCCTAACTCCAAAGGCTGCCGGTTCGATTCCCACATGGGCCAGAGGGCTCTCAACCACAAGGTTGCCAGTTCAATTCCTCGACTCCCGCAAAGGATGGTGGGCAGCGACCCCCGCAACTAAGATTGAACACGGCACCTTGAGCTCAGCTGCCTCCCAGATGGCTCAGTTGGTTGGAGTGCGTCCTCTCAACCCCAAGGTTGCCGGTTTGACTCCCGCAAGGGATGGTGGGCTGTGCCCCCTGCAACTAGCAATGGCAACTGGACCTGGAGCTGAGCTGCGCCCTCCACAACTAAGACTGAAAGGACAACAACTTGAAGCTGAATGGCACCCTCCACAACTAAGATTGAAAGGAGAACAACTTGACTTAGAAAAAAGTCCTGGAAGTACACACTGTTCCCCAGTAAAGTCCTGTTCCCCTTCCCCAATAAAAATCTTAAAAAAAAAAAAAAAAAGAATATGACTTATAAAGAAAGGACCTGACAAAGCAATCTGCTTAGTTGAGTCTTTGCTCTGCAGACTGGCTCTGTGCCCACCGGCGGCAAGTGTGGCACTCGTGAGCCCCGTGCCTGTTGTGGATGGATGCCACGTGCTGCTCCAAAGCCTGGAAACTTCCCAGGAAGGGAGGCTCTTAGACCCTGTTACCTTGCAAGGCCTTTTGCTCACATGTTCACTTGCATTTCCTGGAGTCCAGAGACGGAAGCTTGAAATGCCCATTTGCTTAGGAAGAAACAAATGCAAAATGGCACCATGCTTCTGTGCTAGGGAAACCTGCTGGGTGTGAGCCAGCAGTCAGGGCTGTAAGTAAATCAGTCACATGGATCATCTCACCAGGAAATGCAACTGCTCTGCTCCGGGTCTGAAATAGCTGCGCCATAGCCATCAGATTCTGCATTCTAGCTGGCATTCCACTTGGCATATGTTAGACTTGTTAGTACTGAACGTGTGACCCAGCCCACAACAGTTCCAGAAAGCTTTCATTCCATCTCTCTTCTCTGAGCACCTGCTCAGCACCAGACATGTGGTAGGTCCAGGAGCAGTCCTTGCCCTTACGGATAGAATGTTCAGAGAATGGGGGCTCTGGGTGGGAAGAGATCTCTGGTTTGTGTTCACAGTGCCGAGAACAGCATCCAGCAGAGTAGAGGCTCGGTAAGTATTTGTCGAGTGAATGAATGATTGCATGGAGTGAATGAATGATTGGGCAGAACAAGTCAGTAGGCAATGCCAGCCCAGTGTGGCCAGGGCAGCCATGTCAGAGGGAAGCACAAGAGCTGTGGGTTGTCTGAAGCAGATTGTGGAAGTTTCTGAGGGAGGAGACTTGTGAGCTGAGGAGAAGGGAGCCCAGCCCTCCCAGCAGAGGGAGGCACAGAGGCAGAGCCCACGCCTGGTGGGACGTGGGAGTGGGTGGGGGCCAAGTGGAGGGGAGAGAGCGTTCAAAGAGCTGACACTGGGTTTCAGAGGAAGGGAAGCAGATGGTCAGGTTGCAGGTGGCAGGGGTGAGGGGACTGGGAAGGACTCCAGAGGGAATTTGGCCGGTAGCACTGCCTGTGGGGAACGAACGGCAAAGCGAATGGCGGGGGCAGAGGCACATGGCCTATGTGCTCCCCTGAGCTGGGGTTTTGTCCAGCGGACAGTGCGTCCATTCTCCTTTCTCTCTAGATGAAGAAGCACATTCGCCACCAGCTGGGACTCCCTTTGTGGGGACAAATTCCCAGGCCACGGATTCGATCTATTTGAAATTCGATATTTAAACCAAAGCCATGCCATTACTCTGACAGATCTATGGAAGGGTCAATTAAATATGTTAATAAAATGGGGTGGGGCTAGATTCTTTAGGATAAACTCTGTTTTGTGCTCACAGAAAGGATTTGACGCTACAAATTTACCTCCATATCTCTGGTAAGGGGCCTTTTGGGGTCTCCACATAATTTTTGGTGAAATGAGCAGGGAGTGCTGCAAAGATGGCCCTTTGGCCATGGGCTGGAATCTCTGCTCGTCAGATGGTATTTGGACTTTAGTTGTCTTGGGGCTGATTTTACTTCTATACCAGTGTTTTGTGTATCCCGTTATAAAAATACCAGGCCATGTGGGGGTGGAGGCAGGGAGCCGAGTTGGGAATCCTACCATCTAATAACCAAACAATTTCTGGGAACGCACGTCAGTTTTCTGAGCCTCAGCGTTTTTCATCTGTAGATTGGAGGTGAAGGTCCCTCCTGTATCGCCTCCTAAGTTATAGAAGTGCAGGTGTAAGAGGAGGGGACGCTGCTGTGCTCAGGGGGGATGTCACTGCTTTCTGCTGACACTAAATGCAGGATGGAAGGAAGCAGGGCTCCGTGCAGACCTGGGTGCTGAGAAGCTGATTTGTCATTAAACAAAGAGCAGAGTGTGTCCCGTGAGTATTTTCCCCGCATGCCCAGTGCATTCGTTTCCCGTGGATGTGGTAAAGAATTCCCACAAATGGGGGGCTAAAACCAACAGAAATTGAGTTTTTCATGGTTCTGGTTCGGGAGGCTGGAGGTCCCACATCAAGGTGTGGGCAGGAACGGGCTCCTCTGAGGCCCCAGGGGAGGCTTCCTGCCCCTTCCAGCTCTTCGGCCATCTTGGCTTCTTCGGCTGTGGCTGCATCAGCCCAGACTCTTCTCTCTTCACACGGCCTTCCCTTCTGTGTCTCTCCTGTGTGTCTTTTGTAAAGACACTGGTCATTGGATTTAGGACCCACCCTAATCCAGGATCATGTAAGCTTGAGGAGGTCTTTAGCTTAATTACATCTGCAAAGACCCTTTCTCCAAGTACGGGCACACTGATAGGTCCCGAGGAATACAATATGAACCTATGCTTGTGGGGAACACCGTTCAGCCCACTACTGTTGTCTGCAGCCAAATGCCGACCTGTGCCACTTGGGACCTGCTGCCCACCCACAGCTCCGGCCCTCGCCTCCCTCAGCCTCGTTCCAGTGTCCTAACCCTTCTGCTCGCTTCTAGAACCTTGGCACTGAGAAGCTTTGCTTTAGTGAGGGCAGGGAGCTTTGTGGGGGCCAGACCAGGCCCTGGTGCCCAGTGCGTTGGCTGATATTGTCAGGTTGAGGGTAAACCAGGCTCAAGTCGAGTCTGGCATATAGCTCAAGTTCAGCAGATGCCCTGTTGGGCAAGTCCTGTTGGCTCAACCGCCCACACCTCTCTCAAGCCCACCATCTCCCAGCCACACCTTGTGCCAGCTTCCATGTCCTGTTTGTCTCTCTGCTTCAGCAGCCCGGATGCTCTGTAAACAACATAATGATCTCAGCAAGGTCTGTGCAGTCCATTTCGTCCTTGCCTCCCTCTAAAGGGTAGGGCTGTGAGCGTCCATATTTCAGAGGTGCAGAAGCCGAAGTCAGAAGCCACCTGCGGCCTCCCAGCACTCTCGGAGTCACACTTGAACTCTCCAGGGCCAGTGTCATTGTTTCCTGTAAAGCAGTAATAGAAACAAAATTCGATTTGTCTGGAAGAGTATAAAAAAAGAAAAGAAATATCTTCTATAGTCACATCACTAGGGAGTCACTGCTCACATTTGGAGGTGTGGCTACGTAGTACTCACCGCTGGGTCCCTGGGGTGCAGGGCCCGGCACCTGGTGGGTGCTCAGAAAATAGCAGTGACGAAGCAAAAAAATATATATATATTTTAGAAACTTGAGATCACAGATTAATTTGTTCTTTGACTACCTTCTCCCTCTCCTGACATTCATCTTTCTCCCTGTGGAGTTGCCTGTCATGACCTTGATGTCATTTACTTAACAGTCCCCATGGGTGAGCATCGTGTTGCTGGAAGGGACATCCACGTGTTTGTACAGAGACCGTAGCTCTGGTTAGGTCCGTAAAGTACATTCCTGGAAGTGGGTCGACCGTCAGGCCACAGGCTTGCGTAAGAGCAAGGGCACTGCTGTTTCCGGGGGCTGAGTCTGAAGCCGGCTTCCTGCCCACGGTGGTGTGGGGAGGTGCGCAGCAGAAGCCCAGCTGGTTTCTGAGAACTGCTGTGGTTGTAGAGCAGGTAGGTCAGAGCAGCGCAGAATGAATTATGGATTAGGCTCTAACAAGTCCAGTCAGAGCAAATGGAGCCCCTGCTGCTCTGAAGACAGATGTACCTTTCTGGAATCCATCAGCGGGTGTGGATCTCCCCTGAAAACTGTCAGGGTGCGTTGAGAAATACCGCCCTCTCCTGTTCCAGACAGGCATTACCGGCCTCCAAAGTTGCCTTCCAGAATTTCCAGACGAGAGGAACATCCCGGTGGCCCCAGGAAGGCAGGTTATAATCGACTTCAGTGCAGAGCCGTTGAGTGTCTCTAGTTTGTGGGACACGCTGGCACTGATGAGACCCCCACCCCAGCCTCCTGCCCCAACCTTCCCTCCTGGCGCCCACCCCACAAAGCAGTTCCTGCTGAGGCCACTGGCCCCACGTTCCTGAATCCGATGGCCAACTTCCCATCGTTATCTTGAACTCTTAGAAGCTGCCCCGTTGACTCCTTCCTTCTAGGAGCACTTTCCTCTCTTAGCTTCCCCGGTCTTCCTCTTTCTCCTTCTGTCTACAGACTTCTTGTTTATAGCCTTCCTTGATGATTTTGTCCCTTCTCCCTGACCTCCAAAGGTTGGTATTCCTCCACGCTGGAATGTTCTCGTCTCACTATGCATTCTCTTCCAAGGTGATCTAATCCCAGTACCTCCACGTACTAGCTGTGTGGCCTTAGGTAGCTTACTTAACCTCTCTGTGCCTCAGTTTTCTCATCTCTAAGATGAGCCTAATAACTATACCTACCTCTCCTGGTGCTGCAAGGATTATATGCTCCCCAGCTCCCATCACAGGACTCAGCACATAAATAGGTGCTTCACAACTTTTTTTTATCGTCACTCACTGGTTCAGCGAATGTTTATGGAGGGCCTCCTGCATGCTGAGCTCAGTTCCAGGCACAGGGGACGCAGCAAGGAACAAAGAAGAAGACAGAACAAGGCCCCTCTTGCTTGGAACTCCCATCCTAGGGTAGGGGAAACAGACAAGAAAAGATAATTGTATGGCTTGTCACATGGAAGACAATACGAAGGCAGAGAGGGGGGGGAGGGGCCAGAGACTGGCTTATGGAAGGAAGCAGGCAGTGTGGGGTCCTGTCCCTGCAGTGCTCAGAGCTGGGAGTCTGGGTTTGGTCCAGCTCGGTACTTCAGCTGTGGACCTTGACCGCGTTAACTCTTATGTCCTCATTTTGGCTGTGTGACCATCATCAGCACTCAGCCTCTGTGTACCTCAGTTTGCTCGTCTGTGACATCAGGCACCGTAGGGCAGCTGTGCTGATTCACGAGAGGGGACATAGGTGTGGCCTCCAGGATGTGTGGATACTAGCTGTAATTCCAGGCCTGACTGTAGGGCTCGGCGTTGCCACCCTGTGGGCTCTGAGGGCAGCCTAACCAAATTTCAGGTCTGGGGGTCCCTCAGGGGAATATGAGTGGAGGGGCCGTTAGCCTATCAGGGGCACCCCCACTGATAGGTGACCAGCTCGGCCCTGGCCAGGCAGGGACAGAAGCCTGCAGGGACCACAGGTGCTGTGCTTGGCTGTCACCTCCTCCGGGCGCCTTCACTGTTCTCCTGGGCTGGCTGAGGCACCTCCGCTGGGCCCAGAGCTAGCGGCTCGGGGTGAGGCGCTGTGCTAGTCTAGGCGGCCGGGGCTGGGAACCACTAACTTTATGAAGCCTAAAAGTTCGATTTTCTGAGTGTGGTCCTCAGACCCGGCTCCAGAATCACCTGGGGGTGCGGATGGAACATCCAGGATCTCTGGCGCTCCACAGCCTCAAGCTTAGAGCACGGCACCTCCTTCCCCCTCCCACTTTTGACAGAAGCACCCCGGGTGACTGAGGCTCACTGACCTTTGCAGACTGCAGTCCCCAGGGTGCTTAGCTGGTGTAGTCTTGTGATGGAACAGAAAGAGCTCGTCCACGCAGCGCCAGCAGAGCCAAACACTAAACACCGAGAGTTGCAGTGGAGAAATATTGGTTGTTTTACTGATGAATGGCACCTGGTGAACGGAACCAATGCTCAGAAGCCCGAACTCCCTGATACCATGTTGGTTACAGATTCTATGGGGCAAAGTCACAGGACCCCGTGACTTAGGGGTTCAGGGCTGTGCTGGGAGCCGACTGGTCAGAGGTGAGATAAGATAATAAATCATTTCCTCAAGTCTTGAGGACAGTTTTGAGGTCTTTTCCGGTATCCCTCTGTCCGGTCTCATGGGAAAGTAGCCCAGGCCTCATTCCCCTACAGGGCTCAGGAGCTGAAACATAACTTAGGTCAAGACGTTACCTTTATCCCGCCAGAGATCCGGGCCCTGTGGCCGTTAGTCGGGTCTGGGCTACTGTCTTCTGCTGCCTGGGGGGGGGGGGGGGGCTGCTGATTGTCGGGGGAAAGGCTGGGTCTCCGGTATAGAGAGAGGGATATAATTTTTCGGGCTAAGATTTAAAGCTCAATTCAATCAAAGTCATAAAGACCCTCGGTTTCAGTCTCATGTTGATGAGGGCAGGACTGGGCCAGATGGAGCTACGCCAGGTGTGCTCCCCTGGGAGCAGCACCTGGGAGCTTGTGAGAAAAGCAAATCAGCTCCCCTGGGGGTGGGCCCAGGATTTTGTGCCTTAACAAGCTTCCAGGTGGTTCTGAGGCAGCCCCACTTTGAGAAACACTTGGTCAGTGAATGGTGGGGCAGCCTCACAGTAAGTGAGTGCCTGGGCCAGCTGGGGAGGCCTGAGCAAACGCTGCTGCTGCATTTGTGTGCCCCAGGCAAAGGGCAACCAGCCCCATTCTCGGTTTCTCTGTCTCTGCTAACCTGGCTTTCCTCCTCCCCCAGGTTCCCAAGTGATGGTGGTTTACGTGGAGGAAGAGCTGAGTCCTGTGCCACTGCTTAGCACGGTGGAGCTGGTTGCGGCGCCTGCTGGCTGGTGGGCGTGAACGTGGATTCTGAGCATCTCAGTTGAGAAGAAGCATGTCCAAGAAAGGCCGGAGCAAGGGCGAGAAGCCCGAGATGGAGACGGACGCGGTGCAAATGGCCAACGAGGAGCTGCGTGCCAAGCTGACCAACATTCAGATCGAGTTCCAGCAGGAAAAGAGCAAGGTGGGAGGGGCGGGCCTCTGGCTCGACAGAGGGGTGGGCACTCCTGGCGTATGTATGGAGGGCGTGTTCTTGGGGTGGGGTGGGCACCCCACCTCTCTGAGCCTCAGCCTGCCCCTTATTAAAGTATGTCTAAATGAGTGGTGCTGGTACAGACACCACCTGGGTGTGAATCCTGCTCCCACCACATTTTACAGTGACCTTGGGCCAGCCACGTAACTCTCCCTGCATAATTACCCTCACCTGCAAGATGGGGTCATGACAGTACCACCTGACGGGCTTGTGACGGGAGTTAGGAGGTGAACGTCCATGAAGAGCTTGGAAGGGCGTGTGGCTCTGTGACGGGGCTGTTTTGCTCGTGTGTGTGGGGAGGGGTTGAGCTTTAGAGCCAGTCAGTACAGTACAATGCCTGGTCGGGTGCCGGCCATACTGTAGGCGTCCGGTTAAAGTGCAGCCATGACGGGCAGCCTATCACAGTGGGAGGAGCCAGGCTTTCTAATCGCACAGACCTGGCTGCAAACCTCACCTGGGCCCCTGACTGGCTTTACCGTCTTGGACGAGTAACAAAGTCTCCAGACCTTCATTTTCTCATCTGGAGAATTTCTCATATGGAACATGGTGCCGTAAGAACCGCCCAGCTTAAGGTCGTCATAAACATCTGATGGTCTGATCTCTATGTGTGTCTGTGTTCTAATCTCTTCTTATAAGGACATCAGTCACATTGGATTAGGGCCCACCCCCTACGATGTAACCGAATGACCTATTTTTCCAAATGCAGTCACCTGGGGTCCTGGGGGTTAGGACTTCCACATAGGAATTTTGAGGGACACAATTCAGCCCGTGACAGCAGGCGGCACAGTTGTAGGAGGTGGCACTGAGTGGGACCGGGCCTATGGGCACCCCAGCCTGTGCTTCCCCGTCACAGGCTGCCTCCCCATGGGTGGCCCTCGCTGCGGATTCGGGGTCTGACCTGATGCGTCCTTCTGACTGCAGACCACCAGCAGCACCAAATGGAAAGTCGGGACAGTGTTGCCTCCTAGAAAGGAGAATGCCAGAGGCATTTAGTCCCTCACTGAACGATCACGGTCAACATTTACATTTCTGGCTTCCTGGAACTCAGTCCGTTGGGAAAGGACTCTGATTCCAGCCTTTGGGTGAGGCGGGCCCGACACTGGCCAGTCACTGGTGTTATTTCTGTGATCGTGACTGTTTGACGTGAAGGGACGTTGACTTGTCTTTGCCTGGTTTGATTTGCTTCTCTCCCTGCTGTCTGCTATAAGGAAGGATTCTGCGACACCCAGCTGACATTGTGAAACCCCTGGCCTGAAATGAATTTCAACATGTTGATATGCTACAAACAGTGGGGTCTGGGGGCAGTGCTGCCGTTTCCCATGGAAGCAGCTGGCCCATGGGAGGCCATGTGTTTCAGTTCTTAGGAGACTGGTATTATTATTTAGAAAACAAATGGATTGTAAAGGGTTCCTGGGGAACATGTATATTGTGCAATGTTTGAAATGAAAAGGTCAAATAAAGCATTTGGGAGTGTATTAAGAAAATACTCCATTGGCACATTTTACAAATAAGGTTTTCAGTTGTTTGCTGATTGCACGAATACACTCAGGTGGGGTTGGCAGCTGGCATCTGCAGAACACCAGTTCTGGGGCCAGGTGCCTGGGGTGAAGTCTGGCTCTGCCCTTGGCCGCTCCCCACCCGAGCAGGTCACTGAAGCATTTGCGAGCCTCCTCTGCCTTGCAGCAAATCAGAGTTCCCTCCCTCCTGGGGCGGTAAGAGCTCGGGGTGCGGGAGAGCTGCAGCCCCCAGCCCAGGCGGGTGGCAGCTCAACAGTGACAGCTCCTGCCCGCCCCTCTCTGTCTCCACCTGCCAGTCTCCTCTAGCTGCAGAGTCCAGTACATGGGCACTGCAAATGTATTTCCGGTTTAAAATTTGTTCAGTGTTTAGTGAGAGTGATGGTTTCTGCTGGGCGTGTTTTGTGACTGATAAATTGCCCTTTCTTGAAGGTAAATCTCTGAATTGGAAGGGAAGTCAAAGTCTTGACTTTCCTCTCCAACATCTTTAGATGTTTTTCCACCTCTAGGAACAATCTCAAGAAAATAGTAGGAAAAATTCTGGGTGAGGCTGATGAGGGCCAGGACTATGGGGGTGGCAGAAGGGGGGACTGGAGTGTGGGGACCCGGGGAGGGGCTCAGGGGCCGGCAGGCACGAAGGTACTTGGGGCGGTGACCCCAGCCCTGACCCTGACGGGCTGTCTCGGCTGCAGGTGGGCAAACTGCGCGAGCGGCTGCAGGAGGCCAAGCTGGAGCGCGAGCAGGAGCAGCGGCGGCACACGGCCTACATCTCGTCGCTCAGGGCCAAGCTGCACGAGGAGAAGACCAAGGAGCTGCAGGCGCTGCGCGAGATGCTCATCCGCCAGCACGAGCAGGAGGCGGCGCGCACGGCCAAGATCAAGGAGGGAGAGCTGCAGCGGCTGCAGGCCACGCTGAACGTGCTGCGCGACGGCGCCGCGGACAAGGTCAAGACGGCGCTGCTGGCCGAGGCGCGCGAGGAGGCGCGCAAGACCTTCGACGGCGAGCGCCTCCGGCTGCAGCAGGAGATCCTGGAGCTCAAGGCGGCGCGCAAGCAGGCGGAGGAGGCCCTCAGCAACTGCATGCAGGCCGACAAGACCAAGGCGGCCGACCTGCGCGCCGCCTACCAGGAGCACCAGGACGAGGTGCACCGCATCAAGCGCGAGTGCGAGCGCGACATCCGCAGGCTGGTACGTACCGCGCTGCTGCGTACTGCGTGCGCGCGCCCTTGCGTCTCCGCCTGCGCGCGCCCTTGCTTCTCTGCCTGCGCGCACCCTTGCTTCTCCGCCTGCGCGCATGCACCCGTTCTTCCCCCGCTTCTGCGTCCTTTCCTTCCGCACGTGCCGTAGCCTCGGAGTTGTGAGAACCCGCTGCACTCCAGGCGTCGTTCTGGGCCCAGGGCTTCCAGCCAAGTCCCTGCTATCCTAGGTGTGGCAAGGAGGCTTTGGGTGGCCGGTCTCTTCTCTCTCGGTGCCTAATCCTTGGTAGATCACCCGACTGCTCAGGAGCAGGAGTTTCTCACTTGTAAAATGAGGTTAGTAGATAATGAGCAGGGTTGTTATAAGAAAGGACTGTGATAGCATATCAAAGTACTAGGCACTTACTTATTTATTGAATTCATAAACCTGGAGCAGACTTACACTTCCAGGTAAGATGTGGTAGGTTGGGACAGGCCAGCCATCTTGTTACAACAACTAGAGAAAGAATACAGTGCAAGCAATCCTGTTTTTAAAGATTGGGGAGTTGTGGAAGCTGTGAGGTCCAGATGAACACACATTTCAAAGGGAAGGAGAAAGAGGTCTTCCCAGGTGGCTGAGGACAGCCAGCCACTCTCCTCCTGGGGCGTTTGCCGATCCTGGATGGGGGCTGGGGTGGGCTTCCCTAAGAGAGTCCACTGGGGGTTACGGGGGTGAGTAGGACTTTTTGGCATCTCTCAGGGTTGGCATGAAAGACAAATAACTAGTGGTGCCCCCAACACTAGGCCAGTTTGCACCATAGACTGTTGATCGAGTTCTGGGATGATGGGGGAGGCAGTGAGCCAGGATGGAAAGGCAGCATGAAATCTGTACTCAGGAGATAACACTCACCAGAGGGAGGGGACCTGCAACAAACACACCCCCATCTGCCCCTCAAAACATTTGTCAGACTTTGAACATGTATAGTGCAGGAGGCTAAAAGCCCAAGTAGCTAAGATTCTCCGACTAGATTCAACAATCACCACACCAGTGATATTGACAGGAGATACATCTTAATTATGAAGACACAGTTGGATTGAACTTAAAGGGGTGGAAAAAGATGTATCACATGAGCACCAACCAAAGAAAGCTGGGCTGGTGGCATTAGTGTTAAGGTTTAAGGCAAATAGTGACACTAAAGACGAGTAGGGACAATTCTTAATAATGTATAAAAGCAAAACATTATCAAAGCTAAAAGGAGAAATAGACAAATCCACAATTGTAGTTGGAGAACAGCCCACCTATCTCAGCAAGTGACAATGTATAGAGAATACATGAAAAAGGTATACAAAATGTAAACGATACAATCAACCAACTTGAACTGAGCTGACAGAATACAGTATTCCAGGAGCTGCAGAATACTGTTCTTTTCAAGGGGACATGACACTTAATAAAAAATGAGCACATTTCGAAATGTGTGGGTTGTAATTAAATCAGTCCTTAGAGCAGAACATATTTTAGACTATAAGAAGAAATGCTGAAAATAAAATATCTAAGCTTCCATCTCAAGAAGAAAGAACAAGAAAGCAAATTAAACTCTAAGAAAGCAGAATGAAGGAAATGGTACAGAGCAGGGATCATTGCAGTAACTCAATAAAGAAAACTGACACATTCAGAAGTAATGAAAGTTGATAAATTGATAAACCCCTAACAATACTGATGACACTACAAATCCCCAGTATAAAGAATGTAAAAGGGGCACTATCGCAGCTCCTGTAGACATTAAAAAGCTAATAACAGTACCTTATGAACAGCATATGCCAATAAACTTGAAACTTGGATGAAATGGATATATTCCTTGAGCAAGTACAACTTACCAAAACTGACACTGTAAGAAATAGAAAATCAGAGTAGTCCTATAGCTATTAAAGAAATTAAGTCTGTAAGTAATAATTTTCCCACAAAGAAAAGCCTAAAGCCAGATAGCTTAACAGGTAAATTCTTCCAAGTATTTAAGGAAGAAATTAAACTAATTCTACACAAACTTTTCCAGCAAATAGAGAAATAGGGAATGTATTCTAACTCATTTTATGAAGCCAGTGTAATTCTGATACCCAAAACCAATGAATGATATTATAAGAAAAGAAAATCTTTAGATGATCTCTTATGAACACAGACACAAGAGGTATTAACAATAAGGAATTAAATCAAACCCAGCAACATATAGAAAGGTTAATAAGTCATAACCAAGTAGGGTTTATTCTAGGAATACAAAGATTGGTTTAATATTCTGAAACCAGTTAAAATAATTCAACTAGTAATTGAATAAAGAAGGAGAGCCCGTATGATCATCTAACTAGATGCAGAAAAAGCATTTCAATAAAATTCAATGTCATGATATAAACTCTCAGCAAATTAGGAATAGAGTGGAATTTCCCTTGTCTGAAAAGGGTTCTATCAAAAATCTATTAACCTACCTAATGATGGAATATTGAACATTTTCCACTGAATTTAAGGACAAAACAAAATGTCCACTGTCACCACTTATATTCAGTATTATACTGTCAAGGACCTCTAACACACAAGACAATAAAATGAAATAAAAGATTAGAAGATTGGACAAAAAGGAAGGAAAACTGTCTTTACTTGCAGATGCTGTGGAAAATGCAAGAGACTCTACAGACTATTAGAATTAGTGACTTTAACAAGGTCTCTAGATAGAAAGTAAATACACAAAAATTAATTGTTTCTGTTGTAATAGCAATGAACAATTGGAAAATGAAAGTTTAAAAAAATACCATTTGCAGTAGAGCACAAAGACCTGTAAATACCTAGGACTTCAAAAAGCAGATACCTGTGACCAGGTGGTCACTCACGGACGGTACCGAGCTCCTCTGGGGGCCAGGTGCTAGGCTGGCCGAGATCCCACCATGCCTGGAACGTGCTCTTCAGGTGACGGTGGCTAGGAAGGTAAGGAGCAGGATGCGAGGGTGACAGGCACGGAGAGTGTTTCTTGGGCGCAGGGCTCTCTTTTCTTTCTTTGTCGGAGGACGTGTTCACTCATTTCCCGCCCTCAGTATCTGAGATTCCAAAGGCTTCAGAGGGTAGAGCTATGAGCTTCCCGGGGAGGTAGTGTGTGCCCCGGCATGGGGAGTGTGTAAGTAGAAGCTGGGAGCCCTCTGTGGGAGACGTCGTAGTAAGAGATTTACGGACTGGAGGCAGAGTGACTTTTCGAAATCTCCATCCAGCTAGAAGTCTCCATCCAGTCCATCCAGTCCAGATCTAGACTGGTCACCCAGTGAGTGGCCGACCATCAGTTCACGTCTTAACAGTCTAGCACTGGGAATGGCAGAAGAGACATGCTGATTCAAGTTTCTAACTTATAGACAATCTGAGCATATACCAGCCCTGAGTTCTCAGAATATTCTTCAGCCCCTTTTTTCTTCGTGTGTGTGTGTGCGTGTGTGTGCGTGCGTGTGTGTGCGTGTGCACGCGTGTGTCTAGGGGAGGCGTTATCACACGATGGGAAGAGAAGCCTTTGGAGACAGTCTGCTCTGGGTGAATCCACCTTCCCCCACTTGTTCGCTGGGTGACCCTAATCAAGTTGCTTACTGTCTCTGAACCTTTGGTGCTTCATCTACAAAGGGGGCTAATCGCATATCTGCCCCAGGGTTATGAGAATGAAGTGAACTAAAGCATCTAACAGCAGTTTGTAGTTTCTGGAATATGAGACCTGTAAAATGTGTTCTTTTGTTACAGGAAACAAATTTTTTTTTTAATTAAATTTATTGGGGTGACAATTGTTAGTAAAATTACATAGATTTCAGGTGTACAATTCTGTATTACATCATCTATAAATCCCATTGTGTGTTCACCTCCCAGAGTCAGTTCTCCTTCCATCACCATATATTTGATCCCCCTTACCCTCATCTCCCACCCCCCACCCCCCTTACCCTCTGGTAACCACTAAACTATTGTCTGTGTGTATGAGAAGAAACAAATTTAAGGTAAGTAAAATGGGAAAAATCTAGTATTTGCATAAGAGACTGAGCTTGATTTAAAATGTACCAAGGATATGGGGTCAGTTTCCCTTTCAGCGCTGAACACAAATGTTCCCACTTCAGGTCTTTTCAGTGTGTGTGGTTTTCACTTACAACGGCCCACCTAGGAGAACAGAGTGAAAAGAACAAACGTCTGTTTCTCCTGTTATCCTGTTGCTCAGTGTCACTCCTCAGGCAGGCCTGTTGCTTATGGCAACGTGCTCGGAAGGGAGGTGGGCTGCGTTTCATTTCCTTGTCGGCTGGATTGGATTAGAAATGCAAAAAGGATTTCAGACTTCCGCTTCCATGTTTAACATGCCTCCTAAGAAAAGTCAGGGAGAAAGGGCAGTTACGCTCAAACTGGGGCAGGAACACTGGTTTCAGGATGCATTCCTCAGACCGGTTAGGATCAGGTCTGGTTGCATGTGACAGACAGCTCCCACAATGCACAGGGGCTTCAAATCTGGAAGTTGTTTCTCTCTCGTGTGCAAAGTCTAGAAAGGGCCATGGCGGGGCTCCACAGAGTAGTGAGGAACACAGGTCCCCCCAGCTTTCCCCTCAGAAGGGGCCCTGGGATGTGCCCATGACCCTCGTGGCCCCTCATCGCCATGGAGCGCCGGCCGTCTTCGTCCCAGGTTGGTAGGAGATGAAGAAGGTGAAGGAGGGCGTGGGAGTCTTTATTTAAGAACACCTTTCTCTTTGGAAGGTCCATACACTTCCACTTTCACCTCTGTGGCCAAACTTAGTCAGCCTCACCTAGATGCAAGGGGCTTGGGGATGCAGTCGTTCCCCTGAGTGCGCGATACACGGCGGGTCCTAGCAAATCCTGGTGTGGCACTTGACTGGTGTCCTAGGGTGGCCACAAATGACCACAGACTCAGTGGCTTAAAACACCAGGAACTTATTCCTTCACAGTTCTGGAGGCTGGACGTCCGAAATCACGGGGTAGACAGGATCATGTTCCCTCTGAAGGCTGCAGGGAGGAAGCCTTGCTGCCTCTTCCAGCTTCTGGGGGTGGCTGGCAATCCCTCTGCTCCGCGCTTGTCTCTGTCTCCGCATGGCTGACCCCTCCCCTGGGTGTCTGTGTCTTGTCCTCTTCTGATAAGGACACCGGTCAGTGGGTCTGGGGCCCACCCTCATCTGGAATGACCTTAACTTACATCGTCATCACATCTGCAAAGACCCTATTTCCCAAGGAGAGCACTTTCTGATTTTCCTGTGGGCACGAAATTTTGGGGGCCACTTCACCGGCTACAGGTATGAAGGAGGAGCGTGGGAATGGATGTGGGGGAGCAGCCTCTGCTTCCTTCTTTGGTTCCCCAAGCTTGGCGGTGAAGAGTAGCTCACAAAATTATTCACAAACTGGCGGGTGTGCTGGGAGCCACAGCTGAACTAAGGCTGTCACTGAGATGAATCTCCTGGTGGTGTGACTGCAGAAAGTGACGAGATTCTGTGCCTGTGGGCAGAGGGCACAGGGAGAGTTTTGGGGAGGCCGACCCAAGTTTGAATCATGGTTCTACTGCTAACTAGGGCACGGGCGGCTTCTCCTCTCTGGGCCTCAAGCTTGTGTATAAACAGGTAAATAATATCTGCTTTGAGGGTCTTTGAAGACTGAGAGCGACAGCATGTGTCTCTAGTACAGATGTCGTTCTGAGCTCACACTAGCATGTAAGAGACATGAGAGCCATCGTCCAGTTCACGTTCTTTCTCCAAGTCTGCGTCAGTTGGGATCTTTTGGTTGCAAATGAGGAAATTCCACCTCACGTCAGCTTGACCCGTGAGAGTCTGTGGGCTCTCCTCGTAAGTGAGGATTTGCTTCAGGTGCAGCGTCACTGGCACTAACGATGTCACCTAGGACCCAGGTTTCTTGGGCTCTGCCCTCCTCATGCTGTATCATTCCCGGGCTCTGGGCTCTCCCAGTGTGCTGGTGAGATGCCACTCCTGTGCCAGACCCCATATCCTCACACAACACAGCCCAGAGGCAGCGAGATTCTCTTTCTTAGCTCCTAAGGAGAAACAGGACAGTTCTAGCAATACCCTCTTCAGGCCATTGGTTCTGATTGGGTCATGTACCCATCCCTGAACCAATTACTGTCAGGAGGTGGGGACATGCAGGTGATGTGAGCCAATCAGGGCCTGCCCTGGGAACTTGGAGTGGTTTCAGCCCCACCCCTCTCCTAAACCACATGCTGAGCCTGGGAATGTGGGAGAAGGGAAATGGGTGCAGCCAGGCAACTGAGGAATCCTCGCTCACACACTCAGGTGGTGTGTTTTGGGGGAGTTTGGGAAGCTCAGTGTCAGAGAGCTGTGCTTCATCAGGATGTTGAGGGCCAGGCAGGATCCCCAGGAGCCCAGTCTGGGGGCCAGACACAAATTCAACAAATAGTGAGGGTGCATGCTGTTAGCTGTAGGAGCTTGGCAAGTCTCCTAACCTCCGGACTCTGGCTGGAGAAATGTAACAATCTAAAAATGTTGGCTGCAGTATATATTCCTCATTGTCCACCCGTTCCTGGACGCAGTCTCTGATAGTGGAGAATGTTTTCTAGGAACCTTTGCCATGTGACGGGGTGTAAGCCCTCTGTTCACTACTGGGATAAGTGGGGAATTGTTGCTCTTGTAGGTTGAGAATCTGGGATCCTAGAGATGTGTTGCTTGCAGTGCTGCTGCTTTTCTGTGGGAGGGGCTAGCAAAATGCAGTGGTGGGCACTGCACTTCTGGGCTCTAGTGCAAAGCCAGAAGTGTGCCGCCGGGGTGCTGAGGAGGACAGAGTGGGACCCTCTTAACTTGCGACACCCCCCAGCTGGCTCCACTGATTCTTCTCTTTTTCTCCTAGCAGCACTCACTCTCTGATCTACTACAGTGTTGACTTATTTATGTTTCTGTCTACCTCCCCCTCTAGATCAGAGGCTTGCGGGGCAGGAACCCTGATCTGTTTTGCTTACTTATATTTGCTAGCACCCATTGATGGCTCTCGGCTCAGTATTTTTTGAGTTAATGAAAGCACGTTTGAATGGTTGGAATTAATGAACTCCTTCACTTAACCCTTCTTGCTTCTGGCAGCCATGTTTTCTGCAGCCCTGAGGATTCTTCCCCACAGTGGGGATCTCTCCCTACTCACGCAGGGGGCACCTGGCCAAAGCAGAAGCTGCTGGCTGACCGCCACCAGGGGGCGCAGCGGGCACACTCTGCAGTTGCTTAGGAGAAACTGGGCGAGGCACACCTTGGCTGGAGACCCAGGAGATTGTCCCAGGCGGTTGGAGACGTGAAGGGAAGGGGCACATTCTGTTTTCTTCCAAAGAAAGGAGCCCTAGAGAGCTTGTCAGAACAGCAGGGTTTTGTTTTAAAAATCTCCTAGTCTGGATTTGGGGGTTACCATTTCCCCCTCCTTGTATAATCTCAATCATACAAGGTGTGATCACAAAATATGGTGAATGTTTTAAACAAAAAAAACTTATTACAGTAAAAGACACATTGCCATTAATCCCCCTCAAAGTACTTCTCTCCTCTTTGAACACATTTATCCCATCGTTTTTGCCACTTTCTGAAGCAGTTTTGGAAGTCCTCTTTCGTGAGTGTCTTTATTTCATCCTCCATCATGACAACGCTCCGTGTCACACATCACGTCTGGTACGGCAGTTTCTATAAAATAAAGACATTACGGTGTGTCCTCATCAACCTTATGCACTGGATCTGGCACCCTGCGACTTCTGGCTCTTCCCCAAAGTCAAAATGATTCAGGACATCGAGGCAGCCACGACAGCGCAACTAAAGACACTAATGAAAGAGGACTTCCAGAACTGCTTCAGAAAGTGGCAAGAACAATGGGGTAAGTGTGTTCAAAGTGGGGGGGGGGTATTTTGAGGGGATTAATGGCAATGTGTCTTTTACTGTAATAATTTTTTTTTTGTTTAAATAGTCACCATATTTTTTTAATCACATTGCATATTTATCAGCTTTTTACATAAAATAAAATGTAAATTTTATTTACATAAAATAGCCTTCTGTTAACCAGGATCTAAAATAGAGTAATGGTGATAACTAAATTGGTGGCATGCTTATAAGATGCCAGGCTCTATGCTGAATTCTTTCTGTGGTTGATCCAAATCTCCCCACAATTGGACGGACAGGGTAGGCTCTAGAGTGTTCTCGGTGTCCCCACATCACAGATGCTGAGGTTGACTCAGAGAGGTGGCCCAACCCAGCCACAGACACACAGCAGGTGGGGGTGGGGATTTGCACTCGCATCCGTCAGTTGCCAGCCCAGGAATCCTGTGCTGTAGCGGTTTGTGTCTGAATTTGTGGTGTATGATTCAAAGGCAGAGTTTCAGATTACAATGAACTTGAATCGATCCCACTTTGTGAGTGTGCTGAGTGTGAGGGGCACTTGTATTAGTTTGCCGGTGCTGCCTTAATAGGCTTCGTGGCATAAAACAACAGAAATGTATTCTCGCCCAGCTCTGGAGGCCACAAGTCCAAGATCAAGGTGGGGGCAGGGCCGGGCGCCCCTCAGGCTCTCAGGAAGCATCCTTCCTGCTGCTTCCAGCTTCCGGTGGCTGCTGGCCATCCGTGATGTACGTGGGCTGTGGCCTCATCGCTCCAGTCCCTGCCTCCACCTTCACGTGCCTTCTCCTTGTGTGTCTGTGTGTCTCTTCTCCTCTTGTAAGGACACTGGTCATCAGGCCCACCCTACTCCTGCAGGACCTCATCTTAACTAATTATATTTGCAACAACCCTGTTTCCCAATGAGGTTACAAGCTCAGGTTCCAGGAAGGACCTGGATTGCAGGGAGGGGAGGTGACACCCCAGTATACTGCCCTTTTTGGGGAGGTTTCCCAGCTGTTGGCTTTGTATCCAGAAAGGGTTGAAATCCAGTATATGGCCCAGGGCTGAAGCGTCTTCCCACTTGGTTTTCCCTAGGGAATGCTGGATAAGACTGAGCGGGGGCGTATGCGGAGGTTAGCATGTGGAGAGGGGGAGGGCCTTTGGAGTTCACAAGCAGCCAGTTGGTTCTGGGACGGTGTGGCTCTGGGGAATACATTGAAGTGTCAGCTACGTATGGGAGACTGAATGTGGTGGGCGAGGACGCCACTGCCTGGGGAAAGGAGACAGGCGGGGAGGAGGGCCAAGCCTTGGACACTCCAGACTGTCATGGTGGCCACGGCAAGGCAAGGCGAGTCTGTAAGGAGGATGTAAACTGAGAAGGCATCGCAGAGGGCGGGAGGGAGCGGGGCAGGTTCAGGAAACGGAGTGGGTGACGACGGTGTCAGAGGCTGGGGAGAGGGAAGGAAGGCCGAAAATTGTCCAGGGGGTTTTGGGGCCAGGAAAGCATTAGAGACCTTAAGGAGATATTTTGGTGGAGGGGTGGGGACTGTGACCAGACAGGAGGGGCTTGAGGAGTGACTGAGTGGGAAACAAGGAGAGTAGGCCACTCTGTGAAGAAGCTTAGCTGCGGGGAGGGGGGAGCCTGGACGGTCGGGATTTTATTACATTAAGGCGAAAGAGACATGACCATAGATACATTTCAAGAGTAAGTGTCTGGTTGACTCTATAGGTTCTTGAACCCATAGCTCCCTGCTCCTCTGTGCTCAGGGGACAATGACAGGGGAGCAGGGCCTGGGCCGTGGACAGTGGTCTCTCTGTGTCCTGAGTTTGCTGAGTTCAGCTGACCTGGGTCCAGGAACTGCTTCACCTTTCGCTGGGCATAAGGCCAGCAAGTGAGAGCGTTTCCTGGTCACAAGCCCCCGTGATGGATTGCTTATTCTTTCTCTTTTTCAGATGGATGAGATCAAAGGGAAAGATCGTGTGATTCTGGCCTTGGAGAAGGAACTTGGCGTGCAGGCGGGTCAGACCCAGAAGCTGCTGCTTCAGAAGGAGGCTCTGGATGAGCAGCTGGTCCAGGTCAAGGAGGCTGAGCGGTACCACAGCAGTCCAAAGAGAGAGCTCCCGCCTGGCATCGGGGACATGGCGGAGCTCATGGGTGGCCAGGTGAGGCGCTCAGGCCAGCCTGGGGCTTCAGCGCTCACCCACCCCCCTTCCTTGTGCTGGTCGTTCTTCCAGTCAGCTTGCCTGCCTGCCTGCCTGCCACCCTCCCTCCCTTCCATCCATCTGCCCATCCTTCCTTCCCTCTCAGATCCCTTTCTCTCCAAATATGCTGACGTTCTCTATGAGCCAGACCCAGTGCGAGGCTCAGGGGATATAGAGGTGGACACCTGGCTGCCTCGCCTCCAGTGGTCTTGGAGCGCAGCTGAAATGAAAGCAATGAAGACATCCGTGCCAGGTAGACAGTAAGAGTTCAGAAATCAGGGCAGGACATGAGTCCTGCAAGGTGACTACCCTGATTCCCCAAAAATAAGACCTAGCCAGGCCATCAGCTCTAATGCGTCTTTTGGAGCAAAAATTAATACAAGACCTGGTCTTACATTATATAAGACCTGGTCTTATATAATATATATTACATAAGACTGGGTCTTACATTATGTTATATTATATCCAGTCTAATAAGACTGGGTCTTATATTAATTTTTGCTCCAAAAGATGCATTAGAGCTGATTGTCTGGCTAGGTCTTACTTTTGGGGAAACACACTAGGAGCTTAGCCAGCAGGCAGGAGGCAACTTGGTACTTAACAGGCACAGAGCAGGCCGAAGCAGCATTCATTCACTCATTCATTCACTAAATATCTTAGTGTCTGTCATGCGTGCTATGTGCAGACACCGCGTGAGGTGCTGGCATTTCAGTGGTTAGCAAGGTGGACACTGCCTGCCCCTGAGGAATGTCCTAGCACATCTGTGATGGGCCTTCCTAAGGGATACACAGTGGGCAGGGGCTGGAACGTGAAGGTCCCCAGAGATCACGTTCAGACGTTTGGGAGCCCTTGGCAGGTGAGAAGTCTTCCCGCAAGTCACCGGCAGGGCTGGAGGTGTCCGTATTATTTGACTTCCGGGAGCCCTAAGGAGGAGCTGGCTCACCCAGCACGTCTGCAGACTTTCTGCGAAGGGTCCGTGGAATGCTTTGAATCATTTACGCTTCTTCCAAGTACGTTCGTATCTTGACTCTTTAGGATCAACATATGGACGAGCGAGATGTGCGGCGATTTCAACTGAAAATTGCTGAGCTGAATTCGGTGATTCGGAAATTGGAAGACAGAAATACCCTCTTGGCAGATGAGAGGAACGAACTGGTAATCAGCCCCCAGAGACAGAGGGTGCCTTGGAGGGGGTGGTGCGAGGAAGCTGCCCTGGGGCCTCTAAACGTGCCTTAGACAGAAAGGTAACACAGAGGCCTCTGTCTTTCTTTGCTTTGTGATTTCTTTCTGATTAAAATCCCAACACAGGCTCATTGAAGGAGCCTGTTACTGCCCTTTGCTTCTGCAGGAGTTTATCCTGAGCAGACAATTGGAGAAGTTCAGTGTCAAGTATGGAGCAGATGTTCATTGCAATGTTGTTTATAACAGCACCCAAGACTGAAACAAAACACCCAGTTGTTCAGTACTCAGTGTTGGGCAAAGTAATCACAGAACATTTATACAGCGATGTGTGCAGTCATTAGGAATGATGATATAGGTTATATTTAACTGCCATGACATTGGTTCACTGTCAATTAAATGATAAGAGCAGTTTACAGAACAAAAATACTTGTCACCATCCTAGATATTGGAAGTTGCCTTAGGTTGTGTGACTCTGGATAATTTTTATTTTTTGCTTATCTATTTGCTTTTGCACAAAAGCTTACCTGTTTCTAAGTTTAAAAATAGTGAACATGGATTTCTGCTTAAAAAATAAATCTCTAGTAAAAAATAGCAATTTCTTGAGAATATTTAAATTTTCTGGGTGAACAGCTAATCTAATTTTTATGTAGTGGTAGTCAATTCATAAACTTCTTAACAAATGCCTCATAACATTTCTGTTTACTCTAAATTTTATTGTGAAAGTAAGTGTATCGATATGATATTTGAAAAATATGGGAGATGAACAGTGTTAAGTGTCACCTCTTCACAATTTTAACAGGATCAAAATAAATTAATTTCCTTCTAGTATTTTTAAAGGCATATTTTTATATAGCTATAATGAGACTGTACATTTAATATTATTTCTACATTTTCACTTAAGTATTCATGAGCTAAAAAAAAATTCCTCATGAGCTGCATAATAGTTTTCTAAGTGGATTAGAAAGAAATTACAGGCTGCTTAAAACAATTCATACCACACTGAAGTGTTTAAAGTAAAAATCAATAAGCTTGCCACTGCTTCCATCTGAAAATCACGCGGTAACTGCTGTCAACCTTTCAGGTGTTTCTCCCATGTTTTTAATGCGTATGTGAACATATCGACACCACAAGAGAGTTTTTGCGTTGTTTTTTGGTTACAAAATGGGAGCCCCCTCTCCCCCCCCATTTTGTTCTGCAACTTGCTTTTTTCACTTGAGGTGCCGGTTACAATACTCCCCTCAATGTGTAAAGGTCTCCCTTTGTCTTTTTAACGGCTGCATCGCACTCCGTTGTGTGGCCATGCCACGGTTATTCAATCATTCCTCTGCTGGTGGAAACTCAGGCTGTTTCAGGTTTCTTTGCTGTTATAAACAACGCCTCACAGAAGATCCGTTCCTATTTTTACTCACTTGAGTCGTTCTATTGGTGGGTAGATTTCGAGAGGTAGAATGTGTGGGTCAAAGGCACGCTTTATGTTTCAGCGGGCAGCATCGGAGTGTTTTGCCTTCACTTCCATCGCCTGGTGACTAAAAGCGGCCTCTGCACTAGTCCCTGTGTTCGATTCTCGGTTTTAGCACTTTCTGTGGGGTCTTGAGCACATCGCCCACCTCCCTAGGGTCAGGTTCTCTGTCTGTGGAGATGGGGGTGGGGCCCCCCTCCCAGGGGTGTGGTGAGGCTTTAACGAGAGAGAAGGCCTGGAAGGGCGTGCCACCGTTTTAGCACATGGCTTGTGCTTGACATACACAGTGGCTGTTTTTGTGGCTGTAGCGATGTTGATGGATACTTGTTTCTAATTTTCATCCATTAAAATATTCCTGCGAAGACTGTTACTATGCATTTAATTTTCCTAACAAGTCTATGAGGCAGGTCTAGCATCATTCCTGCTTTATAGGTGAGGAAGCTGAAGCCGAGAACTTGGCTGTGGTCATGTAGCTGGAGAACGCAGCACGGTGCTCAGCAGGAAAAGTAGAGGGCAACTCTAACTGTGCAGGCTCCCCAGCCCCTGCTCCCTGTCACCCACTGCTGTCATTTCTTATGTCTGTTTCTCTGGGCTGGCCTCCACACAGCAGTCAGAGTGACGGATTGTTCTAGAAGGCAGACCGAGTACAGTGTGCTTCTCCTTCAAAGCTTTTAGGGGCCGCGGGTGGAAACCAAATGACAGCTCTCCGGTTCCCTATACCAGGTCTCCTCACACCCGCCCCTTCTCTGCCCATCACCCCACATTCTGTGTTCCCGCTGCACTGAGTGAAGCTGTGTGAACAAGCCCCGTTCTTGGCTGACCGGAACCTCTGGATGCTTGGTTCCCCTGCCCGGAATGCCCACTGGCCCTTGTCTCATTCTGTTCTTGCATCTGTTACTGTCTGTGCCCTCTTCCCACGTCTGAGATGGCACCCCTGTCATGTCACCCCTTTGACCTGGTCCCCAGCACCGAGCACAAGAGGGGCTCCCCTGATGCTGATCTGACGAGAGGGACTGGAAGGTTACCCCGCCAGTCACAGGGGCTGTGCTCAGAGCACTCGCGGAGCCCCCCGGGGCGTCATGCGCCTTATTTATCTCCGTACCCCAGCACTGAGCCTGGCATGGAGTGGGGCCCAGCGGTTGTGTGTTATCTGAAGAGTGTTGAGATTTCTGAGGTCTGTACGCGAGGAGGAATGGTGACCAGGAGGAACTAGGTAGCTGGATTGACATTTATGCATGTGACCCATGACCTCTGGGGGTTATGCCCACAAGTGAAGGAAGTGTGGGCTAGTGGACACAGCACAGGCCACTTGTCAGTGGGCTGCCCTGTGGTAGATCTGTGGGCCTCCCACGTGGGGCTTCTCGCGCCTTAATCAGGCCCTTTGAGGCTCACGTGGGGTACATGTCTGTGGGCCCTTTTGGTGTTTGCACCACCCAGGAAATGTGGTCCTAAGGGTGACAGCTCCAGCCCGAGGAAGGTACAGGTTGGATCTCCGCTGGCCTCCGTGGTGTGGCAAGCCATTCATTGGGTCTTAAAGCCGCCCGGCCTTCTCTGTCTGTCATACTGCAGCTGAAACGCTCCCGTGAGACCGAGATCCAGCTGAAGCCCCTGGTGGAGAAGAACAAGCGAATGAACAAGAAGAACGAGGACCTTCTGCAGAGCATCCAGAGGATGGAGGAGAAAATCAAGAACCTCACGAGAGAGAACGTGGAAATGGTAAGCCGTCGGCCACCGGGGCCAGCCCGGAATTCTGGTCTGTCTGGGCTTCTCGAGCCCCTGGGCCTCTGCGTGCACGTTCTCGGGGCACAGCTCCTGCCACCTCCCCCAGGAATCTCAGGAGCTGTCTCATCCCACACCCATCCCTGCCGCTGTCACTTGTCTAGAAGTTAGGGTGCTTGGGCATCTGTGCCTGGAGGGAGAGCGCCAGGCAGTCAGACAGCAGGGTCTGTGCTTCAGCTCCTGTGCCAGTAGACTCAGCTCTCCTTATCTCTGCTCCTCAGTTTCTTCACCCATGAAATGGGAGAGAAAGTATCAGCGTTGCGGGGTTATCGAGAGGATGGAATGATAACGTAGCACAGATGGGCTTCACAGAAAGCCTGCTCTTGTGGAAGCTCAGTGTGTGACAGATGGTTTTTGCTCTAAGCACTTCACATAAGGGATGTTCACGTATTCCAACCACAATGATTGGTCTTTGTGATCAGGGCAGGTTTATAGAATAATCTGAGGCTCGTTGCCCAAAGTCTGTCAGTCATCCCCATTTCACAGCTGAGAAGACTGAGGCTCAGAGATGAACACCGTTCTCCCTGTACCCTAGCAGGCCCAGGACAAGTGTATAATTCCTGTGTGTGGCGTGCTTCCCTCTGCCAGCTTCCTTGTCTAGCTTTCAAGGCTGGGTTTGGAAGCCCACCTCCTGCCTCCAGTGCCTGCCCAGCCCTTCCTCCCGGCAGTGGGCACCATCAGGCATGCCTCGGGCTTGGTTCTGGTGCAGCTGTGCCCTTGTCCAGCTTGGGGCCTAGGTGGCTGTCATCCTTCCGTCCTGTACCCCACCGAGCCCACACTCCGTACCCTGATGCGCGCAGTGGGTCCTTAACAAACATAGTCAGATGAGCAGCCCCAGGGTGCTCTCTCTCTCTCCCTCTGGCTGCAGAAAGAAAAGCTGTCCTCACAGGCGTCTCTGAAGCGACACACGTCCTTGAATGACCTCAGCCTGACAAGGGACGAGCAGGAGATCGAGTTCCTGAGGCTGCAAGTGCTGGAGCAGCAACACGTCATCGACGATCTCTCACTGGTACGTCTGTGCTCAGTGACAGGCCTTGGTGTGACGCCAAGTGACAGGGTGTGAAGCGTGGCACCAGGCCTTCAGGGTGCCGCTGCGGAAGTGGGGCGGGTCTCACCCAGCTCATCCTGGTGACGGCACCTGCCCATTTCATTCTCCCAGAAAGCAGCCTCGACTTCAGGTAAATGGCCCCAGTGGTGCCTGGCAGCAGTTTCCATGGCTACTCTTTTCTCACATCGTCTTCCTGGTTTGCTGGCGCAAGAAGCAGCATCAGTGTTAAGAAGAGTCTTCTGGCCTTTGCAGGGTGGGCATGATCTGGCCCTGAGAAGTCTGATTTTTTTTAGCTTGGTTATTGCAGACCATGAACTTGAGAACCTGAACCTATACTCAGACCAGAATTTGAAGGGCTTGCTGAGAGAGAAAGAGAGAGAGAGAGAGAGAGAGAGAGAGAGAGAGAGAGAGGTGGTGAGTGGTCCTGACGCAGGTGCAGTGTTATATCCAGGCAAAGCTGCAGCTCGCTGTGGAAGAAGCCGGAGCACCAGTCGTAAGGGAGCCTCCGCAGTGGGCCCCAGTGGGACCTTAGAAGCAAAGTGTGCGCTGCTTGCCTGGGAGGGAACGTTTCAGTTCCGTTCGTGGGTCTTCAAGGAGTAGAAAAGCCAGTGGTCAAAATTCTGGAAAAGGATTTGAGCGTAATTGTCAAGTTCCCTTGGTTTGCCTAGCTCTTTATCTTCCCTCCTCCTTCCCTTCCACCCACCCCGCCCTCCATTTATCTTCCTGTCAATTCATTCATCCACCCTCCATCTTCCCATCCTCCTGTCTTTCCTTCCATCCTTTCCAGCCGTTTCTCCATCCCTCCGTCTTCTCATCCCTGCCTCCCTCCTTCCCTCCTTTCCTCCTCCTCTCCTTCCTTCCATTTCTCCTTCCTTTCATCCATCTTTGCTTCATTGCACAAAAGACTTGATGTAACATGAGATGAAAAAACACATTCAATAATATGATGACAAAGTCGAAAGAGGACTAACAAGCACATAAGATTAGAGAGAGTAAAGAGAGCAGCGTCAGTCAAGACCAGGAGGGACACGTGGTGGGACATAAGAGCTGACGCCAAGCACCATTTTGTCTCTGGGTTTCCTGGCAGCCAACGGGAAAAACAGGACTGAGTGGACTGGCTTTAGCTGAGGCCGAATGCTGCTCCTGCAGCTGCTGCTCTATAAACGCCATCCTGGTGACAACAGCCACCAGGCGCCGGCAGTCACTCGTTTCCTTCTTAGGGGGACACTGCAGGGCAGGTTCTAGCCTCACATGGCAAAGGAGGAACCTGAAATAAAGTGTCTCCTGGCAGGAGGAGGCCCCTGGGGATTGGGCCCCAGCTCCGTCTGAGCTCGAAGCCGCAGGCTTTCTCGCACTCTGCTGCGATCCTGACCCAGCGGATGTCTGTTCAGCGCTGCCCAGGGCCTCCCGGCCTCCAGCCCCAAAGCAGACAGGCTGGAGTCTTACAGACCCGGCAGATCTTGGCATTATTTCTCCCCCGGGACAGTCCCAGTCCTGTTAAGGGCTGGAGTAGAGGATGCAGCTCAGTAGCTGTCGGTTCTGAGAAGCAGCTGTCACCTGGGTGTCAGAGCCTGGACCTACTAACCTATGCCAGGTGCCAGGTACAGACAGGGAGACGTGGCAGCATGTAAGTCACGCCTCTCAAGAGCCAGCCGGCTTGGCTGGTACAACGTGAGGCTGGCTGAAAATGCCAACAGTTGTGTTTCCTTCCAGGAGAGAGAACGGCTCTTGCGCTCCAAAAGACATCGCGGGAAAGGCCTGAAGCTGCCCAAGGTGAGCCTGCGTGGGGGCGGTGAGCCATCCGTGGCGGGGGGCCCTCAAGCAGACATGCTCACATTTCTGCATATTTGATGGTGGAAACCGATCTCTACCCTCTCGCAAAGCCACATAACTGATGTGTGGGTCTGGTTATTGTAATTTATTCATGGAAACCTTACGGACGCATTCTGTATTTAGGCCTCAGGCGCTGCTCACCCAAAATTAAAAACATAAATACTTAGACCTTTTGAAGGATTTAAAGGACACTCAGGCTTGGTTCTTAACATCTTATATCCTGGACTGAAAAATCAGGAACTTTGGGCTTTTTTGAAACAAAGCAGAACTGTGTTCTGTTTGGAAAATGTGGATTTATGGAGGTAGTATCCAAATGTCCTGGCAGAGAGAGCAGTGCTGGGCTTGGAAAACTCAGGTGCCCACCAGGACCAAGCTGCAATGTAAAGCAGCAAACTAGGGCAGGTGTTAAAGAAAGGCTTGGTTTGCATTTAGCCCCATAAACATATTTTTCACTTCCACGAAGACGGCCTGCTCTGCTTTGCTTTGAACCGGACACTCCTGGTTTATCTTTTGGTAGAGGTATGGTTAGAGAGAAATACTTCTCTTGTCTAAAGACAACAGCCATGCAGATGTGACACTGAATGGCTACAGGTATGTGGCCTCAGGGTCAGGCTTGCTGTAGGGAGTGGTGAGGCCTGTGGCTAACCAGGCCCCAAATACTAGTTGCTATGAAAAACTGAGCCAGGTGGCATCACGTGTTCCAGGCTCTCAGGAGAAGTGGGAATCCTCGTGCATTAGCTTCCTAGGGCTTCTGTAACAAAGTGCCACAAACTGGGGGGCTTAGAACAACAGAAACGTATTGTCTCACAGTTCTGGGGGCTAGAAGTCTAAACTCAAGGGGTTGGCAGGGCCACGCCCCCTCCGAAACCTGTAGGGGAATCCTTCCTTCCCTCTTCCAGCTTCTGGTGATTTGCCGGCAATCTTTGGCTTCCCTGGTCTTGCAGCTACATAACTCCAACCTCAGCTGTCGTCATCAAATGCCACTCTCCCTGTGTCTCTGTCTCCACATGGCTGTCTTCTTACAAGGACACCAACCATGTTGGATCAGGGCGCCACCCTACTCTAGCGTGACCTCATATTAACTGATTCCTTCTGCCACAGATGGATCTCCAAATAAGGTCCTGTTCTGAGGTACTGGAGGTTTAGGACTTCAGTGTATCTTTTTTGGGGGGACCCAATTCAACCCACAACACCGTAAATTATATAAAATCTAAGGGTTTTAACTGTTGGTAAAAATGTGTATAACACACTCTGTGGCCAGAGACAGCCCAGTGTGTCAGCCAGGGTCACGTCACTCATCTGTGCTGGTCAGTAATTTGCTACATCCCGGACACTCGGATAAGTGGTCATTTACAGCATCTCAGTTAATCCTCACAGCAACCCCGGGAGGTTGGAGTGATTGTTCCCATTTGACAGTTACAGGAAGTGTATGGATGTAAAATACAGCAATAACTCAGAGACAAAGTCGATTGACAAGGCCGACATTCAAACTCAAATCTGGGGCTCCAAGGCCCAATCTTGGAGCAAGTCAAGTTCAAGCAGGTGTGGGTTTCTAAGCACTGACGTTAGAAACTCAGAAATGGGAAGTGGTTCAGCAGAACTTGTGTATTTCTAAACACATATTTTTATTATGGAAGTGAAGCGGTATAACCTTACCACTCATAGACTACCTGGGGAGTAAAAAGTGATTCATCACCCGCAGTGCAGCTGGGGTTGGCATTTTAATGCACCCCCCCCCCCCAGCTGTAATCCTTCGTCTGCTCCATCTTTTTTTTATAACGTAAGTGTAAGTATAGAATGTACTTTTGCACCCTGTGCTTTTACTTAACATTATACCATAAAGCATGTATCCATGTTATGACACTCCTGTCACAAGCATACATTTTATGGCGATATAATCCATTAAGTAGATGGGCCATGAATTTTCTGACCAGTCGGCTGGCACGTCTGTGTCCGTCGGCACGTCTACTTTCAGCGACTCCCGGATGTGAATGATGCTGCGAGGACGTGTCTGTGTTTGCCTGGACACAGCTCTTTCTGGGTCGGTTCTGTTTTATGCCCTCAGGGTTGGACATTTCATTACGTGACTACCCTTCCCTCTTGTTGGACTTTCTGCTTCCGTAAATGTCACCACGGCGAACTCCTTTTGTCAGAAAGCCGTGCCCGTTGTCTGGATTGTTCCCACAGGTAGATTCCCGGAAGTCGAAGCGAGGATCAGAGGGAATGAAGGCTTTGATCTAGGACGTGTTCCCCACTCTGTCCTATGGGAGAGTTGCATCATTTTGCACAGTTGCCTGGAGTGTCTGTAAATGCCATTGTCACCGTGGGACATGTGATTAAAAAGCAACACTCTAAAGGTGTTCAGTTTGTCCCATTAACTGGATGTGGGGTGGCATTATACACCCCATAAAGCTTTCGTAAGGAGGGTTTTTAGGAAACTCATTGTTCAGCTGTGACTAGATTTTTCAAACCTGTATCAGAATGTCTGGAATAAGAAAAGACGATGTTTTCCCTTTTCCTGAATATGTTTATGGGAAGAGACCTTACGAGGCCGAGACGTGACTTACCCTTTGCCAGGCTTGTATGGACAGCAGGTGAGTGTGTCCTGTTCTCTCTGTCTGTTCACTGCCTGGCACGGAGTAGTTTCCCTGAACGGTGGTTGACTGAATAAGTGAATTGCGTATTCTGACTGAATAAGGAGAAACGCACTTACGTGATGCTGGATGGTTCCAGAAGGATGAGGCTATACAGTCACTTTGATTAAACTAGTTGGCACCACTTGAAGGCTGAGTCCCCGAGCTGGCTCAGGGTCCTTCCCACTTACCGTTTCTGTGACTCACCAGCATCTTTTCTTTTTCTCGAGGTTCAGTGTAGATTAGTTCCCCCCAGGCTCCTACTGAACCCCAGCATTGTCCGGAGCAGGAGGGCACGGGTTTTTTGACCCATCAGGGACCTGACTGGGTTCCTCAGTTCCCCGGGGCCTCCAGGCCTGGGCGGTGTCCCTTCTGTTCCACAGGCCACAGGAATTCAGTAGTTTCTCTTGCCCCTTAAATGCCCCCATCGCTCTCTGTCCCTTATGCATCTGTGTACTTTACCACTTTGCCTGGGTCTGCTTTACAGAGTATTGTGGTGCATGTGTTGAAGTTTCCAGAATTTTCTAGAAGACCTGACAGCCCATCCCTGCGCTCTGGCCCTGACTTTCTTTTCTAAGGGCTAGAGAACTGGACTCTGCAGTTCCCCTGAGGGCCTCCTCCAGTTCCATACCCTCACCCTGGGTTGCCGAAGGAGGACAGAGCAGTGACATCAGCCCCCGTCTTCCAGGGGGGCCTTCACCCCCTGAGGGCTGCTGAGCCTGTCTCACTGGGCTTCTGAGGACGAGACTGGTATTGGCTGTGTCTGCCAGGGAACCTGCTAGTTCAGCCCCCACTGAGGGGCTGCAGGAGAAGGACCCTGAGCCAGAGAGGGAGGCTTGTTCTGCAGAAGGTCTGGCACCAGGGCCCAACTCTAAACAGCCGCGGTGGGGCGGGTGGTAGGTGTTGCAGCCACTGAAGCTTGCTCTGTAGCAGTGTCTCGGTGGAGCGTGTCTCAGTGGAGACTGAGCACGTGAACAGTGGCTAGAATTAGCACAAGTGCTGGGCGCCACAGAGCCTGCCCAGGGCACCTCTTCCGGTATAGCAATGACCATGGGGACATCCAGGCCATGCCAGGAATGACAAAGTTCTGGTGCTTCTAGGCAATGCATTCAAGTGGGGCCGGAACCCGCCAGGCCAGGAATGAGCCAGTGGGGGTGTGGGGGGTGCGGTAAGCCCCAGTCTCGGGAGAGGAGCCGGCTGGGAGGCTAGTCTGCAGGCTCCTGGGCTCCCTGCCTGGTGCTAGGAGGGTCCCCAGAACCCGTGGGAAGGGGATGGGGCACAGGCTCCCTGATTCCAGACCCCACCCTCCAGGCTTCTGCTTTCTCATGTCTCCACTGCCTTCCTTCAGGCCCTCGTCCCTGCGGCTCCCCCTGCTCCCAGCGTCTTCCCTCCCCTCCAAAGCTGCTACAGTGATCTTTCTGAGGCACTAGTCTGACATTGCCACCTTCTTGCTAAAAGCCATCCGCTGGCTCCCACTCTCCCTGGGGGATGAAGTTGGGCTCCTTGGCAAGGCCCTCAAGGCCGTTCAGGATCTGGCCACTTGCCTCCTGCTTTATTCCCCTTGGCACATCCTGGCTCCAGCCCCTGGCGCCTGCCATGCTGCTGCTTCTCCACCTCTTCTGCTCACCACCTCCTGCTCCTTCGAGAGTGGGCTTAGCTGTCCCCACTGCCTCCAAGCCTTCGCCCTCCCACGGGGTTAGACGCCCTTTCTCTGGGCTTCCTCCGCCCCCTGCTCCTTCTGCCCTGGCATGTGTTGTCAGTCTCCATGTCTGCTCCCTCTGGGGCTTAGTGCGGGAAGAACTCGGGATGCCGGTGGTTGAATGAGGGCTGTGACTGGGGGCCACGTGGTCTGCCCGGCAGCCTAGGGAGCAGGGTTGGAACCCAGCACTTGTGGCTTATACCTGAGGTCTCCAGTCTAGCTCCCTGGGTCAGGTGCTGGCAAAAAGTGCCAGCTCATTGTCATCAGTCATCGTGCCCTGTCTGAACTAGCGCAGGGCCTGTGGCCACTCATGCTGTGAAGTCCAAGGCAGTGTGATGGTCACCCCACCTATTCCCCCACCCCTCTAGCCATCGTCTGTGGAGTATCTGCTTCGGGCATGGCAGAATATCAGATGACAGGACACAGAACGGTGTCTCCATCCTTGAGAAGCTTCTGGCAGAGGTGGGGGTCTAAGTAGCTCAGGCAGCTGTAGCACTTGTCAGGCAGAGGCTGTCCTTGGTTTTTCTTGAGGGACCAGGTGCAGAGCAGCTCAGGGAGAGATCAGCCTTTTGACTTGTCCCAGAACTTAACAGTTTGCCGATGGCTGCATTTCTAAGATTACCTCCCTTCTCCCCACAACATTAGCCAAGATTCTTTCTGTTGATAATGGCAAAAACGCAGTCACTTAAGCAAATAAATGAATTTATGTAACTGAGAAGTCTAGAGGTGGCTGGCTTCAGGCACGGCTGGATCCAGATGCTCATAGGAAATTGCCAGGAACCGCCTTTCTCCATCTTTCAACTCTGCTTTCCTCTGGGTTGGCCTCTTTCTCAGGAAAGTGGCCCAAACGGCTTTAGCAGCTGGCATACCTGCCCAGCAACCTCTGTGGTAGGACGTCATGTCTCCTCAGTAGTTCCAGCAAAAGTCCCAGGGCTGGTGCTTCTTGGCTTACTTTGGTCACAGGCCCATCCCTGAACCAGTCTGTGTGGGTGGCATGTGATTTGGAAGCATGACTTAAAGATTTACTCAGCTCTAAACTGCGCAGCATGACAGGGCTACCCAGGGCATGATGGGTACTTTAAAAGGAATAGAGTGTCAAGCACTATTGAAGTTGAAATGTATACATGAACGTGGCTGTATATACTTTTCCTTTTATGAATTGTCCTTTGCCTTTTAAGGTTGCTTTACTATATTTCAAAGTCCAGTTTTACTTTTTTATGGTAAAACCTGTCCATTTTTTTCCACTGGTGGGGAGGGGTTACTTTTGATGCTATGCCTAGAGAAGGTTCTCCAGGAAATGCAGGACTCTCACAAGTGCCCATGTGGGTGGGGGACTGAAGTTACAGCTTTTTTATGGATAATGGTCTGCGGGATAAGCGGCAAAACAAATACTGCGGGAAGGATCGCTGAGAAACCAAGTTTGCTGTCCAGGGTGCATGTGGGGTAGCCGGGGAGTGACAGCAGTGGCCCAAGCACGCGAGGCGGGAGGCTCCTCCTTGTCTTGGCCTGGACCTGGGCAGGCTCTCGGGGCATCACCGTTGCTAGTGCTGTTCCCAGGGGCCCTTGCGAGCACCCAGGGGCCTGTTGAATGGCATTGGCAACAGGGCAGCTCAGGGAGCCTGAGGTCTGGGAGGAAAGCCCTCAGAGAATAAACCAGCCCGGAAGCCGGGCTGTGTGACTCCTGCGCCCCTGCCCCTGGAAACCTGCTTCTCTCAGCCCTGACCTGCCGTGGAGCTGGCATCCTAAATAAAGGTGTGCCGACCTCAGGACTCCCCGGCAGACGAGACTGCAGGAAGCCGGGCGTGGCAGAGGACAGGAGAATGCTTTGGGAGAGGGTTGGAGGTTTCTCCTAGGACTCAGAGGCCTGGAGATTGGTGGCAGTGACGTGGCTTTGGCTCACCCGACACATACGGGTGGGCTAGAGGGTTCTGGGAGCCCTCCCGACGATGGAGTACGTCCTCTTCGTGCTGTACTTCTCCTTCTTCCTCTGTCTCTGTGCCCTGGTGTGTCTGTACTTTTCGGGCTGCCAGGAGATGACCTACAGGCATGAAGGTAAGGGCTGGCTTTGGGGGATGGCTTGCGGTTCAGTGGCAGTCACTCCCTGTGACAGGAAGCCCCTTCCTGTGACAGCGCTTGTTGGAGGTGACACGGAGGCGAGGCGAGAAGAGGCTGAGGGAGGCTAGAGTCGGTTGAGGGGTACTTTGGGGGGGCCCCTCTTTTCCTCTCGGTCCCATTTAATCTGCCAAGAACGAGCACCTCTGTATATTCAAAGTGTAAATGGGGAAGAAATTGCTATCTTTCAGTCATTTTTGCCCAAACTGCATTTTAAAAATTTGTGTCAGTTTGTAAAAAGGAGTCAGCAAGGCAAGACTGGTGGTAAAGGAAACGGAAGCCTGGAGGAGTGAGCCCCTCTTAGGCATAAGATGCACTTAGAATGAGCAAAGGTGGACATGGGTGCCCCTATGGGATCTTTCCTTAGGAAATGCCCAGGGAATCTGAGAATGACGGAGACTGAAAAACTCAGCAGTTTCTCTCATGCTTGACTTTTCTCTAAAGCCGTTTATAAGCCAAGCATTAGAGGGAGCAGTGGTTTCTAGGTGTTGTTTTATATAGATTTTGAACATGCTGTGTCAGGCATTGGTTGCAGTGTCTTCAGAGAAAACAGCCACCTGGTTTTCCCTCGGAGCATTAGAAATGTTCTTCTCTATCTTGTTTTTTTTTTAATTAATAAAGGCAGAAGTTTATGTAGTACGTTTTGACTTCCCATATAATCCAATCTGAGAAAAGCTAAGCCTTAGAGGAAACAAACTGACTCAGTGCATATGCTATACAAGGTGGGAGATCGCAGCCAACTCGCTGTGCCATGGAAATGGCTTGTGTTTGTGGATCCGCGGCCTTTGTTGTTGTAGGATTGCAATCTGGAGGCCCCTTTGTGATGGGGCTCCTCCCCCAGACCTGCTTCCTCCTTCCCTCACTGCAGCTGCTGCCTTGGGTCGAGGTCTCTGGGACCATGTTATACTTCAGGGGCCCCGCTTGGGCCTGGGACGGGCTGTTTACAAAGGCAGTTCTGCTTCAAGTGCAGGTCTGTAGCGTCTGCAGCTAACACCCTGCGGCCGTGTTCCGTAACTGAGTTTCTCAGCAGCAGTCCTGCAGGGTTCCCAAACCTGATCCCCCCGGGCCATGGCACACTGAGCCACCAGCCCCCAGAATGGTCCAGGGTGCCGACAGGGGCGACCACAGCTCGGTGTCCTGTCCTGATCATTTTGAGGGTACATGGCTCCATGGTCCCCGGGGCTCCACTGTGTGCCAGGCAGGGCCCTCTGTGCATCGCCGCTCCCTGCCAGTTGTCACAGCAGCAAACACAGACCTGTCCCCAGAGGCCTCGCAATGAGTGGTGTTTACAGTAATTAAGGTCGGCTGAGTGGCTGCCCAGGAAAACAGGAGCCCTGAGCTCAGGAGGTGACCCGTGTGTACAGAGGAGCTTGAGTGCTGTGGATGAGTCACTCCTGAAGGTGCCATTGTCCCCTTTGGTATGTCGTGGCCACTGCTCCCAGGAGATCCTCTGGGGAGGTTTTGATGCCTGAACTAGGTGGGGTTTCTCTTCCACGGGGGGATTTGAGTATATGATTGTCTGCAACCTCCACTTGGAGAGGAGAAATCACTTGAAACCGATGGAGCCTATGAGGTCCTCACATTCCTACCTGTTAGACTCACCTGGGGTGCACAGCCAGGTGGCTGTCCAGCTGATGCTGGCTGCGTGACTGAAGGGAGGGGATGTGCAAACCTGACGCTGTTTGTGGGCAAACAAGTTACTTTGGCTTTGAGGTCATTAACAGACATGTTTGCGAAAACTCATTTAGCAACCACTATTTCTTGAGTGCCAGGCCCTGGGCCACAATGGAGAATAAAAGAGCCCAAATCTGGAATGGGGCTTTCATTCCAGAGGGGAAGACAGGTAATAAACACATAAGCAGAATATATCTTATGTCAGGTGGCAATGAGTGCTAGGGAGAAAAAGAAAGGAAGGTTAGACAGGTTGGGGTGGGGATGGGTTGGTAAGGACTTTGCCGTGGTGATCAGAGGAGCCTTTTTAATAACGTTGCATTTGTGCAAAGACTCGAGGGGCGTGAGGGAGAGAGCCCCGGGGATCCCGGGGAAGAGGCTCGAGGCTGTGCAGAGGCCCTGTGCAGGCATGTGGGAGGTGCAGGGCGTGCTTGGCAGTGCGGCTGGAGCAGAGTCCTGGAGGAGGACGAGGGGAGACGGGCTTAGAGCGGGTGGGAGGCAGGTCGCCGAGGCCTGTAGGCTGCAGGGATGTTGACTTTTACTCAGCCGGGATGCAGTGCATTGCCATGGGGTTTTGAGCAGAGGACAGCAGGACTTCACTCTCATTTCAAAATAGTCACTCTGACCACTAGGTGAGGGACAAAGGCAGAGCAGGGAGGCCAGCAGGAGGGGGTTCTAATCATTTCAATGAGAGAGGACCGTGGCTTGGACTGGGATGGAGAGACAGGTGGAGAGAGGGGGAGAGAGGGTTGGCTTCTGGGTCAAGGTGGAGCCGACAGGATTTCTCTGAGAAGCACCAGAAGGTGAGGAGCAAGGGAAGGGGGCACGAGGAGCTGAAAGGATGAGGCTGCCGTGACGAGCACTGCTGGTTGTGGGAGTGGCAGGTTTTGGGGGTGCATCACTGTCCACTAGGCCCCCTTGGAGCTGTTGGGGAGATGGCTGACATGTGACATGTGAGTCAGGGAGTCAGGGGGTGGTAACTGCCCACCTGCATTATAAAAAACAAAAATGGGGCACAAGGTGGAAGCAGTAGCAGGAAGGCAGGTGCCCTGTGCAAGGACGTTTGGGCAGCACACAGTGGGTGGGCGCCTCCTGCAAAGCCTCTTCTGAAACTAACTTACGAATGACAAAGAAGCCCCTGCCTCTTCTTTTCCCTTGCGGGATGGTTCCTTAATCACGCTATGAGTTGTGGTACCAGCCACATGTTTCTTACATTTGGGCCCATGAGATTGCAGACGTGCATTGGCTGAATCAAGCCCAGTGGGGGACGTCCTCAGCGTGTCGGGTGGGCCCTGACCCCCTGCGGGTTGAGGAATGGGGAGGGGGCTCTGGGAGAAGCCAGGTTCCAGACGGGCCAGTGGGATCCTGGGGCTTGGCTCTGGATTTAGTTATAGTTCCTGCTTCATGGTCATGAGAAGCATTCATTGATTGTGAAAACAAATAAAAATTCATCTGAGGGACTATGTTGGAATAAAACAAAAGCCAGTGTTCCTGAAACAAGGTGATCTGGTGATTGTCATCGATGTCCGCGGCCCCCAGGGGACTGGAACTCCCTGTGGCAGGGACTACTCCTGGTTCTGACCGTATGGTCCCCCTGCCCCACCCAGTGTGGGGCCTACAGAAGGGGCTCAGGCAGCTGTTTCCTGAACGAATGAAGCCCCGGATACTGTGGTGTCTGGGGTGGGAGAGGTTCTGGGTGGGGCAACTGGGAGACTGGCACACCGAGCATTAAAAGTGCCTCTGACTCCATGCTGGCTGCCTGAGCGTCCATTACACGATTCCTTCTATTTTGTAAAGTTTCTAATTTTTCCATAATAAAAAGTTTAACAAAAAATTTCCTCTTAGTGCAGGTCTGGTGAGGACCTGGGCCACACACTAATGCAGCCACTCAGAGCCCCGGGGTCAGTCTCTGGACACTGCCCCTTTCACCTGTCACTGCGTGTGGCGCAGAACTAGACGTCTCCTGGCCCCCCTACCCCTTCCTTAGTAACAAATGTGCTTCCCCTTGAGTGTCAGCATGATGGGCACAGCACGTGTGTAACGTCACCTTGTGCTCACAGATGAGGTGGGGGTTCCATGTCCCTTTGATGGAAAAAGAAGCTGTGCTCAGAGGGGCTGCGGGACATGCATAACAGCAGCAGGTCCCGAGCCTGGAGCCAGGGTGGGGCCAGCACACGCTCCTGGCCACCCTCCATCCTTCCCCCACCTCGGCCGCCTCCTTTCCCCCCAGCCAATTAGGTTCCACGCCAACCACCTCTTGGGGTGCCCTGTGGCCCAGATGTGCATTGTAGCCCCCTCTGCCCTGGGATGAAGGGGCTGGTGGACCTGGCCCTCCTGAGTCTGTTTCTGATGTCATGCACGTTGCCTTTTACAGAAGCATGTTGTGGAGACATTTTTTGGATTTGATGAGGAGTCTGTGGACTCAGAAACATTGTCCGAAACATCCTGCAACACAGACAGGACGGACAGGGCCCCAGCCACGCCGGAGGAAGACCTGGACGATGTAAGCGCACCTCAGCCCTGATGCGTGTCGTGGTGCTTCTGGCCTCTGACGGGGCAGTGTGGCTGCCCGCTTAAAGCTGTGAACCCCAGAGGACCTGTGCTAGCACCGCCCATAGCGTCAAGAGAAGGTGGTCCCCACCCTCCTGGGCTCTGTGAATGGGGAGGGGGCACTGGCCACACGAGGTCCCTTTCCTTTACCCAGAGCTGATTTCACAGGAAACAAGAGGTCTCCCTGGTATAACTTGCCCTTTGCAATTGAAATTCCTGCGTGATGGTCTGTTCCTCATCCCCCGACACAGACACACAGACACACACAGACACACACCAACTAGAAACAGCCTGGTTGCCATTTTCATTATAAAGATGACCCGTGTAGGAGAGAATCCAAACAGTACTGAGAAGTGTGAAGAGGAACGTAACCCCCGACGCCCTCTGCCGGGTCACCACCCTCACGCTCTGCTGACCATCTGTGCACGTCCACGTTCATGCCCTCGGCACTGAGTGAGCGGGACTCACAGAGGTGTGGAGGGCGGCTTCGTTCTCCTCCCACCGCCACCCAGTTTACTTTTCTTACGAAAACCCGAGTGAGACGCAACCATGCCAGACACATGTATTTTGATTTGCTTTTTTTCATCAACAGTATGTCACAGGCACCTTTCAGCTCGAAAACGTTGTCCTGTCTCGAGGATGGAGACTTTTTCACGTGGATGCACATGGTGCATTTAACTCCACAGCCCCCAGTGGTGGGCGTTTACGTTCCCAGTTTTTCACCACGGTGACGCGCGCGCGCTGATGCTTTCCTGGCATGTGCATCTTTGCACACTTAGCCAGTCATCTTAGGAGAAACCCCAGAGTGAGAAGTGCGGGGTGGAGGGGCCGGCTCCCAGCTGCGCAGTCTCCCTTGCACTTGACTCAGGCGATTCCGGGGCCCGGCAAGCTCCTGGGAAGGGTGCTGACAGCAGAGATAGTGTCTGTTCCCGGCAGCCCCTCACTCTGCCATCCCAGTTACATCCTGGCTGTGACTGGTTGGTTCAGTCATTGTTGACAGAAGTTGGCTTCTGTGTAAGTGGCCCTGGCATCAGAAGTCACATGCAGTCATGTGCTCCACTGTTTCTCTCCTCCATGATGTGAAGACAACCACCAGAGAAGAGGCTGACCTGAGGTTCTGCCAGCTGACCAGGGAGTACCAGGCCCTGCAGCGAGCCTACGCCCTGCTTCAGGAGCAGGTCGGGGGGACGCTGGACGCTGAGAGGGAGGCCCGGGTAAGTGCAGCAGACCCGCGGGCCGGCCGGGGCTGGGTGGGAGGCTGCTCAACCATGCCCTTTCCAGCTGTGTGGTTCTGTCACGTCACCTGCCTTGATACTCGGAGGGGGTTCTGGCAGGTGATGGAGACACGACAAATGCTCCAGCATTTGGCAAACCCGACGGGAGCTAACTTTCATCCTCAGTGGGACAGCAGAAGTTGTCAGAAGAAATGATGCATCATGCGTGCTGTCTGTTTGCAAGAACAGCTTCAGAATTTCAGTGACCCAGACTCGGCGACCTTGCCGACTTTAGACTCCTCCCTCCAGGCCGAGAATCCCCAAGAATGTCCCTGTGGAACCTGGAGGGACTGTCTGTGCTCGCAGACCACAGGGCACTGTGGTCGCTGCTGCCATCCAGGTCTGGGCCACGCCAGCCCTTATGCTGGGCTGAGCTCTGCCTTCTAGAACCCTGCAATGTACAGACCCTCACCCCACCTTCGGGAGTCACACAGAGCAGGGGCTGCTTGCCCTTCCTTCTGAAAGTGAGGGGGCTCCCTGAGAGCACGCCATGGGTGCCAGATCCTCCCCCCATGGGCCCCCATTTCGTTCCACAACAGCCTGGGCGGTAGGAGGTGTCTCGTGAGGCTGGCAGGGCGAGCACTTCTGCCACAATAGAGTGCCGTGTGTAATCTGAGGTCAGAGGAGGTAAATGGCAAGGCTGGGTTTGAGCCGAATCATGGTTTTTATTAAAAAATTCATCCAATTTCCAACACTGAAAAGTCGAGAGAGTTCACGTAGATCTCCAGATCCCTGGCTTCTCTGGAAAATAGACCATCTGGCAGCACAAGGCTTCCTGTTTCACATGGTGGCGTTTGGCTGCAGCTGAGTGGCCATCTCCCCTGAGATGGGACATGTGCCTCAGTTTCCCACAGCCCCCTATCACCCCACGCTGTTTCAGACCCTGCCGGAGGTGATGAAGGGCCCACAACACGGGCCAACAACATGGGCCAACCCAGCATGAAAGTGCTTTTGCGAGTGTTGGTGACGGCTGCCTGAGCCACCACTGAACTTGGCCGCAGAGCCGGGCTGAGGCCCTGAGGTGTCTGGAGCACTCACCCCCCTGAGGCAACGGGCCTCTCCTCCAGGCTTCCATGTCCTTATCTGTACAATCGAGGGCGTTGGAACTGACAACTTCTCAAGGCTCTCAGTTCTTAAACATTTGACACCTGTGGGTGGTAGGACCTGCACGCAACTAGGCGGGCCAGGTTTGAACACATGCTCCTAAAAGATGGGCCTGTTTGTAAGGTCTGGGTTGCAGCGTGACCCTTTCCGCGTCTGTCAGCCCTCTGAGGTTACCTGCTCACTTTCTGGCCTTTTGCATTCCAGACGCGGGAGCAGCTGCAAGCTGACCTGCTGAGGTGTCAGGCCAAAATCGAAGACTTGGAAAAGTTGTTGGTGGAGAAGGGGCAGGTGAGCAGGAACGGCCCAGGGCTCTTGCTTCTTTCACGTCTGTTTGCTTGCTGGGGTCGCTGGGGCCTTGGTGCCAAGGGGGAGAAGCTCTGTGGGTCCGCTTTGTTTGCGCCAGAGATGTTCGAGGAGAAGGCACTAGGCAGAACCCAGGCAAGAGCAGCCCAGCTCATGAGCTTGTCTGCGGAGCTTTCAAAACCCAAAACACGTTATGAAGTTTTAACATGGTTCTTCCTTTGCTGGTTTGCCAAATGCACAAAAATAGGAGGAATTCCCAGGTGACCAAAATCTTTTTTGACTTGAATCTGAAGAAAAGCTGCCTTTGACTATCAAGATTTAATTGCAGAGATGAGCTGTCACCCGCGACTAGCTCTGAATTCTCACAGACCCCACGCCGTGGCTGTCACCTAGAAATCCAGCCCTTGAGCTTCTCACATTGGCGTCACCTCCATGTGTGCATTCTCTGAGTTTGATTAGGCCTGCGTGACAGCAGGAGACAGCAGAGAGGCAAAGCCCGGGCCCTTGGGGAGGGGAGCCTCGTCCGAAATGTTAGGTAGAAGGAAGCCCGGAGGTCACCAGGGCTGAGAGAGGGGAAGAAGAGGTTCTTTCACTTATTCATCTATGCTGAGCACTGGTTGGGTGCCAGGCACAAGCAAGGTGCTGGGGACACCCCCGTGAAAAGGTAGACTTCCCGCCATGTGCTCGTGGCACTGGCCTGGGTAGGACCTGACCAGGCAAAGAAACGTGGTTAGGGCAGCATGGCAGCGGGACTAGGATGAACCATGTGTGTTACTGGGACCGTGCCAGGCCCATGGGGTATTGGGAAGCCACCAGGGCGCCTGGACGCTGGCCCACAGGCTGCAGCCAACCAGCCATGAGAGGGTCTGCGGGAACACTCAGGGACCGCAGCTGTTTCTGTGTCACCGACACAGAACCAAGTCCCTGTGCTTCTCTGGAATGTGAGAGGTGCAGGAGGGATGCTACATAAACCCGCTGTTTCTCTTTCTTTGGGTTTAAAGGTGTAGAATGAGCTTTTCATAGGAAGCTTCGTATGAAGCGACCCTTCTCACCGACACTTGGTTGTTTGAGCGTCTGTTGGCCTCAGCGCATGTGACCATCTTTAGTGCTTTTCCTTAGGATTCCAAGTGGGTGGAAGAGAAGCAGCTGCTCATCAGAACCAACCAAGACCTGCTGGAAAAGGTACGTGGGTGCGGACACCCTGACCCCCCCAGAAGCATGGAACTGGGTCAGTGGGGCCCTCAGAAGCCCACTCTGACCGCCGAGTCCTGCCCAGTGCCTGTCCTGGCAGCACCCATGCGACCGGCTCTTAGAGGAGACACGCCCGCCTCACAAGGATCAGAGCCCAAGTCCTGGGGGCTCCTGGCCGCTGGTCCTGGTCCTGTCATTGGGAGAGGGGCCTGGAGGGCTGATTTAGATCTCCCTCCCAGGGCACCTGCAGACATGGTGAGGGCCACCTGTCCTTCTGAGGGGGCTTCCGGGCCCCTCTGTCATTGCTTTGGGGTCCTAGAGTCCCCCATAGGGAGGGGCCTCAGGCTCTGGTCCATGGGCAGCCCTCAGGCCATCATTGTCCAGTTCATGGACTGGAGGCAGTGGCGCTGGCAGAGCTGAGCCTGTCCTTCCCACTCTGCTCAAAGAACTTTCTGGTCATGGAACTTTCCAGAACTATCTTGAGGAGTTGGCTTACGGAGTAGAGCTCATGCTTTGGGACAAGACCTAAGCTTAATTTTTTTTCTTGTCTACAATTCTGTGATTTTTTTTTAACAGTTTAGTCATTATTCTTTATATATATATATATATATATATATATATATATATATATATATATATATATATATATGTATGTGTGTGTATTTTATTGGGGAAGGGGAACAGGACTTTATTGGGGAACAGTGTGTACTTCCAGGACTTTTTTCCAAGTCAAGTTGTTGTCCTTTCAATCTTAGTTGTGGAGGGCGCAGCTCAGCTCCAGGTCCAGTTGCCGTTGCTAGTTGCAGGGGGCGCAGCCCACCATCCCTGCGGGAGTCAAACTGGCAACCTTGTGGTTGAGAGGATGCGCTCCAACCAACTGAGCCATCCGGGAGGCAGCTCAGCTCAAGGTGCCGTGTTCAATCTTAGTTGCAGGGGGCGCTGCCCACCATCCCTTGCGGGACTTGAGTTGAACTGGCAACTTTGTGGTTGAGAGCCCACTGGCCCATGTGGGAATTGAACTGGTAGCCTTCGGAGTTAGGAGCTTGGAGCTCTAACCGCCTGAGCCACCAGGCCGGCCCCTGTGATTTTTTTTTCCCCAGTAAATTTACCGAGTTGTGTAACCATCACCACAGTGCAGTTTTAGGGCATTCAGTCCCCCATAAAGACCCCTCATGCCCATTTGCAGTCACCCCATCTCCCACCTCCCTCTGCCCTGGCAACCACCATCTGCTTTGTTCCTATAGATTTGCCTTTTCTGCACCTTCCCTATGAGAGGAATCAGACCTGGGTTGGGCCTTGCTTTGAAGTGTCCCAGATGCCAGACTGGAGGGGCCTGGCCCCAGGGGAGGGTGTCATGTGGTCCCAGCTCCGCACTAACTGCCGTGAGGCTGTTCACTGCCCTGTTTTGTCCACAGCAGTGGGGACATTGGGACAGGACTGGTCACACGCTGTGAGGTGATCCTGGGCGCTGGGGATCGTTTCCTGTCCTTGCTCCTGCTCGCTAAATTCTGGCAGCCGTGGAAAGTTCCACACTGTTTCCAGGTGTCCTCCTGGCCGGCAGTACCACCCCAGCAGAGGACCCCTCTCTGGTCCTACTCCCGACGGGGAGGAAGGGACAGTGTGGCCGTGATTTCAGGGGCCCTCCTTTCTGGGCATTAGCTCAGTTAAGTCCTCCTGCAATCAGTGACAGGGGCAGGAGGCTGTTTTCCAACTTGGACGAAGACGCTGAGGTGCAGAGTGGTCACACAGCTTGACCAGGGCTCCCAGTGGGTGTCGGACACAGGCAGTTCCCCTTCCCAGACCCACTGTGCTTTCAGGGACACTGCCGCCACTGAGCCCCTCCACAAGCCCTCTGGGAAGGTGCCAGGAGTGTGGGCTCCCTGCTGGGGGTTGCTGGACCCATCTGGGCCGGCTCACCCTGGGAGGGCTGGGGTGAGCAGGTGCTCCAGCAGCCTTGGGGATCACTCTTGCTTCCCCACGAGTGACCTCACGGAAGGGAATTAATCACCCTGTTCCTCAGTTTCCCCATCGTTCATTTATTCAGCAAATATGTGAGGAGGCCCTCCCCTGGGCCAGGCTCAGGGCTGCAGGCATGAGCCAGGCGTGCCTCTGTCCGCCATCATCCCTTCTTCTCAGAGAAAGGGCCTCCCTGTCTCGCACACTGCCTGCAGACCCCTTCCTCCCCTGCCCACCCCTGGAGACTGCCCATTTCCTCAGGCGGCCCATGATCAGGGGACGCAGCTCTCCCCAGTGAGAGACAGTGGTGCTCCTGCTCGTTAAACCACAAGTGTTTTTGCTCTAGATTTACAGGCTGGAAATGGAGGAGAACCAGCTGAAGAATGAAATGCAAGACGCAAAGGACCAGAACGAGCTGTTAGAATTCCGAGTGCTAGAGCTCGAAGTAAGAGACTCTATCTGTTGTAAACTCTCAAACGGAGCAGACATTCTCTTTGAGCCCAAACTGAAATTCATGTAAAGCTCCCAGACGTTTCCAAGCATGTGTAAAGGGGACGTGTTATAGTGGTTTCCTTTTTTAATTTATTTCTTATTTTTTAAATCTGTATGTTCAGAATAATTTCACTGCCTTAATGTGTTCTGGAGAGAATGGTCACCCAAGTCTTTGGACATGTACCAGAGCTAATATATTTATTGCCTACGGCTTGTTTTGCACTTAATAAAATAATTTGTTTTTGCAATATTTTGCCTTTTTTATTTGTGTTTCCTTTCCATAACTACTTCTTTCCTGCATGCATAGTCATCTGGTATGCATTCTGCAAACCCGGACGGAAGCACTGTTACAACTAATATAATAACACACCTTTTAAAGTGACCTGGCGTGCAGTGAGTCTCACCTTTTGAAATAGCAGGTCCTGACCTGGTTCGCACCTGGCTCTATAATGTGTTTACTGCTAGTTTGATCCATTTTCTATTTGCCAAGGTAAACACAGGTAAGTAAACCAGGAAAAAAGGAGGTATTTGGAAAAAGGTTAAGAAGGCTAGTTACGTTGTTCCAACTTTTTTATCTGGTGGATACGGACACGTGCATCACAGCAGTAATGGACCAAAAAAATTTTACTATCTATAACTCAAACGCAAACTACAACTCAAAACGACTCGTTAGCATGGAGGGTGATTGAATGTTGTTCACAGGTAGAAATCGTCCTCCGAACCTTCAGTTACTTCCCCAATACACAGAGTTGGACCCAGTGTAAAAATATGGATGGTTTTACTGCTTCCAATGGAAATCTCGCCTCGGGTGTGTTACTGCATTGTCTGGCTGCCATGTTACTTCATAATCCTTCGTTTGTCTGTTTCCGTTGAAAAAATCATTGACATTTTAAATGTCACCTGAGTTTGTGACAATTTCTCTGAGCACCGGTAGCGGTTCTGCTGTCTCTTTGCATGTGTGGAACCCTCGGTGACAGTGAACACCTTCGCAGTGTTGGTGTTTCTGATTCTGTCTCCTCCTCCTGGCTCCAGTTAAAATTCTGTTTGCACTAGAATGCACCATCCTGTACCTTGTCGTGTTGGCATGGACGGTGGGTGAATGTCTCCGAACCACGTGTTACTGTGTTCCTCCTGCTTGAGACTGAGTGAGCTGATTTGTTCACGCAGCAGAAATGGGAAGTTACGTGAGCTCGTCATCGATACATCTGCCACTCTTAGAAAACCTTCCGCGGGTCTGTTATGCATCTTTCCCATGAGAATTCCATAAGCATTGCTCAGTGTGCTTGAAATTTTGAGTGTCTCCTCCATCCTTCAGAGCCATTAGAAACCAATTTTCTGACTTGCGTTCGTATAAAATACGAGCTTTCTCTTGTGACTTTTCCATTTAAGTAACTATCGCAGGTAGAAAGGCATTTCTAGAACCGGGCCATCTGGAATGTTCTTGGCTGATCAGGAACAGAAACCCCCAGGGTAGCCAGACTGGGGCTTCGTGGAAACGAATTGAGTTGATGAGTTCCTCTCTGCTTAGCCGTAGCCAAGATCACCTGCTTTTTAAGATCCGGCACCTGAGCGAGCTCTCATCTTGGTTACATTTCTCAGTTCGTGACTACAGAAGCCCATCAGTTCCGCAGCTAGATTCTGCAGGAGTGGTCCGGAGCATGCTTATTTATCTTACCGTAATTTTGAGAAAGGAAAAGCAGTTTTGATTTCAAGGTATAATTTGGAAAATCTTCTCTGCTGGCTCACCTGCCCGTGACTGAGTGTCAGGGCAGCTCTAAGTAGGAGACGTTGGAGACCAGAGCAGTTTTCTGCTCCTGTAAGTAATTGGGCTTCTCCTGTCCTTGCTCAAAACGGGTCACTTCATGGATACTTAATGAGGACCTCTTCTGGGAAAACGCTTGCTTTGCCTTCCTTAGAGATTGAGATTTGACTAGCGATCTCAGGCGGGGGTAGAATGATTATTGGTGTGTGAGTGTGGTTCAAAAACAAAACAAGACAAAACCAAACTGAATGAAGTCAGTTGATTCTACTGAGAAAAATGTGAAGCCAGAATCCTGACCCTGCCGCTCGCTAGCGTGGGGCCCTGGCCTGGCCCCTGAGCCTGTGTCTTTGTCCACAGAATGGAAGCAGTAATGCCTGCCTGTGGGGTTGTGTGAGGATTAAATGAAGTAACGCTGTGCCCTGGGCACAAGGTAACGCACCATAGTTGGTGGCTTTGGGCACTTGTTATTGTCACATGTTGACTGATGTTTGTGTGATGCACTCGGTTAACCATTTCTTCCCGGCTGAGTAGGTGAGACGTAAACAGGTTTCCACCAGAGGCGCTCTGGGTACAGAGACAGACGTCATGCTCACAGGTGGACTGGGATAGCGTAGTCTGTGCGCTTTTTTATTGCCAGCTGGAATTCATTGGTTTTGCTGAGTAACGTGGGAAAATGGCAAGTGGTAAATGATTCAATAAAGTTCTGTTTTTAAACCAAATCTTTTCCCCAGGAGAGAGAGCGGAGGTCGCCAGCATTTAACCTCCAAATCACCACCTTCCCCGAGAACAGCAGCAGCGCTCTCCAGCTATTCTGTCACCAGGAAGGCGTTAAGGTAGCGTGCTGGGGTGGGGTGGGGGGGTGCCTCTGCTACTGCCGGCCAAAGGCTCAGCTGTGAAGGGGGATGTGTCCTGGTGCCAGGGATAGAATTCATTGGAATGAGATACCCCCTGTCTGCCCACCATGTTTTGAAAGTCATAGTTTATTACTTGCTTGAGCGGGTCACCGAATGTTACTCTCTTTGTCCCCGTGTCAAAAGAGCAGAGACTTGGATGTGGCCTAGAGTGCAGACCCCAGCGTCACCTCTTCCCAGCTCTGGTCTGTCACCTGTCTGAGCCTCAGTCTCTTCATCAATGAGATCTGGGTGGCGATGCCCACACCACGACTTGGGTGGGACAATTACACGAGACAGGCACTCAGCACGGTCCCGACATGTAGTGAGTACATCGGACGTGATGGCTGTGGTTCTTCTAGCAGCTGAGTGTTTGCCCTGTGCCCAGAGTCCTGCTAGGCCCTGTGGGCACAGAGATGGTCCTCCTGACCCACAGGGTGCCACAAGCCTTTCTAGGAAGCAGTGTCTGTGCTGACATAAAACTCAGCCCCAAAGCAGCACCTTCCAGCCTTTTGTCCCTCACTCCCGGAAGGAGCTGCTCCGAGTAAGTCTCGGCCCCGCTGTCCGTACTAAGAGGAAAGAGAGGGTGTGGTGCCCGATGGAAGACTCAGGACTGTCTGCTAGACCTTGCTATGGCTGCTCTTTGTAGCTCACACGAAAATGAACGTTGGAAATCTTTTCCAGGATGTGAATATTTCTGAACTTATGAAGAAATTAGATATCCTTGGCGATAACGGGGTAACTATGAGCGACCGGTTTCTGGCTTCATGTTCTTGTTTTGGTTCGGGTGTTCTCTGTGTGGCTTTTGTTTTGTTTCGGTTTCATTTCTTTCTAATTTAAGAGATCTAATAAGTACAATGTAAGGCTTTTGTATGGCCATGTTCTTTTGGGGTTGTGGCTGGGTCCGCATTTGTCAGAAGTAGGGTTCTGAAGTTCGGGCATCCTCACAGCCTGTGAGTGAGGAGGAAAAAAACCATAGAAATGAACACCCAGAAAGAAACTGGAATCCCTTAAGATTCCTGAAATCAGAAAGTGGTATTTTTGCCTTCCTAAAAGACTGGCTTGAAGGAGGCCCTCTTCCCAAAAGGCTTGGTGCCACTCCGTGAAAGGTTCCCAAGAAGAGGGCCGGACCCCTCTGCCTTTAACGGCTGTCCCCTTTAGAGAGTGGGGGCTGCTGTTGGGGACCGCTGCTCAGAGAGCAGCTGTCAGTTGTTTAGCCCTGACTGTCTGTGGGATCCAGTGTCAAACGCCCTTGCCCGCTTTTGTGTTTTAGAATTTGAGAAATGAAGAGCAGGTTGCAATAATCCAAGCCGGAACTGTGCTTGCCCTGTGCGAAAAGGTAGAGCCCAGCGGCGTTTCTGTCGGTCACCGTGTCCGGGCTGCCCAGCACCATACAAGAAACTGTACATTGGTGTCTCGCTTTGCGTGGCGGCATGTGTGTCTGTCCGTCTGCGTCTGCATGCGCACGTGCACGGCTTGTTGTCACTCACGCTTACTGTGCAAAACCTGGAGACCACAGAAGGAAATAAACCCCCATCCAGGAAACCATCTGCGACGTTTGGTATATTTCCTTCCGGTTTCTCCCCATGCCTGTTTTTTAAACGAAGTTGAACTTGTACTTGACTTCCAGGGTTCATCCTGCATTGTAAACTCCCCCCGCCCTCACTGAATGGCCCCCATTTTCCCACTGTACAGCCACACCCTCAGTCATTTAATCTTCCCTCTGCTGTCAGATATTGAGGGCGTTTCCGCTTTTTTTCTATTTACCATCATGCAGCGGTGAACACCTTTACCCATAAGTTTCTGTCTACATTTTAAAACACTTCCACGGGATAGATTCTAGAAGTGGGATCACTGGGCCAGCTGGTAAGATGTTTTTAAGAGCTTTGCTGTTGTCACAATGGTTTCTGGAAATGTGGTACCAGTTCTCCTTGTGCCTGACTGGCACACATTGCTGGTTTCTTGTTCAACACGGCAGTGAATCACCACTTAAGAACTCTGCTCACTTGAGAGCAGAACATTCCATGATGTCGTTATTTTAAGTTCCATTTATTGGAGTGCTAGTGAGACTGAGTGTTTGTTGTGTGTTATCTATTTTCTTTGTCCTTGTGAATTGACATTATGTTTCTTATGACAATTTTCCATTGGGTTTGTTAATTCATTCATAATTATGGTTGTCGTAATTATGGTTTTTCTCACTGACCTCTCTGAGTGCTTTACATGGTAAAGATAATAACTTTTTGACGTATTTGTTAAAAATACATTCCTGGTTTGTTTACCTTTTACATTACTTTGGGATATTTTTAGGTATATAGCACTTTTTATGCAGTTGCATCTGTAGATCTTTTCCTTTCAAAGCACATGATTTCAACTTTAAATGCCATTTTTATAATGATAAGGTCTTAATGATCTTAATCAGAATTCCTTCTGGAATCTTTGGAAAGGCATTGAAAATCTAGTTTCTTCCCTGGGCACCTGTCCATCCTCCCAAGTCATGTAAAGGGCAGTAAATGTTGGTCACAGACTAAGGCAAAACCTTGCCTGAGGTCACACAGGTGGTAAGTGGCCATTCCCAGGTCACTCATCTGGCAGTCTGTTCTCAGGTGTCTGTGTGGGGGGTGGGGTTTGTTTGATGATGACTCACGTGGCTGGCTGGGGACCCATGAGATGCAGGTAGCCTTGTGGTGTCAGACATGGTGTGCATTCAGTAACCGCCCCTTGTGACTGAATGCACAAAGCCACCTGTGACTGGCTCCCCTCCCAAAACAGTGCTCTGGGGAGTATTATGTAAAGTGCTGAGTAAACACAACTCAGTTTATTCAACGTTCCTGAGAAAGAGCCGCCCAGCCCCCAGCACGCCCCCGGAGGATGTGGCCATGTCAGACCCAGCAGGTCCCTCCCGTCCTTGGAGAGGGCCCTCCTGGGTTCCTCTCAGCCCGCTGCTCACCGCTGCAGGGCCTTCTGCATGGTGGTCTCCACGTCTCCCTGAGCCGCAGCTGAGAGCCACGTGTCCTGCAGGGTGAGTGTCGGGCTCCAGGACGTGGCATGTTTGAGCAGAACTAAGCATCGCTACCGAGCACCTGGGGCAAAGAGGGGGCACAAGAGGTGTTGGATCAATGCTCGTGGGTGGGGAACAGAGAGCAGGGACTGCCCGTGATTGGGCTGGCTGGTTTGGTGTGGGGCTGGGACAGTGGGTTGAGGGCTTCTTCCTCTCTTCCATCCCCTGTGTCTCCTTGGAGGGCAGCAGACCATGGGAAGTTCACAGCCTTGCTGAGAGTTCTCCCACCCCGGGCCCTTCCTGTTAGGCTCTTTCCCACACCCCAGCAAGAGGTGGGTATCCCAGACCCACAGCCTTGGGCCCCCACCTTAGATCCTTAGGGCTCTTCTTGCTCTCAGCAGCCACATGAGATGAGGGACACATCCCCCTTTACAGCTGAGGAAAGGGGGTCCGTCTGCCATTGACCCCCAGAACCCTGCCAAGCTGGTCAGCATGGCACCATGCTCTGTGCCCTAAACACCAAGAGCTGTGCCAGCTTCCCTCGCCTGCCAGCGCCTCCCGGAATCCCACAGGCGTGGGTGGGAGCAGGAGGTGGTGTCCAGGGGGTTCATGTTAAGGGGGCCTGACTCTGCCAGGGGGAGGGGCCCAGTTCCCCATTTGTGACAGTTTTGGTGTCCTGGACTTAGACCAGCGTTTTCTCATTTCCTCAGGAAACACTAGCCATGCCGTGTGTTTATGAACGATGGTCAAATGTTTGAAGGTCAAATGTTTGGGAGTTGCTGTGTATCTCTCCCTCAGAGAGAACGTTGGTGCTGAGAGTGCACCCCAAAAGCAAAGTGGGTCAGTGGGACCGGCTGAGAACGCTGACAGGACAGCCAGGGTGACTGACCGTCTGGTCTGCTCGGGACTGAGGGTTTTCCTGGGACATGGGAATTTCATTGCTGAAACTGGGTCAGTCCTGAGCAAACAGTGATGAATTGTCACCCTGGAGCTGAAGAGCTCTGAAGGAAAGCTAGGAGGGGCAACAGAGGCCCCCGCCTGCGAGGTGTCAGTCAGCCCAAAGTGTCAGTCAGCCCCACTCATCCAAATACACCTCATTTAAAAACTGTCCATACCAGTCTGACCAAACTGAGGCCAACTTCCATTTTCTATTTAGAGGCACAAAGCTTTCGCAACATCTAAGTGAAGTGCCACTCCAATTAGGAATGTCACACAGTGTTCCTCGGTGATCTTGCTGCAAATGGCATCCTGCCCTGGGGGCCTGCCCTCCTCCCACCACCCCCTGGGGCAGCCCTGTTGTCTCAGCACCCCAGACCCTGCCTCTGGGTAGCCGAGTCCAAGGTCAGGGACCAACACTGCACATGCCCAGCAGAGGAGCCTGAATGCGGGACATCAGAGGGTGTACAGGTGACAGCGAGTCACACATCTCCCTCGAGTTCAAAGCCAATCAGAAAGATAGAAGTTTCTTTCTTTCTTTTTTTTTTTTTTTTTTAAACATTTTATTGGGGAAGGGGAACAGGACTTTATTGGGTAACAGTTTATTGGGTAACTTTATTGGGTAACAGGGTTTTTTCTAAGTCAAGTTGTTCTCCTTTCAATCTTAGTTGTGGAGGGCACAGCTCAGCCCCAGGTCCAGTTGCCGTTACTAGTTGCAGGGGGCGCAGCCCACCATCCCTTGCGGGAGTCGAACCGGCAACCTTGTGGTTGAGAGGACGCGCTCCAACCAACTGAGCCATCCAGGAGCTCAGCGGCAGGTGCCATGTTCAATCTTAGTTGCAGGGGGCACAGCCCACCATCCCTTGCGGGAGTCGAATTGAACTGGCAACCTTGTGGTTGAGAGCCCACTGGCCCATGTGGGAATCGAACTGGCAGCCTTCGGAGTTAGGAGCGTGGAGCTCTAACCGCCTTGAGCCACCGGGCCGGCCCCGAGAAAGACAGAAGTTTTTAAAAATCTGTGTTCTCGCTGGTAACAGCAAATCAGATAGGGTGGCTTAGGCGACGGCCAGTTAAGGTGTTTAGTAGTTGGCCTGGAGCGGAGTCCTTGGCCCTTCTCTGAAGGGAGAGTTAGGTTCAGAGGAGACAGCCCCCCCACCCCCTAGTCCTGAGACTCAGGCCCTGCACCCAAGGGGCATGTGAGAGCTGGCGGGGGTGGGGGTGCACTGGCCACGTTCCCCATAGAAAGTCCTCCTGTCCCCAGTGTCCAGTGGGTTGACTCACCTGTCCCCTGGGGGTTTGGGGGCATCAGGTGTCTCCATCCCCAGACCCCTCGCTGCTGGAGGGTGACAGAGCCATGAGCCTGCAGGTTCTCACTCCCAGAATGAGGCCCAGCAGATAGGGCAGACATCTCTCTGATTCAAACTCCTGACCTCACTGCCCAGGGCACACTGGCCTGTACTTCATCCTCATTTACCACTTGCTGAAAAGGACTCATCCAGATTCTCCTTTATATGCAAATATGCATATCGAGTCTTTTTTTTTTTTTTTTAACAATAAGGGAAAACCTGACACCGTGCTCTATAAAACCTGTCCTAAGACAAGCTTGTCATAGTAACTTAAAACTGGAACTTTCCCATTTTAATTTTACTCATTTTATGACTGCTTACTGAGGATATTAAAAATGAAATATTATTGCCCCCACCCCCGTCAAAACTATGCATGCCTGTTTCTAAGACAACATGCATTTTCTCAGCAAAGTCTAACAAGATGCTCCCTCAGGTGCCTAACAAGATGCAGCTGGCTCTGGGCCGCTCTGGGGCCGAGCTAACTTTGAGGTTAGGAGGGAGCCTCCATGACTGTAGCTTTCTCTGGTCTTGTTCCCTCTATGGGGCCAGCACACTGCCCACCAGACCCCCACACCCTCACATCCTCCTTCTTCAGCAAAGGTTGGTTAGGTACCTGCTTCCTGCCCGACACTGTACCCGGTAAGGAAATGGACCAGAAAGCGTCCCATGTGATCCCACATTCAGGGGCTAGAGTGGGAGGGAGGGAGACAACAGTAGCCCATCACATGGGTGCTGGGACAGGCATTCATTCACAAGACGCGTGGCTCCATGGAGTCCACCCTATGGACTCAGGAAGCAGGACAGGCTTCCTGGAGGAGGCAGCAGCTAACTCAGGCCCAGGAGGCTGAGGAGATGTTAGCTCCCCAAAGGCCCGGGGCTGAGGCTGTGCTTGGGAGAGGTGGTGATGGTCCCGGCAGGGAGAGCAGCATGTGCAAAGGCCCTGGGGTGAAGGAAGGCGTGGCTTGTGTGAGGCGGACATTGTCAGGAGTGATGGAGATATGGGATATCCTCGAGGGCTTCAAGAAGGAGCAGGGAAGGTTCATGAATAGTGCATGTTTCTGAGAGAACTTGCAGGCTGGAGGGCTGGCAGAAAGGGATTTGGGGCAGACATAAGCCAGGGGGCTGAGAGGAGGCCTGAGCTGGGTGAAGGCAATAGGGAGGGGGCCCGGTCGGTGGGCTTGGGAAGTTGGTGAGGTGGAGCTTACACATGGGAAGTGACGGGAAGGGAGGAGCCCAGGCTGCTCCCAGCTTCCTGGTTTGGATGAAATGGGGCTCTTCCCCAACAGAGGGGCCTGGGAGGCATCTGATGTGCGCAGGGGTGTGGTGGGGCGGGGCGGGCTGGAGCAGACATTTCCGGGGGAGCAGAGAGAGCACGGGAGGAGTGTGGGGCAGGAGTGGGGAGGCCCAGGCAGGGCTCCTAAGGCACCAGGAGTTCTGGGTGGAGGAGGGATAGGAGGAGCAGATGGCAGCTAAGGGGCTGTGTGTCAGGAAAGTGGCCTGGTCCATAGGGGCAGGGGGGCAGGGAGATGCTTTGTTGGCTTCAGCAATCAGGAGGTCAAACGCACTCTGCTGCATGTGGTCCAGCCTGGATGCCCGCACATCCCCCACAGGCCTGGTCACCCAGTTACGTGGACTTCCTCCCGTCTCTCAGGTGAGCTCCTCATGGATTCACCTGTATAACACACCCTGGGCAACAGCTGCCTGTCTCCCATCACCCCTTCACAGGTCTCCCACCCATGCTTTCAGAGCCCGTGCCCTGGTACTCAGCACACGTGTGGCTCCCAGGTCCTCACAGCCCAAGCCCCCCACCACCTTTCCTACCCACACCCCACTGTGTAGCCACCTGGCTTTTCAGACGCGCTGCTGGGGGCTGCAGGGGGGCTGCTGCAGTGGGACAGTCCTGCTCCCCCCCCCGTGTGACCTTGGCCAGGTGACGTAACTCAGCCTCCACATCTTCACCTGAAAAATAGGGTGATGCTGCATAGTCTACAGGTGGCCGTGAGAGGGCCGGATGAGGTCACAGGCGTGGTGCCACCAGCAAGCGCTCGGGAGAGAACCTCAGTAACGCTCACCGCCTAGCTGTGGAGTCCCCGACGCACGAGTGCACGTGCACTGCGTCAGGCTCTCCCGCCACACATGCCCACTGCCTCCACTCACACAGGCTCGTCCGGGCACACAACCCACACCCACCTACAGGCACACGAACACGTGTGTGTCCATGACCCAGCCAATGGCTGAGCAAACATGCATCACAGCTGAAACATCTGTACAGACTTAGAATTTCCGTTTCGAGGATTGCCCTGGGATGTGATGGGGACCCTCTTGGAGACAGGAGTCCCGGCTAGGAGGCGATCCCCGCACACTCAGCCTTGGCAGAGCCACGTGGCGGGGGCTCCCTCCCGTCAGTGCCCTGTGTCCTGCTCTTTTTCAGTGGCTGAAGCAAATAGAGGGCACCGAGGCAGCCCTGACCCAGAAGATGCTGGACCTGGAGAAGGAAAAGGTAAAAACCTGGACCCCTGGGCGGGAGGAGGCTGAAAGGGCTCAGCTGATTCACTCCCAGGAAGGCTTTGCATGTATTTTCATATTATTTGTTTGCACGTGTTTCTACTGCTTTTGCTCTAGTGCTGTTCTGGGTAATTATCATCCATTCACTTCGTTATTCACTTAATACATCTTTTGGGGCCCTCTCCTATCCCCGGGGCCCTGCCGGGGTTAGCGGGTCAGTACCCAGTGAGCCCCACGCTGTCACGAGGAGCAGCTCCTGAGCCTGGGGGGCGGGGCATGTGCTCATGGGTGACAGCCACAGTGCAGCGTGGGAACATCAGGAGAGGCATATTGGTGACACACAGGAGCTTGGCTCAGTGCTCTGGAGACGCATAGAAGCAGCTCCAGGCTTCACTATCCCCCTTACTGGCCATGAGAGCCTGGGAAAGACTCACTGGACCTTAGTTTCCTCACCGATAAATGGGGTTCTAATCTCTGCCTCGCTGGGCTGTGTGTCTGGGAGACGCCTGCTTTTACTCAGAGCTGGGCACATGCGGGCACCTCGTGGCGGTTGTTCACTGGGGGCGGTGAGCAGGCGTACAGGGAAGGGAGCTGGTTTACGCAGCCACGGGATGTCGAAGGAGATGGTTGAGTTTTCTAAGTAGAAATCAGAGGCGAAGGAAGGAGGTGGAAGGAATAGTCTAAGGCCTGGGGCAGTGTGTGATGTGGAAAGAGCCCTGGGCTGGTATCCCAAGGCCTGGGTTCCTCATCCCACCTGTCACTGGTGAACTAGGCCTCTGGAGCACGGCACTGGTCCTCTCTGTCCCTCGGCTTCCTCATCTATAAAATCAAATGGATGCAGCTGATGACCTGTAACCCTGAAACCCTCAAGTCAGCACTAGAAAGAGATTTGTGATCTGGAGAGATGGTGGTGCTTGTGGGGACCGAAAGGTGGGGGGCAGTTTAGGGCAGTGAGACTACTGAGGAAGTGGGTGACGCTGCTCGTGTGGGAGGAAGAGCTAGGTCGGGAGCTATGGAGATGGCCTCAGCGGCCAGCAGGATGTGGCAAGAGGAGCATGGAAAGGATTTCTGAAAGGATTCCTGCAATCCAGGCGTGGGGACCAGGTCAGAGGGGCTGTCCCTTCATTGCCGTCAGACACCCGTGAGGAAGGAAGCCGGGAGATGCTGGGACCGGCTGGATCAAGGTTCCTGGGCCGGCGAGGCTCCCACCAGGGGATTCATGCAGGGCACGAGTGGGGCGGACCCCCACAGCCTTCTCCTCTGAGCGTCCCTACCTCGGGAGACTGTCCCTCTAGCACAGAAGAGCCGCGCTGTGGCGGGTTCGCTTGAGCTTGGCGCCTCTTCTTTTCCAGGACCTGTTCAGCAGGCAGAAAGGTTACCTGGAGGAGGAGCTCGACTACCGGAAGCAGGCCCTGGACCAGGCCCACCTGGTAGGACCGGGCGTGGGTGGGACATCTTGGCTTTTTCAGACTCAGCATCAGAGGCTGATGTTTCCCTTGGGGTTGACACTGCATGTAGGGTCCTCGCCCCGCTGGGTGGGAGTGATGAAAACGCCATATGACCGGACAGACAAATTGTCGCCTTTTCTAAATCAATCATGCTTTTCAAAAGCAGTTAGCTTGATGATTTCTTTAGACATGGTTGTTTAATTCTAGTGATCAACTGACACGCATGAAAAGAAACAGTCTTTGTTTAAACATCAATATTTATTTATGCTTAAAATCCCAAAGCAAATGTTCCTATAAATAGGAAAAAGAGACAGTCACAAAGGAACGCAGAGGTAAAGTGATGAGTGGAGGTTGGTGATCTTCAGAACAAACATTACTGGTGAAGTCCTCTGGAAATTGCATTTGGATCACAAAATTGGTTCTGGGCTTCCGGGGGGTAACGAAAATGACCATGTCCAGGTTCCTATGTCCTGTGACTTTGAGGACACTCCAAGCCGCATGCTCCTGGCACTGAGGGAACTTCTTCCTTGGGAGGGTGAGATAATGAGCTAGTCGGCCTTTCCAGGATGTCTCCAAGAGCAGAGAAAATTTAGAATTCAGTGTGTCTCCTTGCAGGAAGCAGTGGTCTTACCCAGATTACTTGTACTTAAAGTCATTTTACAACATGGGTTTGTGCCTAAGAAATGCAGTCAGTACCTGAAAAGGCACATTCAAACCCCAGTTTCCATGAGCATCTCCAGGGAGACAGACAGCAGGCAGCCTGGCCTGAGCACAGATGGCAGCTCCTGGGTGTGAGGCTGGTCCCCCTCACATGACCCGGGGCCCTTCGTGTCCAGCTGCGGGGCAGGCGGCAGGAGATGCAGGCGGTCAGGGCAGATGGAGCCTCAGAAGACACTGCATGTCCCCTCTCAGTCCTCATTTCTGGGGGCACAGTGTTGCAACAGTGTCTAAGGGCGATTGAAAAATGAAAGCGGACTCAGCCTTCTCTCGCCTTCTTTCACGGTTTTGGTTTTCCCTTGATTCTGTCCAGTCTTGGTCCTTTTGCAAGCGCCCTTTCCTGCTGCACTATGCACCATCCCTGTTACGTAGCACTGCCCTCCTCTAGCTTTTCCCAAAAAGCTCTAAAGAATACGATTCTAGGAGACATTACAGGATCTGCAGGCCAAAAAGAAGGAGGGGCTGCGGTAGAATAAGTTTGGAAAACTCTGAAGGTCTTCTTGGGTCCTTAATATGCTCCGCGATGGGCTGAGACTCAGTTTACCAGTTTCCTGGATCACGAGGCCCTCTTTTCCAGGGACATCTTCTAAGACAGATGTTTCCCAACACACCTTGGAAAACCTTGGTGTCCACCCTCTGTTGTCAAAGTACCACGTGCAGAAAGGCCCTGGGGGACACTGCAAGGCCTGGTTCTGCAGCCGAGGCCCCTCTGCTTGCTGATCCTGCCACCGTGTAGGCGCTACATTCATTTTCAAAGACAATTCCAAGGCTTGAAGTGGGATTTCAGGCCCATGACGAGACGAGTTCTGATACAGCGCTAGACTGACGTGAACAGTCGGGGATGTAAAATGTTCCAAGAGGGTGGCAGTGCCGTGTGCCCAGGCGGGAGTGAGCACGGCAGTTGCATGCCCATGTGCCTCTGTCATTGAGTGGAGGACAGGTGAGTGAGATGGGGCAGGGCCACAGTGGAGCTTCTGGAATTGGGTGGTAGGGTCCCAGTTAGAAGCTGGTGACATGGGAGTCTCCACGGAGCTCAGCTGCTGAATGGAGAGGGGTTGAGGCAGCAGGCCCAGGCAAGCTCCCGCTCCCTGGGGAGCCCACATGGGGACCCCTCTGCTATGCCAGTGGACACACTCTCACCTTCTAATTTCCCAGGGGCGACCGCTGGGTCCAGGTGATAATACCTGTTGGTTGAAATCGGTCCTGGCCTCATGGGCCTGGAACTCCTCCAGGGAGCTGGCACCGCCATGCTGAGGCAGGCTAGAGGAAGCTGGACGAGCAGGTGGCCACACAGTAGCAGAGGGTCACCGTGTTGACCTCCAGCCTCAAATCACCTCTCGCCTCTTCTCGTCAGTTTCCATCTAAACTGATGACTGATCTGTGCCATCTTAGGATGAGAAGGAGCTGTTCCTTAAGAAGGGATGTGGGTGGGCATTTAAGAGGCAGAGAAGGAGGTAATTCTCTCTTTTGTCCCTAGAAAGTCCCGTGAAAGCAATTATGTTTAAGTGTTTTGCTGTGAAGTGTAAAAGAAATCACCTCCTCTAATGACTAAAACTCTGAGCTGTCACAGGGTCCCCCAGATAATCACGAATCTCTCATTCACTTTTTCAGGGGGCAGGCCGACGATTAAAACATTGTCACCATTTGCTTTGGGTCAAAATTGCCTTCCTAACTAGCCAGCTATAAACCAAATGTGTGTGATTTGAGATGTATTTTCCCATTGACACCCATGATAAAAGGGGGGACTTGTTCCCACGGTGGGGAAGTACATTAGAAGCCAGGGATAAAAGAACCAGTTGAATCAAACCTCCCTCTGAATCACACATTTTAAGGGGCGGTTATGATTATTCTTGCTGCCTTTGAATCGAGTAAGACACATTCTCAAAAATGTGTACATGGGGCTGGAAGGGGCTCTCCCTCTCCTCCGCCCCCACCCACCCCCACCCCAGTAACTGCTGGTTGCTGCGCACACCCCTTCCCGCCCAGGCTTTGCCTCCCTCGGCCACAGGGGCCTGGCCACCCATTTGCGACCTTCCACTATCCGTGTCATTTGGGCTGCTCAGAAAATCCAGGACCTGGAGGCCACGCTGTACAGCGCATTGCAGCAGGAGCCGGGCGGCAAGGCCAGCGAGACGCTGAGCGAGGGCCAGCGGGAGGACCTGCAGGCGGCCGTGGAGAAGGTGCGCAGGCAGATCCTACGGCAGAGCCGCGAGTTCGACAGCCAGATCCTCCGCGAGCGAATGGAGCTACTGCAGCAGGCCCAGCAGGTGAGGGCGGGGCCTGACACGTCCCGCGGCTTCTCCACCCCACACGCCCCCTTGGGCACACAACACCCCTCACCTGCACCACGGGCCCTCTCCCTGCCAAGCCATCCGCCCACGCCCACCGCGCCAAACAGAAGGAGCCTTCCTAACACACAACATGTCACCACCCCTCCCCAAGACCCTCCCCATGGCCCATAAAGCCTGGGTTGCTTTGGCCTGATGTCCTGAGCCCTCTGGGTCCTTGCTGACCTCTACGATGCATCGTCCACCTCTCTATCGAGCTTGTCCTGCTTGATGTTACACGATCTTTGTTTGTAACTTTTCTAATGTCTCCTTCCCGAGCACTGTTCCAGCTGCTGGGAACACAACACTTACCCTCATGAAGCTTACATTCTTGTGTGGGGAGACAGACCAGTGCTGGCACATAGGAGGAGCTCCATATATGTTGTGTGGATATAGTTCACACCAACATTACGAGTGGGAACCACTGAGGTACTTTCACAGGTGAGGCGAGTGAGGCTCAGAGAGGGTGAGCAACTTGCCCAGGGTCACACAGCCAGGAAGTAGCAGAGCTGGGATGGAATCAGGAAACTTAAGCACTAGTCCTTCAGGCCTCCCATACCTTGATGAGAGGCGGACCCTGATTGTTAGTTGAGAGTAAGGTCAGGAAAGACTAGGAAAGCCATCTTCTCAGGTGAGTTTTAGAGCCCAGAAGTGGTTCCTGGACATTTTTGCAAATCCTTTGGAAGCTGAAAAGCACTGGCCTTCCTCTACGTGGTACTGTAGTTTACGAGGCTCCCAGGTCCCCATCTCACCCTCAGGGTCATGGGGTCACTGAGGATATTACAGAAGTGGGATTCGGGCCTAGAGAGTCCACCAGCTGGTCAGCCTGAGGTCCAGGATCCAAGCCAGGGTCTAGCTGAGTTCTGTGCTCGTTCTCAGATGCTCTCTGCCTCCCCACCTTGCAAAAGGACCTTTGGGGACAATCCTGGTCAGATTGAGGTAACCTGAGGTGGAAGATAATTAGAAATTGCCAGTTTTCCTAATCCTTTGTGGAGTCTGCAGTCTGTGCCAACTCTGCTCTAAGCACTTCACATAGGTTCACTGGATAAATCCTCAGCCTAACCAGCATGGTTAGCCCCAATTTATAGATAAGGAAACCAGGGCTGGAGAAGTTGAATGACTTGCCCAAAGTCCTACATCTGACAGCATAAGTAGTTTTTGAGTCTCTTCCTTCCTCGTGCTAACCCATCCTCTGTTTTGCTATCATTATCATCTTTCTAAATCAAAATCTCATCATTTCCCTGCTTAAAACCCTTCACTGGTTCTCTGTGACAACCCCAAATCTGTGATCTCCTCATCAGGACATTCCAGAACCCCCAAGACCTGGCTTCTGCGCACCACGTCCGCATCAGTCCCAAGCTGGGTTCTGTGCGTTCTCTGGGCGCCCCCAGCCCACAGTTCAATGCCTCAACCTCCTCACCTCCTCACAACTCAAGTGGGACCTGCCCTGAGCATCCATGTAAAGTAGCCCCACCCTCTTCCACACCCCTGCTTGATTTTCTCCATGACACTTGTATTCGCCCGTGCGCCATCTGTGTGTTTGTGTGCGGCCATTGTCGGAACCCGATTGGCCCTGGGCATATTGAGCCATATTGGCCAGGTGGATGAATGTGCTTCTCAAAGTGGGGCCCCCAGACCAGCAGCATCTGTGCCACTGGGGGCTTGTGAGAGCTGAGGCTCTCAGGCTCCACACCCAGAATGGCTGGTCAGAAACTGGCGGGCCCCAACCATCTGCATCTTAGCAAGCCCTCCAGGTAACACTGATCTAAGGTCCGAGTCCCGGCCTGGTGAAGGGTCTGTGCAAGCCACGTGCTTATCCAGGCTGGCCTGAGTCTTCCGCCTTCAGCCTGACAGACAGCATTCTCTCTGGATGAGGCTGGGCAGTTGTGTGGGGGTACTAGCACTTGAGGGGTGACCAAGTGCTATTGGGCATATGACAGACAAGAAAGTTGTGCTTGCCGGCCCCTCTGGGTGGGAAGCTGTGTGGACCTGGAAGGAACTGATTATAAATCACCGAGGGAGGGTGAGTGCTCCAGGGGACATTCAGAGGGCACAGTGCCAGATAGGGTGACCAACTGTCCCAGTGTGCCTGGGACTGAGTGGTTTCCCGGGCCCCTGGACTTTCAGTGCTAAGACCAGGAATGTCCTAGACCCATCGGGACAGTGGGTGCTACTAATACTTAGTGTTAGTGGGGGATGTCTCCTGCAGGCACTTGCTTCTTCTGCCCAGCACCCAGCGTCTAGCTAAATAAAAGCACATAATGTGGTGATCAAATCCGTGATCCTGCCCAGGGTGCCTCCATGTCTTAGTCTTGATGTTTAGCTTTTAAAGAGATCCTGTCTTAAAAGTACACACTGTATAATTCCATTTCCACGTGCTTCGAGAACAGGCAGACTCCGTCTTTAGTGAGTGAGGTCAGAGCAGAGCTCCTTAGGGGGCCTGAGGAGCCACCTGGAGGCCAGGGGGGCTCTCCATCTTGGTCTGGGCAGTGGCGATCCAGGTCTGAGCACGTGCAGGAGTGAGTTAGTCGAGCTGCCCTCTAGGTGTCTGCACACGCCACTGCCTCTGTGCTACACACGGTAAACAAGGAAGCGTAAGCTTGAGCCCCTGGACATGTCACCTCTGATACCTAACGTGATGTGTTTCAGAAAATCCGGGAACTGGAGGATAAGCTGGAGGTCCAGCGGCGACACCTGAAGGAACTGGAGGAAAAGGTGGGTGGTCTGAGCTCGGGCCGTCCGCTGGGCTTGTTTCCATGAGATGTTGGCATGGGTACCTCTTCTTCCCTCCTGCCCGCTCGTAATGCACAAAGAATAGCCTCTGTCTCCACTCCTCCCTTGTTGGCCCCGTTTCCCCAAATCGGCACGTCCCAGAAACAAGTAGCTGCTTCAAGCATTTTTCTAGGGAAGAAAAGTGCAGTCTGGGATCAACTTTGTGTGTGGGGAGCGGGGGGATGTCTTTCATTTTCACAAAAGACCTGCTGAATCCCTCCGCCACCACCTTGCTAGGAAGGCTGGGTGACTCTATTTTGAGTGATAAACCAGCCACGGCATTAGTTCTTTCCCAGAGACTCATTCACCTTCCATGACCTCTATACACCAAAGACCAGTTGTGTGGTCTTGGAAGTCTCTTCCCTCCCAGAAGGAAGTGAGGCTGGCCTGTCACATGTCGTGGGTGAGGAAACTGAACCCTAGAAAGATTCAGACACTTTCCCATGATTTCACAGCTGGGAAGGGACCGCTAGGCTCTCTAAGTGTGTCACAGCCACGTCACCAGCCCTTCCGCCACACGCTGTTGATCCAGGCAGATGCATGAGTCCTACTCAGGACCACATGTGTGTGACATCTTTGTCATGGCACTTACTGCCTCCTGTACATATTCCCAGTGGCCGTGGATTCCTTGGGGACAGGGCTCAGCCTTTATTCATCTCTTGATCCAAGACAGTTCTTGCCAGGGAACAGGGCATCAGCAAGTGTTTGCAGGATCAGTGAGAGAAGTAGAGAGAAAACCCATAATTGCACATTTTGTATCGCCCAGGTGGGCTCACGGGTGCACACAAGGGGAAGGGCTCTAACCCGATCCGGGGGGTCAGTAGGGGACTATGTGACCCCAGGCTGAATCCTGAAGGGCGATGTGCGGTCACCTCGGGGAAGAGGAGAAAGGGCATTTGTGACCTTCAGTTGTCAGAGGCGAGTCTTGTGAGAGAGGAAGCTGGCTCATACCTTGGACAAAGTAGGGCCACCTCCAGAGGTCCCATTTCAGAGCTGTCTACAAATGGGGTGACAGCCTACCCCTGTCTGGAGGGAGTCAAACACAACCTCCCCATTGAGATAGGACAGCTTCCTCAGACGCAATGCCCGTTTCGGAACCTTCCTCTCCTTTCTCTCATGAGAGTCTGCTTTCAGGCAGGCAGGTTAGTAGATCACTTTTCTGGCAATGGCCCATCTCCACCTGACACCTCAGGGCCTCTGGACCTGCACAACCGGCGGTGTCCTCAGGGGGGCAGCAGAGGGTCAAGGCTGGAGAAAACCTGGAAGGCCCTGCGGGAATTCAGGTTTAAGCAGATTCCTAGAGTCTCCATTTGCCAGATGTCCACACCCACCAACCATCCAGTTTTGAGGACCGGAGGGAATCTCAAGTGTAATGCAATTCAAGAATTTCTCGGGGATAACCTGGCTTTGCCCACGGATATGTCCGGGCTTCACACCTGTCTTTGCTCCACGTGGGTCTTGAGACTCTGGGGGATTTATCCCTCTGCTCCCAGTGGCCTGGGTGTTCCCAGCTGCCTCTGCAAATGGCGCTCTCCGTCTCCTAGGGTGGAGTTCAGGATTAAATGAGATTCAATGCGATGGAGGATGTGAGATTCTGAGCTAAGGCCGGGAGGAGGTGGGTGGGCGCCGGCAATGGCTCCGCCTCTCTGTCTCCCAGCCAGCTTCAGCACTTTTGCCATAAAAGGGATCCTAGAGCAAGACATGGCAGAGAAAAGACCTCACACTTGCCATAACTGAGCTTGCTGACTAAATTTTAAAAGGGTGGAAAGGCCCTGAGCAGGGGAGACCAACTGGGAAATGTCTGAATCCTCTTTCTTGCTCTGTTTTGCTCTTTTCTCAAAGCAGATGGTTGTGGGTGGCTCTGTCTCCTTTACAGAAAGGAGTGGCTGAGGCTGGCATGCAGAGCAGATGGACCCCTGGGGACACTTTCCCTGCCACACCCCACTGGGTGGTCTTGGCAAGTCCCTCCCACCCCCTGGGCCTCAGTTTCCCCATGAAGAAAATGAAGAGCTAGGTGATTCCTTAGGCCCCTTCTAGCTCTAACTTCCAATAATTATAAAACGTGTTTAAAAGCTGGCTGTCTGTTTGGATTTTAACTTTTTCAATAAATAATATTGGGAAGCCAGTATCTTGTTTTGAGAAAACAAAAAACAAAAAACAAAAACCACAAAAACCAAGAATTATTGCTAAAAGACCCAGGTGATGTTTAGACGTGTTTCACCTAATGACCAGAAATTCTTTTTGAATAAAGCAAGTCATGAGTTAGTTGATGAAAAGACAAAACTACTTTTAAACTGACCTGTACGATTGTTCCTTTCTTGAAGACCAATTTTTTTCCTGCTATTTTTTTTTCTTTTGAAAGTAGCCTAATCAAGAGGCAGAAAAGATTTTAAATAGTGACTCTCTTGGGAGAGGGAGGCCTGGCAGGGATGGTGTAGGGCGAGGGCTTCCATTTGTCGGCAGGTTGGACTGGATGATGTCTGTCCTGGAGGGGACACTGCCTGGCCCTGGAAGCCACCAACCATGCCATCAGAGGGTCCTTCCCTCATAGATGCTGTCCTACCAGGTTCTGTAAGAAAGCCACATCTCAGCCCCATAAGTCCTGGTCCCTGGAGTAGCTCTTCCCTGTGTGAATTAGCCAGATGTTTGGGGAGTAGGTGGGGTTACCCATGGCCCCCCAGGATGGCTTTCCTAGGTGAAGTCAGCTGCTGAAGCCTCTTACTTGCTGTTTCTCTTTCCAAACCTAATCCCAGTGTCGTAGTTCTTATAAGATGCTGTCACTGAATTCCATACTACATATCTTACATCTTTTTTTTCTTTTCTTTTTTTTTCCTCATTTTCTTTTGGTCTTATTTTATAGTTTTTGTTCCTTTTTTTGTTTTTCTCACTAGCATTCATTCTGTGGCCTTGATGACTTCTGTGAGCCAAGAACTCGGGTTGGTATCCTTTCATTTTCAGATAAAAATGGTGATTTTTTTAAAAAGAGGATTCCTCCCGACTCGATCGTGACGTTGCCCGGGAGCCGAGGCGCTGTGTGTGGCAGGCAGCCTTGTGGGAGTTGCTCAGCACTCAGGCTCATTGGCCCAGGGCGCAGGGGTCACTGGCGAGTTCCAGACCTGGGATGAAGATAGGAGCGCCTTGGGAACAAGAATGGACTATGGGAACTGGTTGTCCCCCTGTTGCATTTCATCTTGAAAAGGGCTCCCCCCCCCCCCCAAGTTCTTTCCATTTGGCTTTAGTTTGTGGTGCTCTCTAATGCCTGTGGATCAGTAAATCCTCCATAGTGTCCAGGCCAGAGTGGGCTTCCAGGGAGGGTCAGGGGTCTGTCAGCTGGAGCAGGAGGCTGATGGGTAGGGCCATGATCTGCATACAAAATGCCCAGGAAGCCTGTGTAATGAGCCCTCAGCTCCCTGCCCCTCCCCCTCCTTCTGCCCTGGACGCCCCCAGCCTGGTTTGAATGCCCGCACCAGGCTCAGGGACCTCCAGATGAAACCTCCTGGCAGCTGGTCTTAGTCTGTTCACCAGGCCCTGCGTGTCTCCCCCTGAGCTCCTGTTTTGGCACCCAGGGCCCTCCCCGTTCTCCCTGTTCTGAGTGCCCAGCTTGGGGCTGGGCTCCTACAGCCTCGAGTTTTGCCCCTGAATCCAGCCCCGTGAGCTCTGGGGACACCCAAAATGTGCATGAGCTGCCTGGACCTCGGGCTGAGCTCTCATGCCGGGTCCCTGCCTGCTGTTCTCGTGGTTGCCCTGAGCCTGAGCCCGGCACGCAAGGGCTCTGCCTTGTAGCTTCTCTGCCCTAATGCCTAGGTCGGCGCTTGACACGTGGACAAAGTTCACTCAGTGTTTGTGCAGTGAGCCAAGGAATGACCCCAGGTCTCCTCAGGTCGGGAGTGGGGAGCCCTGGGGGTGGGGGTGGGTATTGGAGGACAGGTGCTCTGAGTCCTGTCTCCTCTTCCCCTGGGTTGTCAGGGAGGGTCCCTCAGGGCTCAGCTGGAGAGTTCAGGACAACAGTTGGGGTAGGTGGGAGCAGACAAGCCAGGGGCCTCTCCAACCGTTTCAACCCTTGGTTCTTGTGTCATATCAAATTATTTTTTAATTCTACAGGATAGAAAAAGAGCTTAATGGAATAAACTGAGTTCCTATGGCAACCCCAACCCCACTCAAACCAAAATTCAACTGCAAAACAAGCTATTCCAAGCCCAGAGACTGAAACCAGAATTCACGTATACTTGACGACAGCTTGATGGGGAGGCCTTTTTGCATCTACGGCTGGGTCCTGGCCAGGCCGAGCTGTAGGAACTCTGCAGGGACAATAGGGGTTTTGTGAGTCCCGGGGCCACATCTGCGTCCCCACTGTGGTACCTTCAAAAGCCCGAGCGGCAGTGACCTGAGTACCAGGAAACTAAGTGCAATTACCAGAAACTGAGTGATGGCAGAGCTACTGCCCTGTCTGGGGACAGGCCTGTGTCCCTGCACTGTTTACCTCCCCTGGCCATGGCGTGTGTGCCTGGCTGGACATAGACCGTGTACATACGAGTCCATGAACTGTGCCCTGTGCATCCAGAATCTGTCAGCCAGTCTGACTTGCAAATGTCCCTGTGATCTGAACCCAAAGGCAAGCCCGAGTCAGCAAAACCCTCCAGGTCCACATGTGGCTGGATTTAGCAGCTGGTGGCCAGAGAGAGGAGGGCCCGGAGCCTTGCCCACGGTGGAGGGTGGACCCCAGGGACCTCAGATTTCCAAAGAGGAAGCCACAGGTTCCACCACGCTCGTGGGTGTGACATAGAGAAAGTCCCAGAGCATGACAGTGTCTGGGGCCGTGTGGAATGAGGACTGAGAGATGGACATGGCCCCGACTCAACCACACGGGGGCTGTCTTGCATCTTGGTTGTACTTTCATGGGACGGCTGAGGAAGACATGCTGGGATGTGGAGTGTCCCTGGACCATCTCCGGGGAATGAGGCTCCTTCCACACTGGTCTGAGACCAGGCCACTCCCTTACAACCACAGAGAAGATCTCGGGAGACCAGCCCCTGAATCAAGCCTCCCAGGAAAAAGGACAGAGTGGGGCAGCCAAGGAGAAGGGGTAGCAGCTGGTGAGAGTCAAGTCCAGGAGGGATTCCTGGATAGGAGAAGTTACTTTTCGCTGCTGCTGCTGTTCTTCTAGGGTGGGTGGGTATGTGGGTGGGTGGCTAGGAGGGGGAGCATCTCCAGAAGAAGGCACCTGGTCACATGTCTGTCCTCTCCCAAGCTTTTGGGAGGAAGACTTTTAGAATTAGACTAGATCGCGTGAAACAGAAGGTGGTGCGTGTGTGGGAAAGAACAACCGCGTCTGTGTTGGAAGAAGCAGCTGAAGGCAAGGATGGGTGGATCCCAAGTCTGGGAAGAGTCGCTGCCCTCTGCTCATTGGGCTGCAAGAGCAATCCTGTCTAGTGATATCTAGTGAGAAGAACCTTTGGAGAAAGCTAAAATGACAGAAGTCCAGGCCACTGAGGGAATCACTGGGGAAAGGGGACCCAACAGAGGAGCTGACAGTTCTCAGAAGGGCAAGTCCAGGGCTGGAGTGGTTGGCAGAGAGGGGCACCCCAGCCATGTTGGGAGGGACGTTCAAACCAAATCAAAGGACTCAGGGCCTCTAAGCAAACACACACCAGGACAGCCGAGAAGTGACCGTTCTCTTTTGGATCTAAACCCAAAGCACCTAGTACACCAGCCCCCATGACTTACCAACATTTAGTGACCAAATGTGAATGAACTGACGTCTTTGCTGGAAGATACAGGCACCTGAGCCCTCCCTGTGGTGAGGGAATGTGGAGCCACAGAGCAGTGAAGAAGACAAAAGCATGTCTGCTTTCTCTGGGGTGAGGAAGCACAGAGAAGCTCTGCTTTGCTAACTTAGTGGACAGAAGTCCAGGAGGCACGCACGGGTGTCTGGGAAGCGGGTCCTAAGGCACCAAGTGGCCATCCTCTCCCAGCTGCAGGAGTGTGAGCCTCAGGCGCTCTGGTGTCCAAACTTCAGTCTGCTCACTCTCCCGCTCAGACCACGGGACTGGAATGGCATTGACTTTGAAGTCAGCCCCATCTGGGCCCACTCCCAGCCCGACCGCTTCCTGCAGTGGACAATGGCAAAGTTCTCGTCACCCTGAGTCTTCTTCATCGGTGGGATGGGGTGACTGTTCCCATGCAGGCCCTCATAAGAGGTCTTCTTTGGCCCAACTAGACACAGGACTCCCGGACCATGGCTAGAGATACAGCAGGTGACATCCCTCAGTGGGACGCATCCTCCAAGGAGACCATACAGCCCACGAGGACCAGGACGGATTCTCTTTGGCCGCCAGGAGACAGCTCAGGTGTGAGGCAGTGAGGCTTACACAGGCAGGTATGGGAGCTGCCTCGGCGTAGAAGACCAAAGTCCCCACTAGGAGCCAGCATTTCTTGTGACAGTCCCAGGCGTCGCTTCCACGGTCCTTGCCAGGGACAGATCCAGTTCCAAGATCCATTGTTCTCAGCGAACCTCAGAGCGCTGCCAGCCCACCAGGTGCGTACCCACACTTCACCCACAGCCCTCTGTGCCCAGGTGAGATGCACCCTCTCGGTTGTGATGGTGGTTGCCTAGTAACGCAGCCGACGTCACACGTGTGTATGGTTTCCAGGTGAGCAGAGCTACAAGGTCGGCTGCCCACAAGGTCAATTCCTCATGCGAAAAGGAGAAGGGTTGAGTCCACCCTTCACCACCACCCTCTTCACAGACCTATTGCGCAGATGAGAGGAGAGCCCGGGCCACGTTCTTGGCAGTCTCAGCCATGTGGTACAGCTTAAACCTGTGGTGTCCCACGCCTCACCCTGACACCTTGCTCCTCTGCAGGCCAGCGACAGCCAGTGAGGAGCTGGGCAGAGAAGTCCAGGGGTCAGATGTCCCGTCACTGTGGGGACTGTGGTTACCTTGGAGAGTTGGACACCGTGCCTTAGCACGAACTCAACACCTTTCTAAGCGAATTCGTGGTCTTTCCTTCCATCGGTCACTCCTGCCTCCCTTTTCCATCCTGCCTCCCTTCTCCATCCTGCTGTCTTGCAGGTTGAGAGTCTCAGGGTCTGTGGCTCCTGCTTTTCCCTCATTTTCTGGAACTGGTTTGTGACCATCCTGCTGCTCCCAGGACAAACAACAGCCTTTTTGGTTTTGTTAGTCTTCTCACATTGAACCAGAATGAGCTACAGGCCTGCCAAAGAGGGTGAGAGAGCCCCACCAGCCAGTTGGGGTCCTCTCCTGGAGGTTGTCTAAGAACCCTTGGGGGCTTCTGCAGACCCCAAACTATCCCCTCCAGATTCCAGCTCTAGTAGGGAGGAGCTGTGGTCCCTCCCGCCTCCCTCCATCCACTGTCTCTCTGGGGCTGCCGTTCCATCAGGAATGGGCACTCCTGGTGCCCTGCTCTTGGCCAGCGTCCTTCCTGCGACCTCCCTCAGCCTTAGGGAGCCTCACTGAGACACCTGGGGTGCAGGGCCCTGTGCGTACAGCTGCTCCACAGCAATCCTCTCACCCCCGGTTTCCACCCCTGAGAAGCCCATGGGGGTTGGTTGATAACCCACATCCCTTTCCATCCCGCTCAAAACCTGAGCATTTATTTCCATGAACCTCAAAGTCTTAGTCACTCATCTGAAAAAGAGCCTGAAGATGCTTCCCCAGGCTGAGGCCCTGGGGCTCAAACTGGCTTTTACCTGTCCTGGGGGGAGGAGGAAGGTTGCACCTTCTGGGGGCAGAGCACTCCTCCAAGGAAGGCCGAGAATGTGGGCTTCTCGTGTGGCTTCTTCCATTGGTCACAGTCAGCTGTCAATCACTCCTGCCCCAGCCTGCTCACAGGATGCATTATTTCCTGTCTGGGTCTTGGTGCGTCCCTCACCTCTCAAGTTTTGGAGCCAGACCCTGATTGGAATCCTGAGTGTTCTCCTTCCCACCTGTGGGCCAAGACAAGCCAACCCCAGCTTCTGCAGCCTCTGTTTCATCCTCTGTGCAGGGGTTATGATGACGCCCACCTCCTAGGGTTACCTGGAGAGTTGGACAAGGTCAGGTGAGCTGACCCAGTGTGGCACCAGTTCCCCATCCCCTCCGCGCTAGGTCCTTGACAAATGTTTTCTGCACTCAAAGAGGAGGCGTAATGCATTCATTATGGGCTATAAATTGGAGCTTCGCTACTGAGAACCTATAACATTCTGATGGTTCTGCCTGGCGTCCACTTTTACCTCTTTATGCACGTTACTAAGTGTTTAATTCCAAGTGATTTTTCTGCAACGTTTTCTTGCTTCTGGCATGCCGGCTTGTAAAACGAGAGGCTTTCATTCAAATTGCATGACGCTTGTGCCAATGAAACCAAGTCCCACACTCATAAATAATCCACCTGTTCTTGCCCTCCTCAGAGGATATTTTCCTGCACAATCTGAAGGCACTGCACCCACCTCGAAATCTTCAGAAAACCAATGTTGTAAATTCATTGAATTATATTAAGTCTTGACCCACGAACTATGTCTGAGATGGAGCCAACAGCTAAAGGACGGACTGAAAAAAGTTTCAGCTACGTAGTCAGAGCCCCCAGCAGTGATGGATTTGATGTCATGAATGTTGACGTGAAGATTGACACGTCCTGGATCTTCCAGGACGTAGAGGATAGTGGTGAGGAGCAGGGATGTCTTCCGGAAGAAGCAGCCAGAAGCCCAGACGTGGATACGGGGACGCTCAGGAAGCAGCTGGAATCCTCAGAGCAGAAGCTGTTGGCAGCTGTGGACAAATATGTGACGTCAGAGTCCGGGCTCAGGAGCAGGTAAATATGCCATGTGGACCTCTTCTTTTGTATTTCATGACTCCTTTGTGTATTTCATAACCGTGTAAGAATGGTGTGTTGAATCGTTTCTACGGCCGAGGAAGCAGGCTCACCGATGTCCCTTAACTTGCCTGTGGTGTCATTGGCTCTCAGTTCCTTCTCTCTCTTTCCCGTGCCCTGCTCCCTGTCACGAAGGCTGAGCCTACAGAGAGATGTCCCAGGCTCTCTGGCTCACTGTCTTCCTTCTGGGTCCAGCCAATGGGAGCCACCGAAGGGAGGAGGAAGGGAGAAGCCAGGGTGTTTCTCCTCTCTCTGCTCTCGGTGACATCTCTGGAAGTGGCTGCAACTTGGTCATGCTCTCCGCTTCCTCTGTGGCCCTGCTTCTGCCGGTGACCTGTCCCCACAGCCCGGTGTCACCACCTCTCCTTGTGTGTCCCTCCAGCCCCAGAGGCAGACGTGCTCCTGGCTGTTGCTTGTCTCTGGGTTGCCATCATCTCTGTCTCGCCTGTCACTCATCCATCACCTGTGTAGCAGATTCTCTGTGTTTGTTTCTTTCTGCTGAACTCCTGGTATGGGCTATTTTCCTGATGGAACCGACATGGTCCAGAAGTCGGGCATTTGAATCCAGGTCTTTCTCCAAAGCCCAAGCTCTTTCCGGATCAACTTTTGATACCCAGGCCAGCAGAATGAGATGGGGCTTTGCATGTATTTCAGAGGAGAAACGCAGCATGGAAATGCAGGACAGTTGTGGCTGGGATCAATTCTGACAGGCTTTTATTACCAGCAGCCATGATTTGTCTGGGACTTTCTTTGCCATTTTCTTGTATTTCCCTTCTTTTTAACAACGGCAAGCACTGAATGGGTTTACATGTGCTTTACTGTGTTTCCTCTTTGTAAAACTTTTCACATGGAGAAATTCACATATCAGAAAAATGATTGCGTTACTCTGTGTATCACTCTATGTGACTGTCCATTCATTCACTCACTCATTCTACAGCCTGCACTTACCCCCACAGGTCATGTACTAAATTGTGTCAGTCAGCTGGGCTGCCTAGCAGAGTTCCACAGACCGAACAGCTTCAAGAACAGAAATTAATTTTCTCACTGTCCTCAGCCCTAGAAATCCAGGAACAGTTAGTTGTTGGTGGGGTGGGTCGCCCCTGAGGCTCTCTCCTTGGCATGTACACAGCCGTCTTCTCCCTGTGTCTCTATATGGTCGTCCCTGTGTGTGTGTCTGAGTCCTAATTTTCTCTTCTTACAAGGACACCAGGCACCGGGGTTAAGACCCCCACACGACCTAATGTTACCCTAATTACTTTTGTAAAGACCCTGTCTCCAAATACAGTCATACTCTCAGGTCCTGGGGTTAGAGCTTCAACAGATGAATGTGTGGGGACACATCCAGCCCATAACATAAGTCCCGGGGGTTGAGAGCTGGGGAATGCAGGGCTCAGCTCTGGAGAGACAAAAGAGTGTAGCCCTGACATGCTTGTACATTCAAATCTCCCTTCAGAAACACTGGCAGTGAAAACCAAGCCAAGGGGCCTGGGGAGGATGGGTGGGGAACCCCAGCAAAGGAGACCCCTCCATGTGAGGGAGAGACAGAGATGGGAGAGACTGTGAGTGATGGAGAGGAGGGGCCTGTGGGGCTTGGGTGGGGGGCATCGTGGATGCGCCTGTGGGGAAAAGTGGACTGTGTTCTCTGTTCTCTGAAGGTGGGGTGCACACCCAGCCTCGTGGGGGAGCGGGGACTTGAACCCAGGCAGCCTGCCCAGAATGACAACTGCAGCCCTGAGGGGGTGAATTCATCCTGCTCCCTAAGGGAGTCTCCTAATTTCATAGCGCACTTTACAGCTCTGCATATTAATATTTTTTAACTTGTCACTCATCAGTAGAAAGCTGTCCTTTAGTGTCTGTTTCACGTTTGTGAGTGCATTTGTTTCCTATGGCTGCCAAAACAAATGACCGCAAACCCAGCGGCGTAGAACTACGCGCATTCAGTGTCTTGCAATTCTGGAGGCCGAATCTAAAGCACTGTCCTTGTGCTGACGTCCTGCAGTGGGTGGGACCCTGCTCTCTGCACAGGCTCCAAGGGGGCGCTGTTCCTGGCCTTTTCCAGTGGCTACCGCTGCATTCCTTGCTCTTGGCCCCTCCCTCCACTGTCAGCGCAGGCAGGTAGCACCTTGTGCCAGTGGTATCGCCTTCACCTTCTGTGTCAAATCTCCATCAGCCTCCTTCCTGCAAGGGCAAATGTGACAGCAGTTTGGGCCCACCCAGAAAATGCAGGGTCTGCTCCCCATCTCATGAGCTGTAACTTAGTCACATCTACAACCTCTTTGGCTTTTAAGGGAACATTCATGGGTTCCAGGGACTAGGGCCTGGATGTGTTTGGGGGCAATTGTTCAGCTGCCACAGCGAGATTGGTCCTTTTCTGCTTAGGTCAGGACAGGGATCATATCAGAATAAAACACTGTCTCTTCTTTATCTTTGGTCTCAAAAACTTAAGAGAGGCTTTTCTTGTCCTGTTTCGATATCTCCATGTTTATAACCAGTCAGAGGTACTCAGCCTGACACTCTGACTAACGTGAGGTCACTCCTGTCACTCACTTTGCGAGGAACTCAATTATAATCCATCCAAGGGGGCACATTGCCTTCTGTCACTTTTGAGACCCTCCCCAAGGGCCTCAGAACTAGAGGAGGAGAGGGGACTCTTGGCCTTATCATCAATGATAATGCATCGTGTTATTTAATCCTCACAACAACCCGCTGAGCAATGTGCAAATTACCTCTGTTTTACAGATAAAGATACTGAGGGTCATAGTGGTGAATGAGCCCCATTTTGGCTCCATGGTGAGGGAGTGGCAGAACAAGGAGGCAAAGCTAGGGCCTCACCCAGGGAAGCAGAGTCTGTCCTGGCTAAGCAGGTCACCTGGCGTGGACTTGGGTGAAACAGTGAGAAAGTGCCCCTTGTCCACGTAGCTGTAAATGCACTTCTCAAGTGTTTCCTGGTTCCTCTTATAGAGGTAAGACTAGAACCTTAGGAGACTTGGGTACTAGGCACCAACAGGCAACAGGAAAGTCTTAGCTGCACCTCCTCTTCCAGTGGGCCAGGAGCCAGGCTGTCCCATTCCGGTTTCCATTCACTCATGCGTGCTTCTCCCTTCCACGTAGGCTCACTTCCGGTCTGGGTATTACTTTGTATGTGACACGACCTCACCATTTCCCCAGGGTAACACAAATCCTTCATGTGGCTTTGCCATCCTGAACTGTTAGGCAATTAGGCCGTTTCTAACTTCTTACTTTTGTAATACAGAGATTAATTATTTTAATCGCAGAAACGTTTTCTTTCTGAGTTTCAATTATTTCCTTGGAAGAGATTTACAAGAATGTAACTCAGATGGGAGGCAACAGAGCACAGGGTTAAAAGTGTGAGTCTGGGAGTCAGATAGCCTGGACACTATAATGCTGTGTGACGTTGGGTGAGTTGCTGAGCATCTCTGATCCTCAGTTGCCTCGTGTGCAGTAGGACTAAGGAAAGCCAGCTGTGGGCTGGTCATGTGCAGATTCACTGAAACAATGCAGATGTTTGCTTCAGGCTCGGTCCTTAGTTGGTTTCACCAGAACTCAGGATTACTGGTTTAGGGATGAGAGCACTTTAAGATTTCTGATGCGTGGTGCCTTATGAGACAGAAGCGTCTCTGAAGAATTTCAGACCCTCTTTAAAAAGATATGTGTGAATATCGTACAAACTGTGATTTTGTCAGACTATTAAATTGGCCAAATGACAAAAACAGAAGTTTGCCCCTGGTGTCTGTGAGAACCTCCGGCCGTGTTTCCCGCATCCTGGGTGAGCGTCTTCTTGCTTCCGTGCTGCAGAATCCAGGAGCTGGAGCTGTCCGAGAGGAAGCTCCTCCGGAAGGTGGACCAGCTGAGCGCCCGCATGTTCCAGGAAAGGAGCGCCTATCTGCGGGCCCAGGAGGAGCTGGAAGTGCTGCAGGGGGAGCTCGCCAACCAGGTACTGGTTCCCTCCTTCCTTCCGGCTCCTGTTTCTAGCCCCAGCAGGGTCACCCCATGTGTTTGACGAGGTGGCAACTGCAGTTGAGCAAAATCAGTGGGGCGAACTGGGAGAGCACAGTGGGGCCTGGGGCAAGGTCCCGTGGCTTTCCTGGGCCTCAGCTGCCCCATCTGTAGAATGGGATTCCCCATCCTGTGCTGTCCGCCTCACAAGGCTCTGGCTGGGATCCACTGGGGTGTGTGAGAGTGTGGGTGAGCTGCTGGGACTGTGCACTGGCTGAAAGCTCAGGGCAGAGATCGTCAGGGCTGACATCAGGGGAGCCAGCTTGGCCTAAGGACAAGGGGATGACAGATGCAGGCTCCTGTCCTCAGGAGCTGGAGTGCAGGTGGGGACACAGATAGGGAACAAGGAATCCAAAGCTGGAGACTGTGCGCCAGGAGGGCGGTCCGGGCATTGTGTGCGTGGGGTAGGGAAGCTACGGAGAACTGGGCCAGGTGAGCTGGGGCTTGCAGCAAGGGCATTCGAGGTGTGGGTGACCGCCTGGGCAAATGCACAGAGGTTTGGGAGAAGATACAAGGACCAGAGCAGAGGGTGTGGGCCAGGAGACTGAGCTGATGAGACTGGATAGTTCCAGAGGGGCCACTGCACGGACCAAATTCTGAAAGCAGTGGGAAGCAGGCTTTAGCAGGAGACTCTCAGGGTCAGGGTTTGGGGAATGTCATTCTAATTGCATGGGAGAGATTTGGTGGAGACAGGGGACAAGTTAGAGTGCTGCTGGAGAAGCAGCATGTGGTTAAGGGGTGGGCTTTGGAGGTAGTTGCCTGGAGCCAAACCTTGACTCTACCACTCACTAGCTGTGTGACCTAGGGCAAGTCACTTAACCTCTCTGGGCCTCAGTTTCCTCATCTGTGAAATGGGAATGATATAGTACCAAACCCCCCCCCAATTGTTGTGTGGGTTAAGTGAGTTAATACATGTGAAACGCTTACAACAGTAGGCATTTAAATAACCCTACCTGCTTTTGTAATTATTAGTCTTTATTGAAATATTCCAGGGGAGAGATGATGAAGGCTGAAGGGCAGGACACATTTAGGAAAAACTGCAGGGGCAGAAATGGCAAGACTTGGAGGGCAGCTGCGTGTGGCACCCAGAGGTCCCCAGGGGCATCGTGTTTCAGTTGATTGCGAGTTACCGAGCAGCGCAGTGATTGTCACATTACAGATTGACATCTGTCAGTGGGTTGTGACATCAATTCTGTGAGTCACAACCCACATTTTAAAAATGGAATAGACTAGGAAATATGAAAGGGCCTCACATGTACAAACAGGAGTGCTATTTCACGAAACCGTGTATGTGTACATGTGTTTTATGGGGCATGCTGTTAAAATGGGATTTTTACAGTGGGCGCAGTCAAAAAAAGTTCCAAAAACACGGGTTCAGCCATTAAGTGAAACAGAAGTGGAGTGTGGAAAGAGAAGGTGTACAGTGAAATTAAAATTTGTCTTTAGGATGCCAGGCAGACACGTAAGTGGCATCTCGCCCTTTGTATTGAATGTCAGGTGTAGGAAGTCGAGTTAACTCTCCTCCGGGCTCATCGTGTGTCATCATCAGCCCCCGAGAAGAGTTTTTAATATGAGACACGGTGCTGGTGTGCGATCCACCCTCGAGAATCTTTCTGTAGAAAATGCATTAATAAACGTTCTTTCAGCCATGCACCATATACCTGTAGGATTTTCAAGGTGAATCAGACACAGCCCTGCAGTTATGAGATGTTCACAGTGTGGTAAGGAGATGGAGGACCAGGGCAACAGCAAGGGAGGTGGTGTTGGGGCTCAGGCGCCCCGATACCTGAGAGAACTGCGGTTCTCTGGGAGACGAAGCCCTTTCCCCACACGTCTCTATTCCCGCCTCATGAAATCTGCGTGCATCTGGGAAAGACCTGTCACAAAGCCCCATTTCCAGGTGAGGGCAGGAGTTCAGAGGGTTGAGGGGGCTGGGTCAGGGTCCCTCAGTGACCCCTTGGCTCAGCTCCAGCCCAGCCCGAACCTCTAACTCTAAATCTCTCTCCCGAGATAGCTGCATTTCGGAGCAGGTTGTGTAGGAGGCGTGAACGCCTGGCTCTGCCTTTTGTACCTGCGACTGGCCGATGGTGGTTTTGCCCTATTGTTGTCAGTATTCCCAGCGAGCATCTGCAGGATAGTGGTGATTTCTGCAGTGACCTGTGGTTATTCTGAAAGCCGATAAAGGCAGGCCTGTCGGGCGATGGAGCACTGTGCCCCCAGCAGCATGCACGGCAGGACTCACACCATCTGCAAACTCAGAGGGGTTTTCCTCGCAGGGACTCTGACTCCAGGTTTATCAGCCCCACATAACCCCCACCCATCCCGGAAAACAAGCTGTCAGACAAAGCCCGCTGAGCTGCTCCCAGGGCCTCTCTTTGCTCATTGGTTCTATCTTCACAAGCTCTCCACGGAGGAGCAGCCTCAGGCACTAGCAGTTGAAAGAAAGCTTAACATGCAGGCAGGTCCACCCATGTGCTTAACTTAATTCTGAAAATTAGGTAGGACTCCTGTTTTCGCAGTGGGTGGGTCAGCCCAGTGCAGCGCACAGAGCATGGGTGGGGGGAGGGCAAGGTTTGAGAACAGGGAGATGTGCTCTCCGGGCCTTGAGACGGCTACACAGAGGTCAGAATCCCAGCTGCAGGACCTTTAGCTGAGTAATAGTCTGCACGTCATGGCTGAGTGTCCCAGGGGATAGTGACAGTACCTAACTGCACGGGGGAGGGGGATTGTTCACAATACAGAACAGCCGCTGTGGCACTGGTGGTCCTGTCCTCCCAGCTGGAAGCCAGGGCTAGCTGACCCTTGCTGGGCCACGGATTACCCTTTAAGCACTGGGAAATGGAGAGATCCGAGAGGTCCTGGGGTGCAAATGGGGACCCTTAGGGGGTTCCCGGTGGCAGCTTTTTCCGAACTGGCATAGACACATTCTGTGGAGCTGGTGTGGAGCCACCAGAGCTGCCCTCCAAGTGTGCACAGCTGATGCGGTCCTGCCCACTGCAGTTTCCTTGCAAAGACTCAGGGAGCTCCTGGGTGGGCAGGGCCCCTACTAGTGGGAACGGAGTGAGGCACTCTTCTGTGCAAAATTTAAGGTGCCAAAAAACCTCAGTAATCGAGACAAATAACATTTGATAACACATTTTAATGTATAAATATTCCATGATGAACAAAATACCAACGTTTAAAAATAAAGGCAAGCTCAGAGTGAGTGACGGTGCGTCCCTGGGCTTGCGTCCTGATGCCCTCATCCACCGCCAACCTGTAGGTTCTGGAGAAGGAGCGCGTGGCCCAGCGGCAGCGGGGGCGGCTGCGGCGGCTGCGGGAGCGGCTGCGACACAAAGATGAGGCGCTGGGGCGGCAGGCGGAGGCCCTGGAGCGCTGCCAGCGGACCCAGCGGCGCCAGCTGTGCCTGGTGCGCGAGCAGGAGCGCGTCCTGCGGGCGCAGGTGCAGAGGCTGGAGCGGGACGTGAGGCGCCTGTGTCGCGCCGCGGGCCTCCTGCTGGCGGAACTGGACGCCCCGGCCCTGCGCAGCCCCAGACAGCCGTCCCCGGCCGGTGCCCAGGATGCCCCCGAGGAGGCCGCGGAACTGCGTGCCCTGCAGGCGAGGGCCGAGCGCAGTGAGCGCGAGCGGGACGAGGCGGCGCGCCGGCTGCAGGAGCAGCGCGCCACCGAGCGCCGGCTCCGTGGGCAGCTGGAGGAGCTGCGTTGCTGCCTCTATGAGCTGAAGCTGTCGGAGATCGGCCTGCAAGGCCAGGTGGAGGACCTCGCGGAAGAAAACAGGAGCCTGCGAGAGACACTGGGAGCCCAGGCCCCCCGGGACACAGCAAACAGCACAGCCCCTGCTGGTCACTGTAGCCTGGTAAGTGGCAGCACCCCAGGGCAGGAGTGAGTGTTCGCTCTTCTCTAACGTTTTCATACAACCACTAGGTTAAGTCACTGACTCCTTCCCAGCCTCCACCCATCCAATCCCCCCAGCCTTCATGCAGTCCAGTCACCTACCCAGCCATTCCTACCCATCTACCCTACAACTCCCCCCCCATTCACCTACCCATCCACCTGTCCACCCACTCACCCACCCACCTGCTTACCCGTCCATCCATGTCTCCCCACGTTCCATCATCTCGTTCACCCTACAGTCTGCGTGTCCGTCTCGCCATCCAACCACTCTCCAGGCAGCTAACTGCTACCCTTCATCCCTCATCGTCTGTTCCCTCCTGTCCATCCACCTGCCCAGCGCTTAAGGAGTCCCGGTGGTGGGCCAGGCCCTGTGCGAGATGAGCTCCTCTGTATGTGGTGTCAGGGAGCTCCTCCCTGGGAAAGCAATCAGCCCCTCCCACCTTCCTCACAGCGCCAGCGGTGGGGACGCCCCCTGCATGGCAGTGCTGTGTGTGCACCTTCCTTTCTCCTTCCTGAGACTGTGAGCTCCTTGAGGGCAGTTCCAGCTCTGAGGGGCTGTTGCAGCCCCTGCCCCAGCAGCAGTGCACAGAAGCTCCCCAGGACTGAGCAGTAGGAGGCACACAGGGGTGGCACCTTCCGGCTCTTCCATTTACTAGCTGTGTGACCTTGGAATTTCTGAAGCTCTGCAGGTGAGGGTAGACTGGACGTTTAATTATTCATTTGACTGACGGAAGAGTAAAGGCTGACATGTAATATACTCCTACCATGGGCTTGGCACCCTACTGGATGTTTCAAAGGCACTATTTCATTTAATGCCACGAAGACTGTGAGGCAGACACTGTTAGTACCCTCACTCTACATATGAGGCTCAGAGAGGTAGTGCATTGAGCTGTCATCACACAGCGAGTAAGAGGCAGAACTGGAATTCAATCCAAATTTGATCTGACGTGAGTACAGAGGAGCAGCTGCCTCCTTGAAAAGAGAGCGCTAACTCACCTCCCTCCAAGAGACCAAGATCCTTGCTCCGCTGCCCTGGGTCAATTTGCATTTAAGAAAAAATCAGTAAGCAGCAACCTTAGCCCAAAGAAGACTGCTTGTTAAAAAAAAAAAATCAAATTTATCTTCAGACCAGGACAGTCTATTTCAAATTAACTGGAAATTTAAACGCTCTCTGTTTCTCGGGATGACGACATGTATCCTGCCTCAACTGTTTTAATAATGAGTTTATCTGTGGTCATATTTTATCTTTTTGCTACTTTATCTTTCTCCTGTCACTCTTTGGCATGTCCTGTTCGTTTTTGCTCGGTTATGTTTATTGGATAAAAAGAAAACAGTGTACATTGAATATTGACACCTTACTGTAATTTTGGAAAATAAATTGTGTATGAAAATTGTCATTTAGAATCCTTTCTGTAATTTTCCTAAATGGAAGACTTTAATTTAGGCTGTTGGTTTAAGTACTTATCTCCTAATCTCTCTACCTCTCCACACAATGCTACTTACTCTTTCTTTTATCTAAAAGAAGGGGTGAATGCCTAAATATTTATGCGACTCCTGCTAACATTTTGGACATTTTGTGATCTCAGTGAATCCTTAGACCAACTTGTGAGGCAGGTGCTGTTATTCCACTGAACAGATGGGGAAACTGAGACCCGGGAGGTAAAGTGACTTGGCCATGGGCCTCCAGCTACCAAGTATCAGAGCCGTGACAGCAAGCCGCTGCCCTTACCTCGAGGTGCTGGGGCCAGAGTTTGTTTTTGAGGGGTTTGGGGCAGCATCAGTGGCTGGATTCATAGCTTGTGTGCCATCAAATCACAAGCCGCTTGTTGGCCTGCATTTGTGCCCTTGTCAATGTTTCATGCATTATCATTTAAGAGTCCCAATGTCCCAGGGGAACTGCTTCGTGCATGACCGGGCCCATATTCTCAAGGCTTTGAAGGAGGCTACTGGGCAGTCACAACTCTTGAAAATTCCCCAAAGGGCCCATGGAGTATGGTCCCCAGGTGGCTTGTCTCCAGCATTGGGAGAAACCAGCGCTACATCAGCAGGGAAGCAGACGAAACAGCATAGGCTGCTCCTTACAGACCCGTGGGAGAGACAGTGTCAAACCATAAATGCTGGAGCCACGTGTGGTGGGGTGAGATGCTGTCAGTGCAAGAGGCAGGGGGACCCCAAGTGGACAGGGGCCACAGCGATGCCAGCGCAGCTCTGCCTCTTATCAGCCGTGATACTTTGGGTAGGTTATTAAACCTTTCTGTGCCTCAGTATTCCCAAGTGTGAAATGGGAATGGCACTGAGACCTGCTTCCTGCTCTGACTGTGAGGATGGAATGAGAAGGTACAGGGAAGGCTCTTAGCGCAGTGCTGGTACATCCTGAGTGGCCACTCAGATTTAGCCTCTTCCACCATCATTGTTGTCATCGCCGTCATCCTTGCCTGCGCCTCTTCCGGGGCTGGTGTCGCCCAGTGGGAAGTTGGGTTGACTCACCCACACTAACTACACAGTCGTTTCCTCTTTCTTGTCCTTTGTCCCAAGGGCTGACCCTTGATTGGAGTCGGTTGAATGTGACTGATTTGTCTCCATTGATCTGTGGGACCTGCTGGTGAAAGCACAGGCTGATGACCTGGAGTGGACCAGCCTGGGGTCACCAGCTCGCCCATCACAGTGGCCTGCAATGGCCAGAGGACTGGGAGCACTGTGCCGCCTTCTGGGAAGGGCTGTCCCCGAGTGTGGTTCTCCTGGCCCAGGGGCTGAGAACCGCTGCCTAGTTGCCAGGTCACCCTGCAGGGACAGGTGAGGTGGGCCAGGCCCAGCCCTCTCCCGTATGACCTCATCTTAATTTACATCTGCAAAGACACTCCTTCCAAGTAAGGTCACAGTCACAGGAATGCGAGGGGGTGTGATTTGGACTTGAACATCTTTTAGGGGGATCCGATTGAGCCCACCGGATATGTGGCCAGTGGTGGCTATGTTCCCACCTTTTCCTGGTCCACCTCCTTCGGGTAACGTTTCCCCTTCTGGTCTCCGGGGGGCCCCTGGGCTTCCTTCCCTTCTCACGGCCCTGATGGTGTGCTGTTGTCAGCACCAGGTGGAGCCTCCCTGGGGCAGGTGTGCTGGGAAGGTGAGGGTGCCTCCGGCTGCTTCAGCAGTCCTCCCTAAAATACCCCAGTGAAGGAGGTTGTCACGGCAACGGCCATATTGAAAGCATTTCTGGACCTGTGTCATCCTGTCGTGGTTGTGCAAATGTGCCTCCGCCCCTTATAGAGCAGCCGCCTGTTAACTGTCCATCCCCTTCCCGGCCTCATTTTTCAGCTGACATGCTGTAAACTTATTCAATTATTCCCCGCTTCCTTCCACCAAAAGGCAGAACCTTTCAGGACAGGCGCTGTCCTCTTTATTTTCTGTCGCGTCCCCAGCTCTAGCACAGCCGTGGGCACGCAAAGGAGCTCAGTCACTGTTCATCAAGTGCGAGGAGGGAGGGAGAGAGGTACAGCCGGGTCTCGGTTGTTGGAGCCCATGGGTGGGCTCTGGCCCATTTAGGACACTGGGAACTCGGGGCATCCCTCTCAGCCCCTGTGGATTTCTGCAGTTGCTACCTACTCAGGGGTGTCAGAGTGAAGCACCCAGGAGAAGGTCCATGCAAGGGCTCTTTAAAGATGGAACAAATGTCGGGGGACATTTTCAGCATAAAATATCCTGGGGCAGTCACCAGTTCGGGCTTCCAGCAGTTGAAAATGGTGGCCTGGAAAAACCAGGTTGGGAGAGTTTTATTAGCAAGGAGCTTGCTTTAGCCGTCTGTGTGTGTCCATTTTGTGGTGGTTTGTGTGTTTCTTGCATCACTTGCTCTCACTTCTGGGGAAGGTGGCCTCTCCTGCCACTTGCTGATGATCCCTTGAGGGCACTCGGCACCACGGTGACCAGCTTCTGGTTAAGGCTGGACATTAGGATTCTCCCAGGTGGAGACAGGGAGGACCCAATGTTGCCCCACCTGGTGGGGTGACGTGGAGCCTGGCCCTGCCCCTTGGGAGACCTTTGAGCTTCACAAGTCATTTCACTTCTCAGCCTCTACTTCTTTATTGATCAAATAGGCACTTAGGTACCATATTACCATATTTCCTCCAAACTAAGACCTAGCCAGACAATCAGGTCTAATGCATCTTTTGGAGCAAAAATTAATATAAGACACGGTCTTATTTTACTATAATATAAGACCGGGTCTTATAATGTAATATAAGACCAGGTATAATATAATATACAGGGTATAATATAATATAATAGAATATGGGGTCTAATATAATATAATACAATACTGGGTCTTATATAAGACCGGGTATAATATAATATAATATAATATAATACAATAGGTATAATAATATAATATAATATAATGTAATATAATACAATACTGGGTCTTATATTAATTTTTGCTCCAAAAGACGCATTAGAGCTGATTGTCCGGCTAGGTCTTGTTTTCGGGGAAAGGGTAGTTTCCTGGAGCTGCCGCAGCAAAGGACCGCAAACGGTGGTTTACACCACGGTCCTGGAGGTTTGAAGTCCGAAATCAAGGTATCTGCAGGGTCGGTTCCTTCCGCGTCCTGGAGGGAAGGATGTGGTCCAGGCTTGTGGAGGGCCTTCGTCCCTATGTGTGTCGATTCTGTGCTCAGATGTCCCCGTTTTATGAGCATACCAGTCACACTGGATTAGGGCTCACTCTAATGATCTCATCATGACTAATCCCATCTCCAGTGACCCTGCTTCCAAATCAGGTCTCATTCTGAGGAACTGGAGATTAGGGCTTCCGCTTTATGAGTGCTGGGGGGACCCATTTGAACCCATGACAAGCACCCATCCGAATGAACTGTTGTGAACACCCGTGAGGTCTGAAATGAGCTGCATGCTTCACCACCACCCTAAACGGCCCCTGGGTTGTATCTGATGTGCTCTGGCGTCAGGTGTGAGTTATGGTGAAGGCACTCATTATGAGAAGGTGCGTTATTTGCTCCATGTTTACAAAGCGCTTTCCCAGAGAGGACCTCATAGATGCTGGGCGGTCCTGATGCACTGAGCCAGGCAGGGACCAGTGTCCTTGTCTCCAAGCCCACAGCCCAGAGGAGGCACATGCCTTGCCTGGGACCACACAGTTTACAGTTTCTAGAGCAAGTCACCTGGAATCCAGGTCCCCTCAGGAACGAGCCACTGCAAAGACAAACCCCAATCTAGGGGGGAATTTGGGGAGGACGTTTCTGCTCAGGGTCCCAAGTGAAAGGAAATTTAAAAGGATGGGTTTGCAAGACAAGCAAGGCCCTTTTGTTGATGTGTCGCCTCCCACCCACCCAGTGCTTTTTAGCAAGTGTGCGCTGGACACCTGCCATGTCCCAGGCCCTACGCTGGTCTCTGGGGCTAGAGAGGTGACCCTGCTCTCCCACAGCTTGTAGGGCAGACAGCAGGGCTGCAGACAATGGCAATTGGACCGCTGACTGCTACAGCGGAGGGCAGCATAGAGAGTAACAGGGAGGCTCATACAGAGAGATTAAAAATCACGATCTTAAAAACGTCAGCGTCAGGCTATTATTGGGGAGCCGAGACCATGTTCTGGGTGACAGCCTCAGGAATGCTGGATGCCCCACCCGCCTCTCTGCCCCGGCAGTGGGAGTAGAGCGGCCCCTGGTGGCCGTTACAGGAATCTTTTCATTGTTCAGCGAGTTCAGGCAGCGCCTCCCTCGTCACTGCTTGCATTTGTGCAGAAATGCCTGTGTCACATCTGTCACCCACTCCAGCAGCAAGCGAGGGCTTTAAATCACAGTGTCGATAGTATCGAAAAATAAAACATGGGCAAAAACCATGAACGTACAAATAATATAAAAGGAAATACACATGGCCAGTAATCTTACACAAAAAGGTCAGTTCCAGTTCCATTACTTGTAAAGTAATTATAAATAAGCAAAACTTCAAGGTTCCATTTTATTCTGTATATTTCTCAAATAGTAAAGGTACCCCAGCGCTATTTAGAGTTGGTAAAAATTGGAAACAATCTAAGTGTCCGATAAAGGGGAACCGATGTAGTAAATTAAGGTATTTCTTATGTCAGACATTATTAGGCAGGAGAACCTGTGAGGAAATGCTCCTTCCATAACATCAAAGGAAAAATACACAAAGCAAAAATGAAAATTTTGTAGAAACAGAATTTAAATGTCTATGCATAGAAAAAACCCCAGAAGGACATAGTCTAACACAAAAATTATGTTTGTGTCTGTATATCATTGACTTCCTTGTTTTCTTCCTTTTGCTTATTTTTCAAAATAATTACACATTAAAGCTAAAACCATACAAAGTTATGTGCAAATGCTCCCATGGGTGTTGAAAAGCTGGAAGGATTGACAAGACAAAGCAGAGAGGTGCGGGAAGGGGGAGAGGAAGAGTGGGTCAAGTTCAGAGCCCTGAGCTCTGGTCTTGTTCTCCCACTGTGTATGCTGTGTGACCTTGGACAAGTCACTCTCCCTCTCTGAATATTGATTTCATCACTTGAGAAATGAAAGGGGTATAGTGTCGTCTTCTTGGATGCTCCCCCACCCTGCTGGGTGGCACCTCCTCAAGGCAGTTGTCTGTGTGTGTTTCATCCATGGCTGTGTCCCCAGGTCCATGACAGGGCTTACCACATAGTAGACAGTATTTGTTAAACTGAACTGGGGTCACGTTCGGTATTGGAACAAAATCCAAATAGAAATAAACAGTGAAACAAGGGTGGCTTTCACACTGCCCTGCCCACCTCTCCTTTCCCTCCTCTTTCCTTCCACTTCCTTTCTTGCTGCTTTCACTTGGCATTTCCGTCTCTCCCTTTCTCCATCCTATTCCTTCTGTGTGTCTTCTTTCTCATTTGCTCTCTCTTTCTTTCTCTCTCCTTCATTTCCTCTTCTCCACCTTGTTCCAATGGTGATTTTGAGCTGCTGACAAAAGTGTTTAATTCTGATCATGTGGGAACCAAATAGATAAAAAGAAGAGGCAGCTCAAAGGGCTGTGAGCAGGAAGGCATTGCAGAGGGTCAGCCAGACCCGGCTGAATGGCCCTTCTGCTTTTAGCTGGTCAGGGCTGGGGCCCAGCTTGGTGCTTGTTAAACGCCTCTGGGCGATTCTAAGGTGTGGCCAGGGTTGAGATCCTTGGTCTGTGAGAAGAGCTGGACATGACACAAGCCATCGCACAGATACTTGGGGTGTGAGGAGGAGATGCTGTGAGGGATGGAATGGGACTAATTTGGGGGAGAGCTGGACAAGCCTCAGTAGGGATTTGGCCTTTCAGATGAGCCCAGAGGGGAGCAAGTTAGCCGGGCAGAGGGAGCAGAAAGAGAGGTGCCGGCAGCAGGCACTAGGGGGTGCAAGGCTCTGAGGCCGGAGGGAGACGGTAGATTCAAGAAGCAGAAATGGCGGGGTTTGGGGGGGTTAGGGGGGTGAGGGGGTGGGGGTAGTGAGACCAGACAGGGTGGGGTGGGGTTTCTCTCTCAGTGCAGGGGGAAGCATGGAAGGATTGCAGACTAAATGAAATCAAGTTCCCATCCTGAAGGACCTCTAGGTGTAGTGGGGGGCAGATGGGGAGCAGGTAGCACCCGTTAGAACCAGTTAGAGGTAGCCCAGGGCAGGGGACCTGGAGGAGACGCCCCCAACCTCTCCGGGACCGAGGGTCAGCGCTGAGTTCTTCTGCCAGCCCTTTTGCAGAAGCAGCTGTGCCTCTAAGTAGTGCTGTGGGGTACGGGGGCTTGGGGAGGCAGCTCGCTGTATATCCACCTGCCTTGGGGAGAGGCCAAAGTGAGGGGGGCACCACCCAAGGCATTTGGCTATAGCATTGGGAACTTGCCCAGAGCCCCTGGGCAGCGCCCACTTCCGTTGGTGGGACCCAGAGGAAACAGGAAGGAGAGGGGACTGGGGGCCTTTCTCGATGCCTTAGGGAGCCCAGAGGTGTCTGGCTGGACAGACCTGCTCCTTGTCTGCAGAACGGAGCCTGCGGGCTAATAGCAGGCAATCTGGCCTGTAGGACCAAGAGGGCAGGGCAGGGCTCTATGGCCGGGCCATGGGCCCTCTGCTCCCAGAACCTCAGTTTCTTCTGAGTTCCCTCCTGGGGTAACTGGGATGGACACATAGGGACAGGCTTAGAGTACACATTCAGCCAGGGACACTCAACTTTCTTGATTTTTGTGTCTTTCTCAAGGATGCCCCAGGCTGTGTTCGGGATGAATGGCTGCTCTTGCCCAGGGAGGAGGCGCTGGGCACCTGCAGAAGCCAAGGCCGGCATACCTCCCTCAGCCCCGACGGTGTCCCAGGACCAAGGGCCTCAGCAGGTGTGTGGGAACCAAGGGCCTCAGCAGGCGTGTGGGAGCCCGGTGCGTGGGACATGGGGCGTCTGCATGGACACCCACCGTGGGCTGGCGTGCTGCTGACATCTAGTGATGGAGGGGTGGGCGCCCTGCTCTGCAACAGGAAGCTGAGGCTCACGGAGGTGGTGTAGCTTGTTCAGTGTACACAGCTGGCAAAGGGGGATCAGAGTCCGAAATACCCATGACATTTGTGCCAGCATTGGGCAGTCAGGTCTCTCAGGAGGAGGTGTCTTTGAAGTCTCTGTAATGACCACTCCTACCCCAGTGACAGCTCAGGTGCCATGCCCTGGAGCTGCTGGAGCCCCGAAACCCCTTGTCTCTAACTTGTCCCTGAAGGGAACCTGTATCTCTGCTAACGGTCTCGGGCACAGCTTCCAGGGTCTCTGCTGCGAAAGCCACTGCAGTCAGGAGCCCCGAGCCACTGTGTCCACCTGCGTGTCTGTGGTGTACGCACAGTCCTCTAAGGCCAAGTGCAATTTAAGGCCAAGGGGGTCATTTATACCCGGGTGTGCTGCTGACAGCAAAGCTGACTTTCCCCTTCTATCCCATTTCTGGAGAGCTGAGCTGACAAGTCACGCAGGGTCGAACTTGCCCTTAGAGAAGGGTCTGTGGCTCCTGGGTTCACGGCCCACTGTGTGGGGCTGCGGGTGGGGCTACGACCCTGTGTGGCTGATGAGAAAACGCGGGACGAGAGAAGTGTTGTGGATTTTGTTGCCTGCGTGAGCTCTCTGGTCCTCATCAGTGGAGGGTCATTTCCTGTCTCCAAGCCTCAGTTTCCTCACTTGATAGGCGATAGTGATCATCAGGCAGCTAGCAGTGCCATGTATCCTGACAGTAGGTGGCAATTGAGGGAAAGCTTCTGGGAAGGTCTTTTTAACCCTTGGGTCCTGTCCTTTCCTAGGCCAGTCCTCCGAGGGGCCTTGCGCCTGGGGTAGCATCGGGGCTGGAAGAGGAGGCCCCTCTGTTTTGGTGCCAGGCCTGGAGACCACAGCTGAACTCCTGGGGGACCTGGCGGGATCTGCCCATGAACAGGTGAGGCTGGAGGCGTTCTGTGCACCTTAGGGCTCCAGCTGCCACGTGTCACGCTTCATCCTACTGAAGCCTCCAACCAGCTGTGTATGAGGCGGGAGCTACGGCCCCCTCTGGAGAGGAGGGATCCGGGACTCCAAGAGCTGCTGGGATTCCCAAGGCTGCACAGCCCCAGCGCTGGATGCGGAGCCGTCTCTCTAGCCAACACTCTGCCCCACACTGTCCCCTGAGCGCCAGAAGCCCAGTTACAACAGGCCCTGCCTGGCTCGCTCTGAGTCAGAGCCTTTCTCAGCTTCCATTTTCCTGTCACTAAAGAACAGGGATACACTGGACCTGAGCTAAGGCCCGCCAGCCCTGATGTGGTTCTCCGCAGAGAGGGCCTCCCGTGTTTCTTCAGTCCTTTGCGTCCTGCTATGAGCCGCTGCGTGGTGTGCCATCACACCCAAAGGAGATAAGAGCTGAGAGCCAGCTGTGCCAGGGGTCAGGAGAACTTCATGGAGAAGCGGGACCCTGGCTGGACCCAGGCGGAGGGGTCGAGTTAGATGGACAGGAAAACAGAGACGGGCAGCGAAAGGGCAGGCCGCGTGGGAATCCCTGGGCCGTGGGGCATGGTGGCCGTGATTGTATGTGAGCCTGAGGGCTCGCAGCGAGCCTGTATGAAGCCAGGCTTCATCTCCCAGGCCCCCGCCCTCCCTGCTAGCGGGTCTGTTCTGTAAGCCTGCCAGTCTTCCGCTCTGGATAAATGTACTGAATCAAGTGAATATAAAAATATATTCAAAACATCTATGAAACGCCTCCTCGGTGCCCGGCCCTGCTCGAGGTCAGGGTCCCTGCCCTCAGGGAGCAGAGTACGGCACACTGCCCACTGGAAACTTCCGTGCCACCGGGTAGTGGCTGCCCAGGGTAGTGGCCGCGAAGCACATGGCATCTGAGCACCTGAAGGGGGCTGGTGTGTCTGCAGAACTGAGTGCTCACTCTCATTTCATTGCTTTACCTTTGAAAAGTCCCTTGTGGGCTGTGGCTGCCATATTGAACAGGGCGGGGCCGTAGGGGAATTAGACCCCATGCACATAGATGGATGACATGAGGAGTGGAGGGAATAAAGGGGGGTCAATGGACAGAGAGTGGGGGCCGTGGTCAGGGAGGCCTTTTTGAGGAAGCAATGTTTGAGATGAGGTGGGAATGAAGTGAGGGGCTGAGCCATGAGGGGATGTGGGGGAAGGACGTTCTGGGCAAAGGAAGAGCAGGTGCAAAGGTCCTGGGGTGGCAGCAGCCATGGTGTTAGGAAGGCCTAGGCGGTTGGGTGAAGAAGCACAAGAACATCCGGAGCTGAGGTCAGAGAGGTGGGGAGAGAATAAATGGAAGAAGAGGCCCTCTCACACCCTGATTTCTCTTCATCCCCAGCTTCCTCTGGCTGAGCCCAGCTTGCACGACCAGAGTCTCCTCCTCATCTGTGGCTGCCCCCCCGGGCCATGCGTGGACGACTCATTCCTCCCCATGGAGCTGGCCTGGATGGTGGAGCAAAGGCTAGCAGCCGCCCCGGCCCAGGAGTCCTTCCTCCTCGTGCAGACGTCCACACTCCCCCCCTGGGGGCCGGCCAGGGACCCCGCTCTCCTGCTGCTCCAGGAAGCTTCCCCAGAAGAACTCCAAACCCAACCCGTGCTGGACGCCAGGCCCTCGCCTGCTCCCAGAGCCGTGGGACGGCCCTGCCAGGATCATTGCCGGGCAAGGGGCCTCGATGCCTCCCTCGGCCAGGAGTCCCTGCAGATTTCAAATCACCGCTTTCCCAAGAGAGGGCCCAGTGGCCGAAACGACCCTCGGAAGGCGGGAGGAGGAGTCCCAGCGTGGATATCCGAGGAGTGGGGGGTGAGGAGGACTTGGGGCAGAGAGGAGGAAGACCTCGGTGACAAGTCCCAGCTACATCAGGAAGACGGGGAGAACCTGAGCTTGGAGGATGGTGTTGGCGCCCAAGAAGACATGCAGAATGAGCGTGGGGCTTCAGGAACCCAGGCCGCTGCCTCCTGCCCTGGGCCCGGGCAGGAGCTTCCCTTGCCTTTTCTGCAGGGGGAGGCCTCCGTGTCAGCAGAGGGTCCCGAATTCCTGAGCAGGAGGGAGCGGGCAGAAGGCCACATCTGGGTCCTCCTGGGGGGGCTTTCAACATCAGAGGAGGAACGGATCCCCCCAGCTGCCTTCTTTGGGGCCCACGGCGCCAGAGGGCTGCCTCCAGCAGGCGCTCAGCTCCTTACAGAGATGGGCAGAACCATCAGGACAGTTCAGGACACGGAGGAGAATGACGTGTGGTCTGGAAAGCCCCTGCTTCTACACGAGGAAAGCCCTGGGGATGCAGGGCAAGGAGAGCAGGAGGCGAAGACACTGCATCTAGAAGGGTCCAGACCAGAGGAACCTGACTCTGAGAAAAGCGAGGCCAAGGAAACGCTTTCCCTAATGGAAGAGAGAGGTTTGCCGTCGTCCTTCAGAGTGGCCTTATCGCCCAACGGGGTGGAACCTACCAGTCCTCCATGGGCTCCACACAAAGGACAGGACGGGTCTGCGCTCACAATAGACGCATTTGAAAAGGAGATGGAGGCTTGTTTCCAGCAACTCTCCATCCTGAAGCTTGGAAGTGGGCTTTGTGGACAGGAAGCTTCCGCGTTGGTGGGAGAGAACTGGAGCTTTGCTCGGAGATGGCACAGCTGCCAAGAGCACACTCATCTTCGGCAGGTTTTGGCAAACCAGGGCTTGGACACTTGTCCTGCCAAGGAAGCAGACCCCAAGGACAGTCGTGAAGAAGTTAAGCTGGGAGAGGCCGAGGCCCTGGGAGCCAACGAAGTCCTTCCATGGATGGTTCCTGACCTGGAGGCCCTGAGCCCAGGGGCCGAGGGGCCCTCCGAGCGGGGCCAGCTCTCTCAGCCATCCACAGCCTTCGAGGGAGCCAGGAGAAGGTTTCATCAGCTCATTTCTGGACTGAAAAAGGAGAGAAGCAAAGTTTTGCATGCCAACGCCAAACTTCAGAGAGACCAAGAGAAATGCCATAAAAAAATACGTGCCCTCGAAAAAGAGAGGGAGAGAAATGTGAGCAAAATATCTGCATTGGAGCGGGACAACGGCACGCTGTTAGGAGACATCTCTCACTTAAAGGGCGAACTGGACTTATATTTGCAGGTCGTCTCTGATCTTGAAGACTGCAATGGGAAAAGTTACCACAAAATTTCTGAGCTCGAAGAGGAAAATGAAAAACTGAAAGGGCGCGTGGGCCAGCTCCAGAAAGCCATGTCTGAGAACTCTAGAAAATCCAAGGTCGTGATGGAGGACGTCACCCGGGAAAACTGGGAGCTCAAGGCGCTGATTTCAGAGCTTGGGGTCAGTTACAAAGAGCTGATCAAGGACATAGCACTGGGAATAGAAGATATGATCCGGGCCCTAAGGGGGGAGAACCAGCATCTTCTTCACAGGATCCGAGTCCTGGAGATGGAAGTCATGCTGGGGATGCAGAGGGAGGCGGGACGTTTGGGGACAGCAGAGGAGCGCCTCCAGGGGAGAAGCACGGAGGCAGGGGACAAGGTGGACGGTGTGGAAAGGGGGGAGCAGGCGACTCCGCTTTCAGAGCCACTGACTACAGGAAGCCACTGGCCACCATTGAAGGAGGAAATGGGTCTGGCTGGAGGGCCGGTGGCACCTTCCTTAGGCATGAAGAACTCCGGAAGTCATGCTGATTCTAATGCCCCATCATTGGTTGGGAGAAGTGGTGACGCATCCAGTGCTCTGCAAGGAAACATGGATGGAGGGCAAGTAAAAGCAGCACATTTGGAAAAAGAGGAGAGAAGACCGTGGTGTCCTGCAGACTACGGGTCAGCTCTGAGGTCCCCGAGCAACGGCCCCCAGGTAGGCTGACGCTGCATAGCTGCTTCCTCCTCAGCGTGTTCATTTTCTAGAGGGCTGACCACCCCCCTGACTCCAGCACTTCTACGAGGGAGGCACAATCACCATCTCCATTTATCAGATGAGAAAACATAGGCACGGAAAAGTGAAGTGCCTTGACCAAAGTCACACAGGCAGGAGGGTTGGAGCTCAGACACGCTCCCGGGCATTCTGGCTCCAGAGTCTCCATTCTTACCTAGGACATAAGATGCAAGCCTGCCCCTCTACTTAGGCTGTTCAAACTGGTGTCTGGTGGAATGTGGAGGGGGTGTTTACACTTTAAGATCAGAGCCTGTATTTTCAGATTGAGGCGCTTTCAAGCAGCCCAAATGGTAATTCTGCACATTGGGGCTTGGAAGGTGCCATGGACAGAGCAGTGGGCTGTAGATCTCCATCCAACAGGTTTGAATCCAGCTCTGCACTTACTACGTGTGTGACTTTGAGCCAAGGTACAGACTTCGGAGTCATTTTTCTCCTCTGTGGGCAATGCTCAATTTTCAGTACTCCTAGGATGGAAAGCTCGTGCTCTTGTGGTGGTCTTGTGTGTTTGCAGGATATTTAGTGTTGAGCCCCTGTTTTCATTCTCATTCATTCTCCGTCTCTCTCCCTTTCCTTTTCCTTCTCCCCTCCCTCCCTCTTTCCCTTCCTCCCTTTTATTCTCTCTCTCTCTCTCTCTCTCTCTCTCTCTCTCTCTCTCTCTCTCTCTCTCTCTCTCTCAGCAATTTTATCAATCATTTTAAAAGGTCATCTTTTGGTTTTATTGATTTTCTTTATTGTATATCTGTATTTTATTTCATTGTTTTATCCTTATATCTTCATTGTTTCCTTTCTTCCCCTTTCTTTTGGTTTAATTAGATGTCCTTGCTCTTGCTTCTTGTTTTGAAAGCTTAGATTATCGATTTTTAAACTGTTCTCCTGTTGTAATCTATTCACTTCTCTCTCTGCACCATTCCAGTGGCATCACATGCATTTTGGTATGTTGTACTTTTCATGTCTGTTAGTTCCAAGTAGTTTCTAATTTCTACTGTGACTTCTCCCTTGACCCATGGGTTATTTAGAAGCATGTTGCTGAATTTCCAAGCACCTGTGAAATTTTTCAGTTTTAGTTTTGTCATTGACTTCTAGTTTTATTTCACTGCTGTCAGAAAACAAACGCTATAGTATCTTAAGCTTTTAAAATTTGCTGAGATTGGGTTTATTGACCAGATGATGGTCTATTTTGATGAATATCCTATGTGCCCTGCAAAGAATGAACATTCTGTGGTTGTTGGGTAGTTAATTGTGCAAATCATATCTTGTGTCTTCACTGGTGTGGTGTCTATTTGTTTCGTCATTTACGCAGATACTTTCTGAAACCTCTAACTCTGAGTGTGCACTTGTGTATTTCTTCTTTGAGTTACGTTAGTTTTGATTCATATAGTTTGAAATTATGAGATACAGGCAGAGTTAGGATGCTTATGTAGTCCTGCTGAATCGATGCTTTTGCGATGAAATGTCTTGCATCCCTCACACTTTTTGCCCTAACGTGTACTTTGTCTGATATTAAAGTAGTCACATCGTTTCTTTTTCATTATGTTATAATATTATGTTTATATTATAATTGTATGTGTAATAACCCATATTTCAGTAAGTCATGGTATACAATGAAAAACTGTGGTGTGCATAGCTTTTATGCCATCCATCTTTTTGCTTGCAGCTTATCGTATCTTTATATTTAAAATGCTTTTTTTTTTTTTAGAAACAGCATATATGTGATGATACAATTGTTTCTTTCTACCTTGTGGCCAGTTGTTCTAGTCCTCTCATTGGTTGTTTTCTTTTATTCCTCCTTCCCCGCCTTTGGTTTTATTATTAGTAAAACAGTTTCTATTATTCCTTTTTCTTCTCCATTAGCTTATTCTATTATACATTTTAGCATCATTCTTTTAATGGTTACCCTAAAAATTCCAAAATGTATCTATCAATTATTAAAATTTACCTTAAATTAGGACTTTTACCATGTTGCCATGAAGCAAAAATCTTTTAATAGTTCAACTTCTTTTATTCCCTTTCTTCTTTTTATTTCTTATTTTTGTCCTACATATCACTTCTATGTATGATAACACTTACAAGGATTGTCATTCTTATTGCTTTGAACAATCAATAATCTTTTGTGCACTATTCATTCTTTTTCCCACTTCTCTGAATGTTTTCCTTCTGCCTGAAGAGCTCTGTTGTTTCTCGTAGTGAGGGTCTTGCCAGTGATGAATTATCTCATATTTCTTTTTATGATAACAATTTTCACCTCTACTTTTAAAAGTTTTTTCTTTTTCCCCCCTTTGTATTCAGAATTTTAGGTAGACAGATATTTCCCCCTTTTGGCACTTTACAGATCTCATTCCATTGTCTTCTGGATCCCATAGTTTCTGTTAAAAAAGTATTTGTTCTTGTCATTGTTTTCTGGTTTTCTTGTTTCTTCGTTTTCCTGAAAGAAGTATATTGTTTTATCTCTGACTGCTTTTAGGCTTTCCTTTTTATCTTTGGGTTTTGGCAGTTTGACTGTGATTTGCCTGGTGTGGTTTTATTTGTGTGTTTTCCTGCTTGTTTTTTTTCTGAGCTTTTTGAAATTGTAGATTCATGTCTTTTATCAGATTTGGAAATTCTTGGCCATTATTTATTCAAATATTTTGTCCTGTATTATTTATCTCTCCTCTCCTAGGAATACAGACTTTTTGACTGTATGCCACATCTTTTGAAACTGTTACATTTTTTTTTCTCTCTTGTGCATTGGTTTGAGTTTTCTATTGACCTGTCTTTTCATTCACTACTCCTGTGTTGTGCTGTGTCCTATCTTCTGATAAATCCATCCAATGGGTTCTCAATTTCATTTATTACATTTTGTAGGTCTTGAATATCCATTTTATCCCTTTTAAGAGATTCTGATCCTCTGTTGAAATACTCTTTCTTTTCATCCATTTTTGTCTATGTTTCATATATAGACATATATATGTTATTTTGAAAGTCTTGTCTGCTGACTCCAATACCTGGATCATCTCTGGGTCTGTTTCTATTTTTCTATTAACTATTTTATTTCTTAGTTAAGTCCCATTTTCCTGCTTCTTCACCTGTCTAGTAATTTTTAACAACATGTTTATGTTGGACATTATGTAGGACATGTAGAGATTCCTGATTATTATCTTCTTCTAAACAATGATGAGTGAGTTTTGTTCTGGCAGGTGGTGGAATGATTATCAGACCACATTATTCCTGTGCAGGTGAGTTTCAGTTTTACCCTCAGTCCCAGGGATTGATTTTATTCCTAAAGTATGGTCCTTGCTCCTAGGGCTTGGCCTTTCAGAGTATCAGCTGAGTTCCCAGAGCGTTTTCTAGGAACCCTGAACTTTGGCTCAGCCAGAACTCTACCATCTTCATAGCAGCGTGTGACCTCTGAAACCTCTTTAGCAGTTGACCCCCAGCTGTTGTTCTCTGCTAGGCGTCAGAGAGTCTTGCACTATGCTTCCTAGCTTGTGATTCAGCTGAGGACCCAAGGGGTATTTCTAAGATAGTATCTGGATTTCTTCTCTGCAGCCTCTTTTCTCTGTTTCGTTTGTTCCACAAACCCCAGCTGTCAAAGCAGCCCTGGGCTCCAGTCTCTGATTCTCCCACCTAGCAGGGCCACCACGTTCAGCTTGGGCTCTATTTCCCTGAACTGTGGGTTATAAAATGTTCCAGAGAAAAATCCAGGGAGAATGTGGAGCTCACCTTGTTGTGTATACTTTTCCTTAAGGATTTGTGGCCCTGCGTTGTTTGACATTCAATGCCTGCAAAGAATTGCTTTTACATATTTCCCCCAGATTTTATAGTTGTCCAATCCCAGCTCGTCAGACCTGGTAGGAACTGGAATTCTGAGGAGATGAGTATCAAGCTGAAACTTTCAAGGTTTGAAAGGAGCAGTAGATGAAGAGCATTCCGGGCGGAGGGAGAAGCAGGTGGCTAGGCCCTGTGGCGGAAATGAGCCCGGCCTGTTGAAAACACAGACAGCAGACAGCGTGGCTGGGCCATGTGGGCAAGAGTGGGGGGTGGTGTGAGATGAGGTTGCAAAAGTTGTCATGAGACAGATCTCAGTAGGCTCCGGGTATGGTCATTTCTAAACGCACTGGGAAGAGGTTGGAGGGTTTTAAGCGGGAGAACGACATGATTTAATTTCTATTGTTAAAAAAAAAAAAATCTCTGCCTACTGTGGGGAAAAGGGGCAGGTGGATACAGGGAGAACAGTCAAGCGGATCTTGCAGTCATATCACCAACAGATGACACTAGAAGAATTTAGAATTAAAAGAAGAGAGGCTTCCAGACAAAAACTAGAGTTGGAATCAATGGGGTTTGTTGATGGGCAGGATGCAAAGGGTGAAGAAAGCTTCTCCTTTCCTTTATCCTAAGTCACAAACCTGCTCATGTTTCGATTTGGCTTAAAATTCTTCTGTGCCTTCCTATCGCCCTGGGTACGAAATCCACATTCCTTTTGGTGAGTTATAATGTGGCCTTGGGAACTTCAGCTGTTGCTATTTACATCCCCACCTTCTACGTCCCCACGTCTGCACTCCTATTCCCTTGATCCACCCTCCCCACCCCCCCGCACCCCAGCTTTCTCTAGGGAACTCATCCTCTAGGTCTCATTTGGGGGGCATCTCTTCCCAACCCCCCCAGGTTGGATTCAGAGCTGAGGCGAACTCATGCACATGTCTTCCCAAGTCTGAGTTCAGTGATGCCACTTTGGTAGCTGGCAGTTGGCCTGGGTGAGAGTATTTACACCATAGAAATCGCCTATTGCTACAAATTCATGTGCTCCTCCGTCACCTCACAAAACGGTTGTCACCCATTCGCCACCCCCCGGGTGGCAGTGGTGCCTCTGGTTTAGTGCCTCCTCCAGGCTCCCCCCAACCACACTGCTGAGTGGCCTGTTTCGGCATCAGTGTCCCCCACCACTCAGAGCTCCCCAAGGGCCACGTGCACCATGGCTCCCAGCCCAAGTTCAGCCTGTGCCTGGAGCATGTGCTCATAATGTAGGGAGCATGTGAGTCATGGGTCCATTCACAGGGTTGCTGTGTGGTGCTGTCCCATGGAATAGGCAGGGCTGGCGCCACCCCGCACACCATTCTTAGAACGCACCGCGGGCGCTCTCTTAGGACCCTGGGGACAGAGCCCTGGTCTGTGTCCCTGCCGAGGAGGGAGGCAGCAAAGGCACCTAACTCCCCAGAAAGGCCAAGTTGTTTTGCAAGTCTGGGAGCTGGATTGTATGGAACCATTCGGGGCCCCCATCTGTTCTTGGCAAGGCCCAGCCTGTGACTCTCAAGCCCATGCTCTGAATTTCTATTCACTTAAAAAAAATTCACATTCTGTTGTCCCCTCCCTTACCAACAAAGGAGACACCTATCAGCCACCGAGTCAGGAGTCACGTGGGTTCTGCCCTCTCACCCTCTCCTCCATCTTCTCCCTCCTCTCCAAACAGAATAGCTCAGGCTCCCCCTCCTGTCTGCTCAGACTCAGGTCAGGAACACGTGGAAGGGATCATCTTTGTGGGCCTGAAATCCCAGGGTGGCTGCTTTGAATGAAGGCAGACCTCCGCGACGAGGGAGAAGAGCGTTCCAGACGCCTCTGGGCTCCTGGGCCCCCACAAATGGAACGTGTGCCCGTAGCAGGGCGGCTCCTTCATGAGGCCGCCTTAGCTGTACGAGTAAGAGCTGAAAGATGCTCAGCCCTGGACCCGGCAGCTCCCTGTCTGAGGATCTCAGGAATGTATGTCAGTATGTGTGTCAGTATGTATGCGGGAGGGTCTTTATCACAGCCCCAGTGTTAGCAGCAAAATACGAGAATTAGCTAAGCAGTCGACATGCCACCGAATGCTACGAATATACTAACAACAGCCTTTTCAGCATTATTTAACAACATGGAAAATGCTCCTGGCATGGATGGTGTAAAGGGAGGGAGAAAAACAGGATGTAAGAGAGATATATGGTGTATTAAATGTTATATAGAAAATACATTACATATATGTGTATATATATTACATATATGTACATTATATATATATATGTGTGTGTGTGTATATATATACACATGCCTCTGTGTGTGTGTGAATATATGTCATTTGAAAACTAGAATTTAGGACTCAGAACCAGTGGGAGCAGCAGCATCACCACCCTTTGATCACACCCCCCCCCAGTGCTGTCACCTCTTGCTTCTCACCTTCCACCCTCCCTGAAATTCCCTGCTGACATCCACGCAAAAACTGCTCACTCGTGTTCAGGCCATGAAGTGTGAGAGGCTGTGTTGCACTGATTGAAGAAAACTGTTTGGGGGGTTATGCAGTATCTTCTGCTTTATGGAAATATATCTTTCATGTAATTAGCATCTCACAATGGGATTTGAACATGGAATTTCATTCATCATACTGTGTTTCCGTACAATGTGAACAATAGCTATTCAAACACTCTGAAATGCCATGTTAGTGTGCATGTTTTTGAAAATATATGTGAAAAAGTTGTTTTTGAACATAATGTATTAGAATGTCATTCTGCAATTCCCCGTACCCTCAAAACATCCTCCTGCAAGAAACCCGTCCCGGGCCACACACTCATATGAGCACGTGTGTAAGAGCACAGTGGAAAAGGGGAAGAAAATGTGTGGATAATAATGATGATCAGACTGGCTAATAGGATTTGGAGTAATTTCTGTTACTTTATTTTCTCCAGTTTTTTCAACTGTGGGGAAAATGTAAGCAGAAAAAATACTAAGCAGAAAAACAGGTATTGTTTATTAGCTAAGGCAAATGACTTGGGAGACAACCTAAGAACTACATTCGAAGCTGTCATTCCCACAGCTCCGGGACCCGGAGGCCCAGACTTCCGAGGAGGACCTCAGGCTGCGAGTCAGGCAGCTCGGTCACCAGGTGCTGACCCTGCAGTGCCAGCTCAGGGACCAGGGGTCCGCATACCGGGAGCTGCAGGCAGCTCAGGATGAGGCCCTCTGCCTCCAGGACCAGCTCCAGGGCAAGGTAGGCTGAGCAGCGCTTCTCCCCGCCCCCCATGTAAACTGATGTCCCCCCGCCCCCCCAAGCTGATGTGCCCACCCTGCAGGAGGTGTTCAGAATTAAAAACTAAAATAAAAAGAAACAGGTAAGATGTCACTGACCATTTCGAGCAGTTGCTTGCTAATTTTTAGATTTCTAAAGTATACTTGTAGCGCGGTACAGGGAAGAAAAACAAGGTCTGTATCCCCTCCATCCAGCTAACCTGTTAAATCTAACCTGTTAAACCGTATACACACATCTGGTTTATTAGAAGGTCAAACAGTTTTTCAAATGTTACATAGGTAAACCCTTCCTCTGTAGGAGAGACATGGGTGCAATTAGTAAGCGGCAACGAGAGAGCCTTGTAGAGTTGGAATGGTTCTGTGTCCTTCTCTGTCGTGGTGGAGACGTGACCCTACACAGGGGATAAAATGGCCTAGAACTTAGTGTCCACACACACACACACACACATATACAAGTGCAAATAAAACTGGAGAAATATGAATAAAATTGGTGGGTTGCATGAATATCAATACAATTGACATTATATGGTTGATATATACTATAGTTTTGCAAAATGTTCCCATGGAAGTAAACCAGGTAAAGTATCTAAGGGACCTCTCTGTATGATTTTCTACAACAGTCATACAACTATAATTATCTCAGATTTTTTAATGCCAAACCAAAGTCCATCCTATCCCTTAATGCCAATGCTTTCTGACCTCCAGTGTTTTTTCCCACCCTATCTACCCATATTCAGTATGTGTGTGTATGTGTACATATATAGAAATTATACCATACAAAAATATTCTGCATCTTGATTTTATCATTTAATAACAAATCTTGGTGATGTTTCATATCAACATATACAAACTGACCTCATTCTTTTAAAATCTCGCATATTGTTTCTTCATGAGACCAAACCACAACTCACTTAACCAATTCGTTGTTTATGGAAATCTAAATTGTTTCTGTTTCTTTGCTTCACAAATAAGGCTTCAGTGAACATTTCTATACCTCTGTCTTGGGAATATGTTGCTGCTATGTATTCGAAGGGTAAAATCCTAGTGAAAGAATTACTGGGTCAAAGACTGTGTACGTAATTAACTTTGATAGATAATAGCAAACGACCTTCCAAAATGGTTGTGTCGTTTATACATCCACCAGGAATAAATGAGTGTACTTCTTACCCTGAATGATACCAAACTTTAGGTTGTTTTTGACAAGCCAATGGATGAAAAATACACCTTCAACAATTGGGTGTAATGTCTGACTCCTTTCTCATTAGTTCTCTGTATCATCGAACACACTGCACGGAGTTTTACGTCTTTAACCATGTTGCTCCATAGTCTTTGCGTCATTATTTTTTTGACTGTGCAGCAATAACCTACTTACTGGGTGGAAATGATTTCCATTCCCCTGTTGTTGGATCTATAATTATTTCCACTAATTTATACATCATTGTTTATATAGGATAGTTTAGAGAACTGGGGTTACTGGTTCAAAGAGCGGGAATATTGTTGATTCTTTAGACATGTTATGTAATTGCTTTCCCACTGCTAAAACCAAGGCGATACATGGTTTTTCACTGCGCCCTCAAACCACTATTATGATTTTCTGTGTGACTGATCTGTGAAAACTATAATTCCAATTATACACCTTAGGCCTTTTTACCGTAGCTGATGTATTTTTAAGTCTGTTTTTTAAAAAATATTTTCATTCTTTTTTTTCTTTCTCTGCTTCGGTTTGGATACTTCCTTCTAATCTGTCTCCCAATTAAATAATAATCTTTAGATGAGTCTATTTTATTCTTAAACTCATTATTTTAGTTCTTAATTTCACTTACTGTTTTTTGCAGTCCTAGAATTTCCATTTGATTCTTTTGTGATAGTTTCCGGTTCTGTGATGAAATTCTTACAGTATAATTATTGAGCATTTTAGTCACATTTACTTTAAAGTTTGTCTGATAGCTCCATTTTACATCCCCACTAGCAGTGGGTGAGGGTCCCAAACGTTTCCACACCCTCCATTGGCTACTGTCTGTCTTTTTGATGAAAACCATGCTAGTGGGTGTGAAGTGGTATCTCGTTGTGGTTTGGATTTGCATTTCCCTGATGGTTAATGATGCTGAGCTCTGTTTCATCAGCTTATTGGCAATTTGTATCTTCTTTGCAGAAATGTCTATTCAGAGCCTTTGTTCATTTTGTAATTGGGTTTTTGTTGTTGTTGTTGAGTTGTAAGCATTTGTTATATAGTCTAGATATACGTCCCTTATTAGGCATATGAATTACAAATATTTTCTCTCGTTCTGTTGCCTTATTACTTTATTCACATTCACTTTTTAATTGAAAAAATGCTCCAGTACACAGTTCACAGCAACATATCCATGCTATTTCCTAAACTGAGGCAGAGAGAAAATCGAATCCACGCCTGCAAATGTTACTGAATGCTTTTCCAGTATAAGACAGTCTGCTTGGAGCTGGAATTTTCCTCTGAATATATTCAGAGTAAATATATTTCTGTGTATCTGCCAAAATAGTTACACAGAAATGTTCATCGTAGCTTTGTTTGAAAAGCAAAGAAATAAAAATGATATAAATGTCCATAAACAAAGAATTCATTAAATAAACTATGTTTCAGCCTCGTGATGAAATAATAATCTACAGGACTTTAAAAGAATATGATTAATTTGTCTGTGTTGCTATGGGAATAACTCCACGATTTTAACTAAATGATACAAACAAGATGTAAGACATTTTCTACAGTATAGCTCACATGTGGACATATACACATGCATACATTCTGATTATGGGTATATAGGGTTAGAGGTCAGAAGATGGGGGGGAGAAGAAGGATTTTGTGTATGCAGCTTCCTTGTACCCACTACAGAGGGAACAAGAGAGTGAGAGGAACTCATAGAACACCTATCTTGTTACATCTTTTGATTTTGTGAGTCAGGCGTTCAGGCAGGACTCGGTGGGGCGATTCTGCTCTATAAGGCATCAATGGGGATCACTCGGTGCTGTTCAGCTGGGCTCTGAGCTCGGCTGGAAGGTCCAGGCTGGCTTTCCTCACATGCCTGGAGCCTCTGCCCCAGACAGTAATGATGGTTTCCAGTCATTGAGTGTGATTGGCTGCCAGGCCTTGTGCTTAGGACATCATTCACAGAGTCCTCGCTGCAATCCTCACTAATATTGCCCCCACTTTATAGATGAGAAGACTGAGGCAGATAAAAGTGACTTGTACAAAGTCACAGTTCTAGTAGTGGTTAGGCTGCTATTGGCAACCCATAAATTGAACAAGACACCAAAAAACTCTGGCATCTCTGCATGGGGAATCCAGGAAGCCTTCCTGAAAGAAGAGGTGATGGAGCTGGTCTGGCAGCTGCAGTCTTGCAGAGCTCATTCTCCAGTGCTCAGAGTGCCCTTTCTCCTGATCCTGCCCAGCAGGTGATACGGGAAAGGCCCCTGTTCCCCACTGAGAACTCCTGTGGGAAAAGAGGGGACACAGGCAGCTTCTGGGAGCCTGGCTTTCCTGGGGAAGCATTGATCTGTGTAAACTATGGCTCAGCCTCGTCAGCAACACTGCTTCTCTTTCAGCTTGACGAACTTCAGAAAAAGCAATATGAAGCGAATTTGGCTGTGACTCCTTTGAAGGTAATATGTTCATGAAATCAATATGAAATGTCTCTTTCAAAAAAAAAGTTTATAGTATTTTTCCCATTAGAGATTGTATTAAAATACTGGAAAGACAAATGAAAGATACAAAATCACCCCCAACCCCCATTTGAAGCTAGTGCTTTCTTCCAGTATATTTTGCACGTGTCTCAGATGCTCCTTAACTTGTCTGTGTCCTGCTTTCCCACTTGAGGGTGTCACCTGGAAGGGCTATCCCTGTCCTTGCCAACCTTTGAAGCTGCTGGTCACATGGAGCACAAACTATGAGAGGCCGCAGTTCATGAACTGCCATTTCTTTGCTTGGTGTTCAAGTCCGTTTGTCCATCCTTCCTTCCTTTATTCTTTCCTCCATCCCTCTCTCTCTTGCGTTATTATATATTAACACCATGATGTACATGTTTTATTACAAAGGGTTTCCCCACAAATTTAGTCATTTCTTTAGAGCACATTCCCCGAAATGGCATTACTGGCCCACAAGGTGTCATGGGTTCTTTGCTAGTTGGACGTGTGGTTTGGTTGCGATGACACATTCAGCCTCAAGTATAGCACCGGGTTTGTGAAGTGGACCAAGAGGATCTGCCCCTTCTTTTTATTTCTTGGAAAGTGTGGAGAGAGGGCCCCTGGCCTGGTTCAGCCCCTGGGCCCCACTGACTGACCGAGCCCCGCCCCCTCTGGGGCCTCGGTTTCTGAACCGTTAAATCAGAAGTGTGAGCGCACAACCCTCCATGCTCTTCCATCCAGAACCCGACGTCTGCCTCGGCCTCAGGGCTGCGTCTGTGAAATGGAACGATGGTCATTTCCACCGGCTGCTCTCGCAGCTTGTTCTGACACTCCACGCATGTTATCCAAAAAAAGTGGAGAGAAAACTGGAAAGCTCTCAGAAACGTGAGGTTTCCCTGTTCCTCCCTCTGACTTTCATTTGCTGTGTGTCATTTACTTAAGTGCGGACCATAATCTCTTGTCAACTATAAAGTGCTTTACAAATGTGAGACTAAAACAACACCAGGGCACCTGCACCCCCTCACCCAGGAGGCAAGGCCTGACCCGGGAGAAGCCGGCCTGGACGGGCGCAGCCCCAGCGACCTGATGCCAAGCCCAGCCCCTCCTGAGGGGCCATATGTCACCTCTCACGGCCTCAGTTTCCTCATCAACAAATGGGATTGTGATTCCTGTGCAGGCTTGGAGATATTGTGAGGATTCGTAATGGTTGCAGCCACTATCTGTGGAATGCCTGCTGTGGGCCATACGTTCTGCACATTTTGTTTTAAGTTCCACCACATGTCAGGAAGGGGAGCACGAGCCCCACTTTCTAAATGGAGAGAAACTGAGGCTCAGAGCGATGCAGTGACTTGCCTACAGTCATACAGAGTTACTCAGTAGGGGACCCAGGATTTGAACCCAGTTCCATCTGATGTGAAAGGCTGTGTCCTCCCCTTGCCACACTGTCTCTCTGAGAGGTAGGGTTTATGAAGAGACTGGCAGAGTCTTTGGCACCATCAGCAATGGCCTCTTTCTCAGGGGGAGCTGCACATACTAGATGCTCAACTAATGCGGCTGAATGAAGGAAGCCCTGAAGTTTTGGATGGTGTGATCCAGGGGGCCCCCGCCTCCAAGCCTGCCTGCCTGCCACTACTGGGCACCCAGGCACCACCCCCTGGAAACTGACATGCAAACGACCTTGAACCTCTGGGATGGGCAGGAAGGGATCATCACCTCCTCCCCCAACTGAGCAGGAGGACACACCAGGAGGGCCACCCTCAAGATGAAAAGTCTGTCGCCCTCTCCAGACATGTGCCAATGGGGGAGGTCATTTCATGGTGGATGTGTCACTCACGTCATTCACATAACAAATCTGTCCCGAGGGCCATGGGGTCCCCAGGGATGGCACAGCGATGGAGCCAGGGACACGGGAGTGTCAGCCTTGGAGTTGAGGAACTCCCCACATATAAAAATTAACTGCAGGGGGAGAAGGAAGCCAGAAGCCAGGGCACAGAGGGACACCAAGCCCTGAGCCCAGGGAGGTGACACCTGGGCTGGCCTCTGAATAAATCTGCACAAGCCTTTTCTGGGTGTGGGACGTGTAGGAGCCACACAGGAGTGACGAGGAAGTTCCAGGGGCTGGGGTGGGGTCGGGGGACAGCAGTGTGGCTGGAACTGGCGGAGGGAGAAGGAAGATCGTCATGATGGGACTTGAGAGGTACAGGGAAGGGGCAGAGAGTCTTTTATGGCAGTAGTGGCCAGCACTGTCCGAGGGCCGGCGTGGGCGACCCTGTGTGAGCACTTTGCCTGCTCCGTCTCGTTTTGTCCTGGGGCCTTTAACAATGCCCATTGTACAGATGAGCAAAGCGAGGTGTAGAGAGGAGCTTGCTCACATAGCTGGTCAGTGGTGGATCCAAGATGCATGCTCTTGACCCGTCCGGAGGGCATCCGGAGGGCTGCAGGAAGCCCTTTGGAGGTGCAGCTGTGTGGTAGCTTGTTTTCAACCCTGGCTTTGGCTTCCGGGTGGAGGGAGGCGTGGCTAAGGCGGTGCTAGGAGACGCAGCGGGGGCCGCGATGCCCCAGCCCCCGTGGCAGCCCTGTGCCCAGGGACCCACCAGGCTGTATCTCGCTCCCACCCTTTCAGGCCAAGCTGGCTTCTCTGGTCCAGAAGTGCCGGGAGAGGAACCACCTGATCACGCACCTGCTGCAGGAGCTGCACAGACACGGGGGGGCCAGTGACCTGCTCTCTGAGGTGGCGCACAGCGTGGTGAACGACCTGGCGCTGGCCGAGTACGCGGCCACCTTCTTGGCTCCCAGCGTCCCAGAGGTAGACTCCCGCAGAGCCCTGTCCCTCTTCCTGCGGCGCTGTGGGCACAGGACCCGCCCTCCTACCTGCCTGACCTGACTGCCCCTCCCTTCCTCCCTCCGTCCACTGACCCCACGTCCTGGACTCCATCTCTGTGCCGCCACCTGTGCTCGGGGCTGGTGTAGGAAGGGGATCCAGCCATGCTTACCTCACAGTACTCGCAACACAGTGCAGGAGACAGATGCACCAAGAGCGGCCTGAGTTCAGCGTCACACGGGTACCGTGGTGTATCTCTCACCAGCCTGTTGTTTCGCACGCGCCTCAGCACCTTGGCACTTGCCCCTCCCTCTGGCAGGATTCTTGTCTGCACTGCCGCCTCCAGCCATTCTGGGGCACCGTCCAAGTGTGGTCTTGCCCAGGGCGCCTGCCCTGAATCCGGTGGCCCACAGAGTTAGCCACACCGCCTCTGTCCACCATGGAAGGTGGACATGCCTGATGTGGAGGGATTTCCCCCCACTGTGGTGGGGGTTTGGTCAGCACCTCTCTGGTGGGGCCAGAGCTGCTCCATCACTATCTCTGCCTCCCTAGTGCCTGGCACAGAGAAGCTGCTCAGGGAATACTTACATGCATGAAATAATGAACTAAATGAAGGATATCCTCGCCTAATGGTTAACGAAAGAGGAAACTGAGGCTCAGAGGGGTTGGGAGACTCACTCCAGGTCACACAGCCCCCAGGCAGTGCCGAGGGTGTGGGTGCCAGTTCTGCCCCAGGCTTGGTAAAGGCGCTCCTGGCTCTGCCTGGCTCTGAAGAGCAGTACCTGGATGTCTGTGTGTGTGGCACGGAGGGGTGCTCAGCCGAGCCTGCCCACCTGCACACAAACACACACAGCTGTGCAATCCCGTTCCTGGGGACCAGCCAGCCACGGCCCCACCAGGCTAGCTCCTGATGGTGCACTCGCAAAAGGGGGCGTGAGACCCAGAGCCCGAAAGTCCCGCAATCCATTAACCCCGTGACCCCTAGCCTGGGCCTCCAAGGATCCAGGCAATTATTTTCTCTTTCTCCTGCCTTTTAGGAGGTTTAGAATATTCCCCCAAAGCGGACATGTGGACAGTGGTAGGGGGAGTGAAGCGTGTAAGGCGAGCCTTTCTCCATCTGCTTCTCTGTGTGGAGCATTTAGTAAATGTTCATTTCATTCCAATAAAACCTTGCAAGGAATGCGTATCTCCGTTCCGCAGATGGAGACGGTAACACTCAGGGAGATCACCTGACTTGGCCAAGACCTTGGAACCAATAAGTAGCAGAACCAGATTCGCCCTGAGAATGCCTGGCTCCAGCCTCTCCCACCAATGGGACAAGTGAGGCGCAGGAAGCAGAGAAGGACCTACCTATACATCCCGTTACATACTACATGCAGTGCCACCCGAAATCCCTTTAATGCCCATAAGGCTGCTCTGTGCGTGTGAAGGTCACTGTAACCTCCTTCTCAAGTTGAAGGAGTCTGCATCTATCTAATGAGACTAACTCTAAGCCCAGGTGCCAAAGAAAACCTTCCTTGGAAGCACTGGCAGTGAGCAGAGACGAGGGGGAGACAGATTTTGGAGTCTGCTTCCTGGAGGAGGAAGCGTGCAAGCTAGGCCTTGAAGGATAAAACAAAAAGGGGGGCAATTAACAGCTGGAAGTATGGAGTGAAGGCCCTGTAGGCTGGGAGGCCTGCATGTGCAAAGGCACCGGGGTACGAGTGGGCATGATAATCGAGGACACACAGTTTTGGGGGCATATAAGCGAAGGGCTCTAACAGCGCAATAAGGGAGCAGGGACTGCTGGTACAAAAGGCTTCCGGGAAGTGGTGCTGTGATTGGATGCGTGTCAGCGGATGGTTCAGCCATAATCCATGCCCTTGCATGTCAGTCACTGGATCAGTCAGTCCATTTTAGAGGGTCAATCATAGAGCCCAGTTGTCACAGCGTAGCATGTAGGGGCTGTGTGAGAGGCAGGTGGCTGAACTCTGCCAGGTGGAGTCAGGGAAGGCTTCACAGAGAAGGGGACATTTGAATTAGGTGTTGACATACACATAGAAGTTAACCAGAGAAAGCAAGAGCAGGGGCCTTCCAGGCAGGGGGTGGCTAATGCAAATACTTGGAGGACACAGTGGAGATGGGATATATCTCAGTGACACTTTCCATAGTACTCTCCCCCCAACCCCCAGAAATGCCCACGAGGAAGTAAGATCTGGGCTCCTGGTCTGAAACCAACTCTAACCCGGTGTTCAACCATTCGGGACCTCCAGGCCAACCAGCTGAGTTGCCATTGCTGCACCTCTTTCAGACACTATACGATCATGGGACCCAAGAGGACAACTAGTCTATATGGTGGTGCAGGGGACTCAGGTTCAAGCCTGACCTGAATTCCTGGGTGACTGACTCAGGGGCCCCAGGGGCAGCTCAGTAATCAGCTCTCACAGGGTATCAGTGGGACCTCTGTTCAGAGATAATTTCTGGAGACTTCACCATCCAGCTGCCCTCATTTTTCCCCACTTTTAATAGCAGTTGCTAAAACACATTTATCACAGTCTCTATTTGAGACTGAATTTGAGTAAAGGAGAGGGAATCGTTTCCTTGTACCTCTATTCCCTAAGAGCGAATCCTGGGCTCTGAGGGTCATGGGTAGAGAAGGGAGGGGGCCTGCCTGCATTTTCTTGTGCACGGGGAGGAGTGGCTCTGGGCACCGTGCGCTTTCTGCAGGGTGGGGTGAGGGCGCTGCTTTGCTCCGGTTGTAGTCACCCGTGTAAGGCTTTTTTCCCTGTGTCTTCAGAATAACTGCTGAGATGTCTTTTCTTCCAGACAAGCCACCACCTGGACACCGAGTCTGAGAAGACAGCAGTTCTAAGAGGTCAGTGCGGTTTTCAATTAGGAATAGTCCGTGTGCTCAGACTTGGTCCAAGCCAGCAGGATGATCGGACAGGCGGGCCAGGGAGGGAGAACACCTACTGTCAAGTGTGGACGATAAGGAATGGAAACCCGCTTTCTCCTACTCCCTTCCCTACTTCTCATTCCACAACTTAGGGAGAACCCATGAAAAAAAATGCTGCCACTACAAAAATGGTCAAATTTCTCAGCACCATAGTTTCACTTGTTAACCTAAAAATAAAATGCCTTTCAAGTGAGAGGCAACATGCATTTATTTGAGATCAAAGAATAGCTATTCGGGAAGCACTGATTCAGACAGAAGCGCAAGCAGTGTTCCTATCAGGAGACAAAGGCAGTGGGTATTTATGAGAGAGGGAAGGGGACCCGTGACATCCACAGAAGGAAGGCATTTCTACTGGAGCACATAAGCTCACATCGTGATGCTACCTCTAAACAATATTTTAAATTTTCAGTCCAGTAGTCATAGTATCTGCCTTCTTGTGATCTTTGCAAACAGTCTTTGGGAAATGAGATTGCCCCAGGCCCAGTGGTTATATTGTTCTGTTTTAATATTCCAAAGATTTGAGGTCTAAGACCTGCAAGGCAGCTCCTCTGGGACGGCAGCTGGGGCTCCATGTGAAAGGGGCTCTGTTTATTCATTTATTATGACATACTCCTGGAAACATGTCCTAAGTCAACAATTCTATGTGTGGAAAAGCTCACTGGACAGGCATCCATGCTAGGGCATTTACCATAGCAAAAAAATAAACAAAGTGGGGGGAAAGAAACGCCAGGATTGTTAATTAACCTATATATTCAATGAAATATTAGTCACTAAAATGATGCTGACACCCCATGTGATAGCACAGAAATTATGATTTTCTACTAAATTTTTAAAAGGTAGGAAATGGAATGTAACGGATAACTCCAGTGATAGAGATACACGTGTTCATCTGTATGTGATTGACAACGTAGGCTAGGAGAGCAACTACGGTAGTAACAGTGGTTACTTAGAAAGATGGTAACATGGGTGATTTTTTTTTTTTTTTTTTTTAATTAAGGTGGGGTGTGGGGATCTGGGAATGAAAGAGAATGAAAAAGGTTGTTACAAGACTCAGAGACTTCTTGATGTTTAGAATAAATTTATGGGTTGAGGCTTGACTGAGAATATTCTCTTCTAGCTCAGAAACACCTCCTGTACCCTGAAATGGACAGTACCCTCCAAAGTTCTTTGTCGTTCGAGTCCTGGCCCGTTCCTGAGGCTGAGTGGCCAACACAGACAGCGCGACTGGATTCTCAGGAGGTGAGAGGACATGAGTCACCTAATTTCTCAAATAAGCTTTTTAACTGAAGGTATAACACACGTATAGAAAAGAATACAACTCATAAGTGTACAGCTCAGTGAACTATCATAGGTTGCTACATACACATGAAGCCATCCCCAGGTCAAGAACTAGAAAATGACTAACCCCACAAAGCCTGTCTGGTTTCCGCTCCTACTCTCTTTCTATTATCTACTTTTTAATTTGTGTTTTTGGTCAAATCATGTGTTCTGTGTCTGGTTATTTTTCACTAAGTGCTGGACATTGTGTGCAAACACTTGAAAGCATGATCCGACGTTCAGCTTGGTAGTGTCTTCAGCCAGAGAGGATTTCCTGTAGCTTCTGACAGGCAGCTAGGCCAACTACGGACCGTTCCTCACCTCAGGACTGTTGCAGCATGTGTGGGGTCCATTATTTCTTGTTCACTCTTACTCCTACAGCATGGCCTTTTGGGGTCTTGATCAAAAGCCTGTAGTGTATCAGCATCCTTCCTCCTTGGCCCCTGTCAGCCCCATGAGGCTGCCAAAGGCTCTGCTTAGCTTTTAACCTGTCCGCTGCCAGCATCACACACAGGCTCGGCCTTCATGGGAGGGGCGATAGCCTCTGGATGCCATGTGAGCCACTCTTGGCTTCTCTCCTGTTTTCAGTTTTAGTCCCACAAATCCTTGCAGTCTTGGTAGCTCTCAGGTAGTTTAAATAGATATTTCATTATATTTTGTCCAGCTTTCCTTGTTGTACTTACTGGAGGTTTGGTCCAAAATGTCCTAATCAGTTACAGCCAGAACAGCACTGTTTCTAGAGAAAACTTACTTTACATGCGAGATTTGGACTCTGAAAGACCCAAATTCAGATCCCAGCTGTAATTCAGGGTTATGCCAGGCAGACTCCTTCACGTCTGTGCCTAAGTCTCCTCATCTGGACCGTGGATGTAATACAGCCGAGTGCTGATGTGAGGACAAGATCAGATAAGCAGAGCCGAGTGTGTGTCTGGAACACGCGAGAGGTGCTGCCTGGCACGAGGGAGGTGTTCAGTAAATGACAGCCTTTGTTATTGACCTTCTTAGCCTTCTTTTTTTTTCTGATTGGTGACTATCATTTGAAATATTTGTCTACAGGCTTATTACCTAGTAGTAGGAACTTCTTTCCAGCTTTGCTCTTTTTCTAGGAAAATTACCTCTGACATTTGATCTTTGACCTGCATTGTCTCAGGAAGGTAGAAGGCATTCCAGGCAAAGGGAACCACACCTCCAAAGATGGAGAGGCAAGTGCTCATGAAGTGTTGGGGGCACTGTAAGCAATTAAATGTGGCTGCAGCATAAAATGTGAGGATGCAGAGAATCGTCTCAGAGATTGTAATGATGATGTCAATTAGAACAGGAATGAGAAAGGACTCCGCCCCCCACTCCCATTTCTGGAGTGGGTCTGTGTGCCACGCTTACAAGTGTGATGGATTAGCTTGTCCAGCCCTCACTAGGGGCCCACAACATGGATCTCAGCGTTAGCCCCACTTTACCTATGAGCAAAGGTGAGGCACAGAGGTGGTAAATAGCTAACCTGAGGTCACACAGCTGGTAAGTGGCAGAGCTGGGGGTCCAACCCAGACAGACTGGCTCTACAGTTGGCGCTCTGGTCATTATGTGGCTGGATCATGCTGGGCCTTCACTGGGGACGATGTGAGCACCCCCTTCTGCCTCCTTGGACGCTCTAATCTGGAATTCAGTGTGAGGATAATCCTGCAAACATCTGCTCCAGGTGATCTGGTCAGAAGCCCACAGCAAACCTTGTGAGGAAATAGTTGGAGCACAAATTAAATGAATGACTGAACCCAAAAGGTATCTTCATACTCGTATGGCCCCAAGTTTCTCACTGTTCTTCAACTTTCTTCAAAGTTATTACTGCAGATGTAGAATGCCACTGGATGAAGGCTTTTCCTTTATCGGACATAATTGCAAGGCCACAGGATACTTTTGTTTCTTTAAAGTGAGGTGATAGGATGTTTATTTAGATGTTTTTGTTCCTGTGCTTTGCACAGTACCCAGCCCATAGGTTTCCAAAGTCCAGACCCCTTAAGTTGGTGTCTGCCTCCTATGTGCACATTACTCTCTGTGGAATGACCTTCAACTTTTAACACAACAGAATCCAGCTCAGACACCACTTCCTCCAGGAGGCCTTCCCACTCCTCGGTGGTTCCCTCCTGGGGGCTCCACTGATACCTGTGGGGGTCTCCCTTCCAGCTCCATCTCTGAAGCATAATGGCACATGTATTCGGCTGCCTCTCTGGCTATTGGGAGCACCTAGTAGGCAGGTGTGGTACGTAGGGGGTGCTGCATGATCATTACTTCTGCTCCTTCTCCGCCCTTCTTTCTCAGCCATCTTCCACTGATGAGACAGAAGGCACTGGGTGTGAAAAACTGCCACTGGGCTCTGCCTCCTGGGCTCACTGGAGAGGTTTGCTCCATTCTGCTTGTGTCACGGGTGAAACACAGACACACTACTCACACCTTCTCAGAGGACTGAGCAAAGGCATAAGTGGGTCTCCTATTAATGAGCACGGTAGTCTTACCTGTTGTGCAGGGAAGGGCTTGGTAAATGTGGGGTGCTGGTCATGAACACACATATAATAGCTGCTGGCGGTGCTCTAGAAAGAGTTTTTGACATCAGATGGGCTTGGCTATTGATCCAGCTACTTCAGAGCCGCATAAATGTAGGTAAACTACTTAGAGCCTTTGAAACAGGTAACTGTTTCCTCATCTGTCATGTGCGCCTGCTAATAGCCACTTGGGAGGATTAAATGAAAGCAAGTGGAATGGCATGTTTGAGAACCACGGGCGTTGGGCCAGGAGGCGGGCATCCGGTCGATGTTGACTTCCTCTTAGTGGGAAGGTCACTGTCGCTTGTCACTGGGAACAAGGTTATAGAGGACACCGGCTGTGTGGGGATACCCAGCAGTGATTGTCTTGTCAGGCACCTGCTGGATGACATGGGCTGAGAGCTGTCCCCCATCCCAATCTCTGTGTCCTCTTCTGTAACAATGATGATGGTGTGGGCCTCCACGAACTGTAATAGAAGGAAGAGAGCTAATGCACGGGAGTATCTGGTGCCAGACACAGGATATGCTCAATAACTGTTAGTTATCGTTGCATCTCTTCCTTGAATAAAGTCAGGGATCAGAGGGGCTTTTATGAACATGCAGAAGCAGAGACCACTTCATATGCTCTTGCCTCCAGCTTCCCCTGCCTTTGGGGCCAACACCTGATGCTGGAATGTGCCCGGATGTAGCCGCCATGGAACCAGGACTCCCAGTGCAATGTCTGCAAGAAAAAGGCAGAACGTCCTGTCCTGTCTGCCCCGCTGACGGCCTCCCACCACCTTCTGAGCTCCTGAGCCCTGCAAGGATCCTGGCTTTCCACAACGAGCTTAGACAAAGCATTTGCAGCAATTCCCAGGTCAATAAATCACCGTTGGAGTGATACATTTAATAGGATCTCTCACTCTCCGGGGCCATTTCATAGACTCCATAAATATTTGAAGCAGAACCTTCAGTGAGCGCTTTAAGAAATTGGTAGCAATCAAAGCCCTCATTCAGTGGCAAGTGGTTTTGCCTTTCGCTTGGGGGTTTGTGTTGGTTGTCTGAGCCTGGGAGAAACACAGGACTGTGCCCTGCAAATTCTGAGCAGCTTGGTTTTGGCCGATATGAAGGGAACAAAGGGAGTATTTACTGTACCAAAATCTACTGAGTGGTGGGGCCAGTGGTTCTGAAGTGGGGTTGATTTTGTCTCCTCAGGCCCGATTTTGGCGATGTCTGGAGACAATTTTTGTTGTCACAACGGGGAAGCTACTACTGGCATCTAATGGGTAGAAGCCAGGGGTGCTGCTAAATACCCTACAATGCACCAGACGGCTCCCTAGAACAAGCAATTACCCAGCCCTGCTGTCAGCATGCAGGGCTGGGAGGTCCTGGACTGGTCTTATAGCTCCTAACATTGTCAGCCGTGGAGAACTGTTTGGTTATTTTCCTGACCCTGGGACTCCTCCCCATATTTGAAAAGATTTTTGTCTACCAAATGAAATGCTTGGTTTAAGTAATTATATATTTTAAATTTTAAAACATTAAAACCAATCAGAACTTTCTAATCTGTCCACTTATTCAGTGTTTGTTGACCCCCATTATATGCCAGGCAATATGGTGTGAGGGCGAAAAGAGATGCGTCAACATTGGTCCCTGCCCCAGGGACTTCACAGGGCAATGGGAGAGACACGCGTGTAGACAAATCACTCTGCAGTCAATCGTATGTGTGCCATGAGATACGTGATGAAGGGAAGGGCCAGTTCTACCTGGCTTCGGGAAATGGGAGGCCATTTAGGAAGGACTGGCTGCTGAACAGATCCCCTAGGCCCAGTGAGGTGTTCAACTCAGGGGTGAGGTGGGGAAGGGTGTTACAGTCAGAGGGAACAGCATGTGCAAAGGCTCTGAGGCATGAAACTAAACTTTGGGTATGCCACTAGAGGAATGTGCAAAGCATCCCCTTGCTAAGCCAGCTGCAAGGGGTCACTGCCTAGTCCCCACCCAGCACCCCCCTCCCCCTCCCCCGAGACCCAGAGGTGGAAGAAGAATGCCTCCATCCTGAGGGCAGGCCACCCAGAAAGAGAGTCAAGGGGGCTTGGGCCACACCTGCCCAGACCCTGGCCCCAGGCTCACCAATCAGAGACATCGTCTCTCTCCTTGGAAGCAGGCTGGAGGAGGGCTTGAGGGAAATGTCAGTTACCTTCCCGATTCTGTTCCCTCCTGGAAGTGGTTGTCACGTAAGGACGAGGAAGTACCAGAGCAAGAAATCGAGCCTCCCTCCCCAGGTGGTAGGCAGAGCATGTGGATTTTAAATGAAAGTATTTTAACTTTTTATGTTGAAATGAAAAGTGCAGAGTTGCCATTTGCCCTTCACGCAGCCTCCCCTAATGTTAGCGAACATCTTATAGACCGAACCATAGTGCAACGATAGAAACGAATGGATTTATTTTGAAGAAAACTGGGGGACCATTGAGATATAGGAAAAACAGTGTGATCGAGTGAGTGTCAGCACGCTGAGCGGCTACCATCTTAATTAGCCCATGGGGCTGTGCGATGGGTCATCACGTCCATCCCCATATCCTTGGATTGATTTACCGGTGGACCCAGACATCCATTTGTTCAAGAAGCATTTAGGGATAACCGCCAAGTGAGTACCGGGTCCTCGGGTAGGTGCTGACGGGCAGAAATAAAGAAGATGCCCATCTTTGTCCTCAAGGACCTGCTGAAAACCCTGTGGCCCCATCACCACCGCTCAAGGAGTCCCCTTGTTGGAAACCACTGGTGTCGTCACTTTGACCATTTCAGTCCCCACAGACACCCTGTAATTGCCAATCACGCAGCGTCATGCAGAGCTGGTCGGTAACGTTGGTTTGTCATCTCCCCTTTCAGCCCTCCCCTTCCCCCCCATTTATTTTGGGACAATGCCATTAGCTGTGAGCAGCAGGAATGCGATGAAGAAAGGATATGAAATGTGTGAAGCCCGGGTGACCAACCGGCTGAACCTCCCTGCTGAGCCAGTGGCGTGCGCGTGGCACCAGTTCTGGTCCCCAGGATCCTTGCTGCCTCTGCGCAGAGGCAACCGGAGTGCCATTAAAGGAAGCCCAGGCGATCTTTGCAGCATAACCCACTGACCATAATAAATCATGTTCCCAAGCCAGAGACCACTTATTAACCCAAGCTGTGAATTCCCGCCTGGGGCTGGCACTTCGGGTCGCCGCAAACTGGGTCATTGCTTTGTGCTTTGATTCCCTAGCGGCACTTTTGCAGTGGTGGATGGCAGACTCAGCATTTTCCTTGCCTTGGCTCTAGATCCCAGCCCTCTGAAGAGGCGTCCTCGGTGAGCCGGATGCAGCCAGGTCCCAGCCTGGTCACATGCTCCCAGGACGGGGGCGGGGGCAGGACCTACTCGGATCACCAGGCCGGGTCAGGCAGGATCTCAGCTTGCAGGACCCGGCTCCAGCCACCCCACGCTCCAGGAAGGCCACTGTGATGACCTTCCACATGGGTCTCTGGAGACCAGCCAGATGGGCCAGCCCCGCCACAGTGGCAGAAAACAATTTGTCAAACCGGCTGTCAGCAAACAACAATGGTGGCCTTCCTGGCGGGCGGCTGGCCTGGCTCTGCAGAGAGGGAGCCCTGAACCCAGTGAGGTAAATGCACCCCGCCCCCACTCCCAGCAAGGGCCCCACCTGAGCCTTTAGGCAAATCAGATGGGAGGGTTGGCTTGGCCTGGCTGGTGGCCAAGCAGAAGTGTTAAGCAAGTCTCTTCCTGCTGCCTGGTTCGTGTCCTGTCCTTCTGGGAGGCATTTTGCTTGTGGCTGAGCATCTGCTCAGCAGATACTTCCCTGAGCCTCTACCAGGGCAGGTGAGAGGCTGGGTCACAGGGGTCTCCCTGCAGGGCCCTGTCCTCTAGGCTCCTGCAGAGACAGATGGACCAAGACAGAGTGTCAGGGAGAACACAGGATCCAGGGGACAGAGTGAAGCCTGACCAGTGAGGGAGGAGATCAGGGAGGGCTTCTTGGAGGAGTATCAGCTGAGGTGGGCCCTGGAGAGGAGCAGGGGTCGGCGAGGGAGGTGGCCCTGCGGCAGCAGTGGGATAGGGTGGGAAATGGGGGGGGGGGGAACATGTGTGTCTTTCTTTAATTCCCCCGGGGCAGGTGCCAGAAGGAGGGCGCTGCCTTTTTGCAATCTCACGGTGACTCTTGTTCCATTTAACGTGTATTTTTAGTAAAGGCAAAACATTTTCATTCTTCGGAATTCAGAAGGCACAGAAGTGTACACAGTGCACGTTTCCTGCCCGCCCCTGCTCCCAGTTCCCTTCCCAGAGGCAAACACGTGCCCAGTTTCTTATGAATCCTTCCAGAGAGGCCTAAGCAGGCACAGGTGCACACATACATACGCCCTTTTCACCCTGACGGCAGCATACTCCACACTCAGCCTGCACGCTGCTTTTTTCATTTACTATAGTTTGGTGATCATTCCAAAGGAGAATGTAAATTTCTCATTCATTTTTTAAACAGTCACGTTGTTTCCATTGTGTGGATTGTACTGGTCCTTTCTCAATGGACAGTTACATTGTTTCTGATCTTTTGGTGTTTAACCAGTACAGACACGAAAATGCGAAAATGAAAATGCGTGTATGTACATCTCTTCACACACGTGTGATGACATCTGGGGGTAAATCCCTAGATGAGGACTTGCTGGGTCAAAGCAGAGAAACATTTGTCATTTTGAGAGTCCTGGTTGTAGGGACAGAGCCCCAGAGAGCAGTTTCCAGACTCTCGGCCTCACGTGGAAAGGTCCTGGCTCGGGTAGTAGATGGCCGTCAGCTGTGATCAGATGGCCGTCCGCTATAACCAGTTAGCCATTAGCCTGTAATATAACTGCCATGGCTAAGCTAGCAAGCACGGATTGCGGCTAGCAAGGAGGTTGGCAGAGAAGCGGATGACGGATTGCAGCCAGCTAGAGTGGTTAGCAAGCTGACTGTGGGTTGCACATTATGTTGCTCCTACTTCCTGTGTCTCGCCCGCCCGCCAGCGATCGGGGGTGCAGGAAGACCCCTTGTTGAGGTACTAGCAGATGTTTGCTTTCGTGTCCGCCAGCGAGAATATAGTGGTATGACTCCCTGTCATGCAGGGTGTCATGCGGGGTCTCTGGTCCCGCTCCCCACATAAGAACGCAGGACATGGTGAGGCCAAAAAGGAACACCCATGGAGCCATAGGTAGGGGAGTCATACCACTATATTCTCGCTGGCGGCTGGGTTGGAGACACAGGAAGCAGGAGCCACACTGTTCGCAACCCTCACTGCACCGCTTGCTAGCTCAGCCACCATCTTCTTGCTAGCCCCCGTGTCTTGCTAGCGTAGCCATGGCAGTTATATTAGTGGCCAATGGCTCACTGGTTACAGCTGACGGCCAACTAGCCACAGCTGATGGCCATTTACTACCTGAGCCAGCACCTTTCTATGTGAGGCCGAGAGCCTGGAAACTGCTTTCTGGGGCTCTGTCCCCACACTCCCCTGTCTGTGGTTCCGTTGGTGTTCCTTTCTGGTTTCACTGTTGTCATGCAGGGCGGCAGGCGGGGTCTCTGGTCCCGCTCCCCACATAAGAATGCAGGATATGGTGAGGCCAAAAAGGAACACCCACAAAGCCATAGATAGGGGAGTCATACCACTATATTCTCACTGGGCGAGACACAGGAAGCAGGAGCCACAGAATCCGCAATCCACAGTCTGCCACAATCCGCTACCTGCCATCCATTTCTCTCTGCCAACCAACCTCACTTACCAGCTGTAATCCGCCCTTGCTACCTCAGCCACCACCTTCTTGCTAGCCCCCCATTTGCTGCTAGCATAGCCACGGCAGTTATATTAGTGGCCAGTGGCTCACTGGTTACAGCTGACGGCCAACTAGCCACAGCTGATGGCCATGCAATCACAGTTGATGGCCATTTACTACCTGAGCCAGCAGCACCTTTCCACGTGAGGCTGAGAGCCTGGAAACTGCACTGCTGGCTCTGTCCCCACAACCATATCGCGGGACCAGAGACCCTGCATTACACTGGTTAGTCCCACTCCCCACCCCACTTTGAGGTTGTATAGTTTCACTCCCACCTGCAATGCTTGGGGGCCCCTCTTCCCCGACCCCCCAACATCCACCCTGTATGTTGATTCAATTCAACATTTACTTCTTGAGCCCCTACAATGGGCCGGGTGTGGTTTGAGACAGTCAGCAAGACAGCCATGGGGATGGGGTGACGGAAGTAGTTGAATAGGCATTTGCTTCCCCCCGGGTGCTTACAATATGATCAGGTGGGTGATGCATGGGCCTGAGTGACCTCAGTACAGGGAATCTGGGATCTGGCCACGGCTGACAAAGCCCTGAGAAGTTTTCAAGCCAAGGAGGAGCAGAGAAGGTGGCGTTTGGATTGAGCTATGAAGGACAATATGGGCCCAGGAACAGAGGTGGCGGTTCGGTGGGGACTGGTTGGGAAGGGACACAGGGCCTCTGAGTGGTGCTCTGCGCTGGCACTGTGCCACACTGTGCTTGATGGCTGACACCCCTGCTCTCGTTTCCTCCGGTGGTAGAAGCCTGGTGTGGGTGGACACCCCGCTGTTGGCGGTACCCAGGCCTGCGCTTCCAAGCAGTGCGGCACAGAGTGGGACCTGAACTCGGAGAGCTGTTCACATCCCAGCTCCGCCACTCGCCAGCTGTGGGCCTGGAGCCAAGGCTCCTGAAGGCTTGTTTTCTGCCATAAACATGGAAAGAACCTCGTCATAACCTCATCCTACCTGACTGGAGCCTTGAGGGTGGGACAAGCGCCTGTCCCATGGCACTTGCAGCCCAGGTGAGTGTCCTCTTTCTTTCCCCTGTAATGCTGGGAGGCAGGTGGCTTTGGATTCCAGCTCTTCTCCTCACCTCGCCTCTCTGTGCCTCAGTTTTCTTATCTGTGAAATAGGGGTGCCGACCTCCTAGGGTGGCTGTGAGGACTAAGTGAGTTAATATCCACGAAGCACTCAAAAGAGGCCCTGACACATGGTAAGAGCTAGGGAAATGCTGCGCTGTTTTATCTCTCTGCGTGCCATGTTTCAAAACCAGAAAGAAAAAGAATCACATACAGCCAGGAAGATAGGCAGAGTGGTGGTGGCCTGGTGACACCCATAGAGATAATGTAAAGGTTGAAAAGTGTATTGAGGAAGGCAGGTGGCAAGAGATTACAATAAAGTGATGGTGCTGCCGAGGGTCTGTGTGCCGTCATGGGCGAAGGTGAGGGCTTTTCTTCATCAATTTCATACTTAAAGAAACAGGCGCTCAGTCCCTGCGGGTTGAGCCTTCGCCCTGACCCTCCCCACAAACAGCTCAAACCTGTCCAGTTCCCTCCAGGATGTTTGGTCTTTCTTCCTCCACCCACCTCTTCCCCAAAAGCCATGGCTTGGAGTTGACGGCTTTTTTGTCTGGCCTTTCGGGAGGTGCGCTGGGCTAGGGAGCTTCCATGTCCTCCAAGTCCAAGGTTTTCTGGAAGAATGCTCATTTCTGCGGCTTGGATCAGTCCTTTTTACTTCGTTGGACCCTTTTTAATGAATCTAACACAGGTAGCGGGCTGTGTACTAGCCCATCTGCATTAAAATCCCAGCTCTGCTACCCACCAGCTGTGTGACCTTCAGCAAACTGCTTAACCCCTCTGTGCCTCAGTTTCCTCCCCTGGAAAATGACGTGAATAACACGACCACCTCGCAGAGTATATTTCGGGAGGACTAAGTAGAAGCTTAGCTGTGTGTGGTGTTGATGCTACTTTAATAAAGTACTACTTGCCAGCCTCCATTGCCATCCGGAGAAAGCGTTTTCAAAAAACCAGTTCCTGTTAAGCATGGAAAAGAACTTGTCGGCTACTTCTTCCTCCCAGTGAGACCAGGTGTGCAGGATGCAGACTGGCCTACAGCTTTCAGGGATCTTGCTGACAACCCCTCCAATTCATCCACCCCCTGTTCTAGCCCCAGGGTCACCACAAATGCCCTGGGGGACCTGCCTTTCACTGGTTGCCTTCCTGTCCCCTCTGCCTAGCCCACAGTCCTTGAGAGCAGTGACAGGGTGGATCAAAGCAGGCTCTGGCTTTGAATTCCGCCTGACATTTCCTCAGGCAAGTTTCGTCCTTCTGGGCCTCAGTGTGCTCATCTGCAAAGTGGGGACACTCACAGGACCTTAGGAAGGATGAGACAATTCAGTGAGGCTTAAAGCACAGAGCCTGGCTCACCATGCAAGCTATTATCATCAGTGTTGTTGTTGTTGTTAATGAAAATCAGGGCACAGCATCAACCTCCCCATTCCAGGGGGAGTCAGAGGGACACAGTGCTCCCCACTGGCCGAATAACAGCCAGCTGTCATCACCCTGGGTGCTGGTGCCCCATCCCACGCCTCCATGCAGGGCTTAAGGCCTTGTGTCTCGGAACTTCCTCACTGACCTGCCTGTGAGCAAGGGGGTCGATCCCCATTTTGCAGCTGAGGAAACTGAGGCTCCCAGATGCCCTGACTGGTAGAGCGGGGATTCACGCTCCAGTCTGTCTGGCTTTCGTGCTGAAGTCAGTTTTCCTTCTGTTGGAGCTCCAATCCCAGGCCCTGGCACAGGTCCTCACATCTGTCTGTACCTGTGTAATCCCTCCCTCCCTGTATGCTACATAAAGATCAGACAATTAAGTTCATGAACTTGTTGCAATGGTGTTGTTAACCTTTTTTGATATCAGAGGGATTATTCATTATGAATTTGTACCAACTGGACAGTTAACCAAGTTTACTATTTGGAAGTGCTGAAAAGGCTGCATGAAAAAGGTAGACAACCTGAGCTTTTCGCCAACAATTCATGGCTCTGGCATCACGACAATGCACCAGCTCACACGGCACTGTCCGTGAGGGAGTTTTTAGCCAGTAAACAAATAACTATGTTAGAACATGCTCCCTACTCACCTGATCTGGCCCCCAAATGGCCTCTTTCTTTACCTGAAGGTAAAGGAAATATTGAAAGGAAGACATTTTGATGATATTCAGGACATCAGGGGTAATACGACAATAGCTCTGATGGCCATTCCAGAAAAAGAGTTCCAAAACTGCTTTGAAGGGTGGACTAGGCGCTGGCGTCGGTGCACAGCTTCCCAAGGGGAGTACTTTAAAGGTGACCATAGTGATATTCAGCAATGAGGTGTGGCGCACTCTTTCTAGGATGAGTTTGCAAACTTGATTGTCAGACCTCGTATATCACTATCTACTTCCGGGAAGAGTTAAAGAGACTTAAAATAAAAGATGTAGATCCAATAAAAAGAGTCTGTATTACACAAGAGTGAAAACTCAGGGTCAAATAATAGTTAGAGGGTTATACTGGGCACTGAGACTATGGGCAGCAGTGACAATTAACTGGAAAAATGAGGTCTGAGCTTCCTGGTAGTCAAAGCAAAAAGGGGAATAATATGTGTTTCATGGTGTTGACTTTCCAATAAAAGGAAACAGATCTGGAGAACTTTTCTTGCAGCTCTGAGCTCTGAGGGTGTCTATACAGTGAACTGGGGATGAATGGTGACTCCTGTTCCTGATAGCACACCTCCACAACCTTGGGAGAGGGAGAGAACATCTGTTAGATTCTGCTCTCTACCTCTCCCTGCGCCTGGCATCCACACCAGGCTCCATGGGGTTCTCACAGCTCCTTGAGTTGAGCAGCATTACTTGCCTTTTGCTGATGAGAACCTGTGGAGAAGCCTCCGCTCTAAGTTTACTCGGCTTGTGGGGGACGAAGCTCTCAGAACTGGTGCAGGCCTGCCCTGCCCCAAAGCCCTTTCCCCTCTGCCAACTGCCGGCTCAAGGAGGCCCATCACTTTGTTTACTTTGTGGAGCTAATCCCCCCTCCTCTCCTCTTCCCAGCCCCTGCCCTGTCCCGTCCCCTCCCACCACTCCCCTTCAGCAAGTATGCACAGAAACCTGCATATAGAAGCTGATGGGTTGAGTCCTAGTGACCTGGAGTAGCCAACTCCCAGTTGTTACTGATGGTTTATTCATTGAACACACGTGGACTGCTGCAGGCCTACTGTGTGCTGGTGCTATCCTGGGTGGGAAGCAGGCAGAGCAGGATGAGAGCATACCTGCAGGGAGTGAGGTTCACTGCCAGGCAGCAGGAGCCACACGGCCACCCTCCTCACTCTTCCAGGACAGCTGTGTCTGGTTGTGCAGGTTGTGTACTGAACAAAGCATCTGGTCCAGGGCAAAAAGGGGCGAAATGCCCTTGCTCTCTCCTTGCCAAGAGGCTGTGCCTATTTGGAGAAAGCAGTGCCTTTCATAAGTCCCCACAGAGGCCTGCAGGCTGCGGCTGCCTGGAGTGGGTCTTTTTGTGATTCTGCACAAAAGCTTCATGTAGCCTCAGCAATATGTTTTTGCTGACTCAGACACAGAGGTACCAAGTCAGCTGGGACCAGCGGGGCTCGAAGTCAGCAGGGTGCCCCCAAGGCCTCCTCAGTGCCACCCTCTATCTCGGGACATGCTGGGGGGCCCTGTCCTCAGGAGCCCTGAGTCCTCCCAGGGCCTGGCTTGTGAACGGTGCCACAACAGGAGGGTGGGAATCAGGATACTGCTGCCCTCTAAGCCCGCTGAGCCTTCCTTTTACCCCTAAGAGTCTGAGCCCCGCCTGCATCCTGGCCCTGTCCTGGGAACGTACTGCTATTCCACCCCAGCCCCAGCCAGAGGGGAGAGAAGGAGCACTGGGCAAGGAAATCCAAGGCTGCTGCTTCACAGCTGTGTGTCCCTAGGTGAGTCACTTAACCTCTCTGTGCTAATCGGCTCTAGCTTCAATATTACTGCATAACAAACCAGCCCACACTCAGCGACCTCAAGCATCCATTGTGACACTCTCAGGCCCACTAGGTCCATCCACTAGGGTGCGGCTGACTTGGCTGGGCTCAGCAGGGAGACTCTGCTTTAGGCTGAGGGCTGGGCTCAGGCTGGCCCTACCTGTCACCACATTCTCCTTAGAATTTCTCCAGCCAGGCCTGGTCTTCTGTGGCACACAGAGCAAACAATGCCTCTTAACGCCTCACCCCCTCCCGCATGTACAAGGTCACAAGGCAAGAGGAAGGAACTGAAAAGTGAGCTTAACTTTATTTCTCTCTCTCTTGCTCTCTCCGCTCTTCCTTCTTCTTACCACTCGTGTGTGTGTGTGTGTGTGTGTGTGTGTGTGTACCCCTGATCAGCATATCCTGTCATCTCTACCTTCAGAATATATCCAGGACCCGACCACTTCCTACCACCTCCGACATTGGTTTTGCCCCCCAGCCGCATCCCCATTGCCTAGAACAGTGCCTGGTACCTAGTAGGGGCTCAATCAATGTTTGTTGAATGAATGCATGAATTAGTTGCTCATTTTTCTTTTAATGGTGCTTCCAAACACATATTTTACTATAGCTGATTGTCTCTAGTGCAAATTCTGTTGGATGAGAAAATATTACTATCCTTTTCATTTTTGCTTTGAGGGTGGGCGGGGAAGTGAGGAAAGAAATGATTCGGAGAAGAGCAGAAGGGGAGCTGGATTCTAACCCAGGGCTTCCTCCCCGCCCCCACCCTTTCTACATGTGGACACATTGCTGCAGGGGGTCTGGAATAGAAGGAAGGTGGGTCAGAGGGTGAAGATGCTGCAGGAAGGGATGGAGAAGAAGGCAGAGGTGGGGAGGGAGGTAAGGCAGGGAACTTCAGACTCACGCTTCATCTCTGGAATTCTTCCATTGGAAGGACTGGTATTTATTACATACCATCTGTCGTAGTCCATTTAATACAGATGCTTTATCTGTGGCATTATTATTAGGACCATAAATTTTACCTTTTTGATAAAGTGACATCTTTTCTCAGCTTCATATTTGTATTTCTTGTATCACAAATGTTATTCTCCAAGGTTTGTTTTGCGGGGTAGTGGACAGCAGCTTGGAATGAGCTAGGCTGGAATAACAGTACCGCATCTGACACTAGCTGTGGGATCTAAGGTGACATAAGCTCTCCGAGCCTCAGTTTCTCACACTGCAGTATCCTTTACTCCATAACCAGTACCCTCCCCTCTCCATCAGAATGGTCATTCCCTCTCTGCAGGTGGTTTTACTGTATTATTACTATTGGGTTTCCCGGAAAATAAGACCCAGCCAGACCATCAGCTCTAATGTCTCCTTTGGAGCAAAAATTAATATAAGACCCGGTCTTATTTTGCTATAAGACCTGGTATAATATAAGACCTGGTATAATTAATATAATATTATATAATATAATATAATATAATAATCTCATGTCCAGCACGACGAGGGTTGTGAGGAGGGAGAAGTGCAGCGCAAGGTTAAGAAAAGACAGTAGCCAAGATTATAATACACGCGGGGCCAAGGGGCTGCAGCTTCAAGGACTGGCCTCCGAATCGGGCCAATGTGTAGTTTTTATTGGTAAACTTCTAAAGAGGTGAAAGGTTGTTAATCTCAAGATCTGTGTGTTAGTAGCCTGCTGGCTGTCTTTCCGAAAGTTCCCATTGTGTTCCAGCTTGTACTTTGCCTTCACACACACGCACATCTCCAAGGAATCCATTGAAGGGGAGGCACCAATATAATTCCATCGGGCCTCAGTTTGCTGAGGCACTCCCTTGTGAAATCCTGGTAAGAGCGTGGGGGAACAAATGGTTTGGCAGCTGTAAGGCAACAATATAATATAATGTAATATAATATATAATATAATACAGGGTCTTATATTAATTTTTGCTCCAAAAGACACATTAGAGCTGATTGCCTGGCTAGGTGTTATTTTCGGGGAAACAGGGTAGGAAAGTCATCTGTTTTAACTATTTCACACTACAAGGTGAATGACTGATAGTTTCTAGGACCATTTGTATTTTGTGAAGATGATGTTCGTTAGCACAGAGAAAATTTGAGTTGGCAGGTTTGGGGGCAGTGAGATAAAATGAGGTGATGCCTTAGAGTGCCCTCGCTTTACAGTTGAGGGTGCCAAGGCTCAGAAAAGGGGAGAGTGGCTCCCTGAGTCACATAGGAAGTCTGGGGTAGAGCTGGGCACGACGCCCGGGACTCCCGATCCCTACACTGGATGGTCCTTTTTCCATGAGTTGAAATGCTGGGCAAAGTTTTCCATGGGGTCTGGGCCTGTGTTACATAAACGTAACATATGTGTGCATCGCGTGCAATGTGGAGAGAACATACCATCATTCCTTCCTCAGTAATGACCCCTTAGCACGTGCAGTCTTGTTTCCTTTTGCAGCCATGACAATTTGAGTCTTAGCCAACACAAACCACATGTCAGTCTTGTTGGGAATAATGAAAAATGAGTGAACTGGGGTTTTCAAGAAGAAGGAGCCCCGGGGACGGGCAGAAGAAATGAGGGATGGAATGACTGATATCATTCAGAGCATGGAAGCTTCCAGAGGCCGGATAACAGCTTTCCTTCCTGCTCCTGAGAGACAGGAGGGTCTGGGTGAGCATAAGAAAGGCCGATGGCTTCACTCGGCAGGACATTTTCAAGGGCAGAGCCTGGGCTGTGAGCCCTGAGTACTGGGAGGCTGGTGAGAAAAAAAATCAGAGTAGTTGAAATAAAAGTGACTCAGGATTTCTCCATCTCAGGCTTTAAAGTCCTTCGTGACTCTGCGACCAGGATGGCACCTAACATGCAGGGCAGGGTGTTTCAATTAAAAATGGATTTTGCTGCATATAATGAAATCCAAAATAATGATGGCTTAAATGAAATGGGAGCGCCTTTCTCTGCCTCAGGGTGGGCATCAGGGGTCTCGTGGGGGTTCCATGGACATCAGACTCCTTTGGTCTCTAACATCTCAGCTCAAGACTTCCATTCTCAGTCACCTCATCATCCCAGGTGGCTGCTGGAGTGTCAGCCATGAAGTCCAAGTTCCAGGAAGCAGAAAATAGGTACTGTTGGTGGGGGAGGGTATTGGGAGAAGTGACTCCCATTAAGGAACCCTTTCAGGTACGTTCTGATATTTTCCTGAGTCCAGAACTTAGTCATACGCCGTACTTAGCTGCAAGGGAAACTGGGAATGTCGTCAGTTGGACAGTGGCAACCCCAATCAAAATTAGAGTCCTGTTACTAAAAAGCATGTGGAAAATGACCACTGACTTGGCATCCATGGTAGCGACTCTGCCTCAGGTGGCATCCAGTCTTCAGTTATAAAACCAGGAAAGCGTCGAGCCCCTGCATTCAGGATCAAACACACCAAGCACGGCCTCACCTTTCACGTGGCTTTCGCAAAACAGCACGTTCACTGGCGTCTTGGTGAAAATTTAAGGCAGAGAGAGCCTGAAAAGTTTCTGTTGAACAAGAGGATAGAATGCTCTATGTATCCACCCGACATTTCGTCAGTGTTTTCTGTGTATCACGTATTTTCCTTGCCATTCTCAGCCCAGAGCACCTCCCCGTGCAGGTCAAGAGCTGGAGCCACTGGCCTTTTATTGAGATTTACTTTATAAATCCGGAGGTGCCTGGGCATGAATTCCAGCCACAGCCAGCCCACTTACCAGCTATGGGGCCTTGGCAGGAGTCTCAGAGGTCCTGTCTCAGTTTCCCTCCCTGTGAAACAGGTTTTCTTAAGGAATAAGTAAATCAGCGCAGGTCTCTGGCCCATATTCGGTGCTTGGAAAGTGTGAGTCCCCTCCCTTCTTACCCCCATGTCACTGGGCTCCCCCGACCCAGCTTCCATTTCCCACTGCATGGAGGCGCCCTGTCCCGGGCCCTCGTTCTCCATTGCCTTGTCACCTGTCTGTCTCTCCACCAGGCTCTGTGCTCCTCAAAGGTGTGGACCCATCTTACTTATATCTCCATCTTCCACAGAAGCAGAGCCTACGGGCTCCCAGAGGTTCTGCAAGGTGTCAGGGGAGGATGTGCCAAGCTGCTCTGGGTCACATTTTCTATCTCGATGTTTCCTCCATCTTGTACTCCTTCCATTTGTTCAGTCACTAGTTCATTCTACAAATGGTCACCTGGCATCTCCGAGGTGTTGGGGAGCAGAAGAGAACAAGAGAGAACTCCTGGGGAAGAGAGAGAGAGGGGCCAGATAAACAGGCCATCCCCCTGCAGAGGGCTGTGGGGGCAACTCCACTGGGGGCTCTGGGAGGAACTCTGCAGGGAAAGCCCAGGAGAGGCTGAGATCCCAGCGCTGGGGAGCTGAAGGGAATTTAGAGGCTGTCCACCCTGACTGTCCAAGCCAGATGAGGGACCTGGAAGCCAGGGACATATGGAGACTGGAGTGTGGTCTTGTGACTTTCTGTCCAGGGCTCTGTCCCATAGGCTAGGACATAGTGTGTCAGACATGTTTGCAGGAGCTCCTGAGAAGGCAGCTGTTCTGTTACCCTCCCCAGGACTTTGGGGGGGGCTGTGACCCCACTGTGTGACCATGGCCTCCATAGAATCCATCTTCATATTATAGCTGGTTATCTCCACTCTCAGAAGGAATCCCAGTTTGAGAAATAAAATGAACATCTGATAAATATATTATAGAAGGAAGTGGTTCCTAATGGAAAGTGACTCCTGGGTTGAAAAGGGATTATTGTCCCAATCTCAATTTCCTGTCCATTTTCCACCCATTGTGTTGCATGTTGTCTCAGTCTGTCTGAACAGCTGTAATAAAATCCCACAGAATGGAGGGCTTATAAACAGCATACTTTTATTTCTAACAGTTCTGGAAATCTGAGATCAGGGTGCCAGCATGGTAGGGTTCTAATGGGGACCCTCTTCGGGGTTGCAGACTTCTTGCTGTATCCTCACATGGAGGAAGGGGTGAGGGAGCTCTGGGAGGTGCCTTTTTTCTAAGGACACCAATCCTATTAATGGGGGCTCCACCCTCATGACCTAAGCCCCTCTCAGAGTTCCCACCTCCTAACACAGTCACTTTGGCATTAGAATTTGAACATACGGGTTTTGGGTCCGCAAATGTTCAGACCATAACACATGTCTTAGAGTCTATGTGACTGAGATGCTCAATGGTATATCTTACCTCTCATTTCAGGATGGGACTATATAGTTTGTAAAGTGTTTCCTTGCACGTGCTTTTGTGTGTGTGTCCCAGCAACCATAGGGAAGGATAAGGAAGAGGATACCCATTATACAGATCAGGAAACTGAGGCCCCATGAAGTTCATGAATCTGCCCAAGATCACACACCTGGGGTGAAGAGCAGAGGTCAGCTTTACTCGGACCACGGCTCTCCACGGAATTATCTGGAAAGGACACCACATGTCACCAGGCTACAGCAGATTTCACATGCTGGTGCTTGCACGTCAACACAAATGCACACCTCTAGCAAAATCCCAGAATTAAGTGTGAGGATCCAAAATGTGAACCCCAGAAAACTTGGGGGTTAATCTTCAGAGTAAATGTAAAGAAACATAGTTGTTCAAGTATTATTTGGTTCTGTTGTGTTCAGGATGGTTTTAGAGAGGATGTGATGCCTTATTAAATTAAGAAGAAGCCTACAGTGGTGCCTTGTGGGTGGGATACCAGATATCACAGAAACTACTGTTTTTATTGTGAGGGAAGAGGCTAAACATTTATAGAGTATCTGTTCTGTGTGAAACTAGAATAATATAATCTCCCTTTAAATAAGCCCAGTTTCTAGCCAAGCCAGGCATAGAAGATACTAAGAAACACTTCAAATAATATTTTCCTGCTTCTATAAATGAATACATTTTAGTTGAGTAAATTTGGAAAATACAAAAAATAAACAAAAGCACATGGAATCCCACAATTAAGAGATGTTCACTTTCAACATTTTGACGTTTATCCTTATGCAGCCAGACGTTTTACCACTTGAGATCATACTATATATAATGATATTTAATAGCGTTTCCCATTCAGCACTGCATTATCGTTGCATTATTTTATAGGGGCAGGATAGCGTGTTGGTTCAGATAATGGATTTGGGAGCTTGTCTCTCTGGCCACTTAGTAGCTGTTGGCAAGTTCGATTACTCCCTCTGTGCCTCCATGTCCTCAAACAAAGTGGAGATAAGCACAGCACCTCTCTTATACACTTATAAATGAACTAAATATATAACGTGCTTAGAACATGGTCCGGCATATAGTAAGTTCTCACTAAATATTTGATAGTCTTATTATTTGGGGTACATTTATTTAAGCCCCACCAGCTATTTACTTTATGTTGGAAATTCTCTAAGGCCTCGTCACACGTTGCCACATTTAATTTCTATAATGATGCTGAGAAATCGGTATTGTCTCCCATTGCCTGGATGTTGAAACTGAGACTTGGAGCAGACAAGTCACTTGCCACCTCATAGAGATTGGCAAAGGCAAGATTCCAACCCCTTCGGGTCCAGCCGGACCCCCCAAGCCCCTGGGCTGTTCTCAGCCTGCCCTGCTCCCAATCTCAGCTCTGAGCAAACTGATTGGTGCTGTAAATGCTATTGTCGATTTGTCCGGCATTGACCACTGGGCTTCCTGAAGCAGTGAGTGCCGAAAAGGAGGCCTTTTCAGCCTATTTGTAACCCACCCTCACCCCTATTATTTCAAACCAGATTCCACCTCTCTCTGCAGTCCCCTTAGGCAGCTGGGACAGGGATCCCTCTGAGAGCAAGCCTTTCCCCAGTGTCAACAGATGCCCAGTGTTCCATAATGTGCACACAATTCAGCTGAAAGCCACTCAAAAATAATCATCAACAAACAGGAGGTCTGGGGATTGAGACCAAGACATGAAGAGGACAAAGAAGGGAAATGAGGTCTTTTGTTTGGAGAAGGTTTGGTTCATACAACCCCAAGGAGCTGTGGGTGGAAGTGGTCCCATGGTGAACTAGGGAAAGCTAGATCTGTGGTCAGGCCAACCTGGGCTGCCATCTCTGAGTGACCCTGAGCAAGTGTCCTTAGGCCTCTCTGTAAGGGGTGAAGCTGCTTACCCACATAAGGCTTCAGTGAGGACCCCAGGCAAGAACGTGCTCAGAGGGGTTGTATGTGCTGGGAACGTGTTCAGACCCTTCAGAGCAGAGGGCTTGTCTGCTGTGTTCTAGAAACTGGTGTCCTATTTCTAGAAGAGTATTGGACACACAGGTGTGAGGAAATGTCATTGCATGAATGAATACTCAATAAATAAATGCTAGTTCTTCCCTCTATCCATTCTATATGGGTCCTAGAGGGAATTTACAGGGAGGTGGGGGGAGGATAACAGAATGAGAGAGGAGCCGTGTGAGCAGTGGCAAAGGGTACGGGGCCTAGGGACAGCACACGGGAGTCCCAGCTCTACAACAGGCTGGCTGTGCAGCCCTAGGCAAATTCCCTCATGTCTTGGGGCCTCAGTCTTCTCATTCAGAAATAGGGACAATAATAATCCTTAACTCATAAGGTTATTATAATAATTATAAGAGCTTTAAATTTGTAAAACATTTAGAGCCTGGCACAAAGGAAGTACTCAGCTTATGTACATCATCATCTCATGAGAACATTCTATTAGTTGGAAGGAGGAAGGTATATTAGTTAGATATTGTTGTTTAATAAACCATCTCATAGCTTACTGGCTGAAAACCATCACCATTTTATTTATTCATTTACAAGGCTAGCAGTTGGGATGGGCTCTGCAGGGTGGTTTTTGGCTGGTCATTCATGCAGCCGTATTCATCAGATGGTTCAACTGGGGCTGGGAGTCTTTAGATGGCCTCATGTCTGGCGGTTGGTGCCTGCCATCAGTTGGCTGGTCTGTTCGGCTAGGATGCTCATCTCTGCTCCATGAGGTCCCTCATCCTCCAGGAGGCTAGCTCAGGCTTTTGCACTTGGTAGTCTAAGGGCCCAGGCTCAGAACACCCACAGTATCATTTCTGCCACTTTCTATTGGTCCAAGCATGTGACCAGCCCATCCCAAGGAGTGAGGAGCTAGATGCTTGCTGGGAAGAGCAAGTGAGTCAGTCATGCTGCAAATGCGAGTACACACAGAGGCGGGCGGGATTTTTGTGACCAGCTTAGTAAACATCCCTCCACAAGAGGGAGCCAACATTTTTCAGACCCTGCTGATTTGCTAGGCACATTGACTACCATAGACGTATCCACACAGCAAAATTAGCTCCCTGCTGAGGTGAGGACTTCACTGTACTAGGAATATTCAAGCCAAGTGCAGAGCCTGTTAAGATGACTGTGTCAGTGGGATCCTGGATGCAGGCTGGGAGGAGGGCACTAGCATTCTTTCTGTCAGCGAGAATTGCAGGATTCGAAGAAAACGTGTAATAGCAAACTGAATTATGGACAAGAGGTCGGATTTCTCTAGAGTGGTGGGATTACAAAGTTATGCTGATTTTGCTGATGATAAATATGTGACTATCAACAGAGGTGTGTGGTCCTCCCAGACACTAGGGAAGAGAGCACTACATGACTTTTGAGGGGCCTTAATTGGCAACGGGAAATAGGATAACCTAGCATGACCTGTCTTGTAGGAGTTCCTGGTGAGGTCACTCTTTAATGTCCCAGCCACATAATGCAGGCTGGGTGTGGACACACTTCTTCATCCACACGCTCATTGCTCCTGCCTCTAGGCTTTTGAAGCTTTGCAGTTTTGAGTTAGAAAGTGAGTTGCAATTCTGGGTAGGATGGAGTTCTTAGCAGCAGACAGCCACTCCTGCCAAGAACAACAAAAGAGGCTGTGTTACGTAAAATATAAAAAGCATCCATTTAAATCCTCAGGGAACAGCTGAAGCAGTGAGGACCGCAGGAGCCAGGTTCTAGGGAGAGGAGGATGCTGGGGAGCCAGCTGCAGCTTTTTCTCTGAGGCCTTTTGTGATGTGGGGGCAATGCTGTGAATCCAGACCTGGTCTAGTCCATGATGCTGCTGGGGACAGAGAGATGCCCTCTCGTTTGGCCAAAGAGACAACATTTAGAGAATGGAGGGGTGAGTTTCAAACACCTGGTTAGTTTTCTCCTTCAGACATTGGCCAGACCCTAAAGCTGTGCAGGGTGGGGAGTTGGTGAACCAATAAGGAAGACTTTGAACAGCAGAACACTTTCCATCATCCGGATGCTGAGAAGGAAAGGATGGATGTGTGGGCCCTGCTGGGGAGAGGACCCAGTGAGCACGAGCGGGACCCTCACCTGACTGCTGTAGGAATTTGAGCTCGTGGCCCCTCACAGCTATGGGGAGCTCCCGCCAGGAAGATGGATAACTGTGTGTGTTTGAGGAAGACCATTTTGGACCCAGTGTGGAGAAAGGCTGGGAGGAGACAGGAGACATGGTGGAGATGGTGGAGATGGGAGGGTGTGAGAAGAGGCTGCCTGGTTGGGGACAGTGATGGAGGGGCTGTGTGGTGATTGATTTGTTCCATTTCTTTCATCAATCAAAGAAGCAGATAAACATGAGTGAACAGAGAAAGGTACGCTACTTGATGAATGGGCCATTTGTCGCAGCAGCAAACTTGGGGAGATTAGGGTGAAGCCACGGCGGAAAAGAGGCATCATTTGTCTTAAATGATAAAAAAGAGAAAACTGACATGTTATGAAAGGGGGCTGACAGGTTTTTACAATGAGAGAGTAAAATTTGTCTTGATCTGTGTATACTAAGCAGAATTGAAACTGGGGATGGATCCAAATTAAGTTGAAAAGGAAAGTGGTTACCTAAGATTTGGAGAATAAATGAGCTCAGTGATGTCATTTGAAGAAACCGAGGCCCAGGGAGGAAAATGGCTTGTTCAGGAGACCCAGTAAAGTGATACAACCCCCTCCGCCCAATGTCTTTTTCACTCATGAGGACTTACTCTAGTCCCAAAATTATGATCACTTCTTGCAAATGTTCCATGTATGTTTGCAAGTAATATGTATTTAGTTATTATTAGTTTCAGGTATATATAATTATATCAGGCTCATTAAGGGTGTTCTTCAAATTTTATTTATCCTGATTTGTTGTATGCTTGGTCTGTCAAGTTCTGAGGAAGACGTGTTTACATACCCAACTATGGTGATCGATTTAGCAAATTCTCTAATATTCTTAATTTTGCTTTGTGTATATATTTTTGAGGCTCTATTTTTCAGTGCATACAAGTCCAGTATTTTTCTCTCACACTATCAATCTTTGTTTTGCAATCAGGTACCCACCTTCTTTATCCTTAATAATGGTTTATGTTTTCTAGTCTATTTTGTTTAATGTTGAATAGCTATAGTGAGTTTATTTTGGTTAGTATTTACTTGGTACAATGTTCCCATTCTTTTACATTCAACTTTTCTCTGTCTTTCAGTTGTAGGTATGTCTCTGGCAACAGCATGGAGCTGTAGTTTAGAAAGCCAATATGAGGTTCCCTGTCTTTTTAATGGAGAGTTTAGTCCATTTATAATATTGTAATAATGGATACACATAATTATTTCCATCACCTTATTTTGTGTCTATTATTTACCCTGTCTCTGCTCTGCTCCTTGTTTTTCTCTTTTCTTACTTTCTGTAAAACTGATTAAGTTTTCTTTATTCCACCTTTCATCCTGAGTATACATTATATTTCTATTCTTTAGCAACTACTCTTAAAAGTTTCAAGATGCATTCTTGGCTTAATATCTCTACCTTCCTCCTGTACACAGGATTCTAGAAGACTTGAATTCTGACACCTCCTTTTGTATCTCTTATATTGTCCCGCAATATATTTCCACACTGTATTTTTATACTTCTCGCACTAGTCATTATTATTTTATATAGTCAATACTTGTTTAGATTTCATTGCTTTCCATTTTTTCTTGTATTTTATTTTTTCCTTCTGGGTTTAATTTAGTTCTCCCTGGAGCACATTTGTTACTATTAGGTTGGTGCAAAAGTAATTGTGGTTTTTGCGATTATTTTTAACCTTTTAAACCACAATTGCTTTTGCACCAACCTAATAGTATTTTATCAGCAAGGCATTTTACAAGTAAACCTTCTTAGTCTTTTCCTGAAAATGTCTTTATTTTGTTTTCATTATTGAGCGATCATTACCTGGATACAGAATTCTAGGTCTTCAATTATTTTTTCTTGGTAATGTGACAATGTTATTCCATTGTCTCTGGCTTCTAACAATGCCTGCTATTGGTGTAATTGCCATATATTTTTAGCTGATCTATTTCTCTCTCTCTCTCTCTCTCTCTCTCTCTCTCTCTCTCTCTCATTGGTTGCTTTGTCTTTGAGATTCTAGAGTTCTGATACAAGACATATTTATTTTTATTTATCTTAATTGGAATTTGTGATTCCTGAATCTGAGGATTTATATTTTTCAGCATTTCTGGAAAATTCTGTCATATATTTGACTATTAGCCTCTCTGCTTTCTCCTTTCTTTCCTTCTGTAACTTGTATTAACATTGTAGTACTGCTTCATGTTTTTGTTGAGTGGCCTATAGTCTCTTTCATGTTCTCTAACTCTATCTCTCTAAGTAACATTCTGTTAATAAGTAATTTTCTTCAAGTTTGCTACATGTTTCTGTAGCATGAAGACTCTGTAGCCAAACTATTGAGGTTCAAATTCAGGCCATGTGGTCCTTCTGTGCTTTGGTTTTATTATTTTTAAAGTGGGTACAATCATACCTACCCATCTAATATTACTTTGAAGTTAAATGAATGTATGTATGTATATGTATATATATATGTATGTATATATAACTCTTAGAGCAGTACCTGACCCACAGTAAGTGTTACATTAATATAAAAGTTAAACATTAAGAATCTACTTTATGGTCTTTAGTCAATAGTTCTATTATTTGATGTTTTTGAAGACGCTCTGCTCAATACATGTCTTATGTCTCCACTCATGAAGTGTGTTTTCCTGAGGGTTCTGTAATCTTGGCCTCGGGGCTTTATCTGTGGGCATCCTGTGTGTCTTTGCTTCAGCCCCAAGGGCACCGTAGGCTCAAGGATATTAGGAGTATCCGTCGCCAGGGGTTTCACTGGCTCGGGAAACCTTTTCCTCTTCCTTTACTGACTGGAGGTTTGTGAGTCATTTGGATGGTATGAGCCCAAGCCCAAGTGCCTATGGGATACAGACCTGTGGTCATGTATTCTCAACGCCCCACCCCCCATACACACACACCTGGAGCTCAGGCTGAGGAAGACTGGCTTCCTTGGGATCTCTTCTGCTTAAGGTCACATTTTCCCTCCTGACCTTCTCTTTTGCTGAGGGAATAGACCTTCAAGCGTTCTGGCTTCTGTGGTGGCCTCAGCTCTAGGTCCCTGACTCTCTGCATATATGTTAACCCCACACACACCATTTGGGGGGGGCGGGGTTAAGCTAAGGTGTGGACAGAGAATGTGCCAGTAATCAGTGTCGCTGAGAGCAGAGCTCCCAGGGGAGAAAAAGCTGACTGGGCCAGATGATAGAGGACACTGAAGAGCAAGTCATTTGTCCCCTAGGAAGGGAGCGGCTGTGAAAGTTCTCGTGTAGGAAGGAGAGTGGCAGCTGTGGGGACAGAGTCCCAGAGAGCAGTTTCCAGGCTCTCGGCCTCACGTGGAAAGGTGCTGGCTCAGGTAGAAGATGGCCATCAGCTGTGACTAGTTGGCCGTCAGCTGTAACCAGTTAGCCATTGGCCACTGATATAACTGCCGTGGCTGTGCTAGGAGGGTTGGGTTGGTTGGTTGGCAGAGAAGCGGATGGCGGACTACGGCTAGCAAGTGAGGTTAGAAAGTGGATTGTGGGTTGCGGATCATGTGGATCCTACTTCCTGTGTCTTGTCTGGCCGCCAGTGAGACTGAGGGGCAGGAAGACCCCTTGTTGGGGTTCTGGTGGATGTTTGCTTTGTGTCTTGACCAGCCGCCAGCGAGACTATAGTGGTATGACTCCCCTATCTATGGCTCCATGGGTGTTTCTTTTTGGCCTCACCATGTCCTGGGTTCTTATGTGGGGAGCAGGACCAGAGGCCCTGCATGACACAGCTGATTTTTTTTTTTTTACTCTCAGTTCTGAGTCGAGTTTTCTCAGAAAAGGAAACTTGCAGAAAAAAGTTGTATTGATAATGTTTGGGCAGAAATAGAGACAATGGTGACATGGAAAGAATCAATTTGTTTGAATGGTTCATGAACTTTAAAAACAGCAGCTGACACTTTGTGGGTGCTCACCAGTGCCGGACACTCCTCTACACACTCACTACTATTCAGTCATTTCATCTTCACAGCTACTCAGTGAGGCACTCCACTCTATTAGCCCTTCTTACAGGTGAGGAAACTGAGGCACGGAGAGGTTAAGCAAGTCGCCCGGCAGCTCAAGTGGAGAGGGGCTTGGTCCTGGAGTCCACTCTGAGCCCCTACACCACTTCGCCTCTCCGCTTTTAGAGGGGACGTGGGGAGTTGGCCCCAGCTTTCCTCCCCACTCTGCTCACCCTTTCCTCTCCTTGTGCCTCTTCCTCTCCCCTCTCCTCCCCTGACTTCCTGTTTCACCCGTCCCCACTGCAGGCTTGTTGCCAGGATCCCACATTTTGGCTTTTTTTTTCTGCCCCGAAGGGGGCTTTGATCCACCTCTGGCTCACTTCCACGTCTTCTAGGGCTGCCTGAGCACCAGCCTTGAGGATGGGGTCCTTGGTGTGGGTCCCGCTCAGAGAGGACTTTGCTGCTGGCTGGCCCGTTTCCCATGAACTCCTGAGCCCTGTGTGGAGGAGCCACTATAGAACCAAAAGAGCTTCTGCCTGAGAAGGCCCTGCCTCCACGTCCTTCCTGCCAGACACCGAGCCAGTCTGGGCTGGCTGAGTGCTGGTGCTGGGGACACACGAATGAAAGAGACAGCAGCAGCCCTCAGGGGCTCCAGTCACATGAGCAAGTAATTGGAGTGTAGCCTGCTGTGATGGATGCGTGTTGGGGGAGTAGGGGTCAGGGAAGTCGTCCCACAGCAGATGGAGACTGTGGGGTGGGGGTGGGGTGGGGGTGGCAGGCACTGCCATTCAGAGAGGCTGGAGAAGTAGAAAAAGCCCAGTCACAAGTTCTGGGAGGGGTAGTGTCGGGAAGTTGAATCTTCTCACATAATCAGTAGGGAGACATCCAGAGTTTTCAAGCAGGGCACCAATAGCATATATTTGTGTCCTGTGAAGCTAACCTTAAAAAGAACTTTTTACAAAGTATTTTCATGTGTATCACGGCACCTGATCCTTCCTCCGCCCTCTGTGAGTGAGGAGGGAAGGCAAGACAAGCCCCCGCTTACAGACAAGTACCCTGAACTGCAGAGATGGAAGGAGTTACCAGTGGCTTAGCCTCCGGCAGCAGCAGCAGCACAGGCTTGGGGACCCTCCCCCCTCGGACTTCCTGGTCCCTGGTTTGAGGCAGCTCTTCTAAGGGGAAACTTGTTTACAAAAGCTGTAGAGCAGAGTTTGAAATGATAACATTTACTCGTCGTGATAAGGACATTTCTGCCATTTGCTGAGTGCCTGCTGTATGTCAGGAGCTATACTATGTGTCGTAGATGCATCATCTATTAGCACCTATGAGCTAGTGATATTCTCATCTTGCAGAGAAGGAAACCGAGGTTCCAGAGACTTCAGCTCCTTTCTTTCTGGGAGTTCAGTCCAGCTCTCTCCGTCTTTAGCTACTGTGGCCTCCCCACCACCATCTGGTACCTTCCTGCCTTCTCGAGGCTGATGATGAATTGGGTCCGGAGACTGGACCCCTGGACAGCACCAGGCCAGCTCTCCCGCTCCCCCCCTGCCCCTCTTTGATGGTTGGATTCCCTAAAGGAGCCCAGCCTACTTGCTCACATGAGTGCTCCGTAAATGCCAAGGAAGGAAGGTACTAGAGTGGAAATGATACACTCTTCTGCTCTTTGGGGCATTCGGCCAAGAACTGTGAGCGTGGTTCATCTGCCTGTGAAGACAGGTGGCTACTGGGCTACTACCTGGCAGATTATTAAATTACACCTGCCATCCTGACCCGGGAGGATTGGCAGAAGTCCAAGCATTGGGCAGAAATGAACCCCCATGAAGGGGCAGGTGTTGGAAAGAGCTTAGCATTTGGGGGGCATGTGGCAACTCTCTCTAAATATTCACTGAGTGACTATATCGTTGCATGGCTTCCAATCTGGTTTTCTGTGTCACCTTGCACAATTTGACTCCCTTCCCAGCCTCACTCTCCTCCAGGAGCTCTGTATATGTTTTCTTGAATAAATGAACCAAGGCAAGAAATGGCATCCAAGAAGATGATGACCACACAGGGTGATGAATTCTTTGCTAGAGCCCACAGTTTCCAGCCAGGGGATGAGTGAGTGGTTGGAGGAAACAGGCATGAGTAATCTGAGAAGACTTCCTGGAGGAGATGGACAAGAGGCATCTTCCTGCAGACACTGCAGAGCAGAGCCATCTCAGAAGCAGGTGAGGGCTTTTCTGTTAGAAGGATGGCGAGACTAAGAGCATGGTGTTTGGAGAGAGGACGTGTGGAGGACTCAGAGCCAAAGGCGCATGTTTTTAGTTCTGTATAGCCTCTGAAGAGCTGCGCAACCTCTGGAAACGGCTCTTTGTTTCTAAGCCCTTTTCCTCTTCTGTGAAATGAGAATAATGATAAATCATTCCCTCTTCCCCACGGCAGACTGAGAGTGAAAAGTCGTGGCCAATGCGAGGCTGTGTACCTCAACACAGGAAACCACACACCACCCCTCTCTGCACCGTTCAGACGCCACCTCTGTTTTCTCTTCCCTTTGCCAAGGTCATGGGAACACACCAGCCAAGCAGCCTGGACTGCAAGGCCCCAGGGGGCCCATTCCCAGGCTCTGGAGGTGTCTTTTCAGCGGGGCCTGACAGAGATGGATTCCAATGACCTGCGGTATGTAGGGCGGCGCCTTCATTCTGGTCGTGCTGGAAGAGATCCAGGCACTTTGCTTCCTTGCAAGAGCGCCAGTCGGGCCTGAATTGTTGGCTCGCTCATGCACGAGGCGTGGATTCACTCCTGTCCAGGGCTGTCTCTCCCTCCTGTCAGTCCTCTGTCCCCTCCCCACCTCTCGTATCCCATCTCTGCCTTTTGACATTTTCTGGAGCTCCTGGCAGGCCCCGTCCAGGCATCCTAACTGGCAGAGTTGAGTCTAAACGTCATCCCTGCCCTCCAGGGGCTCACATGCTACCAGGAGAGACAGGCACTAGCGTTAGTTGCAGCGGCGGAAACTGAACACGTTTGTGTACCCTCGGGGCGGGGGGACCCAGGTTCTGGAGGGAGCAATCAGACCTCCCCAGGTGGGGTGGTCTTTCGGTTGGGGGCCTCTTGTTCCATGTACCCCATATACAAAGCTGTTGCACCTGCCCCCACCAAGTGACATGGAAAGGGGCTGCTCAGATACACACTGGTTAAAATTGTTAACATTGTCTGTATTCTGAAGTTTATAAAACCTCAGCATGTCAATTGTCCTAGCAATTTACAGGGTGGCCAACTGAAAAAAACAATAGTTTGATGAAGGCTTGAGCCAGAGTCCATCTGAAATGATAGAAAAACAAGTCCCAGACAGGACCAGGGTGTCGGGGGTTATCCCAATAGCACCTGTCACATGATAAACACCCCATTACATCGGCTCTTATTGCCAGTCGCTATTTTCCAAAGAAATGGAAGGTGCATGGACACATCCAATCTAATATCCTCACTGAAGGGAGGGTGGCTCTGGGGCCCAGGGATAGGCAGCGCCTTGAATGAGGTCGCAAGTGTCAGCAGTGGAGCTGTTACAGGGGACCGAGCCCAGATCCCTGATTCTCAGCCCTGCACCCTTACCCTGGACCACACAGGGCAGTCTCTGATGAGCCCCAACAATTTCCATACCTACACCTGGTTGTCATCATACCTGGAGGTGTCACCTGAGTCCTACAAACACTGGAGCAAAATGTAAAGGCCATAAACACTCACAAGGCTATCAACCTATCACGGAAAAGCTGTCTGAAACTTGACTTCTCTGGTCGTGCCCAATAAAGGTGGCTCACTGTGAGGTAACTAATATTTAAAGCTGCTGACTGTCACAACAGCCCGTAATGACCTAGCATCATCAACACATAATTACCCTTTATGAGATTATAGCAGAATTAGGTAATTGGATCAAGCGCTTGAACTTTTAGCTCGGTGGCATTTTTATGGTGGTGTACACAGGCGGAGAATTTCTTAAGTGCTCTTTGGTTGGGCTCACGCAGAGCACTGGGCAGTGTGAGCTTGCTGCCTCCATATTTACTCAGGATGGGCTTAATTTACAGAAGCTTCCTCTCCCTGAGTTCCTCACTTGTATTTTTCTGTTTATAAAACGTAAATAAGAAATTTCTTCTCCCCTTTCCTTCTGTCCTTTTGCTTCCAATACAAGTCACTGTTATTAAAATGCAGTTCACTTCAGAGTCAGTTCTCTTGGGCTTCTCAAAAGTATATATTTCATATCGGACATAGAAGGCAAGAAAATTTATTCTTATTCCATGAGGAGAATGTACTCGCTTTTGCAAAACAAAATGTAAATTCTAGCTACCTGGGCTGTTGGGTTTGGGATAAAGGAATATTTACATAACTTTTAGCCTTTAAAATAATGCAGATATTGGCTTGGAAAATGTGCACACCCTTTGGCTGGGTGATAACCCCTTTCAGGGATTCTTTACTTGGTTGATCAATGAGACACAGATAGAACTAATTGCACAATTTATCACAGTATGATTTATAACAGCCAGTTATTAGAAACAATGTCTAATGCAGGAAGTGCCTAAATGTCTAACTGCAGGAAACAGTTAAGTCAATGCTGATAATATCCCCTCCGTGCAATATTGGCCATTTACCATTCATGCATTTATTGAGTACCTACTATGTGCCAAAGACAGTGTTAGGAGGTGGGTAGACAATGACGAACCGGCAGATCATGTCGCTAACGATGGCTGCTGCGAACACGCTTTGAAGAAATCGTGTAATGCTGAGTCAAAACCCCCTGTGAAATTTGATGTTCTCAATTCTGCTGAAGATACACACACACATGGTTTCTGGGAAGGTGACGTCTTTCTTTTTTTTTTTTTTAATCTGTGTCTCCAAATATCTTTGTTTTTATTGATTTCCCTAATATCCTTAAGGTGTCCCACACTTCTACAGTGGGGAAAAACAGTTATCAGAAAGCATTCTGACATATGAATTTGGAGGTGCCAACTATCGGGAAGTGTGTCTGTATGTCGGAAGGTGTCCTGCACGGTTAGAAGGGCTCCTGGGGCCCAGGGAGATGTTTTGTCATGGGGAAGTGTGCAGGGCCCTTGTGCTTCCAGCTCATGCAGTGCCCACCCCTCTCCCCCCAGGAGCTCATGGAGGACCTGGCCTTCTCCACTCCTGTCCATGCAACACGCGGCCCTGCCAGCTGGCTTCCCTACGGCGCTTGGTTACAACAAAGGTACTTCATCATCGGCTCGGTGCACTCCCTGGTGACAGAGCTCAGCTGCTGCTGTCTGCGGCAGCTGTCCCTGTGTGTGTGCGCGTGCACGTGTGTGTGCGTGCACGTGTGTGTGTGCACATGTGTGTGTGTGTTTATGAGAGGACAAGCCACCTCTAGCCACCACAGGGCTTTGTTTACTGCTTTTGCCTCTGACCTTGTAGGATGAGATACCACACAGTTTGTATTCCAGGGTCCTGCATATGGTAGACACTGAATATAAAACAATTTAAGGCACGATGCTTGGGGAAGTGTTGTGAAAGATTTTTATTTCAATTTTTGACTTAATGAGCTCCACCTCAATTAAATTATCAGGTGTATTATGGACAGTTAATGCTTATAGAAGACTATAAACTTTATGTTCCTTAATATTGCAAGTTCCATGTGTTCATTTCAACTCCGTGTGTGCAGACCCCTCCAATGAGCCGTAGTTGGGATAACTGAGAGATAACTGAGACAGGTCTCTCGTTGTGACAGAGCTCTGGGTCCACTTAGGGACGCACAGTTGAAATCAGACAATGGTGACATTGTGTGATCAGTGCTGAGACAGCAGAGTAGGTACCTGGCCCACCAGGGGCTGGTCGGGGTCAGCCATAGTGGAGTTGAGGATGGTTTCCTGGAGGAAGCCATGTCTAAGCTGAAACATGAAAACTGGCTTGTAGTTATCAGGCATAGGGCAGGGGTAGAAATCGAGAAAGTTCTAGGCAGAGAAGAAACTGGGCAAGGGCCACCAGCTAGAAAGGTGGGGAGGAGCTGAGTGTGGTTGGAGGGTGAGTTGTGCGTGGTCCGCGATCGGGTGCAGAAGGCAGCAGGGTCTGGAGGTCGCCTGCCTTTGGGGTGAGGGCTCCCATTGGTGGCCCTAGACGTGTGCTCCCATCAGACCTGTTTGTGAGCCCTGATCACGGAGCCACCTCCAGATGACCAGTCCTTTGGCTCCCAGGCACGGCTGTCTGCCGAGGGAGACTGCACAGCCAATCCATCTCCGCCTACCCCTGTCCTACTTGGTTGTGCTTTGTACGCTCGTGGCCATCAGACAAACGGGCCTCTGCTCCTCGTCTGCCTTGCACTTCCAGAGTGGAGACCCGAGAGCAGGACCTCTGTGCATCTCACCAGAAATGCTGGCACAGAGCAAGCACCCATGAAATACTGATCGAATGAATGAGTGAATAAATGAATGAATGGATATGAATGGGCGATGGAGGCATCTGGTTCTCCCCGGGGCCAGAGAGCAGGTTTCCCGGTCGCGTGGGCAACAGAGCGCTGGAGGAATGCGTGGCAGTTGGGGTGGGAGGGGGCTTATGTATAAACTGGTTTACTTCAACCTGCTGATTTCGCTCTTCCTCTGGCTCAGAAATGTGGCCTTCAGATCAGAGGGTATTTGTGCTCTGCCGGGTCACCCATTTAAGAACAGATGTAGGTAAAATTCACATAATATAAAATTCATCATTTTAAAGTTTACAATTCCGTGGCTTTTCACATGTAATGTTGTGCAACCATCACTGACATCTAATTTCAGAGCATTTCTATCGTCCTAAAAAGAAACCCCACCCCCTTAAGCAGCCCGTCCCTCCGCCCCCACCTCCTGGCAACCAGTCCTCTGACTTCTGTCTCCGTGGATTTGCCCCTTCTGGACGTTTCGTATCAATGGAATCATTTGGTACATGGCCTTTTGTGTCTGGCTTCTTCACTTAGCACAAGGTTTCAAGGTCCATCCACATGGTAGCATGTGTCAGTGCTTTCTCTTTATAGAGGAACAATAACCCATTGTATGGATAGGCCACGTTTTGTTTATCCCGTTGTCAGTTGATGGACATTTGGGTTGTTTCTAGTTCTTGGCTATTATGAATAGTTAAGTCACCAAATTAATATGTGCTCATTTTAGAAACGTAAACCTTACGGAGAGCATTTGAAATCTTGCTTCCCAGCCGTTGCCATCAGTGGTGGTTCAAATGAACTCGTATAAAAATGGAAACAAAATCATGCAAACCTTACAGACATGCACAGTAAAGGGGGAGTTCCCGGGTGCCCCACCTCTCAATATCCTCGTCTGTGGACGGCTCTGCCTTACAACCTCCCTGTCCACTCTTCACACCTTCCTCTACACGAGACCTGTCCGTGAGGCTGCAGTTCCCCCCAGCTCCCTCCAGCACCCAAGACCGCCTTCCCAGCTGCCTTCACCTGGCTTACTCTCCTTCAGCTCCGAGCTGAAGTGTCGCCACCTCTGGAAGGCATCCTGGCTCCCAGGGAGGACTCGGAGCTGGCCTGAGTGTCCCCAGCCCTGTTCTCACCCCTCAACCCTGGTGTCAGTGTTGTCCCTCTTCAGTCTCCCTCCCCCACAAGACCCTGGGCGCCCAAGGCCAGGATGCCACCCCACCGTCTCTGCAGCTTCAGGCTCTCGTGCTCAGAAAGTGCTTTGCAGAAACTAAACATTTGTGGGATATGCAGGTCAGAGACATGTTGCCATAGAAACCCAATTTTGGGATGCCTAGGACAGGGACCCGTCTGTTTGCTGCAGCCGTCCTTCTCTCAGCGTTTCCGGTGACAGCCTGGTTGCCTGTGGGTTGGCTCCTGCCAGAACCTCCACTGGTGCAGCCCTCTCTCTCCCCATGAGCTGACCATTGGCCTGCTGGCCCTATGGCCTTGGGTCAAGGTTATATTCTAGTTTTCAGGCCACAGAAAGAACAGTCCCCACTTCCCGCACAAGCTCCTGTACCCCCACAGCCCCTCTGCCTGGAATAGTGCTTCACAAGGAAAATGGGGACCCTGGGTCTTGGACGTCCATCAATACCCCCTCCCCAGTTTACCTCATTTCCTCTCAGAGGAAGGGGGCTCCCTGTCTGCCACGGCCGCCCCCGCCCCACGCTGGCCTTAGAACTCCCTCGTCTGTTCCCGTCTGTCTTTCTGTCATCCCCCCACCACTGGCTCCTTGGCCTCAGCCTAAACACAAACCAGAACCACAAGTCCCTGCTCTCCTCAGTCTCTGCTTCTTTACTCTCCTGTCCCCTTGCTGTCACACTTGCGGAGTCTGCGTCTATGGCACCTGCTGCATCTTGCCCCCCTCCACTCACTGTGTCTGGCTTTTCCCCGCAACCCCATTCTTCAGACACTGCTCCCAGCCACGTCTCCACGGGGCAAACCCAGAGACCACTTCCTGGTTTTTGTGTACGTGGCCTCTGACCCCTCTTGTTCTAGAATCACTGGTAAGAATGCTCTCTCCCTGGGCCCCGGGACACCATCTTCTCCCGCTTTCCCTCCTGCCTGTAGAATTCCCAAGCCGCCTAAACACTTTTTTGCCTGGGGTTTTGTCCTTGGCCTGGCACGTGGCTCCAGCCCAGACCTCCCTCTAGACCAGACAATCTTCCTGTTCCTCCATCAGCTTCCTTCTTAGTCCTGCTCAGACATTCCATGGACAACTGAACCTCTGTCCAGGCCTGTGGCTGGGCAGACTCTGGCCCCTTCCCTTCCTCCCTGATGGCGGGGGGCGGGAACCCTGCTCCTTTGTGCTGACGGATGCCCCTTTTGGCTTTGTGGTGGGCTCTCGCTGGCCTTTCCCAGCTCCAACTCTTGCTGACCAGGGGTAACCCTGGGAGGCCGTTTCCTCATCTGTCAGAGGGGGTGACAGTGAATCTCCTCCCTGTAGGCTGTTGGGATGCTGTGCAGACCCCTGGCTCCTCATAGGACACCGAGAGTCCAGACCCCTCCGAGCCCCGGAGAGCACCTGGCCTGCTTACCCTCCCAGCCCCCGCAGCAGTTTCTCCGCCTTGGGGCTTCACATCCAGAAGCTCCTACTTGTCCCCTAGACCCAGCTCAAGAGTCATGGCCTCTGTAGAGCTTTCTTTTTACCTCTGGCTGCATGCCGAGCTGGCCCGTCCAGCCTCTGTCTCCATGGCATGGGGCACACCCCACCCTCTCACCCCAGCTGCCGACTGTGCCCCCACCAAAGACCTTTGCGCAAGTTGTGTTCATTGTTCAGTGAGAGAACACACACCCCACACCCCGGACACATGGGGTGTCTTAGTTACAAGGTGCTAGAAAGGCCTGCCTGTAGGATTCAGGCTTGTGGAACGCCATTTGGGGGAGGTTTCAAGGAAAAAGAGCTTTGTTCTGGATTGGATGCGGTGAGGAAGCGGGGGCATCTCAATAAAGCTTATCTCAAGGAGGGAAGACTCGATCGAGCAACTTCCAGATGCCATTGGTGAAGCAGCAGCGCTCACACAGAGTCTCCAGTGTGTCAGGCAGAATAGCGTCCCCCAAAGACGTCCACATCCTAGTCCCCAGGACCTGTGAGTGCAATACGTTCTGCAGCAAGGCAAAACGAGGGTTGCTGATCAGCTGACCTCAGACAGCGAGATCATCCTGGGTCTTCTGGGCGGGCCCAAGGTCACCACAAGGTCATTAAACGTGGAAGCGGGAGCCAGGATGACAAAGACCCAATGGGCCACTGCCGGCTCTGAAGGTGGAGGAAGGCGCTGTGAACCGAGGAATACGAGCGCCGCTAGAAGCTGGAAAGGGCGGGAAACATTCTCCCCTGGAGCCTCCAGAGGGAACAGGCCCTGCCGGCACCTGGAGGTTAGCCAGTGGGGCCCGTTTTAGGCTCTGGCTCCAGAGCTGTCAGAGAACAAACGTGTGTTGTGTTAAAGTGCTGTTTGTCGTGGAGTGTTAGAGCAGTGCAGGAAGTGTGTGCAGCCGGGATGGGGGATGTTTGGTCTCTCCTGTGGCTTGCACAGCGGCCTTGTTTTAGGCTGTGAAGATGATGAAATGGTCTTGTTCCTGGTCTCATGTCAGAACCAGAGGAGCTGGTCTGACACTGACATTCTGCAGGATTGGTTATGTCACCAGGAGCACACGGTGGCTGTGAGTGCAGGCCAGCTCCTGCCACCAGCCCCTGACAGCAACGGTCAGCTCCTGTTCTCAGGGCCGCTGTTCTTGGTCACTGCCTTGTGAATAGTTATCACCTGCTCCCTTGCTCTGGTGGTCGTTCTGTGGAGGAACCGAACCCCACAGACAGAACTGTCACAGCCTGAGCATTAGCTTGTTGCTGTCACCTGGACATCTCTGGTGACAGGGAATGCGCTATTGTTACTGGGAAATGGGCCTCTTTGATGCAGTGTGTAGGCTGTTGGCATTGTGAGCAAAGAATTGGACGAGACACAAAAATAAAGTGGTGAAAGAGTAGTTTATTAGAAGAGACAGTACACTTCAAAGAAATAGAAGTGGGCCCGAGCAGCAGAGAATGGCTCAAAGGCGCTGACAGGAGAGGACGTGGAGTTTTTATCCCATTTTCTCCCAAATGGGCTGTTCCTTTCCAGGCGTGGGACCACTTGATTGACACCTGTGATTGACAAGAGGCTATGACCTCATCTTTTTAGACTGCGCATGTTTCTTCCCAGAATTCAATATTAATGAACTTCCAGGCATATGTGTGATATTATAATGATGGTAGAATGAAGCCCAGGTGAAATGAAGGTCATTGTGGCTTTTATTGCACAGGTGCGAGTGGCTGGTATAATGTTGTTGGGTATTTTGTACCCATTTGTTCCTCATAGGGGTAGATAATTACAATGAAAAGGGGAAGTTTTGGGCGGAGAGGGGAGGTCTTTTGGGAGGTCACATTCTGTGGGTTATGCAGGAATGTGGAGACCCGATGCCTGTCTCTAACTACCTGCTTTGTTTTCCCCTTGGGAGGTGTGCTCCCTATAAAATCTCTATGGGAAGTTGAGGGACAGGAGGTCTTTTCTTCTGTACCTGCTTCCTGCTGGGCAGGGGGGTAGAGCTGTCCCTACCTATTGGGGGATTCATGGAACTCTCACCTTATCTGATCTCAGATGAGAGGAAGGGCTCTCGAGATCCACCTGGAAGACCGTGTTGGCTTCTTTGGTTGGGACTGGCAATCTTGCTGGGGCATCCTCTGCACCCCCAAGGCCCCTGAATAAGGAAAAATAGGTTTTAGTTAGTAAATTTAAAAGTGTTGGCTTAAAGAGCAGAGCTCAAAGCTATTGATGCGAGGTAGCTATGTGACGGAACATCTGTCCACTCTATGGAGCTTGTGGCCATCCCACTGGTCATTCAGGTGACGTCAGTTGTCCAGGAGTGAGGTCTGGAACGGGTTGGAGAAAGACATTAGGCTTCAATGATTATAATCAACAAGTATGAATCATAAATTTCAGGGCAATTATCTAAAGCAGGGAATAGGAGATTTCTATGAGTCAGGTTACAAACAATCTATTGCCTACGATTAAGAAACTGATTTAAAACATGATTGTAACCAGGGGCTATGGAGTCAGAACACTAGAGAAAAGGAAACTTAGAGTTTCTAGAGTGAGAAGCCCTTTCGTTTGGCCCATGGCCGCCTAGTTCATGTTGAAAGAGCTTTAATTCTTAGCAAAATCTTCATTTCCCGGAGCTGACGTCATCTTACTCAGGGTCTATGAGGATAAGCATATTGACAACAAAACTCAAAGAATACCAAGGCTAGAGATGCAGTTCATGTAGGCCGCCTGCGAGATTGTCCCCGTGTGTCTGGTTCATTCCTACTTTCCCTGCGTCTGCTCCCTGCTGTGTGCTGAGCCCTGAACTGGTGGCACAAAGTCTTAAAGCTGGAGCTGCCGGATGCTTGTCGAGCGTCAGGTAAGAGCCCCCACCTCCCTCCTGCAAACGCACAATCCCCAGATCACATGTGGCCTGGGGGAAGGGACACGGTGGATAATAATAGTAGGTCCTACGGGATTGTCAGGAGTAGCAAAGTTGTATTAATTAGGAGAATATTAAATTAATACTAAATGAGTATTCAACTAATAAAATCTGTCAAATGCCAGGCTCAGTGCTCGGCCCCGAGTCAGTGCTCAAGCAGGGTTTGCTGTCGTCGCTGTGGCGTCCTCTTTGTTGTCATTGTTCCTGGATTTGGAGGCAGACAGAGCAGGGTTCAAATCCCAACCCCACCGCTCACTGGCTGTGTGTCCTCAGGCAAGGTGCTCGACCTCCCTGAGTATCACGTCCTCATCCGTAAAGCAGGAATTACAGTCGTTATCTGGCATTATCTATAATTACCAGCAATGATCTCATTGTTGCTGAGACCGTTAAGTTACACGTGTAAAAGTAAACATGTGAACTGCATGTGTAAGGCAAGCAGCACACGAGGGCTCACGTAAAACTCTGTTCCCGCCTCGCCTGAAACAGGAAAATCGCGGAACCCCTCAGGAAGGTTGATTACCCCTCCCTCCTCGCAGAGCTGTGTGAGAGCCCAGAGAGATAATGGGAGGAAAGTGGTTTGTAAATGCTAAAGTGCTATAAACATATTCATAACGATTATGACTAATTAAAATTTAGGGCAGCGCGGAGAGTAGCATGGTGTGAGATGACGCTCGAGCCTCCTGCCTTCAGAGGGTCTTTCAGAGACACGGAGTGAAAAACCATCTCAGGTGTGTGGCTTGGAGGGTGGAGGCTGCCGTCCAGCCAACTCCCCGGGTCCCTCCACACCTTCATCTCATTTGCACCTATCCATCCATTCAACAAACACACGTCAAGCGTCCCCTCTGCCGACAGGCCGGCACTGCCATGGGTGTGTGCTGGAGGATGGGTCTGCGCCTGCCCTCTGAGCACTGGCAGTCCATAGGTGAGGCATTTGAAAAGTGATGTATAGTAAGAAACATCCCCCCAAAGACCTCCTCTAGGAGTCACGCAACGCGTGCAGTGCCAGCCCTTTTGAAAAAGTGGGTTTTTCCTGCACCCCTGCCAGGCCCCAGACTACAAGCTCCTGGAGACCAAGGACTCTGGCTTGTCCCCTGAACGTCCCCAACACTTAGCACAGGGCCTGGCACCTGGAAGTGTGGATAGCTGAATGTTGAGTTGCACGAATACGTTACTGAAGGCTGGTCTCTGAGCAGTTAGAGACCAGGTGTGTGTCCCCCACCCAAAAGGTTATTTATTTGTCTCCCATCCATGCTGGGATCTGAGCTGGCCAGCCACCCTGAGATCTGGCAAGTTGGTGTTTCCTCTGGGTTCCCATTACCGGTTCCCTGCATTGGCCATGGGGACTGGCACTGGGTGTGCCCGCTCACAAACCTGGGCCTTCCTCTGAACGGAAAACAGGCCCCTGAATCCAGGGCAGCACAACCAACGCAGGAAATGGCACAGCACAGGGACCCTGAATGAGATCTCACATCAGCCCCCACCCTGCCACTCACTGGCAGAGAGCAACTCATCCGTCCTGGCCAGGAGATTTATTAGCAAGTCCTCTTGAAAATCACCAGGCTACGTGGGACATTGAGCAAGCCCTTGGCGTCCCCAGGCCCAGTCTCTCCATCTGGAAGAGGGACACGGTCTAGACCAGTGAGTCTCAGCCCTGGCTGTGCATGAGAACTACTGGGGGAGCTTTCCAAGCCTGTGACACCCAGGCCCCGGGCCCAGAAGCTCCGTCCACTTGGAGTAGGGCAGGGGGTGTCTGAGAACTGACACGTTGGAAGGGTCTCCAGGCATTTCTGACATGCAGCCCGGGCCCAGGTGATTCCCAAGATGGGTGTCTACCTGGCCAATTGGATGCTCTATTTGCTGCTTGCAATGGAGGTGTGATTAAATGCAGAAGGGCCACAGAGGCTGTCAGTTTCCCTCATGTGCCTTTGAGATGGGGAAACAGGGAAAGTCCATTTACCAGCAGCCAGCTAAGACGTCATCTGCTCTCTCCTTGACCTTAAAGCTTCCAGACTAGGTCCAGACCTGAGCTCCACGCCTCTCTGCAACGCCAGCCTGTAAGCCCAACGTGGGGCAGGAGCCTAGGTCATTACCGGTCACTGAAGCTGCCTGAGCCACTTGCAAAGACTTGGCTGTGGGAAGAGATTGGCTTGTTTTCATATCTCTTGCCAAAGGTGGTGTGAGCTGAAAAGGAGCCTGGCTCAGGAGCAGAGCTGCCTGGAGCTGAACTCCAGCAACACCCCTTTCTAGATGGGCTGCCTTGGGCAACGCTCAGCACCCCGTGACCCCATTTCCTCCTCTGAGAAACAAGAGGTGCTGCATTTTGGGGTGGTCGGGAGGATTCACTGAGAACAGCCGCCAGCACGTCGCACCACAGACACCAGCGATCATTATATGATTATGACTCTTATTATTGTTATAGCATTTCTTAAAGGAGAGAGAAACATTAGTGCTTCTTGTCAGTGGAAGGTGCAAAATTCTTCACTTTATCTTGTTTGGGATTATTTGTTTCTCAGAAAAGAAAGATGGCTAAACATTAAAACCCAGATATGAATGAAAAACAGAGAATCAGTTCAAAGCTCTTTGAACCCAAGATGACATGTTATCTGTCCAGGATAAGTGACATTCAGTTATTTATCAAACACCGATTAAATCCATCCTACGTGCCAGGCTCTGGGCTCGGTGTCAGAGCTCCAGCAAAGAGGAGACCGATATAACCATCCTATCCTCACAAGGCTTACAGCAGACTTAAATGGTACACAAATGCTTAATAAGAAGTAAATTAATTTCAATTATTGTAATTGCTTTGAAGAAGGCTGTGAGCGTCTATGACAGGGGGACTCTGGATGGGAAAACTTCCAAAGGAAGCAACAACTAAGCTGAGATCTGAAGGATGGGTGTTGCAGGAAGAGCATCCAGCAGGGAACATGCAAGTCCCTGAGGCAGGAGAGAACCTGGCCACTCAACGGATGGAGAGGAGGCCCAAGTCCCTGCAGGACAGCGAGCATGAGACCATGCTGGGAGGTGTGGTCAGGGGGCGACAGGAGCTGGGCATTCGCCCAGCAGGCTGGGTGGGCCTTAGCGCTTTCCTCCAAGTACAATAGGAAGCCCCTGGAGAGATTTGAATCAGGGGCGTGACCTGCCCTGGTGTTTGTTCCCTGGGGCTGCTGTTTGGAGAGTAGATTGCAGGATCACAAATGGACACAGAAGCAAAAGACCAGTTAGGAAGCCCCAAGGTGGTGAGTGTCACTGAGGAACTGAAAAAGCCAATGTCGAAATCCTCACATTCAGGTAGAATTGGGGCTGGGGGTGATGGCTGGGGAAGGAGCAGGAGAAAGGAACCAACATGGACGGAACACGCGCTGTTTGTCATTTGAATTTTCACACAAGACCTGAAAAGGGATTCTAACCCAGAGCCAGCCACCCTTCCTGCTCCATAAAGCCTGTCACTCACCCCTGCTGCAGTTGTCACGCCCGTGGGCCTCTCCTTTTGTCTGTGTGGTTGGGTTTTGGGGGTCTCCTGTCTCTGGTGGCTTTTTCTTGGAGCTTCATGATGACAGAAGGGACAGTGCAGTTTCTTTTTCAAATGTTGCCCTTTCACGACATGTCTTACCATCGGGGCCCTGGAACCGTTTTTCAGTCATCGTTTGCATGGGCCTGGCCCCGGGGCTCTCTGATGAATGACTGGCCACATCTCTTTACGCTAAGCTGACTGCACCACCTGCCCTGGGCCTCTGCGTGGCCTGTGATGGTTTCTGGATGTCAGAGGCTGGATGTCTGAGGATGACCTGTGCAAATTGAGACCTGCGGGTGATGAGGCTGAAGGACTGGGGTGCTGGGTAATGAAATGCCTTCTGGGGTTGGACACGGGCCTCGAGACTCAAGGAGGAGACCTGCTGTGCTTTCAGTAGAAACAGAGGACCTGAAACCCTCAACTTCTTTGCATTACCAGCACAAGGTCGTTATTCTTTTTTTTTTTTTTTTTTTTGAAAGACCACTGATATTTTTTTTGGTTCAACTGCCCTGCATGTTTTATTTTATTTTAGGTAGAGGTTAAAGATGTCTAGTTTTCTGACCACAGGCTTTCTGAGCTGGGCCCCACAGTAACTTCAGGAGCTCTCACTGTGCCTCGTCCCTGTCACAGGGAAAGAAGCAGCCAAGGAGAGACAGAAAGCTGGAGAGAGCTTCCTGGCTGTACGTGGGACGCTGGTCACAGCTGTGAGTGGAGCTCCTTACCCCTGGGGATGGCTGCTCACCCCTCCATCCTGGCCATCACGTCCCTTTAAACCCAAGCCACTTCAGTTTGGTTTTGTCACAGGCAAGTCAAATTGTGTGTCCAGATACATGACCTGGTGTATCTCAGTAAAATATACAGGTCTGGGTACAGCGTTTTCCGAACAGGTGAGTAAGTAGGGCCAAAGGAGTTCTCAGGAAAAAGAGAAGAGGCAACTAATGTGGACTGAGCTTCTAGAATGTTCCAGGCACTGAATTCACCACTGTACTTCCATTCCTTAATGTGAGGGAAGAGTGAATCTAGTAAGAGACACTAACTAGGCTGCAATAGAACATCTCACCTGTCAAGGTGACAGCTGTGTGGCCTCAGGGTTGGTCTGGCATCTCAGTGGTACCATCAACCACTCAGCTTCTTTCCATCCTTCAGATCCACTGTCTTCAGCTTGGTAGTTTCTTCCTGGAGATTATTGCCTCATGGTCACAAGGGGGCTGCTGCAGCTTCGGGTTTCACATCTGTGTCCTAAGTGGAAGCAGGAGGCAAACCTGTCCCAGGTGCTTCTGGCCGATTTTGTTTTGTACCTGTTCAAAGGGTGCCCATTGCCGCTCCTACCTGAGACCCCATTTCCACTTTCCCAACCTCTAGGCTGGGAAGCGACAAAGGCGAAAGTGAGTGGGAATAGCTGTAGATCAGCCAGTAACTTGTGTCTTTCTTTCCCTGGCAACGTGAGCACACGTACGGGTAAGAGGATGTGCCGTGCTGGGAATGGTGGTAACAGGATGCGAGTGGGCCTTAGTGCGAATGGGCAGGGCGGGGAAAAATGACGTTGACAGACAAACGAAGGACCTGACACGACGATGGGAGCCACCACTTAAGCACTGAAGCCAGGTAGAGGAGTGTCAGGACTAGATTCACATTTGAGAAAGATTATTCCAGCTGTTACCTGGAGGGTGGCTTGGGGACTGGCCTGGATCAAGTGAGAGGAATTGGCAGTGCCCATCCTGGGAATTGAAGATAATATTTGCAGGTGTAGAATTCAGAGTAACTACTTTTTGAGCTGCTTATTGGATCAAGAAGGAGACTGGACAGATAAAGGAGACGAAAACTCATGAGAAATCTAGAAAAATCTATCCGAGTGGGCAAATATGGCGCCTACGTCTGAGTTTTGATTGGATGGAACTGGCTTTTCTTTGCACTTCTCTGTGCATAAGCAAATTCCAGGCCACGTTAACTTAGGGACTCAGCCATGTAAAATAAGGACAAGGTTATATCCAAGGGACAGTGGGTACAAATTATTTTAACACTGTAGAACGGGACATTAAGTATTTCTAATAAGTGAAAAATGACAAGTTCCATCACCCATGTTCCTTCCTATAGGTCTGTCTTTGTAAGAGAGGCCAGAGTGTACGTATATACCTATTAAAAATACAAATTCTATAAATTTGAATAATTCGAATACAAATTAATTCAAGTGATGTATGCTTAGGACAATAAAAAAGGAAAGTAGAGAACAGATGTTCAGAAGAAAACATCAAAAACCATGAAAACAAAATCTCTGTTGCTATTTTGACCATGTCCTGTTTTATCCCTATGGGTAAATTTCTGTGCAATATTGGAAATCATAACCAATGCACAAGTCCATATACTGCTTTTTCTTTTAATTTCATCCTATAGGTATTTCCCTCATGCTAACACAGTTTTCATGAAGTTCCCCTTTCCAGGTTGTATAACGCAAAGCTCTCTTGCCCTATTGGACATCAGAGTGGCCTCCCTTTTTGCTATAATAAACAATGTGATGGTTAGCATTGTGTATAAATTTTAGTCTCCGTAGAAGACTATTTCTTGGAGGTCGAGTCTCAGAAATTGAATGACTATCTCCGAGGGAACAAACATTTTTAAAGCCATGGATACCTATTGCGGATTCAGAAATTCAAACTCATGCTAAAAGTTAAATTAAAGATAGACAGTGCAGTGAGAAAGGCCTGTGTCTTGTATTCTCTGCCTTGGCAGCCTGTGGTGTGGACATTACGTCTGTGGACGATTTGTTGCCTTATTTCTAAATCGGATCAATACGCCCAGAGTCCCAGTGTAATGAGATCCAGAGGGGCCTCGACTCATGAACGAATCCATCAATTAGTCCAGAATGTTAAGAACAGTGAAAGTGAAAATGGCCCCCATGAATCTTGATATTGAAACACAGATGAGGGCATTTGGGGGAAAAAAGCCTTTTATCTTTATCTACATTTTCTGTATCCCATAGAATTAGGAAGCTCATGGAAACTGAACAGGGGTTCATCTGTTTTATATTAATAGGAGACGCCTTTTCCACATTACGCACTAGCACACTGACCCCTCCTGCCTTTGCTCAAAATTTATTTCAAGACTAATCATTGCATGTCTGCCACGCTCCAGAAATTGTGCAAGGCGCTGGGACATTTGCAATATGGGGTGTGGCTCATCTTCAAGGAGCTATCAGCTGGTGTCTCCCTTATTTGCCCAGGCTCAGATTCTAGCTCTGCCCTTTGCCCAGGCCTCTGAGTGTCGCCTTCCTCACACCAGCCCTGTGAGGTGGGCATTATCCCCCGCGTTTTACAGGTGGGGAAACTGAGGAAGAGCAAGATTCAGTAATGAGCCCAAGGTCACAGTGGTAGTAAGTTATGAAGCCAGTGCGTTCTGTCATCATGGGTCTGTGTAAAAAGACAGGCGTGAAACCATTGCAGGAAAGAGGGTTCTTGCCTACTTGCAGGAAAGAACTCAAGAGTGAGTCAGATAATAAAGTGAAAGTGGTTTTTTGAGTCAAGATCTACTCCGAGTGAGAGACCACCTCGACTTGATGTGTGGCAGTAATTTTTGTTTGGTAGGTGTTTCACAGGGAAATGAAGGGGAGGAATAGTCTACTCATTCCAGGAAATGCGTGGGCTTTTCCGAGAATCAGGGATACACCCCTTTTTTTGTTTTTATAGGGCCCTTTTGGGAAGTGTCATGGTGCTGGTAGGTGTGTTATTTTGTATGGAAATGTATTTTAATGAGGCTGGCAGTGGCTTGGAAGTGAAGCTCACTGCCATCTTGGTCTTGGCCCATCCTGGCCGGTTTGTGCTGCATTCTGGTTTACTGGTTTTTCACCCTCGTTTTATTTCCTGTCCTTGGGTGTCCTGTGCCGTCCTATCTCAATTCTTTGAAAGTAATTTGGAGAAGCTGCTTAAAATGCTTTGTACACGGATGCTGGCTTGTTGTATTTGTCAAGTCTTATCTACTGCAGCTATAAAATCGTTCTGCACATTCCAGCTCTCTCCTGTCACTTTTGCATTCATTCATTCATTCCTTCATCCCTTCTGTCACGTATCCACTCTCCCCAAATACACACACAGTGGAGTGCTGGCGTTGGCGCCTCTTGGCTCGTGAATTCTGATGGTCAGCATCTTACCTCCTCCTCAGTGACAGCCCCTTGGTGGCTAGAAATCAGCCATAGTGAGAGTTTTTACACCACAGCAATTGGCAAACACTAAAAATCAGGTCTGTTTTTTTTCCCGAGAGCCAGTTGTTAACATTTACCGTCTCACCACTGCACCATGCCCCGCTGTGGCCTGAGAGCAGCAAGCTGCCTGCCCCTTCATCTTCTCACCTTGTGGCAGAAAACCTGTATCAGGCCGTCTGGGCAGGGGAAGCAGGCAGAGCTGGACTTTTCTCCCTGTGCTCCTGTCACTCTGAGGAAACCACAGGGCAGACGGGGTTCATTGGAACCGGGCTCAGCAAATCTCAAGAGAGGCCCGTCTCTGTGAGTGAACCCTGTGCTGGCGTTTTAAATGTGCATAAAATATCTCCTCAGTGGCCTGTCACACATTCTAGGAAGTCTCATTTTAATTCCATTCATGGATGAATTTCTGTAATGTTATGATTTATGATAAGAAATATTATTTCTTATTCATCCACTGTTTCTGGCATAGAGCTCCTAAAACATTTAGAGTTTCCTAAGTGTCCAGAGTGACCAAGGTGTCTTTTGTTCTGTTAATGAGATGATATTTGGAAAGCCCCTGGGTAACATAAGGGTGGGGACTGGTTGCCAGGGGAATAAAGAAGGTGATTGGAGGACTGAAACCTTCAGTCTCACCCCAGAGCTCGAGTTCAATGGCCAATGGCCAGTGATTTAACCAATCATGCCCATGAAATGAAACCTCCATAAAAACCCAAAAGGATGGGGTTCAAAGAACTTCCAGGTTGGTGAACCAGAATGCATCCACGAGCTGGGAGGGGACACACCCTAAACTCCATGGGGACAGAAATTCCTGTGCTCAGGACCCTTGTGGACCTCACCCTATGTACCTCTTCATCTGTACCCTTTGTACCCTGTATAATCAACTGGTAAATGTAGTAAATGTTTCTCTGAGTTCTGTGAGCCCCTCTAGCATATTAATTGAACCTGAGAGGGGGTCGTGGAAACCAACAATTTATAGCCAGTTGGTTAGGAGCATAGGTAACAACCTAGACTTGTGATCAACGTCTAAAGTGGGGGCAGTCTGGGACTGAGCCCTTAACCCATGGCACCTACGCTAGCTCCAGGTAAATGGTGTCAGACTTGAGTTAAATTGTAGGCCACAAGTATCCTCTGAGAATTGGAGAATTGTTTGGTGGTGTTGGAAGAAAACACACATTGGAATTTCCTAACAGTCTAAGCTGTCCAGTAGAGCACAGATGGTGAGCTCTCCATGAGAGGGAGTATGCAAGAAGAGTTTGAGAAAATCCATTCCAGATGCTTGAGGAAAGGGGAGTTCTGGCTTTGAGAAGGGCCAGGAAACCCCACAAGTTCTGAAAGCAGAGAGGTAGAAGAAACCATCAGCTCTGGAAACATCTAGTAGAGAAATGGACACATCATACTACTTTCACATTCAATAAACACACACACACACACACACACACACACACACACACACACACTGTGAGCAGCTTGAGAGCAGAGACTTCAGCTTCTTTCCCTCGGACACCAAAAGAGCTTCTTGCCCAGCTCTGGGCACATAGAAGGTTCTGGATGAATGCTGGCAGGGGTGAAGTAGTGAGAGCATTGGTTGGAGAACTGGGAAGCTATTCCCAGCTGAGCCAATATCGAGCTGGGTGATTACTGGGGAGACACTTTTTCTCTCTGAGGGTCTGTTTCCTCCACTAACTATACAAGGATGTATTTTAGGTGACTTCTGAGAATAACTAGTATTCTAACTCAAACACTGTAATTCACACCAAACCTGTTTATGACATAATGTAAACTGTAAACAGACAGCACTGGAAATATAAAAATTAGTGGCCAGATGGAACAGACCGAGTCGATTCTTCAATTTTGAAGGTTTTTGTTTAGAAAAAGAAAGTCATGAATTTTGCATTTGATTTCCTTTACCTGCAAAAAATGCTGAATATTCCTTGAGGAAATAAGTTGGAACTGGGTTGTGTTCAATGAGAATCACATTATGTTGACCCAGGTTTAATCTCCTTTGCGGGCACTTGTCCTGTTCAGCAGCAGTTTCTCACCTGGTTGGGCAGGTGCACGTGTTCTTCTGTGGGCCCTGGAGTCTGATGGGTCTCCTTTAAAGTCCCAGTGGCACCACTTCCGGGATGGGGGGCCTCAGGGAGATTTATCCCTAAGCCTCCATGTCCTCCTCTGTAAATGGGGAAAACAATGAGCACGCATTATGGGGGGCTCTGAGGATCCATGGTGGTGACACCTGTCAAGGACTCAGGGTGGTGGCCGACACACAGTAGGTGTGGTCCAGGGTTGCTGTCTTTGTGACTCTCGGATTGTATCGCCCCTGCTCGTCCTTCCACCTGGAGCACTGGGTCCCCTGTGGCAGGCGTTCTCACACAACCCCCCCCCCCCAATCTCCTCAGACTTCCTTCTTCACAATCCTGGTTGCCTGGGATCCTGTCCTGCAAGGTTCTGAGAGCACAGACTGCATTTACGCAAATCCCCAGCACTCTGCCCAGTGAGCTGCAGGGAGCCGGCACCTGCTTAATTGACTGAGCTGGACTTCCCGTTCCAATGAGAGACGCATGAAAAGGGAAAGTATTTCTGGCCCAGGAACAGCTCCTGATGAAGTAAGTGTTGGTGGGATGGAAGTTCCTAGCCCCCAAACGCCAAAGAGGATGAAACTAAAGCAATAACCCACTGAATGTGCTGGCTGGTACGGGGGGCACTTGCCATCAATTGCTCACTCATTCGTTCCACCGCTAGACACCTAACACTGCTTCTGTGACCATGGCAACTGTGCTCAGTGTGCAAGGAGTTCACATGGCCACCGTGTGACGTGGAAGGGTTTAAATTTTTCAAGAGAGGAGATGAGAGATGTGGGCAGGGCTAGACGTTACAGGGTCTTGGAAGTCTTGCTAAGGAGCTTGACTTTAACCTAAAAGCAGAGAACGACGGAGTGCACGCAAGGGAGTGATGCAATCAGCTTTCTGGTAATTCTAGCTGCTGTGTGGAGAGTGGATTGGGGCGGGGCCAGCCTGGAAGCAGGAAGCTGCCCCAGTGGTCCAGGTAAGAGAGATGGTGGGGGTCTGGGATGGGGAACGGCCATACAGAGGAGATAGGAAGACAGAGCAGAGAATACGAGTTCTGTACTTTCCAGGCATTTTTAATCAGATCAGCACTGCTTTGATTTACAGATAAGAGTGAGAGAAATGGAAGTGACAAAGAGGTCCCCGAGTATGACCTTCGCATTTCCTCTATACATCCTGGCAGAAGATGCATGACCTTTGGGGTCCAGTGAATGGTGTCAAGGATAGTCATGTCTGTGCTGGCCTTTCCTGTCAGCATATTCTCTCATCCAGGAGCTCTTGTCTTCACCGAGGTCTAGAACTAAGTAGGGCACAGACGAGTGTCCCCATTTTTGCCCTCATTTTCTGATGCCCAAGGGTTTCCCCCTCCCCATCATGTGGTTCTCCACCATTATCTGTTCACACATTTCCTTCCCCCACTGGACTGTGAAGTGAGGCTGCAGCTGAGTCCTGTCCCACTCCCTGGGGCTGTGAATGCCTGCCGCAATTTTATAGAATCATCGAGTCACAGGGTTGGGAATCATCGAGTCACAGGGTTGGGAAAGAAAGGTCACAGGTTCCCCCAAATGCAGGGGTCCCCCCTGATAGCCCCACATCTGCAGGCAGTGAGCTCATTGCTTCCTCCAAGAAGTCATCATGATGTCTCAGTAGGGTGCCTTTCATGCTTCTTTCTCTGACTCTCCACGGGAGGCCACTGTTATTTCTGGGAAGCCAGCATTTCATTCTGTGTGGTGTTACTGTTTACCTGTCGGTGTCACTCCCTCAACTGTGAGGCCCTTGAGGACAAAATGCCTGTGTTTTATTCATTTCAACATTCTCCATAACCTGGAGCACAGCACTTAGTAGGTACTTGCACAGTGCTTAGTAGGTACTTAACAATGAGCAAATAAGTGAATGAAGGAGCAAACAAATGAATGAGTGAGTGTGTGAGTGAATGGCTAGCTCTCACTGTTCAAAGTTCTTCTTTACCCTCAGCTGAAAGATGCCTCCTGCTAACCACCACTTTCTGAGCTGAAGTCCACTCATTGACTCCACACAGGCTCACACTATCCTCTTCCTCATGGTGGCTTCTCACATGCTGGAACTACAGTGGTCTGCTTCCTGTTCTCCAAACATTCCAAACTGTTCATCCAAGCTTGTTCCCACTTAAGCCTTCTGCACGTCTCCCCCTTATACCTAGGACACTTGACTTCCATTTCTTTCTGTGCTGGATTTTTCTTGTCATTTGGGTCTTAGCTCAAATATCACCTCCTCAAAAGAGGCCATTGCTAACCAGTCAATCTAGAGTAACCTCCCCTTGCTCCTTCACCACTTTATCTTTCTCTGCGGAATCCTGGGTGATTTCTTCAGATCTGTCTTCCAGTTCATGTAAACTCTCTTCATCTGCATCTAACCTATTGTTTAGCCTGTCCATTGAGGTCTTACAATAGTTAGTCTATTTTTCAGTTACAGAATAGATACATGAATATTGTTAGCATTCTTATTTTAAAGTCTTTTTAGAATTTCTGTTACATGTAATCCCCTTGTAGTGATTTCTCTATTTATTATCTCTGCTGACCATCTCTCAGGAGTTGAGTATATTTGTACTGTTATAATATTTAAAATGTAACTTTATCAGGAATTATCATCTGTGAGTGACTCACATGGGTCATAGAGGTGAGCCCTCTATGAAAGAGTTGTTACGCTAATGTCTTGATAAATGCAAGACCGATACAAGGATGTGGGCACCAGCCTCGTGCATGATGTAGGCAAGGGATGACGATTTCTGTGTTTGGTATCACTCACCTGATTCCAGTAAAAATGAATTGACTTCTTTTGCGTTGTTCTCAGACTGAACATCGCCCAATGCAGCAGCGGAACTCAGATATGAGGTACTTCATGCATGAGCTTAATGCATAAGAATTACCCAGATTCATGCATGAACATTGAGTTTATTGAAAACACAGATTTCTGAGATTGACCTCCTGGGTACTGATTCCATAAATCTGGGAATGAGCCCAGGAATCTGAATTCCTAAGTTCTCCAAGTGATTCTGATATAGAGTAAAGTTTGGGTAACAATGGTACGATAAGCACTGAGGATTAAAATTAGATTTATTTTTGTCTTGTTTATGTCCTTCAAATAAAAGGATTGAAAGCAGCTTACAAGATATATGTAAATACAGTTTTGAAAACTAGACTTAAAAAACACCTACACAAACAAATAAACGAAGTGAGATCTGACTTTATTTACTCAATATCGGGGCGCATGGGGTGATGTAGTGGTTGGCATCCTCGCCAACATCCTTATCACGGACGTGGCCATGAGCTGTGTGTGAGCCATTGTTTTCCATCTCTGGAGACCCTCAGCATTGCTCCAAAGCCCAACTTGGTGAAATCAGTTATGGGGGTGACAGTGCAACTGCAAAGGGATGCTGCTCTCTGTTTAGGGTTTTAATATTTCTGGGGTCCCCTTCTGTACACTGTCAGATTGTGCAATACATTTACTGATCTAGCAGAACCCATGAAGGCTCCTCCTGGCAAACTGCTTTGCTAAGCCACTCCCAGCCCAAGTACTCTCACACCTCTTGGCTTCTGCCCAAGCTGTTTCTGCCCAGAAAACTCCTTTTCATCTGTAAGACTCCATTCAGATATCTCCATCTTCAGGCAGTCTTCCACCTCCACCTCCTTCATTGTTTTCCTTCCTTACAGTCTTCATTAATTGAGCCCTTACCATGTTCTGGCACTGCACTGGAGCCTCCTTATTTCCCTCCATCCTAGCACCTGCGACACTGCACAGCTTCCCAGCCTCATCCTCTGCCCTGCTGTCTACACAGCTTCTCTGCTCGCTACACACTGGCTTTTGTGCTCCTAACCCCTCTCTGCAGGACCTTTGCGCAGGCTGCATCCATTCACTGGCAAGGGCCTCCCCCCACACACTCCTGCTACCCTCGCCTTGATTGTTACTTCCTGGACCCCTGCAGTTGTCTCACTCTGCCCTCCTTCTTCACAGTTACACCCAAGACATGACATGTACTTTGTGATTCCTAGATTATCCTGCCTCCTCAATCACACTGTAATCTCACAAGGACACACACTGTAACCCCAGTGCCTAGCACTGAACCTGACATATAGGAGGTGCCCGATAGCTTTTGTTGAATGGATAACTGAAAATACACATCCCTGAGAACCTCAAGCACTCTCTTCCTTTGGATCAGTTGTTCTTAGCCTTCTTTTGGCCATTGGCCCTCTGAGAGCCTCATACAAGCTAGAAACCCTCTCTGCACAAATATACACGAATGCTTCTTCACATAAAATTTCCATACTGTCTCAGCGTTCAAAAGCACCCAAAATAAAGGGAACATTGTCTATGAATTCTAAGCTGAGATTCTTTTCTAGAGAGAGCAGCTGATAAATGGGACGTAGCTATCAGATTTAAGCCCACCGCATTTAGAGATGACAGAGGGCCTCCCACATCCCAAAGCTCTGTGCGATGGATGGCTTCATGGAGAGACCACACTGCTTGGTATGTGCCCTTTAAGAACTCACCTCCTTGCTTTTGTTGTTGCAGGAAAGAAGACAGCACAGAGGCGAGCCCATCCAGCTGGAACATGTTTACATCCCTCCCAAATGAGCCACGGAACAGAGGTGGCCCCACGATTTGCGATCCCTTCCAGGAAGCTGAGTTACCAGCCAAATGACCATCTTTCTATCTTAAGTCATTCATGGGGACGTCTCTACGCTAACACCAACTGCGCGGCCCGAGAGATGGCTGTAGACTGTCAGAAGCCTGTGTGTACTGGCATGAGGTGGCGGAAGGAACCCGGGGCTGGAGTCGCAAGGCCCTGGCTGGCTCCGTCACTCCTCAGCTGTGGCACTTTGCACACATTACTCACGTTCTTGAACTTCCACTTCTGCACCTGTTTGAGGGTCCTAACGCCTACTTGACAGTTTTGTTCTGACAACGCAATGAGCTCAGGGCTGCAGAAGTGCCCCGGACACTGTCAGGTGCTTCCCACATGTCTGGGATCGCTGTTGCTTGTAAAGTGTGAATCCATCGTCTCTCTTTCACGATATCGACCGTCGCTCAGGAGCACACTCTACCAGAAGGACCCATTACACGTACTGTACTCGTAGCTGCCGCCCAGGAGGGGTAATGTGAGGCATGGCAGGATAATGGTTTTAAAAATCTTAGCAGCCGTCTTGATATTGTAGAGCCTGTCTGCCCATGGGACAGAGCTCAGAGAGTTTCTAGACCACAGCAGGTACACAGGTGGTCCTTGGGTACAAACGTGTTGTTGGGCTTACTTTTTTAAAAATCGTAAAACACGCATAACGTCAAATTTACCATCTTAATCATTTTTAAATGCCCAGGTCAGTGGCATTAAGTATATTCACATTTCTGTGCAACCAGCACCACCATCCATCTCCCTGGCTTCACTCCAAGGCTGTTCTCTGTTGCTGGATGTGAGTTGCCTCTGTATCTGGGCCCTGCCTGTTCTTCTGCCAACCCCGGGTGGCGTGCTTCTCCTGGGCCCCTGACCATTGCTCTCCACTGGTATTTCTGCCTACTTGTGGTGCTTCTGTTACCACCGCCCTGTCCAGAGTCCTCAAGGGAGACCTCGGAGCCACTTTCAGGCCAGTGAGGCATCCCTGGGGGAGGCCGGGTGTGGCCCTTGGCAGAGCCCTGCAGCTTTACCTTCAGGCTTTGGATGAAATGTAAATGTGACTGGAAAAGCACTTTGTAAACTCTTACGTTCTGCATAAATATACTGGATTTGACTTTCATAGGCTAGAGAGCTGAGAGACCAGCTGGTATGGGAGAGAGAGATTAGGGTCTAAACCAGAATCACTGGGCTGAAGTTAGGCTGTGCAACTTCTTAGCTCTGACACCATGGGCAAGTCGCTTCCCCTCCTCAGTTTACTCACCTGGTAAAGGGGTAATAAAATACCTGCCTCAGCACCTGCTGTGAGCATTAACGGTAAACTGACTGGGAAAGCCTCCGCAGACTGCAGTGCTATGCATATGCTTTATCCATGTCCCCGATTCAATGCATATCTATTATGCACCTACTGTGTGTCGTTCTGAACAAGGTGGTCTGTCTTATGACAATTTGGAAAAGGACTCAGGCTAAGGAAGAAAAGAATTGCCTGTCAGATGGTTGTACTGCGCACTCATAGGTTATGATTAGCAACAGCCCGCGAGTTGGCATGGCAACATTTCCCCACGAACTGCCAGGCAGTGTTCTTAAAATAGGTTTGCCAGAGGTGCGACAGGCTGACACACAGGCAGTGTGGTCTGACGCTTCTGCAGCCCAAGGTGGGCAGCACCACCCCGCGTGCTCACTCAGAGTGGTCAAGCCACTGCCCTTCCCAAGCAGGCCAGTGGCACGGTCATTAAGACAACAGATCCAGAAGCATCTTTCATTAAAGCTGGAGACTTTGGCTAGGATAAACACCCCGGCCTTTCCCCATTTTACAGGTGGGGAAACTGACGCCCAGAGAGGTTAAGTGGCTCACGCACAGTCACACAGTCTCTTGATGGCAGTTGGGACTGAATCTGGTTCTGATATCATTCATGGAGGGTTCTGCCACCGAACCACAAGGCACACTCTTCTGATTTGGCATTCTAGATCTGGGTCTGATACAATTCATTTTCTAATAGGTTACAATCCACATGGCATCACTTAGCAACAGGAATTAGATCAAGGAATCCTCTCCATGCCCCCATTTCCCCCTGGGAAGCCCTGAGTCCCAAGCTATCAGGGAGACTCCCCTCGTTCTTGGCATGGCTGAGATGACTGCGGTTTCCGTCCAGCCCTCCACAGCCTCCAGTACCCTAGTTTCCCAGTGTCAAATTCGGCAGCCAAGCTGATCAACAGCTTACCAATTGCTTTGCGATGAGATTCCTGGATGAGTTCAGTTACCCATCATCGCAGAGGAGTGGGAACCCAAATCCTTTAAAAGATGGGTTCCTGTCTTACTATCTGTGTTACTCAGCACTGTCGTGAATAAACTTCACAAACTGGAGGGGGTGGTGCTTTTTACCTTCAGGCTGGTGCGCTTCTGCTAAGAGATCACAGCTCTTGTTTAATTCCAGGGTGAAATTCCAGGTCTGGAATGCAAAACTTCTTGAGAACTCAGTCAACTTCTGAGAACAGGGTGCTAGACATTTCTGACATGGTTTAGATAGTCAACCTTTTTTTTCTCTATTCAGACAGTGCCTTGCAGGGGAAGGGGCTCTGGGCTGGGGGGAGCAGTGGGGGTGTGTGTGTAGCATGAGCTCTGCCACTCTCCCCTCTAGGCCATTTGTAGGCTGTAAAGGTTGCACTCTGTCCTAGTGGTGATTTTTCACTCTGTTTGCACATTGCACTCACCTGCAGAGCTCTTTAGAAAACCAAAGCCAGGAGGTGGCTGGTCAGCTCAGTTGGTTAGAGTGCGAACTCTTAACAACAAGGTTGCCGGTTCGATCCCCACATGGGCCACTGTGAGCTGCGCCCTCCACAACTAGATTGAAATAACTGTGTGACTTGGAGCTGATGGGTCCTGGAAAAACACTTAAATAATAAATAAAAGTTTAAAAAATATATTAAAAAAAAAACCAACCAAAGCCAGGCCCCACTCCAGGCCCCTTAAATCAGGTTGTCTTGGGTGGGGCCCAGGCAAGGGGGCTTTAAAAGCCCCCCAGTCATTCTAATGGGCATCCAGGTGGTGAACCCTCACACTATAGTCTCACAGCGCTTTCCAGCTCTCCCACCCCCTGTGTTAATTGAATTCTCAGATGCTGCGGTGCGGTCCTTCCACGTTGGACTCACGTTTGTTTTTGTTCCTCCTGGGAAAGAAATGTGTATTCAGGAGTGGCACGAGGAAACTTCTCATCTTTGAAATATTTTTGATCATGAATCGGCTTTGTAAACTCTCCTTCAGAGGCCCTTTTAAGCAGCTAATGGTCCTTATGAAAACGAAATGCATGATACGCTGTGGGACTCAGCTGCACTGTGCCAGGACCTGGATGCCGAGCTCGTGGTGGCTGATCTCAGGGCAGTGACACGAAAGTCACTGGGCCATGTAATAGGCACATGAAGTGGACATCTTGGGTTCAGCTGCATGCATCCTCAAATCTTTCAGAAACAGATATTCTAAGTCCACTATGATACATACATTTATCAGTGTGTAAGCACATAGAAGCAGATTTCTATTTGGCATTTGCAGCAATGGCCAACCATGTTCCTACCTGGCTTTGAAACAAATTCTTTGGAAAGTCCCTGGTGGCTTCAGGAGGCAGAGGAGGAGGGAGAAACCCCTGGGGTTTGTTGATGTATTTAGTCCTCTTTCATGTGTTATGAGAATTTCTAGAAAAAGATGGTGCATGCCTGGGACCTAAAACTGCTTTTTAGAAGTCAGTGGGCTTAGGATGGAAGGATTGGGCTTTCTTTATCCCGTTTGATTTTCCCCTAAATCCTACTCCTGTTTCAGCAAGCACTGCTGCCATCCAAATCTGACTTCTGCATCCTTGGCGTAAATGTATTACACAGAGTCATGGAAAGACTAATGGGAGAAGTGACACCATCAACATCAGGTTTGCTCCAACACCATTTTTTTTTTTTTGGTCTTTGAAAAACGTCATCAGGCTATACCCCAAGGTAGACAGATGACACCTTTATACGATGATAAAACAAGGGAAGAGAAAGACAAAAGAATAGGATGGTTCAAAATGGTTGAACACTTGCTATAAACTTGGTATCAGTATTTTCTTTTTAAAGTAATATAATACAGTGTTTGTCAATGTGTCATTAAAAGTCATTGGGGCAATAAATATCTACACAGCAATGTTATAGCTATTAACCATTAGACTTTTCACTGGGGTGAGGATGAGTTCTGCCTCTAACAGAGAGTGGAAGATGAGTTATGGGTCAGTTTACAGTGGGTTTGAACTATGACTCTGCCACCAGCTGGTTGTGCTCACGTGGAACAGCACACTCACCTGTCTTAGTCTCAGTGTCCTCTATGGAAAGGTCAGGGAAGGCGTGGACATTAATGAGATAGCGTGTTTCATAAAGCACTCAGCACATATTAGTGCTCTGTGATGTTGGGAACCCCCCCCCCAACTCTTTGAAAATGCCCAGGTGCATTTCAGTGCCATGGTGGGGCATGCGCCAGCGACCTGAGTTGGTGATAAGTAAGACGGTCTCCCAAAGTTCAGGTTTGCACAACCAACATTTGATGGAGAGGTGGGGAAGGGACTTGGGTGTCACTGGCAAAGGTGATGGATAAGGCTTGCGAGTTCCCTTTGGCAGAACCTCCCTGGTCTCCTCCCTCTTTTAGGTTGAAGCCTGGACAGATGTCACATGAAAGCTGTAAAGCACAGACATCAGTTTGGAAACTATGTATGTTCCCACTGGATCCCAAATGCACAATAACTCTACACCTTGCTATTGTATGAATCTAAAAGGACTCCTATATCATATGTCTCCATTGATCAACACGAGGGGCAGAATGTTCGCGGTGGAGTTCGGCCCCTCCCCTCACTTAGAAGTCCTGGTTCCCGTGGGAGGGATGTGGCCACTTGAGCGGACCCCCTTCCTTTTGCATGTTCTTCAGCAGGACCCTTCCTTGGGTGCTGGAACAGGGGCTGTCACCCAAACCCTGCTTACAGTGAAATGAGCAATCTGTCCTTGGAGGCACTCATCAGCTTCCCAGCCATGTTGACTGGGCTTAGTACTCCTTCTGGGGTTTCAAGATGTGTAGCGATTGCTCAGTCTCATGTAAAACAGACTGACATTTTCTCTTGTTACCAAGATGTATTTTTCTATGTTAGTTAAATGTGTAATTTTGTAGATTAAAATGTATGCTTTTTATCACAAAGTTTTTTTTTCCTCTTTTGAATGTTTAACCTACTGATGGTTCGTGACAACGTGTTGTAGACCCTGGCACAATACAAAAAGGCAACAAATCCAAGACTCCTGATTTTTGGTGGGGAATAAATGATCTTTTCAGAAGTCAATCCATTGTACAAATAACGAAGTGATTTCCTGTATGATCCATTATATGCCTGCATTAGTTTACCATTGTTGCCGGAACAAATTATTTACTATGAACCTAGGGCCTTAAAGCAACACATGTATTGTATCACCTTACAGTTCTGGAAGTCCAGAATGGCTCTCACTAGGCTAAAAGCAGGGTGTTGGTAAGACTGCATTCATTTTTCCAGAGACTCTAGGGGAGAACTTGTTCCTTGCCTTTTCTAGCTTCTAGAAGGTGTTTGCATTCTTTGGCTCATGGTCACTTCCTCCATCTTCAAAGTCAACAGTGTAGCATCTTCAAATCTCTCTGTGCTTCTGACACCTACTTCTGGTGTCACATGTCCTCTGACTGACCCTTCTGCTTCCCTCTGTCACTTATAAAGGACCCTTGTGGTGGCTTTAGGCCAAGCTGCATAATCCAGGATAACCACCCCTTCTCAAGATCCTTAACTTTATCACATCTGTTCATTCCCCTTTTGCCATGGAAGGTAACATATACACAGGTTCCGGGGATTGGGAAGTGGCCATCTTTGGGAAGGGGGCATTATTTGGTCCCCCACAATTACCTATGAACTGATTTGGAGGCAGCAGACAAAAGCAGACGTTTTAGAATCAAACAGGCTTGAATGTGACCTGTATCTCTGCCACTTGCTGGCCCTATAACTTCAGGCAGCTTGCTTAACTTCTCTGATGCTCTTTTTATACCCAAAAATGAGTGCAATAATCTGTTACTTGCCTCACAGATTTGCTAAGAGTATTACACTCCTAACAATAATCTACAATTCCCTTTCCCTCACTTTTGGAAAACATTCTTTTTACAACTGATGTATTTCTAAAAAATATTTTGTGTTGTTTGCCCTCCCTCTCCCCCTCCCAAATAAACCCCTGATAGAGAATGTGGATTAGGGCTGAGTGGTCTGTCCTTCGGCCACTTGACGTGTCCCTCTCTGCCCTCTGCCATCACCCTGGAAATCTTCATGGTCTGACAGGATGAGCTCCTGGCCTGTCCTTCACCAAATGTCATGCTCTAATTTACTCCCTTCCTGGAGAACTGAGAGAAGCAGTTGGAGAACAGGGTGGGAAGGTCACAGCCATCCGCTGGACTGAGTAGGATTTGCTCAGGTTTCCTGGACTTTTTTTTCTGCTGGCCTCTGCCAGACACTGCTGCCCTCAGTCTCCATGCAGGCTGGTGGGCACGTTTTCTAACTTCTACTCCCAGCTTTGTTTCCTGCCTCCTTTTCTCTGCTACCCTTGAGTTGCTGGCCTTGCAATGAGGAGATGTTGTAGAAAGGACTCAGATAAACCTGGGTGGAATCCCCGCAGGTCAGTTCCTGTCACTTCCAACTGAGCAGTGGGTTTGAGGTTTGTCATCTGCACTCCAGCCGGAAAACAGAGGTGGCATTGTTTGCCACATGGGCCTGCTGAAAGCAGAACGTAATGTGTGTCAGAAATTAACCATGTGTGCAAAGACACTTACCTACGGTAGGCGCTTGATAAAAGTCAGATCCTCTCCTTTCTAGGAGAAGAGAGGTGTGATGAGGTGTAATATAAAATCTGTGATACACTAGGTGACCAAAATGTGTATTGGATGAATGCTGGATGGTTAATTGTCCGAAGTTGCATGGAGAATGGGATTCTATCTAAAAAATCTAGACTCTTTTGACTACACCAGTCCATTCCCTTACCTCCTTCCTCCCAATGGAAGCTCTTCAGCCGAGCTTCTTGGGTTAAGATGCAGACTCTGGGACCACAGTACTGCTTTTAAATCCTCAAATGGCATCATTTACTAGCTGTGACCCTGGGCAAGTTACTCATCTCTCTGAGCCTCAGTTTCCTCATCTGTAAAATGAAGATAAAACGGTACCTACCTCAAAGGTCGCTGTGAAGCTTAAAAGTGTTACTATATATGTCAAGTACCTACAGGGGTCCACGACATATAGTAAGCTCTCTATAAGTGGGAACTATTATCCTTTTTTTGCTTCTGCATAAAGACAACTCTTTCTCTCCTCCTCCGTTGTGTCACTCCCTCCTGGTCTTGACAAAAGGCCTAGCCCTTTCTCGCAATGGAAAGGGTTTTCTTGGAAAGTAGTGAGTTCTGTATCACCAGCGGTATTTTAACAAAGCCCGAGATACAATCCCCTCGAGATGTTGAGAGCAGATTCAGGCAGACAGAATGAGAATTGACCTCGAAAGTTCTGCTGAACTCATATTCTTGGATTCTCTGATTTTTCTGTGGATTTAGTCACTACGGATATTTGTGGCGCTCTAGAAGTCTCTGTGTGGTCTTCAGTATAGAATTTCCTTGCCTGGACTGTGCTGGGATCAGTATTTTGCAGGACAGAAGTTTGTACTGAAAAGCTTAAAACACTTGCAACAATGCAACCTAGAGTCCTGCAGATCTCAAGAGGACCATCTGTGACAAATCTGTGCAGGGTGCCCAGGGACAGAAGAAAGGAGGCCAGCATGGGGGATGGGATAGGTATTAATAAAAGAGTGGATGGAGGCAGGGATGGTGGTGGTGATATTCTCTGTTCTTATTTACGTTTAGCTCTCTCTCCCCTACTATAATACAGACTTCTTGAAGGCAGGGACTTTATAAATATTAATCTGTGTGTTCCCAGCACTACTTTGTGTCTCAAGCACAGAAAAGGGACTTTCACTAAATGCCCACTGTGCTCCAGGCCTGGATGCACAGCAGTGAGATGTGAGGCATTAGGCAGCTGCTTCATTTCCCCCTTCCTGTTTCTTCATCTGCCCAGTGGGGAGGTAATACTACCTACTTACTGCACAGACCAGCTCGCTCTAGGGTTAAAAGACAGTAAATGTAGGGGGAGGGGTGTCAGCTGAGACCATGGAGCCAGTGTCCCCAGAGTCTTCAGTGCATGGGTCCCAGCAGTCACGGGAAGGATAATGTGAATCCTGCTGTCTGTCTGGGACTCCCAGAGGTTATGAGGACTGGTGCTGAAGGGACAGCTCCCAGCACGTGGTGCTGGGGTGGGGGGTTGGGCGCAGCCATGCTCGGGCTGTGGTCCCCACCCAGACCCTGACGCTGCGCGTCTGGACGCGCTGCAGAGGGGTTTGGCAGCTGGCGATTCTGCCCCTCCAGAAAGAGCACCTGGGACCACCAGGTCCCTGGAAACTCTTAGGATCCTCTGTTCGATAATAATCATGGAAAAAGGAGGGATGGTGTCTAAGAGACGCACACTGCTCCTGGCCTTGAAGGGGGGTTGAGGGGAACCCCAGCAGAGACCTCAGGCCACAGTACCCTCTATCCTGGCCCTAGTCAGAGGAAGCAAGCTGCAAGCTCCTGGCTCAGTGAGGGTAGGCTACCAGTATATCAGGGGGGTCATGGAAAGTGACCCCTAGAATGGGGAATATTTGTCTGGGTGACTGACAGCACTGCATGTGGTGAGTTATCTCTGTGTGTCTTCTTCTGGAGTGTTTCTATTATAGCTCTCGACTTCCCTTATTTCTGGTGTGGATCTGTGTGCGGGTGTCCTATTGGGGCTTATGTGTGTGGACTCACTTTGTGAGTTTGCCTTTGGCATGAGGGTGCGAAAATCTCTTTGTTGTGTGGTGTTGCAGGAGTGAACATCATATACGTTTGTGAGTCACTGGTTTGAGTGCAAGAGTGTATTTCCCTCGTGTGAGTGACTGTGGTCCTTGCATGTTCTTCTTACCTTGCTGTTTCATCCTTCCTGGCATTTAGCACTGCCCAGCGTGTGTGTGTGTGTGTGTGTGTGTGTGTGTGTGTGTGTGTCCCTCGTTAGAATGTCAGTTCCCAGAGGGCAGGGCTTGGTCTATTTTGTTCACAGTGCCTTCCCCCAGCAAGGAAAAAGTGCTAGGCACGAGTGAATGGTCACTGAACAACAGCGCTGAGTGAATGAATGCTGTGTCCAATGTGTGGGTGTCTCCCCAGCTGTGCAGTCAATCTCGGTGTGATGCTGTGTACGCGTGGGGTTGGGTGACTGAGAATTTTTGGGTGTGTGTATATATATGTGTGTGTTAATAGACTCGGGATATGTGCAAGCATGTATGCGTGTGCAAAATTGTCTACGATGTGTGTGAACGAGCCTGTGTGTTTGGGAGAATGTGTGCCAGGATGTTTGTGCATCTTTCACGTGTTTGTATGGCGTAATTGTCTGGTGTGCTAGTACCAACCTGTGTGTGCCTCGGAGTGTGTACGTGTGTGCGTGTGAATACACGCGGCACCCATCCCTTGAGCCCGGCTCTCGGCCTGCGTGCGGGGAGTTGGGGTGCGGCGAGGGCACTGCGGTTCGGCTGCCCGCCCTCGGCGCTGCGGCTCGAGCACGTCACCGGCCCTCCCCGCCTCCGCCGTGGTCCCCGCCTCCTGGTCCTTTGTAGCCAGCCGCAGCGCTCGCCGCCAGCCGCTAGGAGGCCCCGCCCCGGCCCCGCCCCTGCCCCGCCCCGCCGCGCGCCCCGCCCCGCCCCGCCTCGCCCCGGGCCGCAGTCGTGCCTGGGCCGCCGCGGGCCCGCACCCAGCGCGGAGCGCGGCGTACTGCTGTGGCCAGGACCGCGGGCGGGCTGGAGCGCAGACTGGCGGCCGGCCTCGGACCGGTATGGCGGACCGGCGGCGCGCGTGGAACACGGAGGACGACCTGCCCGTGTACCTGGCGCGGCCGGGCAGCGCGGCGCAGACCCCGCGCCAGAAGTACGGCGGCATGTTCGCCGCGGTGGAGGGCGCCTACGAGAACAAGACCATCGACTTCGACGCGTACAGCGTGGGCCGCCGTGGCTCGGCGCGCACGCCGCGCAGTGCTGGCCGTCTGGACGCCGTCGGCCTGCCGGGCCCCGGCGGCAGCGAGGACACGGCCAGCGACGTGAGCGAGCCCTCGGGCTCGGCAGTCAGCTCTCCGGGAGAGCGCGACGAGCGGCCGCCCGCGCTGCGCATCCGCTGCCCAGCGCCCCGCGACCTACCACTCGGCCGGGACAATGGCCAGGTACCCTCGGGGCGATCGTGGGCCGGACGAAGGGGGCGGGGACCTCGGGGCTGCTGGGCGTGGGGTCGCTGGAGGGCAGTGCCGCGGTGGGGGTGCTGGGGCCGCTGCCCCCGGGCCTGGGAGAGCTACGGAAGGCCCCTCCCCCACTCCATCGTACTGGAGGTTAGGAGAGGTTGTGCGACTCGGTCAGGACTGACCAGCAGAGTTTACGAGGCTACAAAAGGTCCTTCGAGGTCCAGTCCTCCCTCCTCTTCTGCAGAAAGGGAGAGCGAGGTTCTGAGAGGGGAAGTAAGTTGGCTAAGCCACCACATGGATCCATAAAACGCGAAGCGACCTCTGGGATGAATTTAATCAGGGATCCTCATTCGCCGCTTTATGGAGAAAGAGGGCAGTTCCTTTCGGCATCCATCCATTCATTTAGTCATTCACTCAATAACTACAGAACACCTACTATGTGCAGGCGCTGGGATAGGTTCAGTGATATGCCTGTGGTCACACCACTCAAAGCTGGAAGAAGCCTCTTCTGAGTGCTCCCTCTGTACTTTCTCGGGGAAGGATTTGGTTAAAGATTTAGATCGTGGTGCAGATAGAAATGGGAACTGCTATCCCCAGCACCGGCATCTTCAGGGGCCCCACCTGAGTCCCACAGCACGACTCCGGTGTACTCACTTCACAAGGCAAGCTGCAGGCAGAGTGGGGTTTTGAACCCGGGTCGCTAGCTTTCCTAGACTTGAAGCCACCCCCACCCCCACCCCCAGTGTGGAAGCATCAAGGAGAGGTAAATCCAGGCCTTGGGCCCTGTGGCTCTTCTCCCTTGAGCTGGAGGTCGCCAGGGAACTGGGGCAGATGGATGGATAGAGGGCACAGCTTTGGGATGTATAGGTTAGGGTCAGGGCCAGGTGCCTGCAAAACAGAAGTTGGAGCTCTCAAGGGCTCGTGAGCCTGTGGGCTTAGCCCAGAAGTAGATGTCTGGGCACTGCTCAGGTCCCACACCCCTGGTCGGTGCTGGGATCCTGGCTCAGCACCCCAGCCCCACCCCAGGCCAGGTTTGGCAACAGATTCACTGTGAGAACTAAATCAGTTAATGTCAGTAGGTAGTGAGCATTCAATAAATGGTCGTTGTTGAGTTTTATTATTTTTATTAACCCATCTCCCCTTAAATGCTATGGGAGGCATAAGTGGGCCAGGAGGAAGCAGAGCTTGATCTGGATAGAAATCTGAGAGGGCTTCCTGGATGAGTGGGGGTAGGCTGGCCTGTGGCTGCTTTGATGCAGTAGTAAGTCTCCTCTGTCCCTGTCGCCTCTGTCCCTCAGGCGGCTTTCTGTCCCCATAACTCGGGAACTCTCCATGGTCCTGAACCCGATGCCCCGCGAGGGCAAGGTCTACAGTGGGGGGCGGAGCGGGGAGGGAACGAGATATGAGAGCGTCCGGTCTCCTTTTTTCTACCCTTACTTTATCTCCCCCAGCCGACCTCGCTTCTTTGGTGGCCGATCTCGCTGGGGAGCCAGGCTTCCGAGCCCAACAGGGAGAGGCTTCAGGGTCACGGACGGAGAAGCCAGGCCCAGCACCAGGGAACACTGGTTTTCAGCTAAGGCACTCTCCCTCTTGAACCTCAGCTTCTCCATACGTGAAATGGGGGTGGCATTCTTCTCCCGGCCCCCCAACGTCCGGATACAGTGGCGTATCAGAGAGGCGAGGGCCTTTTGTGCAGGGCGGGAGCTGTCTGGAGCTGGTCGGCATCGCCCCGGGGCTCCGGAGCCTCTCCCACTCCTCCTTCCTCGCATCCCTCTGGCCTTCTCTGCCTTTTCTCCTTGGCTTCTCCGGGAGTGGACAAAAGGCGGAGCCTCTGGCGCGCAGAGGTGTCCGGAAACATTCGAGGTTTGGGACTGTGGAGACGAGGACCGCGAGGTCTCCCTGTGGGGAGTGTTTTACTTTCTGCGGACGGAGCGACCTAGGGGCTGGGGTTCCGGGGCGCGTCTAGTTGCTCCTGCGCTTTGCAGAGGGTGCCGGGGGCCTCCCCCCTCCCCTCTCAACGCCCATAAAGCTCTTTCCGAGGGAGGAAGGAGGGGTGTCTGCGGCGCAGGCGCACCGGTTTCCGAGGCCCAAGGCTGAGCGACTGCGGGGCTTTGTACCCGGGAAGTCTGCTTGGAAGCAGCGGTCTGTTTGGCCAATCGCGGGCCGGTGCCCCTCCCCCGGTACACACGTGGTTTTGTCCCCAGCCTTCCAGCTTCCCTGGCCAGACAGACCACTGGGGACGCCCTGACGCTTTGGACCTAGGACTTAACAACCCGGAAGAAGGGAGTGTAGGTGTCAGGGGGGAGGGAGAGTGTCCTCACTGGCAATTTCCGGTCATCAACAAGGATTTAGGACCCAGCTCAGAGCCCAGGATGAATGAATGTGTAGGGGAGTGAATGTGCTGTAGACAAGGGGTGCAGACACCTGGCTTCCAGATACTGTTTGCTGCAGGGAATATGCTTTGCACCTGAGATATCATTTTACCTCTGTAAGCCTCAATTTCCCACCTGTAAAATGGGAAAATTATAGCCTAGTGTTCCTAGAATACTAAGCTGCTTCTACCATGTGAACCTACAGCCCTATGTCCATTTTAAGGCCAAGGCGCCTCTGGCCTCCTGCACTGGACTGGAGGACTGGCCTTCAGGTGGTGGTGGAGGTAAGGGCTTCTGGCCCCAATCTGTGTGGTGGGGAGCTTCACCATGCCTAGCACACCCTCCCTCTGGGTGGCAACTTAGACGTAAAGAAGACGGATCTTTTTTAGCGCCTGCAGGTTTGGATTTTGTAGGCAGCAAGTGAGCGGTAGAGAAGGTTAGCGTTTTATTCTGCTTGGAGATTTGGGTCCACTGTCCACTGCTGGGGGGGGGGGGGCTTGCTGAGGCTGCCCGCTTTTCTCCCTCTGAACTCTTTTTTCCCCTCTCCTGTCACTAAGTTTACCTTTCCCGGAGCAACATCTAGATCATGTGTTGCTGGGGCTGGTGCCCACTCTCCACTGGGAGGCAGGATGTCCTGTCCTCCTCCTGTACCCCAGTCTGTTCTGGGGGCTGTGGGAACCTTCATGCCAATGCTCTGGCCCTCCAAGCAATCACTGGTGGCAAAGACTGTGGGATGACCTGGTGGCTCCAATGCCAGGGGCGTGCTGAGTGATGACGAGCTGCTGCAGAGGGTAGAGCAGGTCAGCTGTTCATGAGGAGCTCGTCTTTAGGATCCCTGCTGCACTCCCTGGGTCTGGCAGGGCGACTCCCGCTGAGACCTCTGGTAGGCTGGCTCCGTGATGGGGGTGGGGAGGGTGGCAGGGAAAGGCATTATGGAGAGGCCATTGAAGATGAGTCTGGGAGAATGGGTAAGCTTTTGTCTGGAGTAGGGTATTCCCGGAGAGGGTACAGCTTGAATGAAGGTTTGGAGTCTGAGATGGGGACGTTCTTGGTTATTCAGGGAGTGGCCTTAGGAAAGGACAATCAGAGTCTGGGGAAGAGAGCGGAGGGGGCGGTCTCTGAGCCGGATCGTGGAGAGCCCTGAAGGCTGCAGCAGCTTGGGCGGGTCCTCGGTACCGGCCCACACTCCCGCCCCCACGCAGCTGGTCCTGGGAGGCTCCAGGCGCGGGGCGGCACACCTGCGGCGCTGCCCATCCGAAGGCCGTCTCTGGCTTTTAAAAGAACCCTGAAAACCAACCCTTCCCCATTGCGAGAGCGAGGCTGGGATCCAGCCGAGGGCCTGTGCGCTGGGTGGAGGATCGGTGAGGCTAGGGGGTTGAGGGAGAGCGGGGGGCGGAGTGGGGTGGGGATCGGAAAAGAAGCGCTTCCTGGTTCCAGCCGAGAGGGGCGAATAGAGTTCGGCTCCGCGCCGCCGGGAGGAGCTGTCTGTCTGCAGCACCCTCCTCCCGCCCTCGCCCTCCCTCCTCCTCCCGCCCCCTTCGCGGAGCCGGGCGGTGCTGGCAGCCGGAGCAGCGGCGCGCGGGCCGAGAGCCGGGGCAGCGGGTGCGTGGGCAGCCGCGAGCGCCGAGCTTCCGTCCCTCTTCTCGTCCCTCCTGGGGTTTTTCACTGCGCCCGCGGGGAGCGGGACCCAGAGACAGCCGTACAGCGCGATAGACAGCCCACAGGTCCACCAGCCGGGCCGCGGGCACCAGAGGGGGCCATGTCTTACCAGGGCAAGAAGAGCATTCCGCACATCACGGTAAGCCGGGCCCCCGCCCCGCCCTGCTGTTCTTTGTGGGGTGGGGGTGGTCGCCGCCAGGGTCGGATCCGCCGGGGACTGCAGGGGCGGCCCCCGAGGCTTTCTGCGACGCGGCGGGTGGGGCGGGGCCGGTCTCTCATTGCAGCCCCCTCCCCCAGCCTCTGGGGACAATGGGGGTGGGGGGAGTCCTGCCTGGCAGGGCGGGGCTGGAGCCTCGGGTCCTTCTCCCCGCGGGCTTGCAGCCCCCCCGCCCCCACGGGACGTGCAAGAGGATGGCGTGGACAGGGAGGATACAGAGCTGAACAAAAGAGGGAGGGACGCGGGGTCCGAATCCCCTCCCCCTGCCTTGGAGCCTCCTGAGCGCGGCCTTCACGAGGTCCAGCCCTTGGATCTCGCTGCGGAGTTTCTTCCCTGTTAGAGAAAGGGGAAAGATCGACCGCCGACTCCCACTCCCAACCCATACTGAAGGAATGAAAGTCTGGACCTAGAGACTGCGCCATGATGGAGCAGCCCCTCCCATTCCTCACCGCAGCTAAAAATAACCAAATGGGGTGGCACTGGTGGCTGTAGCCAGGGAAGGGTTAACACTGGGCCGTGGGGATGGTAGTTGAGGCTGAGCAGTCTGCTGTGACCCTCGCTGTGTCCCTCTGTCTGGCTGGAAACAAAGAATACCTGGTCCTTATGCTTTGTCTCTGGGTGGGGAGCTGAGGGCGTGGCTGTCTGGAAACCTGGCCTCAGCTCCCATTCCTTGCCTGGCACCAGAATGAAACTAACGCATTCCTGAGGGGTGTGGACCCATGAGCCTTGGGTGGTGGGTGCCAGAGCAGCCAGGTGCTGGGAGGCGGGGTTCTGGGCCTGATGGAATCCTCCCTCCAGGGTGATGCGTGAGCTTTCTCATTTACCCAGAATCCATGTTCAGGGATGACCCCAGGGCACCTGCAAGAGGGCAGCCGTAGGTAGAGGAGGAAGCTGACATTTCCCACCTGCCTGCTCAGCCTATTGCAGATCTTGTTTTATTGAGTCTTCTCAATACAATCTTTGAAGGAGGCTTTGTCTGTGTAAAGCTCCCATAGGCTGGAGCACTGGTCGGGGTGCAGGTGCGGAGAAGGTTGGGGAAGAATTGGGCCCCTGTCTCCCCGGAACAGCCCTGCAACCTTCCCTACTCTGGTCTGTGTCTTCCCTAAGAAATCCCTTCCGTGGCCCAGCTTCAGGTCTTGCCAGCCAACCTTTGCTGAGTTCCCATCCAGAGGTGTGACTCTTGAGGGTGGGGACTACCTCTGAACCATCCTTAATCTCTGCCCTCAGAAATGGAGACGGGGAGGTGTAAGTGACCCATATCTGAACAGTGTGGTTAGCTAAGAACTGATGGCCAGGAATGTGGCTGCCTCAGGCTGGGCAGTGTGGGAGCAGAGTCTGGCACATTGGGATGAGCAGGTCCCTTTCTTGGGACTTTCTAACCTTGTTCCCCTGGGGCGGGGGGTGGGGGGGGAGAACTGAGGCAGGTGATAGAGGTGGGATGATACAGTGACTGATAAGTCAGAAGCTCTGGGGCCCTTTGTGGCCCATGGCAGGTCTGTGCCCCTCTCAGGACCCCAGTTTCCAAGAAACCTGAGCATCCAGGAGTGAAAACACTTTAGTGAGGGTTAGGCACATACTAGTAAAGTTTTCAGAACTGCTGGCTGATCTTTCTGCTTTAGTCCTTTGTGTGAAACAAGTGGTCAACCCATGTGTGAAAGGGAATTAAATGGAGTGATTGCAATAGCTTTAGTGGCATGGGGAGGAGAGATGCTGAAAATTATGCCTAGGTCTGGGGAAGAGGCTGTGGATCAGGGAGGCATTTGTGTTTCATTTGGTCCACGTAGCCCACCCAATCCAGAAAGATTGGTGGCTTAAAGGAGAAACAACAAACCAGAGAGGATGGTGTTGGATGGAGCGTGTTTGTAGGACCCTCAGCTTCCTCGGGGTTTTTGCTGGTAATGTACATGTTGTGACAGGAACAAGAGTGCCATTCAATGGATGGGTGGGTGGGCCTGTGGCTTTCCAAATGCTGCACGCTTAATCTGTTCAGTGATATTCATTTGGTAAGTTGATAATAATAAAAGCACCTGGTCTGTGCTGGACACCATGCTCGGTGCAAGGGAACGTGGGCATGAGAAGGGCTTGGCCTTGCCTTCCCAGGGTTAAGCAGAGACTGACATTTCAGCCTGAAATTGCTACAAAGTGTGGGGGCTGTTATACGGGGGAGTGCAGGAGGCTGGAGGAGACACGGCAGGGACAACCACCTAGTCCTGGGAGGGAGATGGAGGAGGGGGGCCCAGAGGCAAAGAAACTGAGGGAAAGTCAGCATCGTGGGAACACAACCTCTGCTTCCTCGTGCAGCTTGTCTTAGAACAAATCCCAGAGGCCGTTAGGATGATGTTGGCAGCCATGGTGTGTGTGGCCTGTGTAGGGACCCAGGGGCTTGAAAAAGGGCCAAGATACAGCTTTCAGCTGCATCCCCAGGTCCCACCTGCTTGATGTTGGGCCACTTCGTGCCCCTGGGAACCTCAGCTTTCTCATCTGAACAATGGGAAGAAGGTCCCAGCATTGCCAATGAATTCGGAGATAGGAGAGAGGACACTTGAGCAGAGGAGGAGAAGACACGTCCCAGGCAGGACACAGTATATGGACAAAGGCAGGGAGACAGCTGTGGTACGAAAACATCCTACCCATGTTGATTATGGTCGTGGTGTCTTTTCTTCTTTTTTTCCACCTCAGTCTTTTTCTGAGGTAATAGAATAAATAGCCTGTTAGAGAAGGGGGAACACTTAGCTTCAGCCTAGCCACGGATTGTTTAAAATATTTATAAGGCTCTCTTTCATGTGTGGCTTTTTAAAAAATTAATGGCACAACCGGGGATTAACTTGGCGAGAGCTGTTTCTCAGGCCCACTGTGGGGGTTAAGTGAGTCGGACTCCTGGGCGTGGCTCTGGGCAAACAAAGGCACATGGCTTCCTGGCCCTGCAAAAGCTCTTGGCTCCCACTCAGGCCCCCAGGAAGAAGCCCGCTCAATTGTGGGGGGCAGACGAGTGTCTACCATGATGGCTAAGAGTTATTATTGAAAACAAGAACCCATGAGTACTGACCATGTGCGATTTTGTAGTGTCACAGCATTCCACAGGATTTCCACGATCTCTCACTTGGTTTTCAGAGCAGTCCTGTGAGGAAGGCAGCCTACATATAATACCCCTATTTTCCAAAGATAATACCCCTATTTTCCTAAGGCTCATAGACACTTATTGTTATGTAAAGGTTCTGGCCTGTGGGGGAAGGTAGAACTGGGTTCAAAAGGGAAGGTAGACAGGCTGCTCCACTTGCTAAGAAAATATCTGATTTGAAATCTCAACCTCAATTTCTCTCTCTCTCTCTCTCTCTCTCTCTCAATATGTGTGTATGTGTGAGTGTATGCATTTGGTGTGTAAATGTGTGTATGTGTGTATTGTAAATCAAACAGTAGAGATGTTTGATCAAGAAGAAAGATCAAGTAAAAATCACATCAGACTGAATTAGTTACTCTCTGTGCAAATATGCAAAAACCATGTGAGATCTGTTAGGCTTCTTCCTGAGGGTAGCATTCAGCCTATCTGTAGACATTCAGTGTATTTCCCTGCCTTTTTACACACAGGAGTTGAGATGCCCAGGGTGCTTTGTCATGCACAGTGACACCAGGTGGAATGGAGGTGAGAGGCAAGGCCCTGAGATGGAGATGAGGGACCCATGTATGAGAGGTGCTGGTAGAAAATAGGAAAATGCAAGCTATCCCAGCAACCAGGGGTCCCCAGCTCAGGTGCTGTGAGCACAGTGGCGTACTGAAAAAATCCTCTGCATATGTGCTGCTAAGTTTTGATCGGCGTTTAAAGTGGATCCTTGCTGCAACCAAGTCTACAAATTGTCCTGGTAACATGTATCAGGGGCAGCCCTGAGCGCTCACAGGCAGAGTGGTGTTGAATGGAGTCTAATTTTTTGTGAGTAAAAGGAAACTCTTGCCCTGGAAAGGGAGGATCAGAGGACTTTGCCCCTTGAGCACAGAACAGAACTGCCAGAGCAGTGGATAGCGCCAAGTGCTGAAAAGTAAGCAAGTGCAGTTAAGGAGCTTGCATTCATTCACGCCCCGTGAGACAGACACAGTCACTGGGCAGTAGGAACGGCATGGTAATGTTTGCTGACTGATGTGGTATTTTAGGTCTTTAATCCCTTTAAGAATGCTGCAAATTTTTATACTACAGCACTGCGCCCTTATCTGTAGGGGATACGTTCCAAGACCCCCAGTGGATGCCTGAAACCGCGGATATCCCAAATCCTAGCTAGACTGTGTTTCTCCTGTACAAACATGTGCTCCCTGGCTTCTCTTTGCATATCCAGATTGCCAGCAGCACCACTCTGGCGCTTTGGGGCCACTATTAAGTGAAGTAAGGGTGCCTTGAACACAAGGACACGACACCGCGATCTGGTACCCAGGATGGCTTCCTAGTGACTAACAGGTGCATAGCGCGTGGAGTGTGTGTGGATGTGCGGGATGGGACAGCATGGCACGGGATGTCATCGTGCTACTCAGAATGGTGCACAATTTAAAACTTAGGAATTGTTTCTTTCTGGAATTTTTCATTTAATATTTTTCATGTAATATTTTATGGACCATGGTTGACCACCGGTAATTGAAACCATAGAAAGTGAAACCGTGGCGGGGGTGGGGGGGAGAAACTACTGTATTTGCAAGTACATCGTGGACACAGAAAGGCTGAGATTCATCACCCTAGAGAGATGCAGTGATCAGATAATAATTTTGCTCTGAGAAAAGTGAATTGGTGGTGCTGGCTTGGGAAATGGCTTGGGATGTAGGATGCTTCACAGAGAGGCTGGTCTGGAAAATAAGCAAGCAGGTAAAAGGAGGGAAGTGATGGCTGTGGACATAGGGGGTTGCACTTCCCCACTCCTTTCTTGGGACTGTGGCCCAGGCACCTGGAACGTTCTCACCGCCCAGGCCCTTTGCCTCTGTATACGCTATGGCCATTCCTTGCGGAGACTTCTTTCTCCGGGGGCTGGGATTGTGAGCACTGCCGCCTCAGTACCTGTGGTTTGTGTGCTTGGCTGTGAATGCTGGGAGGATGGGCCAATGCCAGCTTCTCCCGGGTGTCTCAGGAACACTGTGGCGTGCTGGAGACTCACAGCAGCCCCCTGCTGTGTGAGTAGATGAGTGAGGACCAGATGGCAGGCTGCCGCTTCACTCAGTGAGGTGTTGCCACTCTGGCACCTGACTTTCCTCAACAAATGTCCTATCTGTACATGTAGCATTTAGGTAGTTGCCACCCAGAAGGAGATGAGGATGGCATGGAAGGTTTTTGGAGCTAAAGAAAAAACAAACAAACAGGCCTCCTAGTGGTCCTTTGGCAGTGGGAAGAGGGCGGAGCTGACTGACAATGGGCTTGGCGGCATTTCACACAAAAGCAAGCTTTTACAGTAAGAACCTTCCATGCACAAATTGGATTCATCAGAGTCCACTTCTCTCCAGAACCTTGACTGAGGAAGCTACTTGGTGTCTGAACTTGGGGTTAATTCCATGGGAAGACTCAATGGAGCTGAGGCAGAGCAAACAAGTGGGTGTTTGGGAGATTTTGTACCTCCCTGAATTATGCTGCGCGTGCTTTTTATTATACACGATTCGTACACTGTTAGGGTTTAAACCCTAACAAAATCTCAGCAAATATGTGATTTATACAACATCAAAGTTGGAAGGAACCTTTTAAATTATGTAAAATTTGTTGCTTTTGTGCGTTTAAGGAGGTGGAAAAGAGTGCCCATTGCTTCTCCCCCATCCGCACCTCCCCTCTAGTGTAGGCATTCCAAACCTTTTTTTTGTTTTGCATACCTCCAGTGACAGGGAGGTCACCACTTTACACTGCAGCCTGCTTTACTCTGGGACAGTTCTGTTATTGGAGAGCTCTTCTGTATGTGCAGTGAGAGTCTGCCTTTTGCCCTCAGAATTTTCATGGGTTCCTTCTTCTGCCACACTGATGTTCCTAGAGGCTCTGGAAGATATTTCAAAGTCACCTAGGACCTTCTCTTTTGCAAAATGGCCCCAGTTCTTTATTCCTCATGTAGCACAATTTCCAGGTACAATGTTTGGATTTTTCTTTCCATGTGTTTTCTTTTCCTTCCCTTTCCTTTTGCTTTTTGCTGCCCCTGATTTCTGGGCATGCAGAACAAAATGGGTTCCCAAGTAAAAGTTAATCATTGGGCACCTTTTAAACCAGTTTAAAAACTTTCCAAGGTCATCAACTCTTTTGACAAGTGGATAAAAACAATGGAAACTTTTGCAGACACAGAACATTTGGCATAAAACATTGGATTGCGTAGGCCATGTTTGGTGTGTCGAGTGCTTTTATGGATTGTCCTAAGGAATCCTGTGATGCAGGTGCTTGGATCAGTTCCATTGACAGACGAGGCACACAGAGGTTAAGTGTTTTGCCACAGGTGGTCCAGCTACGAAGCTGTGTGGACCTCACCGTCTCATGGGAGAAACAGATATAAAAACGAGCCGGCAGACCAAGTGTCGTGAAGTCATGAAACAGTGCTAACCGGAGGTGCAAGCCACGTGCTGTGGGAATTCCAACAGGTGACAGCATGTGTCTGAAGTCAGGACACTGCGCCTGACAGGGTGAGTTGGGAATCAGTGGGCACAGCGGGTGTGGTAGGAAATCCAGGCAGCAGGACGGCCACAGGATCACACGGGGCGGTGAGCGTGCCATTTGGGGAGGCAGAGTGTGGTGTGAGCAAACGAATATGGTGGCACAGCAGTCAGGCCTGGGAGAGCCTAGGAGGGCACACTGGTCCTACATGAGGACAGCTGCTGAAGGGTTCTAAGGAGAGGCCTGCCATGGTTGTACTGTGTTTAAGAAAGGTCACTGGCTGTGGAGTGGAGGGGACAAGACAGGCAGGGGGGCCTGACCTGGGGCAGGTGCAGTGGGAGGTGGAAATCAGCAGGTGCGTCTGAGGACGTTTCTGAAGCAGGTGCAATGGATCTAGAAAAGAGCTGGGTTTGGGGTGTGAGAGGCTAGAGAAGTTGAAGATGGAACTGAGCAGGTTGCAAGGACTTGAGAAAATCAGGCACTGTTCTAAGTGCTGTCCCCGTGTTAATTCATTTAACTTTCAAAACAGCCCTCTGCGTTATAGACAGGAAACCAAAGCACAGAGAGGGGACCTTGCCTCAGGCACCGGGATGGGTAAGTGTGGGGCCAGGTTAGAATGCAGGCAGTCTGGCCTCTGCCCTAGTGCCCTTCACCCGCAGACAATACTGCCTCTTTGTTAAATGAGATAGTAAGTGAAAGCACCTGGCTCCCAGGGGCGTTGTCAATGTTTATTCGGTGAGTAGGTCTCACGTTTAATATCTTACTGCTGGAGAGCCCTTTGCAACCTTCGGAGCCCTTTAGTCTGCCTTACTCCCTTTTGGTCACAATCACAGCAATCCTGTCAGGAGGGAAGATGAGGTGCGTGGTGTTGGGAATGTTCTTGATAAGTAGCTGAATGGATAGGTGTGGTCTGTGCTCACTCATCCCCATTTTGCAGAGGAGAAAACTGAGGCCCAGACATGTTAACCAGGTGCAGTGAAGAGAACACTGGGACAACCACCAGAGGGCACTGGGCTGTCACTTTGTAGGTAGCAGATGACACTAGGTTCAAATGCATCTCCACCATCTGGCTGTGTGACCTTGAGCAAGTGACTTCACTTTTCTGAGTTTCCTCATTTGTAGTAATCGCACCCACTTCTTAAGGGGACTTAAGAATTAAAAAGGGAAACCCATGTAATGCCGAACTGATACTTACTAGGCACTCAAGAATGTGATTTTTCTTAAAGGTAAAGGATTTCTGTTCAGATTGCTTCATATCAGGAGAAAAGCAGAGACCAGGAAGCACCGGAGTCTGTAGACTAAAGGCAGGTGTAGCCAGTGTCCTCCTCCTCCCGGCAGCTGAAGGCCTTGCCCACTCCTGGGCACATGACAGAGGTCTGTTCTTTGAAAACCAGGCACTCACTCCCTCAGGGAGTGCTTTCTGAATACCCAGCAGGTACTATGGGCCTGAGCTCTCGCATCTCACCCGTTATAACTGCAGTTGTCATGGAAATGTGCCTGAGCTTGCAGAAAAGGCCTGCAATCCATGGGAACTGCCTGTATTTCTGATTCATGAAGGAGGAAACTGCCACCATGGCCCCTACTCAGAGTGGAGAACAAATGTGTGTTAATTAGATTCCGTGTCAGGCCTGTCGTCACTTCCAGGGCTGCTTTCCTGGAAAGTGGGGCAGAGGGCCTCCGGCTGACAGGCCGTCCCCTGAGGCAAAATCAAAGGAAAATGGGCTGGTTTTCTGGGAATAAATACGAGCGTGCAGTATGGCAGCTCTTGCTGCTGCAGGGAGGCTGGATGGGATATCTGCGAGGGGAATCTGGAGGGAGGCGGCTCCGCTTGTTAAAGGGAGTAACCGAGTCATGGAATTATGAAGTATTTGAGCTAGAAAACGCTCTTAGACAGCAGTCACTGTGGCCGGGGCTCCGGGCACAGAACCCCGATGGGGTATCAGGTCACTTGGATGCAGTAATGCCCCATAACGAACAGCCTTGGAATTCTGTGGCTTACAGCCACAAATAGGTACTACTGCTTAGAGGTCTGTGGGTGGCAGAGCCTTGGCAAGGCTCAGCTAGCTTTGTCTTCAGGCTTCTGTTTGGGTCAGATATGCCCCTCCTGCCTTCTCATTCTGGAACTCAGACTGAGGAAGACCCATTTATTGGGTTCTATGGTTCGCGGGGGCCAATGGGCTCTGAAGAAGTTGAGTGGAAACCCATCTGCCTCTACAGCTTTTGCTCAGACTGGGACACTCACCTCTACTCTCATTCTATTGGTCAAAGCAAGTCACGTGGGCCTGCGCATAGTCAGTGGGGCAGGAGAGCCCTGCACCACATTGGAGCAAGGCAAGGGTGGGGGGGCAGGAAGAATTGTGAAACAAGTAGCACAGACTACCACAGAGGGTCTGCATCAAAGTTATCTGGGGTGTTTGTGAGTAACAAGTCATGTAGATCTAGTAAATGAAATCATGTAGATCTAGTCAGTGAAAACGGTGACAAAGTCCCTGGATTGGAATGTTCAGCAGGTAATCCCCATAGATTTCAGGATCATTGAGGTTCTGGTGCCGTGGTGTGAGCTGTACGCGCATAGGTGAGGTATACCTACCTGTCCTGTTGAATTTTTGAGTTGCAAACATCAGCTTGCCGTCAGTGGCTTGTTTGAAGGATTAATAACTTTTAAAACCCCTGGGCATTTTCTTTGTCTTAAGAGAAAGCAGTTCTGTCTGCATTTAATGCGTGGACAACGAGCACATTTCTGCAAAAACGGGGCTTCCCCTATCTTTCTGAGACTCATTTCCGTGCTTGCCCTTTGGAGAGAAAAGGATTCTTCATCTTTCCAGAAGTGACTGGTCATTTAATTGCTGTGAGCCCCTTCCCACTGAGAATCAGGCAGCCTCATTAGAAGCTTAATGAACCAGCCCCCCGACCCCCGGCTGGAGCGGCCGCCTCAGTGTGAAGACCAAACCTCTGAGATCCTTTTTGACACCCATTTATTGACCACAGATGCTGATCTCTGTGTTAGTGAAGCATTAGGAGAGGGGACATGGGGGATGCCTGCCCTCCCCCCAACTTCATGGGTGGAAAAATGAAAGTATTGAAAGGGTGGTACTAAGAGTTGAACGTACTTGAAACCAGCTGCATGTGTTGTAAACCGTAAGCTATGATTGCTTTGGTTCTGTGGTAATGTAAAGACTACAAATATGCCGGTGAGCTGAGAAAGAAAAGCAGTGAGGAACTACAAGGCTGGATGGGACAGGAGAGAGAGAGAGGGATGGCGGGTGAGCGTCCCAGGGTTTGGAGAAACCTTGCTGTCCTAGGACCCAATGGTGTTTCAGCACCGGGGACAGCACACGTCTCCGCCCGCCAGTCTTCAGCCAGTACGTGGAACCTGGGACTCGCAGAACACTCTACCTGTCTGTGTATGTATTATGTATTTTGCTGGAATGTTCCCCTTCTTCTCCACTTGGTCAGCTTCCTAAATTTCTCACGGTTCAGAACCCAGCTCAAATGGCCCCTCCTCGATGACATAATGAGCGTCGTTCCCTGTTGTCTCCATAATAAAGTATTAGTTCTTTGCTATTTGCCAGCTAGCCATGGTTGCTAAACTAGTGATTTTGGGGTAATCTTTGGTTTAATGAGAAAAGCACCTCTCTTTCTTCTGAGGCTCCCCAGGCATTAATGGATTTTCTATTCCTCTGACTTTGTGGTGGAGATGACAGGTTTTATTTCTACCATGCAGTGGGGAGAGCAGAACTCAGGGAGGTTTAACCCTTTACTCAGGGATAGACAGCGATGCAGGAAAGTCACTGTGACGCGGACCTCCCCTCCTAGTTGAGGCCGACTGTTGTTTATTTTGCTATTGTGTGGGTAGGAATGCCTGACGCTTGAAAGGCTAATTTTTTGTAAGCACTGCTCAGCATCAGGCCTAGTGTTTGTGAAGAGAACAAAGGCAATCTGCCCACCCCAGCTCTCTCTTCCCAGTTGGAGCTGGAAGGGAGATAATAGCCGGTTTGGAGAAGAAGCCCTCCCCTTCCCTGGGCGTCTCCTGACTCACAGGGCAGCAGGCGGTGGAGACACGGTTCCTGCCCAGCAGCGAGGGTTAGGTGGGCCCCCTGTGAGAAGGTCTTTCAGCATAACCTGTATTGTACAGGCTTTGCACGAAGCCACCTTCGATGCCTAGGCAGCGAGCTGAGGCTTTCAGGGAAATGTAAAAGCAGAAAAGAGAGGTTTCTGTTTTCTCTCTTTTTCTTTCTCTCCTCCCTCTCTTCCTCCCTTTCTACCTTCTTTCTGTCACTCCTTCTCTTTATCATTTTTTTAATCTCACTCTTCCTGTCTCTCCTTCTCACTCTCTTTTCAAACATTCTCTTCTTCCCTCTTCCCTTGCCTCCTGTCTGTCACCCCCCTCTTCTCCCCCTTGGCAGACATTTGCTGAATACAGTGTAAGCCTCCTGGCGGGTCCCTGGGGATAAAGAGATGAATGAATTGCACAGGACTTTCCTGGCCATGAAGGGGTGTCCAGCCCAACCACAGATGGACACGTGAGCAACGACCATGAAGTATGATGAGTGTCATGGAAGAGAGGGAGGTGCAAGAGGCAGTGGGGACGTGGAGGCACCCCAAAGTCTCTGCTTGGGGGAGTCAGTTACTACCAGAAAGATCTCCTCGCCCTGGAATTACCACCCTGTAGAGAGTTTGGTATTTTGCTTATTCACCTGACATTTCATTGTTCAACACTTGTTGTGAGTTCTTAAAAATTCTTGGGAAATGCTTGAGGAGGTGAATGATGCCCGTTAGTGGCACAGCTGTAATTAATGCTGATCACATCTTTCTGTACAAGGTTTTGACCTTGCTCGGGATATTTTCCTGTGGACAAACTCCCAGCACTAGATTTCTAGGTTAAAAGTCACGCACACTTTTAAGGCTCTTGATACATTTTGCAAACTTGATTGACACTTATTATGAAACCCCAGCTTTAAGGAAAATGTAAAGATGGTCAGATTCCCTTTTTCTACTTCTGCCCAATGTTTGCATGAGGTCCTGGTTCAGAAACTGGTGTGTGTTTGACAGCTTCGCTGATGAAAACCCTTCCATTACCTTGTGACCAGCCCAGACTCCCTTCCATGCATGCGTTAGAGTCCCTTAGAGTCCCTGTGAGCTGGCACCTAACATACCTCCCAGGTTCCCCACTGGGTTCCCCAACCAGAGGAAGCCACAGCAGATCCCCAAGCACGCCGGGCGCCTTCCGACCTCTGCCTGTCCCCACGCATCCCTCTGCAGTCCCTTTTTTCCTCCTACTGGTCCTTTAATCTCAGAAGAAGCATATCCCCCTGGGAGGGCTGGAGTGGCAGAGGCTTCAGTGCCCTTGCCAATCCCTGCACATCGCTGTGTGCCCGCTCTCCCCACACGGGGGTGCAGAGGCTTGGTTATGACTCAGTCTCCCCCACTGGCCTGAGAACTCCTTGAGGGCAAGAACTGTTTCTTTTAGCTGCACTCCCTGCTTTCTTAAATATTTATTGAGTGTAGTTCCTGCTACAGAAAATGACAAAGAATAAGCAATGTGTAACTCTACCCACGATTCACACGTGCCACTCCTGTGCTAAGCACTTTGGGTACATACCCCCTGGGGTTCTCCCAGCCATCCTATGGGACAGGGACACTTGTCCCCATTTTATAGATGAGCAAACCGAGGCTAGGAGCGATTAAGTCGCATGGACAATAAGTGGTCCAGGATTGGAACCTGCGTCTGTCTGACTCTGGACATTCTGTTCTTCCACAACACTGATCCAAGGACACGAGCCCTGGGGAGCGGAGTTCACTTTAGGTCACCACCATCGCTGTGGAATGAACTGGCAGTCTCTGGCATACCTGGGCTGTGGGATTTCTGTTGAATTTCTAGTTAGATATTTTATTGTCTTTAAAGTATTTAAACAGTGATTTCTATACAGAGCACGTCACTGTTCATGTATGTTATGTTTACTCCTCACGGTTATCTGTGAGAGGTAGGGTATTAATACTTTTCTGTTAAATGTGTGACTTTTATTTTGTTAAATTCTTTAAATTATGTCCCATAAAATTGACTTTTTTATGGCAAACAGTTCTGTGAGTTTCCCCATTTGCATTTCCTGCATGAAGAAAGGGAGCCCTAGAGAGTTGGGTCCTTGGATCACAGACCTCGTTTTTTTCCTAAATTGAAACAGAGGATGGAATGTCATGGATTCTAGGGTGTGAAAATGTTTAGAAACGTGACAGAAATGTGTTTGATGGACAGATGCTGGAGAGGAAGTTAGGAAACCCTGGGTCTAATCCATTCCCTTGTTAGTTATGAGAATGTGGGAGGTAACCCCGTGTCTCAGCCCCATCTCCACCTGAGGTCAGGTCAGACCTTTCCAGGCGTGTAGCTCACCACTCCAGGAAAGCACACTTCCACAGGTGTCTCTGGTGGAAAAGTCTCCTTGTCAAATTTTTCACAAAAGGATCTAAGTTTGGAAAATATGTAAGCTTAGTTCCCCTCGTGAATATTCACATTGCACGTTAGCAGAGTAAAGGATCTGGGAATTCCTGTCATAAAGATCATTTCTGCTTCTGTTTAACCCAGAATTTTCTAAACTCACGACACCTGGGACTCCCCCTTTGGGATAACATCTACTAAAACCGCTCTGAACTAGAGTTCCAAGGGACATGACTTTGAAAATGCTAATTAACAGGCATAAGCACTACTAATTTTAAGGGGAAAAAATGAGAAAGTCACATCAGCTCTTGCCTTATTGTGGGCTTTTTAAGAGAAATACTGGCACCTGAGGACACCGGGAGTGTGGACTCCTGGCAGTGCTTCACACAGCAGCTGGTGGTAGTTGGGGAGGGGTGGCCTTGAACCCAAACTACACCAGCAGGGCGGGGCTGACCTTCTGGCTCACAGCACACTGAGTACCACCTTCCAGGCGGAGCCTGCAAAGCCCGCTGTTGAGTGTGCAAGGCAGACGGCTGCCTGCAGGAGGCCGTGTTCGGGAAGCCATGTGCCGCCTGCCGATGACGCACATTTGCCTGCTTTCTGGGGCCGGGGGAACCTGCACACCGGATTGTCTCTGCTTCTGGATACACAGAGCTCATACCTACTCTTTCTTTGGTCCTGCAGCATCCTCCAGAGGGTGCCCTCCCTGGGGTGCACACGTCCTGGCTGGCTTCTAGCTTAGGGATAAGAGGCAGGTATTGGTCCTGGGAGTGATTGAGGTTGAAGCCCCTTCCTCCAGAGACCTTGCTCCTGGGGAACAGGATGTGCTGATTCATCCTTCCATCTGTCTTTGCATCCATGCATCCACCCATCCACCTACCTACTCATCCACCTACCCACTCATCCACCTACCCACTCATCCACCCATCCATCTACTCAGCTACTCATCCATCCACTTGTCCATCTATCCATCTGTCCACCCATCCACCCACCCACCCACCCATCTGTCCGTCTGTCCATCTGCCCACCCATCCATCCACTCATCCACTCAGCCAGCCAGCCAGGGTGTAGTCAAGGTATCGGAGATGCAGCAGTGAAAAAACAGGTGAAATCTCTGCCCCCGTGGAGCTAACAGTTTCGTAGGGACAGCTGCAGGGCACCACTCTAGTTGGTGCCATCCATCCACATCAACGCGTATGCAATTTGTCCTCTCGGACGTGTGCCTGACTCAGCCAGTGGTGTAATGTGCCACAGCTCTGATGTCAGTCGGGTAAGACACATTTTAGACAAACATGTAAATGTATAGTATGTCAGACATACTATAATAAGTACCACATAGTCATAAAGTGGGAAACGGGTGTGGCATCTGCTGGCAGGGCAGTGGTGTGTGGTTTTCCAAACAGGGCAGGCAAGGGGAGGGCTCTCAGGTCGGTGCCACTGAGCAGAGACCCAAAGCAAGGGAGAGCGTGAACTTTGCCGAGATAGG